>NC_137458.1:192140437-194540437 GCF_964235325.1 Thermobia domestica | reverse complement strand
AAAGAACCGGAAGGATTACTTAAGTCAGCAAATTTTATTCACACTGAGAAAGATTATTGAGAAATGCAAAAAAACAATAAGATTACATTGAAATAACGAAAATTTTGTAATCACAAAATATTTTACACAAGAGACCTTACTTAGCCCAGATTCTTTTCCAACTGAGATTTACTAACAGAAAAAAGTCTTACATGTGTATAATGTGTCCTCTCACCCACATGACTGTGAATTCTCCTCTCGTCTTTGGTTGCTTCCGTCCCCCTTTTTGCCAGCCTGTATCCTCCTTATATCCCTCGTGTTTATCACACTTTAATTATGTTTCTAATAATTAAGAAGTCTCTCTTGTCCCTTAGGCAAGGTTGTTTTCTCAAAAAAAAATTAATAGTTCTTCTTAGTACATATTAGATTATCTTATCCATTTTTTTCTTGCCAAATCTGTTTCCCAACACAATAGTGTATCAATAAGATGTTGATTTAGCGTCAAAACACTAACTATTAAGGTTTTAAGCTGTTGATAAAATAACCAAGAAAAAGAACGTGTTCTACAAAGTTAACCAACTGTTCTAAGTGACTAAGAAAACAATGATGTCTATATGAGTAGGCCTACTCCTTTTTCTTCTTTTCTTCATTATAATTGTTATTGCCGGCAAGACTTAGAAAAACAATCAAACCAAAACAAATTCCATAATGACATGGCCATTGTCAAAACAAAATTCGTCACCAACTTCGTAGATGTTTCTAATTCATTAAATCTGAGAACCGCCTCTTTTTTTCCTTCTTTTTAAAAAAAACTTCATTGCAGAGAAACAGCTTCCACTTCTTTTCCTTCTTTCAAGGAAAAATACACAGGTAAAAGACGCTGATAGAGATCCCGTTTCTCCTTGTCGAAAATACACAATACAATACGGTCTACGTTGTCCAAATGATCCTGTAAAAATTTTCGTGTACTTACTACGCAATTATCGCAGCAGGTTCCTTAGAAAAATGAAATGCACCGGCAGCGACGTAGGGAAAAGCCACAGTTAAAAACAATTGTTATAACAATTCTCCAAAGTTTTCTTGTTCCCATCTCCGAGACCACATGTCAACAATACATGATCAGCGGGGAGATTTAGCCTGGAGCAATCTTCACTTGTCCTGATTTCAAAGAACGTATTTTCCCCACAATCTTTACGAAATTATTCTCCTGCAGCTTCTTGGATACTTCTATCTCCTCCTCCTAATGGACTAAGTAATTCATTCGTAGGGTTGAAACAGCGTCAGCTTTAATCATAGCGATATCTCCTCGAAGAACACTAATTTTCTTGATTGCAAAATTGGGACCAAACTTCGGTTTCAAATCGGAACAATTCTTCCCTGTTTCAGCTCAAGTGGGTAATTGATTGGCAATAACAACCTCACGAAATTTCACAGATGGAATATCTTCTTTTTCTCTCATCTTCACAGCAGGATTAAAATCAATTTCACAATCTTTTTCTTTCTCTCTTCTGTTTCTCTTCCTGTACTTCGGCACGACAGGCATTTGTAGTAGCATTCTCCACGTCTTGTATATCCAAGTCAACGTGATATTTTCCCTCTTCCTCGTTTTCCTTCTGCTTCTCGTAGTACTTTTTCAACCTTTGTACTGCAATCGAATCAACCTTGAATCTTCCTCGCGAAGACTTGAACTTAAAATAGGAATTTGGGTAGTCAATATCCCGAATGATTCCTGGACCAAAATAAAGTCCACCAAAAGCTCTGGAGGATCATTTCTTCATGGTACTTTCTAAAATCCATACCTTGTCTCCGACTTTGAAATGGGGTTTCGAACGACGTTTGTCATATAATTTCGTTGCTGTCTTGTCTCAAACTATTTCTCATGGGTTTTGTCTCGTATTTATCCAAGTTGCCTCAAACGTTCAGCATTGTCATGAAAGTGACAGGGGGTGTCCAAAATTGCTTTGTGTAGCATTCTACATAGGAATCCACACAAAAGTTCAAAAGGGCTATATCCAGAGGATAAATTCACAGTTAAATTGTGGGCTAACACAACAGATGGCAGCAGTTCGACCCATTTTCCTTGATCTTTATTACACAAGGCAAATTTTAGTCTCTGTTCAATGTTTCGGATAGCTATCTCAGCAGTCCCATTAACGTAATGAGCTTGAACATCTCAAAATCGAATCTTAGCTCCAATCATTGCACACAACTCCTTGAATAAGTTACTAGTAAAGCATGTACCTTTGTCTGTGATTATTTCTTTAAAAATACCGTATTTCAAAATTACGTTTTCATAAAGAATACTACTTACAGAAGACGCTGTTATATCTGCTAGTGAACCACAAATAGTATAACGGGTAGCAGCATCGACAACTACAATCAAGTATCAAAATATTACTCGGAGTGCCCCCCTTTGATATCGATGAAAAGGCGATAAAAGGGCAGCACTTGGGGATACGTTTGCAATGTACCATAAGCACAACCAGGTTTCTTTTTGCTTGTCTGACTAATTAAACATTCCTGGCATTTCTGATAGATGTATCGTTTCATCTTAGGGAAATACACAGATTTCACTAAAAGGCCATACGTCTTAGAAAAACTTCCGTAACCTGAACCAACGGCAGAAGTATGAGCCGCATCAAAAACTTTATAGCGCAATGAAACAGGTACAGCAACTAAAAATTTCATACCAGATGTTTATTTTCTATGCAAAATTCCTTCTTTAACCGTGAAATAAAATGCTTGTCTTTCAATTCTCGGATTTTTCTTTTCCTTGTTTCCTAACGAATCAAAAATATCCTTATAAAATGTATCTTTCATTTGTTCCATCTCTGAGAGAACAGTAAAAGAAATTATTCGAGGATCTTCCTCATTCTGTTGCTCGTCAGAAATGTCACTGGGGGCACAAGAAAAACGTGAAAGAGTATCGGCCTCTACGTTAGACAACCCGGATACATGTGTCACAGTAAAGTTATATTGTTCAATAAAACTGAGCCACCTCGCAAATTTACCTACCTTTTTTTCTGTTTCAGAAACAATAAGCTCTTACAATCGGTTTTCAAGTAAAAGTGACGTCCTAGTGAAAAATAACGAAAGCATCGAAAGGCACATATAATGCTCAAAAGTTCAAGTTCATAAGGATGTCTAGATTTTTCACTTTTACTTAAGCTATGACTACGATAAGCAATGAGTGCTAACTCTGGATCATTTGGAGAACTTATAGGTTGTTTGAGCACGGAAGCTAGGCCGTAAGTTGATGCATCACAGAACAAATACACAGGGTGTTTCGGATTATAATGCATAAAAAAAGGCGATTTTATGATACGGTCTTTGATTTTCTCAAAAGCATCTTATTGTTTTTGTGTCCACTTAAACGGTACATCTTTCCTGAGAAGCAAGTTCAAAGGCTCCGCGATTCCAGAAAAATTAGGTAAAAAAAAGTCTTACAAAGCTAGCTAATCATAGAAAACTTCTCACGTTTCTCGTCTTCGGACGTTCATAATTACTAATAACTGACTATTCTTTTGGAAATTCGCAAGCCATCGTACGAAATATCGTGTCCCAAATTGTTAATGAAAAATAAGCCAATTTTGTTTTTTCTGGAACAAGTTTAGGTCCACGTTCTCTAATTTGTTGAAATAACTTCTTGCTGAGATTGATAACGTCTTCGAAAGTGTTTCCACCCCAGATAAAATCATCAAGGTACCCAAAAACTTGTTCACATTCTAATCCTTCCAATGTCATTTTCACTAATCTGTTTAAACCAGCGGAACTAGTGATAAGATCCTGTGGGAGAGCTGTAAAACAAAAAGAACCAATTCCTGGGATTGAAAAGGCAATGACATGTTCATATTTCTCAGCGATTCTCACCTGGAAGAAATCGCTGAATAAGTCAGTGCAGCACAGGTAGCGACACTCACTAAGACGCGAAATAATGTCCTCTATCGACGGTACAGGAAAGCTGTCAGGTGCTATATGGAGGTTAATGCTTCTGGCGTCCAAAACAAATTTGAAAGATCCAGACTTCTTTTTCACGAGAAGAATGGGTGAATTGTAACTAGATACACACCTAATTGCCCCTTGTTTAAGCGAAGTATCAACCTGTTTTTTAACTTCTTAAGTGGAAGGGAATTGGAAACTGATTGGTGTGTACAGGGACGTCATCTAGCATTTTAATTTCATGTACGTAACACTTAGCCACTCCAAAATCATCCTCTGGCCAAGAAAAACAATCCTTATACTGCTATATAATAGAATAAAAATTTTGCTTCTGATCGTCAGAAAGTTGAGGGTTAATATCCACACGCTTGACGTCAAAACCAGAAGAAAAGTTACTGTTGTCTTGCTTACTGACTAAACCATGATTTTGAGCACTATCTGTATCAATTGGGTAATGTGCACCCGGCCTAATGTCAATAGCAGCACCTAAGTGAAGATTTTTCTCTAAACACATTTTGTTGGTTGGATTGACTACTCAAATGACAGGATTGACAGAATCTGCTCTAGACTCATTCACAAAAATTTCAGCTTTAGAACAGATCTTTTCATTGGGTTCGGGACCTTAACTCCCACTAAATCATTAATTTTACGAACAGGCACTGAAACACTAGATGGTAAAGTAACAGATTTCGCTGTTATGAAATACGTTTGCATTAAGTTCGCCGTTTCCTCGGGAACTGTGCCTATAGCATGACTCTCAGGTAGCGCGTAATCAGTGGGTTTCCCAAACCTAACTGTGTAAACTACGTGGATGTCCTGGTTAATAGTAACATGCCGAGGAAATAACCAATCGTTCCCCAACAAAACAGAAGATGTAAATTTGTCTACAACTCTAAAAGTATGCGTAAATGAACAGCTGTCAATTTTAAACTTTAACACAGCTAAAGTGTTAGTTCCAAGTCCTTTACCCGACATGCCACGGATGATAGTACGTCTTTTAACAAGTCTAGTGTTAGGAGGAAGAAGCTTCCTAGTACAAATAGAAATCTGACTACCAGAGTCCAGCAACGCTTTATACTCTTTATTTCCAATAGTAATTTTGATACAAGGCAGAATCCCTAACAGGCGTAGTTATTGTGTGGGTCTTGAGAGCAGGTCTCCCACTATACCCAGAATTACTTTCGCTATTCAAAACACTAAAATTATCACTTCTCTTAAATTGAACCATATTGCACACTAATATTTTAGCTGGATAGTGTGTATTATTCGCGTGAAACGTACTATAATTCCCGTTATGCCTGTTCTGTTGGTTCTTAGCAATAACATAAGTATTCGTGGGAGAACTCATTCTGTTATGCGTATTATTAATATTCATGTCATTCAGAAGTACAAAGAGAAGAAAAAGTTACATTTCTGTTGATGAAGCGGGATAGAATCTACAGACTGTTGATTACCGCATTCTTTCCCAGCGGATAAAAGATCATGATGATGTAAAACTGCAAGCTTTTCGTTCCTCTGCTGTCGTTCTTCGAAAGGAAATGGAACATGAGAATTATCGCGTAACGAAACATCAGCTATATTTGCGGTGAATTTCGGTGTGCTATACTGCAAGATTTGTTCTTTAGACTTAGCTTCAACAAGCGTCTTATAATTCACAATTTATTCCGTTGACTGTTCGTGTAGCAAAATTCACACAACGCATCAACCGACGTAAACGGTTTATTACATGAGGCAGTAATCCTTCGACTGGAAAATTGATTTGTTGTTGTATAGGCAAAGCTTTATCGAAACTAAGCATGAGATCTAGCTTGTCATAAATATATGTCATGATGGGTTCCCCTTCTTTTTGATCTCTAAATCGAATGGTGTGTTCCGTAACATTCTTCACTACAAAACCTCCAAATAATGTAATCATACGTCTCTTTATCTCTACATACGATAAGTTCACAAATTCATCTGTTCTAGTTAATGCTAAAAGCCACGCCAGGGCCTCATCCCTTAATAGATATGGAAGCAAATGGCGCTTCTTGACTGCGTTGAACTCATAAATTACGCGGTAAGTTTAAAATACTCAAAAAAAAAAAAACGAATAACTTCTTCCCCATACTTGCCATGAAAAAATGTGAAGCGCACAATCAAATCTAGAGACGTAAGTCGAGCTTGTGCCATGATGACAGAATTCACCATTTTGTCTAAATATCTATAAATAGTGTGTCTAAAAATGCACACACAAAAATATAACAACAAATTGAGAGCGTGGAGGGAGGGTGGTAAAACAAGAATTTCATCAAATTCTAACGGTGGGCGGCGAACAAACTAATGCAAAAATAAATCTTTATTTTCTTCAGCTAGTAAGGAAAAATCGAGGGTTACAAATATGTGCATCCACATAATATTAACAGTTAAAACCACATCTCCGCCATGTGCAGTCGGCCCTTGTCAGTCTCAAAGCTCAGATAATGTGTTAATTTCGTGATTGGGAATGTCAGAACTGACAAGTTGCGCCCAGGATTTTGTAAACATTGAATTTGGTAGAGCACAAAGTACGGGATCTGACCTGGGTTGCATACAAATAAAATCAAGCATGTACAAAAGAAACTTATTGTGATGTCGAAGGGGTTGAAAAGGGCGAGAAGGTAGTAACTTTTAGGATTGGTTAATCTACTCGCACCCACTTGTAAATCTCGGCATTTCCTTCTCGACGATTCTTCCAGTTGATTGATGTCCGTCCATCCTTCTCTCTGGTCTACTGGGCGTCCAGGTAGTTGTGTGCTAAGGGTCTGCGAAACTCAGGCAGGAAAAATAAATTTAATCAAAATCGAAATCGCTTTTTAACGAATTGTCCATCGTAGCAGACAGCTTATAACGTTAGCTAAGACAAGGTGGTCTGTGGATTAGATCAAGGTAAACTTCTCGTAACTCGGAATTGTAGCTCGTGTTACATGTTAACTCATCTCTCATTTGATCCGGACTATCTCTTCCCAAAAGTCTCTCAGTCGGTTTGTTCGATGTCCCTTCCGGGTTAATATCCTGGGTCGTTGACTATTTCTTCAGTCTCGATGAAAAGTGCGTGCTCATAGATTAACCAAAGATGAGGTGATGACAGGAATGCTGACAGAGAAACAATCTGTCGTTTCTATTAAGAAATTATATGTGTTGAAGAAATTAACAAACAGCAAGAAAACTTCCTTGTAAGAAAAGAAAAAGAACTTTGAAAAAAAAATGAAAAGTGATTCAACCTTAAATAAACGATTATGCTTTTTATTGCATAGAATTTTAAAATAAAATGTCCCAAAGTCCGAAATAAAATGCTTTATTGTGTGTTCAAACAGCCTCAACAGCGAAGGCTGTCTCCGTATACGATTTGTGAATTTTCGTACCTAATGTAGAATGGATGGGTTCATCGACATTCTTACATTGTTAAAACTACTCTAGTATTGTATGAACCTTTGCAACACCTAGCTGATGCCTAGATTATTTTCCTTCTCGTTTACTCGTTCTTGTTCTTTATTTGGGCTCCTACAGGGTATGAGTTCGTATAATTATTTATACGAGTTTCAAGCGTATTTCGAGTTCCCACGTCGTCAGCAAGACAGAAGGAAGTAATCACTTAACACATTACTTTTTTCTTTAAACATCTCAAAACGAAAAGGAGCAGGTGAAGTGCGTGGAGTATCATCAAAAGAAAATAAGATATAGCCCTTTTAGATACCTATATTTGTAAGTATGTTTTTATTTCGAATCGTGTCAGTTCCCGTCAGTTCCCGGACTTGTGTAACAGTGATAACATCCAAGGTGACGATGACACAATTTTACTAAATGACTATGAAGAAATCACTGATTGTGAATTAGGTCAAAATACTATGCGCATTAAGATTTTGCTAAATGATAAGCCCAAAATCTGTTAGATACAGTATGCGACCTAGGATTTGTCGGAAATAATGTGTTTCGTGATGTCACCATGTGTATTTCTAATGTATGATTACAAAAGGACGGAAATACTGTATGTGTGACTTCTTAGGGAAAAAGAAACGTGGTGTTACGGGATACACAGTGTTACGAATACATATTGATAATGTGGAAGTATTAGTTGAATTTCCCGTATTAAATTAGCTTGGGTGTTAATATTTACGGAAAAATTGAACAGTGTCATACATTTCGGTAATAATAAGCTACGAGCTGAACATGACGGCGTACGCGGTGTAGTTCTTCTCATACAACGAAATAGTGATGTTATTGTGAGTGCACAGGAAGTGTAACTTCGTGCCTATTGTTATTATGCCCAATATAAGGGATCTTGATTAATTTTGAGAAAACATTAAAGGTTTGCAGTAGTAGTTGTAATTTACCTAAGTATGAAAATGATGTGAAAATATTTGTACTTGATTGAGTGCTTGTATTATTGAGTGACGCAAACATGACGCTTAATTTGATGAAATGTATTTTTGGTGTTTGTGAAATTAATTAGGTTACTGTGTGTCAGCTAAAGGTATTAGGGGGAGATCCAAAATCTGTAAAGACAATTGCTAACTTACCGATACCAAATTTAAAAACGATTCGTTCATTTTGGGTGCAGTTTAGTTGCATGCTCGTACTATTAGGAACAACCTAATAATTGCCCATCCTCTTTACGAACTTTTACAGATGGGAAAGAAGTGCAAAAGCGAACAAGTCCACCAAAGTGCGTTCGAAATGTTAAACCAGTAAATCATGCAGGAAGTGATGTTACACCACCCCAGTTTGATCAACTATTTTATGTAGAATACAATGCTTCAGATCTGCTAGCTTTTATTGTCTATCAGTACGTTAGCGGTGAAAAGTATGTTTTAGAATACTCTAGCCGAACCCTCAGTGAGAAAAATTATCTACCGTCGAACTTGAGTGCATATGTTTGGTGTGGAGTATGCTGATTTTTCACGTATGGTTCAAAGGAGCGAAGGTGTGCATTAGTAGTGATCATAAGGGTTTGACACATTTAAAGCGCATGAGTAATTGGAACGTGAAGTTAATGCGGTGGTCACTTGAATTGCAACAATACAGTTATGAGATAGAATATATTATTGGAAAGTCTAATGTATTGACTGATTGTTTATCACGATGTTTCCGACAGAAGTCATAGTGAACTATAACCCCATACAGGCCAGTCTGAAGTGTATAATTTAATTTCTGCAACTTTTTCGAAATTACAATGGGAGTGTGATGTTTATCGACCCATAATTAAACATTTACGTGGCGACGATGAAGAAAATTTGTCGTTTTGAAACAGTTCAAGAAACTGGAAGCAAAATTATACGTTAAAAAAATAAAAAATGAAATGAAATCTTTGAGTTTTACGTCCCACGGTTATGCCGGATAAGCTAAAGGAGACGGTGGTGATGAGTAATGAATGAAACGGTGGAATGAAGAAAGTAGGAGGAAACGGGAGAACCCCGAGAAAACCCACGCACACGGTGTTTGTCCACCACAAAGTTCTCATTGGCGGGGGCTGGGATTGAACCCGGGACCTCAAGCACCAGAGGTGAACGCTGTACCACTGAGCCACCGCGGCCCCACGTTAAAAAATAGTTTGTTAATGGTTCGCGATTTTCATTTTCCAGATAGGCTGAAATCGTGTATTCCACCAAGTTTACTGAATCATATTTTAATTGGTTTTAATTTTCATTATGGATTTTTAAAGGTATTTAAAATCATATGTACAATCTGCGGCAAAAAACCTGCAACATGAGGATGTAAGTTTACTGTGAAACTACGCCTAACAGCACAGGGAATGAATATAACGTCTAAATGGAACGAATCACGCCAGGATAAACCTCGGCCTCCTCCCGTGCACACTTATTTTGGAGCAAAAGACTTCGTCATTTCACAATAAACTTATATGCTCATGTTGCAGGTTTTTTGCCGCGGATTGTACAATGTTTTACTGGAAAAGTGTGAGAAGTGACAAAATCATACATAAATTACTGAAGTATGTAAGCGCACAAAGGAAACAATCAATCTGTGCAGTGTTTAATGCGAAGTGTACAGGGTGTCTACTAAAATTCCAAAATGAAATTTCGTGACCTTCTATTTACCAAATCATAAAATTTTCTAACATTTTGAAGAGCGAATTTGGGTGCGAATTAGGCCGAATTTTCATCCATGCGATAGAAACGTACTTTGCTTGCGATTTGGTAGCGTCTGAACCCGATCATAGGCATTTTTAGTGGTGAATTTTGACGTTTTATAGAACAAAATTTTCCAATCTGTACTTACATTTGTACAGTTTAAAAAAATCGTGAACCAAAAGCTAAATTTCGTGACTTTTTCGTGACTTTCATGACCGTTTTCTGATTTCGTGACATTCGTGGGCGATAGACACCCTGGTGTACCAGCTATAAAAGTACGATACGTCATTTCAGCAGATCTTGTCGGACTTCTTCCTTGGGGTGAACATGGCCAAACTTACCTTCTTACTGTATGTGATGATTATTATCGACGTTTGGTAGCTTACCTTTTACAAAGGCAACAAGTGCTACAGTTGCTCGATGTTTTACAGAATTTTATTTCATGTATGTGTTGTGTTTAAACATCTCAGTTGACAACGGACTGCAGTTCATTGGAAAACAGCTTGTGCAAGCGAAGGAATCCTATTAACATCAAAATTCATTATACTACACCATACCACCTCCCCGATAAACATCACCTTTACGAAGACACTTATATGTCGGGTGGGGAGGATTGCGTGCTACAGTGAAATTTAGAGCTGTGTCGGTGGTAGTTCACTACCAGAAGGGCCACCCCTACCGAATTGGTCTAAATGGAGTAGCCAGAAAAAGAGTGTTCTGGGAGAAGGCAGCAGTTCTCCAGTAGCCAAGTTGGCGGAAATCATAGTGATTGGTATAGCAACTTGGACATTAATCCCAGGCGTGGTCAGAGTGACTTTAACGGCTGGGATACTACGGGGTGGAAGGCAACGGGAAACCACCACTCTATTTTCCCTAGTTTACTGGGAGCAAAAAGAGAACATATGAACAATGGTCTTTCGCAGGTCAAAATGTAGTTCCGGAGGTAAAATATCCCCCCCCCCCATTTGGATCTCCGGGAGGGTGATGGCTTGGGAAGGACTATTGGACGAGAAAGTAATAATGGGGGGAAGACAGATAGAGAAAGAAAGAAAGTCAAGGAAGAGCAAAAGGTTTAGGATAGGGACATGGAACGTACGTACTATGTTACAGGGACAAAAATTAGAAAATCTTAAAGAAGAAATGAAACAAAATAATTTAGATTTGGTAGGCGTTTGTGAAGTTAGATGGGAAGGTAATGGGGTATTGAACAGCGAAGGGTATAAATGTTTTATTCAGGTAAAGAAAAGGGCGGTCATAATGGCGTAGGAATAATTCTTGGAAAGCGCTTAAAGGAGAAGGTAGTGAAAGTAGAATTTATTGATGATAGAGTTATGATGTTAAGACTTAAAGGGAAAACGAAGGATCTAGTGGTGATACAGACATATGCACCGACGACTTCGCATGCAAATGAAGAAGTAGAGGAAAATTATGAGAAAATAGGAGAAATTATAGATAGGGAGAAGAACGGTGCATGCATAATTCTAATGGGAGATTTCAATGCAGTTGTGGGAGAAAAACAGAAAGGTAGTATCGTAGGCAAAGATGGTTTAGGCGAAAGAAATGAGGGGAGAGGGACTGGTGAATTTCTGTAGATAGAATTCACTAGTAATTAGGAACACTTGGTTCAATCAGCACAAGAGAAGAAGATATACATGGAAATTACCAATAGACGGCGGAAGATATCAGATAGACTATGTTATAATTCAGGACAGGTATCGGAATAGCTTAAAGAACGCGAAGACCCTTCCCGGAGCTGATATTTTCTGTGATCATAATCTTGTGCTGGCCGAAGTAGATATTCAACTGAAAAATGTAGGCAGTAGAAAAGTAGGTAACAAAGTGTTGAATACTGAAAAGTTGAAAAACGAGGAAATAAGAAATCTTTTCGTTAAAAAATTCGAAGAAAAATGTTCAACCGAGGAAAGAATAGGTGCAGGTAGTAACGCACAGTGGGAACATATTAAACGTTGCTTACAGCAGGCTGCAGAAGAAGCACTAGGTTACCGCGAACACAAAACTGCTAAGAAACCATGGGTTACAGAGCAGATGTTACAGAAAATGAGGGAGGGGAAGATGCGGAAACAGGTTGATACAAAAGAGGGCACAAAGATGTACAGAAAGTTAAATAATGAATTACGGAGAGACAGACAGAGCGAGGGAAGAGTTTTAAAAAAGAAAATGCGAGGACATAGAAGAATTAGAAAGAGTTGGGAAATATGAGGAAATGTACAACGAGGTGCAATCTATGGAATTTCGGAGGAAACAAGGGGGTATTATGATGGCAGTAGAAAATAAGAATGGGAAGGTAGTCAGCGAGAGAAATGAGGTCATAGGAAGGTGGAAAGAATACGTTGAAGACTTATATGAGAGTAGGGATAGACCGTACAGCCTAAATGTTGAAGTAGAAAATGAAGTAGGCAAAGATGATAAAGGATTTAGTATTCTTAGGGATGAGTTTGAAAAGGCTATATCTGAGATTAGGAATGGAAAGGCAACATACCAATCGAATAGATAACATACCAATCGAATTCATTAAAAATATAGGAGAGAAGGGAAAGAAAGAATTGTGGCGACTATGTAATGAAATATATGAAACAGGAGAATGGCTAAAAGACTTTCTGAAAACGATCATGATACCGATGGCTAAGAAATCGAAACCAAAGAGATGTGAGGATTATAGAACTATTAGTCTCATATCTCATGCAGCTAAAATTCTGCTCCGAATACTGAACAGAAGGATATATGAAAGAACAAATAAAGAAGTTGAGGAGGAGCAGTTCGGGTTCAGAAGAGGCAAGGGCACAAGAGATGCAATTGGATTATTAAAGGCGATCGGTGAAAGATTTATAGAAAAAGGGAAAGAGGTGTATGTTATATTTATTGATCTAGAAAAGGCTTTTGACCGCGTGAATTGGAAATTGTTGTTGGGAGTTCTAACGAAGATAGGGTTGGAATGGAAAGATAGAAGACTTATAAAAAACTTATACATGAACCAACAAGTAACTTAGGATAGGGGAAGAACTGGCGGAAGAGAGTGCAATTGGAAGGGGAGTTCGACAAGGATGCTGCCTCTCGCCAACATTATTTAATGTCTATCTAGAAGAGATAGCGAAAAAGAGTTTACATGATGATGATGGCATTTCGGTAGGAGGTAGAATGATTAGATGCATAAGATTTGCAGACGACATGGCGCTTGTTGTAGAATCTGAAAAGAAAATCAATAAAATGTTAGAAAAAATGAGAAAGGGCTTTGAAGAATATGGGATGAAAATAAATGTTAGAAAGACAAAAGCCATGGTGATTGGAACGAAGGGGTCGGTGTCAAATATAAAAGTAGGAGGGGAGAAAATAGAACAAGTGAATAGTTTTCGATATCTGGGTAGTATTCTTAGTAATAACATGAAGTGCGAACGTGAAATAAAAGCAAGGATAGGAATGGCGAAAGAAGCCTTTAGGAGGAAGAAAAGTATGTTTTGTGGGACCTTGAATAAAGAGTTGAGAAAAAGACTCATAAAATGCTTCGTGTGGAGTGTTGTACTGTATGGGGCAGAAACGTGGACATTACGTAAAGGTGATGAAAATAGACTGAAAACCTTCGAAATGTGGGTGTGGAGAAGAATGGAAAGAATTAGTTGGGTCGAGCGGAAAACGAATGAGAGAGTGTTAGAAATGGTGGGTGAGAAAAGAACACTTTTAGATATTAGGAAGAGGAAGAGAAACTGGTTGGGACATTGCCTAAGAAGAGATTGTATCATGAGGGACGTCCTAGAGGGTATGGTGGCGGGAAAGAGAGGGAGGAGGCGAAGGAGACTACAATTAATGGATGATATAAAAACAGAAAGATCATACGCGAAGACGAAGAAGTTAGCGGAGGACCGTGGAGCATGGAAGCTTCTCAGCTGCGGCAAGTGACCTGCTAATAAAGGCAGAATACCTATGATGATGACACCTTACCATCTCTCCAGTAAGCTATTACATGTTTTCATAAGAGATCTAGAACGTATTTTACGTGTGCTGTGTCGTGAATCTCATTCATTGTGGTCAGAATATGTAGGCCAAGCTTGCTTGTTATTAAATTTCACCATTAGTGGCAGTTCGGGTGTTGCTCCAGCAGAATTACATTTAAATGTAGAGATGCAAGGGCTCGGAAAAAAACCGGCTTTTTTTGGAAAAAAAACTCGGTTTTTTCTGCTTTGCTTTTTTGCTTGGGAAATTTTGGGCTTTTTTCAAAATTCTGCTTTAAATCGATAAAGCAGACTTTGTTTCGCTTCTCTATACCACAGAAAGTCATTTAATTAGTGGTTGATGCCGATAATAATATAAAACCTCGAAAGTAAACCATGAATTTCGAAAAGATATTTTAAACAATTTTACTTCAACATTTTTACATTATGAATTCCAAAGGATTAACCAATGTATATAATAAACACATTTTAACCTCCTATATACAAAAGTAAGCAGAGCTGGCAAGAACCATGGTTGTTTCTGAAAATGCCAAAAACCCGTTTTGAGGGGGCAGTTTAAACCAGGCTTTTTTGGGGTTTAAACCAGGTTTTTTGATTTAGATATTTTGCTTTATGTATTTATATTACATATTCACAGAAATAAGTTTGTTTCGCCTTGGTGTTATTATTCAACAACGGGGTTATGCTGGAAGAGGTCCCATAAGCTTAAAGAAGTCCGGTCAGTAAATTTCTTAAATTGAGAAACTCCCGCCCTAGCCATCGGGAAAATCCCGTCATTCTTTTAAATGTAAAACAATAACAGGAAAATCCTGTAAAATTTAATTTGCATCTAAAATTTAAAGGTCAACGTATTATAATCAGTACGCTAAAACTGAGTGACACACAATCATAGTCAACGTTTTACGAATAAAATCAGAAAAATAAACACACTGCTGAACAAGACTGCACTTATTTAATATAAAAACACATTTACACGTGACGTTTCGATCTTCTATCCAAGATCCTCATCAGACGTGAGTGTACGTCTGATGAGGATCTTGGATAGAAGATCGAAACGTCACGTGTAAATGTGTTTTTATATTAAATAAGTGCAGTCTTGTTCAGCAGTGTGTTTATTTTTCTAAAACTGAGGTATTAAATTACAAATTTAGTATGTAGGTATCATTGAAGGTCCAATCCAAGCTAATGTTGGAAGCTAAGTAGGCAATCGATAAATTTTACCAATTTTAATCAATATATTTAAGCAACCTTCGCTTCTTTATAAAACAACAGGCATGCAGAAATATATAATTTGGTTTCGTTTTGTATGTTTAGGCTTAACATCCTTACGTAATACCGAGGTTATCAAGGAGAAGACTTTCGCTTAAAGTGACATCCGAAAGAGAACTTGGTTTACACATGAAAAAAGGGTTGTGGTTCGACCGAGAATTGAACATGGGACACCTTGATTAAAAGGTGAAAAGGAAATAAGACTAATGCAGATGGTTTGACATGTGAAACGTCACCATGAAGTTCACACGATTCGCATTTTTGTTCTTTTAATTTTTTTTAGTTTAAACCAGTTATTTAAAAAAAAAACAGCTGGTGTAAACGAGCCAACCCTAAGAGTAAAAACTTCTTTCAAAAAATACACAAATAACTAGCAAAATTGTATGTAGTATTTTTACTTCAAAATATTCCATACCCTCTTTTTGAAACAAAATAAAATTAAAATAAAACATAAGAGAAATACTTAGATTTGTATGATACAATTAAAGGCTGCACATGGTTCTGTATATTCTTGAAATTCTACAGTCAAGTTTTTTATAACCACCATCAAGGGCGCCCATCAGGGGGGTTAAGGGGGCGCTTGCCCCCCCTAGAGGAAAATGTACTTCAGAATATTGAAAATCCAATAGGATTTTTACATTAGTTACAGCAAAATTTGAAACTATTTTTGAAACGTCGCTTATACTTGCCCCTTCTTGGAAACCACAACATGGGCGCCCTTGACCACCATCACGGTTTACCCAGTCCTCAAGGTTTCTGAATTTTTAAGAAGAGGGATTCAACATATCATTACGGAACAAAAAAAAAAAAAAAAAAAAAAAAAAAAAAAAAAAAAGACTACGGAATATATTTAAGTTAAGCTAAATACAACTGCACAACAAACGTGACTGAGTGGTTGGCTTTTGCGCTTCTATCGAGAAGTCCGGGATTCAACCCAGCATTCGACCATTCTGACAAAGCCTTCCTTTATTCCTTCTGAGAACGTAGAAATAGTGCGTGTACTAGCTGACTAGGAGTGTAGGAGTTGGCCAACTTCCTTTCTTATTGTTTTTAAATCGTTATTATTACTAATTACCAGCAGTGACGGTTTTGCGAAGGTTAGAGGATCGGTCTTTCGGACTGAAGCCTGTTCTCCAAAGTTGTGGAATGTCTAAAACGAACGAAATATCTATTAGTTATGCCTTTACTCATAAACTTTAAGCTCCCGTCAAATAAAAATTACGAATGTTTAGAAAAACTAAACATTAGTAGTAAGAAAACCCCTCCCAAAACACTTTTTTAAATTCGCGACTGATTCTCAGTATAAAATGATCTTCAAGGTTGTATCCGGAAGATTATTGCTAAACATATAAACGAAACGAAATATTAGTTATGCCTGTACTCATAAACTTCAAGCTGCTCCCAAAGAAAATTAGGACTTTTTAGAAAACGAAACAATCAGAGAAACCCCTCCCAAAGTACTTTTCTAAATCCGCTATTGATTATTTGTATAAATTGGTATTCAAGGTTGTATCTGGAAAATTATTGCTAAATCATTGCACAACTACAGTATAACAGAAATGTGGAAATACGGTTTGACGGACATATTGAAAAACGTATGCTTTGACGGATATATAGAAAAACGTAAGTTTAACTTTCGTGCTAGAAGCTGGAGTACTAAGCTCTTAGAAATGAAACACGGATGACAAACTAAAATGATCTAGAGAAGGAAAAAATGTCGATAACTCAAAAGTTAAAATAAAGTTAAATAACCTATAAAATTGCCCTCAAATACAACATTCTTCATGTTAGCTTTAATTCGTAAAATATGTGCTCCATCCATCTTGATGGTGAATTACAGAGCTAAATATGGCATTCAGGTCGTGGAAAACTTATCTAACTATAGAATATACTATAAGAAAGCTATTTGGATAGAAAAATCATGAAAATGAAAAAAGCCAAAATTTCCAAAATTCTCGGTTTTTTTCCAAAAAAGCCGGCTTTTTATGTGAAAAAAACCATCGATACAAAAAAGCCGGCTTTTTTGCATCTCTATTTAAATGTTAAACCGGAAGAATTCATGTTAACTCATTTTGGTTATCACACCGAAAATGGAAGAAATTGATGAACAAAAAGATATCAATTGAAATGGTAAATTAGGTATCAATTGAAATGGTAAATTGATTATGTCCAGTAGCCACACTTCACTTCCATGTGGAATACAGCTTGGCGCATCGTGGGAAATTTGGACACTTCGAAGTCATCCTATCATTCAATTTCATATCGATATTTTCCATTCTTCTGTCAACTTTGTTGATATTTTATACTTAATAGTTGGTGTGTCGTCATTATGTTACTATGTATATACTAAAATCTTCGTAATATACTCAACTTCTGCAATCAAATTTCTTACATATTATAATGTTTTGCTTATATGTATATTTTTGACTATGCACATTATATAACATGTACGAGGAATCTAATGATGTCAGTGCATGTTAGTGGTGCGGTGCTAACTTATTTTTTTTCTTTTTTAGGAAATAAATAAAGCAGTCTACATGTTTGGTTAACCATTCCTAAGTTAATTCTTCTATCCAAATCCCTGAGTTATTTTATCTTATAAATACAAGTCACATGAAGAAAGTAAAAGAACATTTTCGTCTTTTAAAGTGAAGAACACTATTATTTTTATTATTACAAAAATAAATATACAATTATATTACACAGAATATTAATAAACTAACATTTGTTGTCTAAAACTTTTAGACTAAGAGTTTGAATGTTGTCAAGTTCAGCACAACATTTATGAAGCAGGTCACACTTACTTTTAGTCATGTCATCTTCATTTATTCTGGAGACTAATAGATATCTAATTTATTCTGGAGACTAATAGATATCTCGAAAGTTAATGAAATGGAAACACTTTATTTTATTTCGATCACAATACTATTATACGGCATCCGTCATATATATGTCATATATCTACAAAACCTTCCAGAACTTTAATCAACAAAGGAAGCGTTTTGTCTGTATGGGAAGAGGACAAAACCGACCTTCCACCGAAGGAATCCTAGCCCCATTCGTATGGAAAGAGAACGGGAGCAGATGTCTGGAGTTTGTGAAAAAGGAAAATGTGAGAACTGATGTACTGAATATTAGTGACGGACTTCGACTGTGAACCGTGTTATTGAACGAACAATGTTAGTGACTTAGTGATATATAACAGTGATATTCATTTTTATATATATTAATTCATCACTTTTTTTTCTTCATATATTTATACGTATATGTATCAATATTTCAAGTTAATCTTCGCGTCAGTGATTTTCTTCTTTTAACACTTGAATATGCAGGTGAACTGAGTGAACTCTCAATATTCTGTTTATTGTGTCATTTCTGCTATAATGTGTTTTACAGTGATCCAGGGTTCTGAATGAAAATGAATCTTTATTATCATATAATTTTAAGGACATTCATTTTATTTTGTGTAATGAACTTAAAGAAGTACATTTAATTTTCATTTCTGCATTTTCTTTTCTTTTACGTCACAATAGATTCTCTATTCAAATTTGAACCTCATCCGTGGGAACTACAGCGATAACGTTCTCTAGACTTTGCTTATACGTCATAATAATGCTCCAGCCAATGAGGAATAAAATTTCGTATGAATTTAGGGGTTCGAGATTACATTTTACGCCTGGGGCTCTAGACCCGTGGACGGGGCTTCGTGAACGAAGCGGGAAAAGCGGCATCCATTAGGTAAGATGGTGCCTTGAGACTGATGCCTGCTTGACACCATGTCCAATTTTTTGGTAGTGAATATTTTTTCTTTTCTTTTCCTTTTTCCAACCTGTATGTATACCGTCTGTAAATAAGTGGAATAAACTTAGAAACATATGAAGAAATATATAATGAATTAGATTGTATGTGTAATTTCTCCGATATTTTCCTCGGGGTTAATTATTAATTAGTCCGCCTATACTATTTTTTATATGTTCGTCATTTATTTATTTCTTTTTTAGGAAATAAATAAAGCAGTCTACATGTTTGGTTAACCATTCCTAAGTTAATTTTTCTATCCAAATCCCTGAGTTATTTTATCTTATAAATACAAGTCACATGAAGAAAGTAAAAGAACATTTTCGTCTTTTAAAGTGAAGAACACTATTATTTTTATTATTACAAAAATAAATATACAATTATATTACACAGAATATTAATAAACTAACATTTGTTGTCTAAAACTTTTAGACTAAGAGTTTGAATGTTGTCAAGTTCAGCACAACATTTATGAAGCAGGTCACACTTACTTTTAGTCATGTCATCTTCATTTATTCTGGAGACTAATAGATATCTAATTTATTCTGGAGACTAATAGATATCTCGAAAGTTAATGAAATGGAAACACTTTATTTTATTTCGATCACAATACTATTATACGGCATCCGTCATATATATGTCATATATCTACAAAACCTTCCAGAACTTTAATCAACAAAGGAAGCGTTTTGTCTGTATGGGAAGAGGACAAAACCGACCTTCCACCGAAGGAATCCTAGCCCCATTCGTATGGAAAGAGAACGGGAGCAGATGTCTGGAGTTTGTGAAAAAGGAAAATGTGAGAACTGATGTACTGAATATTAGTGACGGACTTCGACTGTGAACCGTGTTATTGAACGAACAATGTTAGTGACTTAGTGATATATAACAGTGATATTCATTTTTATATATATTAGTTCATCATTTTTTCTTCTTCATATATTTATACGTATATGTATCAATATTTCAAGTTAATCTTCGCGTCAGTGATTTTCTTCTTTTAACACTTGAATATGCAGGTGAACTGAGTGAACTCTCAATATTCTGTTTATTGTGTCATTTCTGCTATAATGTGTTTTACAGTGATCCAGGGTTCTGAATGAAAATGAATCTTTATTATCAAATAATTTTAAGGACATTCATTTTATTTTGTGTAATGAACTTAAAGAAGTACATTTAATTTTCATTTCTGCATTTTCTTTTCTTTTACGTCACAATAGATTCTCTATTCAAATTTGAACCTCATCCGTGGGAACTACAGCGATAACGTTCTCTAGACTTTGCTTATACGTCATAATAATGCTCCAGCCAATGAGGAATAAAATTTTGTATGAATTTAGGGGTTCGAGATTACATTTTACGCCTGGGGCTCTAGACCCGTGGACGGGGCTTCGTGAACGAAGCGGGAAAAGCGGCATCCATTGGGTAAGATGGTGCCTTGAGACTGATGCCTGCTTGACACCATGTCCAATTTTTTGGTAGTGAATATTTTTTCTTTTCTTTTCCTTTTTCCAACCTGTATGTATACCGTCTGTAAATAAGTGGAATAAACTTAGAAACATATGAAGAAATATATAATGAATTAGATTGTATGTGTAATTTCTCCGATATTTTCCTCGGGGTTAATTATTAATTAGTCCGCCTATACTATTTTTTATATGTTCGTCATAATAAAATCGAATTGCTGAGTATATTTCTTTCAATATAACTCCTAATATTGTTGTTTACTGTGGCTGTTTGTGGTGAGGCTGAAACAGAACTTCGTTTTGTTTGAATCATATCACAATTTGCATAATAACAGCGTTTGTGTGCGGATAGTTGTGTATGCATTCAGTTTGTTATTGGCGAAGCTGTCAATGCACGAGGGCTGGACAGATTGCAAATGCGATTCTCGAGCTTAGTTGTTACGTTGATATCCTTTACCATCCAAAGTGATCATAATACAAGTTGTATATAATTGTTAACGTATTTAATCTTAACATGAGGAATTATTATAAGAAACAACAGAAATTTTGAACTGTCATAAGAATCTGTAATATATCACATATTATATAATAATCATGCAATATAATGGAAAACTATATGTATTGTTATTTTACCAGAATTATGGTTGTTAGGAAACAAATTTCATCTTCTCTTATAAATTTTTACTTCCTATGAATTTTTCGAACTTGCTATAGTAATTTAAACTGTATTCCGTTATCAGCGACCCAACGGAGTTTTCTGACAAATTTAATACTTACATCCGTATCCTGATGGAAGCTTTGTGATGCAGCAAGATATCCAATCCGCTTGTAAGTAAATTTAGACGAACTCATCACCTCTATGATATTAAATCCTGCCCAACTGATGTCGTACCCCAACATTTGTAGCTGCAATAAATTCATAAACATATTACACATTATATAATCACAAGACTATGGACCAAGTTTATGAAATGTTAACCTTCATCCGCTCGCGCCCGCGGCAAATTGGCCGTCATTTTTATAGTTTTTGTGCCCTTCTTCCCAGAGCTCTAGAATTATGGCTGGAGGGGTGTGATTCTCTATTTACACTTCCACCCTCTACATTATGTGCGGTTACAGTCTAACGAGCGATTACTTGCGGCTCAGTACAATCCCAAAGTTGGTAGTGGAGGGTGGACGGCCAATCTGCCGTCAGCGCGAGCGAAAACGTGACTTTTTTTTGTTTGTTTGTTTCGCATTCACATAAAAATGTGTGTAAAAGTTTCATTATTTTTCATTCGCTGTTATATTTTTAACTGCCTTAACATCATAAATAATACAAGACCATATCTCTACGAGTTAGCATTAGAACTAATAAATGAAAACCTGAAAGTTAAAATCTCAACTTTACAAAAAAATTTGCTGCTGTTCTTGGCACAATACAGAAAGCAAACTACCTATGATGAACCAGTGTAACCAATCCGAAGAGGAATTTGCTATATCTGCGGGTCAAGATTAAACAACAGAACTCGCCTTGAATGTAATGATTGTAGACAAAACGTGTCCAGAAAGCACTCAACCATTACTACTACTTGCATGCCAGCAATCTCAGAACGAGGGCAATGACCTGGATGTTGATTAGTTTAGATTCTGTTATTTCGTGTTTTGTTCAGTGTGTGTTCATTCATATTTAGCAGTGTTGTAATTTAATTTAAATGTATATTTTTGGTCAACAATGATTGGTTTTAATTTACTAAACCTAATTACTCGAAAACATACACTTTGCATCATGCACAATGCTGAAAAATGTGAATGATCGATGACGGTCAAATTGCCCTCGGCGCGAGCGGATGAAGGTTAAGAGTACTTTTAGATAGGCAACTTAGGATCGGTGCAGCTTAAAACACAGTTTGCAAAAGCCAAAACAGATTTCATGTAACTGGAAACATGTGAGCAATAGAGGTAGCTGTAAACATATTAATTTGGATGGGAGGAAATGTTATCGATATACATCAAGTACCGTTCGCCATCTTTGTATAATTTCATTTTAAAAAAATGGACACGGTTTAACAAGTTTTAGGATTAGCAGAGAAAATTATCGGGGAATTAAGTTTCGCTAAATATGCAACACTAACAAATATTTTTATCTATAGTTTCCTACCTGTAACAGATTTGTAAAATTGATTTTACCAACAAGTTTTATTCCAAATTTTAGCCGTGGATGTATCTGAAATATGCATCTCATGACCCTGTTCAGTTTGAAATTTTTGAAATGACTCCAAAATGCAGGCAGGTATGCTCCCATAGTATTTTCTTCTACCCACATCTGTGATTTCTACCCTACAGTTTAGTTTCCGAATAAAATATCCAACGCAACTTGTGGAACACACTGTATACTTCTTTCCTTTTGCCATGCCGATACTGAATTAAATTCTTAAAATCTTTAATAAGACATATTACACATAATACGAAACTAGTCAAGAATTGGTACTTTGAAGGAATTCTACATTAGAATAAAAATCAGTCATCAAAGTCAAATATTAGACAATGGTACAACAGATTTTCTTACATATTTCAAACTTAACTCTTTCTTTCTCATTGAATGAGTTTGAACAAACAATTGCACCTGTTCGAAAATTATATAAGATCATTCCATATCAGACCAGCCAACATCAAATATAATAGTTGCATGACTATTTTCAATTTACCTTTAAAAAAAAAATATTGAAACGCATATC
This sequence comes from Thermobia domestica, assembly GCF_964235325.1. Classification (NCBI taxonomy): domain Eukaryota; kingdom Metazoa; phylum Arthropoda; class Insecta; order Zygentoma; family Lepismatidae; genus Thermobia; species Thermobia domestica. The sequence continues at coordinate 194,517,200 of NC_137458.1, read as the reverse complement.
TCAAGAATAAGAAAACTATCTTGCCACTTTCTTTTGTACAAGGCACACGTCAAAAAGGATCGATAAATTTTAGTGGCACTGAAGAAGTTGAGCATAAGCAGGAACATGGCCCAGAACTCTGTCCTTGCAACAGAGATAGAATCATTCAAGTGGAGTTGGGTACGTGCGAGTAGCAGTAAGGTAAAGTGACTGTCGTAATACAAAATCGCGCCGATTCTGAAATGAGATCTGTCATACGATTTCTAAACGCCAAATCAAAGAATACAGTTGACATCGATTGGGAGTCGCGTGCCATTTATGGACTGATAGTAATGAGTGAAGGGAAGATTAGGTACTGATGCAGAGTGTTTCCAGAAGAGTGTTCAAGAATTCATGATGAGCGTAGCGAAAGATCTAGTGTTCAGATGGACGATCTGGTGGAACGTGTTAACGAGAAAGTGTAATCCAATCGCCGGATCGTAATAATTGAATACAACAAAGAGTTTGCAGGAGTGTCTGCATCAAATTGTGACTGACATGCTGAATTATCACAAATTGTGAGCGAGATTGGTGCCAAAACTGCTGAGAGACGCTCACAAAAATTAAAAAATAACAAATGCATGTGAAATTTTGGCCCGCTTGGCGAAAGATGGGGATGACTTCTTTTCTCACATAGTGACGCGAGATGAAACATGACTATCGTACGTCACTGGAGAGTTAAAGCAGCAATCAATGCAATAGCGCCACTCTGGTTCTCCTAAAGCGAAGATATTCAAACACCATCAGTTAAGAAAATTACGGCAGCCGTATTTTGGGACTAAAGGGTTGTGATTCTTGTGCAATTCTTGGAACTAGGACAACAACAGAAGATGTGTATTGCCAAACACTGAATAATCTGCCAAGTCCCATTCAAAATCGGCAAAGAGGAAGGCTACGCTCTAGAATTCCTCTGATCCATGACAACACCCGCCCGACAACTGTTCGTACTTGCAAATTTCGTGAGACCCAGGTTTCCTAGCCACACAGGAACGGCGAGCATGTCACTAACAATCTTTTCTTACCTCACCCCGGAACGTACGTATGTAGCAGAGAAAATAGCACTAACTCTATAAACTTTCTCTGTATTTTTATAAACAATAATCAATTGCAATAACTTCGCTTAACGCAAATCTAGGCTACTGAACTTTTAAGAAGTGCGTATTTAGACGAATCGTATTTAACTATTCCTTTCAATGAGTGGAATACTATTATTTCGTAACATGTATGTTCATAACATGAAAACTTGATATTATGCTTGAATTGAGGTGAGTTGATTTTGAGTTTAACGTCCCTATCAGCAACGACGCTATATGAGACGGGACCTGCTGATTAACGGGGAATCCGAACCACACGAACTTTCGCCAGGAATCGAACCCGAGTCTCCCACACCAAATGCGAGTATGCTAACCGCTTAGCCACGATGCAGCTCATAAAATGTAATGAGATGTTCTGATGAAAGATAAAAATTTAACTTAAAATGATTTATTTAAACAGTGGCGTAATATGTATATAAAAATAGTGAAACGATATGAAGTTAGAAGCTTGAAACCCCTGTTGAAATTCTGCGTCTGCGTAACTATCTTCAAATAGGAATTTAATTTAGCTTTGGCTCCTAATTTGAAAACAAATCAAAAATAGATTCGTCATTTCAAACATTTATTCACAAATTACTTTTAAAAAATAAAAATAATAAAAACTAGCTGCGTCCGCGGCAAAATATCTAACGCTCATGTTGTCGCTTCAAATTCTGGTTTACTTTCTACTTTCTGATCTATTAAATTTATATTTTAACAAGGCAATTTACCGTGTCTAGGGAATCGGGTCGGCAGTGAAACTATTAGCAATACATGTAACACTGATGGATCGTCACCGAAGCTATCTTTTAGTTTTAAAATATAAATCAAGTATCAGATTTGCCACTTCAAAATTACAGCAATTTCCTGTGCCGTAGCTACATTCTGATCGTATATCATATAGGCTGCAAAATTAAGGTATGAATACGAGAGTAATTGCCATACAATTTCCAACCCTATTCGTAAAAAAAGTGCAGGGAAACTGAGTCAGACTTAATGGAATTCATAAGGATCTAGTGTCATTCTTTTGGATTTAAAATCTGGAAGACAGGCTCGGTTTTCGTATCCGGAATTTTACACATCTGTTAACAAAAACCTAGAAACCCTTTCACAGATAATGCTTTCTCTATACAGTCAAAGAAAGCTTTAACAAGACTTGTTCAAGACCATTTAAGACTATTTAATAAAGACGCTATCACTGACGTCATTTTTGTCTTTAATACTTTCGTTCAAGAGATTTCGTTCCGGTCCTGTTCTAAACAATTCAATTCAAGAGCAATCAAGCCGATCAGAGCCATAGTTGATTACAGGAAAATACAAAACAACTATGTTGCGTCGTGGGATAGAGTGGCAGTTGTTGAATAAATATCTTTTATTAATTTTTTCGTAAATAATTAATATTTTTCTGACCAGAGTATGTACTTCTTTATTAAAATTAAATTTATTCGTAACATTTTCCATAACGTAACGTTATCTTCCTCAGACGTTAACTGGTATATATATATAATTAATGTAGATTAATTATTCATATTAATGTAGATACTAATACACAATAACACACTGAGCAAGGCTATGTGATAATATGTAAAAAACAGTATCACGTAACAGTTTCAACATAATAACTGTGTCTTCAGACTTCCACTCCTCCAAGACAAGAGAAGGAGTGGAAATCTGATGAAGACACAGTTATTGTATTGAAACTGTTACGTGATACTGTTTTTTACATATTATCACATAGTCCTGCTCAGTGTGTTATTGTGTATTAGTACAAAATGGAAACAAGGCTTGATAGAATAGTTAATGTAGATAATAGACATCATAATATTCAATTATTGATATACATATACAATAATATTTTAATTGTTGCTTTTTATATAATTTTGAACTTATAATACATAACAATCAGCTATTTTTTTTAATTTATAGTTTCATTTTCAAATTTTATATTATAACTGTTTATATTAATATTTATATACATACAATCACTATTATTTTTCTCTTTCTTTTCTTCTTAATTCCAAAATCAATTGAATTAAACGTCTCCTCTTCATTCTATGTTTCATAATATACTTTTTCTTATCCGTGAATTTTTAATCTCCAATTTTTTTTTCTAACAACCTATTCCATAATTCATGAACTTGAAGTCCATTTGTCCAATTCATTAATCATTCTCTTTTTTTCTCTCTTAATCCTTTTCGCTTCTTTCCATTTTCTTACTAATGTTCTACTCTCTTTTTCTAAACCTTGTACCCCTTCCCAATCTATATCATGTCCTGTTTCTTTTACATGCTTATATATCGCATTATTCTCTTTTTTAAGTCTCACGTCATCCAAAACATCATTGTATATATATATATATATATATATATATATATATATATATATATATATATATATATATATAAATAATTGATTATTATGATATATTTATTCTATTACCTACATTAATATGAACATACATATACCAATTAACGTATGAGGAAGATAACGTTACGTTAGGGAAACTGTTACGAATTAATTTAATTTTAATAAAGAAGCGCACACTCTGGTCAGAAAAAATATTAACTATTTAAGTACTAATCTTTTCGATATTTATCTAATATTCAGTGTGCATTATCATAATAAACAAAAGCAAATATTATGCTAGAAGATATTGTTAGTAATGTTGTTGTTAATATGCACGATTTATGTATTTACAGTGCTTATATGCTCGTGACTATTGTTAAATTTTGAGGCAATGATAGGTATAAATATTAATTTGATAATATGTAAGAATATCGAGCGTAGGTTAAGAAAAAAGGGTCTATCAAATTAAATATATATGATTTAACTTACTTTAATAGAACGTTCCGAACTGTTATTACCCTGGCACATGCCCAAATAAATTACGTCCAGATTGATAATTTTGTGTGCAAACTGAATTGCGCTGTAAATGATTACATGTTATCCTGCTATAATATATGTAATTATTTCATCACCAAATTCACTCATAGTCCCTTAAAAGTTGCTCTTAGGGTAGGTAGGGGTTGCGTTTATGTGTGCAGATTACCATCACGAGGGCTTCACCGTACAGGTACAAATACGCGTTCAGACGTATGCCATAAAAAACTGTGGGAAAAAGACTGAGAACTAAAAGCGAGAATGCTATTTAACCAAGTCAGGGCAGTAACAGAGGAGGGGGACTCACGAGGGGTCTGTAGGAAGAAGGAGCGTCATCAACGGAATGTACGCGCATTATCAGAATAGTACAAGTAGTACTTAGTTTCATATTTACTTCCTTTAACTCTACTAAATTCCTCATATTGGTTTGACACTATTAAAATTAAACTTTTAAGCATAAAACGGTGGTTTCCTACATTGTGCAGAAAACCACTGACAGTGAAAATTAATATCCCAAATAACACTCTTTTGTACTTACTTATTTTAACCGTAAAATTACCACTTTTAAGACGGGGTATTCTTAACCAATACCGAATATCTGCTAGGTTTGTTAAGAAAATCTTATGCAGGTGTGGTTAAAATTCGTATTTTGTTGCTATTTTTCTGTATTTTTGATGGTTTAGATTGTTAGGATTTTTGAATTGGGGGCCAGAATTCTTTGCCTAAAATTTCTACTTAGTTGTTATATTTTCTGTATTTTTTGATGGTTTAAACTAGGTTAGGTTAGTTACCCCTACGTAACATCAACTTCTTTCTCCTGTAAACATGGTGTTTTTTACCTAATTTTGGCCCCCGTTACAAAACTAAACTTTAAATTGATTCGCTTACTTTCCCGTGTTTTCAGTTTCTTCTTTAAAATAGTTTTCGATGCCATAGCATAAATAACGCCAAAAGACACTCATCGTGATTCTGTTCTCCATACGCCATATGAAAAGTATTTAAAAACTTAGTACGGAGAACTTTTTTTAAATGTCTAAGTAGAATTGTAGTCTCTCAAAGTAAGCTAACCTAAACTGTATTTGATGTTGAAAGCCCAAAATATTTAGTGAAAATTTGATGGCGTACCTACAAAATCAACTGACATGTTTTCTAGGAGGTTGACTAGTATGCCCCATGCTATGAAGCGAAAGACAGCCGGAACGGACTACGAATTCCCACATAGCAGCAGAACACTAAGCAGACTTCTGCATAGCATGGGTTTGAAATACAAGACTAATTACGTAAGAATGTATACATGTTAGGGGCCTATATAATTCTGTAAACAACATGTTCCGCCAGGGGTCCCATCATAGGGCCCCAGGGGCCACCAACTTGAAAGTTTTAAATGGAAATTCCCTATTTTTGTTGCAGACTGATTCTGCGACCGAAAATACACAAAGTTTACTTGAAGTGCTTTTCGTTATCCGCCTAGATGACGCTGTAATCACAAAAAGAAATATCATCGTACGCTACCTGGGATGGATAATAAACTAAATATCTCCAGAAATACACGTGCAATTAAAAAGCACGAAATACGTGTCCAATATTTTAAAAAGGCTTAGCATAAAATAAAATTGCTTTTATTTACATTTCAATGCGAGCGTGGGAGGCCAATACGATACGAAAAGGAAAGTTTTTGTGTTTTGCAATAAGAAACGTCTTCCCTAGAATTGTAAAGCTCAAGTAGACAAATATGTTTGATAAATATCACTGGACACGGACAGATTAAATAAAATCATTATTTCACAATAGTAGGAAAAGCAAAAATGACAAAAGAGATTTCACAGAAGAACAAATTTAGAAAACCAGATAAAGCGCAAAGAAACTTAATTGATATACAGGGCTATTGTAAATGATCCTCCCGATTTCAAAAGTTAATAACTCACGTGTGTTTAGTAACAATGACATGCTGCTTATGTTAAGTGACAGAAAACTCAAAATTATTTTTTGTTTATAAATACATGTTTGTTGTGTTTCTTGTCAAAGTTGCCCAAGATGAGTGCCATTTGTAATTCAAAATACATCAGTTTGATAATCTCATTCTTGGCACAGTCTTTTTTTACATTCCACAGCCAGGAGATCCATTTGCTTCTTAAATGCATTCTCAAAGGTTAGTTTAATTGTTAGGGATGGGTGACATACACCTGGATTTAACATAACCCTAACTTCGTTGAAAATTCCATTTCACATGATGTAGAGAATGAAAAAAAAAAAAAAAAAAAAAAAAAGAAAGAAAGAAAGAAAGAAAGAAAGAAACATTGTGCTCTCTTCGTTTCCTGGTATCTAGATTTACTGTTACCCTAGTTACAGAATGCGTAACTACACATCACCTTTACTAGCCACGTAGTAAATCTAAAATTAGCAGATGAACAAAGTGTAACTGATGTTTTACAGCATGTGATCAAACTGCGCACCTTTCTTGGTATGACAGTGACCAATTCGATGGTAAAACACAAATACTGCATTCCTGATGACGCCCTGTTCAATAAGAGCAAAATCATCAATAACCCTTTGACGAAGTTTATCCAAAGTGGTTGGCACTGTTTGATATACTTGGGTTTTTAGATAAACCCAGAAAAAGTAGTACACTGGCGATAAATCAGGGGAACAGAGAACCAGAGGGCTACCCAATATAACCTCTTCTGCAAATCCACTATTAAGGAAATTCCGTATTAAGAAATTGCCGCATATTTACACGGTTGTGCGGTCCTGCACATCTCGCTGAAACCATCTGTGGCAAAATTGTCTCCTGCAGTGTCTCTTATTGTTGCAACTACTTGATTTCGAAGCATCTCCTCACACGGTTCAGAAGTCAAATTGTTATTAATAAAAAAGGGACCAATTATTGTATATTTAGAACTACCGCCCAGATATTCAACTTTTCAAGGTGTAGAACGTGTTTGAAAGGACCAATGAGATTGCTGTCAAATCAAAACCTGCAATGACTTCTGTTAATGTAACCGGTTAGGTGGAACGTGACTTCAGGGAACACATTGCTAGTAAGAGAAGTAGGATCATCATTGATTTATTTCATCATATCTTTACAAAATTCTACATCCCGATCAAAGACATTCATCCAGCTGGTATATCAGATGAACTTTGTACGGGTGGAACTTCATTTTTTTTTTTTTTTTTTTTTATTCTTTTCGCAGAAATGTGACTAATGTCATGTTGCTCAGCAGTTTTATGAATGCTAAGTTGAATATTTTCAACAAATAACTGCAACATTAAGCTGTTTGTCGCCGATTTCGGTCAACCAGGAATGTTACAATCCTTTACAGTTACCGTTTCCTCGATGCGTCTTACAATGCACTCAACAGTAGATCTTGAAATGGGATTGTGTGGAACGCGATTTTTTTTTTTTCCTTAAATATTATTCTTACTTCAGCACATGACCTTAGGTGATTGCTCCATCCTCGTATCATCGAGAGCGTTAGAACTTTACTTTGAGAGCTCTAACACAAATCAGTTGAAATGCAGTTTGAGAGTTCAGAGGTTCTCTGTAATAATGCCTACTGCTACCAATATCTAATGGCTTCTACGTTGCTGGACTTTAATTTACAATCAACCATAAGAATTTACAGTACATGACATATTGGAATTGACAGAACATGATATGTTATTTATTCCACTAAGCTTATAAGAGCACATTTGCTCTTTAGATGTGCGGATCAACTTCACATGTTCATATTTACTTTCACTTGTCAGATGGAATTACATGCAGTTTCAAATTAAATCGTAATTATGGACATCTACATCACTATAACAACAAAATGATAATGTCCTTTTAAACTTTAATAGATCCACCGATCAACCTTACATATTCACTTTCACTTTTGCCTCTCATGTTTATACATATCTACATAAACGTGACAAAAATTAATAACATAATTCTCTTTTGACACTATGTCCCATTATCAATTGAAACTTCATGTCTCAACAGAGACCTAGAGTTAATCAACTATCATAGTGTCCACAAGCTCATAGAAAAAATCTCAGTACTTGAAGAATATTGTTACAAACATGTTCATAACTTTATTTGTTTGCAAGTCTTAGCACCATCATCACACAGCATGTCCAGTTCTTGAACCAGGTTTTCATTTATCAACCTCAGGTGACATACAATGTTATTATTATTATTATTGCGATTTATGTGTTACCTAGGAGCAGCGGCGCAAATCTGTCCTCAACATTGGGGGAAGGAACGGGTTACCATAATCATCATCATCTTTTTTTATAATGATGTTCAAAATATTTCTGAAGTTGAAATACAATGCTATGGAGGATCAGAGGAGCAGGGTTGTCTTCAATATTGGAAGGCGGACAGATTTGAGGCTTGTTTTGGGAGAAATCAATTTCACCCCACTTTCCTTTCTGGCAATCGGACACAAATCATCACATTTCTCCGCAAAAAGCAGATTTCAAATCGAATTATTGAGGGGGACAGTCCCCCAAGTTCAAAGATTGGATGGGACATATCCCCCTCATCCCATGATTTGCGCCAGTGTCTAGGACAACGAAAAAAAATACATAAACTAAAAGTTGCGTATTTTCGGTCGCAGTATCCGAGTCTGCATTAATGTAGAGGGTTTCTATTTGGAATTTTCAAGTTGGCCCCTGGGGACCCATGATGGGACCTCTGGGGCACTTGTTGTTTACAGATTTTATAGGCCCCTGACATGGGTACATTCTTACGTAACTAGATTTGTTACATTTTTTGTTATTTCAGAGATGCAACTATTTCCTTCCATGAAAAATGTCCAACTACGAGAAAATGGCGTATGTCTTGTCTCTATGAGACGATTTTTTCTACATAAACCTAACCGTGTTCATAATTGTTTACTACTAATACTGCTGGAAATAATTTTTTTCGTTCGCCATTTCCATTACGTTCCATATATACATTCAACCAAAATTTGTAAAACGGAACAATTCTTTACTATATTTGTAAGAATACTTTCTTAAAATATCAATATAACGCATAAATAATCCTACTTAAAGAAAGGGCGTTACTATGTATCGTGACGAAAGCAAATCCTACGTCTTTATTATGACCATCACTATAATCTTATCATCATCATCATCATCATCAGTTCTGTCACAACGACAGATCCTTACAGCAAACTAATATTTCTGCATTCATTTCTATTCTGTCTTAGTTCTTGTTGAACCATCTTCATATCGTCCTGAAACTGACACTTTCTTCTTCCAAAAGTTAATTCTTCTAAAGTGTCTCTTATAAGGAAATTCATCCTTAGATAGTATCTTAACCAATTAATTTTCCTTTCGCTATCAATTTCAGTATTCTATCTTCATTCACTCTTCTTAGAACTTCTTTATTTCTGATTTTCTCTTTCCGGCTGATTTTCCATCCTTCTCTGTATCTTCATCTCGAACCTTCTTATAACTGTAGTAAAAACATGTATGAAAGTACAACAACGTGAGAATGGTTGTCTAACTCAACATTATAACACTGGATAGAAGACTCAGACCCCGTTCTTACAGCTACTTTCCCCAAAGGTGGCATTTACTAAATATGTCGTGAAATAGGTAGTATGAATATTTACCTTTTATTTCATTAATGGTCCATTCCATCTCGATTCAGGCAGGTATATGCAAAATTGACTAGGTGGCTATCTCTGATTTTTTTTAAAAAAAAATATATTTGGTAACCCTGTTGGAGATATCAAACCTGCAAAGAGGTTTTCCCAGAAACGATAGATATTCAGAGATGTCTGCCTTACTTCCGTTAAAGATACCCTCCTCAATTCTTACGACCACTATAAGGTGATAAGATTCTTTTCTCTCTCTTTTCCCCTTTTGAAATAACTTCTCTGTTTTACGGTGAATCATCAGTCTGACATTAATGTTACCAAACCCTCTTAGAATCTTACTCCTGATATTAATCCAGATTCTATATTTAGCGCTGACTTCATACTTTCGCAGCTGCTAAGCTGACCTTTGAACCGAGCACTGTGGAGACTTGTGTCACCCCTCTTCTTGTATAATGTTGTGTAATCTTAACTGGTTTTAGTTGGAACCCATGTCTGTATTTTCTTCCTCTTTTTACTGAAATGTTACCCTTGTGAAGGTGTGTGCATTTTGGAAACTTCATAGTCATCAGAATCGTCGCGCGCTTATCATAAGTAGTATGAGATCACCTTTAGCCAATCAGAGTTCACCAAGTGGTCCAAACCATTACATCATCCACATCCAATCAGCTTCTAAAGAATTTTTTCTAATTATTGCACAATCTGGTGTAAGATTGATACACCCAAACTCGAGACACATAAAACCTCTGGAATGAGCTCGCTTGAAATTCATTACCTCCGAACGACGCGATGAGCACGTAGTCCGTGCTCTAGCTCCCCTCGTGGGAGGCAATCCTCTGATCTTCTTGCAGAGTTACATTAAATTACGTTAGTGATACTGGATCGTCTCTCCTGGACTTAGTGTTGTATAGTGAAGTACGAAAGACTCAAAAGTGCTGTGTCAAGTATCCGGCGTGTTGACCGTTACCACGCCCACCGTTATAAACCAAACTCACATTTTGTTTAAGCTGAGTAAGTATGTTTTTACTAGCTCACCCAGAGAGCTGTTGTACACTTACTTACTATCTGAATTCTTCTGTAGACTAAAATATTTGCTTCGAACCCACTTCTGATGTCTCCCTTTCTAAGATACCACGCCTATACCTACAAATCATGGATCTGTAGGGACCTGTAATTTAATCTTGAGTAGTGATTTACTTGTGATCCTTCAAATGTCTGATCTTATGGTCTGTAAAGAAACTGAACTCTTCGATAATAAATCACCCGCAACACACTCGTAATATGTTCATATTATTATTACTATAACAGACCGATAGAAAATCCCAACCTCTCCTTAAATCTAGAGAGACGCCTCCACTCGGACCACACACTGCGATTTAAGTGGTAAGTCACCTTACGGTGGATCGTCGCGAGAGTGAATCTACAAGTAGTCTAGATCGTAGTCCTGTTGGCTCCTGGGAACTCTCGTCCCCCTTCGAGGGACTGCAATTGGACCAGGTACGTCAAGATCCTGTCTCAACTGAGACGCCTGTGGCTGACCTCTCCTCTGCATCCGCCTGCAGGTAAGAACTAACATCTTTCAGCCAATCCGCTCGGGCTATCAACTATCGCTCCTTGTTTTCTGACTTCAAGAGATTACTGTAGTGAGAACTAATTACGTCACCTGTGACTAATTTGTGTAATTCGATTTGCAGTAGTGTTGTGTGTCGCCAGTGAATAGTGTAAGAGGGCTTTGGTAGGAAAGTTCCTTTTAGTGTAAATCATGTGTTTGGTATTCTCTTGTTTAACTCGACGTATTGTCTTCCTACCCTTGCGATTTCTCAATATGGTATTTGTACTGTAATATTTCATTTGACCAAGGGGAGTCGCTTCCTCAATTGGCTTAATACTTAATACGTAAGTGAATATTCTTTAAGCCCTAGTAAATTGAGTTAAAATGATCATTGGTTCTAATTGTTTGGTCGTTCAACTATTCTCTAGCTGTAATTGCCCATTTGCTTGAACCTCTCAATGCTAACGAGGCGCACTCAGTTTATTATTTTGTCCGCCCCTCTTGATGTAATTATTGATATCGGGATGTATTTGAACTCCCCTCTTTTGATGCGCAAAACCTTGATGTGTTTCTTATTGCCACTAGTGTGGCCCCACCTTAATTATAGATATTTATTAGGTATTTAACTAACTATACATGTGTATAATTTGACAACATGGCGGATAATTAAATTCTAAGTATCCTGTTGTAATCTTGTAATATAACCTCTGTCGGATTAATGATCCATTGCGCCACTCTTAGATTGAACGACCGCTCTCTTGCTGAGGCCGTAGCCTCAGACCTTAGTATCATAAATCACACCGCTCCGTGTTCAGACCACTGCTATCGGTGTGATCCACAGAACAATTACTTATTCGTATTGACTGCGTTTATTGCTTTGGCGCTGTCTCAGGAACCTCGTAATATTTTGTGAGATTGAGGAAGCGACTATTCGACGAGCTTTTGCCTTTTACGCAAGGATAGGGGTAGCCTTATTAAGATCAGAATGTTATCCGAAAAGCCCTACCGGTGGTTCGCTTGAACTCGACCCCTACGGGTTCTCGACACTACATAAATTGGTGTTTCAGCAGTGAGATTCGATTATTAGCTCGTCATCTAATAATGTGTTAATTGGTATTGCTTGATACAATCCTATGTTGCTTTTGTAAATGAAAAAGCAAGAGTTATTTATATTATTACTTTCATTTGTGTTATGTAGTTTGCTTAGGGTCTCATTTATATTCTAAATGAGTTTCGTATAATTTAATGTTCAAATGTGTGAATTGAAATGACAGGTTTCCTATTAATTTGCTTGAAATTTAAATCTAAAAGTAAACATTTTGTGTTGATGTGTTGCGTTGGGCAAATGCCCTCTTCTACCCTGAAAGCTGAGCTATCTTTTTGCTTGTTCTCGAGAAGTCAATAGGGAAGGAAAAAGAAACAGTCCATATATCAAAAGAATAGTTCGTTCCTTTTTCTTCCGCACAGAGAAACCATCTGTTCTCTGTCAGGTCCCCCAGCTGGGCAAAACAAAAACAAAAAATAGGAAAGAAAAGAACGAGAAAAAAAGAGGTGTGTTGGTTAGCGTTCCCCGGTTGTTGTAATGCGTTAGTATACTGAAAACTGTAGGGAGTAGTGTTGTAAAAAAACGGTTTTTTTTCTGTGAAGTTTTTTTTTCAATAAAAAACATCGTTCTTTTTCACGTTTTTTTTCAAATGTCTGTTTTTTTTTCTGGCAACTATTATTTATTGATTTATGTTTCAGATTATTGAAATAATCAACAGAACTTGAGTCGAAGCCCTCGTAACTTACAAATCGTTTGTTTCTTTGCACCTATATACTAGCAAAATTGTGTGATTATTCCTTTCGGCCCCAGGTCATTTTTGGCGTTTTCCTACATTTCCAGTTAATGACTTATTGCTCAAAAACTATTCATTCGATTGATATGGTTAAGGCCTTGCTTTTTAGAAAATGGATGTGGCTATATTTTGGTGTAAGTTACATTGTAGTCTTGCCAACAGGTGGGAAATTATTGAAGAAAATGTAGGGGTAAAAATTTACAAAAAATTCCCTAACCGAAGTTCAAAATTCTTTGTATCTAGCACCACTGCTGCCATATGGGTTCAAGTCACCTAAAAGCATTCTTTGCTGTGTTGACAAGGTACAGTGAAATCCTGAAGTCACTGGCTTCCATTCAAAGAGGGAAACAAAAAATTCTCTTTCATCATTCACATAAAATTTTGACAGTTTTTATGCCTCCGAATCAAAAATCAACAGATATGCCGCGGCTACAGCTTCTCTAATTATCCCATTGAAACTTTTTATGCTGCGTTCTGTAGGCCAAAGAAAAAGCTTTCAGGTAGTGGTACGTTTGTTTCAATGTGGCCAGCAAGAGGAAAATAATAGAGGGAAAAAGGAAATTTTCCAAAATTTTCACTTAAAATTGGGAATTAATTGTTTTGGCTGGAAACACAGCCATCAGACAGACAAAAACTATCTAAAAATAAACCATGATACCCCAAGAATATATCCTACAAGTATCATGGTGATATCTAACAAAGTAAGCATAAAATTTAAAAAAAATCTCATTCTACCTCAGAAATTCACCTTCATCTTGCCATTTAAAGAACATGGTTTATTGTAAACCTCAACTGTACTTTCTCTAATTACTCGAGTGAAACTTTTTATGGTGCACTGTGTAGGCTAAGAACGAGGCTTTTAGACACTGGTACGTTTGTTCGACTGTAGCCAACATGAGGGAAATAATAGAGACAAAAATGGAATTTTTCAAAATTTCCACTTAAAATCTGGAATTAAAATTTTCTGTAGCTGGCAACACTGCTATCAGACACACAAACTATCTTAAAATAAGCTTTGGTATCCCTTTAATATATCCTACAAGTATTGTGACGATATCTAATAAAGTAAGCGTGTCAATAAAAATATCTCATTCTACCTTAAAAAAAAAAAAAAATCACTTAGAGAACAAGGTCTACTGTAAACCTCAACTATACTTCCCCTAATTATCCTATTAAAACTTTCTATAGTGCGTTGTGTAGGGCAAAGACGAGAATTTCAGATAGTGATACGTTTGTTCCGATGTAGCGAACAAGTGGGAAATAATAGAAACAAAACAAATAATTTTCCCAAAATTTCCCCCTAAAATCTGGAATTACATTTTTTTGTAGCTGGCAACGGTGCTACCTGACAGACGAAAACTATCTTAAATTAAATATTGATACACCACTAATATATCCTATAAGTATCATGCCGATATTTAAGGAACAAAGCTTCTAATTAACAAAAAATACATTACGGTAAACAGAAAAGTAGGGAAAAACTAGAAGAATTAAGGGTCAGAACCTAAATACGAATTTTCCGTGTGCCCCCTAATTACTCCATTGTAGCGATCTGTATCCACGTTTATTCAGTAAGGACAAATGTTCGACTGGCGTAAGCTGACTTGCACTCGGACGTGTAGATACGGATTTATAAACAAAAATTTCGAATTTTTTGTCCAAATTTAGGGAAATTTTAATTTACCTAATTGGAAACACTACGCGCAGGCCCGTCCAATTGATGTCAACAATTAGGTGTCCATCCGAGGTATCTACCTGGCAAGTCTTAAGGAGGTCTCTCTACAATGAAGGAAGCTACAGGGAAAAGAGAAGTAAAGGAAATTCGAAAATTCTCGAATTTTTGACTGGGCTGAAATTTGAGAAGGAAATTCGACCCCGAGAAGAAAAATAAATTAATATGATAAACTATGGTCCAATCATATTTAGCAAAAGTAGTATCTCGATATCTTAATTAGTGTCCACACAGGAGCGTATTAAAAAAGTGCCACACCCGTATGTGCCACATTGGCCACCTGGATCCGAAAGGGTTATGAGTGTACATTTGATTATATATATATATATTTTTTTTTGACTACTAACTCGTGTTGTTGTTGTAGTTATAGTATCGACTAATTATAATATCGTTGTTGTAAACAATCACTTTATAAGGAAATTTTTCTCTCCATTTTACGTATTAGTTCCAATATTGTAGTTGAGAAATGCAGGGTGTATCAAAATGAATATCGGGGTTTTAAGTCTTCGTAGTACTTATTACATGTTACGTACAATTATATACAATACGTCAAGTAAAAAGAGTACCTCAAACAGTCTTTGCTACAAGTGTTCGACGTGAGCTTCATTCGTCACACGGGACACATCTAGTCGATAGGCGAGAAAGGCCAATAAACTTTCCGCCATGTGGCATAAAACACATTCAATTTAGGGGAGTCTCGTTTCAAGTGTATCATCTCCTTAGGATTTGCAGACGGCCAGAACCGAACATTATGAGTATTCACATTAGCTCTTAGTTAAAATATCGATTTATCTCTGAAGATGACATGATCTAGAAAATCTTCATTGTTATGCAGCAATATTTCATCTGTGAAATTGGCACGTAAGCCGTAGTCTGTAGGTTTTAGACCTTTAGCAACTGCAAACGATAAGGACATAGTTGCAAACGTCTCCTTAATATTCTTCACACAGACGGTTGCACTGTAACTACAGATTCAGTCTTTATTAAAACACAAACAGCTTTCCGCTCTCTAGTCCCATCTTTGTTACTAGCTCTTTCTAACGGCAGACAGAGGAAACAATGCATGTACATGTGTGTGTACAAAACTGTTTGAGTTGCTCTTTTATTTGATAATATTTATAATTGAAGCGCTTGGAGGACAAAGGTATTATGTAACAAATTGAATATGATGGGAAAATTGACTTTCACAACTTTGTCCGTTAACATACCACCTTCATCGTTTCTAAATATCTGCACCAGGACGAGGACTCACCAAATAATATGTTAGGTAGCATGAGTAGCATATAACACGTGCATGAACAGCCAGAATGCAACATTTTGAAAAATGTAACATAACACCTTTATCCTCCAAGCGCTTCAATTGTAAGTTAATTGTAATAGATACTACAAAGTTTCAAAGCTCTAATATTCATTTTGAAACACCCTGCGTTACTTCAAATTGAGTCATCCTATATTCATGTCTTGTATATACATATCAGGGCCAGCCCTAGGCAATTTGTCGCCCCCCTGCAATGGCATAATTTGCCGCCTCCCCCTTTCTCCAGAAAGAACAAATCTTAAAAGTCACGATTTTAAGTATGCTACTCCAGCATGAACAATGAAGGGAATGGTAAGTGCAGTCCCACTCAGAAAGGCTTAATTACTTACTTGTACTAAAAGTACAATCTCCTTGTGTCTGTTTTTTTTTTTTTTTTTTTAACATTAATCTGTAATGATAGTGAGAGATAAAGGAAACACACCTGCAGAGGAAAGATGGTAATCCTTTTTACAGAATTCAATATCGAGCTTCAATCTCAATGTATCAGTTTGCAATTCCAGTGCAACTAGCTCTTTTATCTTTATTTCTTGATTTTTCTTCTACATCTGTGAACATTTAAAAAAAAACAAAAAAAAAACTTGTTTCTATCTTCAATGATAAGGAACTTGTTTGTGACAAAAACAAGACGAGTTGTCATATCAAAACTGTTATAACTAACTAAATGGAACAGATATTCGCTACTATTCGAGAATTGAGTTCTTGCATTTGACAACAATCAAGCAATTTGTGTTGGGATTTATTTGACCATTTGCTTTAGCATTGCCCATGTGACCTTAAACTAATGCAACCTAAACACAATTTATGAATGTAGTATTCAAATATTAGGTCAGCTTAGTAAATGTAACTAACATCATCATGAAGTCTGTTTCCAACAAGAAATATTTAATTTAAATAATATACTTATGACATATTTTGCCGGACTCTCCATACTTGTCACTCCATGCAAATGCACGTCTTGCACATATGGTAGAGCCGGTTCTGCATATAATATATATCTAGTCGGCAAATTATTTAAATATTATATTTAGAAAAATACTAGTAGGCAAATTAGTATTAGCTTTTACCTTTTGACAAGTTATTTGAATTTTATACTTTCGTGACATTATTTTTATACTTATTAAAGACCTGCTTTCAGGGAAAAACAAAATTTCATTTCCACTTTTATTTCTAACTTGATATTGATGAAAACTGCTGAAACCCGAATTGTTAGTAGGTATGCTATTCATATAAATTGTAAAATATTTGTAGCGTATCAATATCTATCGTTTAATTTATGTTGCATATTACGGTAATTACACCTACATAAAAATATTTTATACTTAAATAAACGTAAGATGCATTACAAATGACTATTTGAAAAAAAACGAAATTTAGAAAAAAACGAGAGGCAATGTTTTTTTTCTAAAAAAAACGTACATTTCTGAAAAAATACGAACGGTTTTTTTTCTATTTACAACACTAGTAGGGAGAAATATCAACACGATACCTTGAGAACGTTTGTGGCGCCAAATATGGGACGGTTACTTTCTTCTCTACCTATCGAGATGAAAGCTATTTCGTTCTATATTCAAAGCTTCTTAACGTATTCCGAGTTCGATTCTTGAAATGAATTTTCGCGAGGTTCATTTCTTGAATCACTGGCCGTGTGGCTGGTGTATGAACTCCAGGTATTCAAATTCTGCTTGTGCAACTAATGAACAAGTCAGTCAAAACAAATATCCTTGAAATTTTGAAATTTTCATCCTGTGAGTCCTTTTACTCACACGCTGTTAGTTCTTTTGATTGTGGGTAAATTCTTGATCTTTCCCCGTCTGGCTTCTCAGCGTTAGAGGTAAATTAAATATTATGTTAGGTGCTAAAGAGGTTCCTTACACGAACTATACGAACTAAGGCCTTAATATGTTTCGTTTCTAAGTAAAAGTTCATAATGAGATTCATTATTGTGATTTTAAAGTTTTCAAATTATTTTAAAATTTCTTGGAGGCCAATTTAATTTTATTGTTTATGAATGGACGTGCTTTTTGTTAATTATGAGGGAATTAAGTATACCAAGATTGAAAGTTTAAAAGGGCAATAAATTCAGTCTAGTAATTTGTTTTATATAGAGACCATTCCTAATAAGTTGTAACATTAAGCCTAACTCGTTTATTTTATTTTAAGTCGTGTCTGAATAAAGACAACACTAATGCGAGACACCCCTGAATTATTGTACCCTGTATTCTAAGACCGCGAAATCCCTTGTATTTTGATTGAATGATAAGAGCGCAAAGTATTGATTGCTTTTTGAAGTCCATGGCATCAAAGTTTTGTAATCTGAATAAAGCTATTGTAAATTTTAATTGTCAATGTAAGGCTATTTTTATAAGGAAGAAATACGTTAACTGAATGTAGTAGACAGACTAATCCTAACAATTCCGTTTGTGCTTAGCTATTGTTATTACTTAAGGAGACGTTTAAATAATTTATTAGTAGACATTATTAATCAAAGAATCTTTTCTTATTCATTATGTTAGGAGTTGTATTATCTATAAATTTATTACTTTCCGGTCACGATAAATTCGACCGTAGTCATTTTGTTTTTAATTTCACTTGTTCAGGACGTAAAACCGTGCTCTGTAATTTTATTAATTTTGCTATTCCTTTACCGAGCGCTAATGCCTCGAGTTGTGTAATTATCTTGTAAATTCTAGCGAGCTATCTATTTTGGAACGTGTCGTTGGGAGACACACTGTCGGAAAATGTTTAGATAGTGAATATACCTCTCCCTTGTTCCAGTAGTAATTTATGGAGTCTATATTAGGTTAGGATGCGTAAATTCCCTTTCCTAAAAAGAGTACCAATTCCATCAAACGTGATAATTATGATAATTATCAGCCCCAAAGCGTAGATTGGTCGTCCCAGAGTATTGTCGCCTGTTTCTATCGCTTGTATTAGCTGAGAACCGCGCAATCTCTGATGTTTATCCTCTGTTGTATCGACCTTATTGTATAATGGTGCGTCCGAGTAATTGTAAGAATGTTAAGCCGGATCTTTGAAAGGGTTTACTTCTTAAATGTACTGGACCCTCCTATTACATTCCAGGTCGCTATGGACCCCCCTAGGTCCCGAAGCTGCTTATTATCGTTCTGTTTACTAACGAACGACCAGAGAATGTTTGGTTCTTTCGGAAGGAAGCCAAGTGTTTCGTTCGAAAGACACATTGTGGTTTTAAAGTGTTAATTATGTGCTTTTCGAGATGGTAATGATATGTATGGAAGCTAATGTTGTATTTGTTAATGGTCATAAATGTTCTTGCTCGCGAGTGCCTAATTTAATCAAAGGTGCGTCTGTGTTATATCTAGTAGACCTGATCCTCTTGAGCACTCTTACTCCCTAATGAGTCCAGGCACGAGTCCTTAAAAATCTAAGGTTGTCCAAAGAGATAATTAAATCTGCTTGCTGAATGTATCAAGTATTGTTATGTTTTCTAGCTTTCGAGTAAATTACTGTTATGTTATATTATCATGAGTAAAAGAAATTCTTTTGCATGTCCAGGAATCGAGTTATTTTCTAGAATAAAATCCTTATTTGGCCTAAATGTCAGATACAGCCGCCCTGTTTAGTAAACAAATGCGTTATTGACCATTTTGTAATTGCATATAAACTCTTCCTTGTCTCCTCTTTGAAATTATAAATCGTTCTTTTGTGCATCTAGATATTTCAAAAGGTCTCTAAAATGTAAATACGCGGTTAAACTCCTTAAAGTTAAAGTATTAATAAATGCGAAGTAGATGCAAGTCCCAGGGTCGTATGAGTTAATGTTAGAAAATAGGCTAAAAGTAATCATCATATCTCTCTTGCCTCCTGCCGTCCAAGTGCAAACTTAAATCATATCTAAAAGTCGACATCATGTCTCCTGTAAGGAATTCTCGTTGAATTGTATTAATTATTCTTAAATGTATTTAAGTAATTATGGTCCATTCCATCTCAATTGTATTTCTATAAGGTTGTGGCAGATTCTATTTTATCATTCGAAGACACTAATTATTGTAATTACTTGGAATAGACATGCTAAGCTGTAAATCTAATAATATTTTAACGTGAATATACACTATAATAATTATGATAATGTATGTTGATATTTATAATGTGTTACTATGAATATGATAATTTTATTTTGATATCTACTATATGTTATAATGAATATGATTTCTGGTAAATATCCAGGTTGAAACTAAGATCTACCAATTGAATGATATCAATATTTTACTGTAAAAGGTAGCTGTTATCGTAGTAAGGCAGCAAGATAATCGCCTGAAGCTATATTTAAATTTATTGTTAATTTCTAAACGTCAGTACTTCAGTTATATTGGTTCTTTTGTTAGTAAATGGCGTAAAAGCGAAGTACATCTGTACGAATTTGTACAATTAAACATGTGTTGATTTAAAATTCCACATTGTAACTCTACCTCTTGTACCAATTAATTGGTTGTGGTAATTCATTCTATAAATTGAGATGATTTATTTGATTAAGTTTATTGTTAAGCGTTTGTTCAACTGCGTGACATTAGTCACTAAACAATAATATTGAACCACGCATTAATTGGCGTATTGTTAAGTGAAAACGTTGAAAGTTTAGACGATAATTGATCTTGTATATTGATGGTTTGCGTCATATTGTAATTTAGGTATTTTTAGACGTAACTATAAAATTGTCATCTAATTTATGAACACCCTGTATTGAGTAGTGTTCCTTATAGAATCTATCAAAAGGGTTCAATTGGAAAAATATCATACGCTATTCCGTACTCAATTTTAATTGTTTAAAGGACGAATGTTATAAAGTGTTTTTTTAAAAAAAGAAAGTATATGCGAATCTATCCATTTCGCGCTAAAAGAATTCAGCCTTAAAGTTTGGATGAAAGAATAGAAAATTCTTCTTTTGGCCATTCTCTATTTAAAGGAAAACCAGACCCTTACTAGAAAGGGCTGTCGTAAAATTTCTTTTTCTTTACACCCCTCTGACCGCAGCGTGGAGTGTAGTAGCAAAAAAAAAAAAAGAAAAAAAAAAGAAACATCTGAGTGTCAGTTTCCAACTAACCTTAGGGAGTGGATGACCTTTCGATTTCAGGGAGTCCTAGTAACCCAATTTTGGTAAAGGCTCACTGTCTGCAGTTTAAAAAAAGAAAAGAAAGAAGAACATAAAAACAAACTAGCTCCCTTTCTTATCGTATATTTAATGGTTTGTTTTGATGATTTTGGAGTCTGTGATAATGTGCAAATTTTTAATTAATGTATCCAAAAACAAAACGTAGTTTGAAAAAAAAAAGAAAATTTACATATAATAATAATAATAATAATAATAATAATAATAATAATAATAATGGATAAATAAATAGAAAGAGATGAATTAAATATTTCATTAACTAATGTAGTTATTCTATATACGGTAGTCTTGCGATTCTATGTAGTGTTTATGATCTCTAGAATTTTTAAGTAGTTGATTCTTGTACTTTTTAATAATATAGAAGTCACTCAAATCTTTTGCTAATTCAATAATTCTGTATGTATACCTGTTAGAATTTCATTCAGGAAACGTGCAGTTCCTTGAATGTCTAGTTAGGTTAAGAACAAATATCGTGAACGATTGTAGATTAGTAAAAAATGTGTATAAATACTTATTATCTATATATACTTCATTTTTGGTTATAATTGATTTGTGTAGCATAATTGCATGTTCCTTGGGTTTAGTATCTAATTATATTAATTTAGTATGTGTCATCCATTTCCTTTACATATATGTATATCCTTTGTATATATAGGAACTCGTATCATAATAATAACTATAAAACTGAGCAAAAAAACTATTTTGCATGTGTACTGTATATATTTGAGGTCATTTATGTTATCCCTCGATATAGTGTTTTAATAGGTATCATGTACATATATGAAATCATGTTGTACTGGCCTTGTTCATCTTCGTACATCTCTATAGACAATATTTAGTTTTGTAAATATGTAGGGACAAATCGTAGCAACTAGGGTATTCTTTGTATTATCCGTATATAACCATTTGTAGAGCCACGTAGTTGTTTCTTAATTTGTAATTCACTTACAATCGAGATTTTATATCTAAATAATTGTAGTAGGTAGTAAGTGTATACTATAATCATACTCTATATTAATCTTGTAACATTACTATGTTTGATACTATCTTACTGTAGCCATTTTAATATATATTTGTCATTTGAAGTAGTCATTAATGATTTAATTTTACTGTGTGTGTTTTGTAATTGATGAGTCCAACTACCTATATCTATCTATATATATAATCTTGATTTTAATTGATATTGATAATATGTGTATCGTTAGTGATATTGAGTTCACTCTAACCTTTATAAATCTCTCACCTAGTTTGTATATATATATATATATATATATATATATATATATATATATATATATATATATATAACCTTAGATAAGTGTTTTAAAAGTTATCCCTATCATCATATCTATATATATTAGTTACGTAAGTGTTTTAGTTAAAATTGCAATCATGATCCTAATCTTATATTTGGTCTAGGAATTAATTCGTGCGAGTGGACAAGAGATGGCGCAACGAACGGAGCGTCCCACAGTTCCGTGTATCCACACATGTGTTGCAAACCCCTGTCATCGCGTATCGTTCGTAGTATAGGGCAGTGGATTAAAGCGTCAACAACACCAGTTTGTAGTTAAGTGAACATGGCGCAATTTGTGCCTGATAAAGTGTTTTTGCGGGGTGTCCTGCTGCATTACTTTAACATGCAGAAAAGTGCGACTGAAAGTCATCGTATTTTGGTGGAAGTGTATGGTGACCATGCTCTAGCTGAGCGAACGTGTCAGAAGTGGTTTGCACGGTTTAGAAGTGGTGATTTCGGCTTGGCAGACCAAGAGCGAGCTGGACAGCCAAAAAAATTTCAAGACGAAGAATTGACAGCATTGCTCGAGCAGGATTCGTGTCAAACGCAGGAACAACTTGCAGCAGCATTAGGCGTTGATCAAACAACAGTCTCCAAACGCTTGAAAGCCATGGGAATGATTCAAAAGATGTCACATTGGGTTCCACATGAATTGAAAGACAGAGACGTTGAAAGACGAAAAACCATTTGCGAATTGCTGCTTCAACGACAGAGCAGAAAGGGGTTTCTGCATCGAATTATTACGGGTGATGAGAAGTGGATCCATTACGAGAACCCTAAACGAAAAAAGGCCTGGGTGAAACCAGGTGAACCAGGTCCATCACAACCAAAACGAGATATTCACTGTGCAAAGGTTATGCTGTGCATATGGTGGGATATGAAAGGTGTGGTGTACTATGAGCTGCTGCAACCGGGTGAAACTATGAATGGAGAACGTTATCGACGACAATTAATGCGTTTGAAGCAAGCTCTGGCCAGAACACGACCAGAATGGGAGAACAGACATGATAAACTTATTGTTCAACATGATAACGCTCGCCCACATGTCGCAAAACCGGTCAAAACCTATTTAGAAAATGTCGGATGGGAAGTTTTACCCCACCCGCCGTATTCACCAGACGTTGCTCCTTCGGACTACTACCTTGTTCGATTGCATGAACAACGATTTGATTGGACAGCGCTTTACTTCTTCAGAAGATATCGAAACATGGGTCTCTGACTGGATCGCTTCCCAGGATGAGGACTTCTTTCGCCACGGAATCCGTACATTGCCTGACAGATGGGCGAAAGTGGTGGCTAGCGATGGACAATATTTTTCTTAAGGTATTTATGTATTTTGTGTTTGTACTACAGCTTCAATGTGTGCGTACCGACCGCACGAATTAATTCCTAGACCAAATATAATTTTGTATTCAGCAGTGTTGCAATTCCACTTCAACAATTTCTTACTATTTTTACATTACTGAATATTACAAGATATTGTTGTCAACTCTGCATACAGTTTAATAGTAGTTAACAGTGTTTCCAACTCACTGTACAAAATGTTTCTTCTCTTCCAATCCAAATATGATTCCGTAACGAAATTCTGTTGACTACATTTTAACATTAAGTACAAAATTTCTTTCCCAAGGGGCGTCGAATGTCGTGGCTAATATTTCGACCAAATTTTGCGGTGTTTTTGCAAACACCCTGTACAACCACAAGTTCTCCAATACATACATTACGCAAATTTGTTTAAATCAATTGTTATTTGAGTATCACTCATTCTCAAACTTCTTCATTTACGAATCCAGTGGAACAACTTTATTTCTTAAACCTCTTGTAAAGACGATAGATATTCAGAGATGTCTGCCTTACTGCCGTTAAAGATACCCTCCTCAATTCTTACGACCAACTATGAAGTGATAAGATTCTTTTCTCTCTCTTTTCCCCTTTTGAAATAACTTCTCTGTTTTACGGTGAAACATCAGTCTGACATTAATGTTACCAAACCCTCTTAGAATCTTACTCCTGATATTAATCCAGATTCTATATTTAGCGCTGACTTCATACTTTCGCAGCTGCTAAGCTGACCTTTGAACCGAGCACTGTGGAGACTTGTGTCACCCCTCTTCTTGTATAATGTTGTGTAATCTTAACTGGTTTTAGTTGGAACCCATGTCTGTATTTTCTTCCTCTTTTTACTGAAATGTTACCCTTGTGAAGGTGTGTGCATTTTGGAAACTTCATAGTCATCAGAATCGTCGCGCGCTTATCATAAGTAGTATGAGATCACCTTTAGCCAATCAGAGTTCACCAAGTGGTCCAAACCATTACATCATCCACATCCAATCAGCTTCTAAAGAAATTTTTCTAATTATTGCACAATCTGGTGTAAGATTGACACACCCAAACTCGAGACACATAAAACCTCTTGAATGAGCTCGCTTGAAGTTCATTACCTCCGAACGACGCGATGAGCACGTGGTCCGTGCTCTAGCTCCCCTCGTGGGAGGCAATCCTCTGCTCTTCTTGCAGAGTAGCATACTTAAAATCATGATTTTTAAGATTTGTTCTTTCTCGAGAAAGGGGGAGGCGGCAAAGTATGCCATTGCACGGGGCGACAAATTGCCTTGGGCCGGCCGTGTGTATGATGATGAAAGTTAGTAGTTGATAATAATGGCACTTCTTGTATACAAGACATGAATATAGGATGACTGAATTTGAAGTAATGCAGGGTGTTTCAAAATTAATATTAGGGATTTGAAACTTTGTAGTATCTATTACAATTAACTTACAATTATAAATATTATATCAAATGAAAGAGCAACTTAAACAGTTTTGTACGCACGCATGTACATGCATTGTTTATTCTGTCTGCTGTTAGAAAGAGCAAGTGGCAAAGATGGATACTAGAGAGCAGAAAGCTTTTTGTGTTTTAATAAAGATTAAATCTGTACAGTGCAACCGTCTGTGTGAAGAATATTAAGGAGACGCTTGCAACTACGTCCTTATCGTTTGCAGTTGCTACAGGTCTAAAGCCTACAGACTACGGTTTACGTGCCAATCTTGCAAGTGAAATATTGCTGCATAACAATGAACATTTTCTGGATCGTGTCGTCTCCAGCGATAAATCGACATTTCACCTGAGAGCTAATGTGAACACTCATAATGTTTGCATCTGGCCGTCAGCAAATCCTCAGGAGATGATACAGTTGAAATGAGACTCCACTAAATTGAATGTGTTTTGTGCCATCTGGCGGAAGGTTTATGGGCCTTTCTCGTCTAGCGACTAGATGTGTACCATGTGACGAATGAATCTCACATCAGACACTTGTAGCAAAGACTGTTTGAGGTGCTCTTTTACTTGATGCATTCTTATAATTGTACGTAAAGTGTAATAAGTACTACGAAGATTTAAAACCCCGATATTCATTTTGAAACACCCTGCATTTCTCACCAACAGTGTTGGAACTAAGATGTAAAATGGAGAGAAAATTTTCCTTATAAAGTTATTGTTTACAACAACGATATTATTATTACTCGAGACTATAACTACAACACGGGTTAGTAGTCAAAAAAATGTAATCAAATGTACATTAGGTGACCAAAGTGGCACACACGGGTGTGTGACTTTCTTAATCCGCTCCTGTGTGGACACTAATTAAGATATCGGGATGTTATTCTTGCCAAATATGGTTCGACCATAGTTTATCATATTAATTTCTTTTTCTTCTGGTGTCGAATTCCCTTCTCAAATTTCACCCGTCAAAAATTCGAGAATTTTCTAATTCCGAATTTCCTTTAATCCTTTTTT
This sequence comes from Thermobia domestica, assembly GCF_964235325.1. Classification (NCBI taxonomy): domain Eukaryota; kingdom Metazoa; phylum Arthropoda; class Insecta; order Zygentoma; family Lepismatidae; genus Thermobia; species Thermobia domestica. Next base: position 194,490,959 of record NC_137458.1, on the reverse strand, counting down.
CCCGGTAGCTTCCTTCGTTGGAGAAAGACCTCCTTAAGACTTACCAGATAGATACCTCGGATGGATACCTAACTGTTGACATCAATTGGACGGGCCTGCGCGTAGTGTTGCCAATTAGGGAAATTAAAACTTCCCTAAATTTGGGCAAAAAATTCGAGATTTTTGTTTATAAATCCGTACCTATACGTCCGAGTGCAAGTCAACTTACGCCAATCGAACATTTGTCCTTACTGAACAAACGCGGGTACAGATCGTTACAATGAGGTAATTAGGGGGCGCGCGGAAAATTAGTATTTAGGTTCTAAACCTTGATTCTTCTAGTTTTACCCTACTTTTCTGTTTACCATAATATATTTTTGGTAATTAGAAGCTTTGTTCCTTAAATATCGCCATAATACTTGTAGGATATACATATTACTGGCGTACCAATGTTTAATTTAAGATAGTTTGTGTCTGTCCGGTAGCAGTGTTGCCAGCTACATAAAATTTTAATTTCAGATTTTAGGGGAAAATTTTGGGAAAATTATCTGTTTTGTCTCTATTATTTCCCTTTTGTTCGCTACATCGGAACAAACGTACCAGTATCTGGAAGTCTCGTCTTTTTCCTACACAACGCACTATAGAAAGTTTCAATAGATTAGGGGAAGTACAGTTGAGGTTTACAGTAGACCTTGTTCTCTAATTGGAAAGATAACTGAGATTTTTTAAAGGTAGAATGAGATATTTTTTATTGACATGCTTACTTTATTAGATATCGTCACAATACTTGTAGGATATATTAGGGGGATACCAAAGCTTATTTTAAGATAGTTTGTGTGTGTCTGATAGCAGTGTCGCAAGCTACAGCAAATTTTAATTCCAGATTTTAGGGGCAAATTTTGGAAAAAAATCCCTTTTTGTTTCTATTATTTCCCTCTTGTTAGCTACACTCTAACAAACATACCAGTGTCTAAAAGCTTCGTCCTTAGCCTACACAGCGCACCATAAAGTTTCACTAGAATAATTAGAAGAACTACAGTTGAGGTTTATAATAAACCATGTTCTGGAAATGGTAAGAAAATGGTGAATTTCTGAGGTAGAGTGAATTTTTTAAAAAATTTCGTGCTTAGTTTGTTAGATATCGCCATGATAATTGTAGGATATATTCTTAGAATACGAGGGTTAATTTTCAGATAATTTTCGTCTGTCTGATGGCAGTGTTTCCAGCCAAAACAATTAATTCCCGATTTTGGGTGAGAAATTCGAAAAATTTCCCTTTTCCCTCTATTATTACCCTCTTGCTGGCTACATTGAAACAAACGTACCACTACCTAAAAGCTTCCACTTTGCCCTACAGAACGAACCATAAAATGTTTCAATAGGATAATTAGAGAAGCTGTAGCCCCGGCATATTTGTTGATTTTTGTTTCTAAGGCGTGAAAAGTGTCAAAATTTCATGTGTATGATAAAAGAGAATTTTTTCTTTCCCTCTTCGAATGGAAGCCAGCGACTTCAGGATTTCACTGTACCTTGCCAACACACCAAAGAATTTGTTTAGGTGACTTGAACTCATAACAGCAGTGGTGCTAGATACAAAAAAAAATTGAAATTCGGTTAGGGAATTTTTTGTAAATTTTCACCCCTACATTTACCTTAATAATTTCCCACCCGTTGGGAACACTGGAATGCAACTTACACCAAAACATAGCCATATCCATTTTCTAAAAAACAAGGCCTTAACCATGTCAATCGAATGAATGGTTTTTGAGCAATAAGTCACTAACTGAAAATGAAGGAAAACGCCAAAAAATGACCTGGGTCCGAAAGGAATAATCACACAATTTTGCTCGTATAGGTACAAAGAAACAAACGATATGTAAGTTACGAGGGCTACGACTCAAGTTCTATTGATTATTGCAATAATCTGCAACATAAATCAATAAATAATAGTTGCCAGAAAAAAAAACAGACATTCGAAAAAATCATGAAAAAGAACAATGTTTTTTATTGAAAAAAAACTTCACAGAAAAAAAACGTTTTTTTTACAACACTAAGTGTGTGTCACACTAAGAAAACAAATGCTGAAAGATAAATATATCCGAGTACTGTACATGCACAGTACATTTTGGATGTACAGTGCATATATCGGTGATGGCAACAGTACATGTCTGGAGTTGAAACACATACAGATCAAATGTATTATGTGTTATGTTTCAGGCAAATGAAACGTCATAAAACATATGCTGTAAGATAAATGTATGCGAGTACTGTACATGCACGGTACATGTTGAATGTACACTGCATATATCGGTGATGGCAACAGTTAACGGCGTAGTCGTAGTTGAAACAACTACAGATTACATGTTTCAGGAATGGAAAGCAAAACATATGCTGTAAGATAAATGTGTGCGAGTACTGTACATGCACGATACATGTGGCATGCACAGTGCATGTATCGGTGATGGCTACAGTTAATGGCGTAAAGCTTATCTTCAACATTGGAAGGAAGTAATTTGCAGCTTATATTCTGGGGGAGATTAGACTGATGCTTAGAAATCATCACACTTCTCCCCAGTGTTGAATCTATGGGTGTTCCGGTGGTATTTTTTTCCCACGGAGATAAAAACATCCCCTCAAAGATACATAAGAAAACCACAAGTTATTAATACTGTACGACTTTCTCCGACATATCCCCAACATGTAATTATTCCTCCGAAGAAAGTTCCTGAATTCAATATTGCTTCTCACCGACATGTTTCTGGGGGGTACTGCCCCCCGGAGCTCTGAGAGTGCCACCCGGACAAGATCAAAATAATACGTCTATAATATAATAATAAGTGAAATAGTACCAGCAGGGCCCCCCGGAATACTACGTGTGCCCACGGAACACATTTTCTGAAAGAACGACTGACCATAATAGTTTTGAAATTGGATTATTGGGGGAAAGTTTCTCTCAGTTCTAACTTTTGGGCGGACATGTCCCCCTCATCTCTCCCGGAATTTGCGGCTGCAGTACAATATGTAGTTTATACACATGCAGAATATCTGTGGCACGTAAGCACACATTTCATTTTAGGCACTTGGTTTTGAAGACCATTAATGAAAAATGTGTTATAATCTTCAAGAAGTTAAACAAACGTAAAATAACTTTATAGGCCTACTTAATAAAACTAAGGTAACATCCATAGTGTAAAAAAGCATAGTGAAAGCAGAAGACAAAAAAATAATAATATAATAAGTTTTACGTCCCACCGAAGCAGAAGACAAGATTTTCCGCTCTTCGGCGTGACGTCACATATCCAGGAGCCAATGGTGTACGGAATCGCGCTTTTTAAAAATGTGTTACATTCTTCAAGAAGTTAAAGAAACGTGAAATAACTTTAGTAGGCCTACTTAATAAAACTAAAGTAACATTCATAGTGTAAAAAAGGCATATCGAAAGCACAAGACAAGATTTTTCGCTCTTCGTCGTGACGTCACATATCCAGAAGCCAATGATGTATGGAATCGCGTATTTGCTGTTCCCAACAAAACAAGTTAGCGGGAACGAACAAAGGAAAACGCATTAGCGGGAACGAACAAAGGAACACGCATTAGTGGAAACAAGGCAACGATTTGTTGTTTGAGACGATCACTTAGCTTCGATCAATGGATACATCTAAAGATACCTGTTTAGTTAAATGGCCTAACGGCCAAAAATCTGTTCTCCATCGTTCAAAATACACTGAAGAAACGGTTTTGTCTGTGAATAAAACGTACCAGTTCAGGTGGCGCGGCCAGAAGTTGTACTACTATGAGCAAAATAAATGACGCGTCTCTTTATTTTGAAGTTTTTTGAAAATATCTCCGTTTTCTTTATATGTTCGAAATTTCGGAAGGTTTCCCCTGCAGGACAGGTTAATAACAAACCCGTTTTTAATATTTGTGTTAAATATTAGCTTAAAATAAAGAAATTACAAGCAAAAAACATTAAATCGACAGAAATCTCGAGAATTACCAACTCTGCTAAAGTGGGAAATTTTCAAGAACGCAAGGGAATTCTGCAGTTCAACACGAAGCAGCGACATCTATGTCATTGAGAGAAACGTGGATTAGATCTACAAACGAAAATTTTAACGAAATATTTCTAATATGTCTTATTATATGCATTATCAGCGAACTCCAAATATATGAATCTATGCTAAGTATTAACGTATAGATAGAGCAAATAGTGGAAATTGCCTATGGAAAAGGACGAATTGTTAGCACAATCATAATGAAAAATCGTCTTTACTGTAGAACAGGTTTAGTTCACGTAAGAAAACAAATAGCTCAGTTAGTTAAAGCGACTAGTCTGTATGCCAAAGGTAGTGGGTTCGAACCCCATGGAAGTGCTCTTGTCATTTTTATCATTATGTTATTTTATTTATTTTTTATTTGGGAAAGAATCAAATTGTAACATATGTGTAAAACTCATGACGATACCAAAAAAAGAGAAAATATCGTTGTCGCATTTGCATTAGTGTCTCTAATTCTTGTTTGCAGTTTCGTAATTATTTCCCGTGTGCTCACTGCTCACTATATGCTCACTGATGCATAACGAATGTTTTTCAGTAAATGTTAATTCTAACTTCGAGAACTTTATAAAGTTTCACAATGTTTCTCACTAGATAGCCTTCTATCTACGTGTTTGGATATTTTGATAACAGATTTCCCTATTAAATGTTTAATTTTCCCTATGAATATTTGTCTTAAATTGAAATTGTTTTGAATTTACTACATAAGGAAGGTTGCCCGAAGGAGGGGAGCTCAAGTAATTGATATTCTACGTAAAAGCAACCTATTGTAGAATGATGATGCTTCTTACCTTCAGCACATAATCTTAACGTTAGAGAGTCAGACAGAGAAAAATCCTGTTTTTTCCTCCCCTATGACCACTCATCTTAAAGTTCTACATGTAATGATTCGTGTCACATAATTTCGGCTCTCCAAAAACATTCATATTATTATTATTATTATTATTATTATTATTATTATTATTATTCCTGAATATGCCACCCTTACATAATGTAGTAACTTTAGATAGCTTAGTTTAAAGTGCTTTCTTTAGTAATAATTCGAGCAACCACGTCACAAAATTTAAAATGTATGAGGGGGCACGACGTTTTATTTCCCCCCTCTCTTTTCAGCACCCTCCAACAGAAAGTAGGTAATTTCTGAGAAGCAGGGCAGACAAAATGAATAAGAAATATATTTACAGCATCCTTTCCTCCTTCGTGAATGGAATATCACGTAGCATTTTTTATTCTACCGAAGACGACCCTAGGCCGTTATGGTTAGGCAACAAAAGAAATACCTAATATATTTATAGCGCCCTTTGACTGTAATATTACCTCTTCTTTATTTGTTCGAGGCTGCCCTACACAACCAAGGGTGACAAAAAGAATAGGAAAAGTGTCTAAAGATTACAAAGCACTTTATATTTTGTCAGAAACAAAGCAGTATATACACAGCATTGCTTTCGTTAACAAGTGTTTCACCCTTGAGTCGCTTATAAAATTAGGCAGAATAAACTTTTGCCGATCATTGTTCTAGAGGGATTTGTCCAGGATGGTTCGGTGTCGGGCTAATAACGATGAGTATGTTTATTTACATCACTGTTAAAGAAATAGCAAACTTTCTGAAAGGAACTTACTTTGGAAACATCAGATCTTCCTTCTACTTAGCCAGAGCACACACTGAAAAATTGCATCTGGCGATCTGAGTGAAAGTTCTATGGGACTATTAGAAAAATATATATTCCCGTTTCCACGCTGATGGTAGAATTTCTTAAGCAGTTATTGAATTACGTTCGAAGCATAGGCGTAAATAGTGCCCCTGCAACCCTGTTGCGTGGGAACCGCACAAGCCACAAGGCCAAAAAATATACAGAAGGTACGCAGGGGAGGACCAGGCCAAATTTTCACACGGGCAAAGTGACTTTTTGGCGCCCTCCCCCTAGTACTAGCCTATATTTTACATTTTATCATAGTGTTTTTAATATTTTAAACCCATTTTTCAAAAAGAAATTCATTACATAGGAAAACTTCACAAAGAATATGGCCCGCTATAAACAATACGAACTCCGCCCCCCCTCGCTTGATCTAGTGGCTAGCACGCCTGCCTTCTGTGGTGCCGGGTCCAATTCCCCGTGGATTACTGTTGAACGATAAAAGTGGTTCGGATTCCACTATAATTAGTATCCAAATCTCCCCTGGCCATTAAGGCATAACCGTGGAACGCTAACTCAAGCAAACAAACAAACAATACTTACTTCCCCGCCACTTTTTATTCTACATGCCCGCTCTCCATTTTTCTATACAGCCCCCTTAATACTATGAAACTGTCTTCTTCCATGGTGAAATGGAAAAAGATTATGTAATTGCCACTACTTTACAAGAATATAACCAAAAACGTCAGTAGAAAACACGCTATAAAATTTACTTTTTGAGGCTCGTTTGAGTAAGTGATCGGTTAGTGAAATAATTTCGACGGTTACTGATGTTTAAAGTTTAGCTAAGACAAAGTTACCTAACCAAATACATTTGATATCGCGATGCCACAATTTGATTTTTCCTCACATAAAAAAGATAAAAACAATAGTAATAAAAACCCTTACTCATACTGGGCTCGAACTAAAAACCTAATTCGTACAGACTAGTTGCTCTGACCAACTGAGTTTCGATTTCTTACGCGAAAGAAGTCTGTTATATTACCAGGCATGTTTTTCATTATCAAAACTGTTCGAAGTAATACGAACATGGCTTAAGAACAGAGACGTAACTGAATTACCACTCGATTGACCTTGAGGGCAAATCACCAAAAGGTAGCTATAAACGTAAGTTCAGCATGCATTTCTGTGGAGTTCTGTTCAGTATTCCTATCTGCCAATCATGCCTATTCGTAGGAGTAATATTTTACAAATCTAACCATTCGATAAAGCACAATGGCAGAGAAAGGGAAGGAATTCTTGCCCTTGTGAACGTGGGATACCACCATGTGCAATAAAACTGTCGCGTCTCCTTGAAGTGATATTTCATCGAAAACAACTCCTTTTCCTTTATATACCCGAAGTTTTTGAGGGTTTCAAAATGAGAAAACGTTACTGACAAACAAGGACGCATTTAGGGGTGGGTCCAGGGGGTCCGGACCCCCTCTGAAATCCCAACTTTTCTGTAAATTTAGCCTAATTTTGGGGGTTATCTTTTAAAATTGTATTATAATTTATCCTAATATTGAAGTCGGACCCCTCCCGAAATAAATTACTGCATATGTGTCTGCTGATAATTTTTAATATATTCGTTAAATAGTTGCCTAAGAAGAGATTGCATCATGAGAGACGTCCTAGAGGGTATGGTGTCGGGAAACTGAGGGAGGGGGCGAAGGAGACTACAATTAATGGATGATATTAAAACAAAGATCATACGTGAAGACGAAAAGGTTAGCGGAGGACCGTGGAGCATGGAAGCTTCTCAGCTGCGGCAAGCGACCTGCCAATAAAGGCACAATACCTATGATGATGATGACGTTAAATAGTAAAGTAAAATAACTAAATTAGGAGCAAAAAGCTTCAACACGGGCTAACTTTTGTCCACTGCCAATATTGTTAGAAGGGATATTAATAGCAAAAACTGCTAGTCAATGCTGAACCTTGCAACGTCACCCCGAATAACAAACCTATTATTGAGAACTACATATGAAACATGTTATCAAAACTTATCCACCTTTTATCTGGCATGAAATTATTATATACACCAAAATTCATTCTCCTAAAATGTGTATCTAAACATCGCTCTACGTATCTATGAAGCAATGAATGTTTTTTATCGAAATATGTGAACAGGAAACTAACAGCCAGCCATTTTATTTAAATCGTAATAAACCCTGTAATTGTACATTAACGTGAAGACAAAGCTTGGTCCATTGGTAAAGAGTTGGAAGAATGAAAACTCAATGTTCGTAGATTCGAATCTATCCACTCATCACAGCATTTTATTCTTATGTGTAACAATGAAATAAGAAAAAAATGTATAACCGTTAAGACAAAACTTCAACCAAGTCTGAAGAGAACAATACTAAAATAGTAACACAATGACGTCAACCAAGAATTATTTCATGTAGCGTTTGGACGAAATTACAGCTGTCAACACTTGCAGAAGTAAAAACAGGCTGATAGGTGTAGTGCAGTCTAGACTTCTGAATGCATTTACTTGCTGAAAACTTCCGTCTCGTCATTGGGATGCCGTAAGTTATGGTAAAACCTTTCAATTGGAAGTGAAATGACAAACTAAAACTGTTTTAAAACAATAAATGTCTATGTGTAAAAGTAGGTGTCTCTTATCTGTAGTTCTGAGTTCCTTTTACTTTGAAGTGACAAATGAGAGAAGAAAGTTTGGTGTTCGAAAAAAATCAAATTTGAGATTTTAACGAATTTACACGTATTAACTTATACGTCCTAACACCGAAAAAGTTATTTTTCGATACATGTCCATCTGTTCGTCCATCCGTTCGCTACACTTTTCTGTGCACTCGCCTAGAGGCCATACCGTTCAACTTATCTGCACCAAATTTTAGTTTAAGATTTTCATAGTATTTCTTATAGTTTTTTTATTTCCCACCTACTCCCAAAACAAGGGTAGTTTCCAGTACGATGAAAATAGAAAAAAAGAATTTCTCATAACTGGCTCTAACGGTCTTGTTTTCTTTCTTTTTTTATAAATGAATATTTAATTAGCAACCCTATTTTGTGGTATATGGCATATATCTGAGAAAAATCTACAACGGGTAGTTTATACTAAGGGGTGAGTTTTTTCTCAGTGATTTTCTCAAAATGGACTCAAGTGTTTTCGTTCATATTTTATAAATAAGTATTTCATTAACAACGTAACAATATGGCATAACTCGCTTGTCCTAAAAAAAATGCGAGGGATAGTTTATTTTTGGTGGAGTGTGTTGTCTGGGCGATTTTCTCAAAAACGACTCAAAAGAGTTTATTCATATTGCAAAAATAAATATTTCGTTAATAACCGAACAATACGGCAAAACTCCTTTTAATCCACGGTTTTCTCAAAAATGAGTCAAGCAATTTTGTTCGTACTCAGAAATAAATATTTCATTAAAAACCTAATAATATGGAATAACTCGCTTACCCTGAAAGAATCCTCAAGAGATAATTTATTCGGGGAGTTATTTTTCTCTCACGATTTTCGCAAAAATTACGCGGGCAATTTTATTGATAATTCGTAAATAAGTATTTCATTAATAACCCTATATTTTAGTATAAGTCATTTCTATGGAAAACAATTACAACGGATAGTTTATTTTGGGGGTCAAGGTTTTTTCCCCGACTATTTTCTCGAACGACAGGCGATTTTGTCCAAATTTCGAAAATAAATATTTCATTAATAACCAAAAAGTATATCTTCTCATTGTTCGAAACAATTCACAAGAGGTAGGTTACTCCTGACGTGTTCTTTTGAACGACTTTTTAAAAAAATGACTCATTTGATTTTTTTCATATTTCATAAACAATGATTGCATTAATTGGTATATTATATGTCTAAAGAAAATGTGCTCAAAGTGTGAGTTAGTTTTGTAGTGTGGATTTTCTTCAATCGATGTTTTTTATTTGATACTCTGACATTCAATGTATTTGAATTATACGATTTTATTCGTATTATCCAAATACACACTTCAGTAACAACTGCGGCCTGACACAGTTAAGAAATTGAATTGAAAAAGCTTAGTGCGGTGGCCCTGTAACTGAATATTTTTTGGTAAACTCCCTAGCTTTTTGTGGTAAACTCACGCTTTTCTTTTTCGAGCGACAAGAGAGAGAAGAAAATATAGTAATTGTGAAAATAATATATCAAAATCAGGTTTCAACGGATTTACTTGTTTCATGGCGTCTACATACCGAAAATGCGACTTTTCGACACCAGTCCTTCCGGTCCGTCCGTTCGGTACACTTTTCTATGCACTCGCCTAGAGGCCATACCGTTCAACGTATCTACACCAAATTTTAAACTTAGGGTTTACATAGTATTCCTACAGGAGATTTTCCAATTTTTTCCCTACCACCTAAAATAAGTGTGGTTTACCAACAGCCGAAAATCGAAAAAAGCTATTTTCTCAAAAATGGTTTTAACAATTTTGTTTATTTTCTATTAATCAATATTTAATTAACAACCCTATATTGCAGTATCAGATATTTCTCTTAGAAAAATTTACGAGGGGTAGTTTATTCTTGGAGGAGACTTTTTCTCGACGATTTTCTCAGAAAAGACTCTGGCAAATTTTGTACACACTTCATAAATAAATATTTAACCTTACAACATGGTATAAGTCAATTGACCTGAAAAATATATGAGTAGTAGTTTATTCTTGGAGTTGAATTTATTCCCAGTGAGTTTCTCAAACACGACCAGTTGGCAACCCTGTATCTCAACAACGAAGCTAAATTCGAAAACTACAAGAGGGCCATTTGTCTCCTTTTGATGTCACGAATCATCTCCCAAAGTTTGTGGACATCTTTCAGGTTCACCCTTAATGAAGCTTCTTTTCGAAAATTTAACTATTAACTTTAGGCATTGTTTATCTTTTTTAAATCACAAATGCCGTTATTAATTTTAAGGCAGAGAGCTATTCTGAGAGAATAGATCTTGAAAAATAATTTTAAAACTTAGACTTTTGTTTTCGAGACATTCCAGACAAGACGAAATATTTTAAAAGCTATCTCGTGTCCAAAACATTTGTCTCGTCTTATCTTTGATGTCACAAAGCGCGTCTCGTCTTTCTCGAGACATGTTTTATCGCGTGCGCATTCGTTAACACTTGGAAAGGATTATCTTTCCACCCAAAGCATTGTTTTTATAATGATTGCATATTTATGATAATTGCCGTCAACATAAATTAGTCCTTTCAGTTCAATTAATTTTTATTATTATTATTGAAATTACAATTAAATGCAATATCTAGTTTAACGTTGCACGATTATGCACCTACGCTAAGGGAGAATGATGATGAATGAAATAATGAAATGAAGAAAGTGGGAGGAAAATGGAAAATCCCAAAAAACCCATATCCATGAACACGGTATTTGTCCACCTCAAACTTCACTTGGCGCGAAGTGGAATCGAGCCACGGACCTCATGCACCAAAGGTGAATGCTTTATTATTATTATTATTATTATTATTATTATTATTATTATTATTATTATTGTTGCTATTATTGTTAATAATAATAATAATAATAATAATAATAATAATAATAATTGAAGCGAGCTTAACGAGTTGAGTTGATTTTGAGTTTAACGTCTTGTTCAGCAGCGAGGCTATATGAGACGTAAACCTACTGATTAACGTGGAATCCGAACCACATGAGTTCCCGCCGGGAATCGAACCCGGATCTCCCACGCCACAGTCGCGTACGCTAACCGGTTAGCTACGGAGGAACTCCGAGCTTAACGAGCTTGAGTTTCAACCGTCCGACTCAACCAACGTTTGGGTGCCTGTTCGGTCGTCTGCTCCATGACAACTTCTCATAACCCTTAAGAGATCCGGGGTTTTTGGGCTATTTTTTTGACTTTCAGTCAAGCAGCTACTGCATCGTCACTATTTATCCTAGGATCATGGTTCATACACCATTTTCTTCAGAATGGAGCTGGCTTTCAAATGATACCACTTGCATGCCCATACCATATACCAGGAGTGGGAAAAAGTTTGTCAAAGGGAAAATTTCGGAGGGATTTTTTTTCTCGCACTTTGGGCCAATCTGGAGCGGCCCTGTGTGAACGTAGCCATCTAAAAAAAAATCTGATAAATAGTACTTGGTATACTGAATGTGTGTGCCAAATTTTAAGTTTCTATCTTGAATACCAAGGGCGGGAGAAATTTTATCAGGAATTCCCACCATGCCCCAAATTACCGTAAAACACCATGATCTCAGGTAAAAAATTTCCTGAGACATCCCTAATTACCCTAGGGTCATGTTTCGCCCATCATTCTCTTCAGAATAGAACTGCCTTTCAGGCGGTATGACTCACATGTCTCCATCATGTATGTAAGGCGGGAAAATGAGGAAAAACGGGATTTTTTGGGTCTAAATATCCTTTTTTCAACTTTTAGCCCCCCTGGACCTCCCTGTTTTAACGCAGAGATCTGAAAAAAATCTGGTAAATACTACTCGGTGGACTGAATGTTTGTGCAGAATTTCAATCTTCTAGGTGCAAAAATAAGCCCGCAAAAAATAATACCGAAAATGTCCAAAATTCCCCTATACAGAAGTACATTTTAATAAAAAATTCCCTGACACTTCCCTAATTACCCTAGGGCCATGTGTCGCACATCATTCTCTTCAGAATAGAACTGCCTTTCAGGCGGTACCATTCACTTGTCTCAATCATGTATCTAAGGCGGGAAAATGAGGAAAAATGAGATTTTTTGGTAAAAATATCCCTTTTTTCAACTTTTTGACCCTCTGGATCCCCCCTGTTTTAACGCAGAAATCTGAAAAAAAAATCAGGTAAATACTACTCGGTAGACTGCATGTTTGTGCAAAATTTCAATCTTCTACGTGCAAAAATAAGCCCGCCAAAAATACTTTACATAACCCCCCCCCCAAAAGGTATTACACGAAAATATAAATTTTAGACTTATGACGTCATCACCTCGTATGTCTCGACGCAGGAAGGTGTGAAACCATACGTAATGTCTTCTACAATACCTCTGGACTTGAAAAAGAAAAAAAAAAACCAAAAAAAAAAAAAAAAAAAAAAACGGACGAAAAAGCTCAAATAGGAGAGTTATAACGCAATGTACCATGAAACACCCAGTATGGTACAAATTGTACCATGGGATCCCCAAAGGGATAAAAGACATTTCATTTTAATGAAACTAGTAAGTGCCATCTTTTAGCTTTGCGAAGTAACTGTTGCTTCGAATTTGAATCTGCAAAATATAAGAGGTTAAAGTAACCAAATGGTGCAAGTTTCCACTCATGTATACAAAACAATTTTGCAATATCAACTACGTGAATCTTGTCCCATAAAAAAGCCGAAACCCCTACACCGAAGAGCCCTCCGAGATTTGATCATTGTCCACACGGAATGAAATTGTAGTTTGAAGCCAAGACTTTAATATGAAGCCAATAATTTCTTTAAAATAGACGAAAAATTCGAAAGTTATAAGCATTTTCATATTTTTGCCTTTTCCCATAAGGGAGCCGTAGCCCCCTATACTGAAAAGCCCCCCTCTTCCCCCGAGATTTGATCAGTGTCCACTCGGACTGAAATTGTCATTTGGAACCAACACTGTAATAAAACTAACTCTATGGCCTATGGAACCCGGAGGTTCAATGCCGCGTTCACAAAAGCTCTCCACTGACTTCTATCCTTAGCTAACTGCATCCAGTTTCTACTTTGTATTCCAAACTCTGCGAGATACCAACACTTTAATACGAAGCAAAATATTTCTTTAAAATAGACGAAAAATTCGAAAGTTATAAACATGTTAATATTTTTGCCTTTTCTCATAAGCGGGCCGTATTAGCCTACACTGAAGAGCCCTACGAAATTTAATCATTGACCATTTGGACTGAAATTCTCATTTGAAACCAAAACTTTAATATGAAGCCAAAAATTAAATTTTTACATCAATTTAAACTGACTGAGTTCCGGTTCACCCCACTACTGTTGAATTTAGTTAAGTGGTAATTTGTGACAGCTTCACATCATCAAAAGAATCTTTCACTTCACCCCCCCCCCCCCAGAAGTTCGTGCTGGATCCGCCACTGGAATCAATAGACACTTTTCCTATTCTTTTTGTCACCCTTGATTGTGTAGGGGCTCCCTCGTACAAATAAAGAAGTGGTAATATTACAATCAAGGGGCGCTATATATTAGTTACATTTCTTAAATTACCTAGCCCTAACCGCACAGGGCTATCTTTGGTAGAATAAAAAATGTTACGTGATATTCCAATCATGAAAGGGGAGAGGATGCTGTAAATATATCTTATTCATTTTGTCTGCCCTGCTTATCAGAAATTACCTTCTGTTCGAAGGGTACTGAAATGAGAGGGGCAAAAGAAAACGTCGTACCCCCTCCTACATGGTTGCTCAAACAATTACTAAAGAAAGCATTTTAAACTAAGATACTTAAGATTTAAACTAAGAAACTAAGATATCCTTACATTATGTAAGGATGGTATATTTAGGATTATTATTATTATTATTATTATTATTTGCATGTTTTTGGAGCACCGAAATTTTGTGAGACGAACAATGGTATGTAGAGGTTTAAGATGGGTGGTCATAGGGGAGGAAAAAACAGGATTTTTCTCTGTCTGACTCTCTAACGTAAAGATTATGTGCTGAAGGTAAGAAGCATCACCATTCTACAATAGGTTGCTTTTACGTAGAATATCAATTACTTGAGTTTTCATCCTTCGGGCTACTTACTTTATGTAGTAAATTCAAAACAATTTCAATTCAATACAAATACATTGTAAAACTTTTCCGTAATCTAGGGAAAATTAAACATTTAATAGGAAAATCTGTTATCAAAATATCCGAACACGTAGATAGAAGACTATCTAGTGAGAAATATTATGAAACTTTATAAAATTCTCCAAATTAGAATTAACATTTACTGGGAAACATTCGTTATGCGCCAGCGAGCATATAGTGAGCAATGAGCACAGGGAAATAATTACGAAAGTGTTTGCAAACAAAATTAGGGACGCTAATGCAAGTGCAAGAAATTAATCATATTCACGGAGAAATTAAATGTTGACTAAAAGCAGGGATTTCGTGTTACTATTTGGTTCAAAATCTCTTATCGCCGCGAATTCTGTCGAGGAATTTGAAGCTTAAAATATACAAAACGATAATCATGCCTGTTGTTCTGTATGGTTGCGAAACATGGTCACTTACTCTGAGGGAAGAACATAGATTGAAAGTATTTGAGAACAAGATCCTGAGACGAATATTCGGAACCAAGAGGAACGGGAATGGGGAATGGCGGAAACTTCATAACGAGGAACTACATAATTTATATGGTTTACCCAACGTTGTTAGGGTCGTCAAGTCTAGGAGGTTTAGGTGGGCGGGTCATGTAGCTAGAATGGAAGAAAGTAGAAACGCTTTCAAAGTCTTGACTGGAAGACCAATCGGAAAACGACCATTAGGAAGACCTAGGCGCAGATGGGAGGACAATATTAAAATGGATCTCGCAGAGACTGGAATACAAAATAGAAACTGGATGCAGTTAGCTAAAGATAGAAGTCAGTAGAGAGCTTTTGTGAACGCGGCATTGAACCTCCGGGTTCCATAGGCCATATAGTTAGTTAGTTAATGCAAATGTGACAAGGACATTTTTTTCTTTTCATGGTATCGTCATAAGTTTTACACATATGTTACAATTTGATTCTTTCCCACATAAAAAATAAATAAATAAAATAACCATAGTGATAAAAATGACAACAGCACTTCCATGGGAACCGAACCCACTACCTTCGGCATACAGACTAGTTGCTTTAGCTAACTGAGCTATTTGTTTTCTTACGTGAACTGAGGCTGTTCCGGTAAAGACGATTTTTCATTACGATCGTGCTACCAATTCGTCCTTTTCCATAGATAATTTCCACTATTTGCTCTATCTATACGTTAATACTTGGCATATATTCATATATTTGGAGTTTGCAGATAATGCACGTAATAAGACATATTAGAAATATTTCATTAAAAGTTTAGTTTGTAGATCTAATCCACATTTCTCTCAATGACATAGATGTCGCTGCTTCGTGTTGAACTGCAGAATTCCCTCGCGTTCTTGAAACTTTCCCACTTTAGCAGAGTTGGTAATTCTCGAGATTTCTGTCGATTTAATGTTTTTTGCTTGTAATTTCTTTATTTTAAGCTAATATCTAACACAAATATAAAAAAACGGGTTTGTTATTAACCTGTCCTGCGGGGGAAACCTTCCGAAATTTCGAACATATAAAGAAAACGGAGATATTTTCAAAAAACTTCAAAATAAAGAGACGCGTCATTTATTTTGCTCATAGTAGTACAATGGAAAACTAATCTACGTAGGTAAGTGTGTTATTTTTTAAAGAGTATAATATCCATAGACTATTAAAGAGTATACATATATATATGTTGTACATAGTTGTAAGTTGAGTTTTTTACGCGTTGTATCTATTAATTGTATATTTACACTTCATACAAGCATGAAGTTTTATCAAGTAAAACAAACGTAGGCCTACTTACTACAATGTCAATAGATATGTCCCAAAACAAAAGGATTTAATCAGATTCTTACGTTTTTCTACAACAAATAATTTCAATATTTCATTCTCAGTAAGTTCAGAGAATGCACTTGTGTCATTTGGAATTAGTGGAAAGTATTAACCAAACAGTGGATATGATTAGGCTATCTGATGTTAAAATGCACACCCATTAACTCTTTGCCTATCGAAGAATAGGTCCAAATATACGAAGAAAAATGTAAAAATTATGAGAAAAGGCCAATTATTGAACTTCAGTGAAATTGGTAAAAGGAAAATGCTAGTCTTTACCTTGGCTCAGCTAGTGATTTAATGACATCCACTATCAACAATCCATTAAAGTACAAAGGCGCATGCAAGTGCTTATTAACGTCCTTTCCATCTATAATCATAGTTTTCTTGTTTTTAAGTACTCATGCGCCCTTTCACTTTAATGTACTATTAATAGTGTGCCACTAAATCAAATACGAGTGCCGAGTCAAGGTAAAGAGTTTCTAAGAAAGGAAGTGAATGGTGATATCAATGTCACAAAGCGCATGTTACCGGTCAGTGATATATATGACGTGTGTGTGTGTGTGTGTGTGTGTGATAAAAAGGTATATGTAGCAATAGTGTAAAGCGAAACCGTACAAGTAACTAACTGCGATGACTATTTTACCTGCAGGTTTACTTTTGCCACATCACTCAAAATAATTGTTGAAAAAGTGTAATTCTTTTTCTAAAGCCCTTCTTTCTGTTTCTTGAATGGTTTCTACTCGGCGACACGAAAATATCTCACATGGCATAGCTAAAATTCAAGGGCGCCATCAGATGTGATTATTGAAACATTACAATTCTTTTACGATTTGCGTATATATATATATATATATATATATATATATATATATATATATATATATATATATAACGTCCGGATGTGCGGCATAAAAACTACAGTGCAGAAAACCAACCTAGCGTAGAAATATCCGTGCTACGTGGCTACTACATACAAAGCATTAGAATGCTATGTAGCCGAATCAAGGTAGGGGGCTGTCACTAGCGAGGGGGTGCGTCCGAAGTAGGCGCGTCAGTGACGGTGGGTATACGCATAAGCGAGAGTACTAAAAACAGGTTTTGACAATAATAATACGAGTTTCAATGGCACTTGTCATGGTTTCATACTAGTAGCGCTCCACTTTTGAACGAGGAATACGGCTTCTGTATATTGTGCTGAAATAAATGCCGGTGGAAAATAGCATCTGATACATTCAGTCAGTCATCAACGGATTTATTTTATCCGTTGTAGAACACTTGTAATGATTTTACAGTAGTACCCCTACACTTTTAAATCTAAAATACTGGTGTATTGCCTTGTATTTAATTCTATCGCCTGCAGAAATATAGTCTCTTTAAATATGTCTTTTGAAGCAAAGTATTGAATTTTACCCGTAAATCTTCCAAAACGTGATGCGGCAAAAGTAAACCAGCACCGTGTTTTAACTTAATGTAACCTAACAAAATCTAAGCTACCTTACTATGAGACGAAATGGAATTTTATGTTTTTATGCGGAAATTAAAACTTGATTCAGTTAGACTGTTCTGGTATCGAATGTCTTAAATTTATTTAGCGTTCATTATGATCTGATTATTACGTTACAGGTACACAATCTGACTGTGCGTAAAAACTACATGAGTCATCTGAACGTGCTGATGAAAACAGCAATGGAAGTTTGGGTGAAAAGTCCTAAGATGAAAATTCACCACCGAAGCAACGTAGACTACGGCAAGAATTCGAAGAAGCATTTTGTATAGGTGATAGATTTCCTCAAGAGCTTCCTGAAAGTCCCCTAAAAAGTACCAAAAAACCAGAAGCAGATGAGTCGAATGGAATCGATGAGTGTGTGAATTGTAAAAAAGTTAGAAAAGCAGATCGAAGACCTGAAACAGCAAGTACAACAAGAGAAATGTGTTTTGGCAGCATTGAAAAAACAGTGCGTATCAACGTCCACTGAAAAGCGTTTGACTGTTCCACCGGTTGTTAAAAAATTTCTGTTGGATCTCATTGATGCTGATTATTCTAATGAATCTATAGGTGTACAGTCAAATTGTTCAAGTGCGAGTAGCTTTTTTTTTTTTTTTTTTTTTTTTTTATGAATATCATTTATTACCATTAATTCATTAGCTGTATTAATTTATAGTTTTATGACGTTTCACAATGTAATATACCAAGAATACTACTGTTGAAATTCGTATATTTATCATTTTTTTTTTTTTTATTGTCGGTAACACTCGTACACAAGATGGTCTACTGAATCACATATAGAAAATCTTACATGTAGTTTGAGTTATTTCAAGTGGTAATAGTTATACAATCTAGCTTTCTGTGATGAAAGTAATGTGCAAGCACGTATCCGTCATATGTAATAGTATGGAAGAGGGTCTTCTGATCTATTTGCCACGAGACAATTAAATACGTGGCATACTTCTACACATTTTGTGGGGGGGAAAAGCTATGGTGTGTGCATTGTGATTTTATCTGCCGGTAACAGTTAAAGGAGCTCTTGTGATTTAAAGTGACCCACGTACCTATAATAGTACATTAAGCATAAGAGCGCAAAAGTCGTCCAACTAACAAACTATTATATTAATGCTGTGGAGTTAAATACACAGATGTGCCCTTGTAATTAATGTACTACTGTCACTTTAAATCACATGAGGGATCGCGGTGGCTTAGTAGTAGAGCGTTAACCTACGGTGCTTGGGGTCTCGGGTTCAATCCCAGCTCCCGCTCAAGTAAACTTTGTGGTGGACAAACACCGTGTGCATGGGTTTCCTCGGGGTTCTCCCGTTTCCTCCCACTTCATTCATTCCACCCTTTTATTCATTCCTCATCATCACCGTCTCCTTTAGTCTAGCCGGCATAAGTGTGGGACGTAAAACCCAAAGATCCCATTTCATTTTTAAATCGCATGGACCCCAGTCCGGAATTATTGGTATACGTAGAGTGATTTAACCACTGTCGTGCATATTAAAATACAAGGTTTTATGTACAGTACAGTGAATGAAATCACAATGCGTATTGCATAATTATGTTCTTGGAGCCACAGCATGTGTTGAAAGCACTATTTTTAAGAATCAGGTATTAAATAGACCAGATGCTTCTCTCCCATATTACTAACCTGTAATGCACGTAGTGTGACCTCATAGTCTCGGAGTACATCTACTAATATAAAAGTATTTTTAATTCGTCTATGCATTATTTACAAGTAGATTTAGTCAAAAAGGTTTAGAAATGCGTTTGCTAGAGCTAATTTTATAGACGTAACCCCGTGAAAACAGATTAGCTTCTGAAAAGACTGGTTTGGGTGACAGCCAACTACTTGATTTGGATCCGCGTCTCTTGAATACTAAAATAACGAACGTTATGCGGTCGTGGCATTGCCATTTAATTGTTATCATTTATTAAAATAACTATTACTAAGGTGGGAGTAGATTTTTTTTTAAGGATCAGCGGTGCATTTCATTTCAGCCTTCGCAGCTCCAGGGTACATTTCTATTTTGATAGGTAATAGAGCTGTGTATGAATCATAAAATGTAGCTATGATATCGTAACCTAAGCCGTTAGGGTTCTTTATTTTCTAGAAACATACCACTGGAAAGGATCATTATTTGTATTATAATGATTTTCTTTAAATCCACAGGTCACTGACCCATGTACATCTCTTTCAAATGAAGTTACATTGAGTGCAGATTATCCGGATATAAGAATTAAAACATCAGTACTTGTAAAGTGTCTAGCTGCTGCAAACAAGTGCCCAACAAAACTGACAAGAAATTTGATGTCGGTTCTTTTCACTAAAGAAGAACTTGGTACATCATCAGTGAGTGGACATGGATCAATAAAAAACACCCTTCGACAAGATGTTGTTTGTGCCATTAAAGGTAACGTAAAGCAATTTTATGTTTGCATGTATGTATGTATGTATGTATTTGACATAAAATATGCCGCAATTGTTGAATATCATTTCACCAGCTCTTTTGAAAGGCGTTCATTACATCATGTACTTCGATCATAATGTCTTTTCTTTGCATAATTTCCTTCGCTGCAATGCAAGCTATAATGAGTAAATTCAGATATATATTTTATTGCTGTATCTTTACTGTGGTGGCTATCAAATACATGACTTACATTGTCGCAACGCGAACCAAATTTCAGGAACCGACGGTCTGTAACTGTGCCTTCTGCTCGTAAAATTGTTAACTTCAGAATATCTCTTGGGGGCTTATTCTTTAACTCATTTCCAAAAAAAATTTGGAAAGTTGAAAGTAGCCAATGGATATTTGAGATTCACATACGTGAAAATGGTGTCTTTTTCGTTCCGGTATTTCCACATTTTGCTGTTAGAGGGTGCTAGAGGACCGGGACAGGACGTTTGGGCGCGGACGTTTGGGCGCAAAGCCGTTTAGGCGCCAGACATTTGGGCGCGAGGTACATAGTAAAAATCACAATTTACGACATATAAAGTAAGCTAGGCACTGAAAACTAAGCGCCAATCAAGATATATACATTTCCTACACTTCTATCTTTATCTCACCTCATTTATCTGTATATTTTCTATCTCTATCTTATTTATTCATCTAAATTAAATAGTTTAATGCGTTTGTGGCATTTGTTGCCTAACCTCGTCATGGATTGATTTTTCGCTTGTTCACGATTCTTGTACTTCTGATCTAATTTTTGTATTATATAAGAAAGCTAGGAAATAAAGGAATCAGACGAACTGTTAATTTTCTTAATGTTAATTAAAACATATTGATTTAATTTTTGTATTTTTTTAAAGAAAGTTAATAATTACACATTTATGAATATTAAAATTTGTTTTCTTTCGTATTACGTTTTCCAAACTCTTCTCTTCCTTAAGTCCAATAAAGAACTACCAATAAAAGATTGCAGCGTAGTCGCTAACACTCTCGCCTTCGGTGCGATCGGTCCCGGGTTCGATTCCCGGTGGGGGCACTCGGTCGAAAAGGTGTAACACGCTCTTTCAGGCCAGCCACCCTGAATGAGCTTTTCCTGGGTTTTCTTCATTCACACCAGGCAAATGCCGGGGTGGTACCTAATTTATAGGTCCAGGCCGCTTCCTTCCTTCCCCAATCCTTTCTTCCTTCCCTTTCCCCGGATAGTGTGCTCCCTCAAACGTGACGGGCTAAATGGCCTTAGATGCCGAGAGCCCAGAAATCTAAAAATCCTATATCCTAATCAAGTTGAGGGAAAGATATTTTGCATACATGGTGTCTAAGACATATTTTGCATACAGGATGTCTAACACATTGAGTTTAGGAACTGTAGTATGCCGTATTTCTGGTATCACTTTTTTTTATTAACATTCCAATATAAAAATCAAAACTTAACACACATTTTCTTCGTCCCATTGTAAGCATTTAATCCGCATTAAAGAAAGTGGCGAAAGAAAAAAAAAACAACGATTTCAAAGTGAAAAATAATAGTTAAGTGTACATATATTGGTCATTTAGCCACTAGAAATGTGTTTGACAATCACACTTATTGCGTAACTACAGCAGAAGGCCTGCTTTAAGTTGTTTAATGGAATAGGCTCACTATGCATGTAATGCAGTCAATCATATGTAGTCTGGTCGACTTACATTTGGCTTGAAAAGTTATCAAATAAAAAGCACACTTAACTATCGTTGAAACTTAAATTTACAAAATTTAATTGTTAATTCAGTTTTTATAATTTTGAAATTCCAGTATTTCTAGTATGTAAAACAAAATCCAGTATAATTCAAGGACTTCCACTACAGTAGACACCTTGTGATATCTTGATTCGAACTTAGTACTCAGCGCCTAACATAACGACTTTCTAACTCGCGCCCAAATGGCTTCGCGCCCAAACGTCCAGTGCCCAAACGGCGGGGCCCATACGTCCGCGCCCAAACGTCACGTACCGCTAGAGGACATGTTGCTAAGATATCATTATTTCTCGATTTCATTTATTTGTGGCCATGATAGTACAATCATTCCTCCTTCAATTCTGATTGAAAAATGTAGTTTTCTCTCGGTACTCAGGTTTCCATTCCATTTAATAGGTGGCAAGTAATGTTTGTGTCAGTGAAAGTTTTGAATTGACATCTTAGGGACGTTTTTGAACAACTATTACACTAGTTAAATTTAAACTTTTTGTTTGTTACATGAGAAAAATCACCTGATCTTAAAGGAACTTTTTGTGCTGAATTTGAATATGCACTCGGTTTCTCTCCATCACGTACAGTTTTCCCATAACAGAGGGATTTTCGGGAAATTCCCTCAAAAATTTACCTTTTTCAGATATTTTATTCCCCTAGCTCCTGTCCCCTTACATATAGTAACATAGAAATTATACCTAAGTATACCTTGATTTATATTTAATAAACCCTAAAAGTTTCGTAAAAATCGCTTTGTTCTTTCTAGAGAAATAAATATATTTGTATGTATACTGTGTGCACTGTTTATTGCACCTGATAGTAATGCTTTCAGATCTCCTAAGTTGGGGTAAAAACGATTTGCTTTATTACTACAAACACAGACATGAAAATGAATATTTACAATAGTCAACAACACACTTGTATTGCTCTCTGTAAATTAGAAACGTGTATAAAAATAGAATGTACTTCCAACGTATATTTTTTTAAACGTATAGTATATGTATATCTTAATACATATATATATACAATTCTCCAAGTTTTTTCGTTTTGTTCATGAAATGGTTATCAATATTTGTTATCAAATGTAACAGAATGCAAAAGAAAGAAAGAATGGAATACAGACTCATTGTTGACAACAATGAACTAATGCAGTCTGAATTTTCCACTACGGTATCGTTTCCCCCCTTCCCCCGCGCATTTCTTTCTTTCTTGTGTTCTTGACACCTGGTGAGGGAGTTTTGTACATTTTTATATTGACGTGTGGTTTAACACTACTTCACTTTCAAAGTTGTCTTTGCTGCTAAGAGTGCTTTCATGTTTGATCTTAACGGCATTATACCCAACTAAGACCAGAAGTTTAGTTTGTGATCAGTACAATGGCGTCAAGAGGACGGCGTTCGTGTGTTAACTCACCAAATAGTTTTTGTTATGTGTGTGGCCCGTTTGTACTTAAAGGACAGTGTAGATCCATTACGCCATCGGTGAAACTAGCATATTATATATATTTCGGATGTCGTGTGGGAGGTCAGGACAAAACTTGGGCACCCAACATAATTTGTGCGTCGTGCTACGTCACTTTACTTGCATGGGCCAAAGGGAAACGGAGGTTCATGAAATTTGCTGTACCAATGGTGTGGAGAGAACCCACCAACCATCTGGATGATTGTTATTTTTGTCTCACAGTAGTTAAGGGACATTCTAAAAAAAGCAAATACACAATAAGTTATCCCAACGTTAAATCCGCAATTAGACCTATTCCGCACGGGGATGAACTTCCACTTCCCGAGCCCCCTACCAACTGGGAAGAGATATGGCCAAAAGACTCTGATGATGATCATGACCTTGATGAACCATCGACATCAACATGTACATCCAAGGATCCAACGTTCATCCCTGACTGTGTTCGCGAGCCACATTTCATCCGGCAATGTGAACTTAATGACCCAGTCCGTGATTTGCACCTGACAAAACAAGAGGCGGAACTTCTGGGATCAAGGCTCCAGCAGTGGAACTTATTGGATGCAGAAACGAACATATCAGTGTACAGGAAAAGGCATGTTCAATTTTCAAGCTATTTCTCAATGCAAGATAATGTGTGCGTATGTACGGATATAAATGGGTTGATGGCGGAGCTAGGAATTCCTTACGTTCCAGAAGAATGGAGGTTATTTATCGACGCGTCAAAGGTCAGCCTTAAAGCTGTCCTTTTACATAATGGAAATAAAAAACCTTCTATACCACTTGCGCACTCAGTGAAGATTAAGGAATCCTATGACACCATGTCAACTTTGCTAAATCTTATAAATTACAAGGACCATTGTTGGCAAATATGTTGTGATCTCAAGGTAGTTGGTATTTTATTAGGACTGCAGTGCGGTTACACGAAGTACCAATGTTTTTTATGTTTATGGGATAGCCAAGCTGATGACAAACATTATGAAGTGAAGGAATGGGAACCTAGAGTGAATTACGTACCTGGAGAATGCAACGTCAAATACGCTCCTTTGGTAGATCCTAATAAGATATTACTACCCCCCCTTCATATCAAGTTAGGACTTATGAAAAACTTTGTCAAAGCCATGGACACATCTGGTGAAGGTTTCAAGTATTTGCGAGATAAGTTCCCTAACCTGAGTGATGCTAAGATTTCAGCGGGAGTGTTCATTGGTCCCCAAATTAGGAAATTAATGCTTGATGATAGCTTTGACAGCAAGTTAAACAGTGCTGAGCTAGCTGCCTGCAC
Organism: Thermobia domestica; assembly: GCF_964235325.1. NCBI lineage: Eukaryota > Metazoa > Arthropoda > Insecta > Zygentoma > Lepismatidae > Thermobia > Thermobia domestica. The sequence goes on along the minus strand of NC_137458.1, from coordinate 194,466,250 downwards.
AGCATTTAAGTGTGTTGTGCGCAACTTTCTGGGCAATAACAAAGCTGAGAGTTACACAGAAATCGTACAGGACATGATACAGAAATACAAAGAGTTGGGTTGTAGGATGTCTTTAAAAATCCACTTTTTGCACTCCCACCTCAGCTTCTTTCCTGCTAACCTAGGTGCTCTCAGCGACGAACAGGGGGAAAGATTCCACCAAGATATAATGGCAATGGAGAAAAGGTACCAGGGACGATGGGATCCTTCAATGATGGGGGACTATTGTTGGGGTCTTGTTAGAGAATGCAACATTTCTTACAAAAGAAGGAAGTAGTGTACGTTTTTGTAACCCAATGGAAGTTTCATATATTGTGATAGTTTTGATTGTCTTTTCATGACCTTTTGGTACATTTGTATTATTGTTTATTGTAAATTGTCACACTTGTAAATTATATTGTATTATATTTTATATATGTGTTTGTGGTAATAAAGCAAAACGTTTTACCTCAACTTAAGAGATCTGAAAGCATTACTATAAGGTGCAATAAACAGTACACACAGTATACATACAAACATATTTATTTCTCTAGAAAGAATAAAGCGATTATTACGAAACTTGGAGGGTTTGTTAAATATGAATCAAAGTATACTTAGGTATAATTTCTATGTTAGTATATGCAAGGGGACAAGATCTTGGGCTGTAAAATAAACGAAAAGGGAAATTTTTGAGGGATTCCCGAAAATCCCTCTGTTACGGGAAAATCGTAAGTGATGGAGAAAAACCGAGTGCATATTCGAATTCAGCGCAAAAAGTTCCTTTAAGAACAGGTATTTCCTTTTATGTAACAAAACCTTTGTTAACTAGTGTTATTAGAAGGTGTTCTTCTCCAACTCTTAACTCTTTCAAATATTTATACGAATACGAGAAAAGCATAATTGAATTCAACAGTAACCTTATTGTAGCATTGCGGTGCATCTTTCACTATTACTTCCAAATCAGCCCTAAAATTATATTTACAGTACCTAACATTGTAGTTTCCTAAGGATCAGTTTTATGCTATTGGTAGAAGATTGTTTTTCCTTATTATTCTTGTAGGACATTTTTGATAATCATTTCTTTCTCCCTCATGTGAGTGTAGGTGAAGAATGTGTGTGTTATGAAAGGATAATATTCTGTCTTTTATCGTGTTACTTTGTTAAAAAAAAAAAAAAAAAAAAAAAATGAATTCTACAACAATATTTAAGTCAAAATGAATACTTGAAAATATGTATTTTACGTTCTATATGTCGTTTGATTGTGTGAAATTTTACGTTACATTGGAAAAAGTAATTTTGAATACAATATGCAGTGCAAGGGAAACAGATATATTGTAGATACTGTTTATTCCTTTTAATCATTTTTTATACTTATCAAAAATCAAACTTGTAATAAATGGAAATAAATACGTAACTATGTAGAAATAGTAATTGACTAAATTAGCTGATTCATTGTTTCTTTCGATGAAAAAGTTCTGTTGTTGTTAGATCATTTGTAGTAGTTTTGATGTACGTTTTATTCACGTGTTCCTTTCTATTGTTAATTTGAATATTTTTTTTTTCTAAAGATTTTGTTCTGGCAAAGTTTCCTGATGTTAAGTCGTCTAAGATTCATGCTGCTATGACGGATAAATGTGTTCAAGAACGAAGAATGGCAAAGAAAAATTAATTTCATGCAGAGGAGAACTAAACGGATATATCATAGGTCCTAGTTTCTTATATAGGGAGTGATATTTTGTGTATTATAGTAGGTATAAGTATCTGAAATGGAAGTTGTAAATTTCTATGTATCTGTTGCAATGGAAACCTTGTATGTTGTAAGTATAGTTATGTACCTGTGTTAGTATTGAAATGTTACAGGTTGTAAGTAAATATACGTATTGAAATGAAACGTTCTTACAAAGAATACCTCAGTAAGGACTTAGTTAATCCATCACAATCCACGAAAGTTCCACGAACTACTGCTTTTCGATGGCGTAGTAGACAAAATAGGGTAAACATTTTTACTCACACAAATGAGAGGGTTAGCCATCACGATGATAACTCTTCGAGTTATTCTGAAAGTGAAAACGAAATCTTAAGGTTAATTGGGGTACACCATAGTTGTGTTTTAGCAGGAAATCAAGATACCATTTCATCTGCAAATAACTCACCATTAGACGATGGAAGAGAAGTCGTCGCACATCAGAATGTCGATATATGTGAATCGAGAGAAAGTATATCTGAAACTGACATAATTAAAATAGTACAATTTATTAAACGCCATAGATTATCTCAAATTGCTGTGAGTGATGATCTTAACTTGGTGCATTCTGTTAACATTAATAATATGCCACACTCCAAGCATATATTGCTTAAAAGATTCAACTCAACGCAAGCACTTAATACAAAATTTTACTTTTGTTGCAAATGTGGCGCTCTTTTCAAATATCCGAACAATATCTGTGAAAAATGTAAGCAGCACACATGTGGAGATTTGCATTCTTTCGTAATGCTCGACCTAAGATCTCAAATCGAAAACCTATTAGCACAGTCTGGTTTTCTAGAAATGTTATCAAAGCGTCAAGTCAGGGAGACTGACTTCAATACGAGATGGAAATATTTACAGTACATTTAGACGTAAGTATCCTGAGTTGGTTTCTGATGAGGGCGCACTAATTTTGACTGGAATTATAAACAGAGATGTTCAGTGTTTTACTAGTTCAAATACTTCATTTTGGCCCTGTTATATGCCAATTTTAGAAATAAATGAACCGGTTCGATGGAACATTGAGAATATATTGTTAGTTGGTGTCTTTATATCGCATAATTTTCCAGAAGATTCAATGAACAAAGGTGATCTCCTACATTCAACTTTCTATAAAGCAGTAGTTTCACACCTAAGAGAGCTAGAAGAAGGAGTTCCTTTGTTTTCCACTTTCCAGTTATTGGGTAAAATTGTATATAGTGTAACATTGTGTACCTTAATGGGTACATTTGATAAAGTAGCAAAATGTACTGTGCAACAATTGGCACAATTCAATGGCAAATATGGATGTAGGAAGTGCTTACAACCCGGCATTTGTTTCCAAAGAGGTCTCAGGGTATATCCTTATATAAATGGAGATCCGAAGGGTCCCGTACGAACTGATATTGATATTCCACAGTATGCGGAAAAAAAAGCAATATTGAGTCAATCAGAAATCTGTTTTTTCAGAACTACCTTCATTCAAAATTATACAAGTTGCTTGGGGGTTTTTCGAATGCTTCTTATGATATGGTTTGATTCAAAGAACAAAGAACAACCTTGGTATTTAGGACGGAAAACAACTTTGTTTGATAAAATTCTATTAGCAATCAAACCTCCATCAAATGTAGCACGAACACCCCGTTCCGTGAAAGCAAAGCGTAACTGGAAAGCCACTGAATTTGAACTTTTTTTTAATGTATTATTTGCCTATTTTTAAAGACATTTTTAGTGATGCTAGTTATTTCAATCATTTGTGTCATCTCATAATACCACTAGCATCTTTCTTAACTGGCAATATCAATAGTAGTGATATATCTGATATGGAAAAATGTATGCATTCCTTCGTATTTCAAATGCAGCATTTGTATGGGGAGAGGTTTATGTCTTCTAATATCCATGACATACTTCATATTAGTGATTGCGTTAAAGATGCGGAACACCTATATGCATTTTCCTGTTTTCCTTTCGAATCTTTGAATGGCAATTTGAAGCGACAACTGCACGGTATTCAGCGTATTGGTGAACAATTAGTCACGGGTTTTGCTATTGAACGATTGCTTGATACTCAAACCATTAATACTTCAGGAAGTAATGACAGCGAATTTTCAGTATCACTTCCAAACTTGCGTAAATTACCTGACAGTGAAAAACTTAATATTCTTTCTAAGTGTGATCGTATACCTTTGACACATAACTGCGTTCATAATGCAAAAAGTGATAGCAGCTGTTCACTCTACACTTGTAATCGAATAAGAGGCGGTAAGAAGGGAAATAAGATACTATATTGTACAGCTAATTATTCCTCAAATATGAAACATAATGATAGCTATTTCCTCTTACTCGACAGTGACAAATCTGAAACTTTTGCTTGTCACATATTAAAAATAGTTGTAATGAAATGTAATACTTGTAAGAAAAGACATTTTCATGAAAGTTCAAAAGAGAGCAGTGAATCATGCTTTTGTAGAAAGTTGGTCGGGGGTCTAACTCATTTTACGCTATACAAGCACATCAATATTTGAAGAAGATTATGTCGCACTGACTAGGGATCTTGTACACTCAAAATTATTTTGTTTTAAAGTTGGATTTTTTTTTTTTTAAGTTTCTAAATTGGAAAGTGTATAATTAAAAGTCATGTAGTTTAAGAGGCAGGAGATAGAAAAACTGTGTAAAGAACAGTTCTGAAGCAAACAAACGTTTTTGATGCTCAACCTTTATATCAAATTTGTAACGAATTTCTAAGTAGTAGTTTCTATTTCTGGCTTCTTTCAGCTGATGTAATCACTTCTTACAATACCCAGGCAGCATGCTTGCTTGCCGCAAGCTTGCCTGTTGCTTTTTCGCTTTGGCTTATACACAAAAGCTTATTTCCGCTTAGCGCAAGCTGTGGTGCGGGCAACCCATGCATCACTTGCGAGACGCTCTTCTTTAGATTGAAGTAAAAAGCCAGCGGGCGTTCGATTTTCAGTTGTTCTCAAAAACCACGTGACGCTGATGTCTTAACTTTCGGCGACAAGATAGTGTTCGCGTTGTTAGCGTCTTTTTAGCATTCACCTTGAATAAAGGACAAACTTAATTATTTCTTTAATTGTGCCGTCTAGTACTCTCGTCCCACGTACATATAATGTTTTATTTCCTTATGTTTCGGTAACCATGAGGCATAACGAATTGTAGTATTTATGTATAACGCATAAATGTGAACATAGATGGCAGCAGATTTGAGCCTAATTATTACGCGAAAGAATACAGAATTGTTGCAGATATTTTAATATAAACTTAAAGTTTAACTTACAGTATAAACTTCATTTGAACGTTATGTTTAAAGTGTAAACATTTTTCTACGTTTGTATATAAATAGGTAAAAATTTCAAGTACTCGCGGCTAACATATCAAGATATTGGATATTAGTAAGAAGTAACGCCGCATTGCTTGTCACAATAAAACCGTTTCAATTATATTTATTTTAATGTTTTGTACAAGCACATGAGAGACGTGGGTGCTTTCACGGCTGTGTATTTGCTTCAATAATTTGGAAGGTGAGGGAGGAATATATTATAGCATAGATTTAGTAAGACAGTCGATATATACGGATTTCTTACTGCTTTGTTTTATCTAAATTCGCTTACCGCAAGCTTCCATATGGCTTGTTTGGCGTGTCTTTCGCTTGCATTTAGCTTAATAAGGCTTGCCATTGATGAGTTTCGCCTATACTTGGCTTGCGTTTGAGATAATTTGACTTGCGTTCCTCTTGTGAAGGCAAGCTTGCCGCAAGCCTTACCCCGATGTAACTAACTAGCTTACCACAAGCTTGCAGCAAGCTAATTGGCTTGCACAGTACAGCTTGCGACAAGCTATTTGACCTGCAACAGCAAGTTTGGGCAAACTTGCAGCAAGTTTAAATTGCTGTCTGGGTATAGCTTATTAATTAAAAACATTCAAAGTACTCATAGTACAGAGAAATGAAGGAAGGTAAGTATTAAATAATCATTATTCAAAAAGAAATACTACAGTGCAACATATCTGTGTATGAGCTATACATACAGGTAAAAGAGGGTTGTTTTACAAAATCTATTGTAATTAACTGTTTTCTACAATGTGTTTTTATAAAAGTAGATAACATCTCTTTGACCTTTTTGTTAAACGGTGCTGTTCAAAAAAAAAAATGTAGACATGAGTGAAAGAGTACAACAGTGTATATTTACTTTTCAATACTTGACTAAAGATCATCATTAACTTACTTTTGTCAGTTTCAGTACACTGTTATTTTGAAATTAGTGTGAAACTGTCCACTAAGTTTGGTTGTATAATGTATATCCTTTTGATGAAATTCCTTAAGGTAATAGCTGACCATAAAAAAAAAAAAAAAAAAAAAAAATATTTTAATAAATATACGTTAGAAAACGCTCCTTTACGGAGCTAGGGCATCGAAACTGGCATTTTTGCTGTTTTTGAAAACACTTCTAGAACTATTGACAAAACAAACATTTTTGACATGATGGTCGCCTTGATAAATGATACTCAAAAACTTCATTTTGTCATTAGAGACCTCATTAGAGTCAAACATCTAAGCAGTTTTCAAACCAGACCAAATTTAGAGACAACCTGTGCTGTTTAACGAGTATTTTTAACTTCTTAGGGTGCTTATTTTGTTTGCTCTAATGTTTCTCTAATGAAGGTGTTGTTTGCTGTAATCACCTTCCAAAAGTTTTATTCTTTTTAATTTTTTTTTCTTTTAGATATCTGTTAAAGTACGTTATCTCTGGAGTCCCAAGCTTCGTAACGGAGTTCTTTTATGGTCTGTTATCATTCCTAAAGTATTAGTGACAGAGTCTATTTCATCCTGTGTAGAATGAGCGACTTTTATAGGTGTATATATGCTTACGTGAACACTGTGTGTCATACTTGGCTACACTTTTGGAACAATTCCTTTTTACTTTTTCAAAATCATGCGTGAGACAAGAAACAAAATGGCGAACTAATCCTTATTTATGCGCCAGCCTTCGTTCATTAGTTTGCGATTATTTTTAATTCAGATGTTCCAATTTCTCCACAACGTAACGATATTTTGATCCTTTCGATGTGAGTAATTTGGCTGCCTTACAAGTATTAAGGAATATTGTTCTGAGAAGGTCCATCAAAGAATATTACCTACCCATATTTAATGAGTGTCACGCATATTTATTTACATTTATTTATCAGACACACTGTAATATGAGACTTCAAAAAATTAATATTATCTTCCCCTAATCTTAATAGTCATATTTCTTAAGGCGATGACCCGATGCATATTAAATAGTGGCATACCTATGGTTAAATCCGTTATCTCTGGTTGACCGATGGTGTAGTTTGATTAACATAATGTTGTGGTCGATCAGAGATTACTAAAGTAAGATTCAGAAACATTCTCAGGTTGAAGCTACTCTTCGAATGGGTGGGCACTAACAATAGTGTTTTGTTGAACTGCAATGTTGGCATTCTATCCTTTATCATCTGTCGATGAATCGAACAGACACTATCATAACGGTAACAAGTGTGTATTTGCCGAAAATAATCATATAAGGAGTTGCCTCACCCGCCAATATTTTTGAATCCTACATTAGTTCGATTCTAGGTCAGATGTCAAAACTTATCCTGCCATCAGTAAAGTCTTAAGGCTACCTTAGAGAGTGAGTGGACTTCAAGAGTCACATCGAAACAGTATGTTGTGATTATGCTTGTTTTCAGAATTCTATGAATTACGGGAGCATTGTGGGTAGCTCGCTAACCTATGGTGCGTGAAGTCCCTGGTTTGATAACTTCTGATGTTGTGGACAACATGGTTTCGTGTGTTTTGCCCGAGTTCTCCCATTTCCTCCTACATTCACATTCCACATTTTTCATTCGTCCGTTTCCTTTAGCCTATAGAGCATATCCATTGGACATTAAAATTTAAATTACATGTTAGTTATATCATTTGATTTGTGTTAATACCTCCTAATATCGACTTTCTCCCTTCAAACCTTATAGAGACAGGGTAAGTACTTGTGTTATCACTTATGTGACGAATAAACTCGGATGTAAGTACCAGTTAGTATATTTTCTTGCAACCCATCAGTTATGCATTTCTTTGGCGTCTACCTTTTAAAAAGTAAATAACAGTAATTAAAGATTGGTTTATATATTGATAATTATCTTGAGTTGAGTTGAGTTGATTTTGAGTTTAACGTCCCGTTCAGCAGCGAGGCTATATGAGACGTGGACCTACTGATTAACGTGGAATCCAAACCACATGAGCTCCCGCCGGGAATCGAACCCGGGCCTCCCATGATAATTATCTTGTATTGATTCAAAGGGTACATAGAACTATTTTTTGAAATAATACACGAAATATTGATTATTAAATAAAATTTTTTTTTTTTTTTTTTTGAATTTTTCCTTCAATAGCTTCTATGCTTAATGTATATCTTTACAAGCATTGCTATAAATATTGTAATTCATTACGGATTCTCCTTTAATCTTCTACTTGACAGATGTATTAATAGCAGAAAAGTTTATGTTGCAATTTAAGTTGAAAGTTGTACTTTTTTAAAAGAAATAAAACTGAAGTAGTTTTAAATCCCTCATTTTCATTTTTTTTTTATGCCAACACCTAAAGCAAATATTATTATTCTAATTAAAGCAAATCAACAACATACAACATAAAGTAAAATGACCCTATAGGGCAAGTTCTACAAATATTCTAAATTTGTACTATAAAACATAATTCACATTTCAGCACGATCATGATTTCAAGGACTGACAAGCCATGAAAAGGAGGACATTTTTGCTGTTTACGTCCAATGTAAACGTTCAGGACGAACGGATTGATACATGTACTTGCTTTACGAGACATAGCTCTGTTCATGCTGGCCAGCAATATTACTGTTCATATATAATGAATGACTAGTAACAGCAATATCCTGCATGCAGAGGGGTGTGTTCCGTACAGTAAGTAAATGTACCAGTCTGTTCGTCATGGATGTTTACATTGCACGTAAACAGCAACATTGTCCCCTCTGTACATGCAATGTACTTGAGAGACGTGCATGTGTTCTGTATGTATGCAGTGCATGTACATCGGATCTGTACAGAGGAGATTTTGTGCGTCAGGATCAGTAACTGATATGTACATGCAACATGTACATTGCTTGTGCCGAATGCCTGTTCACTGCATGTACATTAAGACTGTTATTGCAGTGTGCACCGAACGTGTATCTTTGATGTTCTGCTATCATGTACTTGCACTATTCACGTTGCGTGCACATTGCATGTACAGAAGTCAGTGTCAATTCATGTTCATGTGGTATGAACATGTACTATACAGTTCATGTTAATCGATTATCATGCGATTAACATGCGATACACATTACAAATTCGATTTTCTCTTTTCTCTGTCTTACACCTGTTCAGCACCTGTTAAACACCTGTGGAGCACATGTTTTGCAACTCTGTACATACAATGTACATGTGGAAAACAGTGTTCTAATTCCAGAGCATTACAGGCGCCTGTAACACATAACATGTAAAGGTGCCTGTTTTTTTCGCCTATTCCCATCCGAGGATGTGCGGGCCGTAGAAAGTAATATCTTCTGTGGCCAGATATATTTTCAATTTTATGGAGCGGTTAATGCTGAAAGTACCGATCATTTGAAAGGCTCTGAGATAATTGATGGCCAGTGAGCTTTACTCCAGCTGGGATCAAGGTAAACCACAATGTTTCAACAGAAGTGTACTGTAAACTCCATGAAAATACTATTTTCATATACTTATTTCTGCTTTAGAATTATGAAAAGAAGAAAACTAATTTTCCGCTTGATACCTTTTCATTACACACTCATTATTTTAATGCTGAATTTCAATTATTCTACTTGATACTGTAATAGAATTAGTCAATTTAAATATTTAACTTATTTACTTACATATGTAAGCTTAGCCACAGCATTCGCCTTCACGGCAATATTATCTTGTCGAAGTTCTTGTTTAATTTCTTCTATACATTGAGCTATATATTTCGCCTGTAAAACACAATACAGTAATTAATTCCTATACCATTCTCGAGTTACACATTAAGTCTACTGTAACTAAAGGAATAAGATGAACTTTTGAAATCTTTACAATTTTCGCAGAAAACAAGTGCCTTATGATCTTCCAACTACCTACAATTTATTTGATTTTTATTACTATCATAATCGTCATTAGAAGCTATCAATCTCATCCTAGATAAATACGTTAACTTCAGTAACTCTCTTACCTGTAAAAATGTATTGTATGTTATAATACACATGGAATTGACGTTAAGAACAAGGCGGTTTTTCTTATAGCCTCAGTGATGAAAGTTCTAAAGAAAAAGAAATAGTGCAGTCGCTTGGCACAAAAATATTTCTATTCTGGATACCAGTATGAAACTTGGCATATTTATTAATTATAACATGTTGAATGAAAATCCGCCGGGACATAAAACCGATGTTCACCCCGTCGGACAGAATTCAAGATGGCGGCACAAACTGAAAATACTCCAATTTTGCCGTTCTTCGGGCCAGTTTATATGTTCATTGGCATGTTAAATTTAAATAACGCGCTTTTACAAATATTAAGGTAATAGATTTACAAATATAAAGAATTATGGCATATTTACATCCATTTTAATGCAAAATTAAACATGCTATTTACTGTAATACGAGGGTCAATACGAACGTTTTGAGATACACATTGTTGTGGCACAGTATTTGAATTCCAACAATTGCGTTCGGTAGTGGTATCCAGAGCGAAGAAAGTTTCAGCTTACCTCGCTTATCGGCGTGGCCGTAACGCCTTCATTTGTTTGTTGATGTGAGCTGTATTCGGCTGTCTAGAATGAAGCTCGAAAGGCAACATTTTTGGGCAATGATCCTTTACGATTTCAAAAGTGGTTTGAACGAGACAAAACCTTGACCGTTTACAGGGGACATTTGGGGACCTTGCTCTTTCCCGTGCTACAATTTTTCGGTAGTTTGGTGAATTCAGAAGAGGCCGGACATCGCTTAAAGATGAAGACAGAGCTGGACGTCCGGCAACAGCTGTGTCAGATGAAAACATTGCCGCTGTGAAACAAATGATTCGAGAAAATCCTCGAACAATTTTCAAGGACATTGAACCTACAGTGAACATTGGATCGCCACCAGTAACAAAAATTTTTCATTATAATCTTCGGCTCAGGAAGGTTTCATCTCGCTGGGTGCCTCACACTTTGAACAGCAGAAGCGAATGCGTGTGGAATGGTGTGAAGAAATGCTTGCAAGATTTGATGGAGGCAATTCTCGACACGTCTCTGACATTGTTACTGGTTATGAAACTTGGATCTATCAATTTGACCCTGATAATAAACGCCAGTCTACAGTTTAGATCTTTCCAGACAAAAATCCACCCACGAAAGTGAAGCGACCGCGAAGTGTGGGGAAGAAGATGGTCGCAACTTTCTTGCCCAAATCTGGCCATGTTGCAACTGTTCCACTTGAAGAACAAAGGACTGTTACTTCTCAGTGGTACACCACTGTTTGCCTAACAAAAGGTTCCAGAAGCTTCGGGAACGGCGTCCAAGAACTGGATTGCGTGGGATCCTGCTTCATCATGACAACGTGTCCGCACACACGGCCAACATCACAATTCAGTTTTTAGAATCTACGGAGGTCAAACTTATAACTCATCCGCCGTATAGCCCTGCCCTGGCCCCGTGTGATTTTTTCTGTTCCCCAGGATCAAAGATCGCATGCGTGGTAAGAGATTTTGCAGCCCTGAAGAAGCTGTAGTGGCTTACGAGAATGAACTTTCAACACTTGAAGAAAAAGACTGGCAACACTGCTTCCAAAAGTGGTTTTGGTGGATGCAAAAGTGTGTACAGTGTAATGGTGAATACCTTGAGAAAATGTAAGTGTTAAATTGACTTTAAGTGTGTAAGTTATTTCACATCTCAAAACTTTCGTAGTGCCCCTCGTAACAACGGAAAAATCGTTTATAAAATTTTGAATGACGTGTTCAGACCTTATAAGTAAATCCAAAGGTATTATTGTAGTTAAGTGTTAACTATGTGTTTTTAAGTAATCTCATGTTGTAGAACACTTATATTAAAGGTAATAAATATTTGATAGTTTGATATTTTCCCAATGTTTTGCTATTTATAGGGCTTGTTAACTTATTATTATTTTGTTCTTGCAGATTGAACTGAAATACCAAGATGTCTAAAAAAAGAAAACTGGCATTAATTGAGTTTGATTCAGCAGTTACGCCAATCCGGAGATTAAATGGGAACAATGTATAATCTGTCAGGAAGAAAATGAATCCCCTCTCGTATATGCAACGGAAAGTGGACTGAAATCACTTGGTGAAGACTTAATAGAATTCTCTAACCTTGGAGCTTTGCCGAAACCTGTTCCAATTGTTCAATTACGAGATAGTTGTGGTATTGTTCAAAATCTAGTGTCAAATTCAGCAAAATTTCATGTCATGTCGTACAAAATTTGACAAACAGAAACTTGAGCGTCTGAGGAAAAAAGAGGCAGCAAACAATAGTTACCTCCTGGGACATCTCAGGAAGTTAATACAAGACCAAGTACACCAACTGTGGGCATTAAAAATACGTCTTTATTTTGTGATGGAGCGGAAGAAGACAAGTTAGTATCTGCGCAAACCTTAGAAATTGGTTCAACAACCATGTTTTTTTAGCAAAGGAGGTAAAAGATGACAAAATACTAATGAAATTATCTTCAACTGATTTAGTGGCACAGGAAGCAAAATACCATAAGCTGTTACGTACGATTTAGGAACAAAGTTAGAAGTGAACTACGAAAAAAGGGACCCGAAAGTGATATTAACATCTTTGATTATGGTTCTGCGTTAGCTCAAATGGTAGAATATAATGAAAACATTTATTTGCTCAGTGATACTTCACCTGTATTTAAGTTAGCAACACTTATGAGTCAGATGGAATGGAAAATGCGCAACCTAGGAATTCCAAATGCACAAGTGAATCGGTCAAAACTAAAAGAGCAGCTAATATCTTTAATTCCAGGTTTGACTGTCACTAAGTCTGGAAGAGAAGTACTGTTGTACTTTGAGGATGTAACTGGAGAGGCTATACGTGATGCCATTGCATAACATTGATCATAATTCTTCTTCTGTGACAGTTAGGGACTCATTTCATGGCACAAGCATTACCTTGATACAGCACGTTAGCAAGGAAAAGATATTTGCATATTGCAACTTCACAATGGACCAGCGAGGTAAAGAATGCGTTACCTTCTTCCTACACAACCGTATCCCCAATACGTTTTAACACAAAGTATTGTGAAATACCCCTCCCATCTGTTATTACACCACAAGAAATTGAAGGTTCTAATTCCACAGATATAATAACTTGGTTAGAATCAGTCAAAGGAAGCATCAAGAGCAATTTTACTTGTGACAATGACTCTTCAGATGTACGTATTTCTTGGTCAGCGTTTGTATCAGAACATAGACAATCACCTACACTTCCAAAATCTAATGATGTTTTACTTCCATTGTTAAGCGAAAAGGTGCAATCCCCAGCTACAGTAGCACAGTGTATGGAAGTACTTTTCAATATTTTTGATAAACTCTGTTTGAATGACGGAGTTCCGATCCTCACTGGAGACCAACCAATATATGCCCTGGCAAATGAATATGTTGGCTAACATCGATTCTATTGGAAAGTGGCCAACTTACAGAATAAAATGTGTTTGAAACAACTATTACAGATTTTACTATACATTTCTATTACAGCTACTAATTATTATCTTTAAATTAGCTTTGTATTTTATAAATAATAAGTGGTAAACTTAATTACTGCAATATAAAACATCCTACAAAATAAGTATATGTTAGTTTATAATTTGCATGTTTTATAAGTACAGGCTAATTAGGTACACGCTTTCCTTTCTTTTATTTCACCTAAGACGACAGACAAGATACTTAAAACATCCACATTGTACATATGGAAAATGGTTGCTGACCAAGCAACAACGAAAAAGATGTATTCTTTTTTTTTACTTTGCAAAAGTACCGATCATTTGTTCTAAATATCCTGTAAGCTACCCACAGAGAAATAAGATTTGAAGACTGATGAAAACAACGAGCATATTAATTCTTCTGGACTGAACCACGAAAGGATCTGTAATGGGGAACATAAAATGAGAAGCCTTAACGACACCAATCTATTGAAACACTCGCCCACAATAGTAATAAAAGAAATAAAGATTATCTCCGTCTGCTGCATTTATGGAGAAGTTACTTCCAGATCAAAAGTGTTTCCTTTTCCTCCCTTTGGTTTACTGACCACCTGGAACATCAACAGTAAAATATGTTCTGAAAGGGCTTCTAACATTATGTGGGTGTACAACATACAGAGATAACTTGAACATTAGCACCATAGGAGCAAAGCTGCTTCAATGAGGTCAAGTTCCAAGATATACATGTGGGTAATTTATAGTGTTACAAGTAATCCTTGCCTTATGGGAGAACTCAGGCTCCGTAAGAAAGAAGCCAACATAGGCAGGTGGTCAACTTAGAAAAGTGACCAAGGTTTTACTGTAGTTGGGAAAATCCATGACGTCAGATGCAGCAGTGCTCGTCATGTCTCCCCTGGTTCCCAACGATGGAACAGTAACGTACTTTCCATTGCAGAAGTGTCTGTTGGAGAACTACGAAGGGGGAATATTGTTCCATTCCTCTCTTTCAGAGCTTTCCCGAAGGTATTGTATGTATGGGGTTGTGATGAAGCTATGTCCTGATGGATGTGGACCATGTTTAATCTCGTTTCAGCACATCTGTGGTACCTCCTGCTCATAGATCAGCCTCAGGATCTCCTCATGGTTGTACTGCGAGTTGATTTTGCAGTTTTCCTTCACAATGCGAACTTTCAGCTTGTTTTAAACACAATAACCGGAAACCATTTTGAAAATCTCTTTGCATGCTCGTACAAACTTTGCTTCGAGTCTGTCTCTGTACATGATAGCACTTCGTTTGCCGCAGTCGGAAAGATATACCCACCTCTCATTTAATGTAGTGACGTATCGCCACCTTTATTTTGTCACATGCCGCTCGTACAGCATTCCAGTCTTATACTTGCTTCTCAACGGTAAGATGATTAGGCGTGAACACCTTTTGAAGTTTCAATCGTTGGCATAAAGAGCTATTGTTTTTGGATCGGGAAATTCTCCTGAATAACTATTCTGCGAAGTTTTGCCTCCATAACGGCTTGTGTGCACGACCATGTTCTCGCTCCCTTTGTTGGAGAACAGAAGTTGAGGCCATAGAATCCCTATACTTGCCGATCACATTCTTAATAAGTGTCACGACCTTTGCTCTTACAGTGCTTCATCTTCACTGAAACACTAAACTTCGCGTCGTGAAGAGCTACAACATAACCCTCCCAAACGCTACTGAGTTTTGACATTTTAAGCCCAGCGAGGAAACACATACCTCGAAAAGTTATGAAACGTACTTCTTCCAAAAGCGGCAGTTTGTGCCTGATCTTCAGCCCAGTAAGAAAATACACACATTCTCTCACATCTCACATGGTGTACTGAATAACGTATCTGACCAAAATTGGCCGAGTTAATTTTTCGTAAGAGGAAGAGGAAAAAGGAATCGCATATGATAAAAAAAAAAAAAAAAAAAAAGTTCGCGCAACAGCCTTCTACATACGTATATAGGCCACTGGTTTTATTGGTTTTGCATCAAAATAGTATTACTGCGCAAAATTATAGTATCTTGGAACTGCTAAGTGTTGCAACCTACACACTACTCATTAATGACTAAAACAATAGAGTCAATCAAATATCTTGTCTTCCCAACTTTGCGATTGCAGTGCAACCTAAAACCTTCTGGCTTCGCAAATTTACTTTACAAAGTATTAAATATAACTACGTTAGTCACTTCACAAATTGCATTTAGTGTTGTTTGTCGCAATTTGATCTCAAAGTTTGCGTTGCGATTACGCAAGCCAATATTTTATAGTGCCCTACTATTTTTTTACTGCCATGGAGGATATAGCTTCGAAACTGTATTAAAAATCCGTGAATGATATCAGTCATTCTTTTTGCGTGTTTTGGGGACGTTTCCTATCAAAGACATGCCCCACGACATGTACAGTACAACATTCATACGAAAATACTTCTTTCCTGCGTGCTAACCATTCAATGGAAGAATATTTACATTCATGAAAACCTAATTTTCTTCCAGCATCACATATACTCTCACTGCCTTAGAAAGCATTTCTTACAGAAAGAGCTCCACTAATAGGTGCAGATTGACTCCATGAGAGTTGATTATAAATAATGTGTGTGGATACATGGCATAAGAACTACAATGCATAAAGCACAAATCAAGTTGTGTTAGGTGGCCACTAAAAAGCACGAACTCTACCTAAAAAGCACGAAAAAAAAGCCCACCTCAAAAATATACTTCAAAACTTGGATTGAAATAATAACCTTATTATGATTATAATTATTTTCTTTAATCGTACTTCTTAGTGTATGCATAGTTTCAAAATTGGCTAAAAATACATATTTACCACCAGAACAAAACACCACTGAAAACAAGAAAGGTTTGGGAATAATTCATAATGAATTCTGATTGCGCTCGATTTAATTCGCTGTAACACCGTTCAACTGTAATCAATTATATAAAATGAAAAGGATCTTTCTTGTAATCGCATCACGGGAAAACGGTTAAACCGTTTGGAATGAATTTTTGGATATAGCTCTCACGTACTTCGAACTAAGTTTTTAATCAGGCTACTTTGATTAAAATGCGTGTTCTACGAGAGAAGCGGAGGTTTAAAATATGAGACAATCTTAGTATCTCACGATTCTGTCAAGTTAGGAAGAAGACATTCTTTACGTGAATTTCCCATTAAAAGTAAGTTTACACGTGTCCAAGTCTTTTTGAGAATTTCCATTTTAAGTGGGAAGGGGGGCATTTTCTGTAATTTGAAAGCGATGTTGTCTGTTGTTTCTGATTGCATCGCATGGGGAAATGGTTAAGCCGTTTGAAATGAATGTTTGTACATATAGTAGTAGTTAGTACCTACCCTGAGATGGGATATTTCTTTGATTCAAAGGCACCTACGAGGAATGAAGTAAGTTCAAAATTCATGCCCGCTAAGTTAGGAAGATGAAACTCGGTATATAAACTCCTCATTAAAAGTAAGTTGGCATACGTTGCAACGTTCTTGAACATTTTCGTTTTGAGAGAGCAGGTGATTTTTAATAATTCGTTTGTTTCCATTGATAGCGATGTTGGCTGTTTGTGATCGCATCACGGGGAAACGGTTGAACAGTGTAAATACATTTTGGAACAGTTCATTATTATTATTTTTATTTATTATGTTACTTTAATTAAAGGGCACATCGCAATGGAAGTAAAGAGGGTTCAAAATTTCAGCCAAAATTAGACAGTATCTCGTGAGCATGTCAAGTTAGGAAGACTAAATTCGGTATTTAAATACCCCACTAAATATGAGGAGACACGTCACTTCCTGTTTTTGAAAATTTCAATTTGAAAGGAAGAAAGATGTTTTCTATAATTTCTTTCTTCACATTTAAATCGATGACGTCTGTTTGAGATCGCGTCATGTGAAATGGCTGAACAGTTTGAAATGAGATTTAGAACATAGTTAGTACTTACCTCAAGCTGGGATATTATCATGTAAATTTCCTTAAAAGGCGTATCCTAAGGGACAATGGAATTAAAAATTCATGCCACAAATAGAATATCTTACTGCACTTTCACTGATATGCGTATCCTAAGGGGGAGCGGAGGCTCAAACATTTTCCTTGAACCTATTTCTTCCCGTGCGAAGAACGGGCACTTCAGATAGTATGGAATCAGAAGTAATACGGCTACAGTTTTTTTGTGTTTTTTTACATACTTGTGTATCAATACAAACAGATAAAATGTTTGCCCACGTACCAGTTAATTACAAATCGAGAACGCTTCACTTGAAAAACGAAATTACCAAAGATATACTTCTATCTTCTCAACTCTAACGGCAATCAGATCATGGGAACCCCCTAATTCTTCTTGCGTATCTGATGGATCATGTGGAGCATAGAACACTTATTGTATGTCACAAAGCCCCTTTAATCGTAAAATGTATTGTAAGAAACCAAATTGGAAACTGAAAACGAGAAAAAAAATCCATTTTCAACCTTTTAGTTCTTAAACTAAAAATATTTCTATTAGAAAAACAACATCCATTCAATAAACCCATTTCTTATTTCTGGCTCCTGAACTTGAGGTACTATCCCAGTATTTGCTGGCATGTTTTGAGTGAAACCCAGGACGACTGTCTCAGGGATTTGAATCAAGAGAGGATTTTATTCCTATTCTATATCACAAAGTTATCCATCTCTTTCTAACTCTAGAAAATGTGTATTTCCTCCTTTCTAGAAATTGAAACATAGACCTAAGTGAGTTTCAATGTTGCATAGTGTGTCCCATGGAGCGCGTATGGAACTTCACGGATTCCTTGTGCATTTTTTCACTCTTTTTTTATTATTATTTCTAAGGTTAGTTCAATGTCTCATGATTATGCACCAGGGCTAATGGAGACTGTGATGATATGGATAATAATGGTGGCATAACGTAACGAAAAACGGCAGAACCCCGAGAAAATCCATGCACATGATGTTTGTCCACCACAAAACTCATTTGGCGGAAGCTGAGATCAAACTAGGAACCCGCGCCAGATGAGAATTACGGCAACCCCACAGGGGAATGTCATAGTTCCATGTGTACAGTAGAACATTTATGCTTAAATGGAATTCTAACTAGGAATATGGTTTTAAATAAATGTACAAAATTTTATAAAACCCAATATTACCCAATAAAACCCTCTGGGCTGAGTTTTTCACAACCCTGATTATGTGTCGCAAAGTATATTTTTCATTTCGTACGTCTACTTTATTATACAACTCGTAAAATCAAATACAAAACTTCTTTTGTCGATTTCACAAATTTATGCCACTATACCATGGGTTGCCCCAATTCATTACATTCCTCACATTCAACTCCCCTCTTATTAGTTTTCAAACTACATTTATGTATTTTCCTCCATTACAGCATCATACATATCGTAAGTTAGTTAGTAATACAGTGGGTTTGAAAGTCATATTATGCTCTACTGCCTCCTCACCTCATACCGTATCAATCCCAGAATACATAAGTCTACAATTTAACTTTTCTCCCTTATTAATCAACCTACAGTGATGACCTTTCTAACGTTTCTTACTCTCATCACTTCGCCTGATTCTGTTCATTTCTCCGTAAATTATATATTTCAAGGCTACCATCTGCGGCAGTAAACCCCACAAATTGGT
Source organism: Thermobia domestica (assembly GCF_964235325.1). NCBI lineage: Eukaryota > Metazoa > Arthropoda > Insecta > Zygentoma > Lepismatidae > Thermobia > Thermobia domestica. The sequence continues at coordinate 194,447,110 of NC_137458.1, read as the reverse complement.
TGGTGTTTCATTCAGCATCATTTTCAGCGTGTCTACACGCTGTATTTACACCCATGCACTTCACTTTTAGCACACCACTCGAAATACTGCAATTGTTGGAAAATTACAGTTCTTTCCCGTTTTACGTACAAATACGGCGTCCGGATGCATGGCATAAAAACCAGAGTAGAAAAAAATAATTTTTGATGATTTTTTTGATATAAATCAAATCGTTCTCCTCGTATAATAGAAGTCGCGAACTGAAGAAAAAAACATTAGGAATTAGTATTAAATGTTAATTATGCCATTTAAGTGAAAGTATTAGGGTTGAATTAATCCGCAATCGTTAACCTATATCAATCCCAAACAATGTTTTTTAACAATTTTTTTTTTTTTTTTTTTTTTTTGGTAAATTACAGACTTTCAGTCAAGCATCATTCCTATTTATCCTAGGATCATGGTTCATACCTCCTCCTCTTCAGAATAGAACAACCTTTAAAACGATAGCATTCATATTTTCCCTATCATGTCCCTGAAACGGAAAATTTTTAGAGAAGTCGGGATTTTTTCTGATTTTTTTTTTTTCAAATTTTGATCCCCTCTGGACTGCCCTATGTTAACGCACAGATCTCAAAATCAACTGGGAAAACTAGGGTGTACTAAATGTGTGTACAAAATTTCAAGCTTGTATCTTGAATAGTAAGGACGGGAAAAATATTTACCAATGAGCTAAGAACATCCCCACAGTACCCCAGATGACCCGGATGTAATATAAAAAATTCCTCAGACATCCTTATATATTCTAGAATCATGATTTGTACATTATTCTCTTCAGAATAAAACAAAGTTTCAAACGGTATTATTCAAATATCTCCATCGTGTAGGCTATCTCGGGCTGGAAAATCACGAGAAAATGTATCCCACTTTTTACTTTTTACCCCTTTGCACCGCCTTTGTTTAAAGGCAAAGATCTGAAACAAATCTGAAAAATACTAAGGGGTGCAGTGAATGAGTGTCCAAAATTTCAAACTTCTAGACGCAAAAGCAAGCCCGCGAAAAATAATATCCCCTGATTCACGTATAAAACAATCTCAGGTAACAGTTTCCTGAGACATCCCTATTTATCCTAAGATCATGGTTCGTACATCATTCTCTTCAGAATAGAACAGCCTTTCAGATGGTACCATTCATATGTCTCCATTTTAGGCGGAAAAATCACGAAGAAAGCTATTTTTTGCTAAAAAAAAATATCCATTTTTTACATTTTTGCCCCTCTAGATCCCCTGTTTTCACGCAGAGATCTGAAATCATCTAAAAAAAAAAAAATTACTAATGGTGAACTGAACAAGTGTGCAGAATTTGTCTCCTGATGCAAAATGTAGGCCCGCCAAAAAATAGGCACAACAGAAAATAAATTTTTTAAATTTATGACGTCATCACATCCTATGTCTAGACGCAGAGAGGCGTGAAAGCATATATAACATGTTCTACAATGCCTTCGAGAAAACGAAGTAAAAAGCTTTATTGGTACCTTTTTAATCGAATAATGGAGATTTTAGCCTATCACCTAAATATAGAAGATATAATTTAAAAAGTTAAGCGTTAAGCAAAAAGTACAGCAACGCTTATCAAAGTGACACTTTTTTTTTTCCCCACAAAAGTTACTGATATTTGGCAGGGGAATATTTTTAAGGAAATTGTGACTAGCTTGCGGTACGAAATACATAAATTTTGCCCAAAGTTATACAATCAAAAAATTTCGAGAGGGGATAGACACTTCTAAATACGCCCTATTATCTGGGAACAAATATATAGACGCGCACACAAAAGAATCTTTGTCTTAAATGTCGATGGTGATTTCCCCGTTGGAATAGTTAACGATTTACAATATAAACCCTATGTTACGGTTCCAATTGTTCAATTACGAGATAGTGGTGGTATTGTTCAAAATCTAGTGTCAAATTCAGCAAAATTTCATGTCATGTCGTACAAAATTTGACAAACAGAAACTTGAGCGTCTGAGGAAAAAAGAGGCAGCAAACAATAGTTACCTCCTGGGACATCTCAGGAAGTTAATACAAGACCAAGTACACCAACTGTGGGCATTAAAAATACGTCTTTATTTTGTGATGGAGCGGAAGAAGACAAGTTAGTATCTGCGCAAACCTTAGAAATTGGTTCAACAACCATGTTTTTTTAGCAAAGGAGGTAAAAGATGACAAAATACTAATGAAATTATCTTCAACTGATTTAGTGGCACAGGAAGCAAAATACCATAAGCTGTTACGTACGATTTAGGAACAAAGTTAGAAGTGAACTACGAAAAAAGGGACCCGAAAGTGATATTAACATCTTTGATTATGGTTCTGCGTTAGCTCAAATGGTAGAATATAATGAAAACATTTATTTGCTCAGTGATACTTCACCTGTATTTAAGTTAGCAACACTTATGAGTCAGATGGAATGGAAAATGCGCAACCTAGGAATTCCAAATGCACAAGTGAATCGGTCAAAACTAAAAGAGCAGCTAATATCTTTAATTCCAGGTTTGACTGTCACTAAGTCTGGAAGAGAAGTACTGTTGTACTTTGAGGATGTAACTGGAGAGGCTATACGTGATGCCATTGCATAACATTGATCATAATTCTTCTTCTGTGACAGTTAGGGACTCATTTCATGGCACAAGCATTACCTTGATACAGCACGTTAGCAAGGAAAAGATATTTGCATATTGCAACTTCACAATGGACCAGCGAGGTAAAGAATGCGTTACCTTCTTCCTACACAACCGTATCCCCAATACGTTTTAACACAAAGTATTGTGAAATACCCCTCCCATCTGTTATTACACCACAAGAAATTGAAGGTTCTAATTCCACAGATATAATAACTTGGTTAGAATCAGTCAAAGGAAGCATCAAGAGCAATTTTACTTGTGACAATGACTCTTCAGATGTACGTATTTCTTGGTCAGCGTTTGTATCAGAACATAGACAATCACCTACACTTCCAAAATCTAATGATGTTTTACTTCCATTGTTAAGCGAAAAGGTGCAATCCCCAGCTACAGTAGCACAGTGTATGGAAGTACTTTTCAATATTTTTGATAAACTCTGTTTGAATGACGGAGTTCCGATCCTCACTGGAGACCAACCAATATATGCCCTGGCAAAACAGATTCAATGGAAATATCCTGGTAAAAATGGTAAAGACAAATTTGTAGTAACGATGGGAGGTTTGCACATTGAAATGGCTGTAATGAATATGATAGGAAGTTGGCTTACAGGATCTGGGTGGACTGATATATTAGTTGATGCTAGAGTAACATCATCTGGACGAGCTGAATCGCTTCTATCGTACTCTCACGTCAAGCGCGCTCGCTATGCTCACTAAGTAACAACAGTGGCTGCACTATATATTTTGAAAACAGAAGCATACAAAGCATATAAATATATCAATGTCTCTGAAGAAATGTCATATTTAGATTTTAACAAATGGTGTAATCTACGCAATGAAGAATCTCCGCAATTTATTTTCTGGTCAATAACTATGGAACTACATATTCTATTGCTCCCTTTCTTACAAAGTGTGCGTGAAGGAAATTTTGTATAATTCATAACTATTCTGGAGGCTATATGTCCCTGGATGTTTGTTCTAGATCACACAAACTATGCCCGCTGGTTACCAGTTTTCATCAAAACACTGAAAGAACTGGAGATGCACCATCTGTTTCTATATACAGAATTCATGAAAGGCAAATTCGTAAGTCAGAAAAGCAATCGACCATTTTTCAGCAATGGCGGATGACCATTTGCATGAGCAAAATAACAAACAAGTTAAAGGAATTGGTGGAGCAATAGGACTTTTTGACAAACCTGCTGCACTTTTGAAATAGATGGTTGCAGGGCCAGATGTTGTAAAAATGATATCTGATTTTGAAGAACAGTTTTCAGTTTTCGATGGTGAAGAAAATGCAGGGGATGACAATGGCGTAAAGCATAAGGAAAGCAGCAAAGCTTTTGAAAAGAGATATAAGGAACACGTTTTAGATGTTGTAGCTTTCTTTAGAAACTATGGTAACCCATTTGAAGAGATATATTAACAACAGCAGTTAGCAAAATATGTGCAACAAAAGATGCAGAGAAGTCGGTCAGAGAAGCCAGGAATCTTGGAAGATGCCTGTATGAAAATTTTGTACAAGAGAGTTGAGCACATTCATTCAGTAATTAAAAGGCGTAATTTAGTGTTATTTAACAACAGAATGACAAAGGGGGAATCTAAACTTCAAATGCAAACAACAGCCCTTAGAAAGGACGCAAATATATTATGCAAATTGTATGTGGTGAGTCAGATTAGGCAACCTGACGTTACATTTTTTTCTCACGAAACTCACCCATATCCTCCCTCCATTAGCGAGTTCGGCAAACTTCGCAAACCATCAAGAAAGTCTGACATCATTACCTGTTTATCCTCAGATGTTTGTGAGAATCACGACAGTGACTGTAGTATTTCATTTTGCTCGGCTATTGTTATAGATGGTGCTGCCCTTGTACATTCTCTTACTCCATGTTCATCTAAAACATTTGGAGAATTTGCAACCAAAATATTTCGACCTGCCGTAGAATCTCACCTGCAGAAATTTGATAGAGTTGATGTAGTATTTGACAGATACTTGGCAAGAAGTCGTAAGGCTGACGCTCGTTTGAAACGAGGTTCTGGAGAAAAAATGTTAATCAAAAGAACAACACCATTCCCAAGGGTATTTAGGAAATTTTTGCAAGTTGATGAAAATAAAAATCAACTTTTCCACTTACTTGCTTCTGAAATTGAATCACTGGAAGTTGGTTGTAAGGTTGTTATTTGCACTGATGAAGACCTCATAATTTGCGTAGGATCCTACCATAACAACAACCAACTGTCTCCTTGTTCACATGAAGCAGCAGATACAAGAATTCTTCTACATGTGAAAGATGCAGTTTTATGTGGCCACAAAAATGTTGTAATTTCAACAGTAGATTCAGATGTAATAATAATTGCTGTAGGGGCCCTGAAGGAGTTGCAGGCTCTCGATTTGCAGAATTTGTACTTTATTTACGGTGTTGGGAAAAACAGGAAACAGTTTTCAGTCTGTGAAATGTTACAAAATTCATGTCCTGAAACTTGTGAAGCATTGCCGTTTTTCCATGCTTACACGGGTTGTGACACAGTATCTTCTTTTCATGGGATTAGTAAAACTAAAGCTTGGAATGTGTGGAAGACACTGCCAGAACTAACGGACGTCTTTATTCGATTGTCTACCTCATTCATTTTATCTGATGATTTTGATATGATACAGTATTTTACAACGCTTCTGTATGACACAACTAGCGCAACAAAAAGAGTCAATGAATGCAGAAGGATACTTTTCACACAAAAGAATAGATCCCTTGAAAATATACCCCCTATTGAAGATGCTTTAAAATATCATTTGAAAAGAACAATGATTCAAGCCAGTGTTTGGAAACAGTGTCTACAGCGTCAGCCTGACATTCCTGGTGTTACCGACTGGGGATGGAAAGTCTCAGATTCCCCACCATGGCTTACACCATTATGGACAATTCTTCCAGAAGTATTAATGAAATGCTCAGAATTAATCTGTTGCCACAGCAAAACAATGTGTATGAACAAATGCAAATGTCAAAGCTTGAACAGGCAGTGTACCGCCTTATGCTCTTGTGATGGACAATGTATACAGTGAGTTATTGATAGATAAGACTTAGACAAGCATTCCATCTCTAGTACAGAACGATTAAAATATAGTACTCTTTAAAATTGTTCGCAATTTCTTTTGAAAAAAGAAAGAAAGGAATGAATATTCATTAAGGTTACACTCTTATTTTAGCAATTTTCGAAATAAAAAAGAATAGATTTGAAACACACTTTTGTACATATAATTTTATTTTTAATATTCTACTTGATGATGATGGGTGTTCTGTCCGAGGGCAGGTAGTTGGCCAGAAGGTCCCTGGGCAAGGTGAACCCATGGTGGTCTTGCCATTGCCTTCCATGGGATGATGATGACGTTCTAAGGACGGCTCCTACAGTTTAACGAAGGATCCGAACCACTTGTGTTGCTACCGGGAATCGCACCGGGAATCCCTTGATTGCAAGGCAACGAGTGGTGCCACTCATCCACCAGGGACACTATATTCTATCTTAACACGCAATAATTTAGTACATGCTCCCATATTATTTAATTTTACTCCGTTTACTTTCTATTTATCAATCTACTGCCAAAGAAGTTAATTGCAATCATTATCCCCCTCCCCTCCTTCTATAGAAGTTCATATGACTTGTGTCCCGGTGATTTTTTATTGTGTATTACCATCTAAATAACCATGCTAAACTTTATTCTGGTATCCAGAAAAGAAATACTCCTATTGAAATTTGTACCAAGCAACTGCACTAAAAAGGACTACTATCCTAAAACAAAATGCTGACTACCACCCCTCAGAAAGATGCATATGGTATTTGTTTCATTTTTGATCACGATTCAACGAATATACAAAGTGTTCTGCATATGTGATCAAATTGTACTTACCAAATACAATGAATATGTTGGCTAACATCGATTCTATTGGAAAGTGGCCAACTTACAGAATAAAATGTGTTTGAAACAACTATTACAGATTTTACTATACATTTCTATTACAGCTACTAATTATTATCTTTAAATTAGCTTTGTATTTTATAAATAATAAGTGGTAAACTTAATTACTGCAATATAAAACATCCTACAAAATAAGTATATGTTAGTTTATAATTTGCATGTTTTATAAGTACAGGCTAATTAGATACACGCTTTCTTTTCTTTTATTTCACCTAAGACGACAGACAAGATACTTAAAACATCCACATTGTACATATGGTGTACTGAATAACGTATCTGACCAAAATTGGCCGAGTTAATTTTTCGTAAGAGGAAGAGGAAAAAGGAATCGCATATGATAAAAAAAAAAAAGTTCGCGCAACAGCCTTCTACATACGTATATAGGCCACTGGTTTTATTGGTTTTGCATCAAAATAGTATTACTGCGCAAAATTATAGTATCTTGGAACTGTTAAGTGTTGCAACCTACACACTACTCATTAATGACTAAAACAATAGAGTCAATCAAATATCTTGTCTTCCCAACTTTGCGATTGTAGTGCAACCTAAAATCTTCTGGCTTCGCAAATTTACTTTACAAAGTATTATATATAACTACGTTAGTCACTTCACAAATTGCATTTAGTGTTGTTTGTCGCAATTTGATCTCAAAGTTTGCGTTGCGATTACGCAAGCCAATATTTTATAGTGCCCTACTATTTTTTTACTGCCATGGAGGATATAGCTTCGAAACTGTATTAAAAATCCGTGAATGATATCAGTCATTCTTTTTGCGTGTTTTGGGGACGTTTCCTATCAAAGACATGCCCCACGACATGTACAGTACAACATTCATACGAAAATACTTCTTTCCTGCGTGCTAACCATTCAACGGAAGAATATTTACATTCATGAAAACCTAATTTTCTTCCAGCATCACATATACTCTCACTGCCTTAGAAAGCATTTCTTACAGAAAGAGCTCCACTAACAGGTGCAGATTGACTCCATGAGAGTTGATTATAAATAATGTGTGTGGATACATGGCATAAGAACTACAATGCATAAAGCACAAATCAAGTTGTGTTAGGTGGCCACTAAAAAGCACGAACTAAGGGCAGGAGCGCAGCAGAGGGGCCTGTGCGGCAGCGAGGGGTGCATCGGTAGAAGAAGACGTGTCAGCGACGGTGGGCATACGTATAAATGAGGATAGTGGAAAAACACAGTACATCCCCACAGTACCCCAGATGACCCGGATGTAATATAAAAAATTCCTCAGACATCCTCATATATTCTAGAATCATGATTTGTACATTATTCTCTTCAGAATAAAACAGTTTCAAACGGTATTATTCAAATATCTCCATCGTGTAGGCTATCTCGGGCTGGAAAATCACGAGAAAATTTATCCCACTTTTTACTTTTTACCCCTTTGCACCGCCTTTGTTTAAAGGCAAAGACCTGAAACAAATCTGAAAAATACTAAGGGGTGCAGTGAATGAGTGTCCAAAATTTCAAACTTCTAGACGCAAAAGCAAGCCCGCGAAAAATAATATCCCCTGATTCACGTATAAAACAATCTCAGGTAACAATTTCCTGAGACATCCCTATTTATCCTAAGATCATGGTTCGTACATCATTCTCTTCAGAATAGAACAGCCTTTCAGATGGCACCATTCATGTGTCTCCATTTTAGGCGGAAAAATCGCGAAGAAAGCTATTTTTTGCTAAAAAAAAAAATATCCATTTTTTACATTTTTGCCCCTCTAGATCCCCTGTTTTCACGCAGAGATCTGAAATCATCTAAAAAAAAAATTACTAATGGTGAACTGAACGAGTGTGCAGAATTTGTCTCCTGATGCAAAATGTAGGCCCGCCAAAAAATAGGCACAACAGAAAATATATATTTTTAAATTTATGACGTCATCAGATCCTATGTCTAGACGCAGAGAGGCGTAAAAGCATATATAACATGCTCTACAATGCCTTCGAGAAAACGAAGTAAAAAGCTTTATTGGTACTTTTTTAATCGAATAATGGAGATGTTAGCCTATCACCTAAAAATAGAAGATATAATTTAAAAAGTTAAGCGTTAAGCAAAAAGTACAGCAACGCTTATCAAAGTGACACTTTTTTTTTCCCCACAAAAGTTACTTATATTTGGCAGGGGCATATTTTTAAGGAAATTGTGACTAGCTTGCGGTATGAAATACATAAATTTTGCCCAAAGTTATACAATCAAAAAATTTCGAGAGGAGATAGACACTTCTAAATACGCCCTATTATCTGGGAACAAATATATAGACGCGCACACAAAAGAATCTTAGTCTTAAATGTCGATGGTGATTTCCCCGTTGGAATAGTTAACGATTTACAATATAAACCCTATGTTACGAAGAGAAGAAAACAGGATTGTCCTCTTACCCGTTTAAGACGGGATTTTCCCTAATCATCCTCTGCATGACACTTATTTTCGTACAAAGCTGTACACACTGTACATTTGAGTCTCATTGTATTATGATTATCATCTTCCATAATCGAAATAACAGAACAGAAACGGGACTTTACTTATTTTCACTTTAAATTATTTCGGAATTTGATTTAAATCAACGATTTTTATTTAAAAAATCAAGTGATTTAAATCAATGCACCCTGATAAAAACTAGTGCAAAAAAATCAACCAATGCTAGGTGGCCTATGTGCGATAGCGTAGCAGTGCGTGCGAAGAGAGCAAACGCGTTAGCAACAGTGTATACGCGTAAGCGAGAGTAGGGAAAACAAGTGGGTTCTGGCAATGATACGAGTTTCATGAGCACCTGTCATAGTTTCATTCTAGTAGCACTCCACTTGTGAGCATAAAATGCTGCTTCAGTACACTGTGCAGAAATACACTACCAGTGGAAAATAGTATCTTACTAGAATATCTTCCATATGCGCTCACCCATCTTATTTCTCATAAAGCACTTGCACATTAGTAACCCTACACTTGTAAACCTAAATTACAGCAGTATTACTTCGAATTTAATTTAGCCCTCCTAAAATAAATCTTCACCTAGGAATGCAACTTTTGCAGGGTATTACAAGCATATTTCTGTACAAAAAATACAAATATTATGGTTTTACGTATGGACCCCTAAAATGGACCTGCAGAGATCTTTATACGGGTTAAGTGCCGTATCGCCGGAGCAATTTTAGGAAATTTACCGGGTCAATTGGAGAATTTAAGTTTGTGAGAAAGAATGAGTACAAGGGAGGTGAGGGGAATAGTAAAAGTTAAGAAAGTGATTGTATTTGTTGATTGTTTATTATGTTAGCGGCGGAAGGACTATTTCGCGGAGAGGTACACTTGTTTTACTGTACGGATCCAAAAATTGTAAAATGTACAGAAAAAAATTGGCAAGTCTTTAATTTGCCCATTTCATGCCGAGAACAGAACCCAACCAACCCCTGCCGGGCTTCTAACCCGCCACTCCTACTACTATTACTACTATACTGTAAACCAGCAGAGATTTTTATACTGTAAACCTACTTCATTTCCGTGCATATATCTTGTTCATGCAGTATTGCAAACATAAACCCTTTAAAGAAACAATAATAATAATAGGGTTATCTTTACAATGCCCGCCCCAACTGGTGTACTCTCAGAAATGAGAAATAAAATTCAATTAAATTTAAAATACACTCTCCTGCTGCGCATTGATAAGTAGGGCCGCTTTAAAAGGATTAGTATTGTAGGGCAAGGTACAATAGAGTAAGATAAGTAGGGTAGGAGGATAGGAACGAGTTAGCTTATGGTTAGGGAAGTTTTGACACATTTTCTTTACATTCATAGAGTGTAAGGGTTAATTTTACAATGCCCGCTCCAGGTGGTATACTCATTCAGGTATAATAATAATAATAATAATTTACTAATCAGTTATGCGAATTAAAAAGTGCTTGGCAACACAAGTCCAATAATGAGTAATGAATTTACAATAATGAAATACCTCATTATCCTTATTGTTCCTAATTCCTCGCACCAAATCTGTTAAGTTCTTATCAAACATTCGTTCAAAATTTCCTTTCACCTTGCGTAAGGCCATTGCTGTTCAACTTTCTATTTAACAAAATTCACAACACACTTAATGCTTGCAACTGTTACGATACCGCAACATTCCAAAGCCACTACTGAAAATACTGTCAAACGTTAGCTACTCAATTCTCACATGACCAGAGACTATGTCCCTATGAACCACAGACGTCTGTGCAATATTGCCAACCCAAGTCTTCAAAATATCAATAGAAAGCACTCCAAAATTTCAGTAGATTTCAGTAGATACCTTAAAAATTTGTGAAGTATCGAATAACTAATCTATAAGCACATTTTCTAAGCTATTTAATTGAAGAAATTTCCACGGTAAAATTTAAATCCAATGTACTCCTTTGTATCGGTATATTTTGATTTAAACTAAAGACCATTACCCTCTTTGTAAGTCTATAATTAATTAAGAATTTAGGATAAAGTTTTAGGGAATATGGAATTTTTTATTTACTTGTTATTTCCATCATACCTCTTTCAACTTATTCTTCATCGTTGCTGGTCTTATTTAATTCTTCTCTACCCTCTTCTTTCTCAGTGCCTCATATATCAAGTTTACTATTTTCCTTAGTGAGTTTTGTAACTGCAAAAGAGTGACAGCTGGAATTTGAAAACAGTCTCTTGTTACGAGAATGTAGTGTTTATTTTTACATATTTTAGTTTGCCAGCAAGTTGACCACACTAAATGCATAGCCTACTCTATCGCAGCACTTGAGTAAGAAGGGCTTAATACACACAAATGATTTTAGATGAAAGGGGGAAATAGTGGTTTAGTGTACCCGTAATTTTGTTTAGCTACTTGTAACACTATTCCAAGTCTTCTGTGATGTTATTACCAAAAATGGAATATTAGCGTTTCATAGTAGGGTCAAGCTGTTGAAGTTGTTCAGATGCAGGACAGGCACGTATCCAAGAGTGTCTAGGGGGGCCGGGCCCCCTAAATTTTTACTGCCCCCTAAAATTTTCACGGTAGGCTTGCAAATGAACTATAATGGTTGGATCGCCCCCTAACTTCTACCCCCCCCCCCTACATTCTTGGGCTGGCTATCGGCCTGATGGAGGCACACGTGAACAGGAGGTTCACCGGGTCTTGACCCACCAACCAAACTTCGTAAATCTTTTTAAATAATATACTTGTGTTTTTATTTGTGGACCAAGGGTACACTCACGGAGGGTCTACCCGGTCCGAGCTCCCTCTAATCTTTTGATTTTGGACACAAAACACAACAAAAAATTTCTGATTGCGCGCCTCTTCAAATGTCAAAATGGAAATGCTGTTACAAAAGAAATAATAGATTTATGACTGCATCGTTGTAAGATCTAATATATCAACTTCTCTGATTATATATCTTCAAAGGATCTACCTTATGTAAAAGTCCCAACATCTTGCTTTGAAGATGTTTTTATCTTATATCGGAAGGTTCATTAACAGTAGAGATGTCAATCCTCGCACCAAAGTACATTTGTCCTAGAGAGAAGACACTATAGGGTTTGAATTGTCCACCCTGTCGATTCCTGAACTCTATAACTGTTATGACTTCACGTAGCAATCAGGAATGTTCCTCTAAGAAGCCGTAATATTTGTACGTAACACGAAAATCTGGGAATTTTCACCCTCCATCTGTCTGTTTAAATTACAAAATATAAGCTACACAAATCAAGAAATTGTGTGGGTGCACGAGAATTACCGTGAAAGGTATGAAGGTCCACATAACTTCTTCCGTTGTTGCCAGTGTTCATATTTTAATAAATTTTAAGAATGATAATGGCAGAAAGCTACTTGCTTTGGTCTACCTTTAATATATTTTTAGTCATGTAACAAAGTATCTTTTTATAGATTCAATAATTGTGTAATGGAAATGGAAAAGGCTGAAAGTGCCACAAAGTAAAATTTCCAGTATTCAATAAAAACTTCCTAAAACTGTACTTTATCCTTTAAGGTGCTGCTCCTTGCGAGTGCTCTAGAAACTAGTAGGAATTTTTCTGGCACTTTGGACCTTCTCTAGGTTATTGGCGATGTCGTTTACAACACATTCCATGCAAAAAATCGATTTTTTATTTTTTTGGCACTTTCAGCCTTTTCCATTTCCACTACACAATTAGTAATAATAAGAAATAGTAGTTACAATAGTAACAAGATTTAACAAACAGAAGACTCAGAAAACAAACAATGTTTTCTTTGTTCTTATTAATATTGCTTGTATCAGGAGAAATGAAACCTTCTGAATATGTCTTCAACCAGGCTCGTAGATAGCCCAAAATTGTAGGGGGGCTGGCTGAAGTTAGAGGGAGCCCGATCCAACCTTATTCTAGTTCATCACCATATTATAGTTCATTTGGAAGCCTACTGTGAAAATTTTAGGGGGCCAGCAAAAATTTATGGGGGGATTCCCCCCTTAGACCCCCTCTGGATACGGGCCTGTCTTCAACTCTCCATACATGGGAATCCCGTTTCTCGCTTCTACTCTTTCCAAATCTCCCTCAACACTGGGAAAACGCTTCGCGATAATTTCAAAACTGATTACTTCGAATGAAAGGAGTAATCACATTGGAAAGCCATATGGGAACTCAGAATAACAACTCATCGAAACCAAAGGATTCCATCCAGAGAGAAACGAATGTTTGGAGAAATCAAATTGGAAAATCAAGGTACTCATAATCATTAAAAGTGCTTGGCGAAAGCTAAGGATTCGATCTGGAGTAACGAATCCTTGCTAGGAATTGGTTGAAAGGAATTGATTCTGCCAATAGAACCAAACTATCCAGAACTACTCAATTGTCCAGATAATGGGCCTTATTCAGAGTCGTTTCTAGCATTGTATTAAGAGCTTGACAAAAGCGTGATCCTAACTTCCGTATTTAGTAACACGTAAATGAAGTTAACAATGATTTATATCGAAAAAGGCCAATGTCGACTTTTCGCAGGGTTGTGCAAACGCTTCTCGCACCTAACTAATTTAAGGTGAAACCATGTTCGCCTATGTATCAATTGACCGCCGGTCGGAGTTTTCGATCACCAAGTCGCCATTGGTGACTAAATATTTCAGTTTGGGGATAGACAGTCGCATTGTGTTGTGGCCATGATATATAGCAAATTTTTATATAGAAGCCATTACATACATTCTGGACACGCCAGAAATGTGGTGTTTGAAGCGAATAACTGATCACGCACAGGGTCAAATTAACACATTCTCACACCCAAGACTATACTTCTTTACCCCTTGTCTTGTAAATTGCAATGATCAAATTGTCATCACAATGAATTCTGTTCTTATCGCGACTGCAGAAAATTTCACATTGAATGCACGTTTATAGGCTCGATCACTCTAAAAGATAATAATGTATTATAACATGTAATACGGAAACGCCCACACAGGAAATTTTTAGTACAATGGGTTCATTTATTTTGAAATATACAAGGCGGGGAGAGGGAGTCAAATATGTGGTCCTCTAGGTTGGAGCCTAGGTGCTAATTTGAGCCTGACTACTATCATCGGCACTTAGAGTCTATGTGCACCATGAAGCTTGCTAGACTAATATTCTTTTCAATTTTCTTTAGTTACACGGTATCGAGAAACTAATGGAATTTCATAACAGGTAGAAGAAAGTTTATTAAACTTCCTTTCTCTACAGCCCATAAAGATCTCTGGCCGGAGCGTTCTATCTACTCAGTGATGCGTGGTTAGCGAATCACCGCCCAGATGGCATTGTTCTTGGCTTTCTGAACCTGAGTTCGGTAGATCTTGATTCAGATAGCTTTCCAATTGCCTCATGATACTGAGTCAACACTGGATAATTTTAGTGCTACCACTGGGAGTAATGATACGATGCATGTACGTTTTCAATATTTATTAATAACTGCATTGATATCTATGCTGATACGAGTTACTTTCAGGTGCAAGGAATTGAACACTTGCAGTTCCTGAAAGCCCAGCTTCACATAAATAGAAATAATTAAACTGAAGTAGCACCTTCAAAGCTTCAGTAGAAAGTTGTGGACAGGTTTGCTGAACGAACAGCCAGAACAGAGCCAGCTTTTCAAGGTTGAAATTCATACGAAGTGAGATACCTTGAGATAAGTCGTTTAGTTCCTCATCAACTAGTGATGAGCAAATGCAAGACCAAGACCAAGACCCAGGTGGTCTTGGTCTTGCACCTCCAGTCTTGGTCCTGGTCTTGCACTGGAACCCTTCTGCCGTGTCGTGACAAAACGCTGTAACTTTGGCGGAGCAGTTTTGCGAAAAAGATCCGTAAAGTTTTCATGCGAAAATGTGATCTGTATCGTGTAGAACCAATGTATCTTGACTTTGGAAACACGTGGTTACATGTAATGTTACGTAAATGCATGTTGTGTGATTAAATTTGGTGAAAATTGATTGGTTGACCATTATTGCCTAGTTACACTGGTTCTACACGATACAGATCACATTTTCGGATGAAAACTTTACGGCTCTTTTTCGCAAAACTGCTGCGCCAAAGTTACAGCGTTTTGTCACGACACGGCAGCCTTGGTCTTGGTCTTGGTTTTGGTCTTGCACACCCAGTCGTGGTTTTGGTTTTGGTCTTGCTTGCGAGAGTCTTGCAAGTCTTGCTTTTAAGAAATCTTATGCTTTTCATAGATAAATTTTTCTCTGTATATAAGAGATAATAAATTCTACAATGCGCCAGTAGTAACGGAAATACAATGTATGTTTCTAAATGTAATATAATTTACCTTCTTGTAAGTATGATGATAGTGTACAACATATGCGGTGACATTTATTTAAAAAAAAAATGGTGTCCACGCTTTACTACTTCTAAGATAAATCACAACGTTTCGTAATCTTATATCTTTTAACAGATCCAACACTCCATTTGTTCCCAAACTGGGGAGGTCACCCCTGAGACGCATGAAAGGCAATCCAGACGGCACAGATTATTGAAATACCATGAATTGCAAAATTATTTTTATAGCCTAAAGACATCAGGTTGCTTTTTCCTTTTCTACCACGATTAGCTAATCTTTGTATTGAACAAACTTCTTTGGGTTGAACAGAAAACGAATTAGAAGGTGTTACAAATAGTAGCAGTAGAGAAAGAAAGGAATTTTAGATATTGTTAAGAACAGGAAGAGGAACTGGTTAAGATGTTGGCTGGGGAGTAACTGTATTATGAGGAACGTGCTAGAGGGTACGGTGAAAGGAAAGAGAGGGAGGGAAAGAAGGAAACTAGTTGAAGGAAGGTATTAAAACTGAAAATTGCTACGTCAAGACGAAGAGACTAGCTAAGGACTACCGTACATCGAAGCTTCTCAGTTGCAGCAAGTGATCTGCCAATAATGGCAGAATAGCTATGATGATGATGATATGTTTAGCAATGTTGGCCAAAAAGAGGGAGAGAGAAATTAAAATAATAATTATTATAATCAAACCTCGTAAGATTTTAGAATAATTTGAGTGAAAACTGAAAACGACTCAGCTGTCTATGTCTTTTGTGTGAACTCTATATAAATACTTTTGACCTGTATTAGAAATACAGAATAACGGTATCAAACTCCATGTCATTTGAAATAACTATACAAAATCACTCTCGCTTCTGAATATGGATTATTTATTGTTATATGTTATATCGCTCAATCCTCGATGTACCATATCGCGGCCTTAGTTTGAAAAGGTTTTAACTAACATATTTTTCAAAATTGAGTTATATACACCTGTACAGTACGTAACACTAGAAATTGAACTTTATTCAAATATATGACTTTTATTGTTGTAACTTGAAAAATAGACTGTCCACTAATTTGACAAGGTTCTAACTGCTTCTGGCTCTGATACAGTATTCAGTTTGACAAGGTTCTAACTGCAGCTTGGAAAGCTGTAAGTTACGGAAGTATTCCTCCTTTTTATAATTTACGTGTGTACTTTCTATGTTACTTGCCTTACATTAAAAAGATAATTAAAATGTAAGATTTATTCTTTTAAATTACCTTGAGAAGTAAATAATGATACTTTTTTCCCACTCTTTTTTCATATTTTTGGCATACCAATTCTGAGAGTACTACTTTGTTCCACTTCCTGAACCGTGCTATATAAAAAATAACTAAGTTGGTAAATCGTACAGTTAAACCAAATTGATGAAAGTTTAATATAAAATTACCTGTAACAAGGCAGGATTTACTGCTATCTGTTGGTGTAAAATATACAAAATTTCAAACTTGGTCTTCGTAATTCAATGTGTGTTTAGGATAATGAAGAGGGTTCAGGCAAAAATGGAGACAAGACTAAAAATCCAAAAACAAAGAAAGCTAAATCTCGTTGGAAGTATTGTATTCTTTTCATTACTTCTTCAATATTAAAGGAGAAAAGATTCAAGTGTGCAAAACATTTTATTTGTCGACTGTCCACATCCAAAAACCTGAGTATACTGCACACAAAACAATGACTATGAATACAAACACATCTATTGTAGACAACGGCGACGGCGCCGACTTTCCAAAATTTTTGTGGGTACATATCAATGGCGGAAGGTGTTAGTCTATATGTTTTCATGGAAGTCTTGATAATTGATCAATTTATTTTTAGTTAAAATCTTTTAAGAACACTGTCTTAAGGTCTGTGCTGTTATAAAGTAAAATATACTGGCACTATAAAGATAAGTTAGGTCTGCCCTAGTTCAGTCGGTAACAGAAACAGGTTCAAACCCGGCTCCAAACTAAAAGTCTTGTGGGTGCGGCGCACTCATAAGATTATTTGTGTGGGAGCCGGAGCCCCGTCGCACCCACGTAGGCGGCGCGCATGATTGTAGATCAGATTGGGAAAAAAGTAATGGTAGTCGGAAGCCAGAGGGTGAAACAGATTTTTGCAAGAAAACATAAAATCTTTCCCAACAGTGGAATTCCACCACTGCCGAGCTGATACCAGTAGATTGTACCTAGGAAGTCATCTGAACATTGCAAAAATGTATTGTCTCTATATTGAAAAGTGCCAGAATGAAAACAAAACACCAATTAAGAAAGCAATGAAGTACCGAATATTTGGAACGGAGTTTAACTTAGATTTTAATTTGCCAAAAAGTGACAGATGCGATGTGTGTGAGGCGTATAAGGTGGTGGAAGAGACTGAAATCTTAAGTGGTGAGCAGACACACTTAGGCCCAAATGAGAGAACACAGAAAAAGTGAAAAAGAGAACAAAGATCTTCCAATTCTTCCCTTCGATTTGCAAAACGTTATAACATGTTCCCAAGCGTGATATATTTTATAAAAAAAGTTAAATGTTTACAACTTCACCGCATGTTTTACCCTAACAAAAAATATGTATCATGTTATCTGGAGCGAAACAATGGCGGGATGTGCAGGGAATTACATTGCGAGTGATTTTAGGAGAATGTTGAACGCTGTACTCAAAGAAAATGAGATCACGAAACTGATTACTTGGTCCGATTTCTGTGTGCCACATAACCGTAATTCCCATATATCATATACAGTTTTCGACATTTTGAGAGAAAATCCGAATATCGATTCTGTTTCAATGAAATACTCTCTTCCAGGACATTCCTGTGTTCAGAAAGTAGATCTCATACACAGTGCAATTATTGAAAAATTAATGAATAAGACGGACTTTTACTCTCCTTTGTGTATCGTAAGAATATTGAAGACTGTAGACCGTCACAACCCATATCGTGTTACTCAGATGAGGCCGAGTGACTTTAAAGACTTTGGGATGATAGCAAAACTTCTAAATTACAAAACAATTTCATTCACTCAAGAAGCTAACTTGACGTGTACTCAAAAATTCAGTATCGTATTGTACAAATCAAGCCATGACAGCCACGATCCTGTTAATGCAGCAAATATCACATTTCTAGATACTCCAAGACGACAGGCTAAAGTGTCATATTTCAGTAGTAGTTTGAGTGTTTTTGATATCAAACCAAAGCAACAAAAACGTTGTTTGAGGTTTACAGAATTAATGAAAAAAAAAAACATAAAAAAGTCCGTTCTGTTCATGCCCCTGAAAGACATGGAGTATTATACTGCACTGTTAAACTTGTAACTAATATTCGACACACATTTCATGTAATTAAAATATGATTAGTTAATCTACTAAATTGGAGTTACACCCTTATCGTTCTATGTCATGCCTGTTTTTCTCGTCATTTTGGTTTGACATGGTTCTAAGTGCAGTTAGAATTTTGTGCCTCTGAAAATGATCGTTTCAGTAAGACAAGGTTCTAACTGCATTTTACTGATTGCTCAAAACAAAAAAAAGTAAAGCCTCATTTCCAACGTTAAATATTTAAATATAAACCTTGCAGGTACTTAATCATTGTGTAAAAAAAAAACATCATAATGATCAGTTTATAAATAAAACAAGTATAACCTAATAAAACTTTAAACGCGTTTTTTTCTCAAAATATAGTCACGTGCAGTTAGAACCTTGTCAACCAAGGCCACGATATACCTGAGGAGGCTAAGTTATATTGATAAACGATTATTCAACGTATAAGCATCCGCCATGAATTCAAACTTGCGGTCACATGCACTAAGTTTTTGTCAAAGCCATGAAAATGTTATTTCGAGTTTCATTTTATGAGTACACATTAAACATTTCCAACGGACGCTTCAGCCTCGGAGCCAAGGCCATACCCATGCTGTCAGCATTTATGGTGTACGGAATTACCGATGTTCAATACTACATTTCTCTTTAGTTTTGGAAGAAGAACACCACTAAATGCTTTAAAATGAAATGAAATATCTAGTTTAACATCCCACGGCTATGCACCAATGCTAAGGGAGACAGTAATGATGGGAAATGACTGAAATGGTGGAGTGAAGAAAGTAGGAAGAAAAGAAAAAACAGAAAATCCATTCATACGGTGTTTGTCCACCAAAAAGGTTCACATTGCGCAAGATGACACCTGTGTGGCTTGAAAACGAGTAATAACTACAGAAAACGCGAACAAACCGATTCAGAAAACGACGTACTGTAGCTATATGCAGCTATGTGTTACAGAGGCAGATCGACTCACACGGATTGCATAAACTATTGGGAACACATTCACTTAAGCGGCATTTTTACTGAAGCCAAGAAATTCAAGTGAAAGATATAGTGCTTTTTCCCCTTTCTTTCCACATTCTATAAAAAAAAAAAAAAAAAGAAAAAAAATTCGAGTAGTACCGGTACTTCTGCAAGACTCTTGACAAGAGTCTTGGTCTTGGTCTTGGTCTTGCATGGGGATTCCTGGTCTTGGTCTTAGTCTTGCATGCAAGACCAAGACTCTTACGCTCATCACTATCATCAACAGGGTGCGAAATCGTTTGAAAATGGTGGGAGGGAAGAAGTTCAGTGATCCACATTAATGCCTCACTGTGCTTCACAAATGAAGTGAGGTATCCAAAAAGTTGAAATATTCAATTATTATTATTATTAATAATAATAATAATAATAAATGTTCAAGCTAGTCGTCATTGTTATTTAAAATAATTTAATAATGTTATTTATTAACATAACCTAAATTGGTACACTTATCTACTGCATTTAAGATACACTTCGGTGCGTATGGTCCAGGGTTAGACTCCTGCGGGAGATGAGATCTAGAAGTCAGAAATAATGGCGCCTGAGAACCGATGTGCCAACCAAGCATTAGACCTACGAAGTTGATGCGCTCCACCTGGCTAGTCATAGATCTCCATAAGCTGTAGAGTCAGAGTATACTTTTTATAATTATTAATTATGAAATTTCCTTTTCTTCGTTAAGTATTTATTTCTTCGTAGACATGAAATGTGTACATTACGATGGTTTTAATTTGTCTTAAAATGGAGGTCCACGTTTAATATAGCCTTCGTGGCAGAAAGTGGCAAACTAAAATTTCCTTCCAGTGATTTATAACACAACTAAAAAGGTGCTCGCAAATCTCTTTTAGTTGGTTGGTTGGAGTTACGTCCTTTCCAGCACCGAGGTTATATAAGACATCAACTCGCAGTTTCACTAATTACTTGTACACAAAACAGGCAGTAAATATTCACATGTTTTATTTTGATTGTTTTCTCTCACACTTCCTGTCTCGAATGTAAATTGAGAGGCCACGGTGGCTCACTGGTACAGCGTTCACCTCTGTTGCGTGGGGTCCCACGTTTGATACCAGCTCCCGCCAAGTGAACTTTGTGGTGGATAAACACAGTGTGCGTGGGTTTCCTCGGGTTTCTCTCATTTACTCCCACTTCATTCCACCATTTCATTCATTTCTCATCATCACCGTCTACTTTAGTATAGCCGGCATAACCGTGGGACGTAAAACTCAGAAATCTCGAATGTAAATTGAGTAGTAGTTCTGAAACCACTTTAAACATTAGGTGCTGTCCCATTCAGCTTGAGTGCTGGAGAGGGACACTAAACAAAAATCAGTCCAAACCAATAACACACTACATTACTGAAATATAAATCACTCTGTAATAATTTTTAATTAATCTATTTTGAATATGCTAGTTATTGGCAGGCCCATGCTGGCCCACCGGGACACCGGGACGTGTCCCGGTGCGCCCTTCGAAACATCACATAATAAATAAAGGTACAAGTTTTTTATATAATAAATATTGTTGGTTATTGGTAAAGAACCCGTGATAAGTACAGTGGGCTCTTTGCATAAGGCGCCCTTGCGAAACATCATCAAAGATAAATGGTTTTATTTATTCTTCTGTATAGCACAACTCATACAACGAATACATACTGTTACTGTTGGTAAAGAACCCGTGAAGGGTACTGTGCGCTCTTTACGTAAGGTGCCCTTGCGAAACCACATCAAAGATAAATGGTTTTATTTATTCTTCTCTGTAGCGCAGTTCTGTATAATAAATGCAAACATAGAATGAACATAGTTCTGTCACTGTTGCTAAAGAACTCGTGAAGGGTACGTGCGCCCTGCGAAACATCACATTAATCAACTATAGATAAATGGTTTTAGTTGTTACTCTATACCAGTTTTGTATAGTAAATTCATATAGTGGCTGTTAATAAAGAACCTGTGTAGGGTATAGTGCGCCCTTATAAAAGGCGGCCTGCAAAATATCACATTATAAATATTTTTAATTCTTCTGCATACCAGTTTTGTATTACACATTCACATAGTTGCTAGTAGCGAAGAACAGATAAAAGTAGAATCACTTTTCAAAAGATATGTATAAAGTCAGTAAAGCAATTCGCATGTAGGTCATTTGGTAAGATAATATAGAATTTTTTTCCGTGCTGCTACTCATTTATTGCCAAAAAAGAACTTTCAGAAGCTAAGCGTAATCGATGTAGCGCAATTTAGACAGTTCAAATTTTTAAAGCTCTTTATTTAAACATTGAATTGATCATGTGTGTTTTAGAGCAATATTTGAATAATCAGTGCCTATTTCTAAAATATAAATATGTTGATTTATTGATATATATTTAGCTTTATTTTGTTTGACAAAAAAATCAATATAAGAACTACAAAGTGTTTCTCTACTAAAGACGCTTTCACAGTTTAGCCATTTACGTCACTAAACAAATTTGGTGGTTTAATACATAAAATGGTGCCCGTATATATACAGAGTGTAACTTAATTAATATAACAAAGCCAGGAGGTGATTCCTGACACCGAGATAAAAGGAAAAGTATATACCAACCTCGGTGCAAAACTGCCTCCTTTCTGCGCCTTGATTACCCGAAAATTTGTCGGAAAATTGAAAAAATGACAATAACTCAAGAACAAAACGTAGGATCGAAGTCGGGTAAAAAAGAATGTCCATTATCTTTAGTTGTAGATTCCAATAGTGTACAGTACAATTTGATATAGTGCAGTGACGAAGCAAGGGTGACTAAAAAAAAAAAAAAAAAAAAAAAAAAAAAAAAAAAAAAAAAACTGGAGTATTCCTTTGGGTATTTTATCAAACGTTCAATGAGGGAAATGAACGACAATCAAATACAATATTTCAACAATCAAAAGTAAAGTAAATCATTCAAATTAGAGGAACACTTAGAATTCGAAAGAAAGAGAGATACTCATGTCTGATTGATCTGTTTTGTCTCAGTACAGAATAAACTCTTAAATGAAGTACAGAATTTAAATGAAACGAAGTCTTTAACGTATCACAGTTATATCTTCTAGGCTCATGGTGACGGATGATAAATGAACGGCTTCCTGCGCAAGTTACGAGTGTGTGAAAATGGAAAAAGTAACTTTGCTTCAGATTAGGTTTAAAATGGCTGTGCATAAGCGGCATGTAAAAGAAAACATAACATATTGTATCCAAAAATGCAAAGATCATATGTGATGAACGACTATATAAGGGATTCTGCACATGACACAGGGATTCCCAAATATTGCGTGAATACATGTGGGCAAAATAAGCTGCACTAAAGGGTTTCCTTCTCGCAATATGTAATTCCGTGGAACATGATGCTTCTGTGCTAAGAAGCAACAAAAATGGACGAAACACGAGATGTTGTACACGTTACATAATGATACAAAGAAATTCGCTGGGACAGTAGGCTATACTTGATTTATCCGTTATGTGAATATTCTTCCAGGGATACTTTCGATGGCCTTTTTCCCTCTCTCCGACTTGGCAAACAGCCCCTTACCCTTGGGCTACGAAAAAATACATTGCTATTGTGAATATATCAAAATAGCGTTCTAGTGTAGCCAACTTACATTTGATTTAGTCATTGTTGGAGAAATTTTCTAGAAGAAATCTCGTTAGAATTCCATCCCAAATTGGGGGGAATATATTTTCGACTTTCTAATGTACCTTGAGTTGGATGGAATATCTACACGGAGGGAAGAGAATGTGGCACTTTTGCGTAGCAGCACATATGTAGCTCACAGTACTTTCACTAAGGGCATGAAGCTTTGGTCGCACACTACGGAACTATCGTTCCTTGTATGCCAATTGCGAGTGGCTCGCAGAAGTCTGTCTTGCAATTTTGTTGTGGATTGGCACCAGTTAGTGTGGCTGTGTCTACACTGATTGAGCAAACCTAATTGGATACCCACCTAATATCTGGTCAGGCGCACTGTGGAGCGCACTGATACGGCGTGGAATGGAGTTTGAAAGTCCCTGGTACATGTCTGGAGGCAGTTGACACCACACAGTCTGCAGAGCGGCAACTAATTGTGGCCTGTTCGTGGGTTGAGGATCCAATGCCTGGAGCCTGAGTTCTAGAGCACCCCAGATATGCCCAATGGGGTTCATATCAGGGCTTCTGGCTGGCCAGTTCAGTCGTTGGATCTCACCTGCATGTTCGTCAAACCAGTCACTGACGATATTGACGCGAGGTGACTCCGCATTGTCCTGTTAAAAGACCGCAATGTCATCAGGGTGCTCAAACATCACAAACACACTCGACACGGGTGAACGTGGGAAGCCGAATTCCTGCACCACCTCCGAAATCGAATGTCCTATACGTGAGCACTCACCACCATGCAACGTTCGAATGACGTCAACTCACGACGACGTTGCATTTTACTGGATCACTCACACAGCCAGTTCCCACAACGTCTTATACACAACTGAAACCGTCCCGGAGCCCTTCTGGTGGCGTTGAGCACACGTGTGTCCATCCGCGAATCAGTGACCTGCTATCCCATCAGTCAGTGTAATAGGCATCTACACAATTTGTGAGTGATATAAATAGTCCGATGCTCTGGTGTTACATGTGGAATTGATGTATAACAGGATAGAAGTTGTTGCGTTCAACAGTAACGGGTTGTGTCCAGGTATTCACGGTCGTGTAAAAGTGTAGATGTTGGTGTTTAGGTAGAATTGTGTTAATTTATACATGCCTGCGCAATGGCAGATTACCCAGTCCACGAGCTGGCAGATATGCACCTCATTTATGCTGAGGCAAGGGGAAATAGCCTAGATCCGAGGTGTTTATATCATCATCGTCGCCCTCAAAGGAGGGGAATTTTTCCTGTATTTTTCCATTCCTCCATATTCGCCTTCGAGAGTAGGGTCTCTTCAATATCCCCTACGTGAAATCGGAGAAAATCACGCCACGTTGACAGTTGAAATTGAAGACAACGTATCGGGAATGATCAGATACTGTGCTGAAACTATCGTTAGCCATGTGTAGGGCGTAAAAATTTACATGCAGTTCTAGTGAACGGTCAGCAACAGACATCGAGTCTAAGCGAGCGGTGCGGTATGGTGGATAATTTCGTCGTAGGGCCTTATTTATCACCGACTAGCCTGTGTGTGAGTACGTATCTTATATATTTTTACGTAATTTTCTCCCAATTTTTTTAGAATGCGTGCCCTTGAACATAAAACAGCAGATGTGATCGCAGCATGACACTGCACCTGAACATTTTGACAATAACCTTGATTTATTTTTGCGAGTTCTGAAACGCCTTTTGTATGCAACACTAGCCACGACAGTCGAAGAACTTGTTGCTCGAATTAATATAGCTGCAGCAATCATCTCCGAAATTTCAGGTGTATTTGACGGCACGCGGAAAAAATGTCTTCGCTGATGTCATTTTTGCAATGCGGTCAACGGTCGACAATATCAGACTGTGAACTGTTATACTTCACAGCTGCCTCGTGTACACATACTACATTGCACAAATACTATACAAGGTATATCTGAGCATTTTACAGTTATCTTACTTTGTACGAAACAGAATAAATCGGTAGTGAGGCATTGTATTTCTTTGTATCATTTTGCATCATGCGCAACAGCTTATGTTTCTTTGAGTTTCATTGCTTCTGTGTTCGGAATTATTTTCCACGGAATTACGTATTACGAGAGGAAATCTTTTAATGCAGCTTACTTTCGCCCAAATTGCAGTCACATAATTTGTGGGCATCACTGTAGTCATGTGAAGAATCTCTTGTACTCTCGTTCATCATTCAGGATATTTCCCGCCTGACTGTCTTATGCACAGTCGTTATAAAACTAATCTGGATCAAAGATATGTTTTCTATTTTCACACACTCTTAACTCGGATATGAAGCCGTTCATTTATCACCCGTTACCATTAGCGTAGAAGATATAACTGTGATATGTTAAAGGCTTCGTTTTATTTTAATTCTTCTTCCAAGAGTTTATTCTGTGCAGAGACAAAATAGATCAATCACACATGAGTATCTCTCTTTCTTTCGAATTCTAAGTGTTCTTCTAACTTGACTGATGTATTTTACTTTTGATTGTTGAAATCTTGTACATGATTGTTGTTCATTTCCCTCATTCAACGTTGACAAAATACTTTAAGAAATACTCCAGTTTCTTCGGGAGTCACTCTTGCACTGTCACTGCACTACATCCAATTGTAAACTAATGGAATCTACGACTAAAATTAATGGACACTTCCTTTTATCCGATTTCGATCCGACATCTTGTTCTCGAGTATGGCTGTTTTTGCATTTTTCCGAAAATTTTCGGATGGTCATAGCTCTGAGACATTTCTACACACAGATTGGTGCATACTTTTCCTTTGATCTCGGGAACAGGAATAACCTCTCGACGTTTACTACATTAATTAAGTTTCACCATATATATATGGCGCCGATATACGTTTGTATCGGCGCCCTTTTGGTAGACTTGTCCACCGCTCTCGTAAGTATCCCAGCACGGGCCTGGTTATTGGCATATGTTTTGAGAGAGGAGAGACGCTCCAATACAGAATAATGAAAGCATTGTGATATGGTACGGCTGTTTCTGTTATGTACTGTTTCACTATATAATATTAAAATAAACATCCATAATTTGATTTCAGTTTTGGGTCTATGCTTAAATTAGGGTCTATATTTCTTGTTCTCTTTTCTGTCAGCAAACGCTCCAGCACAGATAAATTTGGCACTACAACCCTGTTTATTGGGAATAAAGTCTACTATTGTGGCCTGTATCCACTGTGCCTTTTGATCAATGTCAATTAAAACATAACTCCGAGAGATCATGAAACTGGAATTGACCAGATAATTTCAAAAGGAGGATCGAGGATTTGACCAGATAATTTCAAATCCACAATATTTCAAAAGGAGGATGGGGGATATTATAATTCAAATGCAGTAACCAGTTTTACAGCAAAACCAGAACAATGTGACACAGGAAGCGAAAATGTCGCCCTTGAACTTCGATTAAACATTATAGTAATAGAATAGTAAGTACTGTATAAATACAGTAGTAACTGGCTTAGCAAAACAAAGAAAAAAGTTCTATAATAGACGCATAGGCCAAGATGTTTGGTAAACGTTTTAGTCTATTTTGAAACACAGATTGACTAATATATCTTAATAATAAATATGTACAGTACATCCTAACAATAGAAACGGAAAATTATTCTTAATTAGCTCTGTAGAAAGGACGCAGAATTAAAGCAAAAATTAAGCTAGAAATCTTAAACTGCAACATGAAACAACAACAAAATTTGATACTTATACTAAGTATATAATAGCTTTCTACAATATTTCGCGATTTGGAACATGTGAAAAACTGCATATCAATGTGTCGCACTGGATGTGAGGACACTGCCATTGAGCCACCGTGCCCTCTATTCTATATTAGTAATTTTGCAACTGTTTGTTCATCTTAAGGAAACAACTGTAGAAAAAACAGGGAAAAAGAAATGTGTCAATAAGAAAACTGTCAGCCTCAACCATCCTCATCGACTCTCCTCCGACAGGTCGTCGGCATAGGACAAACATTGTATCATCGTCGCCAAAAGTGCCTTTACATCGCCGTGACGGGTATGTGACAGCGCAGTACTCTAAAGAAGGGATGGTTGCATAAGAATTTGTGATTAATTTTGAAGAGTTTTTATTTTGACTAGGAAAATAACGTAGGTATAGGGAGTAAAGGCACAAATTTGAAGCATCAGTGCACTGTCATCTCTGAAAAGATTCGTATTATTGCCTTATATGTTAAGTTAAACACCACAACATCTGTCACTGATAGCGTAGATCATCTTACTTTTTAAAATTGCCTCTGTAGCCTATTTGTCCATACATTAATCTCCAGACATGATGTATAGAGAGGAGAAAGAAAGAGATACAACATCTGTAAGATTTATGTAATTCACTAAGGGACTATAGGAAACGACTAAGCTAATTACTGCTACTAGCGCTTTTTAATCTTCAGGGATTTACTACATGTTCGCAAGACATTATTCTAAGTCCTAAATCTGAGCGTGAATTATTTCATTCGCCTCACTGTAATTATTCTAGAATGGAAACTGATTACGCTGAACGTGAAAATGTTTCTCGTAAAGCAAGGGCCGTAATAAATGTAAATAAGGTTCTCATTATTATATAAAACACATAAGTATTTATTCCGTGTATAGAACAATATAATACAGTAACTAAGCAACATCATATTCACTAACGCCCGCAGGATTTTTTCCAACGGGTGGAGGGGAAGTCCGATATAGAATTTTTCGTTTTATTCCCTATATATATTAACAGTCATAACATTTATCATTGATAGCGTATATCGTCTTTCGCCACTGTAGCCTATTAGTCAGAACATTCATTTCCTGACATGATGTCGAGAGAATAGAAAGAAATACATATGAACAGTGGTGTAACTAATTTTACTGCGCCCTGGATCGATCGATCATCCATTTACTCATACTCCCCCAGACCCCCTGCCACAGGTATTTCAGCTGCTGCGTTATATATATGGTTCTATGTCAGAAGGGCCAAACAAAAGGGCAAAGACAGAAAGACCCGAGTCAAAAGGGCCCTGCGTCAAATGGGCCCGGGTCGAGAGGGGCCCCGCTACAAAAGGGCCCGAGTCAAAAGATCTCCGTAACAAAAGGGCACGAGTCAAAAGGCCCTGCGTCAAACGGGCTCGGGTCAAAAGGGCCCGAATCAAAACACCCCTCATAAAAAGGACCCGGGTCGAAAGGTCTCCGCAACAAAAGGGCCCGAGTCAAAAGGCCCCGAATCAAAACGACCCTCATAAAAAAGCCCGAGTCAAAAGGGACTCCGCTATAAAAGAGCCAGAGTCAAACGACCCTGCGAGAAAAGGGACCGAGTCAAAAGTGGCCAAATCAAAACGCCCCTCATAGAAAGAGCCATACTCAAAAGGAGCCCATGAAAAAAGGATCCGAGTCAAAAGGCCCTGCGTCAAATGAGCCCGGGTCAAAAGGGGCTCTGCTACAAAAGGGTCCAAGTGAAAACGACCCCACATCAAAAGGGCTCGGGTCAAAAGGTCTCCACAACTTAAGTCCCGAGTCAAAAGGGCCCGAATCAAAACGCCCGTCATAAAAAGGAGCAGAGTCAAAAGGGGCCCCGCTACGAAAGGGCCCGAGTCAAACGGCCGTAAGTCAAAAGGTCGCGGATTAAAAAGGCCCTAGTCAAAAGAGGCCAAATCAAAACGCACCTCATAAAAAGAGCCCGGGTCAAAAGGGTTCCACGACAAAGTTACCTGAGTCAAAAGACCATGCGTCAAACGGACCCGGGTCAAATAAAGCCGGAGTCAAACGGCCCCCCGTCTAAAGAGCCCGGGTCGAAAGGTCTCCTCAACAAAAGGGCAAGAGCCAGAAGGCCCGAATCAAAACGCCCCTCATCAAAAGGGCCATAGTCAAAAGAGTCTCACGACAAAAGACTCGAGTCAAAAGAACCTGCATTAAACGCGCCTGCGTCGAAATGGGCCCCACTACAAAAGGGCCCGAGTGAAATCGGCCCCACATCAAAAGGTACCTGTTCAAAAGGTCTCCACAACAAAAGGGCCCGAATCATAACGCCCCTTATAAAAAGGAGCCGAGTCCAAAGGGGTCCCCCTACTAAAGTGCCCGAGTCAAACGGCCGTGCGTCAAAAGGGTGCTGGTTTAAAGGGTTGGAGTCAAAAGGGACCGAATCAAAACGCCCCTCATATAAAGAACCCAAGTCAAAAGTGTTCCACGACAAAGGGACCCGAGTCAAAAGGCCCTGCGTCAAACGGACCCAGGTCAAATAAAGCCGGAGTCAAACGGGCCCGCGTTAAAAGGGCCCGGGTCGAAATATTTTCTCAACAAACGGGGCCGAGAAAGAAGGCCCGAATCAAAACGCCCCTCATCAAAAGGGCCCGGGTCGGAATGTCTCCGCAACAAAAGGGCCCGAGAATCGTTTGTTAACACAACGCAAAAATTTGAGATTTAGACAGCGATAATAAACATAACAATTATAATGATGTCTGCAGAATTTTTGTGTATACTGGTACGGAATGACAACCAACGTCAGTAACAGAGGCGACTCTTGAGGGAAGTGACATTGGTAAAAATTAACATTTTACGAACGCAATCCACAAGAACTTAACTGCACAAATGTATGATGGAATTACATTTACGGTGGAAAAGATTAACGGTCTCAAAACAAAAGATCAAACAAAACTAGTAATGAGCGCAAGAGTCTTGGTCTTGCAGTTTTTGCAAGAGTCTTGCATGCTTTTGATAAAGTGGATACTTTCAAATATTTAGGATCAATATTAACAGACGAAAATCATATTCACGAAGAAATTAAATGTCGACTAAAAGCAGGGAATTCGTGTTACTACTCGGTTCAAAATCTCTTGTCGTCGCGAATTCTGTCAAGGAATTTGAAGCTTAAAATATATAAAACGATAATCATGCCTGTTGTTCTGTATGGTTGCGAAACAGGGTCGCTTACTCTAAGGGAAGAACATAGACTGAAAGTATTTGAGAACAGGATCCTGAGAAGAATATTCGGACCCAAGAGGAACGAGAATGGGGAATGGCGGAAGCTTCATAACGAGGAACTACATAGTTTATACGGTTTACCGAACATTGTTAGGGTCGTCAAGTCTAGGAGGCTTAGGTGGGCAGGTCATGTAGCTAAAATGGAAGAAAGTAGAAACGCTTTCAAAGTCTTGACTGGTAGACCCATAGGAAAACGACCATTAGGAAGACCTAGGCGCAGATGGGAGGATAATATTAAGATGGATCTCGCAGAGATAGGAATACAAAGTAGAAACTGGATGCAATTAGCTAAGGATAGAAGTCAGTGGAGAGCTTTTGTGAACGCGGCACTGAACTTCCGGGTTCCATAGGCCATAGAGTTAGTTGGTCTTGCATGCAAGACCAAGACCAGGAATCCCGATGCAAGACCAAGACCAAGACCAAGAGGTGCAAGACCAAGACCACACCTGCAAGACCAAGACCAAGACTCTTGCGCAAGAGTCTTGCAAAAGTACCGGTTCGGTGGTAGAGCAGTCACATGTGGTTATACGGGTCCCTGGTTGGATTCTAACATGCGCCATGGAAACTTTTTAGTGGGCAAACACCGTTTGCGTGGGTTTTCTCGGTAGAGACCTGCATGGGCGGGCCGATTCTATTATTTCTTTGGGTAGGGCCGGGCTTGGCGGTCCGACACTGATTTCTTTTCAGGTCGGGCCGGGCTGGGGCCGATTAATTGCAATTCTTTAATAATTATTGACATTTGTTAAACGATAATTAGAATAAAGGCAAACGTTGAAGAAGTGTGCCCGTGAAAAATGTTACGAAATGAAACTTCGAAAATTTATCGGGCCCGGGCCGGGCTTGGGCCAAGAATTTTAAAAAATTTATAGGGCCGGGCCGGGCTCGGGCCGAAAATCGGGTCCGGGCTGGGCCGGGCCTACGTACATTCGGGCTGGATTGGGCTCGGGCCGAAAACTTCGGCCCGTGCAGGTCTCTATTTCTCGGGGGGGCGCGGTGGCTCAGTGGTAGAGCGTTCACCTCTGGTGCTTGGGGTCCCTGGTTCGATCCCAGCTCGCGCCATGTGGACTTTGTGGTGGACAAACACCGTGCTCGTGGGTTTTCTCGGGGTTCTCCCGTTTCCTCCCACTTTCTTCATTCCACCATTTCACTCATCTCTCATTATCACCGTCTCCTTTAGCCTAACCGGCATAACCGTGGGACGTTAAACTTAAAGATTTCATTTCATTTCTCTATTTCTCGGTGTTTTGATGTTCCCTCCTACTTTCTTCAATCCACTATTTCATTCATTTCTCATGAATACCGCCTCCCTTAGCCCCGATGCATAATCGTGGGACGTTAAACTAGATATTTCGTTTCGTTTCAAAACATATTAGTGTTTTTTTTCTTCCAAAACTAAAGTGAAATGTAGTATTGAACATTGGTAATACCGTACACCATAGGTGTCGACTACATGGGTATGGCCTTGGCTCCGAGACTCAAGCATCCGTTGGGAATTTTTAATGTGTGCTCATAAAATTAATATCGAAATAACATTTTCATGATATTGAAAAAACTTAATACATGTGACCGCAAGTTTGATTTCATGGGCGGATGCTTATACGTTGAATAATTGTTTATCAATATAACTTTTAGCATACTTAGGTATACGACACATCGAGGGTTGAGCGATATAACATTATCCTACAACAATAAATCTATGTTATAAAATTGAAAGTGACTATTTTTGTGACTCCTAATCTCTTGAACCACCCAACCGATCTCGATCAAATTTTCAACATAGATGAGGTTCAAGCCTGGAATGTTATATGTCAGTTCACTTTGATGGTAGAACCTAGGGGGAGAAGAGCGAATGGAGATATATATATAAAACTTAATAACTCTTGAACCACCTGACCGAACTCGATCTTATTTTAAGATAGATGAGGATCGGGCCTGAGATGGTTTCTGTCATATCACTTTGATCTTGAAGTTTAGGGGAGAGGGAGAGGAAAGATATTTTAAAATGATGGAAAATGACCGACATTGAAATGGAATCTATAGTTTTGGGGACCGCTAAGGTAAACAATGATACTTTCGGTGCTGTTTAAATCAAAATTCAGCCCCGTAGCTTGGCGGAGGGGAGGGGAGATATATAAAAATGATCGAAAATGGCGAATATTAGTGTCGAATCCATAGTTTTCGAGGTCGCTGAGTTAAATACTGAGACTTCCTATACCATTTACGACGAAATTCAGCCTCGTAATTTGGGGAAGAGGGAGATGCATAATAATGATTAAAAATGACCAAATATTAGTGCCGAATCCATAGTTTCGTGGTCTCTGACACGAACAGTGACACTTGTGATGCCGTTTAAATCCAAATTCAGCCCGGCAACTTGGGGAGGAGGAAGAGAGGGAAACATAAAAATAATCGAAGATGACCGATATTAGAGAGCGCTTTACTAATAGTAAAAAAGTGATTGACTAACGAAATATATATATATATATATATATATATATATATATATATATATATATATATATATATATATATATATATATATATATATATATTATTTTAGTTTAACCCAACAAAGTAGATAATTGATGCTAGTAATCCATATTCACAAGTGAGACTTCAAATAACTTGGAGTTTGATGCCCTTATTTTGTATTTCTAATACAGGTCAACAGTATTTATATAAATTGAGTCTACACAAAAGACATAGACAGTTGAGTCTTTTCAGTTTTCCCTCAAATTATTCTAAAATATTAAGAGGTTTGATTATAATAATTATTATTATTTTAATTTTCTTTCCCTCTTTTTTTTTTGGTCAATATTGCTAAACATATCATCATAATAGCTATTCTGCTATTATTGGCAGGTTATTTGCTTCAACAGACAAGGTTTGACGTCCGGTGGTCCTCAGCTAGTCTCTTCGTCTTGACGTGGCAATTTTCTGTTTCAATACCTTCCTTCAACTAGTCTGTTTCGCTCCCTCCCTCTTTTTCCTTCCACAATACTCTCTAGCACGTCCCTTGTAATACAGTTCCTCGTCAACCAATATCCTAAACAGTTCCCTTTCCCCCTCTTAACAATATCTAAATTTCTTCTTTTTTTCTCTTACTGCTAATATTTCTAACACATTCGTTTTCGTTCAACACGGCTAATTCTCTCCTTTTTTCTCTATGCCCATGTTTCGAAAGTCTGCAATTTTTTCATCGCTTTTGCGTAATGTGAATGTTTCTGCCCCATAGAGTACATATTGGAATCAGTAAAACAAAGATTCAATATTTAACTGGAAGTTTGTTTAATACAAGAATTAGCTAATCGTGGTTGGAAAGAAAAATCTGACGCCTTTAGAGTGTAAAAATAATTTTGCAATTCATGGTATTTCAATAATCTGTGCCGTCTGATTTTCTTTCATGCGAAACAGGGGTAGCCTCCTCAGTTTGGGAACCAGTGGAATGTTGGATCTGTTAAATATATATATATATATATATATATATATATATATATATATATATATATATATATATATATATATATATATATATATATATATATATAAACAGATTACGAAACTTTGTGATTTAGGCATATCTTATAAGTAGTGAAGCATGGGCACCCATTAAAAAAAATAAATGTCATACATAACCTATGTTGTACGCTATCATACTTACACGACGTTAAATTATACTACATTTAGAAACATACATTGTATTTCCGTTACTACTGGTGCTTTGTAGAGTTTATTATCCCTTATATTCATAGTAAAATTTACATATGAAAAGCTTGAGATTTCTTAAATGCAAGACTTGCAAGACTCTTGCATGCAAGACCAAGACCAAGACCAAGACCAAGGGTTCCAGTGCAAGACCAAGACCAAGACTCGATGTGCAAGACCAAGACCAAGGCTCGATGTGCAAGACCAAGACCAAGACCTTGCATTTGCTCATCACTAAACAAAACACATCAATCACTTTTTGTTCATTGTTATGCATATTGTGATTATTATTATTATTATTATTATTATTATTATTATTATTATTATTATTATTATTTTTATTAATAATAATATGCAAGGTCAGTGGTAGCCCATGCCTTCAAATCAGTATACGCCACTGTTTGAAACTATGAACTCTACATTAACATAGGTCGTCTTTCGATCATTTTATGTTCGAAGGTGTGCAAGGGTGTCTTACCCCTTCCCCAAAGCATGAAAAGCAAACACAGGCAGGGGCAGAGAGAGAGAGAGAGAGACAGAACACAACAGCTCACTGTGTAGCTGCAAGAGACCTATGGGTAACTATAGTTGCCCTCTTGTTACAAGGCGTTGAGTCAAGTAGTAGGTATTAATCAAGGTCAGTTCCTGCAGTTGAACACGAAGTTGACTGTTAGAAAACAGAAGCATAGACTGTTTACTTTTCACGAATATTTTTCACCTTCATGTGTACAGGTCACGTCTGGCGTACATTTAAAAGGCATGCTCTGTTAAGTATATATTCCCAAAAAGATATGAGTACTCAAAAGGCAAAAACCTGTAGCTACTTTTGTTTTCCTTTTTCTATTAGCCAGTGGAAGCGTTATTTCAACATCCTTCTTGTAGCTTGCTTAGAAATCACTTCCTCTTTTTAGTTGAGCTTTCGGCTATGAATACTAGGGATGGCCACATTTTTTCGAAAAATACTTTTTCGAAAAATGAATTTTTCAAAAACGAAATGTTTTTCGGAAATACGAAAATTTTTTCGAGAAACGAAAAACGAATTTTTTTCGAAAAAACGAACAACGAAATTTTTCCGAAAACCGGAAAACGAAAACTACCGAGAAACGGAAAACGGATATTTTTTTGTAAAACAAACTGAGTTTATTTCATTTGTTAGTACTTCCAAACTATAGTATACTATGCATATGTATAGGAAGTCTTAAATAAGGGCTATGTTCATCTGTCTGCCTATCCATCCGTTCGTCTGTCAGCTGGTACCAGAGCAAGAGCGGCAAAAAATAGCGAGAAGCATACATGTAGGTTTGCAACACGAATAGATTCATCTAATGCATTTGACTTTTATTTAATAATCCAGAAGTGGTAGAGATCTATCGCTTTCTGGTACATTGTTGATCAACACAGAACACAAACGGTAACATATAGAAAGACGCGATTTTCCAGAACCAATTCAGTGTCCCAAGAATATATTCAATGTTCGCCCTTATTACACTTGCAGCTTAAGCTATGCATAAATGTCGAAAGTCTTGAGAATGGCTTTGTCCGTCTGTCTGTCGAGAGGTGTCAGAGCAAATCAGTAACAAATATTGAGAAGTCGTTTCTTGCGGTCGATTTAGAGCCCCTAAAATAGGTTCGATCTCCTAAATTAACCCTCCATTTAAAACCGTAAGTGGTTCTAATACCATTTTTGTTTTCAATTTGTATCGCTATAGAACGAAAATCGTAATAGATAGCGAGAAGCGATTTGTTGCAAACAATTTAGCGTCTCAGACATACAACTATCCACAACATTTAATCAAAACCAGAAATTGTTTATATTTACTATTTTTTCCGGTTTTAATACTGAATTACGAGATATCGAGATGTAGATTTTGGCAATCGATTCAACTACCTAGAAATAGCTGTATCTTTTCCATTAACCCTCTATTCAGATCGGAAGTTGTTTAAAATAATCATTTTCGGTTTAACATTGATCGGTATAGAACAAAAATAGTAATAGATAGCCACAAGTGTGTTTTTTTTTTTTTTAAAAAAAACGAATCTATACAGCGTCTCAAGAGTATATAAGCTATATATCATCTCAACGCACAATACTGTCGAAATTGAAAGTGGCTGAATTTACTAGTATATTCAATAGGGATTCAATACGGATTTTTATAAAGCAAAAGATTGAAGAAATAGTGATGCGGTTTTTCGCGATCGACTAAGCGTTCTAAGAATAGGCTCTACCTTCTCCCTTGATGTCTATTCACACCAGAAGTGGTTCAAATTAACGATTACAAGTTTCAACATTAATCGCCACAGAACAAAGTTGGTAATAGATAGCGACAAGTGGTTCATCTACAATCGATTCAGGTTCTCAAGAGCAAATACAATTACAATCCACAACACTCCACAAAGGCAGAAATGGTTGAAGGTTATTACTATTTTTGATTTTATAGGTAATACTAATTTCCGTAGAGCAAAATCGGTCAGAGATATCGAGATGCATTTTTTTATAAAAAATTAATCCAGCATCCCAAGAATAGATTCCACCTTCTTCGTTAACACTTTATTTGAACCGAAAGTGTTCAAATTAACCATTTCCGATGTTAACACTTGTCGCGATAAAACAAAATTGTAATAGATAGCGACAAGCAATTTTCTGGAATCAATTCAGGGTTTTAAAAGAACATATCTTCACAACCTGCACCACTCTTCTGAAATGGAAATGCTTGATATTTACTACTACTTTCGGTTCCAATACTTATATTCATAGAACAATAACTATAAAAGATATCGAGAAGTTTTCTGAAATCGATTCAGCATCCTAAAAATAGATTCCGTCTCCTCCCTTAACCCTCTATTCAAGCCGGAAGTTGTTCAAATTAGCTATTCCTGCTTGTTCAAATTAGCCATTCCTGCTTTCAATCCTTATCGCCATAGAACAAAAACGATAAGTGATAGCTAATAATGGCTTTTTGATATGGATTCAGCATCCGAGGAACAGATTCTATCTTTGATTTTATTAATCTATTCCAACCAAGAGTTTTAGTTGTGCTACTTGTGTACTGAAGTTTTGAATATTCAATTCGCATGGATTGCAAGTCTGTCGCAGTTTTACACTGTGAAACGAAACTCATTTGTTTCTCTACAAAAACAGGAAGTAGGAAAAATGTATCACAATCAGGGAATTCCAGGGGTCGATCGCCCCCCCCCAGAAGAGAACACTCCTATTTTATATATAAATAAAACCCATCCCAGAGTTGGAGCTCGTAAAAATAGCTCTAAGTAGCAGTATTACAACACCCCCCCCCCCTCGCAGAAGCCCGTCCTGGATCCGCCCCTGATCACAACTCCCGGTTTCAGTATTGATCACCATAGAGCAAGCGAGAAGCATGAATTCAGTACCTTCGCAATAGACTATCTCCAAGTTTTATCCTGTGGTAGAAATTTACTACCACTTCTAATTTCAATAGTGATCACCATAGAGCAAAAATAATAAGAGATAATGAGATATGTTTTTATATATATGAATCCAGGATTCGAAGATTGTCATATCGATCGCTATCCCTCTATGTAAACCGGAAATAGTGAGAAACTACCATTTCCGATTTCATAGTAAAGAAAAGGCGATAGCCAGAAGCAGTTTTTGATATGGATTCTGTGCCACAATGGTAGTTTCCATCTCTTAAGTTTAATGCAACCGAAAGTGATAAATATTTACTATATCTCTGGTTACAATCTTTTTTTCTCATAGAACGAGAGAACTACTAGGAAGCGACAAACGTTTCTTGTCAATATATAATTTCATAATTCCAAGAAAAGATTTCAAGCCCTGCAACTAGTCTAGTGGCTAGCGCGTATTCCTTCGATGCACAGGGTCCCGAGTGGGAAAACATCGAACGTGTTATGGTGGTTCCGATTCCACTTTATAATGTAGGTCCACGTCTTGTATAGGCTTGCTCGATTCTGAAAAGGGACGCTGAACTTCAACAAACAACCAAATAAAAAATATTTCATCTTAGTAGTATTCTTCTACTGAAGTTAGTAGCAGTAAAAACTAATACGAAAACGAAGACCCACCTATTTAAAATTTGAATTCTCGTTTGATGAGATTATTATAGTCAGATACTTAGTTCTTTGTCTTACCGTATATAAAACATCTTTAGAACAAATAAACCATTCAATAGTATTTTGTTAGTATTAAATTGCCTATTTTTGAAAGCAATCAAATTGTTTTTGATACTGACTTAATTAGTTATAGAAAATAAGAGAAATGAATGGGGGATCTTAGTGAGAAGTCTTTAGTATCAGTACATATAATCACTTCATGTTTCATATTTTGTTAAAATCAATTGTTAAAAGTCAATTTATTTCAGAGTTGCCTGATACTATCACGATCAGTTTTTACAGGATCCTTCTATTTGGTAATTTGTTAGTCTTTTTTTACATTATAAAATATAATGTCGGGCCAATTGCTGTATCGCCGGACTAATTTTAGGAAATTTACCGGGTCAATTGGAGAATTTATTTAAGTTTATGAGGAAGAGTGATTGAAAGTCAGGTAAGGGGAATAGTGAAAGTTCAGATAGTGATTGTATTTGCTGGTTGTTTTTGATGTTGTAAGCGGCACTGTATGTGGAGACGGATGGACTATTTCGCGGAGAGGTACACTTGTTTTACTATACGGATCCATAGATTGTAAAATGTATAGATAAATTTGAGCAAATCTTTAATTTGCCCATTTCATGTCGAGAACAGAAACCAACAAACCCCTGTGGGGCTTCTAATCCGTTCCTACTACTATCACTACCCCTACTCCTACTCCTGCTCCTACTACTACTGCTACTTCTACTTATACTATGGATCCGTATAGTAAAACTGCGCACCTAATAACATAATCTAACGTAACTTAATGTAATCCAACCAAATATAACCGAATGCAGTATATTTTGCTCCATTTTTTCGATTTTCAAATTGGTCTGGCGATTCAGCAGTAATGCCATATTGTCGATAACACATTAATAATCACTAGTAAATAATTATTTTTTAATATTCTGTAAAATATAAATTTTACACTGTTTACCTTTGTGACTTATTATTTCTAATTTATATCCCTCAAGAACCGAGAACCAAGGGTCTGTGGATCACAATATTTCATACTGAGCTCGCACGCGTACCAGACTTGTTAAAGTCTATGACCATATCAACTTTGGCCAATATCGGATGAGATTAACGCGTTTTAATGAAATTTATTCATTTAACTAAGTTCAAGTCCAAATTTTCTGAACAGTATTTTGAGAAAAAAAAATACTGCTACAGGCTAGTCAGAGCATCAATGCAACTGTGTACTGTCAGCAGTTGAGCTGTGTTCCAAAAAAAAAAAAAAAAAAAACTCAAGACTCTGGAGCCAGCACTTCTGAATCGCAAAGGGGTCCTCCTCTTACAGGACAACGCTAAGCCCCACGTGGCTAGGATAACCCGGGACACCATTCTACACTTTGGATGGGAAACAATATTGCATCCGCCATACTCCCCGGACATTGCACCGTCCGATTACCACCTGTTCCATTCCTTGGACAATCAGCTTAGAGGACACCAGTTGAAATCCCTAGTAGAGGTGCAAAATGCATTTGATACCTTTTTCGATTCACGGCCCACCAAGTTCTACCGCGATGGAATACATGGCCTTCCAAAACGTTGGCAGAAGGAGACTATTTTTGATCTTCCAGGTATGTCTTAGGTTAAATATCGATGTTCGAAGGTGTTGGGTGAAAAAGCGACAGATCTTTCTTGGTTACCTTTATAGTTACTAAGCTCGTCAAGATCTACCACCTTACCAAGTTTGGTAAAAATTGGATGAGTTCCATCTTTCGCGCTTTAATGAAATTTCTTGATTTCACTGATTCCAAACCTAACATTGATAGCTAATAACTCAGGAACAAAAAATCTGTACATCATAATATTTTATATGAGCTTCCATGCATACCAAGCTTGTCAATATTTACGATCCTACCAACTTTCGTCAAGATCATTTGAGTTTAATCAAATGC
This sequence comes from Thermobia domestica, assembly GCF_964235325.1. NCBI lineage: Eukaryota > Metazoa > Arthropoda > Insecta > Zygentoma > Lepismatidae > Thermobia > Thermobia domestica. The sequence continues at coordinate 194,407,041 of NC_137458.1, read as the reverse complement.
GACTTAGTGAAATTTCTTGATATCACTAACTTAAAACACAAATTTGATTAGCAATAACTCTGGAACCAAAGACCCAAACACCATAATATTTAACATGTGTACTAAATACATTGCAGTCCATAACCATACTAATTTTGGTCGTGATTGGATGAGTTTCGTCAATAGTAGCACTACACACTATCCTTTCATTAGATCGAGCTCCTCCGTGGCTTAGCGGTTAGCGTACGCGCCTTTGGCGTGTTAGACCCGGGTTCGATTCCCGGCGGGAGCTCATGTGGTTCGGATTCCACGTTAATCAGTACGTCCACGTCTCATATAGCCTCGCTGCTGAACGGGACGTTAAACTCAAAATCAATTCAACCTTTCATTAGATCCAAATCCAAGGAGCACGGTAGCTCAGTGTTAAAACGCTTACCTCTTGTGCATTTGATCCCAGACCAAGTAAGTTCGTGGCAGACAACATCGTGTCCGTGTATTTCCCCGGGATACTCCCATTTCCTCCCACATTATCACCCCACAAATTCCGAAAACGTTTCGAGAAACTAAAAATCATCAAAAAAGGGAAAACGAATTTTTCGAAAAGCGATTTTTTTTCGAAAAACGAAAAATCTTTCGAAAAAACGGAAAACAATTTTTTTTTCGAAAAATGAAAGACGAAAAATTTTCGGAAAAACGAAAAACATTTTTTTTTCGAAAAACGAACGAAAAAACGAGAAATGAAATTTCCCAAAATCGAAAAACAGATTTTTTAAAAAGGCCATCCCTAATGAATACCACCGCGACAAGTCGTGGTTCTTATGATAGTGGCGTATTTTCGTCCGGAGAAATTAGGAAATAATAAATAATGTAGACTCCGATGCTTTTGAAACGGACGATGAATGTAGTTTGTACGAAGATTCTAGCATCAAATTATGTGACACACATACCTCTTTTCATATAACATCGCTGTTGAGCGGGACGTTAAACTCTAAATCAAAACTCAACACATACCCCTTTCTATTTAAAAATATTGTGTGGTATACAATATTCGGAATTCAAGATGGCTGCCATGATGTGCACTAAATCATTTAACGCAGTTTATACACCAATGCCAAATTGTAACATTTGCTTTTACTCCGTCTATGTGTCTCTTTGTTACAGCCCTGTCATAATACTTTCCCTATTTGATACATATGTAAAACATAGCACACCCTGTCTCAAACAGATGAAGTGTCAAAAATGAATTCACATTCTCATTTGTGGGAATATTTAAGTCTAAGTTGAAGTGTAAAATCATAACCTTTTACATTTAAAACAATATTGTGTGATATACAATATGGCGGAATTCAAGATGCCTTCCATGGTGACCACACTCCAAATCAATGCAATTGACATGTCGTTATTATTGTTCTGTCCCAATACTTTTCAGTAACCCTGTATACAGATCCACATGTCTTCTCACAGCAAAATTAAACTAATATTTTCCACAGAATATTTTTCATACTAATATGTATTTTTATACTTTGATCCAGGAGTAGAAATGGAATTTTAGAAGTAAGGGAAAAGTCAGCAATAGATAAAGTTTGATTGAGCTATGTCACGAGAATACAAACTCAGAAAGACGGTAGTTAGGGGTGACTGGCCAGGGCCCTTAGGTCGCAATCGCGGCCTAGGCCCTCTAAGAAAACAATGATGAAAGAATAAAGAAAGAAAGAGAAAGAAAAGCTAAAACAAAAGAGAGCTAAATAATTCGGTAGCTCAGTGTTATTATGCTACCAACACATACTCCTCTTCCACCCTTCCATCAATCAGTAAGTTATCTTTTTTAATAGGGCCCTTTCGTTACTAGATTTCTGGCTAGGTCCATCTTTCACTATGGTCTTTTATTATCAGAAACTGTGATTTAGTTTGTACCTGGGGCCTTGGGCCCTTCTTTCATTATATTGGGCAGTTGGGGCCCTTCTTTCATTTCATTGAGCAGTTGCGGTCCTAGGCATGTTTTTCATCATGTTGAGCTGTTGGGACCTGGGACCTTTTTTTATAATGTAGGGTAGTTGCGGCCCTTTCAAGGTTGAAGACTGGTGCCTGGTTTGTAGCTGGGTTCATATTTAACCACAGGCTGATTGGTTCTTTATGGATGTTAATACACCTTGTAGGTCTATATTTGATAATTCAAAAATGGGAAAACAGCGCATTTTTAAAAATTTATTTTCTATCAATAAGTTTACAAAATAACAGGAGAAAACAGTGGAAGACGCCAAGAAAGCGGGCATTTTCAACATAATGGTTGATTCTATCCAAGATGTTTCAGGGCTTAATCAGCTGGCTATAGTAATTCTCTGCGTTATAAACGGTCAAGTATTTGAGCGGCTGTTAGTAGTTGTCGTAAACAGCTTGGACGTCTCTGGCGGGGGGACGAGGGGGACGCGTCCCCCCAATATTTTGAAGTACAAACTATTCAATATTTTGTTCTAATTTAATTTATTTACTAACGACAGAATAACATATAAATAATAATAATTATATTTATTTGTCATATAATATTCAGGCTGTGTAACCGAGTTCTTGATATGCCTCACGGGGTCCGTGAAGGTAAGCAGAAATGTAACAAATGTAATTAAAGATAATAAACAGGTTGCGCTAGATAGTACCATTTAAATAACTTTCTTTGATGTCCTTCCCAAATTGTATATGCCAGAGACGCCAGTGGTAAACAATGACACTACAAGACAAGTAACTTATAATGAAATCAAAAGAGTACTTTGTGACAAAAATGTTTTGATGCTTGTGATGATATTGTAAGTTGCTTTTTTGATGGAGCTGCTAACTTCAGTGGATGCTATTAAGTAGTTAAAGCATTACTGGAGAAGGATAATCCTGAAATCATTTACACCAAATGCATGGCTTATGCTCTTAATTTCGTTGACAAATTCGACTGAGTAGATCCCTGAAGCTGCAAATTTATTTGAAACCAGTGCCATGTTCTGTCTGAATACTACAAAAGAAAGAATGTTTCTAAGAAAATGATTGATGCAAGCCACGAGGGACATGACAGACTACGAAAAGTTCAACAAGTTGGTACAACACGATGATGGAGCAGAAACAAGGCACTGAATGCAGTAGTGGACACTAATGAGTTTCGCTACGAAATATAAAACCAAGACGAGGATGACTGTCTATCATCAAGATTTTTTTCATTTTTATTGTTCCTCAGTGATGATATACAGAACAGGGGTTTTAATGCGAAATGAAAATTTTAAGCTAAACTTTGCTGAATAAATGGACAGAATTTAACACTGTAATGAAGACTTCTATGTTTCAGGACTTATTTACGGAAACGGAGCCTGTTTCAAAATACCTGCAGTCTCACGGATTGGACTATCTTACCACCTGGAGACTTCTAGATAATTTGCAGCAGCAGCTTCAGAAGAAAATAGAGGCAAAAGATGTCTGTTTAATGCTTTACGAAAACACAAAAATATTTTGTGTGAAAATAAATCAACAGCTTGCGCAATCTGGTGTAGAGATAGCAATGGAAAAAGACTTTTTGCACAGAAGAATCTTAAAGAAGAAGAAAATGCCAGGAGAGCAGATGAACTGGAAAAGAACTTAAATATAAGTGAAAATGATTTATTCAGAGTAAAAAAAACTTCAAAGAAAATTCTGAATACAGCTGTTACATGTGTCAGTGATAGATTTCAGCAGCCGAAAGAACTCCAAATAGTGGAACCTAAGCACTTTTCAGAAATCAAGAAGAATGGTGTATCTGCAAGAGCTTTCAGAATTCTTCCGAAAAAAAAACTAAATATAAAACAGGAGAAAATATACAAAGAGCTCCAGCAGTTCTCTGTAGTGTATTTCACTGTCACAAAACGTTCTCGTTTTTGATGATCCTGAAGAGAATGATGCCCCTGAATCCGTAGAAGATGATAATGATTATGCATCTGAGCATGCTATGGAAGATGGAACATCTTTGGACGGGATTCATGGTAAGAGTGATAATGATGCTGCAAACAACTTGTATAAAAATTGTTTGTCATGTGCAGGGAAAATTTTGCACCAATTTCCGTCAGTCTAGTTGCTTTAATAATTTATACACAAGTTACAACTAAATATAAAACATGCGTTGTCTCTACCATGCACACAAGTGACATGTGGAAGGTGCTTCTCAAAGTTAAAGTTAGAGTAAACAAATCTCAGAGCTAGTTTGTGTGAAGACATTTGGACACATTTTTGCTAATGAATATGGAAAGAGACATGTTAAATTTAGTGTCTGTGAACGAAGTTATTCAGAAACTCCGCGATTCATAAGCTGAACTGCAAAGAATCTTAACTTTTTAAAATTATTAATTGTTTAGTGGTTCAGCAGTATTTATCATTTTCAGTAAAACTGTCGTGTTCATTCCACAGTCAAAAGTTATTATTAGTTGTTTAGTGTTACAATTTTTAGTAAGCTGTCCTGCTCATTCCATAGTAAAAGTTATTCGCTATTATTTTTTTAGTGTTTCAGCTACTATACAGAGTGTCTCAAAAGTCCCGTGACATACGGTAACTCTCTTATTATCAGAGTTACAACAAAATATAGGCGGGGAAACGGTCTTCAAATATGATGTTTTCAATCTAAAGTGAAAGAATTTTTCAAATCGGACAAGCCGTTTGGGCTGTACACTCTATATGTGCCCAATGTTACATGAAAATGCAACGTTACCATTTACCCGGACCCACAACATAAATGAATGAAGTTACTGTCTATTAAAAACATTATATTTATAGGCGGTTTCCCCTCTTACATTTTGTTGTAACTCTGATAACAACAGAGTTATCCATGTCAGGGGACTTTTTATACACCCCGTGTGACAATGCAATAATAATTATAAAATATTCTCTTGAAAGTTTGTTTCTGGAAATCCTGTGCTTGCTGTGACATCAAATTTTCAACGACCAATGATAAATTATAGCTTGCAAAAACTATCAAGTAACAACGAATTTACAACTGCACAACGCGATGGCTCATCGCAGATGTTCATTGTACGCAGTGGCGCAACCAGATTTTATTTCGGGAGGGGCCAAGAATATCCTGTACAGTAGTCTGCAAATGACGTGCTGCACCATTTGATGTGGACAAAATTGAAATTTTGAATTCTCCTCATTACAAGCAATTTAGTTATCCTTATTATTAACATGCTAAAAAACCTTAAAATGAAAATTCCAATTCACAAATTCCCTATTATTAACGGTTACAATTTTTAAAATTTGCGCTATAATAAATATTTTAAACATCTTTATTTTTCCATAAAATGACGCACTCTTTACTAACATTTATTACTCTAAGAAATTAATGTAGGGGTTTTCACTGGGTATTTCTCCTTTCGTACAGTGCTTTGACTTAATTCAATATTCATTTATGCTTTGATATATTTTGAAATTTCACCAAAATTTGTCTGCAACGCTGCTGCATAAGATAGACCAGGTTTGCTTCGGAGAGGGCATGGGCCCTCGAGTTCATAGCTCGTTGCGCCACTGATTGTACGTTATTTTAGAAATTGGTGTTATAGTCTGAGCTCCCTCCATAGTAACCGCGGCCTAGGCCCTAATACACTCAGTCCGCCTATGACGGGAGTGCAAGCAAACTTTCATGGAGAACGACTTAAGCGATAGCGATTGATCCAAAACAATCAACAAGCAAACAAAACTAATATTATCATTCAAATTTCCTATTTGTTATTAATAACCACAGATATATTTCCTTCATTTGCATAAACACTTCAACTTATTAAGGGGACACAATCCTCTCTTGCATGCCTGATCTTCACTCTTGCTTTGATCTCAAGCTTTTTACACGTGAAACCGTATTTACCGGGCCCTTTGGACGCGGGATCTTTCTGACTTGTGCCTTTTTGACGCAGGGCCCTTTTGACTCGCACCCAGTTGACGCCTGGCTGTTTTGACAAGTGCGCTATTGTAGTGGTGCCCCTTTTGATCAGGGCCCGTATGACGAAGTTTCTTGTTGACTATGGCCCTTTTGTCGCAGAACCCTTTGGACCCGGGCCCTTTTGACGTAGCGTCCTTATAACTCGGCTCCTTTTGTTGCAGATCCCTTTTGACCCGGGCCCTTTTAACGCAGAGCCATTTTGTCGCGGAGACCTTTTTACCTAGGCCCTTTCGACGCGGGGCTGTTTTGACTCGGACATTTTGTAGCGGGCCCCCTTTTGACTCGGGTCCGTTTGACGCAGGGTCCTTTTGTCTCGGACCCTTTTGTCGTGGTACTCTTTTGACAGAGGCCGTTTTCATGAGGAGCGTTTTGATTCGGCCCCTTTTGACTCGGGTCCTTTTGTTGCGTAGACCTTTTGACCCAGGCCCTTTTGATAGGGGGCAATTTGACTCGGGTCCTTTTGTAGCGGGGCTCCTTTTCACTCGGGCCCGTTCGACGCAGAGCCCTTGCGACTCGAGCCCCTTTGTACTTGGAACCTTTGACTCGGGCCCTATAGATGAGGGGTGTTTTGATTCGGGTCCGTTTGACGCGGGGCATTCTGACTCGGGTCATTTTGTCGTGGGACCCTTTTGATACGGGCTCTTTAAATGAAGGGCGTTTTGATTCGGGTCTTTTTGACTCAAACCCTTTTATTGCGGAAGGGTTTTGACCCGGGCAATTTTGAGTAGGGCCATTTTGACTCGGGCCCTCTTGCAGCGCGGCACCTTTTGACCCGGGTTCGTTTCAGGCAGGTCTCTTTTGACTCGGGCTCTTTTGTCGTGGAAGCCTTTTGACGCGGCTCTTTTGATTCTTGCCCTTTTGACTCCTGCCCTTTTCTTGCAGAGAAGTTTGACCCAAGCCCTTTTTTCGCAGGCCTGTTTTGACTCGTGCCCTTTGTAGAAGGGCCACTTTTGACTTCTGCTCTTTTCTTGTGGAGACCTTTTGACCCGGGCCCATTTGACGTGGGAAAGTTTTGACTCGGGCTCTTTTGTAGCGGGACTCTTTTGATCTGGCCATTTTCATGAGGGGCGTTTCGTTTCGGCCCTTATTGACTCGGGCCCTTTTGTTGCGGAGACCTTTTGAACCGGGCCCGTTTGACGCAGGTCGCTTGGGACTCGAGCCCTTTTGTCGTGGGGCCCTTTTGACTCGGGTCCTTTTAATGAAAGGCGTTTTGACTCGTGCCCATTTTTGCGGATACCTTTTGAACCGGGCCCTTTTGACGCCCAGCCGTTTGACTCGGGCCATTTTGCAGCGACGCTCCTTTTTGACCCGGGGTCTTTTGACTCGGGTTATTTTGTCGTGGGTCTCTTTTGACCCGGGCTCTTTTTATGAGGGCCGTTTTGATTCGGCCCCTTTTGACTCGGGCCCTTTTGTTGCGGAGGCCTTTTAGCCCGGGCCGTTTGACTCGGGTTCTTTTGTAGCAGGGCTCTTTTTCAGCCGGGCTCGTTTGAGGCAAGTCCCTTTTTACTCGGGCCCTTTTGTCATGGACCCTTTTGATGAGGGTCGTTTTGATTCGGGCAATTTTGACTTCGGGCCTTTTGTTGCGGAAACCTTTTGACTCAAGCACTTTTGTTGCGGGGTCATTGTGGTCTGGCTCTTTTGTAACATGGTCCCTTTTGACTCGGGCCCTTTTGACTTGGGCCATTTTGTTGCGGAGACGTTTCGACCTGGGTCCTTTTCACATGGGCCATTTTGATTCGGGGTCCTTTGTAGCGTGGCCCTTTGGACCCAGGTCCGTTTCAAGCAGGGCCGTTTTGACTCGGGTCCTTTTGTTGCGGGCCATATTGACTCTGGCCTTTCGGTCTTTTCCATTTTGTCAGGCTTTTTTGACATGGAACCGTATATATAACGCAGCAGCTGAAATACCTGGGGCAGGGGGCCTGGAGAAGTATGAGTAAATCGAAGATAGATTGATCCAGGGCGCAGTAAAATTAATCACATCACTGTTCATATCAATTTATTTTTTCTTTCGACATATCTGGAGATCAGTGTTCTGACTAATAGGCTACAGCGGCGAGACGATATACGTTATCAATGTTACGACTGTTAACGTAATATATATAGGGAATAAAACGAAAAACTCTATATCGGTCTCCCCCCCCGTTAGAAAAAATCCTGCGGGAGTTAGTGATTATGATGTTGCTTAGTTACTGTATTATATTATTCTATACACGGAATAAATACTTATGGGTTTTATATAATAATAAGAACCTTATCTACATTTATTACGGCCCTTGCTTTACGACAACTAAACATATTCATGTTCAGCGTAATCAGTTTCCATTTTAAAATAATTACAGTGAGGCGAATGAAATAATTCAAGCCCGAACATGTCGTAGTAAATTCCTGAAGAGTAAAAAGCGCTAGTAGCAGTTGTTAGCAGTTTTTAACTTAACATATAATACAATAATTTGAAAAACTGAGAATACAAATCTTTTCAGAGATGACAGAGCACTGATGCTTTAAATCTATGCCCTTACTACCTATACCTACGTTATTTCCCTAGTCAAAATAAAAACTCTTCAAAATTAATCAAAATTTCTTATGCAACCATCCCTTCCTTAGAGTACTGCGGTGTCACATACCCGTCACGGCGATGTAAAGGCACTTTTGGCGACGAGGATACATGAAGAGAGCTAATGAACTTGTATTTTCTTTTGGATAACTCGAAGTCTACACCAAAGGATGAAGGTCTTCATATCGTTACAGCTAAAATACTTTTTTTTTTTTTTAAGCAGGCATGCATTTAAAATTGTTTGAAAATTTTCATTATACTTATATTTTCATATTAAGGTGTCCCCCCTACAGATTTTGGTGGGAGGGAAATGCAAGCATAAAATTTTTGGTGGGGGGAAATTCCTCCCGCCCCCCGAGGATTTCGCACCCTGATCATCAACCTTCACTGATATTTCAGTTGAAATGCCAATAACAAATGAACTTGCAATCCACTTTTGTTGCTTACACTTTTCCATATATTCAAGGAAGTAACATTCAAAATTATCTTTCAATGTCTCCAAATGTGTGGATATTCCTGAAATTGCGGAATCGTCTGGATTCACTTCATTTTCGATAACGAACGTTTGAAATGTTACGAAACAGTCATAATTATGGTTTTCAACGTTACCTTTCACAAAATAAGTTTCCTTATGAAACCTCGAATTTTATCATGAGCTGCAAATATGTCGGTTACTTCTGTGCCTTGTTAAGTACAGATTAAGTTTATTTTATTTTCGAAAATATGTCAGCCAAATAAGTAAGCTTCAGCAGAATGCCTCATCACACATCTTTTCCACATACTTGGTTTTCTGGTCCAAAAATATCGCGACTTCATCATGTTGTTCTACAAGTCTTGTCAGGAATTTCTCCCTTGGTAGCCAATGTAGTTCGATGTGCAAAAGAAATGATTTAGGAATACTTCCCATCTCCTTACACAGTTTTTCAAATAAGCGGGATTGCAATGGTTTGTAATGCCTTGATGAAGTTCAGTATTTTCACCGCAGTATTCAAAACACTTTGAAAATCACCTGACAAAGTTCTTTACATCAATACTTCCCTACAAATGTTGCAGTGAATCCATGATACACTCGAATTAACTTCACGAATTCAGGTTACATTTTTTCTTACTGCGCATAGTTTGGGCACCATCAACACATTTTATCAAGTATAAACCTTTCGATTTAGCATAATTATTGAGAACACTGAAGATTTCCTCAATAGTATCTCGAAGAATAAGTTCACAGAAAAGCTTATCTCCATTCTCTTCGTTGCTCCATATGTAACGTACATAAACAAGTAACTGAGACAATTTGTATATACATCTGTTGAATCGTCTAGTTGCAAAGAGAAACCTTTACTCGCACATACTCTAACAAACAGTTCATCTTCTATCCGTTGAGACATTTCGTCCATTCTCTGTGCAACAGAACTATTGGATAGTTGAATCGTGTCAACTTCTATAAAGCTGTCTTTTACGAAACATTACTCCAATGACATCTTTTATCGTGGGAGAAACCAACGTTTCACCGATTGTATGGGATGCTCCCGTTTGTGCAATTGTTAAACTAATCAGGTAAGAAGCGTGCATGGCCTTTTCGTTGGTCTTAGTGAAATGTGTAAGTTTATTTTTCGACTTCTTCAGCTCATGAAGTTTCTCTTCGGAGAACTCAAGCGGCTTATTAACAAAATCCGAATGTTTGGTTTCAATATGCCGATGCAATCTGCTTGGTCGCATGCTTTCGTTTACAATTATTTCACAGCAGGCCCGTAGTTACGGGGGGGCTAGGGCGGGCTCAGCCCCCCCTAAATTTTTTGCAGCCCCCCTAACTAAAATCATAGTTCGAATTACGGGGGATGCCGGGGAAATTCCCCTTCGGTAAAAATTTATGTCCGGCTCGTATCACAGAAGTAACATAAATTTTCGCCTTCTACATTTACAGCAACAATACATAAGCATTCCCCCCAGTCGAACACTGACTGAAATGTTGGAAGAAATTGTATTTCCAAATGTATTCAAATTTACTTTTATTATCCTCATTTAAAGTATTGGCCTATTTATGCGCTACGCTTCTTTGAATTGCTAATATTTATTTGAGGGTGAGTCTGTTTATATATATATATATATATATATAATGCTCCATGTGCAAACGACCTTCGCTGCAGGAGAAAAATAATTTATGGTTATTCTATCGGCAAACATGTATTTGTGTTCAGAAACAACATACTTTTACCTTAATCTGCGGACGAAGAACATAAGAAGTTGGAATTTGCAACTGAAAACATCCTTTTGCTGTGAGTCATTGGCTTTCGGTTAATATGCGAGAGATTGAAAAGACAACATCCCTCAACAGGGGGTCGCAACTGCTTCGCTCTAATAATCACACAGGTGTATGGGTTTGTTTTGTGTATATTGGACATGGAGAGAGAGAGGAGTGGGGGATTTTGACTACGTTTTATGTCACGTGGTAACGGAGTAAGAAAAGTTTCCTTTTCTGAATTGTATTTACTCTTGTTGTGTTGTGAGTTGAATATGGTTGTAATTGAAAGTTGGTCGATGCTGGTTTCTGAAGATGCACCGAAGTTCACTTGAAGAATGAGAATTGTAGTGTAGCAGCAACTTGACTATTTGTTAAATAACTTAGAATAATATATCTTTAAACTAAAGATAAGTTCGATTCACTTAATCTTTATCGGGGGTAAATAATTAGATACTTATACTAAAATAATTTAATAATTGTTGCCAATTTTTGGTGCCAGAATCAAATGTTCAAGCAGATCATTAGACGTAAGCATAATCATGGAAAGTTACTATTTTGTAAATGAATACCTTGCAATCTTCTGGTATGTAAACAAAAAATGCAGCGGACTAAACGGAGGTAGTAGTTGCACTTATAGGAAAAACAGAATGTTCAATTAAAAATTGAACCTTATTAGATGATAATATGTATAATGCTTTATAAATTTGAAATTTCACCTTTGACTTAAAACAGGGTGCGTTGGGGAGTTTAGCGTCTCTCTTCAGCAGGGAGGCTATAAAGAAACGGGACCTATAGCTTAAAGTAACATCCAAATCACTATCGGTTTGAATCCGAGGACTCCCAGTACGATTTGAACCCGAAACCAGACGCGCCGAAGGCGAGCGCTGTACCCATGAGGCTACGGGGTAGCCCACAAAAGTAACAATTTGTTAATGTAGTTTCATTTTGAAGAAGAGATGTCTTCAATAGAAATAAGTAAACAGCTCTTTAAATAATTAGTTCTTAACTTAAACATTTTAGTACCTATGGGAGCAACTGATCTCGAATTCTTATTTGAACAATGTAAAGAAGAATTTCATGTATACTTTGATATGAATTGTACTATACAAAGAAAATTTAATGAACTATTACTTCTCTTATCAATTTCGTTTCGAGAAAGAAGGTAACTGCGCTAGAACAGGGAACTTTTTTGGAGTTATTTCTTATTTTAATGCTCGAGTACCAGATCATAACAGATTATTTTTACTTAAACATGACTTTAGTAGCAATCATCCTAAATGATTGTTGATAGTATGTACCAAAGAGTCTAGAACAGAGGTTCTCAAACTGGAGTCCGCGGACCCCAGGGGTCCGCGTGACCTGGCTACAGGGTCCACGAGGTCTAAAAATTGAAATGTGTTGTGATAAAATGGAACTCACAGCTGTTATGCAAAAAGTATTTTTTCAGTTACTAAAAAGAAAGCAATTAGAAATTATACGTTTGTAAATTTGAATATTTTCTTTACTAAATTTCTGCCCTGAAGCCGGTCAACCTTTATATAGAACTACTTCAGGTGAGAGGAATTCCTTCTTTGTTAGGGCATTTTTTCAAAAGGAGTTGTACATTAACTGCACCGTGCCGATCTTGTTTTGCTGAGTTACAAGGACATCACCAGAAACCTCGATCTGGACACAATTATTTTAAGATTGGCAGCATCCAAAACAAGGAGACTTATACTGTGATTGTGTTGTTAGTGATTGTTCAAATGTACAACTTGTTTCTATTATAGTGTGCCAACATGAGGAGTGTATATATGCGTGTTGTGTTTGTGTTTCTTAATCTTATGAAATTTATAAATTTATAGATAGCAAAAACCCATAAACATATCATTATTTCTTTCGAACATCACCCTAAAAAAAAGATCAAAAAATGTTTAGAAGTACAAGTGTAAAATAAAGCGCGTGATATTTAAAGAAATATAAAGTTTCATATCTAAGGAGATGTAAATAATAATACAGGTAAAATGTTAATTTCACTTTTCCAATATGCATATATTTGTTTAGGTCACATGTATTTCAAAATATTGATTTAATATTCTGAGACCCTTCACTGTAGAATCTCTTTGAAGATAGTATTAAATCTCATTACTCTCTAGATGTTTTCGTTTCACAAATATTTTTTCAGTCATCAAAAATTAAAAAACGTATTTCCTGTACTAATTCTTTGGAAATTTTAATGATTGGTTCGTTCGGCCAACTATTTTTTTAACAAATATTTTTTTTTTTATTTCCTTGAAGATGAGAAAACGGAAGAAATATTTTGTTGCCATAACAAATAAAATAAAAAGGAGACATAGTATTCTAGCTTTCAGGTACAGTTGTACTAATGCTATAGGGGAAAATTTTAATAATAATTCCTTCACGCTGTAGTTTTAGTTTTAAGAGCATAAGAAATTATTTATCATCACACACAGAGACAGGCATTATTATATATATACAGTAAAACCTGTCTTCAACGGACCCTTTATTAAACGGAAAACTGTCTTAAACGGAAATATTTCACGGTCCCATGAATTTTTTAGAACAAAACGTGTAAAACTCCCTTCATTAAGCGGAAACTGTGTTACGCGGACAACGGAAAGAAAAATAAACATTTAACGGAAAATTCTGAGTTCCGGACTACAGCGTTTAGATGGTTTAGACATTCTGTGAGACATATACATTACACTGTCTGCGATAAAATGTTCGTTCTTTTGTTAAATATTTCTGGACAGTGTTGACCTTCCCCAACCGCTACTCATATTCACCCCCACAAATTGTCCTTAATCCCCGCAACTTGATCAAGAATCATACGGAATGTCGGAGAGAAGAAAACGAGATAGAGGAAGAAGAGGAATACGATACCGAGTTCCAAGAAGAGTGTAGAATAAATACATATCAAGATTCTCTCAGAAGTTTAAAGGAACTGCAAAAATTTGCCTTACGAAAAAATGATTCTGATTCACTTAGTATAGTTTCTCAGGCTAAAGTATATGCGGAAAGTCAAGCAGCCAAGCAGCAATGTACACAGAAAACCCTGCTTGACTATTAGAAAAATAAAGAAAACGTCTGCATAGCATATTTTGTATGCATTTTAATTTTTTTGTGTGTTTATTCGTAGAAGAAAGAAGTACTGTAATCGAACAATGTACGTACAGCAATATATTTTCTCAGTATGCCCCTTTATAAGCATGTATTAAAAAAAAAAGAAAAGAAAAAGAAAGAAAAGATCAACCTCCACTAAGCGGAAACCTGACTTTAACGGAAATTTTTGCAAGTCCCTCTCGATTCCGCTAAAGACAGGTTTCGCTGTATATATATATATATATATATATATATATATATATATATATATATATATATATATATATATATATATATATATATATATATATATTGTATAATGTCTGTGTCTCTGTGTGTGCCCACCCTAATTTACATTAAGCCCCCCCAAATTTGGAGGCTGGCTACGGGCCTGTTTCACAGCATACGTGGATCATCTTTGTTTTCATTCCAAGAAAATCCAATTTTTAAGTAATCGGTATCGTACTTTCTGGAAACTTTTCTTTTTTCGCAGTGTAGGATTAGAGCTGAACGCTCTTCTTTCCCGCATTTTGTTTTCCTGTGGTCCATTTGCGCTCCGTTTCCAACATTCTGTGCTGGAGTAGGCTTCTTTATTAACCATCTATTCAGTGTTTCTTCCAGTTTTTGGGGGGAGCACTGCTCTCCCCCGGAGCTCTGAGAGTGCCCCGTGACGAGATTAAAATAATACGTCTATAATATAATAATAAATAAAATAGTACCAGCAATGCCCTCTGGAATATTTTTTCTGAAAGAACGCCTGCATCTATCTATGACGATCAAACAGGAAACACTGAAAAGTTGTTTTAGGAAGTCTATATAATGCTGCTCACATGCCAGCAGAGAACGTTTTTCTAGGCGTGACGGAACTCAATACACAAAGTGTACCACTGAATGATTGTTGTGTTGGGACCTGCACGTATGCATACGCCAGTACTGATGGATTTCTCTTTAGCATTGATTATTGAAATATATATATATATATATATATATATATATATATATATATATATATATATATATATATATATATATATATATATATATATATATATATATATATATATATATATATATATATATATATTTTCGGGAGCGAAGAAGCAAGAATACTCGCAGAAGGCGCGTACGTTTGAGTTGCGCCATTAGGCGCGTGGGTGACAGGTGTCACCCACCTATTATAATGTAACTAGAATAAATAAAATTATCTTTAAATGACGCTTCTTTCCTTTATTTGATAAAATGTTAATCACAGGTTATAGTTTTGCTTGTACAGAGCATTGTATTCAATATATAAGACTTTTGTTTTATGACTACTAGACTGCTTCCAAGCATGTTACACAAATGTCTTTGAGATATCCTCCAATCACCTATCTCTTACATTTCAAGCACCCCGCATTTTTTGTTTTGTCTCTTCCTCCTCCACAAGCATTTGAACATCATCTGGAGCATGATGTCTTCTTAACATTGACCATTTCTTCTTCCTCAACACCAAATAACAGTCTCATTTGCCACCTTTCCTAATTTCAAGTGTAATTTGGGGAATACAGCATATTCGTTGTATCTGAGATTTAATCATTTCCCAGACAATATCCTCCAAAGAAATTCCTTCGTGACAATTGAGGTGAACTGGTATTAAATTTCAGGATGCAAAGTGCATTAATTGCATATATTTTTAGATCAAAATATTACACAATGGACCATCTTGTTTCGACTCAGTGCTATGGTCACTTGCACTCACGTCATAAATTTCATAATCACTTTCATCAGAAGACACCTCCAACTCCTCCTCTTCCTTCTTAAGCCACTGCAGAACCATATTCTTATATTTTCTCATCTCTGTCCTCCGGCGTGTTGACATTTTACTTGTTACGTATATAGGCGCGTGGTTGACAATTGTCACTCAAACACGCTGCTGCAGAGAGAACTTTTTTCTTACAAACTGTACATGGTAAACAGAAGTGTACTACTGCCACCATAACAAACATTAATAACTAACGTTCAGCTACTGAAAGGCGCGACTCCTAATACCGACGTACAGTGTTGCAAATTTGAGATAAATATCACTGGGTGACACCTGTCATCCACGCGCCTAATCTAGGGTTAAATTTTGCCGAATGACGATTATACTTTCGGATAAATCACACTTTTCTGGAGCTCTAATTGCAAAGAAAAATCCGAAGAATGAATATTTCATTCATTGATTATACAGAACTATCATTGAATATCCCATGATTTCTCCAAGAAATTAAAGAATATTGTAAATATTATTTTTTTAAAAATGAAGCTACTTTGTTTCTACAAACAATAAATTTTCATATTTGCTAGCAAGAAGTATAAAGGGACAAGTGTATTTGTTCTAGTTCGTTCAATAACAGTCGTATGAATGATTAACATGAAATTTATTTGAAGAAATGAACACCCCGATCAACCACGCATGTTACAAAGTAGCACTCGATGCTTAAATTTTAATAAATCAAAAGTCAGTTGGTTTATTTTATGTCTATTGTAAATATCTAACTTTCAAACTAAATTGTAAAGTAAATTTATGAATATAGTGTCTCTGTCCGTATAAGAATATCAGTCGGTGACAATCCAGCAACTGTAATGTAAATTTCTTTCTCCATGACTGTATCTGTTATATGAAATTGTACGCATAGGCAAAGAGGGTTAAAGTGTTTCCATAGAAAAGTAACACAGAGCTAACAGTACTCCCGACGCAATACCCTACCCCGTGACAGATTTTGACTCACCCACTCTCTTTCAATCCTAACTAGCATCTCCACTGACTGTACAACAGAGCAGGGGTCTGCGTAAACACTTACTCTTAACCTCATTAACAAATTCTTCCAATTTCCATTTTCTGAATAGGCTTCACAACGTATGTTTCTGCGCCAAAATAAAATTTTCATGATTAAAAGGAAAAACTTCTCGCGATCCACCAAAAAATGGGCCGCGACCCATACTTTGAGAAACACCATTTTGGTTTAGATCTGGCCAGTAGTTACCGAAAAATGAAGTACTACATACACACACACATACACACATCTTGAATGAAACTACAAGCTCCCGTTTACATACACCGGGAGCTAAAAGAAAGACCCTAATATCGGGATCACAAATGGAACATACTGAATGTAAGCAGAATCCACTTTCATACACTAAGGAGCTAGGCTTGAGCCGGGTAACCGTTCCCTGGCTACGCCACTGGTCTGCATACGGCCCAATGTATATAGAAGGGGATTACCATCACAATTTCGTGGAGTGGCACTAGCACATGATTATTATGTAATATTTCATACTGATTATAATATAAACAAAAAAAAAAAAAAAAAACAATTAGTTTACTTCTGAGCGTGCGCAAATATCGGAAAACATCACAGCTTTTTTTCTTTTAAATCATCTGTAGAGCAGTAGATAAGTTGAAAATTCAGTAGAACTACTGAAAAATCAGTTTGGTTGGCAACATAGCGTCTGTGACATGAGCAATCGCCTGTGTGAACAACGCTGTACAAATTTACCCAGTACACGCAAGTATCCTTAACATAAGACAATCTGAGATCATTTCCAAATGCGCTTATTTTCGCTCCGCTACTAACTAAGAGCAAATTTACATAAAACAACAAAATAAAGCATACGGAACAAGTATTACGAACTCTAGGAACGAGTTGGTCTATGACATATAGGGAGACCAAGATCCGTTACAGCTTATGTCAACGCAACGTAAACTCTGCGTTTTAGTTTGCGACAATGTTGGTGCCATTTATAATTGAATGTAGCATATTTTGCATTGCATTTTGCTCTGCAAAGTTTGCAATGGCTGATACTGAATAAGGCACAAGGGCTTATTCCATACCTGTATTTGCAAAAGCTGTGAAGCGTAACGAAATGTATAACATGACAAATCCAATTATTAATATTATAATTGCTATTCCTATTATTCCAAACTAAATCACAGATTTCGCGTTGCGTTGACGCAAACCATTATGGAATAAGACATATAGGTGAAGGTAAGGTAAAGCCCTTCTCATATGGACCTGAATTAAGGCTTCAGCCGAACCCGTGTCAAGTTAAACCAACCACAAACACTAAAACGACCAGAACATATCTCAAAATAATGGGCTAATAATGGGCTAATTAGTTGCTCTAATCCAAATTTTTGGGCTCCTACTGTTCAGCGGGAAATCGGTATCAAAATGGGCGAGTCTAGCTTGACATCAAGCTAGAACCCCCATACGGTTACAATGGTCGGATCAAAAAATTCAAACGCCAGAATTATTTACTATTTATGGGCTAATTAGTTGCTCTAATCCTAATGTTTGGGCTCCTAGTGTTTAGCGGAAAACGGAATCAAAATAGGCGAGTCTAGCTTGACATCAAGCTAGAACCCCCCATATGGTTACAATGGTGCGATCGAAAAAATTCAAACGCCAGAATTATGGTCTGTTTATGATCTAATTGGGGCTCTAATTTCGATTTTTGGGCTGTTACCGTTTAGCAGGAATTCTTTATCAAATTATAGGAATATGCTTAACTTCTAGCTATAAACCCAGGCCTATGATACTCGGATCGAAAGAATTCAAATGTCAGAATTATGGGTTACTTGTGTGCTAATTAGTTTCTCTAATGTCGATTTATGTTCTTCTATCGTTAGCAAGAAATCTCATGGAAGATTGGTATTGACTTTTAGATAACGTGGGATGATAATTTCAAAGTTGTTATGTGAAAATATCGTTGTTTATTAACTGAAAATTGATTTATTTGAATTCTCTGTAAATGCTTATATATATACTAGTAAATCCATGAATCCTCTTTTTACGTGTTTATGTTCATTATGTTTGGAAGTAGATAGTGTATATATATAGAATTTATATAGTGTATCTGTTGGGATGTAGTATGGGCAGGAAGTTACATGAAATTGTACTCCCATGCGCAAAAAAAAAAAAAAAAAAAAAAAAAATTGCGCGTATACTGTAACTCAAGATTTTTCGCATTTATTCCATTTTCCTTACGTTTATGGGTAAAATTCAGTTATTAGTATGTGGAGATAATAGAATGCAATCCATCTAAGGAGATATTTCCAAAATATATAATAAAATAATAAAAATATAAGCAAAAAACAAAATTATGCTCGGTTTTGTGTATACTGGCAACGATGACTTCTAGGGATTTTTTCAGTAGCAGATCACAATTGCGGAGGGAATTCAGTAGGGGAATCGAGAAGTTGGATTAAGGAACTGGATAGTGGACTAAAATGTTGCATTTATTGGTTAAAACCTAGTGTGTAGATTGCCTGCCAAATAAAAATTAGCTTCTGTAACTAAGATGTCGTACGAAAATATAGAATTAAACAGAAAAACTCTTATCTTAAGGTTCGAAGCGATACGCACCATGGTTATGAAGATTATTTCTTTAAAAAAGAGCCAACACAACGTAGCCTCCGTGGTTAGGTGGATAGAGTGGCGGAGTCGTAGTTATTTTATTATTTTGACACCACATCGAATCACATCCCATCCCATCCCATTTTTTTTTACAAAACATTGTAGGAAGTGTATAATTTTGATGTTAATAAGAACCGAAACAATATAATAAGGAAATAATTTATTGGTAGTATCCTTTAATCGACGTATTTATTCACTATTAGAATACGTGTACTATTGGAAACAGTTATTGTTTTCAGTTTATAGTCTTGCATGTTACTTCCCGTTCTTGAACAGCAGACAACTCACTTCGGGTTTGTGTGTCAGGAAGAACATACGCGACCTTGAAAGTCTGTCCAGTCTTACCCCTTGTTACATCGACCTGATGTTAAATGATCGTTTATGTGTGTATGTTTGTGTGTGTGTGTGTGTGTGTGCGCTTGTTTTTTGCTTTTTAGAGTATTGACTCTCTCTCTATTTTTTTCTTATCCACAAGTGCAAGAATGCTTTCGTTGAACGTAACTAAATTATACAGATCCATGTATACGGAACACGAATATTTCCAAATATAGAATGAATATGAACGATAATCATACCAGATTTCTACATTATATAGTAGCGTGAAAAACTGATATTAAAATGATATAACAAACAGGCATAAGCTTTTTTTCTAGTATGGCAACACATTAAACGTAACTCATTAAATTTTGGTAATTACAAATTATCATCTTACGTGTCGTTGTATTCCTATTCTTTTTCACGTTCAAGCGACGAAAGAAGAAATTGTAGTAATAGTGATAAAAATCGAATTCGAGATTTCAATGAATTCAAGTTTCACGCCCCCACATATCGAAAAAGTGATTTTGATGTCTGTCCATCTGTTCGTTTGTCGGTTCGTCATGCTTTTACATGCATTCAAATAGAGGCCATACTGTTCGACGTATCTGGAACTAAGTCTAGACATGAAGTTTTTATAACACTTTATCGTTTCGAATTCTATATTCTCCGACACATAAAAATAAGGGTAGTTTACTGAAGGATGAAAATTTAAAATAATTAAATTGTTTCAAAAATAGCTGTAAAGATTTTGCTTATTTTTTTACAAATATAGTTTCAATCATTGCTCTGAAAAAATACGTAAGGTGTAATTTACTGTATGGGATGCGTTTTTTCGAACAATTTTCTCAATCACATTTTATAAATAAATGTATCATTAATAACCTAACAATATGACACAACTTGTTCGTCCTGTAAAATTCAGAAGGGTAGTTTAGCCTACTCTTCGACGATTTCCCCATTAGCGCCTGACCCAATTTTGTTCATATTTCATAAATAAATGTCACATATATAACCTAACGATACGGCATAATTCCATCATCCCAAAAAGCTAGAAGTGGTATAATACTTTTCGGAGTAAGATTTACCCTACGATTTTGTGGAGAACGACTCAGGCAATTTTGTTCGTATTTCATAAATAGCATAACTCGTTTGTCCTGAAAAGATACACAAGGGATATTTTATTCTTGGGGATGACTTTTTTGACGATTTCTCAGAAAGTACTCGGACGCTTTTGCTCATAGTTCACATACAATTATTTCCTTAATAATTCTAATATATGGCATAAGTTATTTCTAACAGAAATATGACCAATGGGTACTTTACTTTTGGACATAAGTTGCTTCGAACAAAGTTTTCCAAAAACACATTATTTTATTCGCATTTCCCAAATAAATGTTTCAGTAATAGCTGCAGCCTAACACGAGTCAGTTTAAGAAATTCGAGCGAGAAAATTCAGTGCGTTTCATCCGTACCCATTCTTAAATATATTTTTAAATGTTACACCTAATCACAATTTTCCTAACAAAATCGAAACTTCTATTTAAATGTGCCTTGTTGTTGCCAAATGGTTCAAGTCCATTGGTTCTGGATTTGATTCCCGGTGAGAGCTAGTGTATTTTTATCCAATGTGATACTTGCTTGTATAGGTAATAAGTAGGTGCAAAGAGAAAAGTGTTGAAACAAGCCTAACCAACCTAATAAATAATACAAAGAAATAATACAATATTACGAAATTATAGAAGAAACGTTGTTAATATTAGATATTTGCGTGTGAGATTGTCCAACCGATGACTGTCAACTCCAAAGGTAAGAAAGTGAAACATCCAATACCAGGTTAATCAGTGGTCTCTAGGTAAACCTATCCTACTAGGAAGTGATTGAGATACCAAAAAATGTTGTAATCGCTGGGAGACATGTTAGGAGAATTCATTGGGTGAGAGACTTTAATTCATGAATAGTCTGCACCTTCATTGGTGTATTGAAGTGCGTAGGTGGTGTGTGTTTAGCACATCGGGTTCCTTTATTGTTAGTCCCAGCTTTCTAGACCGGATGCAGTTATTCCCGGTAGAAAATACAATATATATATATATATATATATATATATATATATATATATATATATATATATATATATATATATATATATATATATACATTTCTATTACTATTAAAGTAAATAATTACACTCATTCCCTCAATGTGATACTTGCTTGTTTAATTGTATACAGAGAGCTGATCCGTGGAAAAATCGTTCATAAAAATAAATAAAATAAACTCGACAAATATTCTTGTAAATAATAGGTAAAAGTTTGCGTCACACTGTTCATTTTGCTGGGCACGCCAGTATGCCACGTTATCCGGTTGTGGCACACTGGAATATAGGGTATGGCTTTCTAATTTTTCCCAACTATTTTAACTGCTTCAATTGAAATGAATTTATAATAATAAGAGAGTGAATTTAATCTTCTTACCCTTCGATTTAGAAATAAGGTCCGATAGAATTGTATATATAAAAAATAATAATACTCAGAATTTTATAGAGTGGTTTGTTTTATTCGAAATGACATACTTCCTGCAACTGTTTGGGTTGGAATTATTTGAAATCAAATTTTACGACCCACGGTTATACCGGCTAGGCTAAAGGACACGGTGATGATGAGAAATGAATGCAATGGTGGAATGAAAAAAGTGGGAGAAAACGGAAGAACTCCGAGAAAACCCATGCACATGGTGTTTCTCCACCACAAAATTCACTTGGTGCGAGCTGGGGTCGAACCAAGGATCCCATGCACCAAAGGTGAACGCTTTATCACTGAGCCACCGCGGCCCCTCTGAAATTATTTATAGGTGAGAGTGACTACTTTTATGAAAACTTGATATTGAACACATTTGTTTAAAAATACCAGCTTTTTGTGAAATATTGCTTAATATTCAGGAAAACCTAAGTAAATAATAATAAAATAATAATAATAATAATAATAATAATAATAATAATAATAATAATAATAATAATAATAATAATAACTATTATTATTATTATTATTAATATTATTATTATTATCTTAAATTAAAAACTCTCTGGACCTAGTGCATTGGCACAATTCCACGAATCAAAAAGAATGTGTTTACTTATCATATAAGTGTAGAAGGACTTAATCCCTGTTGCTTTCAATATAAAAAGAAAGTGTCCAACTGTCAAATGATATGCTACATAAAATGCCCTATGCAACATAATGTAGTATAGAGTCATCATTCCAGGTTGTCTAAAGAACACTTTCGTTTTAGCAAGAAAGGAAGAAAATAGAAAATACTGAGTTTTAACCTAGTAGAAAGTTTGCAGATTTAAGGGAAAATGCACAGAGTTGTTGGATATAAAATGTAGTTCGGATTAATGGAGTAAGACACCGTAAATATTTTATTGTTTGAAATATACTGGGAGTGACCAAGCCATTACATATGGAAATATCGAAAGAGATACGTTAATGGTGTTAGTTGCAAACTTTTTTAGAAATGAAAAAATTAAGGAAAGCTCTAAAACTCTGATATCACAGATCCAAATTGACTGACTGTTAAGTAAAACTGCTAAATCTGAGTAAAGCAAAAATAAAATAAAAAAGTATTAATGACCTGTGTTAGTTTCAGACATATCATTCTCATATCAAAACTACGATAGAAGTAAATTATGAATAAAGGTGAAATCACAGTTCTGGAATACTAACAAATGATTTTGCTAGATGTAACTTTTCAGAAAACTTTTTTATAAGACTTTAGATTTATTATTATTATTTTTTTTGTTTGTTTATTAGCTTCCCCATGCCGTAACCGTCGCAAACTCCTAGTGGCTCACTTGCCGGTAAATGGCGATCGTCGATATAGCGACGCGTCGAAGGATTGCCGCTAGCGTGCCACTAGTGGCAGGGATTCGTCGAGTCGAAGCAGATATCTAGAATCGGGGGTATTGAAGTTACCACAACGTAAGAACGAGGACTTCATTTTGGTCCGCGCTCGTTTGATTTGTCACGGAGAATCGTAAAAGGACCAACATGAACTATCGCCAGTCATGTGCATGCGGTTATTATTATATATTATTTTTCCCTGACGAATTGTTATTATAAGGACAATATTTGATTTCCGGGGGTCAAGAGTAACTCCTGCCTTTACATTATGAAGTGAAAAATCTTGAGGTGGGTGCGTATAATTGTATGAATTTAGTTGACAACTGTCGCCGATCACTAGCAAGTGAATATGGGAGAACTATGAAAAAAGTAAATAGACGTTTGCCATTTTGTTATAAAATTACATGACGAGTGCATTTGATTTGATTCCGAACAGTTGTCTTCAAATATACACGGTTAAAGAAGCACTCTGATTAGAAATATTAAAAAGACTTCAACGATTTATCACTCTACAAGCTGTGTCTTCATAATCGCCTCCGTGACGAATTCCGAAGAACACGCAATTAGCAACCCTAAGGTTGATGGTTCACGCCCAGCTCAGGGCACTTTCGTTTTATTTTTTAAAAAATGTTTTTAGACTCATCTTGATGCAAAGAAATTACGCATATAGGCGATTTAACGTATTTTAGGGAAATAATTCTGTGGTTCGTTGGCGTTCCGTCGCTTCTCTGCCGGTGGTGGTATAATTTTCAAAACGGAAGTGGGACCAATTTTTGGCTGCGGGACCGCCAATTTTTGGGGACATGTCACTAGTTGCCTATCGGTGGTCCACCGACGTTCACGGCATGGGATTGTCCCCTCACGAGTGAGGCAGATTGTAATCGACCAAGAGTGTTTTGGAAAAATGGGAAACATCTTCCGACTTCGACTTCTGAATAATCCGTTTAGGATCAAGTCGAATCAAGGCTGCGCCACGGGAAGGTAGAGCAAGTGAGGCAATCGTTCCAAGCACTACGCTCGAGAGCTTCCGTTTCATTCAAGACTTAGACTCTTCAGGAAAAGTAACAAGTTTATTACTTGTAATTCATTCTTTGAGTCAAAGTATTTTACAATAAACCATCGTTTTGTAAGATATTTTTACGATTGTATACTATTAATTTCGAAAATTGTACTCATAATATAATTTCCCATCATGGATTTGAAAAAATCAAAGTTGGAACAAAGACAGATCTCCGATCCACATGTCTCTTCATGTTTGATATTGAAGTCTCATCTTCATTATTGACCCTTAATTTATTTTAGTCCTAGGCAACGCGAATCGACGGGATGGCTCTAAGTGAAAACATTCATTTAGATGGTTAAGTAATCAGGAAATTCCTGCTGTTATTTCACGAAACACAACAGAACTTGAGGGAAAAAAAAATTGCTTACCAGGGGGAGGGAGTAAATCATCTGCTTACGTTTGCTTAACTAGGAAGAAGGCAAGGGCGCCGATCCTGGGGGGCCGGGCCCGCTCAAAGCTCATGTAGACCTCCTTTGTATTTATGAATATACAATATTTGGCATTATTTGAGTGTAATTTGTCTTAAAATTCTCATATATCTTCTGCATTTGAATGCCCCCCCCCCAAATTTAAAGAGAAATTGGAGTCCTTGGAAGATCTAGTAAAATGAATAAAATTGTGATAACGTAATACTTGAACAACTCTATCTAATGGAGGAAAGTAAATTAGTATTCAACACTTCTTTCAGTTTTAAGCATTTCAAAAATTCTCGTAATTTAGTAGCGTCCCGGATTTGCATTTTTGAAGTACGGGAACTTTATCTATACCTTAACGTGGGAATCGGTTTCGGACCATGCGCTTAAGCCGCTTTGCCATAAGAGGCACAAGGAGTTTTTCTTTCGATTTCCTCAGGAATATTGCGAATGGTATAACTTTTAAAACTATGTTTAAAAAAGAATACACATCGACATAATAAGATGATAATCTGATACCTAGGAAATATATTGAATTGTTTTTAATTTGTTCTCACGCTTCCAAATCAATACTTATGCTTTTTTTTATTCCAGCCTTTTAATATAAGCATTTCAGACTATTGTCTGTTCTAGGACGATACAATTCTAGTTCATGTATATGCTAGCTTTGGAAATACAGTAGAGTTTCGCTTATCCGACATAAACAGGCAGGCAGAACGCTGGATAATATGGATGTGTTAAGAAAAGACCTATTAAAATTAAAACTTATGATATAATTTTACATATTACGCATATAATAATAATGTTTTATAACAAATAACTGCACTGCACTGAATCAGGGACGTATTCAGCGTGAGAGCCTGAGAGCTGTCTCTCTTCGAAACTCAAGCACTTTTTAATAAACTTGCCTTTACCCTTTTGAGGTTCTTTTATATCAGTTTACTAGTAGTCAGTTTCCAAACTTTGGGCAATGTGCTGTTGTCTTGTTATAATTCTAAGAACATACCATAATGCAATTATACCAGATGCAGTGGCGTATTTAGGGGGGTGGCTTCCGGGCTTAAGCCTCCACGAAATCTTACTTAGTATAGTAAAGTAAATGAAATATCTTGCAGAATTTTCACATTTCCAGGCAAACGCCCCCCTGAAAGTTAGCAAAGCCCCTCCCGAAACAAAATCGTAAATACGCCACTGACCAGGTGGAATTAAAGAACAGTTTTAAATAGGATTAACATTTCGTTTCCGTTCTGTTTTTAACTTTAATATATTAGAACGATACACTCCATGTCTTCTTGCTATTTTTGTTATGTGATATACGTAGCAGACAGTTTTCTTTAGTTACATTTCTCTCGAAAATATGTTTCATTTTGTTTGTGCTATAATGCAGTTTCCAAAATAAACCGGTTTATAAATGAAAAGTAGGAAAAAGTTTAAGAGAAGTACAGAACTGTTGCATTATTATTATTATTATTATTATTATTATTATTATTATTATTATTATTATTATTATTATTATTATTATTATTATTGATATTTAAAAACATTAGAATTACGTGATTACGAGGATTCGTGTTGGGCCCCCTCCGAATAGAAAACCTGGATACGTGTCTGCACTGAATGACAGACGTATGAGTCAAGGTGTAGACGGGCGCGCTAGGCGATAGACTCCACAGCATGAAAAATAGATTAAGACCACAACTTGCAGATCTTCTTGCCGATTGGTGCTATTTGCATTGATATATCGGATCATATGGTATGTGGAACAAAGGATGGTCGGATAAGCGAGACCATGGTGTATTGGTGTTTCACGCACCTAAACCTGTAAAATGTTTGTATAAACAATTATCTTTCACTCCCTAGCTAAATTTGTTTGTATGATCACATACCTTGCCTCATAAAGTATAGTCTTATAAAGAAAAAAATATTTTTTTTTTTAGCTAAAACCTAAAGAAAAGCCAACTTCAATTTTTTTCTTTTTATTAATGGCAAACTGGTCCACTTCATCACGATAAATCACGTTTGGTACTAAGATGTCTTTTTCTGTCCGTATATATCCTTCACACTTCGTTGGAGACAAAATTGTTTTTTCCCCAAGGAAACAGGATGAGAGAAACTATACAACAACATGAACAGAAAACAATAGCTATTAACAATAGTTCTCTAATCCTGGATAAATACGTCATTACAGCAAAATATCAGTAAGTTGTCCTTATTATATTGCTTCGGTTCTTATTAACATGAAAATTATAATGTTTTGTAAAAAAAAAAAAAAAGAAAAAAGAAAGAAAGAAAGAAAAGAAAAAGAAATGGGATGGGATTCGATGTGGTGTCAAAATAATAAAATAACTACGACTCCGCTACTCTACCCACCTAGCCACGGAGGCTACGTTGTGTTGGCTCCTTTTTTTAAAGAAATAATCTTCATAACCATGGTGCGTATCGCTTCGAACCTTAAGATAAGAGTTTTTCTGTTTAATTCTATATTTTCGTACGACATCTTAGTTACAGAAGCTAATTTTTATTTGGCAGGCAATCTACACACTAGGTTTTAACCAATAAATGCAACATTTTAGTCCACTATCCAGTTCCTTAATCCAACTTCTCGATTCCCCTACTGAATTAACTCCGCAATTGTGATCTGCTACTGAAAAAATCCCTAGAAATCATCGTTGCCAGTATACACAAAACCGAGCATAATTTTGTTTTTTGCTTATATTTTTATTATTTTATTATATATTTTGGAAATATCTCCTTAGATGGATTGCATTCTATTATCTCCACATACTAATAACTGAATTTTACCCATAAACGTAAGGAAAATGGAATAAATGCGAAAAATCTTGAGTTACAGTATACGCGCAATTTTTTTTTGCGCATGGGAGTACACATGCCATTAAGTAGCTGTTGTTAGAAAAATAATTGTGTTGTTGTTAAAAAGAGAGAATCACTAGGAATAAGAGATGGCGCTGTAAACAATAAGTATTGGAGAGCTTTGCTCTCATTTTTTATTCAATTTTAACTCTTTACAATTCATTACTTTGGACAATTTTATTATTTGTTACAACTTTAATATATTATATACATTTTCATTATGTTAATGCGCTGCTTATCCTTCAGTATTATTACATTAATAGTGTGATAAACAATTTCATTTAAAACAGGCAATTCGGCCATCTTGGCTCGTGCCATTTTAGTACATTTATTTATTTAAACAATTTATAATTAAAAACAAATATAGTGATATAGTCCACAAGGTCCTAATGGCTGGGACGTCCTTTATAAATCTCCCGTAAGGGAGGTGACTGAAAGAAAGAAAGAAAAAAGAGAATTACTAGATTATGAAGTAAGTAATGGATGTACTTGTGAGTTGAGATTATTTAATATGTTTAGTTAGAAGCCGTAGCGATTGTATATCCACTAATAATAGTTGGATAGTTCTTGTGAAGAAGTGTATACTAATAAGAGGTATAGAAATAAAAGTGATTATTGGTACTTAAGTGCGTTATTGATCTGGACAAGTTTGCAGTAATACATTAGTCACTATTGAGGTGTGTTTATATTCTTTTAGTAAGAATATAGAATTTTACATTTGGCGCAGTCGTTCATTGAAGTTACGCTCTGTTTAATCATGTCTACAATTCCAAGCTTTCCGATTTTTAATGTGGAAACTGATCGCCTCCAAACTTATTTGGAACGCTTTGAGTTTATGTGCATAGCAGCACAAATACCAGAAGAACGAAAGGTTGCAACATTATTTACAGTAATGGGAACAGAAGCTTACGATCAACTATGTAACATTTGCTGGCCAGATTCTCCGTCAGCAAAATCTTATGAAGACATGAAGATCGTGATGAAAAAATATTATGCTGCAAAAGTAAATATAATTTCGGAGAGATATCAATTTCACATCATGCGACAGAAGCCTTACCAGTCAATTTCATCTTTTGTATTGGATTTAAAAAAACAGTCGACCTTCTGTGAATATACCTGTTGCTTGGACGAAAATTTGAGGGATCAATTTGTTTTGGGGATTGCGGACGAATCAATTCGTAGAAAGTTACTCAATACACGAGATCTAACATTCAGCAAAGCAACAGAAATAGCATTAGCAATGGAAAGTACCGAACAACAACTTCGGCTTTATAAGACATCTGAAAAAATTGAATTAAACGCTATCAAATCGTCAAGGGTCCGTCAAAAGAAGGACAGTACATCAACATCACTGTCATCATCTTCGTCATCTTCTGCTCAGGCTTCACCAAAGTCAAAGAGTAATTGCCGATATTGTTCGATGCAGCATAAAAGAGGACGTTGTCCGGCATGGGGAAAGATTTGTTTACGTTGTGGACGAAAAAATCATTTTCCTTTGACGTGTAAATAC
The DNA here is from genome assembly GCF_964235325.1 of Thermobia domestica. Taxonomy (NCBI): domain Eukaryota; kingdom Metazoa; phylum Arthropoda; class Insecta; order Zygentoma; family Lepismatidae; genus Thermobia; species Thermobia domestica. The sequence continues at coordinate 194,377,726 of NC_137458.1, read as the reverse complement.
AACTCGTTTGTGTCTTCAGAATCAGAACGTCAAACACAAGGTTTAGTTAATTCTGGGTATCAAGAGACTACAATCATTGATCAAGATGAAGCACAAGAATTAAGTAATTTAGCTAACATTCTACGGCTTGATACAATATGGGTGGAAACGCCAAATGCAGATATGGCAGGAACAGACGCAACTTCGGCTTCGGATATGTTACCAGCAATTGCAGTCAGTACAAGTATCAGTATGGAACAACCACAGGTTAACGAACATACGTTACGTACTTCTGTAGATTCTGTGACGGACGAAGAAATGGGATTCAAAAACAATTCAACGTCAAATGATGAAATCCAAAAACCAATACATATTGTACAGCGTAAAAGACGCACGAGAAACAAAAGAGCATCATCACACCGGCAACTAAAATCAGCTACTGGTAACGAAAGAGAAGCAGCAAATAAAAAAAAGTGTAGTAGAAAAGAAGTCGACAGATAGCATGGCTAGGAACTCGAATGGTGAAGATCCTTTGCATAAACGGTCAATTGATCGAGATAATTTGTTAGTTGCGGTAGTTGAGAAACTAGAGAAACTAGAGGCACAGATTGATGAGCTGAGGACCTGGTGTAAAGCACCGAAGAAGAAAGACAAGCGAGATTGACAATTAAGACTGTATTCATGATTAATTGTTGTAATGAAAAAATACTAATTGTACACTGAGAAAAAAAAATGTAGGTGGCATACTTAAAAACGTAGGTTACATTCGTAATTCCTGTAGTTTCTGGACTTAACGTACAACCGTATATAGCATCCTGCAGCAAACGTATAGCTGAAAAAGTATGTATTATACGTACTGTCTACATAAGTGCAATGACGTCATTCGTGTGACATCATCTACAGTAACAAGTATATACGGAGGTAATATCTAGCTTTGTGACGTCAGGATCGTATGTAGCATGTGGGTTAATAATGACGACACTCACTGACTATCAGGACGGATCGTAATATCAAGAAGTATGCAATATACGTTCTGTACGTGTGTTTCTTGCGTTCAACCCCGAGACAGCATCTATATTGTACTTGTGCCCCGTACGTACGACTAGATACAGTGTACGTATTGTACCTATGTATTATACAGATTTTCCTTATGTCGCACACAGCTTGTCCCGATACAGCATACAGAATATCCGTATGCACCATACAGAGTGCACATATGCAGCTTACAGACTGTCTGCATGCGGCATATAGATTACACGTATGTCGCGTACAGGCTGGCCATATGTAATGTATGGATTGGATGTATGTAGCTTATAGATTGTCCATATGAAATATACGGATTTTACCTGTATCGCATACGTATTGCCTTGTTGTAATATATGAATTGGACATATTCAGGATCTAGATTGTACGTATAGTGCACCATTATTGAAGTGCTGCAACATACTGAGAAATGCATGATACATTCTTACTGTAATGTTGCCACATATTGTTTTTCTCTGTATGGAAACAAAAATAGCTTAAAATATGGTTGATCTCCTTTGTGCCAATAATAATAAAATTAAAAATACTACACTTTTCAATCTTAGTTTGGAGCAGTGAAACTGTCCAGAGAAATGTATTTATCTGCAGGGTGTAAGTTTGGACTTCCTGCTAATTCTTTGGAAAGCTACTGCAAAGCCAAGTGTTGAAAAGTGGCACAAGAGTTAATTTTAAAATTATTGGCACAAAGGAGGGTAACCATATGTTAAACTATTTTAGTTTTCATACAGAGTAAATCAATATGTGACAATATTACTGTAAGAATTTATCATACCTTTTGCAATAACTTAGTTGCAGCACTTCAATAATAATGCAAAATGCACAGCCATGTACAATCCTATGTTCAAACTCAAAAAAGACTTACGTACAGTCATTTATTAAGCCGTTATCATCCATTGCTTGTACAGTCACGAAAGAAAATATTCTTCAGTTGACAAAATTTGTTTTCCTAAAAACTCAACAATAAATTAACCTATCAGAGTACCGACTTTGGCAGGTTGTCAAGTTATAACTATTCGAAGAATAACAACAAAAAGATCCAAATTAATTAATTTGTTGCCGAGCTATTGGCAAAAGAAAATTTGTCAACTGTCAAATACTTTCTTTTCCGTGTGTACTATATAAAGACGACTTTACCTCATTCTTTTCCTTAATAATATCCTCTTCCAAAATGCAGAAGTTGTTACCACAAGAGGCGTGAATAGGATTTTCCAGAAATAACTTCTCTGCACATTTTAATTAACAGATAAGTTATTTTTTAAATGACGCTATAATTAAAAACATGGTGTCAGCTGAAAACGTTTTCCCTCACAAGATGATTCCTAAACAGTACTCGCCATTAAAAATGCAACTTCAAGGAGACAGGGTAGCTACGCCAAAGTTCCCAAGCCGATATCTAATAGTAAGTGTCGAATATGCTTAACCCTTAACATACCAAGCGGGGTACTCTAGGGACCCCAGAGAGTGATATTTGGTGATACTGCCGCAATTATAAGAATCAATTTATTCTCGATTTTTATATGTATCCTGCAACCCTTTGAGATATTAATTACATGATTAGATCAACGATTCGTTTCTTTAAAAAATATAAAAAATAAAAAGACACTTCAAAATGTAAAAACTCCATTGTTAAACCTGTGTTTCAGATTTACGAACACAAAAGTATGAAATTGTATGAAGAACTGAATAGTGTTCAAATATACATAATATTTGACGTGAACAATGTTCATTTAACTTAAGTATGCTTCTAGACATCCAAAAAATAATAGTTGGAGTAACCCTCTGCAATACTATGTTGAGAAATTAAAATAATACTTGGGGTCCCCAGAAGACTCCAGCTTGGTAAACAACTTTGACGACTTAGGCTTGGTACGTTAAGGGTTAAAGTTACCGCTGTATTCGCTGTGTGACAACGTGGTGATAGCAGAGCAGAACTGACCCAACATTGACAACCAGAACGACTGTAACACAGCGAGACATCGAGAGGATGTTCTCTTCTGGTATGGTAAGCCATGCGTCTTACGATCCAATGCCACAGCTCATCAACTGTAGCTAGCGGAGTTCACAGGTATGAGAAGCTGTGCAGCCATCGACCAAACATATTTATCCTTCCCTGCTCTATACATTCTGCAAATTTGGACTTTCCTGGATGTCTCCTTCTTAGTTCAACATTTTAAGTAACGAGCAGTGTAATAGTCTCATACATTATTTAAAGAAAGAGCGATGATTCTCAGAATTACTCGGAAGTTTCTAGTTTACAATTATATACATATATATATATATATATATATATATATATATATATATATATATATATATATATATATATATATATATATATATAGATGATAGATAGATATAGATATAGCTATACAGATAGATAGATGTACAATAATTTAAAACGGTTATATCAAAGTTTGCATTCAGAGTACAAAAAGAAGTATATCTTTCGGAACATTGATTTTAGCCAGATAATACCACTAGTAAACTCAACCACACTCAGTACCGTTAGTTGCTTGGTATTGTCTATGAGGCAAAGATCATCGTATCTCATTGCGTGTAGATTTTGGTATTTGTTTAACACTAAAAATTGTTTGTCGCTAATCGAACCCAGTAACATATATATACCGACAGGACGTACGTTAGTCACAAGGTTACATGAGTGAAACACTAAATTATTCGATTGACACTTGCGGCCTTGTCAACACTAGAGAAAGGTACAAAGTGATTAAATAAATACGAAACATAGTACATACAAAATATAGCGATGTATGAAGTCTTCTTTTCATACGATTTGGAGAAAGGATACATCTGTAGAGAGCAACATAAATGATTTCTCTGGATAATTTGGATTAGTCCAGAATTCGAACAAAAATAATTTTGAAATTCGTTAAATCCAACATTTTTTCTTTCTTTCTTCGGATTCTCAATAAAGTTGACTACTGAAAAGCTGAGTTACAGATTTTATGTTAAAACATATTCACTATACCATTGCCTTATTCACAGAACAATACATTAGTTATTAATGTATGACTGAAATAATAGTGCTTCGTGCAGATTTACTTTATCCAATCGGAATTGCACAATGATAAAAAAAATGTTGCAAGGTATAATGTTCTTATTTACAGAGAAAAAGAGTTGAAAGGACTTAACGCTAACAAACATTTTCTTTAAACAGACATACATTTATTCTAATTTATGGAAGAAAGAAATAATTTGCGGAGCAGTATATTTATTAAGGTTACATATTTGTACAAAAGAATGTAAATACAATCGGGTCTGTCTTCAGAAAGGACGTGCTTTTAGCCACAAATTACACTGCTTCTTTTCGCTGTCTTTCATGCAGAATCCTGGTTTTGTTTTGATGCATGAAATACCTGAAACAAAAATCCAAAAATATTTAAAATGTTACATTTTAAAATATTTAACATTTTTTAGATTAAATGGACAAAATCTGTTAGGTCAGGTATGGACTTTTGGGTTTCATGTAGAAAAATGATGAATTTAAAAAAAAAGTGTTTGTTGATGCTGAACAACTCGAAATGTATTACTATGCAAAAGTAAGTGGGTACCCACTGGCGTTCGAGGTACCATGGGGTACCTAATGTGTCTGCATTTTTAGATATGTGGAAATATATGTCTCTAAAATGTAAAGAACTTATATCTGTTTAGTACAGAAAACCGCAACTCGGTAAGCCTTATGGATACCGAGGTATGGGAAAATAAAGGACAACACCATAGAAGTGTGAGTTTTGCGTACTAGATTGTGCAGTTTCGAAAACGTAATTACTGAGGGCTAACAACAACTTCAAAAGTAGTTTCAATTCAATACACTACACACACGTCCTTATGGGGGTTTTCGGGTACTATGGCATTCGCAGACCTCCCATTTCTAAACATTCTAAAATATATCTTAATAAACTTATAAAGAACGTTACAGGTGTGTGTTTATCGAAACCGCAAGTCGGTACGTTTAACAGTTACCGAAATATGGTGAAATAAATAGGAACACCATAGGTATGTGGGGCTTCCATACGTGACAGTAGTTTAGAAAATTAATGAAAATATGACTAATGGCTATCAAGATATTGTCAAATAAAGGGAGGACCCACACAGTTATGGGGTTTTCGTGTTAGGTGGTAAAATTTCCGAAACCGATCATGAAATCTGAATAAGCACCAGTAGTAATTTCATCCTAAAGTAACTGGGTATTTCCATGGGGTTTTAGAACATCATGGGTCTAAAAAGATTAAGTTTTAAAAGCTTTGGAAAATATAATTTGACATTTGTAAAGAGTATTAGAAAAGAGAATAGAGTTACCCAAAACTTCCAGCCAGTACATCTTACAGCTAGAGAGACACCGTGAAATAAAAGAGTATTAGATCTTGAAATTTCATAAAACAACTTTTGATCTTAATAAAAGTTAAATAAGATGGTACTTATATGGGTTAAGTGAGTACCTCACACTCGTCAGGACAATTCCGATCGAAAGATTAATTCAGCTCGAAGTTTTCTTCGGGTAAATCCAAGCGTGATAATTCCTAGCGTACAAAAAGAATGAAAATTCTTTGTCAATATCTAATATAGCAACCGAGATATAAATAATTATGTATTTTACGACGTCGTAAAAATGGAGACCCACATGGATTTGTACTGTTGAGTCTTTGCTGTAAGAAGAAGAAATTTCAGAAAACTACCGTATATACCTTAATAGACAATTAAATGGGTGGAGGCACGGTGGCTTAGTGGTAGAGTGCGTACCTTTGGTGTATTGGGTCCCTGGTTTGATCCGTGTCCAAGTCAGTTTGTAGTCGACATTGTATTCGTGGGTATTCTCGGGGTACTCCCGTTTCCTCCCACCTTTACACTCCATCAATTCTATCATCAACATTCACTTGCCTTAATTTCATTTTAAGATTAAATGGGCAGTTAAGTGTGATCGTATCTCTGTGGATTAAGAGAATACTCCAGTGTAGTTTCTGCAAAACATACTAGGTAAACACCCCACCACGAAGTTACTGTGTCCTCACTGATTTAATTGTCTATTAAGGTATATACAGTAGGTTTTTGAATTTCTTTCTTATAGCAAAGACCCAGAAGTACAAATCCTTAAAGATCTCTATTTTTACGTCATAAAATAAATGACTCGTTATATTTTGGTTACTATATTAGATATTCACAGGGAATTTACACTCTTTTACACAGCTCGATGAACCTTTGGAACTGCCTGAAGAAAACCTAGAACTAATCTTTCCATCGAAATTGTACTGAGGTACTCACTTAACCCATAGAAATACCATCTTATTTAATTTTGTTGGGACCAATAATTTTTCCGAAGTTTCAACATCTCATACTCTTTTATTTCACGGTGTTTCTCTATATGTTAGATGTACTAGCTGCAAGTTTTAGGTAAATACATATTTCTAATACTCTTTACAAATGTCAAGTTATATTTTCAAAAGCTTTTAAAATTTAATCTTGGTAGACTGTAAGATGTTCTAACACCCCATGGAAATATCTAATTACTTGAAGATGGAATTGCTACTGGTGTTTATTAACTTTCCATGACCGGTTTCGGAAATTTTATCATCTAATACGAAAATCCCATACCTGTATTGGTCCTCTCTTTATTTGACAATATCTTGATAGCCGTTAGTCATATTTGAATTCATTTTCCAAATTGTACCTTCAAGTATGCAAGCCCCACATACATATCGTGTCGTTCTTTATTTTCCCATATCTCGGTATCCGTAAGGCTTACCGAGTTGCAGTTTTCGGTAAACAAATATCAGTTCTTTACATTTTAGACACATGTATTTCCATATATCTAAAATGCAGAAATTAGGTACCGCATAGTACTCCTCTACCCCATTGGGGTACGCACTTACTTTTGCATACCAGGGCAAAAACACCAGTAGTCGTTACTTTAAGGTTGAAAACATACTCTTTTGTCTCTTCTGTGAGCACCGTGAATCGGTCGGAGCTGTACCATAGTTGGAAAGAGACACTGATCCTTCCTATATATGACCATGTAGTCAGAATTCAAAATCGAATAGCCGTTGAAGGAAAAACAATATTTTAAAATCCCTTGTATTGCACCGGTAGTAGTCATCTCAAAATCGAAATGTTCCAGTGGTAGTTAGGGTTTTGTACCAGTATTCGTCACTCAAATAACTTGACATAATTTATTCAGAAACGCACTGTTTATCAGTTTAAAATTAAGAATAGAGTATAAACTACTAATCTTAATAACTGTGCATCACTTTTGGCACTCAAGAAAGAAAATAAAAAAGTTTTTACATACTTTTTAAAGCAATTTCAGTAAGAAAAATGTTAACTGAATTCAAAAGTTAACTGTATATTATTTTAACGTTAAGAGTACAATATTAATTACTATGTTTAATAACTATAGTGACTTTAAGCACTCAAGAATGAAAATAAACATGTTTGTACATACATTTTTAATACAATTTGAGAAACAAAATAAGTTAACCGAATTCAAAACTTAATTATATATCACCTTAAGATTAAGAATGGACTATAAAATACTGAGGTTAATAATAATGTATTACTGAAGAATGAAAACAAAAATGTTTTTAACTACCTATATTGTATTTACATGTTGTTATTTCTCATTAACATGCTTTTTGATAACGCACGATATGGGCTAGGGGTACGCACGAGAAATGATTTGAGACTGTCACCTCTCGCAAAGGTGTCGCGAAAGTTGTCTCGTCTCGAAAACTGTATCTGTTTCTATTGGAAGAGCTATGTCTCGTCTCGAATGTCGTAACAAAAATTCGTTACACATGCAGTTTTGTGTAAAAAGTGAAATGTATAAATACAGGAGAGAAAACATTGCAAACAAACATTATGTTAGTATGTTGAACATACTTTTTTGTATGTGGTGCAAAATATCTTCATCTATGGGGTTACTTTGCACCAAAGTTTATATGAAATGAAATCTTTGAGTTTTACGTTCCACGCTTTTGCCGGGTATGCTAAAGGAGACTATAATCATGAGAATGAATGAAATAGTAGAATGAAAACTGTGAGAGAAAACGGGAAAACCCCGAGAAAACCACACACAGTGTTTGTCCAACACAAAGCCCATTTGGCACGTGCTGGGATCGATCCAGGAACTCCACGCAGGAGAGGTGAACGCTCCATCACTGAGCTACTACGTCCCCAAAAACACAACCTCAGAATATACTTCATATAGAGTAGAAATGAAATGAAATCTTTGAGTTTTACGTCCCACGTTTATGCCGGTTAGGCAAAAGGAGACGGTGATGATGAGTAATGAATGAAATGGTCTAATGAAGAAAGTGGGAGGAAACGGGACAACCCCGAGAAAACCCACGCACACGGTGTTTGTCCACCACAAAGTTCACTTGGCGGGGACTGGGATCGAACCCAGGACCCCAAGCACCAGAGGTGAACGCTCCACCACTGAGCCACCGCGACCCCTCATATAGAGTAGAAGTAACAAGATGTAAAAAAAAAAAATGGCCCGTCTGGAGGACATGTAAGCTAAACACCAATACAATTGTTACAGATTTATTTACTTGCACTGTTTAGGCTGAACATCGCAACACCAATATCATTATGTCACATCCTTTCAAAAACTATGCTAACTGCAACGTAGACCTGCTTTGCTTCGTAATGTCCAAATAGTTGATTACTGTGCTCGAAAGCAGGCAAGTAGCATACAAATTTATGATGTTGAAGGCGTTATTTTTCACAGCTATGGTGAAAAAGACATGAAAACGAAAAATAAAAAGAAATCTTTGTTTTACGTCCTACGGTTATGCTATGTATGCTGACAGTCACAAATGAGTATTGAAAATTGATGATCTTGGAATACGATTTGGTGAAATAATGAGGGGGGGGGAAATAGACATTGATTAAATATAAAATTGAAAAGAAATAAGGGCCTGACGCTCAAATATTTATCTATCTGGCAGCCATGTTGATCCCTCTAAAATATCATGAAGTACTTGATTGATTCTAAACCCAATAATAGTAATAGTAATTATAACAATAAACACAGAATACACCTAGATATAATTTACGCACCTTGAAGTGTAGAAATTAATGATTGCAATCCTCAGCATTCCAATAGTTCTTTGGTTTCTCCAAATGAAGATTCGGACATCGGTTTTCTTCTCAAGCAATAATGGGGTACAATAATCAGTTGCAGTCCAAAGCAAAGTCACTAAGTTAAGCATGAATATAAAAGATTTTGTGTTAAACATTTCAATGTAAATTTCATGAAATAGAATTCATTAGTTAGTTACATACAAACTCTTACGCATGTAAGTCAGAATCTACTTGTAATAACTTGTAAATTTAAACAAACTAAATTATACTACAGTTATAGGGACATCAAACATATATTCCATAAGATATATAGTGTGGAAGTACTCGATTTTCGAGGATAATAAGTTGTATATTTTGATTTTATTTTTATGTTTATGTCGCGGAATTGTTAATAAGGTTATGGGAATTTAATGTTGTAAATGTGAAGTAAATGCAAGTTGCACAGTCTGGTTAACGTTTGTGTCAGCAATTTATTGTAAACACTTGTGTATAAGAATGTCATCGTTGAGAGTCTGGCAATGTAGGAAGGAAATGTTGACAATTTGTCTTTCCTCACATTAGCCAGATTCTAGAAATTGTATAAACTGAATCTGTAGGATTTTATGAATTTCATGAGATTACGGATGTACGGAGAATTGCTTAGAACCGGGAAATCAGAGCGTGTCGGGGATTGCAATTTTGAGTTTTGACACATGGAAGGAATTTGTCTCTCCATGTGAAAACGGTGTTACACGTGCCGCAGCAGACGAAAAAGCAGACGATGGTAGTTGGACCCCGCCAAACAAAACCGAAGGACGAGAAGGTTTTGGGAGAGTTCACGGACAGTTCTTGGATGAGTTCTTGGAGAGTTTGCCGAGTTACGACAGCGAATAATTCTTAGAAGTTCATGATCAATTTACCGTGATCATTCTTGGGTTCGATTTTGGAGAATCGAGTTTCATTTGAATATCAGCCAGATGACAAGAGAAGACAGTACGTTGTACTTCAACATATTCTAACGACGCAGAACTTAGGCAGAGATTTGCATTGAGAGGAGCCATTCCTCAATGCCCATTTTCGTCGTCCACCAACAAGGAATTTCAGCTTAAGGAGCAGAGTTCAACACCAGAACGACGAGGGAATACACCAGTTTAATCCAGGTATGTGTGGCACCGAGTCAGAATTCAAAGCTCGATACTTGATCGTTCTGTACCTGTCTGGCAAATGAATCCGAATATCCGTTATAGCTAACATTCATAGATCTTACAGTTCATTCATAAGATTACCGAAATACAGTGTTTTATTTTAAATGAAGTGGACGTATCTTTATTTGTCTAATCCCCAAATGAGAAACCTCTCGCAAGTTAATTTTATAGTTTGTCCCACTCATTCTAGATGGTGAGTGGTAGGCGCCTAGTAGCACTCAATTTGCATCCCCAATTAGGCACTGAGTGGCTAGGTTGTCATGATGGAGATGCTGTGAGTCATTTTGACTAGTGTAACGATCCTAGTAATTAGACAGCATAGTGGAGATGCTGTGAGGCTTAGGCCATTTTGTAGCGTTCCCAGTAGACATACTAAGTCCCTAACTTCATGGTGTAGAGCTGGGATCAGATCTCAGTAAGTAGATTAAGCCCTCCCTTCCCTCCCATGGTGGATTGCTGGAGTTCAATCCTAGTTTTGGCCAGAATTTAGATTAACATGGTAATAAACAATAGTAAATTTAAATCCCTCCCTTCCCACCCATGGTGAATTATGTGCGTTTAGTTAATTTAAAACAATAGTAAATTTAAAACCCTCCCTACCCACCCATTCATGGTAAAGTTTGTTAAATTAGTAACTTATGTATTTGTGAATGAAACCCACCCATCCCACCCTCGCTTCGATTCAGCATGACAGTAAAACAAGTGCGACGACTGAGTTCGATTCTCGATTAAATAACAGAAATGTGCATTAGTGATATTTTTAATGTAAACAACGGATTACGTTCATCAAACCTAGTAATTACATGGTAGTTTGTGTTAGAATATTAAGGTTAATAACAATAACACATAAAGTGATAATATTACAAGTTTACAATAAAAATAATAAGAGAAAAGAAAGTGAAATAATTTTGTTGTTGTTCTGGATACACAGAACGGATGCATGAATCAGGCAGGTTATGCTGAGCGGAAGACGATTGTCGCTCAAGCGTTTAAGCACGAGTGGAGCCGAGTAGACACGAAGGCACACGATTACGTCGAGAGCCGCACGAATTATTTGCTCCGTTTCGAAGTTACGAGCAGAGCAGGCAGAATAACAAAGACAAAACAGTTGTTGTATAATACATTAAATATAACCTACATTAATCCTAGAAGTGAACTATTTAGTATTTATTTTGAAGTAAATAGTAATAAGTGTCACAATGTTGTCTCTAAAGAACAATCACAGGGTGCACTATCCTGTTCTTAAAGACAATGGAAAACCTGCGACGATGTTAAGTAAATCTAGGTACTATTCATTAGATTTAGGAGTTTTAAAATATTTTGCGGAATATTATCCGACATATGATGAAACAAAGGAACAGACGTTTAGAGATAACGTTCTGGGTCGCAGATACAAAAACTATTACATGATTGAATTCTCAGAGAAGAATTTCAGCGTTGATGATTTGGTAGAATTAGGATTCAGGCGACATTTCTTGTCTATAATTACTGGTATTTCAGAGACAAATACGTTAATACGCAACGCTATATTTTTCGCAATCAAAGAAGATCAACTTAAATACAAAGTATGTGCGTTATTCACTAGTGGTGCTAGTCAAGAACTAGTGAACCAATGGCTTCATCGTTTTAGGAATAGATTTCTCTGCACTCAGGCAGTAAAAATTTCAGAGTTTATTAGTACAGTAGCGTTATATGAGAAACAAGCAAAATAGTAGTGGCAAGCGATAAATCGTTGCTAGATTTAGTAGCTTTTGCGTTGTTCTTTAAACAACGGACACCTTGGTTATTAGCCTAGAGATGACCAAGAAAGTAGAAGAGTTTTGTGTATAGATATTAGTATTATTATTATTATTATTAGATATATGAATAGGATAAGGATATATTATTAGTAATTATTGATGTTTTAAGTATTTAGTTAGGATAATAATTTGGTTATAAGATATTTTGTTTAGTAATAGAGGACATAAATATATGGGTAGTTATAGTAGTATTATTAATATTGGAAGAGGAAAATCTGACTATCAATTGGTTTTATTGCGGTATGTCTTTATGGCATATAATTTTAATGTAATTTTAATAGTGACGTAATAAAAAAGAATAAAAGTAGGAAAAGACTATGGAGAAGAAAAGCGAAACTAAGAAAATGAAATATGAATGATTTTGTGATTAGTTTTGTATTAGGATCTTAGATGTAAGAGAAGGCAAGAAGGAAAAAAAACACAAAAATGAATGATGCAATTGAATTAGATTTAATCTAGACATAAGTTAAAATTAAGAAACCCTGATAATTAGGCCAAACCTTTCATTAGGGGAAACTCTAATCAGGAAGGAAATCCCATTCTCTTCGAGTTGAAGTGGGCGATTACCACACTTCGATGAGAATATTTTATTTATTATGCAACATAAGTCTTCCGTGATTGTTGAAAAGAGACACAGGAGTTGACTCGTACATCACGTGAAAGCCGTGCAAATTTTTTTTTGGTGGAGATATCCTTCATTTTTAGCTAGTCCCTTAGCGTAAGATTAAAATTAAGATAGAAATAATTAGCAAGTAAATCATTCGATATTCTAGGGAATACTAGGATAGTCAGAAGAGAGAGAGATGTTAGTAGTACATCTAAATATAGTAGAAATAGAATATAGTTATATTCTTCTAGTATAAAGTAAAAATTGTCTAGATTAATCGATTCATTTGTGTTAGTAAGGAAGAAAGAGGAAAAGAGCTGGATTTAGGAATGTGAGTATTGAGAAGAAGGAAATTTTAGGGAAGATAGATTTAGAATGTAAATAATTAAAGACGTAAGACGTAAAGAAATAACCACCAGTAGATCTATAACATAGACTAAGAGTAATAATAAAATGTGGATAGAGAGAAGAAGAGAGAAATAATAAATAATGAATAATGGTTAATAAGTAAATAAGAGTAAGAAGATAGAAGTAAATAATGAGTTTATAGATTTAAGCATGCATCGACGAATAGATATATAGATAAATATGTATGCGTATATTAGCGCTAGGAGTACTCCATGAGAATATAAGAAGTAGATATAGATATATATATGAATAAAGCGCAAGAAGAAAATGGAGAAATGTTATCGGGGATATGCAGAGGATTTTTCCTGCAGAAGAGAAGCCCTGAACAGATATAGAACTTATTCGAGTTGGAAATATGAAATAGTTTTAGACTTTCTTCGATAGTAGTCCTTCTCACACGCTATAGGCCCTGTTGGCAATTGTTAAAATAATGTAATAATTTAATAATTTAATGTAGAGATAAGTATAGTGTAATAACTTAATAAATATGATAAGAAGTTTAATAGTAATAAATAATAATATGAATTGTTGACTTAGTGAAATTGTTAGGGAAAGGCCATCCTAAACAACGTAACTAGGCAAATAAGTAAATAATAATAAATAAATATAATAGTCTATGGTTATGATCTAAGAGTATAAATAGTCACGTCTTCGATATTGATGAGAAGAAAAAAAAAAGAGATTCACGTCACGAAAGTTGATCAAAATTTAGGTATGAAGAAGAATTAAGTTGTAAAATTTGAAAACCGGTCAGATTTTGTAAAACCATGTGTATAGATATTTATAAATATGCTAACTGTAGCCAATTGTTGATTGAGATGATACGGCAAGTCAGGCTGCCGTATTTAACAACCAAAGCCTTCAGGATTTTTAGGAAATGGAAAATCCATCATTTTCTTAATCGCAATCAATTTTTGTATGCAGTTAACAAGCATTAGGGATAATAATAATTATAGGTTAAGAATAAATAAATATTTATAGTATTTAAATATATTCGCGTGTAAAATTTTGGTTGTACTTACCCATATAGATAATCCAGTAAATAGTCCATTGGGTAATCCTGTGCAATGTCCATAAAGGAATTATATCCATTTAAGTATATATCACATATTAATCAATAACATTTTAACTTTTAAACATTTTATCACTTTATAATATTTTTAATTTTTAATATATCACATTTTGAATATTTTAATCACGAACGGATATGCCAGATTGGTAGAGTAATGGTTGAGTACTAGTATGAATTTTGAATATCGGTAACACTACTGAAGTGCAAGAGATCCCGCACGTAATCCCACGAATAGAGGTCACGAATTGGAACATTTTAGTGAATTCCAATAAACATTCGACGTAGATAAAACATTCACGTACATCATGTGACATAGTGGTTTTGTAAAATAAAGTGTTTTAAAACTAATAATGTAATAAGTGCGACGAAATATTAGCACTCGATGTTATTCAGTCAACGGTGACGCGTGAACAGAATGACAGGAAGTTGAATTAACCTTGACAAAGCTTGATTGAAAAACTGTTGATCTTGCAGTAACTATGCTGGAAGTACATTCAGGATTTCCAATGCCCTGCGTTAGGATTTTCTTTCTGTTCAGATTAAAATGTCAGTGAATAAAATTTTCATGAAAATAAAACATTAATATGTTCAAGTTTTTACAGTGCGATTGTGAATATGTTAATTAACTATGTTCTAAAAAACTATGTTACAAGTTTTTGTTTTAGATTTCCATTCACAGAGAGGTGGAAATAAATGAAGTTAAAACATTACTGATACGGCCAATAAATTTATTGGTTGGCACGTATGGACAGTCAGAGTAATGGAAGTTTTTGGTAATACGACACTATAAAAGCGTTGTCGCTAAGAGGAGATAACTCAAGAGTACTTGCAAATTAATATATATGTATTCATGCACAATCACTCTTGACAAAACGTGATGTGCAAGTATTTCTGCAAAAACTCGCTAGATGTCGCGAGGATATACTTTGCTACATTACATTTCAAATATTGTATTTTATAATTTTAGGAAGTAAGAGAAAAATTAAATTAAAAATTCAAAGATATATATATTATGAATACATGTTAGGTGAAGGAATATCGATTACTATTTATATAATTTATTTTGCATAATAATACATATTTTATTTCATTTCAAGTTTATATTTATCTTTACTATGGTGTTAGTATATATCATGTACAGGGTGTTTATAGAAAATCGCCCTCTTACGATGTCGAATTTGGTTTGCGGAGCAACCAATTTTTTAAGGGGGGACATGTGGAAGTACTCGATTTTCGAGGATAATAAGTTGTATATTTTGATTTTATTTTTATGTTTATGTCGCGGAATTGTTAATAAGGTTATGGGAATTTAATGTTGTAAATGTGAAGTAAATGCAAGTTGCACAGTCTGGTTAACGTTTGTGTCAGCAATTTATTGTAAACACTTGTGTATAAGAATGTCATCGTTAAGAGTCTGGCAATGTAGGAAGGAAATGTTGACAATGTGTCTTTCCTCACATTAGCCAGATTCTAGAAATTGTATAAACTGAATCTGTAGGATTTTATGAATTTCATGAGATTACGGATGTACGGAGAATTGCTTAGAACCGGGAAATCAGAGCGTGTCGGGGATTGCAATTTTGAGTTTTGACACATGGAAGGAATTTGTCTCTCCATGTGAAAACGGTGTTACACGTGCCGCAGCAGACGAAAAAGCAGACGATGGTAGTTGGACCCCGCCAAACAAAACCGGAGGACGAGAAGGTTTTGGGAGAGTTCACGGACAGTTCTTGGATGAGTTCTTGGAGAGTTTGCCGAGTTACGACAGCGAATAATTCTTAGAAGTTCATGATCAATTTACCGTGATCATTCTTGGGTTCGATTTTGGAGAATCGAGTTTCATTTGAATATCAGCCAGATGACAAGAGAAGACAGTACGTTGTACTTCAACATATTCTAACGACGCAGAACTTAGGCAGAGATTTGCATTGAGAGGAGCCATTCCTCAATGCCCATTTTCGTCGTCCACCAACAAGGAATTTCAGCTTAAGGAGCAGAGTTCAACACCAGAACGACGAGGGAATACACCAGTTTAATCCAGGTATGTGTGGCACCGAGTCAGACTTCAAAGCTCGATACTTGATCGTTCTGTACCTGTCTGGCAAATGAATCCGAATATCCGTTATAGCTAACATTCATAGATCTTACAGTTCATTCATAAGATTACCGAAATACAGTGTTTTATTTTAAATGAAGTGGACGTATCTTTATTTGTCTAATCCCCAAATGAGAAACCTCTCGCAAGTTAATTTTATAGTTTGTCCCACTCATTCTAGATGGTGAGTGGTAGGCGCCTAGTAGCACTCAATTTGCATCCCCAATTAGGCACTGAGTGGCTAGGTTGTCAATAGGGTGTCTCAAAAGTCCCCTGACATAAAGTAACTCGATTATTATCAGAGTTACAACAAAATGTAATTGGGAAACCGTCTCCAAATATGATGTTTCCAATGTAAGTTGAAGGAATTTTCAAAATCGGATGAGCCGTTTGGCTGTACACTCTTTATGCGTCCAATGTTAAATGAAAATGCAACGTTGCCATTTACCTGAACCCACAACATAAGTGAATGAAGTTACTGATTTTTACGCTAACATGTCGATGGCTAGCCCCCATTTCAAACAGTAACTTCATTCACATATGTTGTGGGTCCAGGTAAATGGTAACATTGCATTTTCATTCCACATTGGGCGCATAAAGAGTACAGCCCAAACGGCTCCTCCGATTTAAAAAGTGTTTGCTCCTCCGATTTGCATTCTAGAACCGTTCCCTAAAATTGCACGAAAGCCACACAACACTGACGACGATTAACTTTCATTGTTTCCTTTTTTAACATATTACATTATCGTTTGGTATACATATTACACAATATACTTAAGTCAATTATTTTTAATCTTTTGAAAGATGTAATTGCATTTATTCACATCTGTTGTGGTCGGGCGGACACTCCTTACTTCACTGCATACCATCTCTATGGCCTCTATTCTTGCAGTTTTTCTAAATAAATTAAATCGTGCTTCACGTTATACAAAAAATCATACTTTTCGTATGACTAGCGATTGATGCTTCACTTGTCTAGGTAGCCATGTTCTGAAAGGATAATGAGAAATAAAGTTGAATGCCGTCAGGCGCTACTCTTTCCTGATTGGTAGTTGTGTGCAAGTCTAGGAGAAAATAGAAATTGCTTCTATTTCTTCAAAATAAGGACAGCAGAAAATTTCAACCTGGACTAAGAATAAGTTATACTCATACGATCGTTAAGTAAGGTCGTGTGAGTTTTCGATCGTTAATCGTATCCTTATTTCAGGCCTACCTGAGACAAACTTAAACATTGGCCGCCTTAAGGCGGATTTTCATGTGTCCTTTACCTCCGTGAGTTGCGAGCGATTGTGCTAAACAGCCAATGAAATCACGCATCGGAGATGGCGCGCTACACTCGCGTCAGAGTAGAAATTTGTTCAATTCTGACGGAAGTAGCGCGCGTACACTATTGTATTCACTGACTAACATGGCGGAGGTAAGAACAACGTTTGAAGAACTGCTCGTAGAACAAGTAAGAGAAAACAAAATTTGGACAACCTTAAGTATCCGAAATACAAGGATTCAGTATTAAGGACAAAAACATGCCATCGAATTGCTGAAAATATTGGTATCGATGGTTAGTACTTTTATATTTGTGTAATTAATTAGTTGTATTACCGGGAACAATAGATAGTTCATACAATAACTGGTATGTACAAATTATCAATCCCTATATAAAATAAAAGCAATGTAATTTGAAACATGCTTTAGTATGATTTATAAATATTTTTATTTGTTTTATAAAATTTATCCGGATCGGATTTTAATTCAAAGAAAAGGTTCCTGTATATTCCGTATTCTCGTCGAAGCTGGAAAATGGGGTGAACCCACCACATTTTCCTAACATACTTCTGACGGCGGCGTTTTGAAATATAATATATTCCAGCTAAAACGATAGCTCTCCTTCGGGAATCCATTATCACAAACTAAAGTCGCAAACTTTCTATTTTACGCATGCGCATTAGCTAGCGAGTAGTAATTTGGAGCAATACACGCACGGATGTATGAAAACGAAAATAATTTACGATGAATACGCTACATGTGATGCTTCCGTTCTAACGCGGGCATGAAAATCCGCCTTTATGCAGAATCGTTTTGACGTTATGATTAGCGTCATTCTAAAAGCCTGATTACTGCAGGGGACATATGTTAGTCGAACTCTTTAGTATGCCACTAATCAAACATCAAAACGACTCTGTATAAGGCCCTGGGAGTCGTTGCCCCTCAGTGTTAAAAATTCGTTGCATTGCTCCCAGAAGTGCGTACATCTTGATGCAATAAACACCCTAACGCAATCGTAAGATCTGTAAGGAAATAAGTAAAACAATCTACACCAGTGGTTCCCAACCTTTTTGAGCCTAAGCCCTTTTGAATGAATGCGATTTTCCTGAGCGCCATGTCCAACCCAGCCATGCACAAACAAGGACGAAGCAGCTCAAGAACCAGATAAAGGCTTCGAATATGAGCCGAAAATGAGTTTTTAGAAAATATCTTACACAAAAAGCATTTCAGAGCAAAATATGTTATTACAAAAATAATCTACATTAAATTCTCTACAAGAAATGTTCTCCTCATTTTTCTCTAGGATGCACCGTTTAGATGCTATAAGCGTAGCTAATTACGCATTTCTCCTTCAACATCGCTTTGTAGCAAAACCTTAATGATTTTTTTTAAACTATTTTGCTACAGTTATCCTTTTTATAAAATATAAATTAATATATTTTTCATTCATTGCAGATGTGACTAAGTACAAGTAATAAGGTCTATTGTATCATCTATGTTCAAGATATCAGCTGAAAAGTGTTTTATCTACGAGAAATTCTCGCTGATGATGTTACGTGTATAGTAAAAGAAAAGAGACTGAAAACAATAGTAGACAACAGTATTAAAGAGAAAGATGGAAAGGAATGCCAACTTAAGGGACTGAAAAGTATTACTGTTAATGAAAAGTGTAGAAAAGTTTACACAAAAGCAAGGAGTAGCAAAGCGTTGCTATCACTACGTACTTCATCATCTACACCGATAATCCTTAGGTGAGAAGTACTAAGCTTTAATTTTCAAGATGCCTACCTGTTTTGTGAATAATGTACTCCCATGCGCAAAAAAAATTGCGCGTATACTGTAACTCACAATTTTTCTCAATTATTTCATTTCCCTTATGTTTATGGGTAAAATTCAGTTATTAGTATGTGGAGATAATAGAAAGCAATCCATCTAAGGAGATATTTCCAAAAAATATAATAAAATAATAAAAATATAAGCAAAAAACAAAATTATGTTCGGTCTTGTGTATATTAGCAATTGTGTTTTCGAGGGAATTTTTGGAGTAGCACTGCACGATTGTAGAGGGAATTACAGAATTGGTAACAGAACAGGGGGACAGTTGAATCAAGGAACAGGAAAGTGGAGTAAAATATTGCATTTATTGGCTTAAATCTAGGGTGTAAATTGTCTGCCAAATATAAATTAGCTTCTGTAACCAAGATGTTGTACGGAAATATATAAACAAAGAGAAAAACTGTTGTCTTAAGTTTGGAAGTGACATGCTCTATAGCCATGAGCATTTATTTCTTAAGAAAAAGATAGGCAACAAAAGAAAGTCTGTGTGGTCAAATGGGTAGAGTGACAGATTAGTAATTTTTATACTGTTTTGAACCCAGATCGAATCCCATCCGATCCTGTTCAATTTTTTTTCTTTACAAAACATTGTAGAAAGTGTATAATTTTTATGTTAATAAGAACCGAAACAATATAATAATGAAATAACTTTTTGATTTTCTGATGACGTATTTATTCAGAATTAGCTTACTATTTATTACTAATAGCGATTGTTTTTAGTTTATGGTATGGTATGCTTAATCATTCCCTCTCCGGCTTTTTTCTTTAAACACAGCAGAAGTAACTTCAAACTTCAACTCACTGCGAGTGTGTCTGTAAAAAACAAAACAAGCGCGACCTGCAGCTTTACACACAGCGTGACGAACACAATCACAACCATAGCTCGTTGTCTGTTCTAGTGTTTCTGTGTGTGTGTTCCTTTTTAGAGTATTGACTCTCTCTCTCTCTCTCTCTCCTTTTGTTTCATATCAACAAGTGCAACAAATGCAAGTCTGTGTAAAAAAAATCAAGAATGCTTTCTTTAAACAAAACTAAATTTTACATCTCTCTGTGAATAACACGAATGCTTTCGACGAATTATACAGTAGCGTGAAAAACTGATAATAAAATGATCTAACATGCATAAGCTTCTTTTTCTAGCGTGACAACACATTAAACATAACAAATTAAATTTTTGGGATTACAAATTATCACATTACGTGTCGGTGTAGGCCTATTCGTTTTCACGTTCGAGCGACGAAAGAAGAAAGTGTGGTTATAGTTATAAAAACCGAATACCAGATTTCAATGAACTCAAGTTACATGGCTCCTACATATCAAAAAAAAATTATTTTTCGATGTCTGTCCATCTATTCGTCTCTCGGTTCGTCACGCTTTTAAACGCACTCAAATAGAGGCCATACTGTTCAACGTAAAATATCTGGACCGAATTCTAGACATAACGTTTTAATAACATACTATCTTTCGAATTTTATGTCCTTCGACATCTAAAAGTAAGGGTAATTTACTGAAGGATTAAAATTTAAAACAATTCAATTTTCTCAAGTAAAAAAAGCTGTGACGATTTTATGTACTTTTTATAAATATATATTTTATTAACGAATCTCCACCGCATATGAATAATTTTTCTGAAAAAAAATATATGGTGTAATTTACTGTATGGTATGCGTTCTTTTTGCAGAATTTTCTCAACCACATTTCATAAATAAACGTATCATTAATAACCTAACAAACAACTCGTTCGAAGGAGTAGCTTAATCTTAGGGTGAGCTTTGCCCCGATAGTTTTCCCATTAACGCCTCAGGCAATTTTGTTCATATTTCGTAAAGAAATGTTTCATTAATAAACTAACATACAGCATAAATCGTTTATTCCGATAACATACAGAAGAAGTGGTTTTCTCAAGGGTTGAATTTTTTTGGACAATTTTCTCAGTAATAACTGAGACAAATTTGTTCTAATTTCAGTAAAATATTTTCTGTAATAATCTTACAATATGGTATAACTCGCTTGTTCCGAAAAGAAAAATCCAAAAGAGATACTTCGACAGTGAATTTTTTCCCGACGATTTGCTTAAAAATTACTCGATATACTGTGAAAATTACAGATAGAAGAGTTTACCTTTAGGGATAAGCTTTTCCCGATGACCTTCCTAAAAAAACACTCAGGAGATGTTTGTTGTTCATATTTTATAAATACATGTGACATAAATAACCTAGCTATATGGTATAATTCCCTCATCCGGAAAAACTAGAAATGGTATATTACTTTTGACAGTAAGTTTTACCCTGCGATTTTCTCAAGAACGACTCAGGCGATTGTGTTCGTATTTCATAAATAAATGTTTTACGAAAACACTAACAATATAGCATAGCTCGTTTGTCCTGAAAAGATCCACAAGGGATAATTTATTCTTGGGGGTGACATTTTTCATGATTTTCTCAGAAATTACTCAGACGCTTTTGCTTATAGTTCACATACAATTATATCCTTAATAATTCTAATATATGGATCAAGTTATTTCTAACGAAAATATGACCAATGGGTACTTTACTTTTGGGCCTGAAGTTTCTTCTAGCAAAGTTTTCCAAAACATTATTTTATTCGCAATTTCCCAAATAAATGTTTCAATAATAGTTACAGCCTAACGTAAGTCAGTGTAAAAAATTCGAGCGAGAAAGTACAGTGCGTTTGCTCCGTATCCTTTCTTAAATATATTTTTTAATGTTACACCTAATCACAATTTTCCGAACAAAATCGAAACTTCTTTTTAAATGTACCTTGTTGTGGTCAAATGGTTCAAGTGCATTGGTTCTGGATTTGATTTCCAGTGAGAGCTAGTGTATTTTCATCCAAGAGATGTGACACGTCGGTGCAAAGAAAATGTGTTTAAATAAGCCTAACCAAGCTAATCAACAAAAGAAATTATACAATGTTACGAAATTATCGTAGAAATGTTGTTAATATTAGGTAGGTGCGACTGAAATGTCCAAACAATTATTGTCAATTCCAAAGGCCTTTGTTTTCGTCCGGCGGGAGCTCATGTGGTTCGGATTCTACGTTAATCAGTAGGTCCACATCTCATATAGCCTCGCTGCTGAAAGGGACGTTAAACTCAAAATCACATCACACATCTTTGTTTTCGCCTTTGTTTTAAATGTCTCTGTTCATGAGCTCCTTAGTGGCTAAGCGGTTAGCGTACGCGCCTTTGGCGTGGAAGACCCGGCTTCGATTCCCGGCGAGAGCTCACGTGCTTCGGAGTCCATGTTAATCAGTAGGCCGACGTCTCATATAGCTTCGTTGCTGAGCGAGACGTTAAACTCAAACTCAATGTCTTCGTGTATGGTTTTGCATATACGTGGCATGGACATTAAATTTTGATTTCTACGCAATATGTATCTAATTACATACACAGCTATAGAACGAACACAACAAACTTGGAATATCTACATTGTTTGCGTATGGAAAATAATCACGCTCTACTGCACAGGAGAGCCGTGTGTATGGAATTCCATACACATGGCAATCAACGTAATAAGAAATGTATAATAATAAGAATTAATAATAATAATAATAATAATAATAATAATAATAATAATAATAATAATAATAATAATAATAATAATAATAATAAACAGAAAACGATACGATCACTTACATAATTTATAAATATAAGTTAACATTTAATAAGCATATAACTGCAATGGAATTAAGTTGTTTCTCTCCCTGAACGCAACAGCCCTTATTGTGCTAAGGCGTAGAAGGGAACTTGTGGCACTCACGATTTGGGGCGGTGTGTGGTCACAACTTCGGATCCCTTTGTTGTTAGTCCTAGCTTTCTAGACGGATGCAGTTATTCCCGGTAGAATATACAAGCAAATAGATTTTGTATTACTATTAAAGTAAATAATTATACTCATTCCCTCAATGTGATACTTGTGGTTGCTTAACCGTATACAGACAGCTGATCCATGGAAGAATCGTTGATAATAATAATAATAATAATAATAATAATAATAATAATAATAATAAATAACAGAAGCTCGACAAATATTCTTGCAAATAATAGGAAAGAGTTTGCGTCACACAGTTCACTTTGCTGGACACACCAGTGTGCCGCGTTATACCGATTGTGGCACACTGGAATATAGGGTATGTTTTTTTTTTTTAACTATTCCAACTGCTTCAATTGAAATCTATATATATAAAAGAGAACGCACAAATCCTTTGTTCCCTCATCACGCTAATACGGCTGAACCAATTTCTTTCATTTTTGGGGGGTTATTATGATTTGGACCCTAGATGGTTTTTATCATATCACTTTAATTTTCAATTACCAGTGTCTTGAGATAATTGACCATTCAAGTGTCCATAACGTACAAATCCTTTGTTAGTTCATCATAGGTAAAAATAAACGTATTTATATGCAACCCACATGACCGTGTCACTCGGCGGGTTAACATAAATGACAGGCGATATAATGTTAACATGGTTTTTATCATATCAATTGAAAGCGAAAAAGTAAAAATTATCTAATTAACAAGGTTTATTGCGTTCCGGGGTGACCCCAGCGAAGCGGGGTGAACGCTGCTAGTGGATCTATAATAATAAGAGAGTGAATTTAGTCTTCTTACCCTTCGATTTAGAAATAAGGTTCGCGAGAATTTCATAAAAGAATAATATACTCAGAATTGTACATAGTAGTTTGTTTTATTCGAAATTACATACTTCCTGCAACTGTTTTTTGATTGAAATGATTTGAAATGAAATCTTTTAAGTTTTACGTCCCACGATTATGCCGGATAGGCTAAAGGAAACAGTGATGATAAGAAATGAATGAAATGATCGAGTGAAGAAAGTGGGATAAAACGGGAAAACCTCGAGAAAACCCACGCACAGTGTTTGTCCAGCACAAGGTTCACTTGGCGCGAGCATAGATCGAACCAAGGACTCCATGCACCAGAGGTGAAGGCTCTACCACTGAAACACCGTGGGCTCTGAAATTACTTAAAGGAGAAAGGGACTACTTTATGAAAACTTGATGACGAACACATTTGTTAACAAAAATACCAGCTTTTCGTGAAATATTGCTTATAGACAGGGGCGGATTAAGGCTTTTGGGGACCTAGAACCGACCGTTTTAAGGGGGCCCTATGTTAAGAATAGTTCCAGTGCATAAATTTTCTTTTCTGCCTTCCACAGCCTCATAGGCATATGGAACTACCGAGAACTATGCTGTAATATTTGAATGTGCTCCAAGTTTAGAATAATTAGTTTAGTTAAATTCATTATTATCAATTAAATAATTGCATTCATTATTAACAGGTAAATGCTGCTGATAGAAAGACTTAAATCTAGTGATACCGCGAGCGTAACGAGCGGGGGGAAAATATCATCGGTCTGAAGCCTATAATATAATAAGTTGATTACTATATTTTAGTATTAAACAGAGGGATTTTAAAGGGCCCCCTGAGCTTGGGGCCCCGAAGCCTGGGCTCCATTGGCTACGCCCTTAATCCGCTAAAGCCTATAGATTATAAATTAAAGGGGACGGGCCGGGTCCGTTCTAAAAATTCCAGCCCGTGCAGACCTCTAGCCCCTGTGTATATGCTATCTTTGAAAATACAGTAGAGTTTCGCTTATCCGACATGAAACAGGCAGGCAGAACGCCGGATAATATGTATGTATTAAGGAAAGACCTATTAAAAGTCAAACTATGATATAATTTTACATATTACGCATCTAATTATCATGTTTTGCAAGAAACAAATACAATGCATTGACTCAGTGACGTATCCAGCGTGAGGTCCTGGAAGCTGTCCCTTACCAAACCTCAAGCACTTTTTAATAAACCTACTTTTTCCCTTTTGAGGTTCTTTTATGTCAGATTACTTTGAGTCAGTGTCCAAACTGTGGACAATGCGTTGTTGTTATAATTCTAACAAGTAACACTTCCCAAGTGTAACACTCCGATTTTGATAAAATTTGGCAGGTAGATACTACACATAAAATAAACAAATAAGTGCTTCTTTATTTTTTGCTGAAAAACGGTTTTAAGGGGCAAAAGCCCTCACCCAAAATTTTGAAAGTTGACGCCAGAAAGGCAAAAACAAGTGGACCAAAGTGAACGAAATTGTGAACAGATATTGCGGAAATAAAATTAGGAAATACGTGTTTTGTATTTTCCTGGAAAAAACGGTTAGGTGGGGCACAGACCCCTCCAAACCTTTGATCATGAAATATCAAAAGTGCTAATAACAGTATGCCAGAAGTGCCTAAATTTACACGAAGAATTGGAACAAAACTTTATGTTAGTACAATAAGCAAAAAAAAAAAAAAAAAAAAAAACCAAAAAAAACGGCTTTTTTATTTCCTGCGAAAAAACGGTTTTAGGGGGCAAAAGGTCCCACCCAGAATTTTGAAATTGGACGCAAGAAAGGCAAGAAGAAATGTACCGAACTGAATGAAATTGCTCACAAATGTTGTAGAGGTAAGATGAGGGAATACGTGCTTCGTATTTTCCTGAAAAGAAAAAAAAAAAAAAAACTGTTGAGTGGACCGAGGTGTTGAGTGTCGGAAGGAGAGGACCGAAGCGAATGAAATTGTCTGTAGATATTGGATATGAAAAATAAAGCCTCTCGTGTTTCACAAGCGTCTCCATCAGATTTCTTCAAATTTGGCAGATCAACAACAAGCACAAACAGTTAGCGTATTTTGTAGTATATCACGAGGCAACTTTAACCCTTATAATGTTTTTCCGCATAAACAAAAACGTGCCGATTAATTTCTTGTTTGTTGTTGATGTGCCAAAATTGATAGGGACATCTTAAAAACACGAAAGTCCTTATTTTACATACAGTCTATACAATATCTACACACAATTTCATTTGCTTCGGTCCATTCCTTCCTGCACTTTTACGGTAATATTTACTTTTTTTTTTTTTTTGGAGGGGCTCCAGGCCCCAACACTGTTTTGTCGTACAAATTAAAACGCATTTCATTTATTGTTTTGCAAATTGTCCCTATACGAAGTTTCGTTGCAATTCTCCATACTCTTTAGGAACTTCTGACGTATACTTATTTGCACTTTTAATATTTCGTAATCAACAGCTTAGAAGGTCCGTTCCCCACTCAATCGCTTTTTTTCCAGGAAAATACGAAACACAATTACCTCAATTTACGTCAACAATATCTATGCACGATTTCAAAATTTTGGGTGGGGAATTCTGCCCCCTAAAACCATATTTTCGCAGAAAATAAACCCGTATTCGTTTGTTTTTGCGTATTGTCCCTACACAATGTGTCGTTCAAATTCTTCATGTCCTTTAAGCACTTCTGACATACTATCATTAGCACTTTTGATATTTCACGATCAAAGTTTTGGAGAGGTGTGTGTCCCACCCAAACGTTTTTCTTTTTTTTTTTTCAGGAAAATACGGAACCCGTATTCCCTCATTTTTCGTCTGCAATATCTTTGAACAATTTCATTCATTTCGGTTCACTTCTTCTTGCCTTTCGGGCGTCAACTTTCAAAATTTTGGATGGGGGCTTTTGTCCGCTAAAACCATTTTTCCGCAGAAAATAAAAAAAAACAGGTATTCGTTTAGTTTTTGCGTATTGTCCATACACAAAGTGTCGTTGGAATTCTTCGTCCTTTAAACACATCAGACATATTGTTACTAGCCCTTTTGATATTTCATGATTAAAGGTTTGAAGGGGTCTGTGCCCCACCTAACCGTTTTTCCAGGAAAATACAAAACACGTATTCTTCATTTTACGTCTGCCATATCTGTGCACAATTTCATTCACTTTGGTCCACTTTTTTTGTCTTTCGGGCGTTAACTTTCAAAATTTTGGGTGAGGGCTTTTGCCCCCTAAAACCGTTTTTCCGCAGAAAATTAAAAAAAAAAAACATGTATTCGTTTATTTTATGTGTAGTATCTGCCTATCAAATTTTATCAAATTCGGAGTGTTACAGTTGGGAAGTGTTACTTGTAAGAATATACCGTAATGCCATTGATACCAGGTGGAATTAAAGAATACTTTTAAATGGGATTACAATTTCGTTTCCGTTCTGTTTATAACGTTACTGTATTAGAACGATACACTCATTGCCATTTGCTATTTTTGTTATGTGATATACGTAGCAGACAGTTTTCCTTACATGTCTCTAGAAAATATTTTTTTTTTTCGTTTGTGTTAGAATGCAGTTTGACCGCTTCATAAATGAAAAGTAAGAAATGTTTAAGAGAAATACAGAACTGTTGCATTATTATTATTATTATTATTATTATTATTATTATTATTATTATTATTATTATTATTATTATTATTATTATTGATATTTTTGAAACATTAGAATTACGTGCTTACGAGCTTTCGTGTCGGGCCCCCTCCGAAAAGTAAAGCTGGATATGTGCCTGCACTGAATGATAGACGTATGAGTCAAGGTATACACGGGCGTGCTACGCGATCGAGTCCGGAGCATCAGAAACAGACTAAGACCACAACTTGCAGTTTTTCTTGCCGATTGATGCTGCTTTTTACCTGCTATGATATGTCGGATAATAATGTGAAATAAACGAAGGTCAAGACCATGGCGTATTGGTGTTTCATGCACCTAGACCTGTAAAATATTTGTGCCGAAAACATCTTTCACCCACTAGCTAAATTTGTGGGTATGATCGCACATCTTGCCTTATAAAGTATAATCTTATAAAGAATATATATAGCATGCTAAAAACCTAAAGACCAAATTCTATGATTTTCTATAGTTTTCTTTTTTAATAACGGGAAACTTGTTTATTTCATCACGATAAATCACGTTTGATACTAAGATGTCTGATCTGTCTATATATATTTTTCATACTTTATTGGAGACAAATTTGTTTTTTTGTTTTTTTTTTCAAGAAAAGAGGATGATAAAAGAAGCTATATAACAGCATAAACTGAAACCAATGGCTATTACTAATAGTACACTAATTCTAAATAAATACGTCATCAGAGGAAACAAAAAGTTATTTCTTTATTGTATTGTTTCAGTTTTTATTAACATACAAATTATACACTTCTATAATGTTTCGTAAAAAAAAAACTTGAACAGGATCGGATGGGATTCGATCTGGGGTCAAAACAGTATAAAAATTACTAATCCGTCACTCTACCCATTTGACCACACAGACTTTCTTTTGTTGCCTATCTTTTTCTTAAGAAATAAATGCTCATGGCTATAGAGCATGTCACTTCCAAACTTAAGACAACAGTTTTTCTCTTTGTTTATATATTTCCGTACAACATCTTGGTTACAGAAGCTAATTTATATTTGGCAGACAATTTACACCCTAGATTTAAGCCAATAAATGCAATATTTTACTCCACTTTCCTGTTCCTTGATTCAACTGTCCCCCTGTTCTGTTACCAATTCTGTAATTCCCTCTACAATCGTGCTGTGCTACTCCAAAAATTCCCTCGAAAACACTATTGCCAATATACACAAAACCGAACATAATTTTGTTTTTTGCTTATATTTTTATTATTTTATTATATTTTTTGGAAATATCTTCTTAGATGGATTGCTTTCTATTATCTCCACATACTAATAACTGAATTTTACCCATAAACATAAGGGAAATGAAATAATTGAGAAAAATCGTGAGTTACAGTATACGCGCAATTTTTTTTGCGCATGGGAGTACATCAGATGAATTTTTAGAAACATAGTAAAATAATTGTGAGTGGGCGTGAGAATGTATCCTCGTCGCCAAAAGTGCCTTTACATCGCCGTGACGTGTATGTGAAAGCGCAGTTCTCTAAGGAAGGGATGGTTGCATAAGAATTTTTGATTAAGAGGAGTTATTGCATTCTGTTCAAGTTCGCTATTGCCATTTAAATCCATGGTAATCTATTTTAGCTCTAATTCTCTTATCATGTGAGATATCGTTGTGCTCTTTTTTTGTTAGATAGATTAAATTGTATGTAACAGTTGTCTGTAGTTCTTTCCTCCAATAAGCATGGTAAAATAACTTTAATTAATAAAAGTATTAATAAAATATCGAATTGACAGCTTGTCTATCAATTACTCTTCAACAGAGAAACAAATTATTGCTTAAAAGAAAAAGTAAAAACAGAGATTTGTAGACTGTACCTTTTGCTAAACGTTCCTGAAATCAAAATCTATTTTGAATGCATATTAGCAAAACTATTACGTAAGAAGGAAAATGGTACGTTAAAAAAAAATCTAGCCAGCACAGGCGGCGTTTGCTGCAAGCATAGACCCACCCACTTTCTGACGTCAGCGCGGAGTGATACTATTCCTCTCAGTCTGCCTCTCTCAACTTCTTGGAGGCGCGAAATACGAGTTCAGTTCGTTCGAAATCGGCTGCTTATGTCACGTTCGGGAATCCTTTTCCCTGTTGGTAGGTTTGTAATCTCCGAATTCCAGGGCGAACGCATAGTGTGTTTTTGTTTTGCTTCCGCAGTGTGTTTGTGTAGCTTTGAAGAAAGTAATCGTTAGGAAAATGCCATCTCAGAAAAGGAAGAAGAGCGGTCTTTATCTTTCTGCAAAAAGGAAGAAAAACCGAGGCGAAAATTTAGCTGCCTGGAGGGAACGGACAAAGTTAAATGTCATTTGTAAATTTTGAAACTATTGACAAAATTTTCTTCTTAATTTTTCATTCATTACTTGGGTAGATTTTTAATTAAATTTTTAGATAAGTTGTTAGTTTAAGATTTTGATTTGTGATTTAGTGCACCGAATACCCTAAATGTTGATGGCTTTTTATCAACTGGACATCTTTAGCATAAAAATTCTGTCTTTTTTAAAATCAAGTATATCACTGTTATGTTTATCACTCATCAGTAAAGACTATAAGTATTTTGATACTTTGCCTATGCGAAAGAAGAAGTAAAGAGCTTGAAAGCAAATTGTAAAGTAGGCGGGGGTGGTCGCATAATTCACAATCAGTAACGTACCGCACGTAGGAATTTATTTCGGGGGGGGGGGGGTCCAAACTCAAAATTAGGGTATTTCATATCAAAATTCCTAAAATTTCCTCAAAATTAGGCTAAATTTATACAAAAGTCGAAATTTCGGGGGGATCCGGACCCCCAGGACCCACCCCCTGCGTATGTCCCTGTTCACAAGTCTTATCAGAAGGGCATTCTTGTTTTATAAATATTCTCGGTTCTGTGGCAAAGTAGCGACCGAAATCACTGAGGGAAAATCAATGGAAAAACACTTTAGTGACTAGAAAATCAGGTGGTCTAAAGAAGGTTACGAGAAATTCAGAAAGCTGGAGTCATTATCCTTTCTAGGACCTCACAAATAGGCTACAATTTTGAGTACATTTTGTTGGTGTGCTGCAGATACATTCTTGGTATTGTCTCACCTATTACTGCTATTTGACTTCGGTTTCTCTTCCCGAACATCATTTCAGAAACCAGGCTAGTATTTAGTCAACGGACATTGCTAATATTAAATTATAAGTTACGGTACCATGCCAGTGATAATAGAGTTAAAAAACTTTTTTTTTTCGAATACCACGCATCTAACATTACACGTGTCTGCAGCTATTTCTTTCTTTTCCTTTCTTTCTTTCTTTTTTTTTTGTTTGTTTTTGGTGGATGTCTCACTTTACTTGTACGTATCGTAAGGTGAGGTTACTAGCGCAAAAAAAAAAAAAAAAAGTGTTGCACTTGAAGTGATATAGAAAGAAAACGGAACTTAAAAAATGGAGATAACTAACGACGTACATAATATGATGATGAGTGTTCTGCCCGAAAGTAGGTCTCTAACCCGAATATCTCTTGCCAAGGTGAGCCCATGATGGTTTGCCATTATCTTCTATGGGATTATGATGACGTCCAAAGGACGGGATCTATAGTTTAACGTGAGACACGAGCCATTTGTGTCCCACAGGGAATTGAACCCAAGCACTGATTAAAATGCGACGAGCGTAACCACTCATTCCACCAGGGTCACTCTATAGTATGTAATTGACTTGTATTTTGCATATTTTTAGTGTTATATATTTTACTATGAAACATGCTAATATAAGGCAGAGGTAATATTATCAATGATTATAATTCTGCTAGAGTAAAGCAGAAATATCAGGGCAGCAACAGTCCCTATTTGCGAAACTTTCCATTTCTCTCTGAAAACCTATGTTTGCCCATCTCCTGTTAATGATGATAAGTAATCATATTCCATATAATACAATTTTCACAAATGAGAATGAAAGTTCAATTAGCTTCAAATCATAATAGGCCAAAATTGTGATAATGGGTATAATAATAAATAACAGCGTATAGAGATTAGAAGTTTGCTCCAGAAACTCCCTGATTTGACATCCGTTTCACCGTTCCAGGTTTCTAGGGGTGGCCACTGATTTATCAATGAAGACTGTAATACTTAGGGATGGGCACGAGCGAGTTTTCTTTGAAACAGATATCTTTGAGCTCGACTCGAGAACTCGGCTCGAAAAATTTCTTCCAACTCGACTCGAATTCGAGTCAAGTTTCGAGTTGAGTCGAACCAAAACGAGCCAATTTGAGCTAAACCCTGTGTAGTTCCAAGTACTCTCTTCAAATATCCTACATAGACAGTATAATTATCAATGATGATGATGATGATGATGATACTACTACTACTACTACTACTACTACTACTACTAAATTATAATAATAATAATAATAATAATTATTATTATTATTATTATTAACACTGTGTATAACCATGAAATGTCGGCGGTTTGGATTGAAATACTTAAAAGTAGTTGACTGTCGATATCGGTCGTCGAGGAGTCTTCAGGAGGCAAGGACATCGGTCACGAGGTTCTGGGTTTGAGTTGCGGAGGAACAAGTATTCGGGCTTGAGCCAAAAAATTGTTAAAACTCATAGAGCGTCGGCCAAACATATTCATAGCTGCTCGGCCCGGGTTTAGGGTTGTCAACGGCTCGATGATTAGCATTAAAGTTTTTGAAAAAGAAATCATGCAATTTGGGTGGACTTCAGTCTGAAAGTCTCAAACTGTGTAAATCTTCCACTAACCCTTTGGGGATCTTATCGTACATTTTGTACGATACGCATTTTTCATGGTACATTGCGTTATTTCTCTTCTATTTGAGCTTTTTCGTCCGGTTTTTTGTTTTTTTGTTTTGTTTTTGTTTTTCAAGTCCAGATACATTGTAGAAGACATTACGTATGGTTTCAGACCGTCCTGCGTCCAGACATAGGAGGTGATGACGTCTTAATTTTGAAATAGAAATTTTCCCTTATGAAGCCTATGTTCATTATTTTTTGGTGGGCTTATTTTTCCACGTAGAAGATTGAAATTTTGAACAAACATTCAGTTCACCGAGTAGTATTTACCAGATTTTTTGTTCCGATGTCAGTGCTAAAACAGGGGGGAACCAGAGGGACAAAGGGTGAAAAAAGGAATATTTTTACCCCCAAAATCCGGTTTCTCGTCATTTTCCCGCCTCACATACACGATGGGGACACGTGAGTCATACCGTCTGAAAGGCAGTTCCATTCTGAAGAGAATGACGGTCGAATCATTATCCTAGGGTAATTAGGGACGTCTCAGGGATTTTTTGAAAAATATACTTCTATATAGGGAAAAATGGGACATGGTGCGTATATATATATTTTTGGCGGGCTTACTTTTGTACCTAGAAGATTGAAATTGTGCACAAACATTCAGCCCACCTAGTAGTATTTCTCAGATTTTTTTCAGATCTCTGCATTAAAACAGGAGGGTCCAGAAGGGAAAAAAATTGAAAAAAGGGATTTTTAGACAAAAAAAATCCCATTTTTCATGATTTTCCCGCCTCACATACATGATGGAGACACGTGAGTCATACCGTCTGAAAGGCAATTCCATTCTGAAGAGAATGACGGTCCAATCATTATCCTAGGGTAATTAGGGACGTCTCAGGGATTTTTTGAAAAATATACTTCTATATAGGGAAAAATGGGACATGGTGCGTATATATATTTTTTTGGCGGGCTTACTTTTGTACCTAGAAGATTGAAATTGTGCACAAACATTCAGCCCACCTAGTAGTATTTCTCAGATTTTTTTTCAGATCTCTGCATTAAAACAGGAGGGTCCAGAAGGGAAAAAAATTGAAAAAAGGGATTTTTAGACAAAAAATCCCATTTTTCATGATTTTCCCGCCTCACATACATGATGGAGACACGTGAGTCATACCGTCTGAAAGGCAATTCCATTCTGAAGAGAATGACGGTTCAATCATTATCCTAGGGTAATTAGGGACGTCTCAGGGATTTTTTGAAAAATATACTTCTATATAGGGAAAAATGGGACATGGTGGGTATATATATATATATATATATATATATATATATATATATATATATATATATATATTTTTTTTTTTTTCTTGGCGGGCTTACTTTTGCACCTAGAAGATTGAAATTGTGCACAAACATTCAGCCCACCTAGTAGTATTTCTCAGATTTTTTCAGATCTCTGCATTAAAACAGGGGGGTCCAGAAGGGGAAAAAATTGAAAAAAAGGGATTTTTAAACAAAAAATCCCATTTTTCATGATTTTCCCGCCTCACATATATGATGGAGACACGTGAGTCATACCGTCTGAAAGGCAGTTCCATTCTGAAGAGAATGACGGTCGAATTATTATTTTAGGGTAATTAGGGACGTCTCAGTGAATTTTTTTCAAAATATACTTCTGTGTAGGATAACATGGGGAATTTTCTGAATTTTTTTGGGCGGGCTTATTTTTGCACCTAGAAGATTCAAATTGTGCACAAACATTTAGTCCACCGAGTAGCATTTAACAGATTTTTTCAGATTTCTACGTTAAACCAGGGGGGTCCAGAGGGGCTAAAAGTTGATAAAAGGGAAATTTAGACCAAAAAATCCCTTTTTTCTGGAATTTCCCGCCTTAGATACATGATGGAGACATGTGAATGGTACCGCCTGAAAGGCAGTTCTATTCAGAAGAGAATATGGGCGACATATGTCCCTACGGTAATTAGGGATGTCTCAGTAATTTTTTTCCCTGAGATCATAGTGTTTTGTGGTAATTTGGGGCATTGTGGGAATTTTTGATAAAATTTCTCCCGCCCTTACTATTCAAGATAGAAACTTGAAATTTGGCACACACATTCAGTATACCAAGTACTATTTATCAGATTTTTTAGATGGCTACGTTCACACAGGGGGGTCCAGGGGGGCCAAAGTTCGAGGAAAACATTTTCCCTCCGAAATTTTCACTTTGACATTTTTTCCCGCTTCTGGTATATGGTATGAGCATGCAAGTGGTACCATTTGAAAGCCAGCTCTATTCTGAAGAAAATGAGGTATGAACCATGATCCTAGGATAAATAGTGACGATGCAGTAGCTGCTTGACTGAAAGTCTAAAAAATAGCCCAAAAAGCCAGCATCCCAAAAGGGCTAATTACCGTTGGGATGATATTCTTGGGTATAAGTAATAACCCAGGCAAATCAGTTCACGGGGATTTTTTTCTGTTCCTGAGTTGGCATTTGTGTGGGACATATGCTGAACTATTAGAATGTAGTCCCTGTGCCAGTACCAGAAAATACATAATTTTCTTCACAAATATTGGTAATTCATACTTAGTATCGATACCTGTACCCTCGTTCTAATATCAATATTTGTAAACTGTATGCACTTTTGTGTAGAAAGTAAAATGTATAAATACTGAAGGGAAAATATTGCACAGAAACGTTATATTCGCATGTTAAAATATTTTTTTTGTATGTTGTGCAGTGACCCCCAACTATGGGGTTACTTTTCAGCAAAGTTTATATTTCAGTAACTATGGTCATACTGATTGTTTACTAACGAACTTATACGAATGTTTTCCACACATATCTAGCTATCGTATTTTTAAAATACAGTGTTCTAAATCATTACGTTTCTAAGTTACATGCGATTTTCTTTAAAATTCCGTGTGCAAAGTAACTGCGTCTTACGGTACCTGCAAAATAGAGAGGGAGTGGGAAAAGAAACGGAATCGAAACATAAGTTATTCAGTGTATGGATCATATGTAAATATAACCAATTTGAGCATGTGTGTCTTTTTTTTTTTTCATCTTGTTGTCTACTATATAGTCATTTAAGGGAAATAATGGACTCAGTGTAAAGTGTCTGTTTCTGTGATGTGAGACTTTTTATTGTATGCAAGTTCAGTATGTAAGTACTTTATTTAAAAATATACAAATTAACTTACCTAATTTCGTTTTGATTTTCCGCAGACGACTATATGTACAGTGGCGTCACTAGGCCTTATTTGGGGGTTAAAGCCCGGAAATTTCTTCCAAGCCTCCCTCCCAAATCTCACACAGAAAATACTTTATATATTGAGAAATTTATTTCAAAGGTAAGATTCTAACAGGTCCTCAGTAGACTCATGATATATTGGGTTGCCTTCTTTTTGCTTCAACAAACAGTAACGCGTTCTCTATAGAGTTCTCAATGTGAAGTTCAGTCTTCGGCGAGCAACTACAGATACTTGTTGATGTGTTAGATTTAGCTGAGAAAAGCGATAGCTATTATGGCTATGACGCAATCAATGGCGTATTTAAGGGGACTTCCGGGCTTAAGCCCCCCCGAAATCTTACTTACGGTAATAAAATAACTGAAATATCTTGCAGAATTTTCACATTTCCAGGCAAAGCTCCACCACCCGAAAGTTAGGAAAGCCTCTTCTGAAACAAAATCGTAAATACGCCACTGGACGTAATTATGCTTTTCTATCGTATTTCTCACTTGGAAATACTATGTGAACTGAACTTCTCCTTCCTTTACTTCTTAGTTTCCGCAAGGTGAGGTCTCAACTATAAACTATCTCATGTGGCAAATTTTAGATGGATAACTTTTAAGAAATTTTATGTTATTTATTATTGCCTATTTTTATCTTATTGTATTACTATTTCAGGCAGGTCAGAAGTCGAATATAAAAATAAGATTGCCGAGAAAGAAGTTTCTCATGAAGTATTTTTAAGAAAAATAACTATCAAGAAAAGAAGGAAATGAAGAAAGAAAAAAATTGCGTGATTGTATCTGAATGAATCGATGAAGTACAAGAATGTGCATTTCCGTAACGATAAAAGTGAAACAAACAAACATGACTATGATACCAAAAATATGAAAGCGTAGAGCAGCAACAATATTCTCTCCCCCCCTCCCTCGCCCAAAAGCGAATTTCATTGTGTCCTTGATTGAAGATGATTCTAAAATACTAAACGGAGTTTTTGGGTTGTTGGGGAGTATGCCCCCAAAAGATCTTCAGCCCCCCAAACAAAATATTTTAGTGACGCCACTGTATTAACATTTTTTTTTGCGTGTGAAGTATTGTGATATACGTTTCTGAAATTGCATAGGGCATATGCTTTCTTAGAATGTGAGACTAAAAATCAAATCTTCAGGAAACGCAACACAGCAGATCTCATTACGAAGTCCGTTCATCTTTTTGACAAACTGAAAGGTCTCCTCCACAGCTGGAAACCGTGTCAATGGACTGTGGAGTGCGGCAATAATTTTACTATCTGTCCGGCAGGTATCAAAAGTCTACGCGCGCGTTTCTATGTTCACAGGTTGTGAGTGTGTGTGTGTATTTGTGTGTGTGTGGTATGTCGCTTATTCATATCTCTAGCGCTGTTGCAGAGTACAGGGTAGTTTCAAAGACGACTACAATGCAACTTCATTGCCATTCAAGCATCGCGGAAGTATTGCAGTAAACTGTCCCAGAAGTATAGGATTCATCGTTTATGCTGAGATCATTGTCTGTAGGGATGTCAGGAAGGTTCACTATGATTGTTTTCAAGCAGTGAAAAGTTTTAAAGAAAACTTATAACCGAAATTTACACGTTTTATTGATGAGAACTATTTTGGGCGGAATTTCAAGGTTACCATATCTGATATGAAAGAATTGTCTAAAGGAAAAAAATAATTCGACAAGAAAGTTAACGTTCTGTATGAATTCTGCAAGAAGAACAGTAAGAAATTTGTAGTATCTTTTGTGTGAATACGTCACCTATGAGAATGTGGTAGAATTTTCCTAACAAATGACAAAACAAGAGGAAAACCGATATCGATATTTAATGCAAAGTGGAAACACTACAGGACGAGTTTGATTGACAGACGAATGGCCACACCTACACTACCCTTCTCCCCGCTCCCAGAACACTGAAATCTGACATGCTCGAGAAGTAGTGAGGGCTCTTAATTTTGAAGAGTTTTTATTTTGACTAGAGAAATAACGTAGGTATAGGGAGTAAAGGCACAGATTTGAAGCATCAGTTCACTGTCGTCTCTGAAAAGATTCGTATTCTCTGTTTTTCAATTTATTACCTTATATGTTAAGTTTAAACAACACAACTTGTGTCACTGATAGCGTAGATCATCCTACTTTTTAAAATTGCCTCTGTAGCTTACTTGTCCAAACATTAATCTCCAGACATGATGTAGAGAGAAGAGAAAGAAAAAGATACAACATCTGTAAGATTTGTGTAATTCACTAAGGGACTATAGGGACAGAATAAAGCTAATTACGGATACTAGCGCGTTCCATTCTTCAGGAATTTACTACATGTTCCCAGGACACACTTCTAAGTCCTAAATCTGTGCATGAATTATTTCATTCGCCTCACTGTAATTATTTGAGAATGGAAATTGATTACGTTGAACGTTAATATGTTTCGCTGTCGTAAAGCAAGGGCTGTAATAAATGTAAATAAGATCGTCATTATTATATAAAACCCAGAAGTATTTATTCCGTATATAGAACAACATACTACAGTCAGAGATGGAGTGGGTCAGTGGGTCAAGTTATCTGAGTGGGTCAGTGGGTCGTGGGTCAACAGCATGTGGCCCACTGTGACCCACCAACTCAGTATGATCTACCGACCCTCTCTGCTCACTGCATTGTAAGCAGTATCTTCTGAAGACTGGTAAATTTGTCTTTGTTTTACTTCCAAGACCTTCATTTCCCTTCCTTTTCGACTTGTTTCTGTCTACTTACCTGAGGTGAGTATATCTAACCAAGTGAAAAAAAAAAAAAAAACTTCAGGCACTTTTGGATATTGATATTTTTATTTGTAATAATAGCAATAGGACTTATACTACTACTTGGCTTTCGAGATCTGTGAGTTTTTAGAGGAGCTAACTACTGGAAAAAATACATTTTTGAATCACTGTAATATATAAATTATTATATAAAAAATTGAATGTAACTATGTGTGCCAAATCATCACGGTCAAATTGGAAAGTCAAATGAAATTACTTTTGGTATATAGTTAGGCCTTAATCCAAACTGGGATGTTATATTGCTTTTATTATAATGCATAATATCCTAAGGAAGCGGAGAGGATACGAATTTTTGCGGAAAAAAATGAGTATCTCGCAAGCCTTTAAACTTACGGAGCTGAAATTCAGTGTATTAACTTTTTATTGAAAATAAAAGAGAATGAGTCCTAGCATTTTTAAAATTCTCCTTTATGTGGGGGGAACTTTCTATATATGGAAAATTGGTAGTGAGTTGGTTTGTAAAAATTGTCGAAAACGATCGATGTTATTTAAGAAAAAAATCGGAAACAAAAAATAGTGGTTGGCTTCATATATCCATTGCTTTCTACTAGAATAATTACTGTAGCTTATGTTTATTATATGGGGCGCTTACAGCACAGGGCAATCAGCCCAAAAACTTGTGACTAAAATAGGCATAAAATTTGTACTGTAAGCTTAATTACACGGAAATTTTAACTTTGGATTGTACGTATAATTATATGGAAAATATTACACTTTTTCCCTTTACATTGGTCTACTTACCTTGATTTGGAAATTTCAAATTTCATCCTTTTTTTCCACTGAAAAGTATTGATAATTCAACAAGGAAATAATTATACTATGATAATTTAATTGAAATTCATCGTAATTTGGCACATGGCAAACAGCAGTGTGGTAATTGAAGGGGAAGAAGGAGGGAAATTCCCATTCACCTCTGAACACTTTCCAGAAACCTCGTTCCCTTTCGCTTT
The DNA here is from genome assembly GCF_964235325.1 of Thermobia domestica. Lineage (NCBI taxonomy): Eukaryota > Metazoa > Arthropoda > Insecta > Zygentoma > Lepismatidae > Thermobia > Thermobia domestica. The sequence goes on along the minus strand of NC_137458.1, from coordinate 194,338,288 downwards.
CTAGATGGGGGAGGGAACTTGGTAATGACATCAAACCTTCATTTGTAATTACAAAAAAGAAATTTATAAACAAATAAGAAATCATCAGTTTATCAGGCTTTAATTGATAATTTATTCACAAGATTCCCTATCGAAGGCGTGGTAGATGAAGTTTCTGTTCTCCATGAGTCGACATTGCCAACTGGCATGGTCGATATGGAAAAGATGTTGTATAGTGATAGAGAGATGATACTTCTTGCTGAATATTTCAAAACTGACTAAGAAAAGTCCTTATCAGACTTAAGTCTAACAAGCAGAATGTCGATGAGGAGTTGCAGAAATCGGGTAGAAGTATTATCAATTTCCACGACAGAGTGCGAACGGGGATTTTCCCTTATGAATTTACAGATGACTGATATTAGAAATAGACTAAGTGCTCAAACATTGTCTAACTTGTTGTTCATCAACGTTAATGGCCAACCGCTAGACAAGCTCAAAGTAGACGAGCTAGTTATTTCTTGGCTGAAGAATGGACATCATTCCGCTGCGGATGATTTACCACGAAAAAGTTCTGGAGGCCAACAGGAAATAAACCCGATTTCAGGTTTGTTTTAAGGTGGAAAATTACGAGTTATAGAAAATGTATACTTGTATTACAAATGGCTTATTTCTGTTATTCAACTTTGTACCTATTTTTTAATAAGTCTCTTCTTTGCTTTAGGTAAACTACTTTGAATAAATATTCATAATAATTGCAATTATGCATATTTGTAACTTAAATTTAAAGTGGTGTTGTAGTGATTACGCAAATTACAATTATGAGCATACTTTATAAAGATGCTCTCACATATGGTACCTGAGCACTTTTATATACTATGAAAAACTGATTTTTCAAGTCTTTTGTGAGAAAAATACTGTGAACTGAGAAACTATAACCTTTTCCTTTTATACTGGGCTATTTTCCTGCGAATAGAAGTTTCTTTTGGAATGCGTTCAGAAATTAACACTTGCAAGAATACGCTCTTAGTACAAGTATATTTTAGGCACATACTAATTTTCCCCCACCTCGAACTGTTTCAATTTCCTCACTGACAAACACTTTACCATTTTATATCATAAAGGTCAGATCCACTGTTATTCTCACAGAGTAGTGCTTGAGCGATTGACTAGAAATTCAAACTCCGATTAGTGACAATTTCACAGTCTTGTTTTATTTCAAATGTAAACTCTTTAGTCAGTACAGAAAAGGCCGTGGATCGTGTTCAGAGTTCATGACGATGGATTTTGGTGAGTCAGAATAGGTCACAGTGAATGAGAGTGGTTTATGGTGGGTGGTGGGTCAGAGTGGGTCACGGTGGGTAGTGGGTCAGAGTGGGTTACCGTGGATGGTGGGTCATGGTGGGTGGTGGGTCAGAGTGGGTCACGTAGGGTGGTGGGTCAGTGGGTCAAGTTTTCATTGATCCACGCCAACTCTGAATACAGTAACTAAGCATCATCATAATCACTAACGCCCGCAGGATTTTTTCAACGGGTGCGACTAAAGATTGATATAGAGTTTTTCGTTTTATTATCGATATATATTAAGTTAAAAGTCACAACATTTATCATTAATAGCATATATCGTCCTTTGCCGCTGTAGCCTATTTGAACTTTCATCTCCAGACATGATGTCGAGAGAATAGAAAGAAAGAATTATGAACACTGGTGTAACTAATTTTACTGGGCCCTGGATCGATCGATCATCGATTTACTCATAATCCCCCACGCCCCCTGCCCCAGGTATTTCAGCTGCTGCGTTATATATATGGTTCCATATCAGAAGGGCCAGACAAAAGGGCAAACACAGAAAGGTCCGAGTTAAAACGACCCCGGTCAAAGGGGCTCTGTGTCAAACGAACCCGGACCGAAAGGGACCCCGCGACAAAAGGGCCCGTGTCAAAACGGCCCCGCGACAAAAGGGCTCGGGTCAAAACGTTCCTCATAAAAGGGGCTCGGGTCAAAAGGGTCCCACGACTAAAGGACCCGAGTCAAAAGGCTGTGCGTCGAACGAGCCCGGGTCAAAAAGGGGCCACACTACAAAGGAACCCGAGTCAAACGCTCTTGTGTCAAAAGGGCCCGAGTCAAAAGGGACCGAAACAAAGCATCCTCATAAAACGAGCCCGGGTCAAAAGGGCCCCACGACAAAATGCCCCAACTGAAAAGGCTTTGCGTCAAACGGACCCGGGTGAAAAAGGGGCCTGCAACAAAAGGGCCCGAGTGAAACGGCCACATGTCAAAAGGGCCCGGGTCAAACGGGCCTTTGTCAAAACAGCCCGGGTAAAAAGGGCCCGAGTCGAAAGGGGCCGAATCAAAACGCCTCATATAAAAGCCCGGGTCAAAAGGGTATACGACAACAAAATGACCCAAGTCAAAAGGCCCTGCATCAAACGGGCCTCCGTCAGAAAGGGAGCCGCTACAAAAGGGCCCGCGTCAAAAGGGCCCGAGTCAAAATGTCTCCGCAACAAATGGGGCCCGAGTCAAAAGGACCGAATAAAAACGCCCCTCATAAAAAGAGCCCAACTCAAAGGGGACCCCGCTACAAAAAGGCCCGATACAAAACGTCCTCGTGACCAAAGATTTCGGATCAAAATGACCCGAATCAAAACGTCCCTCATCAAAAGAGCCCGGGTCAAAAGGATCCCAAGACAAAATGACCCAAGTCAAAAGGCCCTGCGTCAAACGGGCCTGGGTCAAAATGGGCCCCCTACAAAAGGGCCCGAGTCAAAGGCCTCGCATTAAAAGGGCCCAGGTCAAAAAGTCTCCGCAGCAAAAGGGCCCGAGTCAAACTACCCAAATCAAAACACCAGTCATCAAAAGGGCCCGTGTCAAATGGGGTCGAATCAAAACGCCTCTCATAAAAAGAGCCCAAGTCAAAAGGCTCCCACGGCAAAATGACCCAAGTCAAAAGGCCCTGCGTCAAATGGGCGTGGATTAAAAAATGGCCAGCTCCAAAAGGGCCCGGGTCATAAATAAGCCCCGCTACAAAAGGCCCGAGTCAAACGGGTCTGTGTCAAAAGGGGCCGAATCAAATCGCCACTCATAAAAAGTGTCGCATCGAAAGGGTCCCACGACAAAATGATCCAAGTCAAAATGTCTTGCGTCAAACGGGCCTCTGTCAAAAGGGGCTCGCAAGAAAAGGACCCGAGTCAAACGGTCCCGCGTCAAAAGAGCCCGGGTCAAAAGGTCTCCGCAACAAAAGGGTCCTAGTCAAAAGGCCCGAATCAAATGTCCCTCATCAAAAGGACCCGGGTTAAAATGTCTGCGCAAGAAAAGGGCCCGAGAATCGTTTAACACAACGCAAAAATTTGCGATTTAGGTAGCGATAATAAACACAACAATTATAATGACTGCATTTTTGCCTTACGTTACTATACTCAGATTTTTTGCGAAGACTGGTACGGAATGACAACCAACGTCAGTAACAGAGGCGACTTTTGAGGGAAGTTACATTGGTAAAAATTAACAATTTACGAATGCAATCCACGAGAAGTTAACTGCGCAAATGTATGATGAAATTTCATTTACGGTGGAAAACATTAATGGTCTCAGAACAAAAGTTCAAACAAAACACATCAACCACTTTTTGTTCATTGTTATGCATATTTTTATTTTTATTATTATTATTATTATTATTATTGTTATTATTATTATTATTATTACTTTTATTATTATTATCATTAATAATAATAATATACAAGGTCAGTTGTAGCCCATGCCTTCAAACCAGTATACGCCACTGCTCGAAACTATTAACTCTATATTAACATCGGTCGTCTTTCGATAATTTTATGTTACATCCTCCCACTCTCCCAAGTTGTGCAAGGGTGTCTTCTTACTCTTATCCCAAAGCAAGAAAAGCAAACAATATTTTCGGAAACAGCCAGGCTCAGAGAGGGAGTGGCACAAGACTCACACAGCTCGTTATATAGCTGCAAGAGGCCTATGGGTAATTATAGTTGCCCTCTTGTTACAAGGCGTTCAGTCAGACTACCTATCATGGTTAGTTCCAGTAGTTGAACATTGAGTTAACTGTTAGAATACAAGTTGATGAGTTGATTTTAGTTTAGCGTCCCATTCAGCAGCGAGGCTATATGAGACGTGGACCTACTGATTAACGTGGAATCCGAACCACATGAGCTCCCGCCGGGAATCGAACCCAAGTCTCCCACGCCAAAGGCGCGTACGCTAACCGCTTAGCCACGGAGGATACAACTAGAATACAACAGCAGGATACAACTAGAATACAACAGCAGCATACAACTAGTCCCTTCTGTTTACTTTTCACGAATATTTTTCACCTTCATGCGTACAGGCCACGTATTACGTAAATTTAAATGGCATGCTGTGTCAAGTATATATTCCCAAAAAGATATCAGTAGCAAAAGACAAAAAACATTAGCTATTTTTGTTTTCCCTTTTTCTATTAGCCAGTGGAAGTGTCTATGGTTGTTTCAATATCCTTCTTGTAGTTTGCTTAGGATTCACTTCCTCTTTTAGTTAAGCTTTTGGCTATGTATACCACCGTGACAAGTAGTGGTTCTTATGATAGTGGCGTAGTTTCGCCCGGAGAAATTACTGAAATAATAAATAATGTAAACTACGATGCTTTTGAAACGATGAATGTAATTTGTAGGAAGATTCTACCTTCAATTTATGTGGCACACATGCTCGCTGCTGAACGGGACGTTAAACCAGTGGCGAAGCGTGCTTTAAAAAACGGGATAGACACACACATATATATACAGGGTGGCCTATTTTAATCTTTACACGGACATATCTCGAAAATGGTTGAGTATAAATAAACTGAAAAACTCAAATCGGAAATGCCATGGAGTAAATCGAATGGTGATGTCGCGGTGCCCCCAGGGCCGCTCTTCAAGGGGGCCCGGCGCCAACTTTAAAATTTTAAATGGAAACATGGGGCGAGTGACACTTCACTCGATAGATCTTTAAAAACTAAAAAGCGATGTGGCAAGAGTTTTCATATCGGTCACCTTATTCAAAATGGCGGCGAAGACATCTTGCCTGTATCAGATAAAACGTCCAGTACCACTAATATGAAAACGGTTGAAGATAATAAAGGATGAACAGATTAAACTCCTATAGGAAATCACAGAGGATATTTATTATTACACGGCTCGAAAATGTTGCAACCAAGGGGATGATTAGAGTAAAAGTGCCATAATGTAAAGGAGGAAATGTAATTCCTAGAAAATCATTGATCCAACGATAAGTGGGTGAAGGTGGACGGGAAGGAACGGTGAAATTGCAAACTAGAACCTTATTTTTTGCAAATTGTATCTACACAACAAAATTATCTGTTTTTATGAGATGTCTGTAATGGAAAAAAGTAGGTAAAATTCTTGTTAAATGGTACCTTCCATTTTGATTGCAGGCAATAATTTGTGCAAAAATGAATCAACTGAAATGCGAAACCCTTTGTCGAACAATGCAATTTTAAAACAATGTGTACAAACGTTGGTTTTGTCAAAAGTCGTCTGCAGAATATTGGTTCATTACAGTACCAGTCACTTGTACACCCAAGTGTTTCACACAAACCATACAAATTGCAAGTAAATGTGGGGGTCCTCATTTGAAATTTTACCTTAATTCCCGCTTCACCCACTTAAGAAGGAGATCGGAAAGATAATTTTCTAAGAATTAGTTTTCCTCTTTATCATTATCACTTGTACTTTAATACCCCATTGGATTATTCTCGAGGCTTGGAATGATAAATACCCTCTGTGATATCCTATAGGAGTTTTATTCTGTTCATCCGCTATTATTTTCAACCGTTTTCATATTAGTGGTACTGGACGTTTTATCTGATACAGGCAAAATGTCTTCGCCGCCATTTTGAAAACGGTGACTCATATAAATAATCTTTTGCCACAACACTGTTTATTGTATAAAGATTTATTGAACGAGGTATCACGTGATCCATATTTTCGTTTATAAAAATCTAAGTTGGGCCTGGGCCCCTATGAAAGGCGGTCCTGGGGGCAACGCGACAACATTATTCGATTTTCTTCTATTTGAGTTTCTGTTTGGTTCATGTATGTTCAACCGTTTTCACATTAGTGCTACTGGACGTTTATCTGATACAGGTAACATATTTTGGCGGCCAGTTTGAATACGGTAACCGATATGTAAAACCTTTTGCCATATTTTTTAAATATCTATCGAATGAAGTGTCACTCGCCCCATGTTTCCATTTAAAATTTTAAAGTTGGCCCCGGTCCCCCTTGAAGAGCGGCCCTAGCTGCACCGTGACATCACCATACGATTTTCCCCATGTTATTTCCTATTTGAGTTTTTTTCAGTTCATTTATGTTCAACCGTTCTTGAGATATTTTAGTGGAAAAATTAAAATGGGCCACCCTGTATGTTTATATATATATATATATATATATATATATATATATAGTGAAACCTGTCTATCTTAGAAGCTGGCCACATTGAAACAATGTTTACCCTATGATGATAATGATAAATTTACCTGCGTATCATGGCCACGCAAAGTACCATTTTGTTATATTTCTTAACTCTTTCGTATTCCCATATCTGCGAGGCAGATGGTCTGTATTTGTAACTAGAGCCAAAGAAGCATAGATTCCCACGATTTGTTCTTGGAGGTCAAAGGCCAGAACACTACCCTGATAAAGGGTTGGTGAAGGAAGACATGAATAAGAAAAAGCACGTACAGGAATTCCGGAAATGATTGCACGTATTTGTTTACACTATCTGTTTTGGTGAAATAATTAGCTGTAGCCTATCGACTACTTCATCAGTGGGGAGCTTTAGTAATTCCGGAAAATTCTCAAGGTTAAAGCTAACCATCTCAATTGTCAACTATTGGCACCTGGCTTTTTGTCAAAAGGTAGCGGAGGTTTTGAAATATGAATTCCCTTAACATTTCTCAAAATATTTTTTGCTCCGAGGAAAAGCACTTGTAGCTCATTAACAAGAAGTAGTTAAATGATTAATCTATATACATTATTTTAAAGTAGCTGTCATGACATTGCTTATTAACAAGCAAATAATACTAGAAATCCTATTCTAAAAACACACTAATCACACTTATTTTCTGTAAGTTGGCCACTTTTCAATGGAACCAATGTTGGCCAACATAGACAGGTTTCACCATATATATACAGTATTTCTAAGGCATATGTTTACTCTCTTCCTTTAAGTATAAAATTTTACAATTAGTGAAATTTGCTGTACAGTATTTTTTCCGAAGCATAGATTTTTGAATGGTACAGGCTATCTCATTTGCAAGAAATGGAGGCATTACTTCCCCATACCCTTCTTAGGGATAGTCATTTCTAAATACCTTAGAAATGAGCTGTAAAGTAAACAAAAAAAAACGATAGAAGTAAAAAACCGAACACCTTACAACACCTAACTTAATACCTAATACCAAATACCTTACCTAATTAATACCTTACAGTCTTGTAAATGAGATCCATACCCTGTTCTTCATTTCGGCGAAAATATTAATAGCTCTTTCTTTGGATTCAGTTATCCTACAAAGCTTCCACACCAAGTTCTTTATTTTAAGTGTCCGTAATTCAGAAAATTTGTCATGCTGTTCGTTAAGTAAGTTACACTCTTTTCAGGGCATTCATTGAATGTTTACAAAAAACTGGAGTTGATGGAGTGCTCAATATCATATTTAACAGCTTTGTTGTTCCCTGATATATGCTTTGAGGTTCATTCCTGAGAATATATTTCAACTATTCGGGAAGAGAAATGTGTTTGTTACTATCGGAATATATGTTGATAAGTTCATTCTTAAGCTGATCTGAACAAAAAGCTGGATATCAAGTCTGTTAACGGGGTATTTTTTTACTCGTGGGTGGAAGGAGGAGTCGCGCGAAGTAAGGAAGAAAAACAATACTCTCATATCTGATCATTGAAATCATGAATAGATTTTTTTTATTATTATTCTTTCTGTATATGTTCATTTTCGAGTTAATCATTCCATATCGGACTTCCAAAGAGAAAAAAAAGTATCGAAACAATTTATTGGCCGTGCTGATAGCGACTACTCCCCGTCACGACACAGCTTTCAGTTTTGTTAGTGATAGGAGAAAGAAGAGTGAGAAAGAAGAGTAGCAGAGGGAGGCAGGGAAGAAGGGAAAAAGAGAAAGAATGAAAAAAGATAAAGGATTGGAGGAGAAAGGATTAGTGGATAATTCAGGAAATATAGTAATGAACTTGAATGGTTATTAACGAAGGATCAATTCTGAAGTGATCCGGAATTAGACACATGTCCATACATACGAGCCTGACCTGGGTCCAGGCGACTGCACAAGAGGGAGTTGCCCAAACCCAGCCCAAGCTAGGTGAAAGTGGAGTTTAATTGGTTGTTAGGTAATCCTGAAAGGTAAATATTGACTATCCAGTCTCTGAACTCCATAATCTGAGATCGACCACACATATGAATTAGCCGAAGAAAGAAAAAAACCAAAGTTATCAACTTAATATATTTATGTATTGCATCAATAGGAATTTCAACTTCTCTGACAGAAGACGTCATGTTCAGGCTCATCCTGCTATTTTGGCCTCTCTCCTAGTGCCGATTTAAATCAGTTAGTATCGGTCCTTCATGACCTTGGTTATTAACTCTAACACATATCATAAATCATGACACATATATTATAAATGTTAATACAACTAAACAGTATCACTACTACAACTTAAAAACTAAATTTATCATTCAGACACACACTCATTCACAAAGGACAGTGTATGGGGTTAGCATATATCATAAAAGAAAACCATCTAGCTACGATTTCGCAAACGTTTATTATATTTATGGAGAAGAAAGAATAAAAAAAAATATTGAAAGGACTAGTTCTTAGTTATATTTCAATAGAATACATAGCATTATATCTTCATAAGTCAAAACAATCAAATGGCATTACTTTGAATTTAGCTTTATATATTTAATCACATTGACAAAAGGAAAGAAAAAAATAATATAATTTCATATATTACGTCTTAGGCATGCTAAATCAAATTTATAATTCACAACATAAGCAAAGGTGACGTTCATTTTACATTAAAAGAAAATTGAACGAAGAGGAAAAAAACTTTTGAATATAGTGGAAAATTAAGAGTCTCTATCTCACATCGAGACATTCTAAAAATTCTTATATGTCCTGTTGCGTATATCAAAACTGAGCGTTCGAAATCATTAGTAATGCACTATTCATAGTGTCCAAACATTTCGCTCCATTTAATTTTGTTTATATTTATACATATATATAGATATATTCATAGTAAACCTTTATTGAGCACATATGAACTAACAGTTTGTAGATGCACTCGTATGCTGAACAGGTTTTCCGACCTAGGGACTTCCAAAGACAAAATTTGGTCAGAGGATGTTTTCCCCTTGTGTCAGTCCATTTACGACTTCATTATTTGATCAATTTCAGGTTACTTGTTCGTCACTGGGACACCTCATAACACTTTTCAGTTATCACGTGTAACTTTTGTATATAGTGTTCAGATTTAAGACGATCTTTCACAGGTGTGAGGATTATGATGATTTATATTAAGGAAACCACTGGTTAGGTTCTAGAATATATATATATATGTATATATATATATATATATATATATATATATAGGTAAGGGGGGATTCAGGGTACACTTTCCAAAAGAATTTTCGGGTTGGTCACTTAAGGATAATATTCATTATGGTTTTGGTTACGTTTTAGACCTGCCATTATTTCAAAATACATGCCATCGACAATAATTCCACAGAAGGTTGCTAATTACATCTATTCAGAACAATGTAAAAAATTTGTATAGTTTCGCGGCGGTATTTTTAAAAGAAAATCTACATATTTACATCCGTCGGATAATTGCTTCGAAACTCTGGCAACCACTTTACGTTCGGGGTAGACACGAGCGCTCTTACATATATCCATATAATCCATGTAATATTCTACGTTTTACTTTACTATCTTATTCACAAATTAAACACATTTACATTTCGACTTATACATTTATCTATCTATCTATCTATCTATCTATCTATCTATCTATCTATCTATCTATCTATCTATCTATCTATCTATCTATCTATCTATCTATCTATCTATCTATCTATGTATCAATCTATATATATATATATATATATATATATATATATATATATTTATTTATTTATTTATTAAACGCGCACACATTTAATACATTGACCCCCACAATAATTCTTCAAAAGGTTGCAACATTGTACAAAGAACAAACAACTTCCGACATATGAAAGAAAAAAAATAATAAATTTTACTTATACCGCGTGTCTATGAATTTTGTGGTTTTCACATATGTGTTTCGAAGTAATCCAAAAAGTACGTAGAGCAGGCACGTAACATAGAACATTCCTAATTATATATGTATAAAAAGATAAACTAAACACAATATTAATTTTGGGCCCAGAATTATTACAAGATTTACGAAACTAAAAGGGAAGGAAAGCGACCAATGAATTTAGAAAGAATCCTAGAAGGACGACGGTGAAGGAACGTAATTGAAATGTCGTCAAGTATGGAGTCATTATTCACTTCGGCAATGGGTCAAAATATGATGGAAAAACTCAGTCAGTATATACTTCATTCATGAATCGTGTCTCACAATGTTTCAGCTGGTAATTTCAGATCAGAGTTATACGTTAAGTAATTGGTAATTAACAAGCTCAAGATTTGGGGGGGGGGGGCAGGTTGAGATTTAAATAAAAATCTATCCGACCTCGTCGAAAGTGAGAAGGGTCGAGAGGAAAGTACAAAAATTAAACTAAAGTCGATGAAGCAAGAGAAACCTTAATTATGGATTTGCCAAAAATTAAAAAAAATAAAATTTAATAAACTGAATTTTGCGCTGGTGATTTTCACTTGCCAAAACTCACCAGTAGCTCCCCTTCGCAAGAGTGCCAAATCTTGAAGGTGTCGATTAATTTCTATAACTATCTAGTTTTAAAACTAAGAAAAGAAATGAAAATATTCAAGGGATAGAGGGGTTCGACACCTGGGTACGAAAACGAAAGTTTTCAGTAACCAGTTAATTTAATTATTTAAGTCTATCAGACCCGTCGGCTCTGCGAACACTGTATGTTAGCCAGAAATAGGTGACGTAAAAAATCTCAAGTTGCAGGATTTTCTATTTGAAACCGACCGAAACATAATTCACTACAGCCCCAAATTCTACAACTATTGTCTTTTCATAATTGATTATTAAACATGTCTAGTCAGCGATTATATGATGCTACCCATGCTGTCAGACGAGATTCTTATGGATAAACACTACTGCTATAGTATACTAAACTGTGAAGTAATAACATAGTCCAACAAATATATCGGCCTCCTGTTTGCGTGAAGTAGGGGTCAGAACCCGAGATGTTTATAGCACGTACACATTTAATATATATATATATATATATGCCAAAACGTGGCGAAGTATACACTGGGCTCATATATATATATATATGGGTGTCCTATCATTAAAATTCTTTACTACAATATATTATATAATATTTATATTATCATTTTATGCATTTATCAGGACGCCGTATTTTATAAACACCCTATTTCATCTATCTATACCCAGACTATATACACATTTCGTTATAATATTTTAAAATGTATAAATCACTACAAACATTTCTCGTTCCGATCACTACACAAAACCTCACTCGAACTCAAGACTCTCTTGCCACACACACACACACCATACTACATAATACTTCGCAGCTTCATTAAGATATATATATATATATATATATATATATATATATATATATATATATATATATATATATACGTTCACAGAAAGTAAGATTATCTGCGATAATATTATTTAATTTTATAAAATTCTGGCTGTGACAATGAAATTATTCTGGAGCCACGAAAAACACATTTTAATATTGTAATTTCAGAAAGAAGACTAGCATCATACCAGCTGACTCCTGTTAAGAATATATGCAATGTCTATTTACTTAAATATTTTAATTGCTAGATTACGTAGAATGTTGTAATTTTTGGAAAACCTTGGCTTCGGATCGCTTTACCTAAATGTATGTTCATATGGGCTTGGATTTATATTTGCTCGCTGCTAATCACAAAAAAGAAAGGTCAATCTCATAGAAACTAAGTCACAAAATGCTTGTATCGACATATGAATGACGGGTAGTACTAAATTTTGACACTAGGGGCTAACAACGATACGATCAACCCTTGAACCACCGAATGTGACTTTGTACACGGAATTTTGATACTATATCACTCTCATTTCCTGAATTGCTATAAATCGGTATGATGGGTTTAGTTATTAATCGAATACGAAAATGTGAATAGCAATTGATACACTGTCCACACTTAATTATTTCAGACACTATTCCATCACTCAACTACAACTGCTACTAATAATACTACATTACAAACACACACATGCCACATCTATAATTACAGAATACATTAATACATGTTATAGTACATACTATTCATTACTACTAACTCACATAAACAACGCCCAAATTTTACCATATTAAATCGGCTCTATCGGTTTACGAAAGGAAAGGGAAAGAAAAGAACAGGTCAACTTGGCCCTTGTATTCACTAAATCATATTCTTAATTCAAACTGTTTAGTTAATGCCCAAACCATTTATTCAAAAATATAGCCCCCTTTCCTGAAGGGAAAAGAACCGTATGACAACTATACGTTCAACCCATCCCTGCTGGAAGCTGTACCCCCAAGTTGGGAGTAAACAGGAGCCCTCTAGAAACTTTACACATGTATTATGATCACTATCCTAACTACAATGAAATTGAATACTGCCATGTTACTTCTAGATACGTAAAAAAATCACTTTCACTACATACACGAACAGAAACGGCACCTGGACAGGCCTTACGTAACCCTAAAAGGAATAATTTTCAGAATAAAATATTTTAAGGGAGAAACACTACTCTTCCGAAACTGTTTATGGATCTTTAAGGACAACTAACAAACTGATGCACATCACTTGGTAGAACCTGTCCATGACTAATTATATCTGCAAAACATGGCGTCACTGACTTACACTTCCTATTTCAGCTTTTCAGTCCTGTTTTTTACTCTGAAATGTAGTAGATTATGGCTCCGTGGCTTCCTGGATGGTATTCATTCAACTATTAAACTAGATTTACCTTATTAATGCAGCTTTTCTAGCTAATTTCTACTTTTTGCTGAGCTGGGAAAATCTGGGTCTGCTGTCTTCGGCTTCTTGGTAGTATATTGATGCTCGCGCGTTGATATGTCCCGTCGGTAACTGCACCAATCAAAACAAAGCTTTTTTGGCGGTGAAGCATTTGAAACAAATAAAAAATGGAAAAATCTGGATTAAACTAGACTTTAGACAGACATAGATATCTAAAAGGGGGTTGAAGAGAGGTCCAGACAATTCTGCCAAAATTTTAGATTGGTTAATTATTCCAAAATTTCCGTCAAATGGTGGGCCTATATTTCCGAATAGCACTGACACCGTGAGATTTGTAATCATCCATTTAAAATATCCATATACGAGATTTATAATTAATTAATATATGAATAAAGATATTAATCCCCCAAAATATGATTCCTAATGAATTTTTACCATCTTCCATGTTGATTTGGAATAAGATAACGAACAAAGACATAAATTATATAAACAGGAAGAAATTTTTTGCTAAGTGGGAAGTACGATCGGTGGAAAAAATTTCTGGCACCCTCCCATCAAAAATAGCATTACATCAGACTGTAATGGTATATTACAATTCCCCGGCGTCATAAAAAATTTGTTGGAATAACAAAATTTCGGTTAACGAGGATTAACATGTATTATTAATAATAATAAGCCAACTCCTCATTCATACACTCATACACTCAATTAAATAAGGCCAGTGTAAACATTCACTTTGGATATTGAGCTAGGAGTTCCCTTTTCTTGTCATCAGTGCAAGTAAAGTGTTTCAAGTTCTAAAAATTATGAGTTCCGATACTTTCACCTATTAATTTATGTAATACAGCGCAATTTTTCAATAATTTAACCACTAAAACCGGGTCGGTATAAACCTTCATCCATTTTGTTGATTCATGCTTTATAAGTGATGATAAGTCATGCATTTTCAACATCACTAATTGACCTTCTTGCAGATTTATAGAGTTCGATGACTGTTTAGCGTGATTTCGTGATTTTACATCTACATCGGTGTATCTAAAACGGTTCTCTACGGAATCTAACTGTTTGGGCCATGGGAACACTTTCCTGTAGTTATCAATAGCAGAGTAACTGAGAAAGCGTTCCGCAGGCGTGCAACCAATACTTGAGCAGTATGAGTTATTTAGAAGGTCTTGAATTTTCACTAAGTATTTATACCAAGTGGTTTGGTCTTCATGACACCATAATCTGACTAATCTATTAAGTTCTTTTTGGCTACGTTCCGTAATGCCGTTAGCCTAAGGCGAATAACTAGATGTTCTCTTATGCTTGATTTTATGGTTGGTGCAAAAGTCCTGCCATAGCTTAGATTGGAACTGTGGTCCTTTATCAGATAAGAATTCCTGGGGATACTGTAATAGGTGAAAGAATCTTCTCTCAAATACTGTGACTATTCTTTTGTATGGGCTTTTCTAAGTGGGAGGAAAGTAACGAAACGAGAGTAAATATCTATTAATGACAGAATATAATAATATCTCTGACTAGGTGGTAATTTCCCGATGAGGTCCACCCCCGGAATCTCATGGGGCACAGTCGCTTGAATATGATATTTTTGTTTAGCTATAGCCCGGTTAGTGAACTTTGTTTCAGCACATTCTATGCAATTTCGAATAAAATTTTTAATAGTGGTTTTCTGATTCTTCTAGTAAAACATTGCTCGACAAAAACGTTAACACTTTTGAACCCAAAGTGACCTGTAGAATGGATAATTTGAGATATGCAACTCTGGGGTATTACTAGAAGCCATTTCTGAACTCGCATAGGTTTTATATAAATTAAGCCACAGTGCATTGTTATTCTATCCGGATTAAAATTATTTTCATATTGTCTTAACAGGGTTTTACATAACTCATCTGTTTTCTGATTTTCTCGGATAAAATCTAGATTAACATCAGCATACTGCGTTTTAGCTAAAAAATGGACATAATGAGTTTCGGGATCGAGTGATACTTCAGGTGGATATCTACTAAGTGTATCTGCTACAAAGTTCTCTTTACCCGGACAGTGTTGGAAAATCAAATCAAATTTCTGTAACTTCAAAAAAATTCTCGTGGTTCGGGGTTCAAGGTTTTTCTGGGTGAATGCACGGGTAACTGCTGCATTATCGGTATAGACGTACGTGGTACGACCCATAATATATTGTTCAAAATGTTCACAGAGGAACAGAGCGGACAGGAGTTCCAGCTGACACATCGAGAGAGATAACTCATAGGGTTTCACTCGCCGACTGGCATATCCAATGACATTAGGATTGTCTTTATCTGAAGGATATTGTGTGATTAGTCCAGCCAAATTTTCCATGCACGCGTCACTGTGGATGTGAAACGCAATAAGAAATCTGGCTGACTTAATGCAGACGAATCACTAAGAATAATTCTTAATTTATAGAAAGTTTCCAAGGCTTCGTTATCCAGTACGAATTTCTGATCCTTTTTCAAAAGTTTATATAAATTAGCCGTAAGACCGGAAAAGTTAGGAATGAATTTCCTTCTCCATCCTATGAGACCTAAAAACTTCTGTAACACTTTCTTGGACTTCGGTACTGGAAAACAGCGGATTGGTTCAGTGAGTCGGGGGGTGAACCCTAATTGTTCTGTCACTAATTATATGCCCTAAGAATATGATTTCCCGTGCAAAGAACTTACATTTTTAAAGTTTAATAAAAATTTGCTTGTTTAAAGAATTCAAAAGTTCTCTCTAAATGAAACAAATGCTCTTCTTCCGTAGTTGATTTGACTAAAACTTCATCCAGGTACAAAACAATGAAAGGACGAGTTGAATCATTAAAAATTTTCGCCATTACGGATTGAAATATAGCAGGACTGCTTTTCAACTCCTGCGGCAGAATAGTAAGGCAATATTGTCTTCCCTTGTATACAAAACTGGTGCATTGGTAACTGGTGAGTCTTTATGTAAACTAATCCCATAATATGCGCTCGATGCGTCAAATGACGAAAACCACATTGCCTGAGATACACGGTGTAGTAAATCATTTATCGGCTATACCTGCACCTGTGGAGAAATAATTTTGGCGTTAGTTGCCCTCAGATCTAAAACTGGACGTACGCCCCCAGAGGCCTTCCTGACAACATGGATAGGGTTTCGATATGGAGACATTTGTTTTATGGCTATTCCTAACCGTAACCATTTATTAACTTCTACTTCGAACTCAGGCTGTATAGCCTGAGGGACGGAATAACATTGTCCAACAACCGGTTCTTAATCTTTCAATTGTATTTTATATGGAGGCGCATTAACGCGGCGTGGGTACTCAGAGAAAAGTGAACGGTAATTGAGTAATAGTTCACAAAGACCTAATTTAATCGGTGATGGTAAGTCATCCCGAGTAGCAATATACGTGTCAATGTCTTGTTCTGAGACATTGCATTCGGTGCCCAGGAGTGGATCCAGCTGATCACCCCTATTAATCTCTCCCTTGCGGAGAGGTGTCACTGCGCAAGCAGCTTGACAATTTAGAATGGGGTCAAGCATGGGCTGATCCACCACCGGCCATCCTGATTCACCGACTGCAATTTCTTCTGCTGGTATTCTCACCAACATTATATTCGGTTGCTCTGTAGAAACAGTAACAGTGATTCCCAAACAATCTTTCATTCGGATTTTTTTCTTCTCGCGGTCAATAACGCAATGAAATTTGTCTAAAAACGGACATCCCAGTATTAGGTCCGTTCGCATATAGTTTATGACGAAGATGGCTATTTCAAAAATATGATTCTGTATGTTTAGGTTAAAATTTTGAACACCCTGAACCGAAAAACTCTCTTTCCTAGCGAAAGCACCAAGTGTGAGGCCAGTGTATGGTCTCAACGTAGCGGAAGGAAACCGTTGCTTTAATTTTTTCCACACCTCCCGGTCCATTAGACAGAGCTCCGAGCCACTGTCTATAGCAGCAACAAGTTCAACGCCGCCGATACTTCCTCTTATGCTGGGAGAGGCAGAAAAATAGCGCAAAGTGGTCTTCATCTATGACGAATTTAATTATGAATTCCGAGTCCTGGAAAAATGAATTTTGTGTCCACCCATCAGGTCTATATCCACTAAAATTTTGATTCTTCGAAATAATGAGGTATATATTCCCGCAACTATCCTCCCCATTTCACCAGATAGCTGCAGAATTAGTTTGTGGACTTGACAACAGTCTCGCGACTATCAATCCCTTATTTCATTAGAATTCTATTTCCGCCATTGGTTTGTATTTGCGAAGGGGCAGAATTCTGAGGTCTATTTGCACTATTGTTACTAACGTTAATGCCTTGACCGTTACCGTTCTCTCTTCTACGGTACGCCACGTTAAAGTTCCTCCGGTTATCGACCCTGTTTGGCTTCGATTCCCCATTCGTGCGGTCATAGGGGCGATAACCCCGGCGATTATTAAACAATGGTCTGTTGCGGCACAGACGCCGACCATTACTTTGGTTGCTTTCCGAGCCACACCCACTTGGATATCGAGATCCAGCTTGGGTGTAACTCAGAAAGTCCGTTTGGCAACTAGCCGTTGCCTTATTTTTCATGGGTTTCACAATTTTCGCTTGCCGGGCGAAATACCTCTTTGGTGGGCCGCCAGTTTCCTTCCCACACAGGGCAGCTAGACGTGAAGTAACTTCTCGCACCGTTTGGCATAGATGGGAAGCTATGGCCCGCGACTCATCCGGTGGGAGAGCATTTACTATAATGTCCACAATTTCGGTTTGCGACGGATTTTCTGCGATCTGGTAATACAATTCTATGATCTTCCAAGCATAGTCCAGAAGGGACCCATACTTGGCTCGGTCATACCTTAAAGATTGGAGGTTGCGTTTTTGAAGCCTTTCGATATGCTCGTTGCAGTATTCTTCCTTGAAAAGGATCAGAAAATCGATAAATGTATGGACTCTGTATTTAATAGAGACAAACCATGCACCGGAGGCTGCAATTAAACAATTCTTTACTATTTGCAAGCGTTCTCTATAAGCCAACCGGTACATTTCCAGATACTGTTGTAATCTGCTTAAAAAGACACGAGGCAATCCGTTGGTAATGTTCTTGTCAAGTGTAGGGAAGCGTTCGATGTCCCTTAGCGAAACCTTGGAACTCATACTAACATAAGCAGGAGAATGGTTAGTAGGAATTAAAGCGTTATCCTGTATAAACGGAGTAATCACCGGATTTGCCACCGACGACGTTGTAGCGGTGCTATAGGTACCCATGTAATTAAAGGGAGCTCTGTTGGTCGTATCGACTACGTTGGGCACCATCCCCGGACCAACCGCACCCGTAAACAATGACTCAGTACGGCATCCATCTCCTCTTCCTGGCAACGCGCTATATGATTATATGCCTCCAAGTAAGGAGGGAGCGTTAACACTAGTGGCCGTGGTCGTCACAACACTTGACTGAGTAGGCACACTGTTACAGTCAAACCATGGCTTTAAATCTAATCGATGCAGGGGATGATGCATTGCAGTATCCCGTGCATCAACTGACACTTGATTTTCTTTTCCTGCGTCAGCGGTAGTTGTTCTAGCAGGTAATGTTTCCGGGGAATCACTACCGGGGAAAGGATAGGATACTTCTGATTTTTCGCGATTTGGTTTCGTTATTTTCTCTTGCATGTTAGTTATATCGTCCTGAATTTTAGTGATTTTTCGCTCAGTCACTTCCAATTTGGTTTCTAATGATAGATTTGACAGGGTTGATTTTAAATTTTCAATTTCAGCCTGCTGTGATTCAAATTTTGGTCTACCGTCTGTAATTTAGTATCTACTTTTTCTAATTCTAAGTTTACATGGTTAAATTTACTGTCGGTCTCTTGTTGAAGTTGCTCTACGGACTGTTGAGCCTCGCATCTAACCCGATCAATCTCAGTGGACGTTTGCTCCCTCAATTTGTTTATTGAGGCGCAAAGTCCAGGCATATATTGTCTATTTTCTGAGTTAATACCTCAAATCGAGCTTCTGTTTCTTGGCTCAAGGTATCAATTTTTTCATTTAACTCGCTTCTGGTTTTTTGATGGTCTCGATCCATTTTATTGAAATTATGATCTATTTTCGCATTCATTTCCAAACTATTCTTATCTATCTTTTCATTTATTTTCTGTTCCATTCGCGACATCTGTTCTACCATTTGTTGTAATAAAATCGATATATCAGGCCCGCCAAATGATGCTATTTCCTTTGGGTTCATTGTTTGGGCACGATCCGGATTGGTTGGAGAATCGCCGTTGCGATCCCCGTTCTTATTGTTACCATCGAGATCAAATATCTCCACTGGAGATATTTGATCTCGGTCCTTCGGGGTGCTAACCCTCGTTCCCCGTCTGAATCGAAATGCTCAATTTCTTTATCGAGGGATGGATTCATTAACTCACAAGACTGACGAAGCTTCCCCTCACATTCATTACAGTATTTAATTATCTCGCCCGTCCGGACCTTTTCTACACTTTCAACAGTATCATCTAAATTTATACAGCTAAAATGAATCCATCTTAGCCCGCAACCGTGACACCTCACTAGTCTACGAGAGACGCGAGCCCTCTTCTCATTATCGTTTAGTGTACATTGTGTACACGAAACTTCCGATTGATCTTGTGTGACAACGACTCCTTTATTAGCTGCCATAGTTTCGAAACAGGACATAAAATATAAATACACATGCAATATAATCTTAGAAACTAACAAAAGACTTGTTATTCAAATACTATTCATAGACTAAAGGACTCCCATCTATTTCCCTCCTTGGGTCAACATTCAGCATTTTAAAATTTTAGATTTTTCAATTTTTTTTTACAGTTTCCTTCATTTTCCCCTTTCTATAGAAAGAAGCAAATATACCAGAACAGCCAACGACTGTAATTATTTAACTTCACTATAACTTTTCTATTATTCACGTTCTTGTGGCCAAATTCCATACGTGCTCAATCTCAATCTTTAACATTTTCTAACAATTTCAGATCCGTTACCAGGGAAAACAACTGTTTCCATGGTAACTGTCCAAAGTCACCGGTCGCCAATTCTGTTAACGGGGTATTTTTTTACTCATTGGTGGAAGGAGGAGTCACCCGAAGTAAGGAAGAAATACAATACTCTCATATCTGATCATTGAAATCATGAATAGATTTTTTTATTATTATTCTTTCTGTATATGTTCATTTTCGAGTTAATCATTCCATATCGGACTTCCGAAGGAAAAAAAAACTATCGAAACAACTTATTGACCGTGCTGATAGCGACTACTCCCCGTCACGACCCCGTTTCCATTTCTGTTAGTGATAGGAGAAAGAAGAGTGAGAAAGAAGAGTAGCAGAGGGAGGCAGGGAAGAAGGGAAAAAGAGAAAGAATGAAAAAAGATAAAGGATTGGAGAAGAAAGGATTAGTTGATAATTCAGGAAATATAGTAATGAACTTGAATGGTTATTAACGAAGGATCAATTCTGAAGTGATCCGGAATTAGACACATGTCCATACATACGAGCCTGACCTGGGTCCAGGCGACTGCACAAGAGGGAGTTGCTCAAACCCAGCCCAAGCTAGGTGAAAGTGGAATTTAATTGGTTGTTAGGTAATCCTGAATTGTAAATATTGACTATCCAGTCTCTGAACTCCATAATCTGAGATCGACCACACATATGAATTAGCCAAAGAAAGAAAAAAAATCAAAGTTATCAACTTAATATATTTATGTATTGCATCAATAGGAATTTCAACTTCTCTGACAGAAGACGTCATGTTCAGGCTCATCCTGCTATTTTGGCCTCTCTCCTAGTGCCGATTTAAATCAGTTAGTATCGGTCCTTCATGACCTTGGTTATTAACTCTAACACATATCATAAATCATGACACATATATTATAAATGTTAATACAACTAAACAGTATCACTACTACAACTTAAAAACTAAATTTATCATTCAGACACACACTCATTCACAAAGGACAGTGTATGGGGTTAGCATATATCATAAAAGAAAACCATCTAGCTACGATTTCGCAAACGTTTATTACATTTATGGAGAAGAAAGAATAAAAAAAAATATTGAGAGGACTAGTTCTGTGTTATACTTCAACAGAATACATAGCATTATATCTTCATAAGTCAAAACAATGAAATGGCTTTACTTTGAATTTAGCTTTATATATTTAATTACATTGACAAAAGGAAAGAAAAAATAATAATATAATTACATATATCACGTCTTAGGCATGCTAAATCAAATTTATAATTCACAACATAAGCAAAGGAGACGTTCATTTTACGTTAAAAGAATATTGAACGAAGAAGAAAGAAGAAAAAAAACTTTTTGAATATAGTGGAAAATTATGAGTCTCTATCTCACATCGAGACATTCTAAAAATTCTTATACGTCCTGTTGCGTATATCAAAATTGAGCGTTCGAAATCATTAGTAATGCACTATTCATAGTGTCCAAACATTTCGCTCCATTTAATTTCGTTTATATTTATACATATATATAGATATATTCATAATAAACATTTATTGAGCACATATGAACTAACAGTTTGTAGATGCACTCGCATGCTGAACAGCTTTTCCCACCTAGGGATTTGCAAAGACAAAATTTGGTCAGAGGATGTTTTCCCTTGTGTCAGTCCATTTACAACTTCATTATTTGATCAATTTCAGGTTACTTGTTCGTCACTGGGACACCTCATAACACTTTTCAGTTATCACGTGTAACTCTTGTATATAGTGTTCAGATTTAAGACGATCCGACATATGAAAGAAAAAAAAAATTATTTTTACTTATACCGCGTGTCTATGAATTTTGTGGTTTTCACATATGTATTTCGAAGTAATCCAAAAAGTACGTAGAGCAGGCACGTAACATAGAACATTCCTAATTATATATGTATAAAGAGATAAACTAAACACAATATTATTTTTGGGCCCAGAATTATTACAAGATTTACGAAACCAAAAGAGAAGGAAAGCGACCAATGAATTTAGAAAGAATCCTAGAAGGACGACGGTGAAGGAACGTAATTGAAATGTCGTCAAGTACGAAGTCATTATTCACTTCGGCAATGGGTAAAAATATGATGGAAAAACCCAGTCACTATATACTTCATCCATGAATCGTGTCTCACAATGCTTCAGCTGGTAATTTCAGATCAGAGTTCTACGTTAAGTAATTGGTAATTAACAAGTTCAAGATTTGCGGGGGAAGGGGCGGTTGAGATTTTTAAAAAATCTTGAAGAATGGAGAAGAAGGAGAGGGAGAGGAGAGGAGAAGAAGAATGGCGCGCCAAAGACTTAAGTGAGAATAATTAAACCTACAAAGATAGGGGTTGAATTTTACTCTCAACAAATCCATAGGTTGGGGCCGGGAGGCCATAGGCACCCCCTAGTTTTTTGAGTGACAGAAATAATTTAAGCTATTATTTAGATATTTTTGAAAGTTTATAGTAGGCATGATATACCTATCATATTCTGGGTTCTGACTGCCCCCGCCTTCCAGTTTTTACCGTCTATATCAGCCTCTGGCTAATGCAAGGAGAATTATTTACACGCAAACTGAGAAAGAATGCTGTTCCAAGTATATTATTGAAAGGTTTAGAATCCGAGCCATTGAACAAGCACCGATCTATGTCCAGTTACCAACATAAAAAGCATCGTACAAAACGCAATTGACGGTTGTAGTCAAGGCGATGCATTAGAGGGTAATAGCGACGGTATCACTCATAATTATGAAGATACTGCTTTAGAAATAAGCTATACAATGTGAGTTAGGGAGTGAAATATATCGGCTTGTAGAAGGAATCAGTGACGATGACAGTGCCCCTCAGGACATTGATTCATCGTTTAATTTTTCTGTATCAAGTGACAATGATGATGAAATGGGTGATGAGAGTTGCCCCTCGCAGAGCGGTGAGAATAAAAGAAATTTAACCGGTAAAGTGTCTTTCACATTCTGGTAAACTTTACAGATGTTATTTCATTTTTGCCTGATATGTCGCGCTCCTGTACATACCTTGAAGCACAAAATTAAAGGGTCAGCATTAAAAATTGCAACAAAACGTGAAAATGAACATACTTATGTTTGGGAATCGGGAGAATGATTTTTTTTTAAAAAAAAAGGTAGTTACTGTAGGTGTTGTAGCAATCTCGTCCGTCATCTATTTACATGGTAT
The DNA here is from genome assembly GCF_964235325.1 of Thermobia domestica. Taxonomy (NCBI): domain Eukaryota; kingdom Metazoa; phylum Arthropoda; class Insecta; order Zygentoma; family Lepismatidae; genus Thermobia; species Thermobia domestica. Next base: position 194,314,874 of record NC_137458.1, on the reverse strand, counting down.
TGGTTTCGAAATTTTAGTTCCTTTTGTGAAACGCTTAACTTATGCTTTGTAGGACAAACTACGTTTTATAACATTATAAAAACTTTTGTGCAGCTCACCATAACATATTGTAATTTTCTACATGCAGATGACATTTAAGTCATCCCAATCAGTTCTGGGAAAGGAAATCGCACTTTAGAACATGCCACCGCGCCTCTCAAAACGAAATGCTTGGCACTGTGATGGAAGCCTCATCTCGCTGCTTGACCACGTATGACGTCATAAAAAAATCTTTCTTTTTCTGTTACTCGTTAACGACTGAACGTATCGTGATCAAACAAACCACATCTTCTAGAATTTTCAACTCTACAAATGGAAATAATTTGTAAATAAATGCATTCCTAAGTCGAAATGCTCCTTTAAGTAGATGCAGCAGCGGAATAATGTTCAAGATTTCGCGAGATGTTTTGCTTTCTGTCTTTCATACGGAAGAATTAAAAAAAGCTCAGAATAAATTATAGAAAATCTTAAGTTCAGAATCTAAATTGCAAAATTTTAAGTTAGTAATTTAGGCTTAATGGTTTAATACATATAAAATTCTAAAGGGTAGACGCTGTCTACCCTGTCTCTTCTCAAGCCTCGCCACTGCGTTAAATTCAAAATCAAAACTCAAAACATACCTCTTTCTATTTGAAAATATTATCATAATAATAAAAATAATAATAAATAATAAAACAGTTAAATATGTAGAAACTGCTACCTTTCTTGGAGTTAAAATATCTAATAATTTCAACTGGGAACCACTTATAGAACATGTAAGAAGTAAGCTAAGCAAACTATGCTATGCAATTGGATGTGTAAGAGATAAGATTAATGTAAAAACAGCTAAGTGTATGTATTACTCAAATTTTGATTCTACAATAAAATATGGCTTGATGTCCTGGGGAAATGCACCTAAAAGTATTGCTATCTTTAGGCTACAGAAGAAAGTAGTAAGAATACTTGCAGAAGTGAAATGGAACTCTTCTTGCAGAAATATTTTTAAGGAACTTGGAATAATGACTCTTTTCTCAATGTATTTGTTCGAAATATTAATGTATTTGAAAAAAACATAGTGAATTTATTGTTAACAAAGACATTCACAGTTATAACACAAGAAGTAAAGACGACATTCACTTGCATGCACATTGGACAAATATATACAATAAATCAGTTACGCACAAAGGTACTCTATTATACAATCTACTTCCATCATGTATAAAAAATCAGGTCTCTGTCAATAGCTTTAGATCCAAACTTAAAAGGTACTTGATCGAACATTGCTTTTACTCGGTTGAAGAATATGTAGAAAATAATTCGTATATGTAAAATTAAATGTATAGTAAGTAAATTAGTGAAACCATAAGAATCTATATGTAATAATAGTATGTATGCTTATGTATATTGGTATATATATAAATGACATGTCCATTTTCGTTGTATGACGATGAACGGATGCAATAAATTATGATTATGATCATGATTGTGTGGTATGCGGAATTCAAGATGGCTGCTATGATGTATACTAAATCATTCAACGCAGTTTCTACACCAATGTCAAATTATAACATTTGCTTTTCCTGCGTCTATGCGTCTCTTTGTTACTGCCCTATCATGATAATTTTTTTCTATTAGATACATATGTCAAACATAGTACATTCTGTCTCAAACAGACGATGTGTCGAAAATGAGTTCACATTCCCATTTGTGAGAATATTCAAGCCTAGGTTGAAGTGTAAAATCACAACTTTTTACATTCAAAACAATATTGTGTGATATGCAATATGGTGGAATTCAAGATGCCTTCCATGGTGACCACACTCCAAATCAATGCAGTTTTTGGAGTACCATTTGTAACATTTATTTTTCCCTGTATACAGATCCACATATGTCTTCTCACAGTAAAATTAAACTAATCTTTTCCACAGAATATTTTTCATACTATACTTTGATCCAGGGGTAGAAATGGAATTTTAGAAGTAAGGGGAAAGTCAACAATACATAAAGTTTGATTGGGCTATGTCACGAGAAAACAAACTCAGAAAGACGGGAGTCAGGGGTGGACTGACCAGGGCCGTCAGGCCGCAATCGCGACCTAGGCCCTCTCAGAAAAAATGATGAAACAATAAAGAAAGAAACAGAAAGAGAGAAAAGCTAAAACAGAAGAAAGATAAATAATTAGGTAGATCACTGCTATTATGCTGCCAACACACACTCCTCTTCCATCCTTCCATCAATCAGTAAGTTATCTTTTTCAATAGGGTCCTTTTGTTGCTGGATTTGTGGCTAGGTCCATCTTTCACTATGGTCTTTTATTATCAGAAACTGTGATTTAGTTTGTACCTGGGGACTTGGGCCCTTCTCTCAACATATTGGACAGTTGGGGCCTTCTTTCATTACATTGATCAGTTATGGCCCTAAGCCCTTTATTCATTATATTAGGCAGTTGGGGCCCTTCTTCATTTCATTGAGCAGTTGGGGTCCTAGGCACTTTTTTCATCATGTTGAGCTGTTGGGACCTGGGACCTTTTTTCATTATGTTGAGCAGTTGGGGTCTGTTCATCGTTGAAGACTGGGGTCTGATTTGTAGCTGGTTCCATATTTAACCACAGGCTGATTGGTCCTATATGGATTGGAATACATCTAGTAGGTCTATATTTGATAACTCAAAAATGGAAAAAACATCGCATTTTTTAAAAAAATATTTTCTATCAAAACCGTTTAAAAATTGCAGGAAAAACAGTGGAAGACGCCAAGAAAGCGGGCATTTTCAGCATAATGGTTTATTCTATCCAAGATGTTTCAGTGCTGAATCAGCTTACTATAGCAATTCCCTACGTTATAAACGGTCAAATATTTGAGCGCCTGTTAGCAGTTGTCGTAAAAAGTGACACTATAAGACAAGTAACTTATAATGAAATCAAAAGAGTACTTTGTGCCAACAATGTTTTGATGTCTGATATTGTAAGTTGCTCTTTTGATGGAGCTGCTAACATGAGTGATTGCTATCAAAAAGTTAAAGCATTACTGGAGAAGGTTAATACTGAAATCATTTACACCCAATGCATGGCTCATCCTCTTAATTTGGTTATGACAAATTTGACTGAGTAGATCCCTGAAGCTGTAAGCTCATTTGGTGTGGTTGAAACCAGTGCCATGTTTTGTCTGAATAGGATGTTTGGAAGAAAATGATGGATGCAAGCCACGAGGGACAAGACAAACTACGAAAAGTTCAACAAGTTGGTGCAACACGATGGTGGAGCAAAAACCAGGCACTGAATGCGGTAGTCGACACTAACGAGTTTCTCTACGAAACATGAAGCCAAGAACAGGACGACTGTCTATCATCATCAAGATTTCTTTCATTTTTATTGTCCTCAATGATGATGTACAGGACAGGAGTTTTAATGCGAAATCAAAATTTCAAGCTAAACTTTGCTGAATAAATTGACAGAATTTAACACTGTAATGATGTGTTCTGTGTTTCAGGACTTGTTTACAGAACGAAACCTGTTTCAAAATACCTGCAGTCTCATGGACTGGACTATCGTACAACCTGGAGACTTGTAGACAATTTGCAGCAGCAGCTTCAGAAGAAAATAGAGGCAAAAGATGTCTGTTTAATGCTTTACGAAAATACAAAAATATTTTGTCTGAAAACAATCAACAGCTTGCGCAATCTGGTGTAGAGATAGCAATGAAAAAAGACTTTCCGCCTAGAAGAATCTTAAAGAAGAAAATGTCAGGAGAGCTTGCGGCAGATGAACTGGGAAAGAACTTAAATATAAGTGAAAATGATTTATTCAAAATAAAAAAAAATAAAATAAAAACTTCAACGAAAATTTTGAGTACAGTTGTTACAAGTGTCAGTGATAGATTTCAGCAGCCAAAAGACCTCCAAATGCTGGATCTCAAGCACTTTTCGGAAATCAAGAAGAATGGTGTCTGCAGGAGCTTTCAGAGTTCTTGCAAGGAAACTAAATATAAAAAGGAGGAAATGTACAAATAGCTTCAGCAGTTCTCTGTCGTGTATTACACTCTGTCACAAAACGTTCTGTGTTTTGATGATCCTGAAGAGAATGATGCACCAAGAGATGAATCCATAGAAGATGATGATTATGCACCTGCGCATGTTATGGGAAACGGAACATCTTTGAACATGATTCACGGCAAGAGTGATAATGATGCTGCAAACACCTTGTGTAAAAATAGTTTGTCATGTGCAGGGAAAATTTTGTACCAATTTCTGTCAGTCAAGTTGTTTTAATAATTTATACATTGTATACAAACATGCGTTCTCTCTACCATGCACACAAGTGACATGTGAAAGGTGCTTCTCAAAGTTAAATTTGGAGAGTAAACAAATCTCAGAGCTAATTTGTGTGAAGACATTTTGGACACATTTTTACTAATGAAAATGGAAAGAGACGTTAAATTTATTGTCTGTGAACGAAGTTATTATGAAACTCTGCAATTCATAATTTGAACTGAAAAGAATCTTAACTTTTTAAAATTATAAGTTGTTTAGTGGTTCAGCAGTGTTTTTATTTTTCAGTAAAGCTGTCGTGTTCATTCCAGAGTCAAAAGTTATTATTAGTTGTTTATTGTTACAATTTTCAGTAAGCTGTCCTGTTCATTCCATAGTTAAAAGCTATTGGATATTATTTGTCTAGTGTTTCAGCTACTATACAGAGTGTCTCAAAAGTCGCATGACATACGGTAACTCTCTTATTACGAGTTACAACAAAATGTAGGAGGAGAAACCGTCTCCAAATATAATGTTTTCAATCTAAAGTGAAAGAATTTTTCAAATCGGACAAGCCGTTTGGGCTGTACTCTCTACATGCGCATAATGTTACATGAAAATGCAACGCTACCATTTATCTGGTCCCACAACATAAATGAATGAAGTTATTGTCAATTAAAAACATTATATTTGAAACGGTTTCTCTTACGTTTTGTTGTAACTCTGATAATAACAGAGTTATCCTATGTCAGGGGACTTTTAGACACCCCGTGTGGCAATACAATAATAATTATAAAATATTCTCTTGAAAGTTTGTTTCTAGAAATCCTGTGATTGCTGTGACATCAAATTTCCAATGACCAATGAAAAATCATAGCTTGCAAAAACTACTAAGTAACAAACGAATTTACAACTGTATAACGCGATGGCTCATCTCATATGTTTCTTTGTACGCAGTGGCGCAATCAGAAGTTTATTTCGGGAGGGAGTCAAGAATATCCAGTAGAGTAGTCTGCAAACGACATGCTGCACCCTTTGATATGGACAAAGTTAAAAGATTGAATTCTCCTCATTACAAGCAATTTATTTATCCTTATTATTAACATGCTAGAAAAACCTTAAAATGAAAATTCCAATTCACAAATTCCCTATATTAACGGTTACAAGTTTTAAAATTTGCGCTATAATTATTTAGTACATTTATATTTTTGCATAAAATGACTCACTCTTTACTAACATTTATTACTCTAAGAAATTAATGTAGGGGTTTTCACTGGGTATCTCTCTTTCGACAGTGATTTGACCTAATTCAATATTCATTTATGCATTAATCTATTTTGAAATTTCACCAAAATTTGTCTGCAGCGCCGCTGTATAAGATAGACCAGGTTTGTTTCGGGGAGGGCATGGTCACCCGAGCCATAACTGGTTGCGCCACTGATTGTACTTTATTTTAGAAATTGGTGTTATAGTCTGAGGGCCGTCCATGGCAGTCGCGGCCTAGGCCCTAATACACCCAGTCCGCCTATGATGGGAGTGCAAGCAAACTTTCATGGAGAACGATTTAAGCGATAGCGATTGTTGCGAAACAATCAATAAGCAAATAAAACTAATACCACCTTTCAAATTTCTTATTTGTTACTAATAACCACAGATATATTTCCTTTCTTTGCACAAATACTTGAATTTACTAAGGGGACACAACCCACTTGTGCATGCCTGATCTCCACTCTTGTTTGATCTCAAGCTTTTTACCGGTGGAACCGTATTTACAGGGCCCTTTTGACTCAGTCCCAGTTGACGCATGGCGGTTTTAACCCGTGCTTTTTGTAGCGGTGCCCCATTTGACCAGGGTCCGTTTGACGCAGTTCTCTGTTGACTCGGGCCATTTCGTCGCAGAACCGTTTTGACGCAGCGTCTTTATGACTCGGGCCCTTTTGTCGCGGAACCCTCTTGACCCGGGTCCTTTTAACACAGGGTCCTTATGAGTCGGGCCCTTTTATCGCAGGGACTTTTACCTGGGCCCTTTCGACGCAGGTTGTTTTGACTCGGGCATTTGGTAACGGTGCCACTTTTGACCCGGGTCCGTTTGACGCAGAGCCCTTTTGACTCGGACCCTTTTATCGTGGGACTCTTGATTCACGCCTTTTTAATGAGGGGCGTTTTAATACGGTCCCTTTTGACTCGGGCCATTTTGTTGCGTAGACTTCTGACCCAGGCCCTTTTGACACGGTGACATTTGGCTCGGGCCCTTTTGTACTGTGGCCCCATTTCACCCCGGCCCGTTTGACGAAGAGCCCTTGCGATTCAAGTCCTTTTGTCGTGGTACCCTTTTGATCCGGCCTCTCTTGATGAGGGGCGTTTTGATTCGGGCCTTTTGACTTGGGTCCTATGTTGCAAAGACCTTTGTCTTGGAGCCCTTTTGTGCGGAGACCTTTTGAACCGGGTCCTTTTGACACGGGGCCGTTTGAGTCAGGCCTTCTTGTAGCGGGGTCACTTTTGACAAGGTTCCATTTGACGCAAGTCCCTTGCGACTCGAGCCTTTTTGTTTAGAGACCCTTTTCACCCGGGTCCGTTTGATGAAATGCGTTTTGACTCGGGCCCTTTTTTATGGAGACCTTCTGAACCGGGGCGTTTTAACGCGAAGCCGTTTGACTCCGTTTTTTGTAGCGAGACACTTTTTTGACCCGGGCCCGTTTTACGCAGGGCCTTTTGACTCGGGTCCTTTTGTCGTGGGACCCTTCTGACTCGGGCTCTTTTTATGAGGGTCGTTTCGATTCGATCCCTTTTGACTCAGGCCCTTTTGTTGCGAAGAACTTTTAACCCGGTCCCTTTTGATGCAGGGCCGATTCGGGCCCTTTTGATTCGGGGTACCTTCTTGACACGGGCCCTTTTGACGCAGAGCCATTTGATTCGGTCTCTTTCGTTGTGGTACCCTTTTGGGCCGAGCCCTTTGCATGAGGGACGTTTTGATTCGGGGCCTTTTTACTCAGGCCTTTTGTTGCGGAGACCTTTGAGGCACTTCGCGGCACTTTTGAGGCGGGGCCGTTTTGACACAGGCCCTTTTGTAGCGGGACCCCTTTGGACCCGGTCTCGTCTGAGACAGGTCCATTTTTACTCCGGCCCTTTTGTCATTGGACTCTTTTTACACGCCCTTTTTGATGAGGGTCGTTTTGATTCGAATCCTTTTGACTCTAGCCCTTTTTGTTACGGAGACCTTTTGACCCGATCACTTTTGTCGCGGGCCGTTTTAGTCTGGCCCTTTTGTAGCGGGCCGTTTTGACTCGGGCCTTTTTGTCTTTGCCCTTTTGTCAGGCCTTTCTAACATGGAACCATATATATAACGCAGCATCTGAAATACCTGGGGCAGGGAGCCTGGGAGAGTATGAGTAAATCGATGATAGGTCGATCCAGGCCGCAGTAAAATTAATTACGCCATTGTTCATGTATCTTTCTTTCTATTCTCTCGACATCATGTCTGCAGATGAATGTTCTGACTAATGGGTACAGCGGCGAAAGACGGTATACGCTATCAATGATGAATGTTATGACTTTTAACTTCACATATATAGGTAATAAAACGAAAAACTCTATATCTGTTTTTGCCCCCCCCCCTTTGGAAAAATCCTGCGTGCGTTAGTGATTATGATGTTGCTAAGTTACTGTATTATATTGTTCTATATATGGAATAAATACTTTTGTGTTTTACATTAAAATAAGAACCTTACCTACATTTATTACGGCCCTTGCTTTACGACAGCGAAACATATTAACGTTCAGCGTAATCAGTTTCCATTCTCAAATAATTACAGTGAAGCGAATGAAATAATTCACGCACACATTTAGGACTTAGAAATGTGTCCTGCGAATATGTCGTAGTAAATTCCTGAAGAGTGAAAAGCGCTAGTAACAGTTGTTAACAGTTATTAACATACAAGACAATAAATTGAAAAACTGAGAATACGAATCTTTCAGAGATGACAGTGCGCTGATGCTTCAAATCTATGCCTTTACTCCCTATACCTACGTTATTTCCCTAGTCAAAGTGAAAACTCTTCAAAATTAATCACAATTTCTTATGCAACTATACCTTCCTTAGAGTACTGCGCGGTTACATACCTGTCACGGCGATGTAAAGGCACTTTTGGCGACGAAGATACATCGCGTCTAGACCATTCAATTTAAAGATTCTATTATGAAGCAGTCGACGGAAGAAATGACGACTGGAGCAAAAAAGTAGTATTAGGATTGGCAATGTTCATGATTTAGTTGCTGCTGAAGCAAGATACCATTCCTTATGCATGAAAGGTTCTACAAGATTTCTTTTATAATGAAACGTGGTTGTCCGAATGATGTTGTTTCAGATTTTACGGCTCATGCTTTCAACTACATTGAAGCTAATAAGGAAGAGTGCCAATTTTCTTTCAGTTAAATTTTTCTAGGTTATGATGATGCACTGCCTGCTGAAAAGAAATACTCAGACGATATGCTTTTATTATTATATCACCAACAAAAACAGAAAGCCTATAGTTTGCTTTCGTGATACAGGATATAAAATTTTAATGAATGCATGGCATAATCATCAAAAGCGAAAGAATATGGACGAAGAGAAGTTGAGATTCTTAATGATAGCCGGACAAATAATTGCTGAACATATTAGATCCTAGCAGTAGCGTAGCTAGAGTTTTTTTTCAGGGGAGCCAATGATGAGCCCAAGAAGATTTTGAGGGCGCCATCTCCAATGAATGAAAAATTTTATTCATATATATATATATATATATATATATATATATATATATATATATATATATTGAGTTGAGTTGATTTTAGTTTAGCGTCCCTTTCAGCAGCGAGGCTATATGAGACGTGGACCTACTGGTTAACGTGGAATCCGAACCACATGAGCTCCCGCCTCTCTCTCTCTCTCTCTCTCTCTCTCTCTCTCTCTCTCTCTCTCTCTATATATATATATATATATATATATATATATATATATATATATATATATATATATATAATATTTGAGGTGAATGTTTCCATCTTTGTTGTTCATGATTTTACTCCTTTGAAAACAGTGAAAATGTAAGAATTTAGAATCTCAAACAACTGGGATTCATTAATGCAATTGATTTCTAATATAAGTAAATAGTTATTTAATCACGACGTTTAAAATATGTGTAGCTGGTTGACTTAAGTGGAAGCAAATACACTTTTACAGGTAAAGAAAATAACTTATAGGTTCAAGCCTCTACTTAAAGCGGATCTTTCTATTCGTGTGGGTAGCAGCAAACTTATCCACAACTTGTTAAAAATCTAACGATTTAGCAATTTTCTTCTCAATATAAAGTAACACTGTTTTTCAACCTATCATCAGTCCAGGGCCGGCGCTAGCAGTTTTGCCGCCCTGGGCGTAACTTTCAAATGCCGCCCCTTTAATCCACAAACCTTATTTTGACAGAAGACGTTCAGGTATTAAGAACAAGTAAGATACCATATTTAAAAACATATATGAAAAGGAAAATGAAACAAAAAATTGAACTACCTCTCTCGAATGCTTTAATATTTAAACGACTCCATACATGACACAATATTCAGTATGATCGATTTCTTTGTACGTGATATACAGCAGGGCATACAGGATTTTTAAAAAATATACTTTAGTCCGACTAAGAATTTTAATTTTTAAGCTTATTTTATATCAAAAGGTGTTTCCAATAGAGTATGGAGCAAAAAGATAATATAGTGAATTTAATATTACGGCAAAAGTAAGTAATTAGCTTAAGACTTATAATGTACTAAAGCACAATAGAAATACACAAATTTAGCATACTTTAATTGAAAAAGAAACTTTCCTTGCTTTGATATGAGCAAATTCCTTTATCACATTCACGTAGTCCAATGTTTCAGCCAATTAATGTTCCATTGATATCATCACTAGACTACTTAAACGTGCTTGAGATATGGAAGAACGTAGATAGGTTTTAATAAGCTTAGAGTAAGTTTCGAAAAATTTCTTTCTCTACTTGCCACGGTTACTGGTAAGGTAAACAAAATCATAACTGCAACACTGACATAGGGAGCAAAGTCATATTCCTTAATTAATTTTAGTCTCTTTTGGTGAACTTTTAGGCTTAATTATAGCGGTTAATAATTTCAGTTCGTCGTTCAAATCACTATCTTTTGATTCTTTGCATATTAAAATGCAGGCACTTTTCAGACAAATGTTCAGGTGGCATATCGTTCAGAATACTTATATACGTCTAGAAGTGGTAATAAAATCGATCTTGTATTTTGTTATGTGGATCTTCAATAGCTTAATCCTCTGCCTCGTGCTGAATCTCTCTTTTTCCATATCCGTGGGTCATCCATATCTAATGCTGATGCCAAATCATATTAACTAAGATAGATTTTAATTTTCCATCATTTCAGCTCCGCTCAAAGTACTCAGATATATTTTCAAGAAACCCCGACTATATTCAACACATGAGAATCAATGTTTTGGAGATTTTTGCTTACTATGTTTAGGTGGACTAAAAAGTCATACCAGATAACGAAAGAGCAAAGGAAAGTAACGTCACGCAGCTGGTTTGCTATACACAGAGCATCGTAGGCGACCATTCTATGTATTCTATTATCGTTATTTATTTGAAGAAAGGTATCATAAACCTCTATTTGATACCTAAGTGGAGTCAGAGCATCAACTCGGCTCTCCCATCTTGTGGTGCTGAATGGTTTTAAAGTGAGGCTGCTAATATATTCCTTTAGTATGACCCAACGTTGAACTGACGCAGAAAAGAAGTCATAAACATTTTTTTTAACTATACAAAAAAATTGAAACGGTGGACTGAGATGTTTTGGCTGTATCGTTAACGACAAAGTTTAATAAAGGAACATAGAAGGCTTGGGAATTTGGTTTTGCTTTTCATATTGGAACTATTGTCATATCTTTGGCCCTTCATGTCTTTGATAGAAGTTCATTTCTTTTAGCTGTATAATTATTACTTCTGTCAGTTCTAGACCAATGATGCCTTTTACTGGTACGAAACCAAGAAAGTGTTCGCAAATTTTTACAAGTCATTCTACATTACTGTATGTAATTTGTACAAAACGAACGATACTTTGCTCTGTACCAGAAATATCTGGTGTACAGTTTAGCATTATAGTGTAAGATGTTGCAGCTCTCAACAAAAACAGTATTTTACTTTCAATTTACTCACTAAGAATTGGAATTTAAAAAAATTTGGACGCCTTTTCCTTAGTAGTGGTAATTATTTTGTCCTCCCGTGGTTCTTTTAATGTGTTCGGCCATAACGCAGTCAAACTTGTGTTGTTTAAATATAAAAACAATTATATATAAATATATATATTGTTGATAAGATATGATAATGAATAATTTGTAAATTGGTTAAAAACTCGCTGCTAGAAGCTAAAAGTCTCAGGTGCTGTAGGCTAGAACGGCTTGTCTCAAGCGGGAGTGTACCTTTTGCGTACTTGGAGTGGAGCATTAGAATATTGCTGAATAGAAAAAATATAAGACATTTGACAATCTTATCCGCTCTACTGAAAATCTTATCTACGCCACTGCAAGGGAAATCTTGAAGAGATACCTGTGGCTAGTAGTTTGATAATTGGAAATGAAGGGGAATGCTCTGAATTTCCTGAGTGAATATTTTCCTGAATGTGAGTGAAGTAAGTTTAATTACATTCTCAGGGAACACAATTTTATATTTCCATGTGGGTCTATTACGAAGCATTATATTTTAATAGTATTCTTTTCTTTTTCAAATTTTGCCGCCCACTAGACATGCCGCCCTGGGCGGTGGCACGGCTCGACTTCCCCTCGCGCCTGCATCAGTCATTGAATTGCGTATACAAGTCTTTAATGTTTTCCAAGAAGAGAATGGCCTTTCACATGTAGCACTAGAAACTGATATAGTCACAGAGGTGATACCTAGCTTGTAGGTTTCTAGGAATGCGTTTTTGTAGACACAAAGAAGATCAACGAAATTCGTTAAGGAATCAGCTTTGGTTTTCTTCTCGTCTTCATACAACTTAATTGTGTATGGATGGATTTCGAGTTCACATTTGAATATTTCCAGATCATTTCCATAATAGTGGGTCATAGGATCCATAATGTTGTAATTTAGAAAGTTTTCACTTTTTGGATGTGGAGTGGTGATTAATCCAATGATTTTGCTACATGATCCAAAGCGTTTTTAAGTATCAGTGATTGCCTTATCAATAGTAGGCAGAAAAATGTCTCTTAGTGTATCATCTTTAGAAAATTCATTTTCTGCCTCCAATGAAGGAAGAGATTCATTCAAAATGAATTTGTGATGTTTCGAAGGCGGATGTCCAGTTCGTTTCTATGAAGAACCCTTATAGTCTATCTGGTTCCGGCTCAGGAATTTCAAGACCGTTTTCTTTGCACATCTCCAAACATTCCTGATAAATTTGTTCGAATATTGTTCGTTGAGAGTCATAGTCACCAGACCTCATCTTCGACAGCGTTTGAACTAGTGTATCTACAAGAATCAAACCTTCTGACATGTCTGCATCTACTTGAGATAAGGCGAAACTCAAAGTTATAGCATGGCACCAGTAATCTAAATTTTAGCTGCCCGAAAACATTCCCTCGTGTACAAATCACACTAATTTTCCGGATGGAATGATGGAGGTAAATAAATATCACAAGTTCCAGATTTGTTTTAATACCGCATGATAATATAATTTGTTGAAAACAGATTTTATGAAAAAAAGAGGAATAAATTGATATGATAATTTGTAAAAAAGTGATAATGCTTAAGTGAATTATGAAAAAAAAAAGCCTAGAAAAGAAATCAAGAGGAACCATTAATACGTTTTTCCTTTGTTATAATAACTTATTCTAAGGGACAACGGTGATAGAAACTAATGAGACTTTTTAATTGCAAAAAAATCATAAAGTACTTAATTTGAAATTAAAGACTGATAAAATTTGGTAATATAATGGGAATTCAGGCTGGCAGAGGGGGAGAGTGAATACGGAGGCAACAGAGACGTCGTTTTTTTTTAGCCATGTGCATAGGCGCCGACTTGAAGAAAATATTGGGGGGTCCAAACAATGAATAAATATATCATAATCGTATTCAACCGTTTTTAATTAACTGCTTGATGAAGGTCCCCTCCTCCCCAAATCTCGATCCGCTACTCCGCTGTAAAATTCACACTACATTGATCTTCACTTGTCAGATCAGTGTTGCCAGTGTTGGTTGAAGCTTCAGTGCTCTATTCAACACCATTCTGAAAACCGCCTTTTCTATCGAATAAGAAGGCTGTAGGGATGGCCACGAGCGACTTCGAGTGAGTTTTCTTTGAAGCTTGACTTGACTCGAAACAGACATATTTAAGCTCGACTCGGAAACTCGGCTCGAAAAATTTCCTCCAACTCGACTCGAATTCAAGTCGAGTTTCGAGTCGAGTCGAGCCAGAACGAGCCAAATGGAGCTAAATTTTCTGTAGTTTCAAGTACTCTCTTCAACTATCCTACATAGACAGTGTAATTCCTACTGCAACTTTATTATTATTATTATTATTATTATTATTATTATTATTATTATTATTATTATTATTATTATTATTATTATTATTATTATTATTATTATAACACAGTGTATAAACATGAAAGATAGGTGGTTTCTATCTCAATACTAAAAACTAATTGACTGCCGACCTCGGTAGTCGTGAAGTCTAGGAGGCATGGAAATCGTTCACGAGATTCTGGATTTGAGTTCCGGAGAAGCAAGGATTTGTCTCGAACCAAACATTGTTAAAAGTTATAGCATCTGACCAAACATGTTCAAAACTGCTCAACTCAGGCTTAGGGTTGTCGGCCTGGGTGAACCGATCTAAGCCGATGGCTCACACAAACCGAGCCGAACAGAGCTGATGGCTCAGTTGGGGCGAATCGATGGTTCATCCCAACCATGCCGGCTCGAGCATTTCGCTCCGTTGAACCGAGCCGAACAACTTTACTTCACTACCCGGGCTGAGCTTCTGTTTCGGTTTAAAAATTCGACCGTGCAGGTCTCAGCCTTGATGGTAAAAACTAAAGTATATACTTAAATTGGTGCTAACGACATTTGAGACCTCGTTATAAAATCCTTTGTCGTCTCGTTATCGAGACGAAACGAGATGCAAGCAATGTCCCCTCTCGTTAACAATATTAAAAGTATTCCGCTTTATCGCTTTAAAACTCAACCTAAAATCAGTGACTCGGTGGAGAAAATTACGTTTGACTCGACTCGGAACTCTACTCGAGTCGAGTTTTAGCTCGACTCGTGCCCATCCCTAGAAGGCTGTTCCTAACATTGAATTAAAGGAATGACGAAGTTTACGACAGAAATTCTTGCTCTTCTTTGTTAATTCTTCCTCGGCCGGATTATATTGGAGGGGCGAGGACCTCACCTCTAAATGTTGGAGGAGCCAAAAGTGTCCTGCCTCCCCAAAGTCGGCGCCTATGGCCATGTGCAAAGAAATTAACCTTGGATTCGGATGAGATGTTACCATCTACTCAATTTTCAATTGTGAGTTTCAATTGCTACCACTTCTAAAAGTTAGCTAAGAAAGACAGTCTGAGCTTTCTAGTTTTAGTTTCCTAGCGCAATTAGTTTTTGTGACAAGTAACTCAGATATGCAAATAGCATCATTAATATCATCTTGTATATGTTAGAATTCTCTTTGTTTAAATAAAAAGGTAATTAAGCATTTCGAGGTAAAACAGGTTCTTTTACTTAACTTCTACAAAGAAAAGATTAGAACCTACCTCTTATGCACAGATACGACAGCGTGGGATACTATCGGTCAGTAAATAATATAATCTCAAGTCATCTATCATACCTAACTAAATATAATTGATTAATCATTTTTATTAATCAATAAATAGTTTTTTGGTAGATAAACTCTAATAATAATAATAATAATAATAATAATAATAATAATAATAATAATAATAATAATAATAATGCCAAATTAATTAATGGATGTTATGCATTTGTTCTATGTCGCCATAATCACTGGAAATTAATAATTTAGTGTACGAAGACTTCTTTCGTCCAACACAAGTGTAATGTTTTACTGCAGTGCATGTTATTTGTAAGTAAGCATATCATATTTTAGTATGACTTTCAACATTGAAGCGAATGAGAATGCTAACTGATTTTGCTATTTTTCTGGTTCTTTGTCAAAAACAAAGGAGATAACTAGATAAGGGACAGAGGTTAAAATGAATGTCCAGGTGGTGAGGTCAATGCAAGCACGCAACAGATTTCCGTGAATTAGATCTTGCCATACTACAAACTAAAACGAGTGTAGCTATTTTATTCGGAATGCAGACTATTGCAACGGTGTTCTGGAGTTCGTAACTTTGCTGTCGAGAGATGTTTTGGAAGTAGTTTCACTTGTAGCTACTGTCAACTCACCGTTTGTCGACCCATAGCAGCATCACTCTGTGTGAGGGGCCACAAGGGAGGCCAAGAATTTGAGCAAGGGGACCTGGCCTCCCTTGGCTCCGCCACTGGATCCTAGGTTTATGAAACTGATGAGTATCGATCAGCAGATGATTTTTTGAATGACGTTAATTCATTCATTCCTGGAAACTTAAAATGCCTTCTTTTTAAAACAAGAAAGGGAATATCACAAAATGGGAAAGAAAAGGTATAGCAATTTCTTACTACATAATTACAGCAGCTAGACAAAAATCATTTTTATTTCCATTGCAAATAGAACTTGCGGTGCATCTTAATCAAAAGTATGGTATTGTGAAGATATGTGCATTTAGACACATGAGAACATATTTTGTTACACATGAGAACATATTTTGTTTTGAACTATGGGACATTTTATTTTAAAAATCATTACAGTGAAAAGAATAATCATTCATTTAATGTTAAATTACTTTTAGACTTTTTTTTTCTAAGTTCATTTGCCTTTCCTACTAGGAAGTCTTATTGCTGTCTGTTATTTCCTTCTTACACTTGTAATTTCTAAATTAATAAAAACAACAGATTGCTTCCCTGTCCGCATTCCTACCATCACCTTACCTTGGTTAATCTACGAGCACGCACTTTTTCATCAAGACGGGAATCATAGTGAATAACCGAGGATATAAACCCGGAAGGGACGCTAAACAAAAACGATTGAGAGACTTCTGGAAGGGACAGTCGATATGAGATTAGAGACGAGCTAAGATGTAGACCGCGAACTTCATTTCCAAGTAACGACAAATTTAGCCTTGTTCTGTCCTAAAGAGCACTTTTGTTTCAGCTAACGTTACATACCTGTTAACGACGATGAGTTGTTTTCTGAAAAGAAGTTTCGACTCTGACTGAACTTGCGGTCCTCGTAAAATTGGTTTTCCTGTCCGGGTTTCGCTAACTCTTAACCTTCGATTACTTGGACGACCAGCTAGCCAAATAGAGAGATGGACGGACATCAGCCCATTGGTAGCATCATTAAGAAGGCAACATCGAGCTCTACAAGTAAGTGCAAGTAGGTTAACCTGTCCTCAAAGTTGCTCCCTTCTCACCCCTCTCATTTCCTTTAACATCACAGTCTGTTTCTTTTGCATATGTTTGATTTTTTGGAAGTAGTTTCACTTGTAGCTACTGCCAACTCACCGTTTGTCGACCCACAGCAGCATCACTCTGTGTGAGGGGCCACTAGGGAGGCCGAGAATTTGAGCAAGGGGACCTGGCCTCACTTGGCTCCGCCACTGGATCCTTGGTTTATGAAACTGATGAGTATCAATCAGCAGATGATTTTTTGAATGACGTTAATTCATTCATTCCTGGAAACTTAAAATGCCTTCTTTTTAAAACAAGAAAGGGAATATCACAAAATGGGAAAGAAAAGGTATAGCAATTTCTTACTACATAATTACAGCAGCTAGACAAAAATCATTTTTATTTCCATTGCAAGTCTGATCCCATGCCTTACGTTCTGTTTAGTTCAATGTATGTAAAATCCTGGGCGTAACATGTCGGTACTAACATCCCCAATTACGTTACTTATAAGCGCACTATCTGAGCTCTCAGACCGACAAGGGGCGACTGCACATGGCGGAGATGTGGTTTTAACTTGTGTGGATGCATACATATCTGTGATCCTCGATCTTTTCCATTTAGCTGAACATAATTAAGATTTCTTTAGCTTTAGTTTGTTTTCCGCCCACCGTCAGAATTTAAAGAAATTCTATTTGTTTTACCACCCTCCCTCCACCCTCTCAATTTGTTGTGTTCTTTTATTTTATGTCCTTTTTAGCCAAACTATTTGGAGATATTTAGAGAAATTGGTGAATTCTAGCATTATGGCACAAGCTCGACTTACGTCTCTAGATTCGATTGCGCGCCCCACATTTTTTCGCGGCAAGTATGGGGAAGACGTTATTCGTTTTTTTGAGTATTTTGAATCTTACTGCGTCATTTATGAGCTCAATGCAGTAAAGAAACGTCATTTGCTTCCATATCTATTACGGGACGGGGCCTTGGCGTGGTTTTTAGCTTTAACTAGGACAGACGAATTTGTGAACTTGTCGTATGTAGACATAAAGAGACGTATGATTACATTATTTGGAGGTTTTGTAGTTAAGAAAGTTACGGAACATACCATTCGTTCTAGAGATCAAAAAGAAAGGGAACCTATTATGACATATATTTATGAGAAGCTAGATCTCATACTTAGTTTTGATAAAGCTATGCCTATACAACAACAAATCAATTTCCTTATTGAAGGGTTATTGCCTCAGTACTTTAAGCTCACATGCAATAAATCGTTTTCATCCGTTGATGCGTTGTGTGAATTTCTATTACAAGAACAGTCAGCTGAGTTAATCGTGAATTATAAGACGCTTATTAAAGCTAATTCGAAAGAACAAATCTTGCAGTATAGTACACCGGAATTTGTCGCTAAGATAGCTGATGTTTCATACGCGATAATTCTCATGTTTCATTTCCTCTCGAAGAACAACAGGAGAGAAAAGAAATGCTTGCACGTTTGCATTATGATACCTTATCCGCTGGGAAAGAATGCGGTAATCAACAGTCTGTAGATTCTATCCCGCTTCATCAACAGAAATGTAACCCTTTCTCTTATTTTTGTTCCTCTGAATGTAAGAGTGCCAAGAATAATAATAATGTGCATAATAGAATGAGCTCTGCAACGAATACTTCTGTTATTGCTAAGAACAAACAGCACAGGCTCAAACAGAATCATAGTACGTCTCACGCGAATAATAATATACACTGTCTTGCTAAAATATTCTAGTGCAAGATGGCACAATTCAAAGGAATTAATAATTGTAACGTTTTACATAGCGAAAATAGTTCAGGGAATGGTGAGAGACCTGCTTTTAAGACACGATAACTACGCCTATTGTCAGGGATACGATTCTGCCTTGTATCAAAATTACTATTGGAAACAAAGAGTATAAAGCGTTGTTGGACTCTGGTAGTCAAATTTCTATTTGCACTAGGGAGCTTCTTCCTCCTAACACTAGACTTGTTAAAAGACGTACTATTATCCGTAGCATCTCGGGTAAAGGACTTGAAACTAACACGTTAGTTGTGCTGAAGTTCAAAATTGACGGCTATTCATTTACGCATACCTTTAGAGTTGTAGACAAATTTACATCTTCTGTTTTGTTGGGGAATGATTGGTTACTTCCTCAGCATGTTACTATTAACCAGGATATTCACGTAGTTCACATAGTTAGGTTTGGGAAGCCCACTGATCACGCGCTACAAGAGACTCATGCTATAGGCACAGTTTCCGAACAAACAGCAAACTTAACGCAAGCGTATTTCATAACCGCGAAATCTGTTACTTTGCCACCAAATTCCAGCGTTTCAGTACCTGTTCGTAAAATTAATGATTTAGTGGAAGTTAAAATATTTTGCAGCCCGATGAGAAAATCTGTTCTAAAGCCGAAATTTTTGTCAATGAGTCTAGAGTGGATCCTGTTAATCCTGTTATTAGAGTAGTCAACCCAACCAACAAAAAGTTGTGTTTAGAGAAAAATCTTTATTTAGGTGCAGCTATTGACATTAGGCCGGGTGCACATTACCCAAATGATACAGATAGTGTTCAAAATCATGGTTTAGCCAGTAAACAAGACATCACTAACCATCCTGCTGGTTTTAACGTCAAGCGTGTGGACATTAACCCTCAACTTTTTGACGATCAGAAGTAAATGCTTTATTCTGTTATAGAGGAGTATAAGGATTGTTTTTCTTGGCCAGAGGATGATTTTTGAGTGGCTAAGGGTTACGTACATGAAATTAAAATGCTAGATAACGTCCCAGTTCACACCAATCAGTTTCCAATACCTTTCCACTTAAGAGAAGAAGTTAAAAAACAGATTGATACTTCGCTCAAACAAAAGGTTATTAGGAGGTGTATCTCGAGTTATAACTCACCTATTCTTCTCGTGAAAAAAAAGTCTGGATCCTTCAGATTTATTTTGCATGCCAGAGGCCTTAATTTACACATTGCACCAGACAGTTTTCCTGTACCATCGATAGAAGACATTATTTTGCGTCTAAGTAAGTGTCGCTCCCTGTGCTGCTCTGACTTGCTCAGCGGTTTCTTCTAGGTGAAGATCTCTGAGGAATACCAACATGTCACTGCCTTTTCAATCCCAGGAATTGGTTCTTTTTGTTTTACAGCTCTCCCACAGGGTCTTATTACTAGTTCCGCTGGTTTAACCCTTTGGAGATCCCATGGTACAGCGGGGGACACTTCTAAATGGTACAGCCATATGGAGATTTACGGCTAAGGTGTACCATTTAGAAGTGTCCCCCGCTGTACAATTTGTACCATACGGGATGTTTCATAGTACATTGCGTTATAACTCTTTTATTTGAGCTTTTTCCTCCGTTTTTTTGTTGTTCAAGTCCAGAGGCATTGTAGAAGACATTACGTATGGTTTCACACCTTCCTGCGTCGAGACATAGGAGGTGATGACGTCATAAGTCTAAAATTTATATTTTCGTGTAATACAAATGGGTTTTTGGGGGGTTTATGTAAAGTATTTTTGGCGGGCTTATTTTTGCACGTAGAAGACTGAAATTTTGCACAAACATGCAGTCCACCGAGTAGTATTTACCAGATTTTTTTCAGATCTTTGCGTTAAAACAGGGGGTCCAGGGGGGCTAAAAGTTGAAAAAGGATATTTAGACCCAAAAAATCCCGTTTTTCCTCATTTCCCCGTACTAGATACATGATGGAGACACGTGAGTCATACCGCCTGAAAGGCAGTTCTAAGCTGAAGAGAATAATGGGCGAAACATGACCCTAGGGTAATTAGGCATGTCTCAGGAATTTTTTTTACCTGAGATCATGGTGTTTTACGGTAATTTGGAGCATGGTAGGAATTCCTGATAAAATTTCTCCCGCCCTTGGTATTCAAGATAGAAACTTGAAATTTGGCACACACATTCAGTATACCAAGTACTATTTATCAGATTTTTTTATATGGCTACGTTCGCACAGGGCCGCTCCAGAGTGGCCCAAAGTACGAGAAAAAATTTCCCTCCGAAATTTTACATTTGACATCATTTGTTCCGCTCCTGGTATATGGTATGAGCATGCAAGTGGTATCATTTGAAAGCCAGTTCCATTCTCAAAAGAATGAGGTATGAATCATGATCCTAGGATAAATAGTAACGATGCAGTAGCTGCTTGACTGAAAGTCTAAAAAATAGCCCGAAAAACCAGGTGCCGGAAAGGGTTAAATAGATTAGTGAAAATGACACTGGAAGAATAGAAATCTGAACAAATTTTCGGGTACCTTGATGATTTTTTCTGGGATGGAAACACTTTTGAGGATGTTATCAATCTCACCAAGAAGTTATTTCAACGAATTAGAGAACATGGTCTCAAACTTGCACCAGAAAAAACGAAATTGGCTTATTTTTCATTAGCGGTTTTGGGACACGATATTTCGTACGATGGCTTGCGGATTTCCAAAAAATAATTGACTCCATTACTAATTATGAACGTCCGAAGACGAAAAAACATGTGAAAAGTTTTCTAGAATTAGCTTGCTTTGTAAGACGATTCTTACGTAATTTTTCTGAAATCGCGGAGCCTTTGTACTCGCTTGTCAGGAATGATGTACCGTTTAAGTGGACACAAAAACAACAAGATGCTTTTGAGAAAATTAAAGACCTTATCATCAAGTCGCCATATTTAATGTATTATAATCCGAAACACCCTGTATACTTGTTCTGTGATGCATCAACACGCGGTCTTGCTGCCGTGCTCAAACAACCTATATGTTCTCCAGATGACCCAGAGTTAGCACCTATTGCTTATTGTAGCCGTACCTTAAGTAAAAGTGAAAAATCTAGACATCCTTATGAACTTGAACTTTTGAGCATTATATATGCCTTGAGATCCTTTCGTTATTTTTTTACTAGAACGTCACTTTTTCTTGAAAACCGATTGTAAGAGTCTATTGTTCCTGAAACAGACAAAAAATGTAGGTAAATTTGCAAGGTGGCTTAGTTTTATTGAACTATATAACTTTACTGTGACACATGTATCTGGGGTGTCTAACATAGAAGCTGACGCTCTTTCACGTTTTTCTCGTACCCCCAGGGACATTTCTGACGAGCAAGAAAAATTAGGAAGACCCTCGAGTATTTTCTTCCACTGTTACTGAGTGTAACAATATGCTAAGTGGCGAGCCTTCTCTCAGAGATGAACAAATGAAGGACCCTTTTTATAAGGATATTTTTGATTGGTTAGAAAACAAGGAAACAAAAAATCCAAAAATTGAAAGACAGGCATTTTATTTCACGGTTAAAGAATGAATTTTGTATAGAAAACAAAAAACATATAGTGGTATGAAATTTTTAGTTGCTGTACCTGTTTCATTACGCTATAAAGTTTTTGATACGGCTCATACTTCTGCCATTGGTTCAAGTCACGGAGGTTTTTCTAAGACATAT
Organism: Thermobia domestica; assembly: GCF_964235325.1. Lineage (NCBI taxonomy): Eukaryota > Metazoa > Arthropoda > Insecta > Zygentoma > Lepismatidae > Thermobia > Thermobia domestica. Next base: position 194,292,620 of record NC_137458.1, on the reverse strand, counting down.
GATCTTTTAGTGAAATCTGTTTATTTCCCTAATATGAAACAATATATCTAACAAAAATGTAAGGAATGTTTAATTTGTCAGTCAAGCAAAAATAAACCCGGTTCTGCTTATGGTACATTGCAAACGGATCCTCAAGTGCCGCGCTTCTATCGCATTTTCGTAGATATTGGAGAGGTGTACTCCTCGAGTAATATTTTGAGACACAAATATTTGATTGTCGTTGTCGATGCTGCTACCCGTTATACTATTTGTGGTTCATTAGCAGATATAACAGCGTCTTCTGTAAGTAGTTTCCTTTATGAAAATGTAATTTTGAAATACGGTATTTTTAAAGAATTAGTCACAGGCAAAGTTCCATGTTTTACAAGAAACCTATTGAAGGAGTTGTGTGCAATGATTGGAGCTAAGATTCGATTTGTAAATGTTCAAGCTCATTACGCTAACGGGACTGCTGTGATAGCCATTCGAAACATTGAACAGAGACTGAAATCTGCGTTGTGTAATAAGGATCAAGGAAAATGGGTCGAACTGCTGCCATCTGTTTTGTTAGCCAACAATTTAACTGTTAACTTGTCCTCTGGATACAGCCCTTTTGAACTTTTGCATGGATTCAGATGTAGGATGCTACACGAAGCAATTTTGGAGACCCCCCTGTCAATTTCAGGACAATACTGAACGTTTACGACAACTTGGAGAAATACGAGACAAAGCCCATGATAAATGGTTCCAAAGACATAGGACGGCAACGAAATTTTATGACAAACGTCATTCGAAACCCAATTTCAAAGTCGGAGACAAGGTATGGATTTTGGACAGTACCATGAAGAAAGGATCCACCAGAGCTTTCAGTTGACGTTATTTTGGTCCAGGAATCATTCAGGATATTGACCACCCAAATTCCTATTTTGTTAAGTTCATAACTGCGCGAGGAAGATTCAAGGTTGATTCGATTGCAGTACAAAGATTGAAGAAGTACTACGAGAAACAGGAGAAGGAAAACGAGGAAGAGGGAGAAGAAGATGACGTTGACTTGGATATACAAGACGGTGTTAAGAATGCTACTGCGAATGCCTGCCGTGCCGAAGCACAGGAGGAGAAGAAGGGAGAGGAAGAAAAAGAACATTATGAAATTGTTTTTAATCCTGCGGTAAATATGATAGAAAAAGAAGAAGATATTCCATCTGTGAATCTTCGTGAGGTTGTGATTGCCAACCAATTACCCACTTGGACTGAAACAGGGAAGAATTGTTCCGGTTTGAAACCGTAGTTTGGTGCCAATCCTGCCATCAACAAGAAAATCAGTGTTTTTCGGGGAGATATCGCTATGATTAAAGCTGACACTGTTATCAACCCCACGAATGAATTACTTATTCCATTAGGAGGAGCAGATAGAAGTGTCCAAGAAGCTGCAGGAGAAGAATTTCGTAAAGATTGCGAGAAAATATGTTCTTTGAAACCAGGACAAGTGAAGATTGCTCCAGGCTATAATCTCCCCGTTGACAAGAAGACTTTGGAGAATTGTTATAACAATTGTTTTGATTTTGTGTTGAAAAATCAGTTTTCAACTGTGGCTTTTCCTCGCATCGCTGCTGGTGCATCTCATTTTTCTAAGGAACCTGCTGCGAGAATTGCATTTTTAAATACACGGAAATGTTTAGAGGATCATGTGGATAAAGTAAATCGTATTGTATTGTGTATTTTCGACAAGGAGAATTGGGATCTCTATCAGCGTCTTCTACCTGTTTATTTTCCCTTGGAAGAAGGAAAAAAAAGCGGAAGCTGTTTCTCTAAAATGAAGTTTTTTTAAAAAAAAAAAGAAAAAAGAAGACGGTTCTCAAAGGAAGATTTGATGAATTAGGAACATCTGTGAAGTTAGTGACGAGTTTTATTTGACACTGGCTATGTCATTATGGAATTTGTTTTGGTTTATTTGTGTTTCTAAGCCTTACCGGCAATAACAATTACAACGTAGAGAAGGAGAAAAAGGAGTACTCATATAGACGTCATTGTTTCTTCAGTTACTTAGAACTGTTGGTTAACTTTGTAGAACACATTCTTTTTCTTGGTCATCTTATCAACAGCTTATAAACTGAATAAATTAGTATCTTGGCGCTAAATCACCATCACATTGATACACCGTGCTTAACAGAAGAAGACAAGGGAGATAGACGCAACTGTGAATTGATATGTGTATGCTATCTATGTTATGATAGTGATGAAGAAGGAATTTTTACGTTTTTCTTGCATTTTTCAAGATGCATTTTGTGACCCAAATGTGGATGTAAAGAAGAATGAAGTTTTTCTTCCCTGGATTTTGATTCGATCCTACGATTTGTTATTAGTTATTGGGAACATACTCAGTCAATGTATTCTTTTCAGAGAAATATACACTGTTATAACCTCTTGTGTGATTTTAGTGATCTTTTTGAATGATCAATTTTTCATTGCCTGCAGTGTATATAGTAAACTTGCGTATTTCATCTTGAAGATGACTTGGGATTCATGTATAACGAACATTTGTGCTTATCTGATATATATATATATATATATATATATATATATATATATATATATATATATATATATATATATATATATCTGTATGTTTGAAGAATTGACTTGATTCCACATTTGCCTGTGGGTATACGTACTTTTACTTTCATATAAGAAGAAATAAGTTTTTTCTTTTCTTTTAGCGCATATTTACTTAGGGATTTAGGAATGTTTGGTGATAGTCTGTCATGTTGATTTCCTTAAGGTTTTAAAAGCCAGTGCAGAGGGCTATAACTCTGCCAATACGTCGGTCATTGTGGAACTAAATTCTCTACAATTCGTTTTTCTAAAACCTGGAATCAACATTCTTTTGTGTTATTTTATCTGTTCTTTCTATGGCTAGCTAGATTAATTTTTCTTCTACCGCGTAATGATTATTTTGATTATAGAGTTACAATTTTATTGGAATTGGAGTTTTTATTTACTATATATAGTTATATACGTTTGGATTATGGTTTAGTTATTACTTTTGTTTTTTCCCCCTGATTTGTCGTCCATTTTATTCATTCCATTATTTTATCCAATTATTGTTCCTACTCTCATATCTTACGTGTTTTGGGCAGTCATTGACTGTATTCCCTAAATTTTTGTGATGTTACTATTATATACCTGTCTACCCTACTCCCATGATCTACTTGTACTGAATGAACTTTCCAGTCATGTGGTGTGTAAGGACATTGTACCTGTGATTTCCAGACCTATATTTTGCGCTTAGTGATGCTGTGTTTACAACATCGACGTTGTTGTGTTTACGTCATTTGGCATTGACTGTTCTGCTATCAACTGTATTAGTGTGTGGAAATTTATGCTGTACTCATCATTTCTCAACATATGATTCTTTTCAGACTATATTTGCTGCTGTGTCTTTATTATGAAGACTGAATGGAACTAAAAAGATGCTACCCTTTTTTAATTAGAAAAACTAAAAAGTGAATTTTTTTGTTTGTCTCCGAAATGTTTTCATTCGGGACTTTGATTTCAGGGGGGGTTGTGAAGATATGTGTATTTAGACACATGAGAAAATATTTTATTTTGAACTATGGGACATTTTATTTTAAAAATCATTACAGTGAAAAGGATAATCATTCATTTAATGTTAAATTACTTTTCGACTTTTTTCTAAGTTCATTTGCCTTTCCTACTAAAAAGTCTTATTGCTGTCTGTTATTTCCTTCTTACACTTGTAATTTCTCAATTAAGAAAAACAACAGATTGCATCCCCGTCCGCATTCCTACCATCAGCTTACCTTGGTTAATCTACGAGCACGCACTTTTTCATCAAGACGGAAAACATAGTGAATAACCGAGGATATGAACCCGGAAGGGACGCTGAACAAAAACGATTGAGAGACTTTTGGAAGGGACAGTCGATATGAGATTAGAGATTAGCTAAAATGTAGACCGCGAACTTCATTTCCAAGTAACGACAAATTTAGCCTTGTTCTGTCCTAAAGAGCACTTTTGTTTCAGCTAACGCTACATAGCTGTTAACGACGATGAGTTGTTTTCTGAAAAGAAGTTTCGACTCTGACTGAACTTGCGGTCCTCGTAAAATTGGTTTTCCTGTCCGGGTTTCGCTAACTCTTGACCTTCGATTACTTGGACGACCAGCTAGCTAGATAGAGAGATGGACGGACGTCAGCCCATTGGTAGCATCATCAAGAAGGCAACATCCAGATCTACAAGTAAGTGCAAGTAGGTTAACCTGTCCTCAAAGTTGCTCCCTTCTCACCCCTCTCATCCCCTTTAACATCACAGTCTGTTTCTTTTGCATATTTTTGATTTTATTTAAATGCAACCCAAGTCTGATCCCGTGCCTTACGCTCTGTTAAGTTCAATGTATGTAAAATCCTGGGCGCAACTTGTCGGTACTAACATCCGCAATTACGTTACTTATAAGCGCACTATCTGAGCTCTCAGACCGACAAGGGGCGACTGCACAGTATTTATGTTCTCTCTTCGTTAGGACTATGTGCATCATATGCTGACGCAACTTTCTTTCAAGTTTCGGCTCTTGTGCAATTTGAAGACAAATCCGTGAATAATTAATTTACGTAGTTCGTGTTTGACAACGCTGGTGTCAATATTTGTCTCTGGGTAATTTCAATACTTTTGACAGTATGGGAGGGATTCAATGTGTTACTCCAACTCCAGATGATTCCGCTTCAAATCAATCTATCACAAGAATGAAGGAGATCCGGTCAGCATCCTTTAAAGGACATTATGGTCATTGGTCATGTTCCTGTACAAAAGTTTTAAAATAGAAGTGATCAAGGCCTGTCAAGCGTAACACTTGAAGATCTAGGCAAAATCAATCCAGTGTCAACTAATGTCTCAGTTTCAATAAGGGGGCTGAAATGGTTATATGGGAAATGGAAAAGAGTGGATAATCTTCCAAGTTGGAATGCGTACATGGAGAAATGCACTACAAAAGTTAGTTTCACAACATCACAAATTTTATACCTTCCGTCTACCAACTCAGCACCTACGGATTACGATAGACCTGATTACTTATCCTTAGTCACACCTGCAACGAATGAAAAATATAATAATTTATATTTTATATATAAAAAATCACTAAAACAAAATAGTATCAGAAAATTTTCTTTCAGGTTCTGCTACAAAGCGATGCTGAAAGAAAAATGCGTAATTACACTGAGAAAAAAAAATGTAGGTGGCATACTTAAAAACGTAGGTTACATTCGTAATTCCTGTAGTTTCTGGACTTAACGTACAACCGTATATAACATCCTGCAGCAAACGTATAGCTGAAAAAGTATGTATTATACGCACTGTCTGCATAAGTGCAATGACGTCATTCGTGTGACGTCATCTGCAGTAACAAATATATACGGAGGTGATATCTAGCTTTGTGACGTCAGGATCGTATGTAGCATGTGGGTTAATAATGACGACACACACTGACTATCAGGACGGAGCATAATTTCAAGAAGTATGCAATATACGTTCTTTACGTATGTTTCTTTCGTTCAACCCCAAGACAGCATCTATATTGTACTTGTGCCCCGTACGTACGACTAGATACAGTATACGTATTGTACGTATGTATTATACAGATTTTCCTTATGTCGCACACAGCTTGTCCAGATACAGCATACAGAATATCCATATGCACCATACAGAGTGCACATATGTAGCTTACAGACTGTATGCATGCAGCATATAGATTATACGTATGTCGCGTACAGGTTGGCCATATGTAATGTATGGATTGGATGTATATAGCTAATAGGTTGTCCATATGAAATATACGGATTTTACCTGTATCGCATACGTATTGCCTTCTTGTAATATATGGATTGGACATATGCAGGATCTAGATTGTACGTATAGTGCACCATTATTAAAGTGCTGCAACATACTGCAAAATGCATGATACATTCTTACTGTAATGTTGTCAAATATTGTTTTACTCTGTATGAAAACTAAATAGCTTAAAATATGTTTGATCTCCTTTGTGCCAATAATAATAAAATTAACAATCTTAGTTTGGAGCAGTGAAACTGTCCAAAGAAATGTATTTACCTGCAGGGTGTCCTATAAGTTTGGATTTCCTGCTAATTCGTTGGGAAGCTACTGCAAAGCCAAGTGTTGAAAAGTGACACAAGCGTTAATTTTAAAATTATGGGCACAAAGGAGGTTAACCATATGTTAAACTATTTTCGTTTTCATACAGAGTAAATCAATATGTGATATATTACTGTAAGAATTTATCATATGCTTTGTTGTTAGTTAGTTCCAGCACTTTAATAATAATGCAAAATGCACAGCCATATACAATCCTATATTCAAACTCAAACAACTTCTCTGTACATTTTAATTAACAGATATGTTTTTTTTTTTTTAATGTCGCAACAATTAAAAGTATGGTGTCAGCTGAAAACGTGTTCGCTCACAAGATAATTTCTACTCAGTACTCGCCATAAAAATGCAACACCAAGAAGGAGGCTGGGTAGCTGCGCCAAAGTTCCCAGGCCGATACCTAATAGTAAGTGCAGAATACTCTTAAACGTCCGCCGTATTCGCTGTGCGACAACGTGGTGACAGCGGAGGCGTTGTGCAGCCATCGACTAAACATATTTATCCTTCCCTGCTCTAGACATTCTGCAAATTTGGATTTTCGTGGGTGCATCCTTCTTAGTGCAACATTTTAAGCAACGAGCGGATTAACAGTCTCATACATTGCTTAAAGAAAGAGCAATGATTCTCAGAATTACTCGGAAGATATTATATATATATATACAATAATTTAAAACTGTTATTTCAAACTTTGCAATTCAGAGCACGAAAAGAACTATAGCTAAAGGAACACTGATTTTAGCCAGATAGTAACTAGTAAACTCAATCACACTCAGTACCATTAGTTCATGGTGTTATCCGTAAGTCAGAGATCATGGTATCTCATTTCGTGTAGACTTTTGCATTTGTTTAATGCTAAAAATGTATTTTGTCGCTACTTGAACCCAGTACCATATATATATACCGACAGGACGTACCTTAGTCACAAGGTGACATGAGTGAAACACTAAACTATTCGATTGACACCTGCGGCCTTGTCAACACTAGAGAAAGTTACAAAGTGATTAAGTAAATACGGAACATAGTTCATACAAAGTATAGCGATGTATGAAGTCTCCGTTTCATACGACTTGGATAAAGGATACATCTGAAATTGCAACAAAAAATATATGATTTCTCTGGATAATTTGGATTAGTCCAGAATTCGAACACATATACGTTGGTAAGTCGAACTTTTTTTTTTTTTTTTTTTTTTTTTACTTCTTTCTTCGGATTCCCAATAAAGTTGACTACTGAAAAGCTGAGTTACAGATTCTGTATTAAAACAACACCTTTGCTAGACATGTTCAGTATACACATTGTCTTACATACAGAACAATACATTAGTTATTAATGCATGTCTGAAATAATAGTGCTTCGTATAGAATTTTACTTCATTCAAACGTAATAGCACGAAGATAAAAAAATATTGCGAAAGATAATGTTCTTATTACAGAGAAAAAGAGTTGAAATGACTTAACAGTAACAAACATTTTCTTTAAACAGAGACAATATTTTATTCTAATTTATGGAAGAAAGAAATAATTTGTAGTACAGTATCTTTATTAGGGTTATATGTTCGTACAAAAGAATGTAAATACAATTGGGTCTGTCTTCAGAAAGGACGTACTTTTAGCCACAACCTACACTGCTTCTTTTCACTGTCTTTCAAGCAGAATCCTGGTTTGATGCACGAAATACCTGAAACAAAAATCAGAAAACATTTAAAATGTTACATTCGGTGTGCTCAACTTGGTTGTACTTAACAATACAAAGTATCTTAACATTTTTGAGATTAAATGGACAAAATCTATTCGGTCAGGTATGGACTTTTAGGTTGCACATAGAAAAATTACGAAGTGTTTATTGATGCTGAATAACAACTCAAAATGTATTACTATTCAAAAGTAAGTGGGTACCCCAATGGTGTTCGGGGTACCATGGGGTATCTAATGTCTGTATTTTTTTAGATATATGGAAATGTATGTCTCTAAAATGTAAGGAACTGACATCTGTTTACCGAAAACCTCAACTCGGTAAGCCTTATGGATATTGAGATATGGGAAAATAAAGAGCGACACCATAGAAGTGTGGGGTTTGAGTACTAGATGGTGCAGTTTCGGAAATGTAATTACGAGGGCTTACAACAACCTCAAAAGTAATTTCAATTAAATACACTACACACACGCCCTGATGGGGCTTTTCGGGTACCATGATATTCGCAGAACTCTCATTTCTAAATATTCTAAAATATGTCTTAATAACGTTTTAAAGAACGTTAGAGGTGTGTGTTTGCCGAAACTGCAAGTCGGTACGCCTAACAGTTACCGAAATATGGTGAAATAAAAAGCGACACCATAGGTACGTGGAGCTTGCATATTAGACAGTACAATTTAGAAAATTAATTAAAATATGACTATCAAGATATTGTCAAATAAAGGGAGGATCCATACAGTTATGGGATTTTCGTGTTAGGTGGTAAAGTTTCCGAAACCGGTCATGGAAAGTTAATAAGCATCAGTAGCAATTTCATCTTAAAGTAATTAGGTACTTCCATGGAGTTTAAGAACATCATGGGGTCTACCAAGGTTAAATTTTAAAAGCTTTGGAAAATATATTTTGACATTTGTAAAGAGTATTAGAAATATGTATTTACCTAAAATTTCCAGCTAGTACATCTAGCAGCTAGAGAGACACCATACAATAAAAGCGTATTAGATCTTGAAATTTCAGAAAACAATTATTGATCCTAACAAAAGATAAATAAGATGGTACTTCTATGGGTTAAGTGACTACCTCAGACTTGTCAGTACAATTTCGATCGAAAGATTAATTCAGCTCTAAATTTTCTTTGGACAATTCCAAGCGTTCATCGGGCTCTGAAATAAGTGAACATTTTTTGTCAATATCTAATATAGCAAGCGAGATATAAGAAATTATTTTATGACGTCGTAAAAATAGAGACCCACATGGATTTGTACTTTTGAGTCTTTGCTGTAAGAAGAAATTTCAGAAAACAACCGTATATACCTTAATAGAAAATTAAATGGGCGGGAGCACGGTGGCTTAGTGGTAGAGTGCTTACCTCTGGTGTATTGGGTTCGTGGTTCGATCCGCGGCCGTCAGTTTGTAGTGGACATCGTATTCGTGGGTTTTCTAGGGGTACTACCTCTCCTCCCACCTTTGCATTCCATCAATTCTGTCAACAACATTCACTTGCTTTAATCGTAATCTCCCTGAGACTAAAATGCATAATCGTGGGTCGCTACACTGAAATATTTCCTTTTATTTAATTTTAAAATGAAATAGGGAGTTAAGTATGATCGTATCTCTATGGGATAAGTGAAAACTCCAATAGTTTCTGCAAAAGAAGACTAGTTAAAAACCCTACCACTAAGCTACTGTATCCCCGTCCATTGAATTGTCTATTAAGGTATATACAGTAGTTTCCTGAATTTTTTTCTTATGGGAAAGACCCAAAAGTACAAATCCATAAAGATCTATTTTTACGTCATAAAATATATAATTCCTTATATCTTCTCGACTATCTTAGATATTGACAGCGACTTTTCATTCTTTTGCACAGCTCGATGAACCCTTGGAATTGCCTGAAGAAAACCTAGGACTGAACTAAATTTTCGATCGAAATTGTACTAAGGTACTCATTTAACCCATAGAAGTACCCATCTGATTTAATTTTGTTGCGACCAATAATTGTTTCCGAAATTTCAAGATCTCATACGCTTTTATTTCAGTGTTTCTCCAGATGTTAGATGTACTAGCTGGAAGTTTTGGGTAAACACATATTTCAAATATTGTTTACAAATGTCAGATTATATTTTCAAAAGCTTTTAAAATTTAATTTTGGTAGACTCCATGATGTTCTAACACCCCCTGAAGATATCTAATTACTTTAAGATGAAATTGCTACTGGTGTTTATTAACTTTCTATGACCGATTTCGGAAATTTTAGTATCTAACACTAAAACCCCTTAACTGTGTTGGTTCTCCCTTTATTTGACAACATCTTGATAGCCGTTAGTCATATTTTAATTCAATTTCCGAATTCTAGCGTCAAGTATGCAAGTCCCACATACCTATAGTATCGCTCTTTATTTTCCCATATCTCGGTATCCATAAGGCTTACCGAGTTGCAGTTTTCAGTTAAAAAAAAAAAAAAATCAGTTGTTTACATTTTAGAGACATGTATTTCCAAATATCTAAAATGCAGAAATTAGGTACCGCATTGGAACCCCATTGGAGTACTCACTTACTTTTGCATAGCAGGGTAAAAACGCCAATGGTTCTCACTTTATGGGGCGTTTACACTTAGTCGATTTAGTCGCACGACTAAATCGACTCGCTGCATTTGCCACTAAATCGAAGCAACTAGGCCGAATCAGATTGATGGATGTGTTCAATCATTTCAACCACAGAAGATAGAACGTCTTTTAATTCAGTTGCCAGTCGATTAGTCGCCTTCGATCAACAAGCGATTAAGTTGAAGTCCCGTTTACACGGTCGATTAAGTTGAAAGTGACGTCAATTCAACTGAATCGAACGCAAATCGACTAAGTGTAAACGCCCCTTTAAGGTTGAAAACATACTATTTTGTCTCTTCTCTGAGCATCGTGAATCTGTCGGAGCTGTACCATAGTTGGAAGGACTCACTGATCCTTCCTATAATGACCATATAGTCAGAATTCAAAAAGGAGTAGCCGTTGAAGGAAAAACAATATTTTAAAATCCTTGCACCAGTAGTCGTCACCTTAAAATCAAAATGTTCCAGTAGTAGTCAGGATTTTCTACCAGTATTCGTCACTCAAATAACTTGATATAATTTATTCAAAAACGCACTGTGTATCAGTTTAGGGTTAAGAATACAATATAAAGTAGTAAGCTTAATAACTTTGCATCACTTTTAGCACTCAAGAAAGAAAATAGAAACGTTTTTACATACTTTTTAAAGCAATTTCAGAAAGAAAAATGTTAACTGAATTCAAAAGTTAACTGTATATCACTTTCACGTTAAGAGTACAATATTAAATACTATGTTTAATAACTATACATCACTTTAAACACTCAAGAATGAAAATAAACGTTTGTACATTCATTTTAAAAACAATCTGAGAAATAAAATAAGTTAACTGAATTCAAAATTTAATTATACATCACCTTAAGCTTAAGAATACACTATAAAATACTGAGATTAATAAAAAATGAAATCTTTAACGTCCCACGGTTATGCTGGTTAGGCTAAAGGAGACGGTGATAATGAGAAATGACTGAAATGGTGGAATAAAGAAAGTGGCAGGAAATGGGAGAACCCCGAGAAAACCCACGAGCACGGTGTTTGTCCACCACAAAGTCCACACGGCGCGAGCTGGGATCGAACCAGGGACCCCCTGCACCGGAGGTGAACGCTCTACCACTGAGCCACCGAAGAGTAGACGACTGAAGGCGCACGTAGCATACAAATTTATGATGCTGAAGGCGTTATTTTTCACAGCTATGGAGGAAAGAGATAGAAACAAAAAAAATAACAGGAAATCTTTGTTTTACGTCCTACGAATATGCTATGTAGGTTGACGGTCAGAATTGAGTAATGAAAATTGATGATCTTGGAATACGATTTGGCCGAATAACGAGGGAGAAAATAATCATTGATTAAATATTAAATTGAAAAGAATTAAGAACCTGACGCTTAAATACTTATCTATCCGGCACCCATCTTGATCCCCATAAAATATCATGAAGTGCTTGATTGATTCTAAACCCAATAATAGTAATAGTAATTTAACAAGAAACACAGAATATATAATTTACGCACCTTGAAATGTAGAAATTAATGATTGTAATCCCCAGCTTTCCAATAGACCTTTGATTTCTTCAAATGAAGATTCGGATATCTTGTTTCTTCCCAAGCAATAATGGGTTACAATAATCAGTTGCAGTCCAAAGCCAAGTCACTAAGTGAAGCATGAATATAAAAGAATTCATTAGTTAGATGCATACAAAATCCTACGCATGTAAATCCGAATCTACTTATATTAAATTGTAAATTTAAACAAACTAAATTATACTACAGTTATAGTGACATAAAACATACATTAAATAAGGTATACAGGGTGTCTCAAAAGTCCCCTGACATAGGGTAACTCTGTTATTATCAGAGTTACAACAAAATGTAGGAGAGGAAAGCATCTCCAAATATGATGTTTTCAATCTAAAGTGAAGGAATTTTTAAAATCGGATGACTCGTTTGCGCTGTACACTCTTTATGCGCCTAATGTGAAATGAAAATGCAACGTTGCCATTTACCTGGACCTACAACATAAGTGAATGAAGTTACTTTCTTTTGCGCTAACATTTCGATGGCCAGCCCCCGTTTCAAACAGGAACTTCATTCACTTATGTTGTGGGTCCAGGTAAATGACAACGTTGCATTTTCATTTAAATTTGGGTGCATAAAGAGTATACAGCACAAATATCTCGTCCGATTTTTTTTTGAAAAAAAAAAGTGTTCACTTTAGATTGAAAACGTCATATTTCGATATGATTTTTCCTCTTACATTTTGCTGTAACTCTGATAATAACAGAGTTACCCTATGTCAGGGAACTTTTGAGACATACTGTATACATCATAAGAAGTTCCTTTCTAAATTCTACACGGATGTGGTTTCATTGAATGTGAGGTGGGTGATACACATTAGGCCTTTTGGGAGTACATCACACGGACGACCGTAATTTTGTGTTCAAAATTTTTATTATGAACTGGTGGGATATGTGATACATATGGCCACGGGCTAGAATTTTCTCAGTATGTCAAAAATGCAATCAGATTTCATGCAGCTTAATTTGGTGAAAAGCTATTGCCAATTGAACGTTACATTTACCTCTTTCTTGCAGATGTTAAACCATGCCGTTAGCACGTGAGGAATGGATCGAAATAATAAAACTGTGGGACTGGAGGAGTATATGTGCAGTGGTTGCCGATTGCAGAGTCATCCACAATGTGACTCTGTGTCACATGTTTCAGTGCTACAGTAATTAACTAAATTTGAGAAGACGAGCACATTCGTGAACATACATCGTAACGGTTCAAACTCGCGGGCCCTTTTTCCTTCCCCATTTTGAACCGGTACATGAAAATGCCATTTTCTCTATGTTTGCCTGCGCCGATTTTGAAAATTCCTTCACTAATCGATTTCTCTCGACGAGTACTACAAGAATCAGTTAAAATCGCACGGGCCCTTTTTTCTTCCCCATTTTGAACCGGTACATGAAAATGCGTTTTTCTTCATGCTTGCCTGCGCCGATTTTGAAAATTTCTTCACTAGTCGATTTCTCTCGTTGAGTACTACAAGAATCAGTTAAAATTTCGCGGCCCTTTTTCTTCCCCATTTTGATCCGGTACATGAAAATGGGTTTTTCTTCATGCTTGCCTGCGCCGATTTTGAAAATTCCCTCACTAGTCGATTTCTCTCGTTGAGTACTACAAGAATCAGTTAAAATCTCGCGGGCCCTTTTTCCTTCCCCATTTTGAACAGGTACATGAAAATATGATTTTCTCCATATTTGCCTGCGCCGATTTTGAAAATTCTTTCAGTAATCGATTTCTGTCGTCGAGTACTACAAGAATCAGTTAAAATCTCGCGGGCCCTTTTTTCTTTCCCAACCCAATATTTTTATATATTTTGAATGTATTCAAGTATGGAACAAAAGTGTTTAATTAATTCCCTTAGTAGGCTTCTCAACTTAATATTTTTCAACTTAAATTTTATTTGTTTTGATTATTTATTTTCTTGTGACTCAATATTTAATTGCAATCGTTCATTGGGGAGAAGGGTGGCCATTCTCAAATATATAAATATAGTATTCTTAAAATTTATGTCTTCTCGTATTATTAGTTTCTTCCACTAGACCTGGAAATTGCAAAATTAATACCTGGAAAACCTGGAAAATTCAGGGAAATTGAGTTCCATATTTATGTATGAACCCTGCTATTTACAATTTTTTTCGAATAGGGAGAATTGTACAAAAGGGTGTTTTGGGAATGGTATAACAGTAGGTTTCTGGGGGTGTTGTTCGAAATGAAATAAAATCTTTAAGTTTTACGTCCCACTATTATGCTTGCTAGGCTACAGATGACTTGGTGTTGTTCGGTGGGGGTCAATGTTGCCAATTTTGGGAAAAGTCACTAAATCAGGGGAATTCGACCTCAACGATAGCGTAGGGTGACCATAAAATTTTCAGTTAATAACGGGATAGGTTCTGGCTTTTAGATCTACCTTTGTTCTTACCAGTGCCTTGGGGCCGCGGTGGCTCAGTGGTAGAGCGTTCACCTCTGGTGCTTGGGGTTCCGGGTTCAAACCCTGCTCCCGCCAAGTGAACTTTGTGGTGTACAAACACCGTGTGCGTGGGTTTTCTCGGGGTTCTCCCGTTTCCTCCCACTTTCTTCATTCCACCATTTCATTCATCTCTCATCATCACCGTCTCCTTTAGCCTAATCGGCATAACCGTGGGACGTAAAACTCAAAAATTTCATTTCATTTCATTTATCAGTGCCTTGATATCAGAGTTCCCCTCTCTCTCTCTTTGTTACTGAGCGGGTACTTATGAAAAAGGAAAGACACGTTGAAGTTTGTTCAACACACAACCAACTGCTAAATCTCTGCTGTCTTTCGAGCAGTACTACGAACTATATAGTATGTTTAATATAGGGAATTTCAGTTCAATTTTTGCCTCTTTGTTGTTATTAATACTTTTAAAAGGAGTAAAGGTACTGGGTTTGTTATTTACTTCTTTCATTTACATAAAATGGGACGAATACTACTTTTTTCCATCTACTGACGGGAAGGCCGGGAAACGCCCCTAAAACGGGACTGTCCCGGTCAAAACGGGACGTATGGTCGCCCTACGAATAATTTTTTCGATTGGAGACTTTTATGGGTGATTTTTAAATGACGATTCAGCTACTTATACATTTAGCGACTTTTTGCTGCAAACAAAATTTTCATCTGTAGAGAAGCATTATTAGTTCAAAACAGTTTTTGAACTAATAATGCTTCTGTTTGTTCTTTTTTCTGTTTGTTTGTTTTAATCAGCGCAAGTGATGAAGAGTTTGGAAATACAGCGTACCCACTGGCCCACAATCCTGCATTGTTATGTTGCCCTTGTCCTCTAACGAAGAAGAACTACAAACTTGATGTCCTTTAGTTCGCAGTTTCCGTTGAGAGACACACGTAATACATCTTTACCGATAGCAAAAAGATTAGCTATAGATGCGTGAATAAAGGCGATGTGGATGTTTGTTATATTTGTTCTTTGGGGTCTTTTAATTATTCTGCAGTTTTTCTTTTACAAAAAATTGCTTAACGTAAGTACTGTAGTGTTAATTATTTCGGAACTATTTTGACTCCACAATATGAACAAAAGTACCCGAAACAATCTGAAATGATCCCTGAATTCAAGGATTGGTTGCGCCCTGTTTACAAAGATGTGAGTAGAACCAGCGGCGCAAATCTGTCTTCAACATTGGGGGAGAAGGGTAAGACCGTTACCATACTTTTTATTTTGCGATGTCCAAAATAGTTATGAAGTTGAAAAACAATGTTGTGGAGTATCAGAGTTGTCTTCAGCATTGGGAAGCTGCAGATTTGAGGCTTATTCTGGGAGACGTCTATTTTATCTCACGTTCCTTTGTAGCAATTGGACAAAAATCATCAAATTTCTCCCAAAAAACATATTTCAAATCGGATTATTGGGGAAAACTCCCCCTCAGTTCCAAGATTGGAGGGGACATGTATCCGTCATCCCCCCCGGGATTTGCGGCAGTGAGTAGAACATATTGTTTAGTTTACATCTACAACTTTAAAACAATGCTTATAGACAATGAATTTCTCGATTATTTTTTATAGCGACTTTTCACCCAAAATTCGAGTCGCCACCTCTCGTTTCGCAAACTTATTGTCAACATTTTGGCAACACTGGTTGCGGGGAGAGCTACAATGGAAATGAAAATGAAATGAAATCTTTGAGTTTTATGTCTCACGGTTATGCCGGTTAGGCTAAAGGAGACGGTGATGATGAGCAATGAATGAAATGGTGGAATGAAGAAAGTGGGAGGAAACGGGAAAATCCCGAGGAAACCCACGCACGCAGTGTTTGTTCACCACAAAGTTCATTTGGCGGGAGCTGGGATCGAACCCGGGACCCCAAGCACCAGAGGTGAACGCTCTACCATTGAGCCACCGCGGCCCTAAGAGATTGAGAGTCATAAACTTAGTCACTTTCAATTTTGTAATATATATATATATACTGTATATATATATTACAGTATATATTACTGTATATATATATTACATCACTGACTGATAACTAAAATGCTTGGATTGTATATATAAAAGTCACCCCCTGCCCGTAAAAAGCTCCATTCAAACTCGGAATCGAACAATTGCATCTGTAAAGCAGTGCTGAGTTGATTTTAACGTTCCTTTCAGCAGCAAGGCTGTATGAGACATGGACTTACAGATTAACGTGAAATCCGAACCACATAAGCTCCGGCCGGGAATCGAACCCGGGTGTCCCACGCCAAAGGCGTGTACACTAACCACTTAGCCACGAGGGAACCCATCTGGGTAATAGTTAAGAACAGGTACTTCTCATCTCCCGTGCACGAGGATACATCTTATTGTTGCACTACCTAAACACCCTAAGTACAAGGGCAAGAACTCAGTCTATTACCTGCTTTTTAACATCCTAGATCAGCGTTTCCTAACCTTTTTCAACTTGCGGCACACTACGGATGTAACTTGAATTCTCGCGGCGCACTCATAGATATTATTATTTGTAAATATAAAACTAGTATTTTTTCTGCGATTATTGATCTCCTTCTCACAGAGAAGAAAGCTCAATCACTGTTTTTTTCCCCGTGGTAAATTATTATGCTTATTTTTCATTCTAATTTAAAAATATAAAACAATTGCAATGAAATATTGGACTCAGGTTTTTAAAACTAAGCTTTCTTGTTCGAAAACTGTATCCAACCTTTCACTAAGAAGTAAGATCACTAAATAACGAACGAACAAACAAATCTTTTTTACTTTTAAAATACAAATGTATTTAATTTGTCGAAAGGATTGAATGTTATTTTAAATTTTCAAGTTACAAAATAGTCTGCAACAATAAAGAAGCAATAATAGTTACAACAATGATAACCAATATATATTTTCAACATTAAAAATGTACAGAAAAGTAACACGGTATGAAACTTAAAGTTGTAGATTCATAGTAGAGGTTCATAGTAATGTGAAATAAAAATATACATTTTTCCTTCGTCTTGCAATTTGATTGCTATAGAATTAATAATTTGCTTCGACTTCCTCGCGGCACACTAGCGGCCCATTCACGGCACACCAGTGTGCCGCGGCGCACCGGTTGGGAAACGCTGTCCTAGATAGTCAATGAATAATTCCTGAAAGTATGGCGTTTCTCGTCCTTCCCTAAATGGGAAGTACGGCTCCTTAACTATAACCCTCATCTGTAAGGCAGTGTAAGCAACAAAAAAATTTAAAAAAAAAAAAAAAACGCACACTGGATGTTTGCGCAACTGAGGATCAAAACATCCTCAATGGAGTATGAGAAATCGTAAACGTCAATCAAAGTGTGTTTTTGCTTATTCATTACTTCGTTAATAGTTAATTCCTTCTAGAAATAGTGAAACAATACTATGAAGAAACACTAATTAAACTAATAACTATTACGTTGTGTTTCTTACCATACCGTTTTTACCAGCCATAGAATTTGAACCTAGTACTATACTGCATTAGTCACGCCGGAACGAAGGGTGAAATTCAAACGCCTGGCACTCGTAGGTGTTGAAGCTGTGTTGTAGTTACGCGGCCTGCGTTGGTACTCCTCAACATAAATACGTCACTGCCCAAAACCAGGAAACATCACAGACAGAAGACAGGGGCACAATCAGTGCCTGACACTTCACGAACTCAAACCCGCCAAGACTCAACTCAACATGACCTTCAATTACGTTCTACAGTAGAAACCAAACCAATGCTAAGGCACAAACTTACCAACTTCCTATATGAAAACACAAGAAAAAAAAATTCAAACTTTTTGGTTCCAAAGTGATGCCATAACAATAATACTAAAAAGGTTTTAATTCTCAGTAACCCAAACATTAATTAACTAGGGAACATAACAAGCAAAAATAAATAAATAGAAATCAAATCAAATTAAATTTAAAAAATAAAAACCTGACAAGTAAGCTCTCCCTGACTACTTTTTTTTAAAATTTCAGTGAGGCTGTAAAATATATCAATATCTTCGTCAAATATATATATTTCAATGTAAACAAGTTCTTTAAACAAAAGAAAGCTCTGTAGTAGAGCGCTTACCTCTGACCTGTTAGGTCCCTGGTTCGATTCCTGCTCCCGACAAATAGCCTTTTGGTGAACACTGTAGGTGTGGTTATTCTTAAGACTTTCCAGTTTCCTTACATTTTCTTGATTCCACCATTATCATGTATCTCATCGTCACCTTCTCACTTACGTTTATGTACAATCATGGGGCGTTAAACTAAAAGTAAAAAAACAAAAAAAAAATGCAAATATCCTAATAAAAATGAGTTTTCTAGACTACACAAGTGGCCCCGCGTAGCGTAGTTGCTAACGCTCTCGCCTTCGGTGCGAACGGTCCCGGGTTCGATCCCGTTGGGGATCGATTTCCTCAGTCGAAAAAGTATCAAAAGATTTTAAGTCCAGCCATCCTGAATGAGATTTCCTTGGGTTTTCCTCATTCACAGCAGGAAAATGCCGGAGTGGTACCTAACATATAGGTCCCAGGCCGTTTTCTTCCTTCCCCAATCCTTTCTTCCCTTCCTTTACCCGGATAGTGTGCTCATCGAGGGACGTCATCCCTCATATGTGACGGGCTAACAAGGCCATTGATGCCGAAAGCCCAGAGACCTAAAGCCTAAATCTTCACTACACAAGGGAATTTTCGCGCTGAAAACGGTTTCTTAGCAATTATGTTAAGCAGTCCTGTAGTAACTCTGCACCACGTAATAAATCGTCACATATAAAACGGAATGAATAAACACATAACATTCATTTTGCTACCTTGTAACGTAAAATGTTTCAAAACATTAATATTCAAAGATTTCTCAAAATTCAGATTCACCCATTCCATTCTCCTCAATCATTAACGAGTTGTAGTCATAAACTATATTACTTACTTAGTACTATACTAAAGCAAGTTACACTAAAAGAATATATAATTAATGGAATATTTAACTAAAGTAATAGTTAACTAGTGCACTTACCCAGGTTTTTGTTTCCTTCCGATTGTAACAACCTCGTTTCGCAAGCAAAAGACGGTAGTTCAATGACGTCAGCCATGGCGAAAGAAAGAGTGTCTATAGGCGGTCTGGATCTCACGTACAGATGGACGTATATAACGTATAACTGAAGTACTTAACATACGTATATGTATGTAAAATACAGAAGATTGTTAGATGTCAGACATTCTGCAGCGAAATGATGTAATATCTAAGCGGGTAAAAGGCAGTACCTGTGTAGTATATGGATAAAGTACGCTCCGTACAGATTTCCTTAGTAAACATAACGAATCCTTGTATTTGTACAATATACCGCTGTCCGGATAATGGATTTTTCTCAGTGTAGCTATGCTTATAGCATTTAAACAGTGCATCCTAGAGAGAAAAAAAGAAGAGAACATATCTTGGAGAGAACTTCGTACAGAATATTTTTTGTAATAACGTTGTTCTATAATGCTTTTCATGCGAGATATTCACAAAAAAACTAATTTTTTGCGCCATTTTCCAAGATGGCGGCCAAATTGGGAGTGATAGAGGGATACAAAATTAGTATGTTGTTACGTACACTTTTATGAAGAAGATAAAATTTGTTCCAGCTTTCCACATTTTTTTTTCATTGTTCATTGACTGGCCTATAACTCCATAGAAAGACAAACAACCAACACGTACTTAATCAACGGCAAATATTATATGGCATAATTTTTTCTGTGAACCAGTAATATATACAGAAACTTTACATTTCCAAATGAAACCATATAAGTACATTAAGGGGTCACTTCAGAAAAAGGAGCAACTGCCCCCTCTTGCCGCCCCTAATCGTCGCTCCTGGAAGTAGTATAAGCCATCAAAAACATGCGAAGGGGGAACTGGAGACCACATACCGGAGATTTGTTCAAGGGATTAGGAAACAAAGCAATCAAAGTACACTGACTTTACTATTAACAGTGAAGAATGGGCAAAATATTTTCTTGATGTTACAGTGGTTGCATTACCCAAGAAAAGGCAAGGAAAGAGCTCCTTCGTGGCTAAACGGTTAGCGTAGGCCTACGCGTCTATGGCGTGGGAGACCCGGGTTTGATTCCAGGCGGGAGCTCATGTGGTTCGTATTCTACGTTAATCAGTAGGTCCGCGTCTCATATAACCTCGCTGCTGAACGGGACGTTAAACTCAAAATCAACTCAATTCAGGCAAGGAAAGAAGTACAGCGATTACAGAACCATTATCCTTACTTTCCACACACGAAAGATTATTGTGCGTATACTGAACAGGTGGTTGGTAAGTAAGATAGGAGAGATGTTGGAGGAAGATCAGTTTGGATTCCGTAAAGGAAGAGGCACCAGAAATGATATTGGGTTGATGAGAATTATATCAGAACGAGTTCTTGAAGTAAAGGAAGAGTTGTGTTCATCGACCGGGTCAATTGGACCGAACTTCTGATAGTACTTACAGAAATCGGGGTCAACTGGAGAGACCGACGACTTATTCGCAACCTGTACATAGAGCAACTATTAAAGTTGCGCTTCAATGAAGGAGAAACCAATAGTGCAGAGATTGAAGAAGATGTCAGACAACCCTAATTATTCAACATTTACAGTGAATGTTCAATGAAGGAAGCATTAATTAGAGTAGGAGATTTCAAGATTGAAGGGCAGATCATTAACAAGATCAAATATGCACATAATACAGTTGTTATAGCTAGAACCAAACAAGGACTACAGCAGATAATTGACAAAGTAGTTGACACTGGAAAACTGTATGGGATGGAAATATACATGGAAAAATCGAAAGTCATGAGAATATCCCGTGAGAACGCGTCCTTACGGGTAAGAGTAGAACAAAGAGAACTTGAAGAGGTCGGTAATTTGTAGCAACTGGGAAGTATTTTGACGAGAGACGTTTTCTGCACCAAAGAGATCAGGTCATGAATTGCTATACCTCAAGAAACATTCAATAAGAAAAGGTCACTCTTAACTAGCAGTCTTAATATTGAACTAACGATGATGTTGGTCAAGTGCTTTATACGGAGTACTGAACGGTGAGGTTCAGAGACTTGGGCATTACGAAACTTAGAGAAGAAATATTTAAAAAGCCTTCAAATGTGGTGTTGTAGGAAGATGGGGAAAATGGACAGAGAGAGTAACAAACGAAATATTTTAAAACGGATAGGAGAGAAGAGGACGCTTTCAGCCAACATTCTTCGTAGGAAGGCCACATCTTTCTTTGGACACATCTTGTGAAGAAATTGTCTTCTTCATACCACCATAGAAGGGAAGCAAGGAATGCGAAGAAGAACGCTACCGATTAATGATTTCAGAAACAGAAGAAAATATTGGGAGTTAAAAGAGGAAGCTGAAGATCGAGAAACGTGGAGAAACATTTCCAAGCCTCCAAAAGCTCATTAGTCCCAGGAGCTGCTAAAAGGCAGAACACTTAATAATAAAATAATAATAATAATAATAATAATAATAATAATAATAATAATAATAATTATTATTATTATTATTATTATTATTATTATTATTATTATTATTATTATTATTATTATTATTAGTCTTACAAGGTATGGTTAGAAAAAACGGATTGATTTAGCTACTGGCAAACAACGTGTACACTGAGCCACATAAATTCTTGAGGTACAAAATACGTGAGTTAAGCAACCCAACTAACGCTTGCTCCAAGATTAATTACTCCTGGTAGAGTAGCTAGAACAGCAGTATGAAGTTGTCCCCACCTGTTAAAAGAACAAATCGTAAAGAGTGTTTTTGTGCAGGAGTGAGGCGATACGCTGGCTGACGAAATGACAAAAGGGAGTCTTTGCATACTTGTATTCACAGTACACAGCACAGTACCAGAAAAAATAACGGACACCACAGGCACCGATGAGAAGAGAACAGTCGGCGGACTTAAATAATCTTATAACTAACTCAAATGAGGGATTATATAAACAATTTAACTTATTTCAAATAACTATACTTATATGCATATCAAATAATATACGGATAGACTATGTGGTATAAGCAATATTTATTTTTAACTAAACACAAAGCCTTGCGCTGAGTTTTGAAACTATTAACAGTAGTCCTATCTACAAATCAATTAAAGTATGGATGGATCATTCGGGGGAAGAACCCAGCCCCCAATGAAAATTTTGGGAGCCTTACAGGGCCTGAGCTCCTAGGTTCCGGCGCCACTGATTGATACGTAATACTACTTCGAAAGAAGAACTTGTCCGAATTCATTATCCGTTACATGACTTTTGAAAATGCTAAATATTGGTATGGAGTAATTTATTTGTAAACATAAAAAATGAAAAATTCGATAACACTCAAAGGAGTTGGAGACATCTGTACTAAGCTTATTTCCCCTTAGGTTGCAAATATAACAGGGTTCCTGATGTATATTTTGTGAAAATTTACACATTGAGATACAAGGAGAAAAGGGAAGAATATAGTGTCAATAAACATCAATTTAAAAATGCACGAAATTACCTGATAATACAGTAGCGTAGCTAGAATTTCTTTCAGGGGGGCAATGCAGGGCCCAGGAAAATAAATTTTGAGGAGGATATCTCCAATGAATGAAAAATTTTATTTACATAAATACATACACACACACACACACACACACACACACACACATATATATATATATATATATATATATATATATATATATATATATATATATATATATATATATATATGTGTGTGTGTGTGTGTGTGTGTATGTGTGTGTTTGTTTCCAGAGTTGGCGTGGGTCAATGAAAACTTGACCCACCACCCACCGTGACCCACGACCCACTGACCCACCACCCATCATGACCCACTGTGACCCACCACCCACCATGACCCACCGTGACCCATTCTGACCCACCACCCACCGTGACCCACTCTGACCCACCATGACCCACCACCCACCATGAACCACTCTCATCCACTTTGACCTACTCTGACTCACCAAAATCCATTGTCATCAACTCTGAACACGATTCACGGCCTCTTCTTGAACTGATTAAAGAGTTTACACTTGTAATAAAACAAGACTGTGAAATTGTCACTAATCGAAGTTTGAATTTCTAGTCAATCGCTCAAGCACCACTCTGTTACTAGGGATGGGCACGAGTCGAGCAAAAACTCGACTCGACTCGAATTCGAGTCGAGTTTCGAGTCGAGCCAAAGGTAATTTTCTCGATTCGAGTTCCGAGTCGAGTCGCTTTTTTGAGGTCGAGTTTCGAGTCGAGTCGAGTTTGATAAATGGCGTTGTTTCGAAATCATTACCTGATTGAATGATTAGACTGGAAAGCGAAAGCTATGAGAAATGTAAGCACTAATGTGGAATACTTTTAGTGTTGCTCACGAGAGGGGACATTGCTCGCATCTCGTCTCGTCTCGATAACGTGACGACAATATATTTTTATAACGAGACACCTTCAAATATGGTGAGCATCAATATAAGTATATACTGTAGTTCTTACCATCAAGGCTCAGACCTGCACAATCGAAGTTTTGAGCCCAAGCAGAAGCCCACTCCGGGAAGTGATGTTAACCGGCTCGACTCGGTTCAACTGAGTGAACAGCTCGAGCCAGCTCGGTTGGGATAAGACTTCGGTTCGGCTCAATTTAGCCGACAGCTTGAGCTGGTTCGGTTGCGACGAGCCATCGACTTGACTCAAGTAAGCAGATAGCTCGAGCCGGCTCGGTTGAGATAAGCCACCGACTCGGTTTGACTCTGCTCAGGTGAGCCTTCGGCTCGAGAGAGCTCGGTTGAAACGAGTCCATCGACTCGGCTCGACTCGGCTCAACAGA
Source organism: Thermobia domestica (assembly GCF_964235325.1). Taxonomy (NCBI): domain Eukaryota; kingdom Metazoa; phylum Arthropoda; class Insecta; order Zygentoma; family Lepismatidae; genus Thermobia; species Thermobia domestica. Next base: position 194,268,329 of record NC_137458.1, on the reverse strand, counting down.
GCCGATGGCTCCAGTGGGGTCGGTTAGGGTAAGCCATCAACTCGATTCGGCTCCGCTCAGGTGAGCCACCGGCTCAAGCCGACTCGATTGGGATGAGCCATCGGCTCGAGTTGGCTTGGTGGGGATGAGCTGTTGTCTCGGCTCACTTCTCGGTAGAGATGCGCACGAGACGAGTCGAGATTTAAGACTGTTTCGACTCGTCTCGAGAAAACGCTGTTTGAGGTTATATATATATATATATATATATATATATATATATATATATATATATATATATATATATACAGTGAAACCTGTCTTTAGCGGAATCGAACGGGACTTGCAAAAATTTCCGTTAAAGTCAGGTTTCCGCTTAGTGGAGGTAGACCTTTCCTCTTAAAAAAAAAAACATGCTCTACGTACATTGTTCGATTGCAGTACTTCTTTCTTCTACGAATAAATACACAAAAAAATTAAAATGAATACAAAATATACTCTGCATACGTTTTCTTTATTTTTCTAGTAGCCAAGCAGGATTTTCTGTGTACATTGCTGCTTGGCTGCTTGACTTTCCGTATACACTTTAGCCTGAGAAATTATACTAAGTGAATCAGAATCATTTTTCCGTAAGGCAAATTTTTCAGTTCCTTTAAACTTTTGAGAGCATCTTGATATGTATTTATTCTACACTCTTCTTCGAACTCGGTATCGTATTCCTCTTCTTCCTCTATCTCATTTTCTTCTTTCCGACATTCCGTATGATTTTTGATTAAGTTGCGAAGATTAAGGACAATTTGTGGGGGTGAATATGAGTAGTGGTTGGGGAAGGTAAACACTGTCCAGAAATGTTTAACAAAAGAACTAACATTTTATCGCAGACAGTGTATTGTATATGTCTCACAAAATGTCTAAACATATTCTAAACGCTGTAGTCCGGAACTCAGAATTTTCCGTTAAATGTTTATTTTTCTTTCCGTTGTCCGCGTAACACAGTTTCCGCTTAATGAAGGTACTTTTTACACGTTTTGTTCTCCAAAATTCATGGGACCGTGAAATATTTCCGTTTAAGACAGTTTTCCGTTTAATAAAGGGTCCGTTGAAGACAGGTTTTACTGTATATATATATATATATATATATATATATATATATATATATATATATATATATATATATAACCTTTACATACCCTCTTATAAGCATTTTTTTAAATAATTTACATATTACGTAGCAAATTGCGATACAAGTTTCAATTTCTATCGCAGTTTGTAAATTTTGTAGATCATTTTATGCACTATAATGAGTAATTATATATTCATATAGCAAGTCCAATAACTACGAAAGTACTTGACAATTCCATTCATTATGAAGTAAATTGTGAATTACTCTCGTATTTATTGGATTTCTTCTATAAATTATTATTATTATTATTATTATTATTATTATTATTATTATTATTATTATTATTATTATTATTATTATTATTATTATTATTATTATTATTATTAATTTCTCGACTACAAAGATACAAAGAAGAAGAATTCTGTCACTAGTAACACAGAAGCGAAAATGACTTCTAATTGAAAATTATAGATCAATGCATTTAATTTCGGGGAGAGTCTATAGGGGTACTTTAGAGTTTACGGCTTTTCTCTGCAACCCGCGCTCATTGTTGGAAAAGCATTATATTTTATTATGTTATTTGTCAAGTTTAGCGAAATAAGAGTTTTACCACAGCGACAAATTGAACAATTAGGCTCAGAAAAACAACGCATTGGCTGGTTTTTCTTCAAATATACACACACAAAGAGAGAGCCCATCAGTGGCGGAGCCAAGGGTGGGCCTGGGGGGCCAGGCCCCTTGCTTGCTCAAAATCTTGGCCCCCCTAGCGCCCCCCCCACACAGAGTGATACTGCTATAGGTAGACAAACGGTGAGTTAATGGCCGCAAGTGAAACTACTACCGAAACATATCTGGACAACAAAGTTACCAACTGCAGAATATCGTATGTTGCAATAGTCCGCGTTCCGAGCAAAAATCTTCAGGCTCCTTTTTGTTTGTAGTACAGCAAGATCTAATTTATCTAAATCTGTAAGGTGCATGCATTGACCTCAGCATCTGAACGTTCCTTTTAACCTCTATCCCTTATCTGGTTGTCTTCCTTGTTTTCGACAAAGAACAAAAAAAAAAAAAAAAAAAAAAAAAGCAAAATCAGTCTGCATTCTGATTTGCTTCAATGTTGAAAGTCATACTAAAATAAGAGATGCTTACTTACAAATAGCATGCACTGCAGTAAAACTTTACACTCATGTTGGACGAAAGAAGCCTTCGTACACTAAGTAATTAATTTCCATCGATTAATCCTGCCCCTCCTTCAAATCTAATCTCAAAACTTACAACATTAATTTAGCATCGACTACAGGATAGTAGCGTTATTTCAACTACATTTGAATTTATTTTAAGGCTTTGAAACATCCGAAACTCAGAGGATAAAAATAAGGGAAATTAGTCAATAGGGACACCGAGGAAGAATCTTGGTAATCTCCTCAGTTGAAATATTTATCCATGAGGGATCAGTCACACCATCTTCCGAATCTTAAGCTGATGTTCTACCGCTGAGCTTTGGCCATTCGCTGTGGGTGTGAAGTGTTTGTGTATTTGAATTCACGTCAAATTCTAAAAAGTAGTGAAGGTAAACAAAAGAAAGAAAGATCATATATACTTCTTTTGCTGTAAGGAGTCCCGATTTAAATGTCTGCTCTAACACTGTTTGATATTAGGGAAAGAAAAACATATTTCCTCTTTTTGCTTCAAAGAGTGCTCACTTCATCATTTTATAACGTAAAGGCACGTTCATTACTCAGTTTTAGAGCTCAAGGGTAAAAGTAACCAAAAATAATTGAACTACGGTCAGATCAAAAGAAGATCCTGAAACGCAGTTGCCCGGGCGCCAGCAAACTAATATGTGTGTTTGTTGGTGTGAATGTAGATGAAAGGGATACCAATCACAAAATTTGCCCTGGGCACCAAATGTCTAGTTTCGTCACTAATTAGGCTACCATTTTCTAGAGCATGAAATTTTGACATTTTTCTGAAATATTAAGAATACATGATAATTATTGGCAGTTTACTTTAGAGTGAAACTTAAGCTTCAAGAGCAAGGCTTATAATTTAAAGTGGGCTGGAACGGCAAATTAGTGTCCTGTTAGAGTTCAGTTCCTGTTCCTGTGCGACGTTTGTCTCGTAAGCACTTTTGTCCTCGTACATCACATTTTACTTTATTATTATTATTATTAATAATAATACAGTTTATCTACCAAACAACTATTTATATTATTATGCAGTATTAAACTAAATCTGGAACTTGTGATATTTATTTACTTCCATCATTCCATCCGGGAAATAAATGTCATCTATACGAGATGGAATGTTTACGGGTAAAATTTAATATGACTGCTGCCATGCTGTAACTTTGAGCTTCGCCTTATTTTAAGTAGATGCAGATATGTTGGAAGGTTTGATTCTTGTAGATTCACTAGTTCAAACGCTGTCGAAAATGTGGTCTGGAGAATATGACTCTCAACGAACAACATTCGAACAAATTTATCAAGAATATTTGTGGATATGCAAAGAAAACGGTCCTGAAATTCCAGAACCGGAAATAGATGGACTATAGGGGTTCCTCGTGGAAATGAACTAGACATTCGCCATCGAAATATCACAGATTTATTTTGGATGAATCTTCCTTTACTGGAGGCAGAAAACTAATTTTCTAAAGATAATACACTAAGAGACATTTTTCTGCTTACTATTGATAAAGCAATCACCGAGACGGAAAAACGCTTTGGATCATGTAGCAAAATCATTAGATCAATCACCACTCTACATCCAAAAGGTGAAAACTTTCTAAATTACAACATTGTGGAGCATATGGCCCAGTATTATGAAAGTGATCTGGAAATATTTAAATGTAAACTCAAAATCCTCCCAAACACAATTAAGTTGTTTGAAGACGAGATAAAACCAAAGTTGGTTCCTTGGTGAATTTCGTTGATCTTTGCGTCTACAAAAACGCATTCCTAGAAACCAACTAGTTAGATATAATTTTTTTGACCATATCAGTTTCTAGTGCTACATGTGAAAGGCAATTCTCATGTTTGAAAAGATTAAAGACATATAGGCAATTCAATGACTGATGATAGCTTGAAAAACTTAGGCTTACTTTATATTGAAGAAAATTGCTAAATCGTTAGATCTTGAAGAAGTTGTTTATAAGTTTGCTGCTGTCCACAAGAATAGAAAGATCCTCTTTTAAGTAGAGGCATGAACCTCTAAGTTATTTTCTTGACCTGTAAAAGTGTATTTTTCAGCTTCCACTTAATCAACCAGCCACACATATTTTAAATGCAGCGATTAAGTTACCACTTACTTATATTGGAAATCAATCGTATTAATGTATCCTAGTTGTTTGAAGTAGTAAATTCATACATTTTCACCGTAAAAGAATAAAAGCATGAACAACAAAGATGAAAACATTCACCTTGAAAACAAACACACACACACACACACACACACACACACACACACACACACACACACACACACACACACACAATATATATAATTCATTGGAGATGGCCCCCTCAAAATTTTCTTGGGCCCTTCATTGGCCCCCCCTGACAAAAATTCTAGTTACGCTACTGGAGCCCATTTGGTCAGGATGTTTTTTGAGTTAGCTTTGTGGCGTCTCGCAAGGAGAAATCTTACAAGTATAGTATGCTGGGTTTTACAACAGATGTAAATGGGCATCAGCACTTCAAATGAAAAGCGAAAAGAAAAGTGCTGGTTGCCATACTTGAGACTTGCGAAGATGCCAAACATGGGATTGAATTATGCCAGATTTTCAAATTATATTCCTGAACTACTTATCTTCATTATTTTAATGAAGTGTTTTAACTGTATTCATGTACAAAGGTAATATGACGCTGTGTCGCAAAGATAATACAATAAATTGATAAATACCAATATATATATGGGTGTATGTGTGTATTAATTAACAATTTATTTTTTTTAATATCCTGTTTAGTATTCACAGAGAATATTTTTTCAAAATTTAAATTTGATGGCTGAATCAGTAGACTTTTAATATATTCACATTGTATCCATTGACTTCCGAAATAGTCTACCTCCAGACGCACTTAATTTTTTAACCATCCCCAGATTAATCGAACAGTTTGATACATTTGAATGTGACTTAAATTTCTATTCATAACTATTCTTATAAAACAGGGAGATTATGAAGAGATGGATGTACTGTACAAAATAGAATGAAAGTATATCATTCGGATTTCTATAATCCCACAGTCCAACCCAGGGCTTTCTGATTTTAAACAAGATAATGTGCCTAGGTGAGACTTTACATTGTGAAGATTATATTAGTGAAAATTATGCAAATACTATTTTACAAATTAATAGATATTACTAAATATTGAGCTGTGGCTATGTGGTTAACGTACGCTTCTTCGGCGCGGGAGTCGGGAGTCGGGAGTCCGCGGTTTGATTGACAACAGGAGCTCATGTGGTTCAAATCTCAGGTTAAGCTGTAGGTTCACGTCTTATACAGCTTTGCTCCTGAAACGGACACTAAACTATAATCTAATTTAATATTACTAAATATTTTAATGGCTTACCAAGACGACGTGAATTTGACTGCCATCAAATCCGTTTTATATTGTCACTTAATCCAGTGGATATTAATATAACAATTATAAGACACGAGTGTATAAAAATATTCACACACAAGTGTATATACATACACACACATGCATACCAAATATCAACACTTCAAGACTATTTTACAAGTGGTAGACTGCTCTGCATCAAGCAGTGTTACCTTCAAACAAAACTTCTTCATTTTCCCATTAACATCTCATATAGTCTCGCTGCTGAACAGAACGTTAAACTCAAAGTTAACTCATTTTCCCATTTGCTGAGCTGACCTGATTTTGAGTTTAACATCCTTCAGCAGCGAGGCTACATGAGACATGGACCTACTGGTTAACCTGAAATCCGAACCACATTAGCTCCCGTCAGGAATCGAACCCGGATCTCCTACACCAAAGGCGCTTACGCTAACCGCTTAACCACAAAGGAGCTCAATCCTCTTCCCATTTGTCTGTTTGCCATGTGCCAAATTACGATGAATTTCAATTAAATTATCATAGTATAATTATTTCCTTGTTGAATTATCAATACTTTTCAGTGGAAAAAAGGATGAAATTTCAAAGTTCCAAATCAAAGTAAGTAGACCAACGTAAAGGGGAAAAGTGTAAAATTTTCCATACAATTATGCGTATAATACAAACTTCAAATTTCCGTGTAATTAAGCTTACAGTACAAATTTTATACCTATTTTTCTAACAACTTTATGGGTTGATTGCCCTGTGCTGTAAGCGCTCCATATAATAAACATAAGCTTCAGCAATTATTATAGCAGAAAGCAATGGATATATGAAGCCAAGCACTGTATTTTTTGTTTCTGATTTTTTTCTTAAATAACATCGATCGTTTTCGATCATTTTTACAAACCAGCTCACTACTAATTTTCCATATATAGAAAGTGCCCTCCCCCCCACATAAAGGAGAATTTAAAAAATGCTAGGACTCATTCTGTTTATTTTCAATAAAAAGTTAATACACTGAATTTCAGCTCCGTAAGTGTAACGGTTTGCGAGATACTCATTTTTTTCTCAAAAATTCGGATACTCACTACTCCTTGGGATATTATACATTATAATGAAAGCAATATAACATCCCAATTTGGATTAAGGCCTAACTAGACCTATATACCAAAAGTAAGTTCATTTGACTTTGCAATTTGATCGTGATGATCAGGCACACATAGTTACATTCAATTTTTTATATAATAATGTATATATTACAGTGATTCAAAAATGTATTTTTTCCAGTAGTTAGCTCTAAAAACTCACAGGTCTCGAAAGCCAAGTTGTAGTGTAAGTCCTATTGCTATTATTACTATTAAAAATATCAATATCCAAAAGAGCCTGAAGTTCTTTTTTCACTTGGTTAGATATACTCACCTCAGGTAAGTAGACAGAAACAAGTGGAAAAGGAAGGGAAATGAAGGTCTTGAAAGTAAAACGGAGACAAATTTACCAGTCCTCAGAAGATACTGTCTACAATGCAGTGAACAGAGAGAGTCGGTAGATCATACTGAGTCAGTGGGTCGCAGTGGGTCACGGTGGGTGGCGGGTCACAGTGGGTCATGGTGGGTGGTGGGTCGCCATGGGTCACGGTGGGGGTGGGTCACAGTGGGTGGTGGGTCGCAGTGGGTCACGGTGGGTGGTGGGTCACAGTGGGTCACATGCTTTTGACCCACGACCCACTGACCCACTCAGAAAACTTGACCCACTTGACCCACTGACCCACTCCATCTCTGGTGTGTTCGAGGTGAATGTTTTCATCTTTGTTATTCATGGTTTTACTCTTTTACAGCGAAAATATAAGAATTTACTACCTTGCAACAACTAGGATATATTAATACAACTGCTTTCTAATATAAGTAAGTAGCTTTTTAATCATGGCGTATAAAATATTTGTGGCTATTGTTTTAAGTGGAAGCGGAGAAATACACTTTTACAGGTAAAGAAAATAACTTATAGGTTCATGCCTCTACTTAAAAGAGGATCTTTCTGTTGTGGGCAGCAGCAAACTTATCATCAACTTCTTCAAGATCTAACGATTTAGCAATTTTCTTCAATATAAAGTAATCCTAAATCTTTCAACCTATCATCAGTCATTGAATTGCGTATATGTCTTTAATCTTTTCAAACATGAGAATGGCCTTTCACATGTAGCACTAGAAACTGGTATAGTCACAGAGATGATATCTAGCTTGTAGGTTTCTAGGAATGCGTTTTTGTAGACGCAAAGATCAACGAAATTAATCAAGGAATCAACTTTGGTTTTCTCTCGCCTTCGTAAACTTAATTGTGTATGGATGGATTTCGAGTTCACATTTGAATATTTCCAGATCATTTCCATAATAGTGGGTCATAGGATCCATAATGTTGTAATTTAGAAAGTTTTCACTTTTTGGATGTGGAGTGGTGATTAATCCAATGATTTTGCTACATGATCCAAAGCGTTTTTAAGTATCAGTGATTGCCTTATCAATAGTAGGCAGAAAAATGTCTCTTAGTGTATCATCTTTAGAAAATTCATTTTCTGCCTCCAATGAAGGAAGAGATTCATTCAAAATGAATTTGTGATGTTTCGAAGGCGGATGTCCAGTTCGTTTCTATGAAGAACCCTTATAGTCTATCTGGTTCCGGCTCAGGAATTTCAAGACCGTTTTCTTTGCACATCTCCAAACATTCTTGATAAATTTGTTCGAATGTTGTTCGTTGAGAGTCATATTCTCCAGACCTCATCTTCAACAGCGTTTGAACTAGTGAGTCTACAAGAACAGAACCTTCCGACATGTCCGCATCTACTTGAGATAAGGCGAAGCTCAAAGTTATAGCATGGTAGCAGCCATCTCAAATATTATCACCCCGAAAACATTCCCTTTTGTACAGATTACACTAATTTGCAGGATGGAATGATGGAAGTAAATAAATATCGCAAGTTCTAGATTTGGTTTAATGCCGAATGTTCTTAAGAGACAAACGTCACACAACTCTAGCAGGGCACTGAGTTGCCGTCCCAGCCCACTTTAAATTTTAAGCCCTGCTCTTGAAGGTTGACTTTAAAGTAAACTGCAAATAATTATCATGTATTCTTAATACTTCAGAAAAATGTACCGATTTCAGATTCTAAAAATATGGTAGCCTAATCAGTTACAAAATTAGACATTTGGTGCTCCGGGCAAATTTTGCGATTAGTATCCCCTTCATCTACATCTACACCAATAAACACAGATCAGTTTGCTTGCGCTCGGGGCAACTGCCCGGGGGGAACCTTTTTTTTTTTTGTTTTGATCTGGTCGTAGTTCAATTATTTTTGGTTACTTTTATCCTTGGGTTCCAAAAATGAGTAATGAACGTGCCTTTACTTTATTAAAATGATTAGGTGAACATTCTTTGAAGCAAAAAGAGGAAATGTGTTTTTCTTTCCCTAATATCAAACAGTGTTAGAACAGACATTTCAATCAGGACTCCTTACAGCAAAAGAAGTATACGTGCCTTTTTCTTTCTTTCGTTTGTTTACTTTCACTAGTTTTTAGAATTTGACGTGAGGTCAAATACACAAACACTTCACACCCACACCAAATGACCAAAGCTCAGCGGTAGAACATCAGCTTAACATTCGGAAGATGGCGTGATCGATCCCTCGTGGACAAATATTTCGAATGAGATTACCAAGATTCTTCCTTAGTGTCACTAGGGAAATTTTTATGGACCTATTGACTCATTTCTATCCTCTGAGTTTCGGATGTTTCAAAGCCTTAAAATAAATTCAAATGTAGTTGAAATAACTTAACGCTACTATCCTGTAGCCGATGCCAAATTAATATTGTTAATTTTGAGCTTAGATTAGAAGCAGGGGCATTAATTAGTATATCTTGTTGAAAATTCATATCACCACTGATTTACTGTTCTGCATACAGAAATGCATATTTTGACGGAGAACAAATGTAAATCTGTGATAAAAATAAGTACTCACTGACTGAACTTACTGAATGGAATATCTGTGGACCAGTCCCACAAACTCCTGATATATCTCTGATTACTAAACATCAGATAGCGGGATGATGCAATCTGGTAATGAGGGTAACTACTACTTTTACACAAAATAGCATTACTGCCGCGACCAAGTTGTATCATCTCTGTATCTTACCTGATGGTTAGTAATCGGTATCTGTGATAAACTTCGGAATTTCTCTAGTAGTAGCAGTTTTGTAATTAAGCAACAGTTAAAATCATTTAAACGAAAATACTTCTGAACGATTTATTTATAAAGAATCACTGATTTTTGTTAGCCTCATTTCCCCAGGCTTTAGTTAGTAGTATAGGTCCAGCAAGCGCTGACTTCCTTTTTCTTGGAGATAACATCGCAACAGAAAGTTTCTACTGAGTTGCCAACGGCCAAGAGCGTTAGGAAACTAGACATACTAGAGACACGACCAGAAGGTAGTCGAAAAGGAGAACCAGTATCAGTAGCAAATAGTAGGTGTTGGTATTATTCAAAATCTTAATTTTCTCGAACGATTGGGATACGAACAACAGAGAGAATGAAAACTTCTGCTCTCTTCTTTTACTGTATATTAAACAAGACGGCTCGATATTATTTAATAATAGTATTATTATTATTATTATTATTATTATTATTATTATTATTATTATTATTATTATTATTATTATTATTATTATTAATAATAATAATAATAATAATAATAATAATAATAATACCAAATTATTTAATGGACCCTATGCATTTGTTCTATGTCGCCATAATCAATGAAAATTAATTACTTAGTGCACACAGACTTCTTTCGTCCGACACAAGTGTAATGTTTTACTGCAGTTTTAAGCTCTCTTATTTTCATACGACTTTCAACACCAAAGCGAATGAGAATGTAGACTGATTTTTCTTTTTTCTTTTCTTTCTTTCTTTCTTTTTTTCTTTTTCTTTTTTGATTCTTTGTCCAAAACAACGAAAATAACCAGATAAGGGACAGAGGTTAAAAGGAACGGTCAGCTGGTGAGGTCAATCCATGCACCATACAGATTTCGATGTATTAGATCTTGCTGTACTACAAACAAAAACGAGCCTGGAGCTTTTTACTCAGAACGCAGACTATTGCAACATACGGTATTCTGCCGTTGTCGAGAGATGTTTCGGTAGTAGTTTCACTTGAGGCCACTATCAACTCACCGTTTGTCGACCTAGAGCAGTACCACTCTGTGTGTGTGGGACACTAGGGGGGCCAAGAATTTGAGCAAGGGGGGCTGGTCCCCCGGCCCTCCCTTGGCTTCGCCACTGTGATAATATCAAATATAGAAAAATTAACAGAATTAATTATGTAACTCGTTTCTCCACTCATTTTTCTTCCATTATTTTCAGGATTTCATCATTACCAGGGTTGGAAAAAATACATTAAAAAAAAGAACAAAACATATGTTTAAAACATATAAAAGGTGTTTAAAATGTTTTAAACATGTTTTAAAACACACATGAAAAAATACATGTTTTAAACATTTTGAACAGTTTAAAACACGATTTTAACACATTGACTGCCACTGTGTTACTGAAAATATACCTCTTCTGGGCCAATACGATTTTCTTCTTTCAGACCAAATATAAAGTAATTATATATACATAACATTTCAAAACAATGAACGGTAACCTCATTGTTGACTTTTTTGTATGTGTATGCATCATATAGTTTTTCTTGAACTGTGTATACATTTTAATACACAAGGCCTAGAATGAAGATATTCCTTGTGTATGGAATAGCATACACGCGGCGCAGAAGCAAGATGCCATGTGTATGAAATAGCATACACATGGCAGTCAATGTGTTAAACATATTTCAAAATCGTGTAATCAGGTATTTAGTAAGACTTTTTTGCCCTTGCAACCGATTTTTTCATTTATTTTATTATCGTTAAGGTTACACTGTGTTCAGTACAGAATATTCAGTATAGATTAGTAATTCTCAATTTATTTCATACTAGCAGCGTTCACCCCGCTTCGCTGCGGTCACCCCGGAACGCAATAAACTTTGTTACTTAGATAATTTTTACTTTTTCGCTTTCAAATTGCAGTAAATGTTAACATTATAGCGCCTGTCATTTATGTTAACCCGCCGAGTGACACGGTCATGCGGGTTGCATATAAATACGTTTATTTTTACCTATGATGAACTAATAACAAAGGATTTGTACGTATGGACACTTGAATGGTCAATTATCTCAAGACACTGGTAATTAAAAATTAAAGTGATATGATAAAAACCATCTAGGGTCCAAATCCTAATAACCCCCCAAAAATAAAAGAAATTGGTTCAGCCGTATTAGCGTGGTGAGGGAACAAAGGTTTTGTACGTTCTCTTTTATAATATAGATCACAACCTTTTTTGTTACAGCCTCTTGCCATGACTCTCATAAGTACTTTCTTGGTTGTAATAAGCTTTTTAGGTAGATTCTAAAATCTACCTACTATGGAGATTTCACACAATCTATCAATATGCATGGTGAAACAGAAGTCCTCACCACCCTTGTGTGTTGAGAACGGGTTGAGGGAGAATGATGAAAGTTTGAAGTGGTCTGACACATCAGATGGTGCTATCAAGCATCATGGCGAACATCTTTGCTTAGTATTCGAAATTTCAAATGCAAATGATATTATGTTACATGTTTTAAGGCTAGAATTTTACCATAAATGCGGTTGTGCGGCTATTTTAGCCCTAAATCAAGTCATTTCGAGTTACCGCTTCTGAAAGCTTTGTAGTTATACCTTTAGGGCCAAAGCTAGCATTTCGTGGAGGCGGGTGAGATTCTTGTTGCAGAATTTTGTTACTATTTCAGAACACTGATGCTAATAAAATTATTTTAAAATAATACGTTTTCGAAAAGTAATGTTTGAAGCACACTTCATGTTGTGCTAACTTTAGAATATTTTCTGCAAGCCTATGTAATTGGTTGTTTTTTGAGTCCATAATTTATTGAAGAAATTTAATATTAGGGGCGTTCAGATCACAATGGATCCAAATCCATTTTCAATAAAGTTCAGTTTTGCTCAGCAAATGAATTCTATTTCAAAACGTAATACTTTGCAGACAAGAGTCCAAAATAAATGTAACTAAAACCATGCCCAAGGGCGTGGGATAGTTTCATATGACAGACGCTAAACATGGGCGTCAGTGGAACATAATTAGAATTAGAATTAGAATTTATTAATATGTATATGAGTACAAAACAGTTACTTAACAATCTTTATAGCGATTCAGGGAGAGGCCGGGCTTCTGCTGTTTGTGGTTCTCCATTTAAGAAATTATTTACGTATTATAGGATGGCGGGTAAATACTTAATATATGTAGATAATACAGTTACATGAGGTTATAAATACTTAATTAGTTCATAATAAAAATAATAACAATAATAATGACACATTATTGTCTCAATTTTTTAAATACTCGTTCAGCTGTTTTATAAATTTGCTAAAAGTTTCTAGTTCTCCGATACCTAGGGGAAGGGTATTCCAGACCTTAATACGTTGGTACCTGATGTTTTTGATGCCATAATTTAATCGTGGTTTTGGTTTTTCAAGTTCTTTGTCTTTGTACGTGTATTAACTGAGTATTTTATTTCAACAAATTGTGTTGAAAATATAAGTGCATCTCTCTTGAGAATTCTGTACATTAGACAATTTATCATGTAAAGATAAAGTTTATCTAATTTTAATATGTTCAGTTCATGGAATAGCGGTTCTGTATGTGCAAGAGAATGTTTATTTTTTATTATTCTTATTACTCTCTTCTGAAGAACAAGGAGCTTATATTTAAGCTCAGCACTTAAGTTTCCATACCAGGCTTCGATTCCGTATGAAAGGTATGGGTGCATGAATGTATAGTAATATATTCTTGCGATAGATTCCGGAAACATTTTTGATATTTTAAACAATAACCCAGTGTGTACCGAAACTTTTTTCCTGATTTCAGAACAATGTTTCTCCCATGTGAAGTGCTCATCAAACCAAACATCTAGTATTTTATGTTTGCAACAACTGTTACTTTTTGAGAGCTTATTGTAACAGGATAGTTATTTATGTTTTGCATTTTATGTCTGTTTCTAAAAAACACGCACTTAGTTTTGTCAACATTTAAAGTTAATTCGAAAGCACTGTGATAATCTAACTCAAAATTAATCGATTTCTGTATTGTTTTAAGCTCTGGCCCTTTCGTGAATATAACTGTATCGTCCGCAAACATACAGCACTGGGAATTTTTCAATACACATGCCAACTCGTTAATATATAAAAGGAACAGTAATGGCCCTAATATGGAACCTTGAGGAATTCCACAGTTTACAAGTGCTGTGGTTGATGTGTGTCCATTCACACTAGTGCAGGCATGTAGCCAAGGGGGGGGGTCAGGACCACTCCCCCCTTCGAGACCAGAAATGAAAAAAAGGATGAAAAAATGAAATGAGAAAAAGAAGGATCGCGTTAAAAATTTAAAAAATGAGGAAGCTTTTCGTTATTCTTTCTTATGACGAGATTTGTATTACTTAAAATACATGGTGGCGAGGTGAGCGAGATATCCTGGAAGGGTCAGGGAATTTGAAATTTCTAGAAAAGTTACGGAATTCTAAGAATTTCTAGAAGAGTTACGGAATTCTCAGAATTTGTGCTACTAGTCAGGGAAATTTCAAGTAAGATTTCAAGCTTCCGAAAGTATAGTACCGTTGTGTAACAACGTGGAAATTTTTTATCATAAATTTTCGTCATCGCATCCTTGCAGTATCAAACATGTTATTTCAAAATAAATTTTCTACTGCTCCTTTAACCTGTCATTGGAGCAGACAGTAGTTGAGGGAATAATAAAAACAAAAATTTATATGGAAAGAAAGTTCTGTTAACATTTGATTCAACAGAAAAAGGAACGCAGGTATTGTAAAATATTTTACAAGACATTATTGAGTATGTACCTTTTATAATAGTGAATATGTACGTTTTATAATAGTTGGGGTCATAATGAAAGGAAAATTGTTATATTTGAATGAACAGAGGAAGAGTGTAAATATTGTAAAAACTTTTTCAGCACGTTTTTTTAAATTATTATTTTACTCGAGATTTCTCATAGTTTGTTATTAAATTCTGATTAATATAATATAAAATCTGATATAATTTAATATAAAATCTGAAATTCATGGTAGGGGACGGATGACCTCTAAACGAACGCTCCTGTCTAGTGGCAATCATATAAAATTCTAGATTGCACCTTTTCATGTAGTTTTTCTTTCTTAAATCTCGGATTCGTGGTTGTGAAAATATGACATTTTACGTCGGTGTGTTCTTTTGGACACATACTGCTACTATTTAACGTAATTATGCATCATTGACTATGATATTCGGAGCTTGACTTGTTAATCATTCCCACGCTGCAGCATACACAATACAAGTATAATGTTAATATCTTAAATTTATGAGCAAGGAGGGAGGAAATTAGCCCTCCTCCGCATTCCATCAACGCCCTTGTCTAGCGGTTGTCCTATGAAACTCTAGTCCACACGTTTTCACGTGGTTTTTGTTTCATTTATTTCGTAGCCTACGCTACGAGGATATTACATTTGCTGAGCAAAAGTGACCTTTCTGAAAATGAACTTAGATTCCTTGTGCTCTGAACGCCCCATATGTAAAAATATTTTATAAGAACTGAGTTGGAGCCAAATTTATCCTGCAACCCAACTTTGTTCGAAACGCATAAAATTAGTTTGTTTAGTTTAATTGATTACAGTCTTGCATCAGTAGCAAGTCTATATGAGACAGAGCTTTTTGTTTAAAGTGGGATATGAACCACTAATTTTGAAATTTTATGTCGGATTGCAGTCAAAATCTATACGGCAAATTCCGACGTTTCGTGCTTCTACCTTAAAAATTTAATGTTAAAAGACCGAAAATTGCGCCCTGTAGCGTGGTGCACACATACGGACAGTCGAATAAATTGAGACACTAACGTTCTGCACTAACGTTACAATACGTATTACACTTTAATGGTTAGTTATGCGGGCGACTGCCATCCCTTGCGCTTTCTCGCCTAGTCCCTTCATACAAACTATGCCAAGTTGTAAAGTTTTTAAGAAAATTTAGAACTGATGTGGGGAAGAATGACGAGATAAAATTTTCATAATATAATGAAAAAGATAATGATGGTACAAAATTAATTGTTACCTGAAGTTTCCAGTTGCATCTCAACAACATCACTAACGTTAGAATCGTCAGAAACAATTTTCGGATCAACACTTTTACTATTTGTTTGGGTTTCCAGTTTTTCACAGCATTGCGTTTTTCATAATGATTCTTCATTATTTGAACTACACAAACCATTTCTTTCTTACACGTTTTGCAACGAGCTCGTATGATTGTTTTCTTATCTGATTGAGTTTGAGCTACTCTAATAAATTTGCACCAAATCATGTCCTTTTTTCTTCCCGCAAAACTCATGTTAAACGATTCCAAGTTGTACGGAGACTGAGAACCAACATGTACTATATAAACGAATATCTGCGATATTTTAATTTCAGAACCTCAATTTAGCAAATAACATTTTGTTTGTTTTCTGAATACAACACAAAAATTTGTTTCCGTGATAATTATTTTTCTTTTTTAATATCAGTTCTACAAGTAGTCCAACCTTCGACTGCGATACTCTCTCGCAAGTTAACTGAGAAGCATTTAAATAATACAATATACGTTAAAAATAAGGGGGAAAAGAGACAAAATATATTGTAGATCACCACATTGACCTGCTGTAGTCACGAGAAATCAAAACATTCCATGAGAAGAAAATAGTCTTCTGAATGGGGAGCACATTTTGACAATTTTCTTGCTCTGGCAGAATTTTTTACAAAAATAAAATAAAAATACAAATAAACATATGTTTAAAACAAGTCTTAAAAATACACCTGTTTAAAACAAAATGTTTAAAACGTATACAAAATTTGTTTTAAACAAAATCAATTGTTTAAAAGAAGTTTTAATCATTTTTTAAAAACATTTTGTTTTAAACAAAACAACCCTGATCATTGCTAAATTTCTCCACCGGAGATTATCTTTCGCTAGGTGCATCCAACTTGAGCTCAGCCTTGTAAATGAAAAATTTAAAAAGTGTAAAAGTCGAGGGTTAAAATCGTACCTGGACTGCAAGATTAGAAAACCACAACACTAACCATTCATCTAAAGTGCTACTTATTCTGGCTCGCCTAAATAAAGAGCCTTTTCTGGTCACTGAAAACAGTAGCTTGTTAATAGTCAAATTGATTGGCAAAACACAGGAATATGTAATTGAGGACTCGGAGGGCATTATATCATTGTATTCACTAAATTATCAATATTACAGATTTTTTTTTAGAAACAAAATACAAAACTCCTTTATTTTGAATCAAATACGGTGTGCATGTTATACTCGTAAACAAATAAAAGACGAATCAGTTACCGCGTACTGGTGGCACCTAATAAGGTTGCAAGGCTACGGAATTCGCTTTTAGCGACCCTTCATACTGAGTTTCTCCGCCTACCCCCGGCTGTGAAGAGTTTTACAGGGTACTCACAAGCAAGGGGCGCGATATCGAGACTCGAATTGCGCAATAAGAGTTTCATATACTGAAAGAGCATCAGGTAGTTAGTAAGTTACCAAATTATTAGCTGCAGTCCGCCAGTAGGGAAAAAGTTATGGGACTGTAAAGTTCAGAGCCTGGCGTACGAAAACCACACAAAACTTAGCATTTGGCTTGTTCCTCTTTGTATTGACAAGAGATAATGAACTCTAACGTATTCCCATCACAGAACATGATGTTTGACATAAGAAAATCTGTATGAGAAGAATTGTCAGTGTTGCCACCCATAGAAATTACAGTGTTGCCAGAATAAGAATACCTCGAAAAGCTTGGTTTGCAGCGAATGAAAGAGTGAACACAACTGTGTTTTGTGACATCATGTTTTCGTGGTACGCACGGAACTACGTTTTACATAATACGTTATTTAGTTTGTAAGAATCAAAGTAGTTATAATACACTTGTATTAAAATTAAAGAATATTATTTAAACAGAAGTGCAAAAGCTACCAAGAGAACACTAGTATGAAGGTGCTTCGCAAAGTAGACCTCACGATAAACCTGTGAAAATGTCATTCGGGTTCGAATCGGTTTGTTCGTTGGGCATTTTGTCGTGAGGCATACCGACAGACAGACAACACAAATGCCGAGCATCGCGAATCGTAAAACTCGGTCGCTGGCTATCATCCGGTGTGCATATTGTACTAACTGTTTTTGTTTGGATCACTCGATACTTTCTGCTCTTCATATCAATTGTGTGGCTTAACACTGTCATTTACATAGCTATATCCCCTTCCCAAACAAATACCATTTGCTATTGCACACACAAACAGGTTATTCCTTCTGTTTGCCATAATCTCTCATGTTCACTTTGCAGCCCCATAATTTTGCCCTACTGGTGGAATGCAGCTAATAGCGTGGTCACTTCATGATTGATGCTCTTTCAGAATATACTTTATAACCCGTATTGTGCAACGCAAGTCCCGATCACGTACTATTTGCTTGCAACCTTTTCGAGGTATTATTCTGGCAACACTGTAATTTCTATGGATGGCAACACTGACAATTCTTCTCATACAGAATTTCTTATGTCAAACATCATGTTCTGTGATGGGAATACGTTAGAGTTCATTATCTCTTGTCAATACAAAGAGGAACAAGCCAAATGCTAAGTTTTGTGTGGTTTTCGTACGCCACTCCCATAACTTTTACAGTCCCATAACTTTTTCCCTACTGGCAGACTGCAGCTAATAATTTGGTAACTTACTAACTACCTGATGCTCTTTCAGTATATGTAACTTTTATTGCGCAATTCGAGTCTCGATATCGCGCCCCTTGCTTGTCAGTCTTATATCTAAATTTCCTTCTAGAAATCACAATTCAAGGAAACAAAAAAGGATGCAAGTGATGGAATAAAAATTAAATGGTTAGAATGTAATGACGTAATTACATACTTTAATAAAGGTAAAAAGTACTTTCAACTACACCAGAAACTGAATCCATTATATGAACTAGCTAATCCTTAATAGCCTATAGTTTTTAACCTCGACAAGTTAATTTCGTTAAAATATAGTAAAGTTCTTCTTGTCTAAAGATGGAGATAACACATTTCGAAATTATTTTTGTCGTTAATGAATTTACTTTCTTAAGGAAAGTTCGTTGACGTAATTAATCCTTATTACGAATAAAAGGGAAACGTCTCAACCTGTGAGTAGTGCCAATTCTTAATAGATCATAGCAGGCCCGTGCTGGGTCAATAACGAGGGCGGTGAATAAGTCTACCAAAAGGGCGCCCATACAAACGTTAATATATATATATATATATATATATATATATATATATATATATATATATATATATATATATATATTGCATAACTTAATTAATATACTAAACGTCGGGAGGTGATTTTTAACACCGGAGATAAAACGAAAAGTATAGACCAACCTGGGTGTAGAAATGCCTCTGAGCTATGAGCACCCGAAAATTTTCGAGAAAATGCAACAGCAGCTATACTCGAGAACAAAATGTCGGATCGAAATCGTACAAAAGGGAATGTCCATTATTTATGGTTGTAAATTTTATTAGTGTACAATCGGATGTAGTGCAGTGGCGGTGTAAGGGTTACTCCCAAAGAAACTGGAGCATACTAGGGATGTACTCGAGTCGAGACATGTCTCGAATCTCGACTCGACTCGACTCGAATTCGAGTCGAGATTCGAGTCGAGACACACATTGTAAAATTCGAGACGAGTCGAGACAAACGTATTTCTCGACTCGATTTTTCGAGTCGAGACACGAGTCGAGTCGAGACTGCTCGTGAAAATCTCGACTCGACTCGAATGTCTCGAAAATCTTTCTGTAATTTTTAATAGTATTTTGCAGAAAGTATTCTCTCAGAAACAGCCTTGAAACCAATTGCAGCATTTATTACTTTAGAAAATTATAGAACGCATAAACTTAATAGTTAATCTTTCGAGATCAAGATTTAATTTTCAGCTCAATTAAGTTAATTAAAACTAATGTCGTGATATTGATTGTACTTCAAATATAATAATAATAATAATAATCGATTATCTACTTTGTATAAAACTATTATCCGTAGCCTACATGTAGTTTGTATAAAACTATTGCGATAAAGTGAACTTCATAAATTCTCTGAATGAACAATTGGCAGTCTATAGTAATTTAGCATAGTTATAATTATTGTTTTCGTTCCCATGAACGCAATAGGACTACATAACTTCTGGATTATTCGCTTTCCTAACTATTTTGAGGCTTTAATGTGTTGCAGCGTATCACGAGTTACGAATAATATATTATTATTATTATTATTATTATTATTATTATTATTATTATTATTATTATTATTATTATTATTATTATTATTATTATTAGGTATTGTGCCTTTCGGCCGGTCCTGGGACTAATGAGGATTTTTTTTTACTCAATTTTAGATTTTGGCCTGCCAATACTTTCTCCTATCTTTCAAATCTTGGATCAGCTGTGTTCTTCTTTTTCCTATTCCTCGCTTCGTTTCCATCGTTCCTTCTATGGCGGTGTTAAGAAAACAATTTCTTCGCAAGATGTGTCCAATCCAATTGGCCTTTCTACGAAGAATGGTGGCTAGAAGTGTCCTCTTCTCTCCTATCCGTTTTAAAACATCTCCGTTTGTTGCTCTCTCTTTCCATTTTATCTTCTCCATCTTCCACCAACACCACATTTCGAAGCTCTCCAATATTTCTTCTCTAACTTCCGTAATGTATATAATATATAATGTAACATTTGTTGTACATCACATATTATGATACGAGACTATTTTACATGGTATATTACAATAAATGAACTGCTTGGATGCCAAGAACTAGTAGAGATAGGTACCTTTCACTTCTATAGATAGGTATTTTTTAAAAGGATTTTTGTAAACACTAAATCATAAAACAATAAACTACATACAGTAGTTACGGTTTTGGTTCCCTACATAAAAGAAACTTGGATTGTCCATGAGATATTGAACTTCAACTTTCACTCCTGGAAAATTTCAATTTTGGAGTTAGGCCACTTGGCACCAAAGCAGTTCACTGTAAGATAAATACACTCCTTACTTTACTCTAGTGACATAGTTGTTCAGGAGCCTGGGATTTCCATCCTCTCAAATGACAGCTGAGCGATTGCTTGATACATAGGAGTAATAGTGTATTAAGTTTTCGAGCTTTGGTGCGTCTACGTATTTACCCACTGATATAACTTTTAATGTGAATTTATTTAGCTTTCTTTTGTTATTGGCTTAACCCCGACTTCTCTCTGTTATCATGGAGGTGTACATTCGCTAGACATTGATTCTGCACACTGCTGAAGGAGAAATGGGTTTAGTAATTTTTATTTTCCGAAATTCACGTCCGAAATGTATTTCACTTACTAATCTTTTTGCAACACTATTTGCTTTTTCTTTCTTTCTTTTCATGACAATTCCAAATAATTTTGTTTGGTGCTGGGAGTATATTTTATATTCACCTAATAAAATTACCGGTTCATTTTGTAATCAGTTTTAAATTTACAGAAACTATTAAGTTCACAATCAAATCACGCTAATTGTTTAATGCATTTCGAAGGCTTTTGTTTTCATGCAGCTCATTAAGGAAAATCTATTTCATAATCGTAACATTCATTACTTTAAATACTAAGAAACTATAAAGGTAAAGGCGACTCGACCTAGCCCCGGGGCCGCTGTGACTCAGTGGCACAGCTTTCACCCTTGGTGTGTGAAGACTCTGATTCGATCCCAGCTGGTACCAAGTGGGCTTTGTGGCATAGAAACACCTTGTATGTGGACTTTCTTGTGGTTCTTTAGTTCCCTTCCACTTACTTCATTCCACCATTTCATTCATTCTCAACATCACCATTTTCTTTAGATTACAAAAGGCTGTTTACTTCCCACTAGTTTTATTATTGTGAACTGAAACTCAAGTGCGCAGTTATCTTGGATATTTCTGTCTCTTTTTACTTTACAACTTGAGGTGGGATGAGGGCCAGGATAGATCTAGTGATATACCGCTGAAAGAAATGCTTCAGTACAGTGTCGGAAGCGGTATATATTGTTTATGTTACTTACAATGTTACTTCCCTATAAAATATAAATTCACCCTTTCAACACTTCCCTTATTCGAATACAGAGAACCGACTCTTTTGCTGAAGAAAGATGCTAGGAGAAAACTGAACTATCTGTGTCTTAAAATTTTCTTTGAAGTGCAGTCTTTTGTGTTTGTAAGGTTTTGCGAGTATGTTTTCACATCAATATGAAAAGATAGCGAGCCAAATGTTTAACCATGGACTCCTGCTGCGAACTGTCCGTGACTAAACACTTGATCTCGCTCTGCTCATTTTCTCTGGCACACATGAAATGGATTTGTTGTTTCCAAAACAAATGGAAAGACATCTGGTGCTTTTGGGTATTTTCCTCGCACATAGGCATCATTGCTATGTTTTAATGATCAGAAGAAATATCAAAACCATCCGATACACATGATACGAAAGAGCGAACAGAGGGAGGCAAATATTATAATAGACCAAGTTTTCCGCGTGGTAACAATACTTCATACTTCTATCATTTGGTGCACATCTCTATGAAGTTGTTTTCCACATAAGTATAGCATACTTCTTTTCGAAGTAGCTCCTTCGTGTCACAGCTGTGTTTAGTTTTGTTTCGTGCTAGGATGAAAGGGAGAAATGCAACATTTGCTTCTCGGTGAACTTATATATATTATTAAGATAAGCGGTAATAAGCGAGGTTTAACAAAGAGTAGCTTTCGGATCTAAAATTTAACGTGTAGTTGCAGTCCGTGTTGAGAATCGAACCAAATCTATGTAAGACCTGTTAACTGAGTTCTTTTGTGGTAAAAGTGAACTTCAGAAACACACAAAAGACTTGAAACATCAAGCTAATGTAAAGGAATTGCAAAATGTATTGCATCTTTTCTGTGGCAAGGAACATGCAGTGCACAGCAACACAAGAATCGTGTTAAGGCCAATATTTTTTTTCTTGCCGAACTTAATATCCCCTTCCACACCATAAAAGAAAATATAATGTTTGTTAAAAGAAAGTGCACCTAATATTTTTAAATTTTGTTTGTGATCTTATCATGCATAATTTTATCCTTTTCATACACCGAGAATGAATTCAACTGTACGTCATAGCACCTCTAAAGCGATATTTTTCAAACTTATTTATTGCTAGATATTGTAAATTTACGGTATGTATCTTATTGGGTGAAAAATTTTGCGTCTAATCGGAAATTTCATGACTTCGGACAGGAATTCGCAGTTACGAAATTTGCATCACTGTCTTCTGAAAGGATGTCTAGAAAAAATACTACTGGAAAATAACTGAAAACACAAGATGGATTTGATTGTCAAATTTACGTCATCTTGGTGCGTCATTATTTTTCTTTAAATACTTGTATTTAGTATTCGATTAGAGTTTAGTATACGTTTTAGCATCAAGGCTATATGAGACGTGAACTTACAAATTAACGTGGGATCAGAACCACAGGAGTTCCCACCGGAAATCAAACCTGGGTCTCCCGCAACAAAGACGCGTACGCTAACAATATGGACACAAGAGGGTTCGATATTTGGTAATGTGTACATAAAGTTGTGGAATTGCGCTTGTATAATGTTAGTAGTTCTACCTAGGTACTAACATAAATTTTCACAATACTCAGCTTAATAAAGTATCTTCAAAAAGAAAATGTCACTCTTTATGTTTCAGTTCCTGGTTCGACTGAAGGATGGTACAAATTCCAATGACCTTTTTTGGGATCCTACTTTATGCAGTAGATCCATCATAAAATGGGTGTTTGATACGGATATAAACTAAAAACTTACAAATATAGATTTAAGTCACATTCAAATATCTTTAAATTAAATTGAATGTGTACATATGATGTGCCATTTACTAATTCATTTTTGTCGTTTGTGTAAGAGTCATGTTAGTTCTTTAATACAAGTACATGAATACAGTTAGCTCCTCTTAATGAAAATAAGCGGTGGCTGGTCTTTAAAATTAGTGTGGAAAGATAAGTAAAGAATCTGGCATAATTTAGAAAAAAATCTATCGTAATTCAGTCGCGTGTTTGGCATCATAGATTATCTCAAGTGTAGCTACCCTGACTTAAAGGTTTTGCTTCGAGAAAGATGGATTCTTTGTTATATATCAGATATATATAGTCTCAAGTTGGAACAGTATTCTTTATGACAAGCTTTGAAGCAGGCAGTATATCTGTTGAAATAAGTTATTTCTGAGTGTATGACTGGAATTAAGAACTATTTTGAGTCAGTTCGACTTGTTTCTAGTTAAGGCTAAGTAAATCAATCCCCAGATAGAGAAATAGATTACTCTTATGTTATTTCTTAGCAGGGAGGAAAAACATCATGATTTTTAAAAAAAAATCATTTTTGTTGATTTTTTTTATTTAAATCGATTTTTTGGATTTAAATCAAATCTTTCTCCTTGTATAATACAAGTCGCGAACTGAAGAAAAAAGCATTAGGAATTAGTATTAAATGCTAATTACGCCATTTAAGTGAAAGTATTGGAGTTGAATTTTGAATTATCCCCAATCGTTAATCTATATCAATCCCAATGTTTTTTTAACCCTTTTAAATTATGGCTCTTTTTAAAGGTAAATTATAGACTTTCAGTCAAGCAGCTTCAGCATCATCCCTATTTATCCTAGGATCATGATACATACATCACTCTCTTTAGAATAGAACAGCTTTTGAAACAGTAATATTCACATTTCCCTATCATGTCCCTGAAGCGGGAAATTTTGAGAATAATCGGAATTTTTTAATTTTTTTTTAAAAAATTTTGATCCCCTCTGGACTATCCTGTGTTAATGCACAGATCTCAAAATCAACTGGGAAATACTAAGGGGTGTACTAAATGTGTGTAAAAATTTCAAGCTTCTATCTTGATAGTAAGGGTGAGGAAACTATTTAACAATGAGCTAAGAACATTCCCACAATGTCCCAGATGACCCGGATGTAATATAAAAATTTCATCAGACATCCCTATTTATCCTAGGATCATGATTTGTGCATTATTTTCTTCAGAATAAAACAAATTTTCAAATGGTACCCTTCACATGTCTCCATCATGTATCTGGGGCGGGTAAATTGTAATGTACCATTACAGTTGAAAGTAATGGCAACGTTTTTTAACGCACCCTGTGCCTAGTATTTTTTTACTTCGATTTCTGTTTAATTACACAATTTATTTATTCTCCTTACTTCAAATTAAATGTAATGAATCGAAGGGTTTCGTTAGTAATCATATTTTAACTGAATAATATACTTATTTATATTTTGATTAATTGTAAATCCCATTTTCGCATATACAAGTTGAATAGTTACAAGGTTTACCATTCTGACGTCATACCGAAACATAGTTCCGGCATTGGATATAAATTTTCTTAATTTCAGACCAATGTAGATTTTGGCCAGGTACCTAAACTTTCCCTCACCCCTCTCACTAGTCCATAGTCACTTTCAGATCCGGTTATATCTGGATTTGCCAAATTTCTATTCGCATTGTAATTTCCGCGGCTGGAAGACTCCGACCTCATTGGTGGAATTTTCCAATCCTTGTCGTTTTCGGCGCAATGTTTTTTTCCCGACACGGACGATTCTACGAGCACAGCCGTGGAAATCAACTACGCTATACTGGCTGGTAAAGACGTGGATTTCGAGTGAAAAATAGGTAAAATTTAGACTAAATGTCATCGTAAACGTCGTGTGATCAATCAGGAGCCAGGAAACCCATATTTTTGTTGAAAGAACTGTAAAACCAGGGGAAAATATCTGATTCCGGATTTCTGTTTACTAGGAAGCCATGTTTGCTGCCCAGATAGAATAGACAATATAGGAGAGTGATTCTTGATCTCTTAAAACTCAAGGATTAGGGAAATACGACCTGGTTTCGTACATAGTGTGTATAGTAAATGTGATTTTTTTATTTTTCAGTAAGTGCATGTACGTAGTAGGTTTGATAGTTGTAATGTTAATTATCATAATGGCAGCTGAAGCTAACAAAAAGGGGCTCCTATTTCTCTCTCCAAATTGAACCATTTCTAGCGGGGGATGGGTTAGTTATTGTTTGTTTTAGGGCCTTTTCCCCTTTCAGGGGAAGGGTCCCTTAATAAACCTCATTAAGGTGCCCCTAGGGCATCAATCTTTAGCAATCATTTTGTAAACAATTGGTCAGGTCAATTGGACCTAGGGTTAACTCTTCTCATTTTGCCCCCTAAAGTTTAATAGAGCCAACTCTATATACAAACAAGGGAGTACTTTTCCTCAATATGCATGTAATTAAATGGTGCTTGTTTAGTTAGTATTTATGTGTAGTATTTATAGTGGTGTGTGTAGTTAGTAGTTCTGTGTGAGTGCGTGATTTTTACTATTAGGACAGTGTATTAAACATGCGTCAATTTAGTACCATTTTTTCTAACTAAAAATAAATAAACCAGAATAAATATTATAGATTTGATTAGCAAGTGTAAGGCTATATTTTAGTACACAGCGGATTACTCCTTACTACAGCGCCATCGTGTCCGTTTCCGGTAATCAGTTGTTTGTTGACATTACGTCATTGCACGAGTTAGTGATTTAGTTTGTTTGATTTTGGCCCCTTCTTCTTAAATTACATCCCGTTGACATGGTTTACGGTTCGAATGAGTATGCATTTATATGAAATAGCATGAGATCTCGTAGTTCTGAAAATAACAGCTTGCTATGTCATTTAGAACCCGAAATATCCACTGAAATCAAGAACGCCTATTTTCTTAATATAAATAGCCCACATGATGTTACTGTTTGTTTCAAAATGTAATATTAAATTCTCTTTTCTCGTGGCTGTAGAAAAATTCCATTGTTGCTTTAGTTTTATCAGCAAATCAGAAATAAAATGATCGTTGACAACTTAACTTTTAGTGAATACACGTATGATTTTTTTTAACTGCGAAGTAAATATAATTTGGGTACTTTGAAACAAAGAGTCCGTGGTTCGATGAATGTTATCGTGTGGTAGTTTAAGCGCGACAGATTGTGATAATTATATATTTATTAGTGCGTAATATAAATATGTGTATGGCCTACGTGTAAAATGTATGAAATAGGGTGTCTGTAAAATATTACTTCGTGTGGAAATGAGTAAATAATAATTAAATGTAACGACATAATAATAATATGATTATAATGTGAAATGAACGAGATGATGACACCTATATTTAAATGGATAGGCCTAGTGTATATTTTATAGTGAGAATATGAATATGTTTACTAAAAATCTCTCGCGTTTTGACTTCTACACCAGTACATTCATCCAACCAAGTTTGCTATTTGGATAGTAAATTGTAGTTGGGAATTGTGTGTTACTTCGCATTTAAGGACCTCATATTAACAGCCCCGGATCTTAAGCCTTTCAACAGATAGGGTAGCATCATTTGGGAATTACATTTTAAAGGTTGACAGAAATGATAATTAAGAAAAATAACTGCTATATCCTGTGATCATCGAAAAGTACAGTTTTGGTCATTTGTACCTTTAACATTCATTGACTCTCCGAGATTTTTTTCTTCGTTGCTTACCTTATTTATTGTGCAGTGTTCATATAGCTGACAGCTCAGTTCGGACTATCCGATTAAATCAACCGCTACTAAATTAATATTTATGCCCATCGCGTACCCGGACGTCGACCCATGACCCTCTTAAGTATTTTCGTTTCTTTTCTCAGTTTAATTAGTTGATGGAAATTAACGACGTCCCAGACTTTGGCATGTCTGCGCAGGGTAGCCATCGGTGATGTTTGGTCACTGAAATCACCGATCCAAAATTTATTTTATTTTAATTTTTTTTATTTTGGCAAATTACTAGTTAGGGATATCTTAGCTATTATTTTACTCTAGTTTCATTACTATTCTGGACTCTCTTAGTTTCCGAGAGGTCGGATGGTTTTTTCTCTTTGAAATTCTAAATTAGCGCCTTCTCTAACCTTCCGGTGGATTCCGGGATCTGCAATGGCGTTGACCGGATACGGTGAGTGGTGGGATTTCCCTAAAGTCTTTGTCTTTCCGAAAATCCCATCGAGGACACAGACTCGTCTCGACGTTGCAGACTTGTTTTTCGGCAATTTATTTGGTAAGCCGAACCCCTTTTGGCATAAAAGAGAATATTTGGTTATAGTATGTTGTATACGTAAATTCGACCACTTATCTTTCGTAGTTGTAGTGTTCTGTCTTCTCTCTTTTTACCTATCCTTCTTCTACTTCTTCTCTAAAAGTTTTTTTAATTGTCCAACCTTCCCCCCGGTTTTGAAACTCATGAAAACATACAATGTTCATATCACTTATTTCGATCGTATGTACTAACTGATACATCGAGGAATGCAATTCGTGGAGGTATTTCAGCACAACTCAGGACCATTTTCACGATACTCGATCCACCATGGGAGGGACTGACGAGAAGGTACAATATGGTTTCAGATTCCTAGAAACTTACTTGTTATTCATCAATCGTACAAATTATATACATTGATTACTGATTTCTGGTTTTTTTCTATTGATTGGTTATATGTATGTATTAGTAGTTTGGGCCCACTAGTTTCACATAACCTTGATTTTTTCTTTCTCTGTATATACATATATATATATGTACTTACATAGTTTGAAAAGTTACGTGCCTGCTCTATTTGTTGTATTTCCACCTCTTATGTCGACTTATTAAATAACATCAACTATTTCTTTATACGCGGATCTTTAGTAAATTGAGAATTATTATTGATTATCGGGTTTACATATAAAGTTTCAATGTTGCAACCTTATGAAAAAAAATAATTTTGTTAGTCAGGGTTTTCGTTTATTTTTGAGCCAATAAAATGTGAATACGTATTGAATATAAAAAGGTTATGTAGAATTTAAATGTCGACGAAATACTAAGATGGATATTAAAGTGAAATTTATTATATTGAGTAATACGAATATATATATATATGCGAGTATGTATGTAAAGGGCTCGGTATTTACCCTGGTTGTTTTAGGTTGCCATAGATTTTTGACACCCGACATTGGCCAATTATTTGTGATGTAAAGTATTACCGCGTAACTTATAATTAATGACACCTTACTGATTTGTTAGTAATGTTTGTAACTATTCAATTTTTTAATACTATCCAAATTTATTTTGCGAGATCATAGTGAAATCAGTAAACTACGAAACAGTGCGCCCCACCAACAAATCCTTCTATCAGTAAACTATGAAGCAAATCCTCCCCTACGATCGGAAACATAACCATTTGTCGTTCGTCAGTTCAGTGACTAAAATCTCTTGACTCCATGATCTATACTACAAATAGAAATTCAGTGATCTTAATTTGAACTGATTTTGGTTAATAATTTACTAATGTGAATACGGCACCTAGATAGGTCCAAAGACCTAATTCCATTGAAATATCATATAGTATTATGGAAATATGTTCCTAATGTCTGTGACTGGATTTGATAATTTTTTTTTATCTTGACAAATTTTGAAATTTTTCTACCAAGTGCGTCAAGTGACGAAATGGAAAATATATATAATATGAAGAAACTATTTTTTTCTTTCGTCTGTAGTTAAGACAAACGATTAAATACTCTCATGGACACCAATCACAGTGAATAAAGAGAGTTTAAAAAAGGAGTTACTATCGACGTGAGAACAAAGACTCATAAAATTGTCGAAATTTCTCCTCTTGGGACAGAGACTCAATAAAATGCTACCAAAGTGTTTTTTTTAAAGATTAATTAACCAATTATTTTTCCCCACCATGATATGTATTCATGGTACTGAACCTGAAATATGTTTAATGTTTAACTTTGATTTTTTTTTCTTCTCTCTTCGTCTTTTGTTTTGTCGATTTTTAAAAAAAATGTAATCCAATTTTTTAATATCTCTACAAGAGAAATGTGTTATTTGATATTGTTGAAAGTAACAGATTTCTGTGCATGCCTATGTATTATTATTAATATATATATATTTTTATTCATGTGTCCAACTTTTCCGTTACGTCAAACTAAGTTTTCTTTTCTTGAAATGTAATAAATGTCTATAGAAATGTAGTTAGGTTAGTTTAATTCAACTAAATACAGCCTGAAGTATACATTGTCCTGTATGAATGTGAGTGTGAGTGAAATGTAGGTTTAGTAAGTGCACCGACTCTTTTGATATATATGTGTGACTTACTATAGTTAATGGTAGTTGGCAATTAAAGTCGTTGAATGTCAATACTAACTTAATCTAAGTTGGCTCTATAAAGTAAGCAAAAAGGACGGAAATAGCCTGACGAACGATCATCGTGAGTCAAAAGTTTCAACAAATAGATGTGTTACTTTGATTTTTTTTTTTGTGGTCGATTCTAACATGCAGTAGCGTACCCAGGAATTTATTTCGGGGGGGGGGTCCAAACTAAATATGAAGCTATTTTATATTAAAATTGCTAAAATTGCCCCTAAAATTAGGCTAAATTTTTAAAAAGTCGAAATTTCGGGGGGGTCCGGACCCCCGTGTCCCCCCCTTCCGTACGTCCCTGCTAACATGCCATCAACTTCGGTGTTTATTTTTTTTTTCAAATATTGGATATTAGTCGAGAACTTCCGGAGATATTGATTAAACTGTTAAATTAAACTTTCTCATCTATCTCAGAGCTAGATTGGGATAATTCGGTAGTTGGAGTTACATGGATCTAGGTTTGGGAGGTATGGGTTAACATGTGTCTGCCTTTGATCACCTTAATACCAAATACTCACCCAATAGCTCTTGGAAATAATCCCAATTCGATAATTATTCACTTTCCTTTAC
Source organism: Thermobia domestica (assembly GCF_964235325.1). Taxonomy (NCBI): domain Eukaryota; kingdom Metazoa; phylum Arthropoda; class Insecta; order Zygentoma; family Lepismatidae; genus Thermobia; species Thermobia domestica. The sequence goes on along the minus strand of NC_137458.1, from coordinate 194,237,663 downwards.
AATATTTCTAAAAAATATCCAGTAACAGTTCCTTTTTTTCTTCTTACTTTCTCTATTTTTCTTCTCTTCTTACCCCAACTTTCTCTTCTCTTCTTTACTTCTTCTTCTATTTTAATAAAACTGAAAAGGGGGTCGTGACTGGGAGTTCCATATATAATAAACACGGTCATGTATTTATTTATTTTATTTTATTTTCTTCAGAAGTCCGATATAAGAGTTTTTTTTATTTTGGTTGAACCTTGTAGGTTCGAAAGTAAGAAATTATATATATATATATATATATATATATATATATATATATATATATATATATATATATATATATATAATTAGACATAAGCTGATAGCTTCATGAATAACCCCCCACCAGGGGTGAAGGGTTCCCACTCACGACTTACTCCATGCATCTCATTTGTTGCAGAGCGAGTTTTTTTTCTTTTCTTTTTTTTCTTTCCCTTTTCAAAATCACGAAAAAAGGAATTTTCTGTTAGAAATAGCATTCTTTTTTAAATTTTTACTTCTGTGTACCCCTCCTCCTGTTTTAAGGCAGAGATCTGAAACAAATCTGAAAAATACTGAGGAGTGCACTGAATAAATGTGCAAAATTTCAATCTTGTAGGTGCAAAAGTAAGCCCGCGAAAAACAATATTCCCCAAATACCCCAGATTTCCGTATAAAACAGGATCGCAGGTAACAGTTTCCTGAGACATCCCTATTTATCCTAGAAGCATAGTATGTACATCATTTTCTTCATAATGGAACAACCTTTCAAACGGTACCATTCATATGTCTCCATATGAGGCGGGAAAATCACGAAAAAAGCTATTTTCAAAAATATCCTTCTTTTTTAAACATTTTTGCCCTCTGGACCTCGCTGTTTCCACGCAGAGGTCTGAAAATATCTGAAAATTATTAAGGGGTGCACTGAACGAGTGTCCAAAATTTCAGTCTTCTGAATGCAAAATGTAACCCGCCAAATAATAATAATAATAATAATAATAATAATAATAATTGCGTAGGAAAATAAAGAAAGAAATTAAGCTAGCATACAGAGCGTTCATACAATATTCTGAAAATAACATTAATAACAATGCTAATGAATTGTGGAACTTTGTAAAAAATAAGACTAAGCATCTACTTGGGAAGAAATTAAATTATGAGGGACGCGAACTTTATCATAATGATGAAATAGCCAATGCTTTCGCACAGTATTTCTCGTCAGTATATGTGCCAGATAGAGGTTTCACTGACATTCCTACGAACAATTTATTAACTTATGTAAGTAACAAACTAGAGTCACTTACCATTGAGGAAGTCACTCAATCTGAAGTAGAAATGGCAATCAAAAAATAAAGCCCAGAACTGCTGTTGGCCCTGATGGAATACCTTTATATATCGTAAAGGGTTGTATAGATGCGTTTACATTCAATCTCGCTTTAAAAACATGCGTTTTTCCGGATAAATGGAAATTATCTATAGTTTGCCCAATACCAAAAACCAGTGATAAACATGAAATAAATAACTACCGGCCTATATCAATTTTACCTACTTTTGCAAAGATATTTGAACAAATCCTATACCGACGGATAATTGACCACATCCAACCGTAATCTCACCATATCAACATGGCTTTATCCCACACAAATCAACAACAACAAACCTTGCACTTATCACAGACTTTATAGCAAATTCGTTAGATGTAGGATGTCAGGTTGATGTAATATATATAGATTTTGAAAAGGCATTTGACAGAGTCAATCACAAGGTACTATTACATAAGCTAGGCGAATATAAATTCTCTTCTCCCTTGATCAAGTTATTTTCATCATATTTAAATAATCGAAAACAAACTGTTATTTACAAGGAATATAAATCATCTGATTACATTGCATATTCTGGAATTCCCCAGGGCTCTATCTAGGTCCATTATTGTTCCTTTTATTCATTAATGATCTGATCGTATATTATTAAGTAACAAATTGCTTTTTGCTGATGACCTCCAATTTTCGGTAGGATAAAGACCATCCATGACTGTCTCGATTTACAACGTGACATGGAAAATATTGCTAATTGGTGTTCTCTTAACAAACTTAATGTAAACATAAACAAATGTAACATTTTATAATTTACCAGAAACAAAAGTCAAATAGAGTTTGATTACTCAGTGAATCAGATCTTACTAAATAGATTAAATTCAGTCAAAGATCTTGGAGTTATATTTGATACGAAACTGACATTTAATAACCATATAGAGAACATAGTTAACGAATCTTTCAAGATGTTAGGGTTCAAAATTAGAATTGGAAAGGAAATTAACAATAGTACTACACTAACAAAAATGTATTATGCCTATGTGCGATCAAAACTGGAATATGCTGCTGTGATTTGGAACCCATCACAACAGCAATACAGACACCAACTGGAAAAAGTCCAATCTAAATTTATCAAATACTTGACGTACAAGACAACTGGAATCTATCCATATTATGAAAATTATCTAACATTAATAGACAACTTCTGTATCCCTACACTTGAACAAAGGCAAATTGTGACAGATTTGATTTTTCTCCATAACATAGTACAAAACGAATTTATTTGTACAGATCTCATATCAACATTAAATTTTCATGTCCCGACACTTAAAACTCGTGCTAATAACTCTGGTCTGTTTTACTGCAAAAAAGCAAGGACCAACGTATTATTGAAATCACCAATTTGGAGAATGTGTTCTACTTTTAACAAAATATGTATCAAACACAAAGAAATTGACATCTGCAATATGAACTCTATGTTTAAGAAAACTATTGTAAATGTATTATGTAATACACCAACACTATAATTGGGCTTATGCCTGTTGTGTTGATGGCAAATAAATAAATAAATAAATAAATAAATAAATAAATAATAATAATAATAATAATAATAATAATACGCATAACAAAAAATATCTTTTTAAATTTATGATATCACACACTAATTCTCAACACAGAAAGGCGTGAAAGCATATGTAACCTGTTCTAAAATGCCTCCAGTCTTAAAGAAAACGAAGTAAAAAGCCTTATTGGTATTTTTTTAATCGAATAATGAAGATTCTACCCTATCACCTAAAACTAGGTGATATAATTTAAAAGGTTAAGCATTAAGGAAAAAGTACAGCAACGTTTATCAAAATGACACTTTCTTTCTCAATAGCTACTGATATTTGGCAGGGGCCTATTTTTAAAAACTCAGAACTAGCTTGCGGCATGAAATACATAAATTTCGCCTAAAGTTATAAAATTAACAAAAAAAAAAAAAGAAAAGAAAAGAAAAAAAAGAAAAAGAAAAAGAAAAATGGAGAGGGGATAGGACCCCTCTAAATACGTCCTATTATCTGGGAACAAACAAACAGATACGTACAAAAAAAGATTTTTCGTTTTAAATGTCCATGGTGATTTCCCCGTTGGAATAGTTAACGATTTTAAAACCCGCACCCAATGCTACGAAAAGAATAAAGCAAGATTGCTCCGTTACCTGTTCAAAACGGGATTTTCCCTAATCATCCTCTGCATGACACTTGTTTTCATACTATACTGTACATTTGAGTCTCATTGTATTATGATTATTAACTTTCATAATCGAAATAACAGAAAAGAAACGGGATTTTACTTATTTTCACTTTAAATTAATTTATTTCGTAATTCGATTTAAATCAACGATTTCTTTTAAAGATCAGTCTGATTTAAATCAATTCATCCTGTTTCTTAGCAGGGAACATCTAACATTTTCACGGGAGACAGTGTCTGTTTATGGATATTGACGTTTCCACGTTTATTTAAGGTTGCTAGCAATACCTGGTTTCCATAGTAATGGAGCAAGTCGCAGGGATTTTAGAGTGAGAGCAAGGAGGGTCCTTGTTTACGAGGTTCAAATACTTTTTTTAACCGCAGTCTGACTGCATTCAACTGCGAACTTAAAGATTACTGGACTCAGTTTTCGGTGCGAGAACTTGACGACTGTTTTTGTAGAAACTTAACATCAAACGAAGATTCTGCTGAAGGCACTTCACTTCTCTGGTGAGAGGAATTTTCTTATATTCAACCAACTCAATCCTATAAGTAACAGAATTGGCCTTTTTGATGGAGAGTCTGTTTATAGACCATTCCATGTTTAGGACTTTAGGCCAGACAGCTTTCTGATTAATGAAATTGTCTTTAAGATGTTGAGGGAGTATGATGTAAGAAAACACATGTCCTGCTCTCTCATGATTAAAGCACAACTTAGCTGCGTTAGAGAAAATCTGTTTGAAGTTATGGTTTTATGAAGGCTTAAGTAGGCGACTTCACTACGGACTGAAAACTTGGGTCTGTTATTTCATGACAGTTAACTTTAAGAAACTCTTCTCAAATCAGAGTACCATTCTTAAGCACTAAAATATCCTGTATGGACTGTAGAAATGCTTTATTTATCAAGGTTTCCCTAAACGTGTGGTGTGTACTGCTCTGTACTTGTTAATTACCCTACACAAACTTACCGGGCCGTTCAAATTTTTACAGGTAAAGAAGTACTATCAAATATCATTGGGCGCCCCTCCCCCACCTTTTTACTGATGTCGGACGTCGTAGGCTGGGCAGACTGGTAAAACAGGAAAGGCAGCGAACTGTGGCGGAACAAACATCAGACTTTAATGCTGGGCAAAGTACAAGTGTGTCTGAACACACAGTGCACCGAATACTACCAACGATGGGCCTCCGCAACCGACGACCCATCCATGTGCGAATGTTCACAAAACATCGGCAACTACGACATCGCTACTGGACCTTGGCGCAGTGGCAGAGCACTGCATTGTCTGATGAATCCCGATACCTTCTTCATCATGACGATGGGAGGGTACGAATCCGTCGTGTTGCAAGGGAATAACTCCTTGACACCTGTACTGCGGGAGGGATACAAGCCTGCGGCACCTTAATTAAGCTCTGGGGAACATTCACGTGAGCATCCATGTGTCTAGTGGAGCTTGAGCAAGGCAGCATGACGCCGAGGTGTATCGCACACTGCTTGCAGACTACGTACAGCCCTTCATGACGATCATGTTTCCCAACGGTAGTGGAATTTTTGACAAGATAATGCACCATGTCACAAGGCCAGGAGTAATGGAGTGATTCGAGGAACATAGGAGCGAGTTCCAAGTGATGTGCTGGTCCCCCAACTCGCCGGATCTGAACCAAATCGAACGCATCTGGGATGTGATTGAACGTGACGTTAAAGTGCATCATCCCCTCCCCGGAATTTACGGTAATTAGGTGACCTGTGTGTGCACATCTGGTCCAACTCTCTCCAGCGACGTACCAAGGATTATTACGTGCATGCAAAGACGATAAGCCTTTGTTATCCGTGCCAAAGGTGGACATACTGACAATTAGGTAGATAGTTATAATGTTCTGGCTGATGTGTGCGTATATTTTAACTCGTATATTTTGTCTCGACTCGAATTTCGAGACGTCTCGACTCGAATTCGAGTCGAGTCGAGACAGGACATGTCGAGTCGAGACTCGAGTCAAGACAGAAACATTTTCGAGTCGAGACAACATTTTCTCGAGACGAGTCGAGACAGGCTTAAATCTCGACTCGACTCGACTCGTGCGCATCCCTAGAGCATACCTTGGAGTAATTATTTATCAAACGTATGTGTACAAGAAACAGCTGTGAAGAATAACAGTTCACAGTCTGATATTGTCAACCGTTGACCGCACTGCAAAGATGACATTGCCGAAGCAAATTTTTCCGCGTGCGGTCAAAGACACCTGAAATTTCGGAGGTGAATGCCGCAGCTATGTTAATTCGAACAACAAGTTCTTCGGCTGTCGTGGCTAGTGTTGCATCCAAAGGCGTTTCATAACGCCCCAAATAAGAAATCAAGGGGCGTGAAGTAGGATGAAAGAGGTGGTCAATCTCTCCCAATGCAACTATTTGGGAATGTTTCATTTAAGTAGGTCTGCATATACCTGTCAAAATGTGCAGATGCACCGTCATGCTGGAATCACATCTGCTGTCTTATGTTCAAGGGCACATGTTCTAATAATTTTGGGAGAACATTACGTAAAAATAAATTATACGTACTCTCACACAGGCAGGCCGGTAATAAATAAGATCCTACCACAAAATTATCCAACATACTGCAACGCGCGCTCACACTAAATCTCTCTGCTAATCGTTCACTAGAGTTGCATTGGATTTTTACGCCCTACACATGGGTACTGCTAGTTTCAGGACGATCTTTAATCATTCCCAGTAATCTGTGTTCACATTCAACTGTCCACATGCTGCAATTTCCTCCGATTTCATATAGGGAAAATTGAAGAGACCCTATCTCCCGAAGGCGAATATGGAGGTGTGGAAAAAATACAGTGAAAGTTGCTCTCCTATGAGGGCGACGGTTAAGATATAAACGCCTTGCCTCTGGGATATTTCCCCTTATCTTTCCATAAATGAGGTGCATATCTGCCAGCTCGTGGACAGGGTAATATGCCATTGCCCAGGCACATACAGATTAACAAAATTAATTTTACTTAAATACCAACATCTACAGTTTTACACGACCTGAATGCCTGGACATTACACTCTACCGTCGTACACAACACTTCCTATCCTGTTATACAGCAATTCCACACGTAACATCAGAAAATCGGACACTGTATATCACTCACAAGTTGCGTCAGATGCCTACTATAACACAGCCACGCTAATTTATGCCATCCACATCAAAGCTGCAATACAGCCTTCAGCGAGCCACTTGCAAGTGGCATACAAGGGACGATAATTCCCTAAGTGCTTCTACGTCTAAGCAAAATTGCCACATTCTCTTTCTTCTGTGTTCAGTGACATGCCGTGACTTTTCTCACAGGGGACTAGGTTCGAAGAGAATGAGTGCTGTACAGTGGAGGCCCTGACTGGTATTGTTGACACCAAATAACACAATTTATATGTTTCTGTAAACGCTTCTTCTACCAAGCCTCTTTCTTTCAAGAAATGGATAATTTCAGTCACAGTTTTGTTTGAAAAATCTATGAGTCTGTAAACCTATATTAATTCACTCCGCAAATTGTTAAAATTAAAAAAAAAAAAATCTCCTGTAACTTGATTTAAGGGTCAAAAACAAGCAATCGGGAAATGGAGATTTGAAGCACTGAAAATCTTTGTCTAACAGCTCAAGAAATTTTAACTCAATGAGGTCTTGAAATCTCACCTCCATTTGTCCAATCACAGTATCAATAATGTTTACGCACATATTTAATTTTTGGATCTGTTGGGTCATCTATTTTAGTCTACGTCTTTTATTAGAAGGTTCCCGTTGTCATCCAATTCTACTTTTCTATAAGTCTCTTCAAAATTGATTCTTGCATTTCTAAGTTGAGATACCATCTTTTGTACTTTTTGGATGCAATATTTCACACCCAAGGTTTTACTTTAAAGAATGTTGAATAGTATATCCGTGCGCGAAAAAAAAATGACTGAAAACTTTTAGTAGAAATGCAAAATCGAAATCCTTCAATGATAACTCCACATTTTTTTTTGTAGTCATGAAAGCTTCGATGTCGCAATTATCTGAATCCTCTACAATCTTCTCAGAACACCGTAAGAGTTGTATTTGATTTTCATTTACTGTATTCAAAATTCTGGAACAGTAATTCCATCTTATATTGGCAACTGTTGGAAATCGCTTAGTTACTTCTGTTGTATGATTGACGTTTGCGTCTCGCGCAGGTTCTTCTTTTTCTTCAAATAAAATAAAATCTCTTTTTGGTAGGCGTGATGAGTTTATTGAAGTTAATAAGAAAAATGAAAGTTACAAGTTCCACAACAAACAACTCCAAAATCTCACTGACTGTTCTTTCAGCAAAATTATTAAAGTTCCACTTCAGATAGAAAATAGAACACCAGATACGATAAAATATAAGAATATACGATGTATTAAGTATTAGGATGCTCGTAATAATCCTAGATACAGACCGCAGAACGAAAAATGATAATACGAGTGTCTATCCCTGGAATGTGCCAAGCCTAGTATAGCAACTAGTATATAAAACTATCGTAAGCACAAAGATCGAATCATCACATGAGTTTAGGTCGACACGTGGATTCACGTGGAGACCTATCATACAGACTTTGAAATTGGACTTAGTAATCCATGCTCTCACTGCGTGATGTACACGCGCGTACATTATCATACTTCCTTGAAAAAGAAACCATTACAAAAGAGAGTATTTTGAAAGTATATACACTATCATCACATATGTGTGACCCTTCAGTGACCCTACATCCTGTTGTTCTTGGCTGGCACATTACCAATAGCTTAAGGAATAAAGATTCGTCTTTTATACAATATTAACATTGACTTCAAAAATAATATAACAACTATAAAATACACTAACTTATAATCGAACCTTTATATACACTATGTACAGTGACATTCCAGGTAAGTACTGCTAAGAGGGGAGGTGCATCGAAGGTGATAAACAAAATAAGAAAAAGAAAAGAAAAAAAATAACAGTAAATATATGTTCATACAACACCTCCCTCCTTTTTCGAATTTTCATATCAAATTGCGAATTTGGTTGCGAATTTTGGATACTGAAAATTCACAGTCTGATATGAAACATTTTTTACCTTTCCTTACGTAGATTAGGACTTTTCTTAGATGGGACAACTACCTGTAATTCATCTGTAATTTCAGTAAGTTGCTCAGCAATTCTTGACATGACTACAGGCTCAGTGGTATCTTGTTTTTGATTTATTTTGGTAATAATAAAAGGTTTAATGCATATTTGTTTACAACAACTATCATCATGAAAATACCTTTTGAAAAAGCGAAAACATTTACATCGGTAACAACAACAAAATAGTAATATTAGAGCTATCAGAACTGTGCCAAAATATGAAAACCAAGAGAGATGAGTTACCTTTTCAGAATGAAGTAGTTTCCATTGTTCATCATCTATTTTCTTTTCTACTTCCTGAATTTTATGGCTTGCTACCTTTTAGTCACTAACCGAATTAATTACATGCTGAATAGGTAGGTTAATTTGCATATCTTCTAGGTATATATGAGAATTTAATATTTCACAACAATTATCAGTAAGATTTAATTTTGGAGTGAAGTCTTTACCTGTAACATTGGTTTCAAACCACATTTGTGTTTGGAGAATCGCCTTCAAACCATAAGATTACAATTATTATCTAGATGAATAATACCTGAATTTGTCAGAATTAAATCATAAGGTTCAAATCCATTACATAATATTGTCATTTTCTCTTCCTGTGGAGCAGCAAAAATCCACTCATTGTTATTTAAGGTTACGGATATACAATGGTCAATTTGTATTACATGTTTATTACAATCCATGGGAACATAATGAACATATTGTAATAATTTCATTTCACACTCTTGATTTATATGACTAGACAAGATAGGAAATCTTGTTTAAGAATCTTACATCTATTGAACTCAATTTGAGTCATTTTTGCGTAATATTGTTTAATTGAATCAACCAAAAGATAAGGTTTTTCAGATTGAATAAAAACAAATTTATTTGTTGTATTCTTTATTTTAGTAGGGAAGGGAGTTAACTTATATACTAGGTAACGAATGGAGTCTGTCAAAGGGAGACGAATTACATAGGCTAATATTCCATTATTGATAAATACATCTAAGTTTATTATTTTCAACAACAAGTAACTATTCCTAGTACTTGTCCCAATTGGTAAGGATAACGCACTATGGTCACTTTAACTAGCCTTCCAATGTTGGATTATTTGATAAGGAGTGATTATGTGAGGCTGTAATACACCTTTTTGTGCATTTAAAATTGCTTGCAAAACAATTTCATACTGATTCTTTAAATCTCTTAAATACCTTTCTACTTTTGCGATATGTTCATTTATGGTATACTTTAAATTTAAATCCAAAAATGCTTCATTTAAATGTCTCTCTCTCTTTGATATCTCTTTAGTTATATGTTCAAAACCTTGACTCAAAATATTTTCGTTAGTCTCTACTGTGTGAAGAGTGTTATTAATACCTTGTAGGGTAAATTTAACAATAGTCATCTGCTCTTTACTCAATTTCAAGAAATCTAATTGTTCTTTTTCTAATATATTGATTTTTTGAGTGTAATAATTTGCATCTTCATCGTCTAAGGTGCCAAATAAAAATTTAGCAAGGTGACCAATACCATCTATTAAACCTCGTTTTCTTCTACTTTCTTGCGAAGAAATTTTTGTTACTTCTTTTATTATTTCCTTAACCTCTTTGATATCAGATACCTTAGTCAAAACTTGATTTACGAACACTGTAGCACAACTTGTTTTATTTGATTTCACCACTGAGTGTCTACACAGGTTTTGTGTCCTATCTACGTAAGTTTCCAAGTTACGAAAGCTTATATCTAGCGAAAATGCATTCGTTTTCGTTTCTATCATAATATTCTTTACTTTTCTCCTTTTTGTCAATGAGGTTTGCTCTAGCTAATCCGTGCATCTCCTGCAATTTGTGTTTCAACTGTTTTACATGGTCATCGTAATTCTATACAACTTCAGAGGGTTTTCTTTGTAATACACCTGGTACATTTACAGGTTTCCCGAATAACATTTCGAAGGGAGTGTATTGAGTGGAACTGTGAGAAGTGGTATTACAACAGAAAGTAGCATATGATGCTAATTCGTCCCAACTATTCTGATTTTCTGCCACATAACATCGCAAGAAAAATTTTAAAGATTGATGGAATTTTTCCATACCACCATTCGATGCCGGATGGTATGGGGTAGTATGCAGTTTTTCTATTTGTAACAATTTACAAATACGCTTGAAGACATCGCTTAAGAAATTGCTTCCGCAATCAGACAATATACTGTGTGGAATGCCAAATTTTAGCACTACATTCTCGACAAAGGCTTTGGTGATTGTATCAGCATCTTGAGAAGGGATGGGAATTGCAATAACAAATTTGGAAAGGTTATCTTATACAGTCAATAAATATTTGTTTCTGTGTTCTAAAGTTTCTGGAAGGGGTCCGACTATATCTAACGAAACCTTTTCAAAAACTGTACTGGGAGTGTCAGTTATTACCATCTTCATTTTTACCTTTTGTTGTGTGTTTCTATTCTTTTGACAGATTTCACACCCTTTTATGTAATCTTCAACATCTTCCTTCAGTTTTGGCCATTCTTTAATGTCAATATTATTTAAGGAAAGGTACTTCCTAATCTTTTCATAGCACCTATTCATTCCTATATGTCCACCTAGAATTTGAGTATGAAACTCTTCTAAAATTTTGTTTTTCATTTCCAAGTCTAAAACTTCAGCTTTTTCTTTCTGTTGTGAATCACAATTTGATACCCTATCTTCTTCTTCAATAACGTCTAAAGAATACATTCGTGACAAGGCGTCAGAATTTGTATTTAAGCTTCCTTTCTTATACACAATTTCGTATTGATATTCCTCTAAAAGTATTCTCCATTTCAAAAGTCTAGATGTCGGATTTTGTACTCTAAAAACCCACGTTAGTGGCTTGCAATCTGTGACAAAAGTTACTTTTGTTCCGTAAATGTATGGTCTAAAAACCTTGCTAGCCCACACTAGAGCCGCTAGTTCCCGTTCTGTGGCTGAATACGATCTCTCTGCTTTATTGTCTTTGGCGTGGGAGACCCGGGTTCGATTCCCGGCGGGAGCTCATGTGGTTCGGATTCCACGTTAATCAGTAGGTCCACGTCTCATATAGCCTCGCTGCTGAAAGGGACGCTAAACTAAAATCAAATCAAACTCTCTGCTTTATTGAAAACTCTACTAGCATACGAAATTGGAAGATCTTTGTTTATCTCACCCTGTGAGAGAATAGCTCCGCAGGCAAATGCCGAAGCATCCGATGTGATTATAAAAGGCTTTTTAAAATCAGGATACTGCAAAATTGGAGGAGTTGTCAATTTCTCTTTAAGAGAATCAAATGCAATTGTTGTTTGACTCCCCAAGAAAACTGGACGTTTTCTTTTAATAAGGACGTTAAGGGTAAAGCAATTTTACTGTAGTCTTTTAGAAATTTCCTATAATATCCAGTAAGTCCTAGAAATCCCTTAATTCGTTTCTTATTTTGAGGAACAGGAAAGTTCTGAACTTTCTCCACTAATCTTGGATCTGGTTTTACTCCGTTATGTGTAATGACATGTCCTAAGTATGTTAGTTTTGGTTTCAAGAATTCAGTCTTATCTACATTTAACTGCAAGTTACTTTTGCGAAATCTTTGCAAAATCTCTCGTAATCTACTATTATGCTCTTCTAAAGAACTAGAGAAGACCACTAAATCATCAAGATAAATAAAGCAACTCGTACCTGTCAGCCCTGCTAACACTGTATTCATCAACCTTTGAAAGGTGGCCGGTGCTGTCGCCAGACCGAAAGCAAGTCGCTTAAATTGATAATGATTTTCAGGTGTACTGAACGCAGTTATAGATCTATCCTTTTCCCTAATATAGCATTAATAGTACCCACTATGGAGATCTAAACTGGAAAAGTAACGCGCATTGGCTAAATTACTCAAAATGTCGTCTATGTTAGGTAACGGAAAGGACGAATGGACCCATAAATCATTGACAGACCGATAATCAACTATTAGTCTATATTTCTGTTTTCCTGATGCATCGAGTTTCTTTGGAATAAGAAAAATAGAATTATTCCAAGGAGAAGTTGAAACTTCTATAATGTCTTGTTTTAACAACTCTTCTATTTGTCTATTCAATTCTTCCTTATGACATTCTGGCACTCGGTAATTCTTTTTGTTAACAATTTTGCCTACATGTTTAGGATCAATAATAATTTCATGTTCAAGAACATTTGTAGCAGTTAGTTTGTCTCCTGGTAGAAAGAAAACATCATTGAATTCGTCACAAAGTTCAAGTATACTTTCTTTTTCTTTGGGTGGTAAATGACCTAGCCTTAATAGCTTGTGAAGTAGTTTTAAACGTTCAGTTAAACTTTCTGAATTTGACTTCTGTGGAACCCTGTCTTTTTCACACTGAATATTTAAAACATGGTTTTCTTCTAATTTCTCTAAGTCTATCGGATCTAAGGTAATATTCTCTACTGAGGTATTTACATTTAACACACTCGCTATGCACTTATTTTCTTTCGCTACTGTCAAACAAGAAGAAAGAAAAACACCCAGTTTAATCTCTCGTTTTTCTACAATTCCAATTCCTGTGCTGTTTGTGGGAACAAAAACTAACTTCTCGCATCGAGCTGGAATACTATATGTCAACGATAGTATAAGCTTATCACTGCCCTTAAGGTCAAGTTTCTGGCAAGCATGTGTTGACAAGGGAGGAGGAGGGGGAGGATGGAATTCTAACAAACAATTTTTTTGTTTAAAAAAATCACGACCAAGAATGTGTCTGCCTTCTGATAAGCATCCTTCCGAAATAACGTGAAATTTATGTGAGAATTCTACTCCTTTTATCACTAACGTTAGATAAATAGTACCTAGTGACCTAGTTTTAACATTGTTTAATCCTTTCAATGTCACAGTTTGTGTTGTATCAATATTCTTTCTAAAACTGCATGGAAGTGCATGGATTTGCCAAAAACTTAAGTCACTGCCTGTATCTAAGAGAAAAGTTGCATCAGCATGCAATTCTTTAATGAATGCCGTAATAGTACCTTCTTTTTGATTTGTTACTATGCAACCCTTCGTGTTATCTGATATGCAAACAGGTTGCTCATTTACATCCATTTGCGGTTTCCCTGACCATTACAACTTGAGCACAACTGACTACTGCAGGCTTTTACATCATTAAAATGCAGAGAACTTTGTTCTTTATCACAATTTCTCTCATTTCCACTAGTATTTACCCTACTAGTATTTCCACTAGTATTTACTCTACTAGTATTTCCACTAGTATTTACCCTACTAGCATTTCCACTAGTATTTAACCTACTAGCAACATGCAAACAATTGCTATTACCTTCCGTGCCTCGCGCGGCGCTCTCGGAAAAATTACAATTAACCCCTCCTGTGCCTCTCGCGGCGATCTCAGGAGAATTACCATTAACACATCCTGTGCCTCTCGCGGCGATCTCAGGACAAATTTCACAAACATGTACCGTTTTCATAAACTGATTAGAAGAATTTCCTCTTTCCTTTCTTTTCTGTAATTTGCATTGAGCTTTGGTGTGACCAGGCTTATGGCATAGGTAACATACTAACTCTTTCTTTTGAGCTTTCTTACTATTTACACTTGGAAAGGGGAGAGAAGTGTGGGAAGTGATCTGTGTTTCTTTTTCTAGAGCGAGTTCGATAATATATCCTAAGGATGTATCATCATCGCTTTTAGATCTTACAATCATTTGAATTCTGTCATTTGTCAGCCCCTGAATGAAACTAGCTTTAGCTAATATTTCAACAAGTGCTATTTCTCCTGGCAATTTAGATGCATCTATGGCACGAGCGACGGCTTCGCGTAATTGACTTTGAAGAGTGTCTACTTTACTTTACTGCAATTGAATCAGATTTGGTTTGTCTAGCACTAAACAGCTGGCAAGCATAAAAATCAATAGTTCGTCTAATGGAATAATTTTCTATTAATATTTGTTTAACAGCTTCCCACGTAGTAGTAGTTTTTCTAACTAATAATTTAGATCTAGCATCCCCAGTTATTTTTGCTTTAACAAATTTCAAAAGGGTAGTATGCTTAGCTGGGTCAACCAATTCAAAAGCAGCATCTACATTAGACAGAAATTCTTCTAAAGCTTCTCTTTTTCCCCAAAATGGTACTGAAATTAACTTTAGTGCTTCTGAAACACTACAATACTCTACTTCCGTATCAGAAGAATCAGCACTACCGCTGGTAGCCATGGCAATTAGTACTTACGTTAAACTACACAATTTAAATTTACAAAAATTTTGTTAACTACAATACCTTTCTTACACCTTCTGTTTTGCTAAGTACTCCCAAGATTAAACGAATGAAATATTTTAATCCTTCCCTAGAGGAACGGTGAATACGAAAGCCTTCTATCCTAGACTGTTCTTGTCTTGATTTTACGTTATTCACTTCACAAGTAAACAACAACCGCGGTGACCAAAGAACAAATCTTTTCTATCTCCAGGCGTAACACTTGAAAATTTTGGAAGTTCAAACAAGCAATGAAAATTGTAACCAACCTTGAATTTCCTGTGATGGGGGGTGCTGCTGGCGTCGATCCTGGTACTTTCCTGATGTTGATTTAAAGATGAGGCCTCTGGATTTCCACAAGATCTCGGCTTGGAATGTTGCTCAACTGAGACCAGCCACACTTGAGAATGGTACTGCTTACTGGATCTCTGGAACTGGATGTAATAAAACTGGAACACTGGAACGGTGTGTACGCCGAGGTATCCGCTACACCTAGTACAGGCAAGCTTCTTGCACTCACAGTAAAAAAGGTGTTGTGGACGAAGTGCGTTCTGTATATGGACGTGACGATATTTTAAAAAAACGTATCAGCTTCGTGTCGAAGAAACGAACTCTGATTACAATGGTGAATGTTCAACTTAGTAACTGTGGAACGTGCACTGGAATCGAACTTCGAGTACGTCGGTTGAGATCCTGCCCAGCTGCCACCACTTTATTTTCCTGTTGTATGATTGACGTTTGCGTCTCGCGCAGGTTCTTCTTTTTCTTCAAATAAAATAGGATCTCTTTTTGGTAGGCGTGATGAGTTTATTGAAGTTAATAAGAAAAATGAGTTACAAGTTCCACAACAAACAACTACAAAATCTCACTGACTGTTCTTTCAGCAAAATTATTAAAGTTTCACTTCAAATAGAAAATAGAACACTAGATACGATAAAATATAAGAATATACGATGTATTAAGTATTAGGATGCTCGTAATAAGATAGACTAAAATACAAGATGTTATTAAACAAGTTACTATGAAATAAGATACAATAATCCTAGATACAGACCGCAGAACGAAAAATGATAATACGAGTGTCTATCCCTGGAATGTGCCAAGCCTAGTATAGCAACTAGTATATAAAACTATCGTAAGCACAAAGATCGAATCATCACATGAGTTTAGGTCGACACGTGAACGCACGTGGAGACCTATCATACAGACTTTGAAATTGGACTTAGTAATCCATGCTCTCACTGCGTGATGTACACGCGCGTACATTATCATACTTCCTTGAAAAAGAAACCATTACAAAAGAGAGTATTTTGAAAGTACATACACTATCATCACATATGTGTGGCCCTTCAGTGACCCTACATCCTGTTGTTCTTGGCTGGCACATTATCAATAGCTTAAAGAATAAAGATTCGTCTTTTATACAATATTAACATTGACTTCAAAAATAATATAACAACTATAAAATACACTAACTTATAATCGAACCTTTATATACACTATGTACAGTGACATTCCAGGTAAGTACTGCTAAGAGGGGAGGTGCATCGAAGGTGATAAACAAAATAAGAAAAAGAAAAGAAAAAAATAACAGTAAATATATGTTCATACAACACTTCTGATTCAGCAAGCGCGTTACAGCGTTTCAATGAATATGAAAAGAAATTTGGAATGCCACTTATTCTAAAAAATATTTTACATTCCTTGATGTGATTAACAGGCTGTGGATCAACGACATTGAGTCTGTGAGCATAGCAGTGTATGGTGAGTGCACTCAAACACCTTTTCACAAAATATTGTAAACCGTTCAAATGTCCAGAAAATGTGGCAGTTCCATTAATAACCTAGTGCTACAAGATTTTGCTTACAATTAAAGTGAGAGTGAACTTGGAAAGCATGCTCACTTAGACAGGGGCGGATCCAGGACCGACTTCTGGGAGGGGACGATGGGTTGCCATACTGCTACTTTTAAGAGCTCCAAATTTTGGGATGGGTTTTATTTATATATATAAAATCAGAAAGTTTCCTCTTTTGCGGGGGGAAATCGCACCGATCAGCCCCCTGGATACACCCCTGCACTTAGAGCTGTCGCAGTGCAATCACTAGTAACATCCACAAAACAAATAAATCTTTCATGAATATTGTCGTCTTTCACGTACCGAATGAATGTTGAGAGATCTTTGCAATGTCCGTAGTTTTGTCCAACATTATTGCTGTAGAAAGTGTATTGTTTATTTCTGACTTAATTTTATCCAGAATTACGTCACCAACACATTTAATAATATAATTCTGAATCCTGTTTGATGTTCCTTTAAAGACTCCTGTGCTGTGAAGATGACAAGTCAACATGGGCGCCCGAAGGAGAGGGCAGGGTGTGGCCCAGGCCTTCCTCTGGCTCACGAAAATGTATACGTAATATAGCAAACCACGTATATTAAATACCAGAAATACCAGACGCGACATAGCATCCATGGAGATGGGCCCCTCCCTAGAACATTTTCTTTGGGCGCCCCTGCAAGTCCATTTAGTATCTTACTTAAAAAATAACTGAATTATTTCAATATAGCTTCCCTAATTGACAGAATCTTCCTGTTCGTTATGACCTCTAAATGATAGCTCTTGTTTAGCCATAAAACAAGAGGCATAAATCAATCGGTTCATTAGTTCTCGGTTTGAATCAACTTCTGCATTGCTCGCTCAATTGAAAATCAATTCTGGTTTCCCGAAAGTTTTCAATTTAGTTATTGTGGACAGGTGTGAATAACACTTTTCGTTGCGCAACTTGGGTTTGTGAAAATTGTTCATGTCACAAAAGCCATCATTATTCCACACGTCCTTTTCCATGTGGAACAGAATACAAGGCCAGCAATACAGTTTGTTTCTTGTCTTACATGCAGTTAACTATTTTGAAGAAGCAAAATAATTCGTTTTGATATTATGTATATAATCTTTCATTTTTGTCTGAATGGAAATGCTTGGAGTTGTTCTACCACTGGTTATTATTTGTTGCTTTTCTTGAAAATTAAGGAATCCAAATGATACCATGAATAATTGGTCCAGAATACAACACTGAACCGGCCGATCTCCACCCGTACTGTTTCCTGTACCAATTGAAGTAATATCACTGCTTGCGCCATCGCTTTGCTGCAAGGGACTCGATTTCTCAGACGAGTCCCCTTCCATACTTTATTCTTTAAGTCATTTTCAAAATATATTGATAATCTAAAAAGTTCACGCTTCACTAGATCTCTTAAAGTGTCAAGATTAATACTGTAAATTTGATTGCGTTAAAACTAATAATTGTAAAAAGCAAACGAGCATTAAATTCGCTTACGACAGAACGCCCGTGCTTCGAGCTTAGACAACATAATATGAGGACTAGCTAGTTGAACCCTGTTCCCTTTCCCGAGAAAAGCCGATTAAAACCCGAGCGTTTCCGATCTCCACTTCGCTGTCGCATCCAGCACACGGGCGCTGACTAAAGTTGTGTCAGAACAATTGAAATAGTGTTATTTTACGAAAATTGAGTTGAGTTGAGTTTGAGTTTAACGTCCCGTTCAGCAGCGAGGCTATATGAGACGTGGACCTACTGATTAACGTGGAATCCGAACCACATGAGCTCCCGCCGGGAATCGAAGTTTACGAAAATAGAGAAATACAAACAATGTTTTCGTTTTCTTTGGTATATATTTATAACAAAATGCTTTAATTAAAATGCCAGGGGACTAGCCTAGTCCCCTAGTCCCCTTGACGGCACGCCGCTGTCTGTGTTGGTATTTCATCCACCTCCAAAGTACATAGAGAACGTCGAAAAAATATTTTCCACCATTTGTTGCATCTGTTTTCTTCTAGAAACAATATTCTTCTAAAAAATTGTTCCACCAGTGACAAAATCAAAATACAAGTGGGCTACACTGTGACAATATTTTGGTATATTCACAATAGGAATGTATTTTTTTCGTAGGTCAGGATTAAGGGGCGTTTTTCCAATTCCAAGAGAAGGGAAAGCCCCTATAAATTATCCTTGGAAGAAGATTTACCTAACGGATAAATTAAGTATACTGTTCCAGCAGTCTTGGGAACTAAGTAACGCAAGTAACGCGTTACTTTTTAAGTAACGTTTCCTAGTAACGCGTTACATTTTTTCCAACGGAACTGTCACGGTAACGCGTTACAAATTTTAAAGTAACGTACCTAGTTTGCGTTACTTTTTTCGCGTTATATTTCGGATGAGTAACTATAATATATGTATTTTTTTCGGAAACAAATGTTTCTTTCCTGTAAGTGAATTTCTCAGAATGAAATAATGAAGCATGAACTACTCATGTCAGTGACCGACAGTCACCGACACACAGTGAAACAAATAAGTTCATAGTGCCACTTGCTGTTTTTGGAGGATGAGGACAGTCTAAGGCCTACCGCTCACTGGCGACAAAACAGTTGCGCAACTATCTCGTCGCTGTCGCCTGCAGTCAGCAACTTCACGGAGACAAAACAGTTTTGTTGCCATACTCTCGCTCACTGGCGACGGCGACAGAAAAGTTGCCGAGCATTTGATATCACAATTTACATAATCGGCAACCGGAACAGTTCGCATAATCGCTGGTTTCGGACATAAAAAAAAAAAAGAAAACTACCGCCCATTCCAATGGTTAAATAAATAAATTTAAATAAACTTCGAAGGTAGCGTCAACAGGGGCGTTATTTCAGACTTCACTTGAGGGGGCAAGAGAACCACCGATATAAGACTTTTATGTTTTGTACTAGTATATTAGTAGACAATTGATTAAAGTATATATATTCCTCAAACTCTTGGGGAGCAATTGTACCTCCTGCCCCCCCTAAATGACGTCCCTGAACGTCAATGAGTGACAAAAATAACAGCATTGTGTAAGCTAATATGAACGGGAACAATTATTCGAATCAAAAGATAACAAGAACAACGAAAATATAAAACGACTGGAAATAACTAACAGAACGAAACTAACAAAAGCGGCAATCCGACAACACTGTACAGTAACTGTACTCTCAATGTTCTACGTATAGCCATAAAATAAAAATTGGCTTTCTTCGTTCTTCCCGCGTATTCTTCACGTTTTAAAATCGGCCATTTTTATGCAATACAGTTTTTTTCTTTTTTATATTTGAAATGGAAAGAAACTTGAAAATGATAATTTTATCTGTATTTTTTTCTAGTTGTGGGAAATTAATGAAAGTAGTAGTGTGTAGTATGACAGTGATATGTCATTATCGAAAAATGTACCTACCTGTGTTTTTTTTTTTCTTGGCTGGAAAGCTCATTCTGGTTTCTTATAACAGCGAAACACACTTCCTTCCATAATTTCTTCTTTATATATATTTCTTCGTTAACGCTGAGCGTTTCTCTATTTCCTCAATTAATTTTTCATAGTCTTTATCACTAAAGACATGCTAGTCACTAATCAAAGAATGTGTTAATTTCCATTGCGGACACTTCTTTTCACGCGCTACACACGGAACGAACTGTTACGTGAAAAAACTTGTAGAAAACATTTATTTTTTACCTTTCTATTTGGAGGATACCTCGGCAACTTTTCTGTCGCCGTCGCCTCAGTGAGCGGACTCCCATAAGACTCAATGCATTTTTAGATGTTGCACAACTGTTCCGTCGCCGAGCTGTTGCCCTGCTGTCACCCTGTTTGGCGACACCTCGGCAACTTTTCTGTCGCTGTCGCCTCAGTGAGCGGACTCCCATAAGACTCAATGCATTTAGCCAGAGCAACAAGATAGTTGCCCGACAAAATGTTGCCAGTGAGCGGTAGGCTTAAGGGAAATCACGTGTACCAACTGCAAGCACCTGGAAGATTTTGTAATAGATTTTGACAGCTCCAAATCAATACATTCAGTGAGTGAACTAGGAGTGCAATGATACCGGTAGTCTATTTTACTTTGATTGGTGTTGTTTTTATAAAGATGGAGAACGAAAATATTTTGCCGTTCGAAGAATACTTTTCTCTTAAGAGCTGAGGATGATGGTGGACAAAATTTAAAAGTAAATAGTCTGAACTGCCCCGGCGGAAAATATTTATCAACAACTAGGGTGCCATAATTAACGATTTATAGTAAGGGGTTAATATGATGAGCAGGCCTACTTTATTACTAGAAAATAGTTTCCTGATGGTATGTAATATTGGGGTTCTTTAAGATCAGTTTGCTTATCCTAGAGTCCAGTTGATTATAGAGTTTGAAACTAGCTTTAAAAAGCATGTATCGATTTTAGACTTACTGGCAAGTTTTGATTCACTCCCAGATGTGTTCTCACTTTATTAGTTATAGTGTAATGTTTCTCTATATTCTGTATTTTTAATTTTACATAACAAAATTGTTATTATTATATAATTAGTTTAGCAGAATAATAATAAGCAATCATTTTTCTAACGCATAAGGATGAGCACGAGTCAAGCTAAAACTCGACTCGACTCGAATTCAAGTCGAGTTTCGAGTCAAGTCAAAGGTAATATTCTCGAGTCGAGTTCCGAGCCGATTCAATTTTTCGCGTCGAGTTTCGAGTCCAGTCGAGTTTGATAAACGGTTCGTTCGTTTTACCTCGTTTTGAAATCATGACCTGATTACACTGGAAAGCGAAAGCCATGAGAAATGTAAGCTAAGCAGTAATATGGAGTACTTTTAGTGTTCCTCACGAGAGAGGACACTGTTCGTATCTCGTCTCGTCTCGATAGCGAGACCACAAGAGATTTTTTATAACAAGCTCAGCTTAGCTCGGCTCAACTGAGAAAATGGCTCGAGCGGGCTTGCTTGGGGTGAACCATCGGTTCGAGCTGGCTTGGTTGGGATGAGCCAACTGCTCGGTTGGGCTCAACTGAGCCGAGGACTCTAGCCGAGTCGGTTAGGTGAGCTGTTGGCTCGGCTCACTTCTCGGTTCGGGTCGATAGTGAATGAGCTGTGAGCCGAGCTGCTCGAGTCGTTGACAATTCTAAACCCCGGCCGAGCAGTTTTGAAGATATTTGGCCAGTGTCCTATAAGTTTTAACAGTGTTTAGCTCGAACCCGAATACTCAACGTAGACTCTCAACCCAAATTCAGAAGCTCGTGAACAATGTCCTTGACTTCTAGACTTTACGACTACCGAGGTTGGCAATCAACTAGTTTTTTAGTATTCAAATACAAACCCCTATCTTCCATGTTTATATACAGTGTTGTTATAATTAAATAATAATAATAATAATAATAATAATAATAATAATAATAATAATAATAATAATAATAATAGTAGTAGTAGTAGTAGTAGTATGGATAATTGAAGTAATATTTTTTCACATATTTCGCTTTCAACCTAAACGTAACGCGTTAGTAACACGTTACTTTCGAAATGAAGTAACAGTTACTTTTTGGGGCAGGTAACGCGTTACATTTTAAGAGAAAGTAAAGTAACTTGTAACGCGTTACATTTTTACAAGTATCTTACCCAACACTGTGTTCCAGCGCATTTCTTTGTATCATTATGCAACGTGTATAACATCTCGTGTTTCATCCATTTTTGTTACTTCTGGGCACAGTAGTATTATATTCCACGCAATTACTTATTACGAGGAAACAATCCTTTAATGCAGCTTATTTTCGCAAAATATGTATTTGGAAAATCACTTGTACACTCGTTGATCACATATGATCTTTGCATTTTTGAATACTACATGTTATGTTTCTTTACATACCGCCTGACTGTCCTATGCGCGATCTTTTTAAACCTAATCTGGATCAAAGTAATTTTTTCCATCTTCACACACTCGTAACTTGGACAGAAAGCCGTTTATTTATCATCCGTTATCATTAGCCTATAAGATATAACTCTGATATGATAAAGAATTCTTTTCGTTTATATTTTTCTCCCGAGAGTCTATTCTGTGCTGAGACGAAATAGATCAATCACACATGTGTATATCTCTTTCTTTCGAATTCTAAGTGTTCTAATTTGAACTATGTACTATTAGATCTACATTTGATTGTTGAAATCTTGTAATTGATTGTTGTTCATTGCCCTCATTCAACGTTTGATAAAATAGTCGACGGAATACTCCAGTTTCTTTGGGAGGCACCCTCGCGTCGCCACTGTACACTAATGGGATCTACGGCTAAAAATAATGGACATTCTCTTTTACCCGACTTCGATCCGATGTTTTATTCTTGAGCTATGGCTACATTTTTCCGACAAATTTTCGTGTGATCAAGGCGCCAAAAGGAGGCATTTTTACACCCAGGTTCGTATATACTTTTCGTTTTATATCTGTGTCAGGAGTCACCTCCTGAAGTTTATGTTAATTAAGTTACACCCTGTATATATACGGGCACCATTTTATGTATTAAAACCCAAAGTTTGTTTAAAAACGTAAATAGTTAAACTGTGAAAACCTCTTTACTAGAGAAACATTTTTTTTATTTCTTGTAAGATTTTTTTTTGTCAAACATATATATACATAAATATACAGATGGTGATCAGAAAAATGGAAACACCTGAACGAAATTGCAACTTACCAGATTAATATGGTGTCGGGCCACCGTTCGTCTTCAGAACAGCCTTGATGCGACGTGGGATGGAGGCATAGAGGTCGTGAATGGTAGCAAGTGGAATTTTACACCATTCCTCGTGCAGGGCATCGGCTAGTTCTGTGAGAGAGGACGGAGATGGAAATCGTCGCCGGAGTCGTGTTTCCAAGACGGACCACAGATGTTCAATTATGTTGAGATCTGGGGATTGGGCGGGCCAGGGGAGGTGTTGAACTTCATCCCGATGTTCCTCAAACCACGCTGCAACAACGCCAGCTGTATGAATGGGTGCATTATCATCCTGGAAGATGGCGTCATTGTCCGGGAACAACATCCGGGCCATAGGATGCAAGTGGTCTACTAAAATTGCGACATAATCGTTGGCAGTGATTCATCCGCTAAGTGTGACCACAGGACCCAATGAAAACCATGATATTGTGGCCCACAGCATCAACGAGCCGCCGCCATGTTTCACAGTTAGGCGGAGACACTGCAGATCATAAGCTTCTTTGGGCGTTCTCCACACATAAACACGGCCCGTGGTTGGGAATAGGGTGAAGGATGACTCATCCGACCATATCACACGTTTCCAGTCCTCAACGGTCCAAGTTGCATGATCGCGGCACCATTTGCGGAGTGCGAAAGCGTTATGGTCCCTGATGAGCGGTTTGGCCCGTGCAACACGACCCCTTAAGTTCATGTCATGTAATTCGTGGCGGACTGTGATTGTCGAAACAGGGTGGGGGAGGTGCTGATTGAGTTCCTCCGTCACTTGCTCGGCAGTGGCACGACGGTTCTGCGTGACAATGCGCTTTAATACCCGGTGTGACCTGTCACTCATGATTTTCTTCCGCCCACTGTTCCGCTTCCCCGATGTGGTTTACCCGTGTGTTGTGTAGGCCGTCATCACCTTCGACACTGTCCCACGCGACGCACCTAACACAGTAGCCACTACCGTCACACTCACTCCACATAACCGCGCACCAACAATTTGCCCTCTTTGAAAATCTGAGAGGTCTCCCATTTTACACTACCTCCGTCTGCCGCAGCCACTGGACACTGCTGTTCCACTGCGCCTGACGTAGTATGGAGACCGACCTAACAGACCACCACCAGCGGTCCGGCGCTGGGTGCGCCACGACGACACTGCCAACCTATACATCTGACGTGTTGCCAACTACAGGTGTTTCCATTTTTCTGATCACCATCTGTATACTAATAAATCAATATAGCTATATTTTAGAAATATAATAGGCACTAATTATCCCGATACTGCTCTAAAACGCACAGGAATAATCACATGACAAGAGCGCCTTACGTAAAGGGCGCACTGTATCCTTCACGGGTTCTTCACCAACAGTATGTATTCATTGTACAGAACTGTGCCATACAGAAAAATAAAACCGTTTACCTTTGATGTGGTTTCGCAAGGGCGCCTTTGCAAAGGGCGCACTGTACCCTTCATGAGTTCTTTACCGACAGTAACAGTATGTATTCATGGTACAGAACTGTGCCATACAGAAGAATAAATGAAACCATATATCTTTGATGTGTTTTCGCAAGGGCGTCTTATGTAAAGATCGACTGTACTTATCGACTGGTTCTTTACCAGTAATAACCGTAAGAATTTATTATTAAAAAATGTACCTTTATATATAATGTTATGTTTCAGAGGGCGCACCGGGACATGTCCCGGTGGGCTAGCACGGGCCTGGATCATAGTCATGCTTAGACACCAATAGATATCGCTAACGTGCAGTCAGCTTGCATATAAAACTATGGTGACGATTTAATTGCAACTTAAAAACTCTATTGTTAGGCCTAATTTAATCATTTGAAAATACCACAAGGTTTCTGATCATAATTAGATTTGAGCATTAATAATCGTATTTGTAAATTCCTAAGCAATATATTGTGTGGATGTAATTGCAACTCATAACTGTATTCTCTCAATTTAAGTATTGAAACTATATAATAATGATGAACTGTATGCTTTGCTGTTTATTATCAAGATAAGGGCCGTAGCTATATTTAGATTTGACACTAATTTACGTGTAACCTCAAGTTAGTGGACAAACTTAAAAAGTTAAATGTAAACAATTGGAACGTACAGTTAAGCAATTTTAACCTATAGAGTACAATAAGCTGAAGGCTTCGGACGGGGTGGGGGACAACCAGTAATAAAAAACCTCCTTTAGCGTTCCCGGCTGGTCTAATAGCTAGCATGGGGCTGTGGTAAGCGTGGTCCTGGGTTCGATTTCCGGAGTGAGAGCATTGAAATTTAAACGCACTTCACTTGTTTGTATTCCAGTTTAAACTGTTGGTTCATGTCTCAAACGATCCCGGTACTAAAAAGAAAATATTTCAGTCTAGCGTCCCACGTTTATGCCCATTATACTAAGGGAGACGAATTGAGTCGAATGGAATGATTGAATAATTAGTAGAATAAGAATGTGGAAGGAAACGGGAGTAGCCCATGAAAACCTACGGACACGATGTTGTCCACCATAAGCTTACTTGTTCGGGGATCGAACCAGGGACCCCATGCACCAAATATAAGCGCTCTGCCACTGTGCCACCGTGCCCCTTTCCATTACTAAAAAGGAACACTAAAAACCACTAAACAAACAAAATGTTATTAAGAAGTTTCATCAGTGGTACGCGATCTGTCAAAACACTTAAACAATATGAGTTCTAACTTTTCTCCCAGGTACGATAAAGTAGAACCTACAAGATTTAACTGCTAAATGAGTAATTCGTTGATGATGATAATTTTCAAGAATAAATATTTTTTAATCTTTTGCAGATAAATTGACATATTTACTTACTATTTACTAATAAAGCTTCAGATATAGCTGTGAAATTATTATACTGTAAGAAATTAATAAAACACGAGAAGCTGTTTTAGAAGGTAGTATGTTAGGACTTTATATTAAGACGCTAATTTTAGTATTCACCTGTTTTTTTTAGTTAAAACCGGTCTAACCAAAATATAATAATAATAATAATAATAATAATAATAATAATAATAATAATAATAATAATAATAATAATAATAATAATAATAATAATAATAAAATCATAGCCATATCTTTTTGAGAATTTCAGGCTTAGTCAATAATTGAATTCAGCGTGGTCTCTATTCGAAGTTCTATTTAATCGAATCCGATAGAAATACAAAGAGAAACTTCGAGAACAGGTAAAAGGAAGATGTTACTTTGGTGGGACTGCAACTAACCTTTAAGAGTTCTTTACAATCTACAGACAAATGCCTTAGACACTTGTTTCTTTCTTTGATTTCACTGATGCACCAACGTATCTGAGTAACTTTTGTCTATTTTATACTCGGTTATACACGTTTTACAGTCATTTCCAGTAACCTTGAACGACAGGAACATGAACACAGAAACCTCTAAGACAGTTAAAATTCCAAACTTCCCTCACCGGGATTTGAACCCGGGACCAAACACACCAAAGGCACACGTGCTAGCCACCAGACCAGAGAGGAGAGCGAATGAAATGTATTTTGTAGTGTGTGTAGTTTATACCTATTTCACACTGATGTAATATGTCTATTGATTTTTTAAAGCTTACTGTATTCGCTACTTTGAGAAATGGTATATGCTATTGGTACAGGTTCTATTACATATTCGTCCATAAATATTATACAAATTATCAGAATTATTCATGATCTTCCATGGATATTCACTGGTGCATGCACACGTTGATGCTAGTGGTCTACTTACTATTCCACGCTTAGTTGCATGCATTGGGGAGCATGCCCGGGACCGTTCGGTCTATTTAATGGACGGGTTCCGCAAGAAGGTAATGCACCCGCTCGTAGTTCCTCAATACGCTATTGATTATTCGTGCCCAAGTGCACCGTCAGAATTTGTCCCCTAATTCCGACTCGCCTAAGCGATGTAACCCCCATTCTCTGAGGGAGTGGCATACGCCCACTGCGCGGCCAGACCGAAGTCCTGAGTGCCTACCAGTAGACCTACTGGTTGAGGCAGACTGCTAGTGAGTCAGTCCTACCATACTCTACAGGCATGGCGCCCGAGCGTTTCGAGGCAAGCTCACCTCCCCCATACGCTCACCGTTATCCAGATTCCTGGGATTAGGTCCCGCATGTTACCGAATTCCACGGTATGACCACAGCCCGGCAGAGTCCAACCCAAATCCGGGGCCTTAGGCAATGCCCGAGGGGGCTTGTTCAATCCCAGCCCTGCCTACCTCTATCATTCAACTGGCAACCGCCTTGTCGTGTAGAAGTACCACACACACGTCGAGATACTCCCGTATCACATCCCGGACCCAATGGTACGTGTTAAGTCACCATTTGAGTTTGGTGCCGACCCATTTCCCACAGATTCCTCCCTTTAGCAGGATCAGAACAATAACCCAGATTCCTGGGATTGGTCCCTCCCCCACCTCCGTTTGGTTCCCCCTCAGGCAGAAATCCGACACTCCTTCCGCTAGGGTAGTCCAAGCAATACGGGACTTCCTCTAATTGCGGTAGAGGTACGTCGTACATTACCAGTGCCAATGACTGATATAGACTAGGGATGGCCATTTCCGGAAAAAGAGTTTTCCGGTTTCCGGAAATCACATTTTCCGTTTTCCGTTTTTCCGGAAAATTTTCCGTCTTCCGATTTTCGGAAAATTTTGTTTCCGTTTTTCCGGAAAATTTTCCGTCTTCCGTTTTACGGAAAATTTTCTGTTTCCGTTTTTCCGGAAAATTTTCCGTCTTCCGATTTTCCGGAAAATTTTCTGTTTCCGTTTTTCCGGAAAATTTTCCGTTTCCGTTTTTCCGGAAAATTTTCCGTCTTTCCTTTCTAATTTTCCAGTTTCCGGAAGAATTATATTCCGTTTTCCGTTTTCCCTGAAAATGTGGTCATCCCTAGTCTGTAGAAAGTTTAACCTTTTTAAGAGTTCTGGTATATTTATATACCATGGCGTACTGTCGTCTTTGATCGCTTATTTAGGTTCTATAACAGGTATTTAAGCCGGGATTTTTTTATTTTTCAAGTCAAGGATGGACCAAATAACACCGCAGATGCGTTTTGGAACCGGATGGTCAACTTGGCGGCGCCAAGTGGTGCGAAGGGACGTGACTTTTTTTCTTAAGGCAAATTTCAAAACTTTTTCACGCCTTTAGTTTTCAAGATATCAGATTGAAACTTGCATAAGGATTGTGTGTACCTTTGGGTATTTATCAATTTTTTTTAGATCCCTACGTAAAACCGGGGACGGGCCCGAGGGGCACAAGTGTTACGAAGGGGTGATTTTTTCAGAAAAATTCCGTTTTTTTTTCGATTTTTCCGGTTAGGGTTTATGATACCGACACGTGGTACCGTTGGTAAGTATGCTCTATCGAGAGAAAAACGAGGTATGAACCATGATCCTACGATAAATAGTAAGGAAGCAGTAGCTGTTTGAGTGAAAGTCTAAAATTTTGGATATCCTTAAAGGGTTAAACTTCTTGCAATCTGACGTCTTTGTTACATTTCTATCTGATAATTCATTGTTAAGAGCTCTTCTCTGTTCTGTCAATCTCTCAAGCATTTCATGTATGCTGTTCCACCGAGTTTTAACTTGTGTATAAGGAAATGTACTTCCAATCCTAATAACCTTTACTGTTTTTCCAGTTCTGACGTTGCCAACGTACTATATTTAAAGTGGAAAACAATCCGACTAACAACACATAACATTTTCTGGATTTTCTCTATTGCAAAACCCTTATTTATAGAGAGTTGTAGGGTCTGAGCAAAACAACATATGCTTGCATACGGAAGTTCTCGTACCACACTTGTGATATTACTAGCATTTTCATAAACAACTGCATGTATTTTATCTAAAATGTTCCACTACTCTGCAACATGTGCTAAGTGCTGAGTTAGGTTTACCCTTGTGTGCCTCACTTCTATTTCAATTATTTGAAGGACTGAACTTATTGAACTTAGATGGAAGCATATAGTGGGCTGTGATTGTAATATAACTTTCCGCAGCCTGCGAAGCCCAGCTATCTGTTGTCAAATCAATCGATTCCGCAGCCACACTTCTTCTTAGAAAACAAGGCCTCAATACGGCGAGTCACAGTTTGCCTGGATGGTGACTGGTAACTTGGTTCTATTTCATTCATAAATTCAAAAAACCGAATTGCTTCAACGAAAGGCAAAGGAAGAAGATCCTTTGGTACAGTAGAGCGTCGATTATCCGAAGTAATTGGGGGACATGGGTGTTCGGAAAACTGGTTTGTTCGGATAATTGAACTGTACTGTACTGTACTTCTACAGCCAGTGCCAAACCGACAGAAGTGTGCTGATTGTTGAAACACAGCGACTGGCGGCTTGGCCGGTCAGCAGCGCCTTATGAAGGCCCCATTAGAAGCAATGTTCCGCCAGCGGTGGCTCAGTGCGGCGATTACTGTGGGAAACTTGGTTTGGGAGTGAGGGGGATGATGGACGGTAGGGTGGGAGAGTAACAGGTGCGAGCGAGTACACAGTTCGGTTAAGCGGTCGTTCGGTTGACCGACGTTCGGATAATCGACGCTGTACTGTACCATATTACTTATTTTACTATGAAGCGGAAGAACAAGGTTTAGGGTCTTTGAGATAAGACAGAATTCTTTTCTGTTTCTTACGTACAACTATGTTCCCTTATTTGTAAAACATTTTTTCTGGGATCTTTCTGTTACTTTCGATGCATTTGAGCGTGCGCCAGGTGAAGTGATAATCTGAGATATAGAGGTAGCAGCACCTAGATTACCATCCACGTTTATGAAATAATAATAATAATAATAATAATAATAATAATAATAATAATAATAATAATAATAATAATAATAATAATAATAATCACTGATTGCATTAGGAGTTTACAATTTAGTAACAAAACATGAATGTAGAATAATAAGTAGAGCAACCCACATTATGCTTTATTTTTTTCCAAATTATGCTTTATTATTAATTTCAATCATTGTTTTTTTTTTTTTTTAAATATGAAACTTATAATTTATTAACATTTAAAGCTGCGAAAATACAATCTATTACTGAAAAAATCATAACATAATGATATGATTATTTCTTGCAACTACTGGTCAAACAAGTGGTAAAAATTAAATTTTAACTATTACAAGAATAAATAACATGTACATAAACAGAACAATCCTAAAGCAAATCACATAGTAGAGATAACTTTATATACAAATCAATTTCTTCTTCTTCAAGCAGAAGAAAATCAGATAACATAAAGAAAGGTGTTTTAAAGAAGAAAAATCTCCTCTAGCTTTTTACCTGGTGGTATGGTTCCTAATATAGAGGTTACATTACCTCTTTGCACTGCCATACTTATTCTCTGAATTAGGAAGGTGCTTGCTCTATCATCACCAGACAATTGTTTTACATTAATCGTGTGTAACGTATAATATTTACTATACATTAAATATTCTAAATATCTTGATCTATTTATTAATATTTTATGCAACCAGTTTCTTTCATAATTAATGAACTTTCTACCTAATGCACTGTAAAGAGAGGCTTTACTCGAGTCAGTTTTTTTTTTAATCACTTGTGTGCGCCTTAGAGGTGCATATATACAGAAAGGGAAAGTAAAAGATGCCACCAAAAAGTACAGAAAGTGCTCAACTTCAAGAGGTACACATAACAGTAGTGTGGAGTTCTTGTGTACTATTCATTGTTGGTGGAAGTTTTCTTCTTTTTGTCGTTTATTCTTTTCTCCACGTCAAAAGATTAGGCCAAAAAGTTTACAGAAATAAAAATAAGCTTTTCATTGTTGCATTGTTATGTTCTCAATGATTTTGTATTGTAAATATTGTTTCTTAAAAATATTAATACAGTATGTTAAACTTGAAGTTAAAGGAATTTTTTAAAAGAATTGTGCTAGGCCTGTATCTTTTAAATTATGCTTTATGCTTTATTTTCTAAAATTATGCTTTTAAAATTAGTTTCTTCTGGATCCTTAGACAGCCACAACCATGTTCAAGGTACCAACCATATGTGTAAATAGCTATTATGCTTTTTATGCTTTGTATGCTTTTGGGTTGCTCTAATAATAAGTAAAACTTTCAAATGCATACAGAAACATAGATAATAAGTCAGCATTGAGAACTGAATTGATGTATCGATGACTAGGTGTAATCGTCTTTCAGTTTAAGAGAAATTAGCGGAAAAAGTTACGAAGAGAATTATGTGGAATAGATCATTATATGAATAGCTGGCGCTAGTTTCAAGTAGTGCTACATACTATGGTATTTATAGTCAATAGTACCGGTATTTGGAATTCGTGACGCCTATAGTTGCAAGATGGTAACATTAGGGTAAAATTGAATTACATCAGTAGAATTGAATTTATCTTAGGGTTAAAAAGTCTATTGCACAGGTCGGATGTAACTGAGTAATAAACTTACAGAAAAAAAACAGTCGGGACGATAGGGCACTCGAATCGAACATCGGCCTTCTGAATGTTAATCCGATGTTCTAACGCCTGAGCTCAGTTAGAATACGTAGTGTACTCCCGCCAATACTACTGCGTGTGGATTCTATAGAATTTAGGGCGCCGATTTCTCTGTAACTTTGGGGATCCATTCAGATGCAGAAGGTATATATGAGGGTTCTAAGACAAACTGAATTCAAATTGTGCAAAATATTGTATATTTATAAATAGAATGCGGGGTCCACATGAACTTTGAGGGGGCTGGCCCCGGCGCCCCAGGATCTGTGACCTTGACAGATCACCGTGGTCACGATAAGCAATGAAGAAATGGTTGGAATATAAACATACCAGTTGTATTAATAACACACTGCCAGCTCTCTTTACTGCCAGAGTTCTGCCCTCAGGTACACGCATAATCGGGGATTCCCCGAAACTCACGCATGATGGGAATTTCCCGGTGCAAACGAATGATCCGCAAGCCCTCACGCAAACAAAAAAAGTACATGATTAAGCAAGTGTACAAATAGATGTAGCAGGAAGGAATGTTTCGTCGCTGATTTACTCGACCTTTCCTCTCCTATCCACTGTTAAGTTTGAGTTGCGTTTCTATAGCACTAGATGGTGAAGAGCATTGTCTCATTTACAGGTTGTTTTCGCGTAGCATTTTTCGTTATATTTCTTAATGTACGACGACCAATGTCACTATTCCAAGTGAACATTTTCATTTTCCGGAAAATTTTCCGTCTTCCGTTTTCCGGAAAAATTCCGTTGCCGTTTTTCTTGAAAATTTTCCGTCTTCCGATTTTCCGGGAAATTTTCCGTTTTTCCGGAAAATTTTCCGTTTCCGTTTTTCCGGAAAATTTTCCGTCTTCCGTTTTCCGGAAAATTTTCCGTCTTCCGATTTTCCGAAAAATTTTCCGTTTCCGTTTTTCCGGAAAATTTTCCGTTTTCAATTTTCCGGTTTCCGGAAAAAATATTTTCCGTTTTCCGTTTTTCCGGAAAATGTGGCCATCCCTAATATAGACCGTTTGTTCAAGGCAAACATTGTCATTTGGGAGCTGTCTCTCTCCTGGTAGGCCCGCCCAAACAATACGGCGCTACCCATCTTTTACGTGTTTAGGTACCACATACATGTTGTAGCTAAGCTACTTGTCCGAAACCCAATTGTACGTGGAGACCACCATTAGAAGGGACACCCACACCCTTCCTCGGTAGGGCTATCAGGCAATACGGACCTACCTCTTATTACGGTATTGTGCATGCACAGTAGAAACAGAAGAATGTAGTTTGCTTATATTAGTCAGAACGCAAATTTCTAACAGGCTGTCAGAATGTCTTATTGGAAAGCACTGCCATCCAACCTGGAGACGCGCAGCTTCCTCCTAGGTAGGCATGAAGAGTGAATAAGAGGGCAAAAGTTACTGGCAGAAATGAATTGTGAAATAAACAAATAAAACACCAATTATAATAATGACTCTTTAAAATCTAGCTTGACAATTTTATAATGACCGTTTAAAAAATAATACTACACTAGGAGGGCATGCAAATTTATGACTGGAAATAAATATATATTCCCGAGATTTTATTATTATTATTATTATTATTATTATTATTATTATTATTATTATTGGTCTCCCATTTCTTGGCCGAGATGTGAAATATTCACCACCTTCTTCATGCCGCTAAATCAATTTCTTCACTGCTTTCTCGTCACAGCCCATATTCCTAGCTATCCGAATGGCAGTTTGTCCCATTGGTACTCGACCTATGATTTCCCCTCGCATAGTAACAGATAATTTTCTACAGCTTTTAGAGCGAGGCATTTTGACTGCCTGTGGAAATTTACATTGTGATTCGTATTAGCAATAACAGAAAGTGGATCATTCTGTTTCTACTGTGCGTCATTAGCATTATTATATCAGAAGTATTCCGCCATTACCAGCGGGTCACTTGCTGCAGCTGAGAAGCTGACATGCTCCACGATCTTCTGTTAACCTCTCTATCTTCTCATAAGATTTTTCTGTTTTGATATCGTCAATAGCCTAATTCTGTTTCGATATAGAATCAATCCACGCCAAATCATCAAAAATATTATATAATTTAGTGTAAAACAGGAAACTCCATAAAAATTTAGTAAAATACCGTTCGGCTGCCATCCAATAAACATTTCGTGTATGGTCTGCCATGTTAGAAAATCATGCAGGAACTGGAGTCGGAGTGCAAAGGAATTCAACAGCTGAATCTGTGAACTTCGGAAGTAAATATTCTTTGCAGTCGAAATCTAGTGTCTGTTTTTAAAAGGATTTGCTGCCATTCAGGTAACAATTTATTATTTCTATTCGTCTAAGATTGAAGCTGCCAACCTCGTGGACTACAACCGTAACATCACCATAGTGACGTAATATTCTGAACATTAACTGAGACGATAAAAACCAGCTCGATTAAATATGCAAGGGTTTGATATTATGATGTCTAGCTAAATTAGTGTTGCGTCACGCATCTTACGCATTTCCTATACATCTCTCCACTTTTATATTCTTGTCCTAAAGAATGAATTTTAATGATACTTGATAATAATAATAACATGTCAATCTCAATCAAAATTTGTTTCGTTGTTCGAATTCTTATTAGCTATGATCACTGTGAATGATATTACCGGTACATCTCGGAAACAGTCTTCATCACGTAAACATCTAGATAAATAGTGGCCTTATGTGTTTATTTAAAGAGGAGTTCAGCTTTGGTTTGCTGCGCTTCATGTAATAAGACTGACTCATTATTTAGATTAGGTCAATTAATGGTACTGATCTGAATATAAATAATTTTTACTGTGAAATGCGGGTTGTGATAAATATTTGCAAATGTGTTCTCTCGATATCAAATATTTTCTCTCTTGGATTTTTTTTTTTTTTTTTTTTTTGTAGTTGCATGTCATTTGTAGATAGTTCACAAATCATCATCACGAAGTAGTTGTAGTGTATTATAGTGTATGGCTGGATTAGTATATGCTCCTGCTTTGAAATTAATTGATAAAGATGGCAAGCAGTTTGTAGCAATGCGCACCGCTAATACACTTCATGCATACCTGGCTAGTGGTTAGGTTTGGTGGGATTCACTCATTGTTTTGAGACGTATATTATAATGATTATAAAGGCATTGGGTCGGATCAGCCCATATCAATTTATGTCTTACATGTATATGTAATGTGTTTAGTCAGTCTTAGTAATGTTCCGTAGATGGCTACTTATCATATTATAACTAACAAACCTCCAATGTGAATGATCTAGCTAAAGAAATGAAAGCAAGATATTGTAATGCTTCTAAATTTATTAAGTTTTGGAATACAATTGAGTGATACATTCAAACTTTGAACATTCTCAGAATTATCAGTAAAGTATGGACATATATGAACTAAAGTCGGCGATACGATCATAATTATTTTCTGCTGAAGCTATTATCAGTCCTCGTTGTATTTTTGGTCTGTAACATGCAAGGCGCACCTTGCTGGTTTAAATTTTTATATATATACTATGTAGATTTTAGCTTGTTAAATTAATATGGAATAGAGTTATTAAATATACCAGGCCTGGTCTTAAATTATAGGTGTACATAATTAATCAATATATATGTTTAGTAATATTATATCTAGTAAACTGTGTATTTAACTTGTAAATTCTTGTATTTTAAATAACTTTTTTAGGTTGGAAACACTTCTCGCTGGGGCTACAGAAGCGATTTTTTTCTTTTTATTCTTCAAGAGGAACTTTTGGTTCCCCGCACCCCGCGAGTTGCCCCTTAGTTTGTCTTTTCGAACGGCTATAAATACGGACGGGAATTGTGTAACAGGGCTTCACTTTTTGAAGACAGCCCCAGAATGAGGTGGCTCGGTAGGTTCTGAATGAGGACCAGTTAATCCGGAATTCTCTTTAACTTTTTTGATTTTTGCCCAGAGTTATGTGGCAGTAGAGGATGGTTCATATTGAGAACTAAGGTAGTCAGTGGATAGGAAACCACTCAGTAATGTGGTCGTAGGGTTGGTTCTAAGTCGGAACCAAGGTTAAGGATTTAGTTTTAGTTAGTTTCTAGTAAATCAGTTAGATTGAAATTTATAAATTTTGTTGTTCGATTTAGGTTGGGATGGATTGAGAAGTGTTTTAGATGAGTTGTAGCTAGGGAATTAATTTTGTTAATTTTTCTTTTTTCTCTCGATTCCCAATTAGAGAGGGATAAGAGAAGGATAGAGGGAATTGGACAAAACTGATGTTCAGTGGAGTACACAGTGGGTACTCGGTTTGTAATAGTTAGTGAGAGTCCAATAGTGTGGACTCCATATAATTTTGACGCCTAGTCTTGAAATATAGACGAAGCCGATAGAGTATTTCCCTGATCAAAGAATTTTCCCGGATTCAATATACGGATCCAACAATACCCTTAACCTAACCCATACCTAACCTTAAATTATTAGCTAGTCTCCTCTGTGGAACGGATTCAGGTAAGATGAGTTCCAAGACAGGGAATTAGGTGACGCACTCTATAAATGATTAGCAGTGCTGATAGAAACTAACTAAGGAGTGTACTAACAGCTTGTAAGTGAACGCGAGTTAGTAACTCCACAGGCCCATCCTGATTAGTCACTGAACGGACAAACTAGAGATTCAAATTAAGAATTCTAGTCAGGAATTTTAGATTTTATCTTAGAATTTCATAAATTAACACTTTTTAAATTAGTTAATAACTAGTTAAATTTTAAAAGTGTCTATTATTTCTATATTCCGTGTAACGTGGGTTCCTGTCACCACGGCATGGCGCGTCCTCAGGTTGCGGATCGAGGAGAAGGCCTCTAGATATAGAGGTTAGCTGCGAATATACTGAATAAGCAGTCGCGGACAGACGACTAGGAGTGGTCCTCCAGCTTGGGGGTTTGGGTAAGGCTAACACCCTCATCCTGTAAAAAAAGGTACTTGTTCAGAAACATTCACAAAAGCCTCGGACAAGGACTGATAACTTGGCACGACATCAGCAAAAGAAAATAGACATAAGATTTGGAACATGGAATATTAGAAGTCTTTATAGGGCAGGCGCGTTAAAATCTGTAACGAGTGAGTTAGAGAAATACAGGATGGACGTAGTAGGAGTTCAGGAAGTTAGGTGGGAAGGAAATGGATCTGAGAATTCCGGAAATTTTACGTTTTTTTACGGGGAAGGAAATAAAAATCACCAGTTAGGAACAGGGTTTTTCGTTCACAAACGAATATTACCAGCAATTAAACGGGTTGAATTTGTTACTGACAGACTTTCTTTTATTACTCTTAAGGGACGGTGGTGTGATATTATTGTTTTAAATGTACATGCTCCAACTGAAGATAAGGGTGACGATATAAAAGATAGTTTTACGAAGAAGTGGAACGGATATTTGACCAACTCCCGCGATACCATATGAAGATTCTATTAGGGGATTTCAATGCGAAGGTAGGACGAGAGGATATTTTCAAACCGATTATAGGGAACGAAAGTTTGCATAAGGAAAGTAATGACAACGGTGTTAGACTCGTGAACTTTGCAACATCCAAAAACCTAATCGTGAAGAGTACAAAATTCCCACATCGCGACGTTCATAAATACAGTTGGACATCACCAGACGGAAAAACACATAATCAAATTGATCACGTTTTAGTAGATAGAAGAAGACAATCTAGCATGATTGACGTCCGGTCGTTTAGAGGGGCTGATTGTGACACTGATCACTACCTGGTAGTAGCGATAATACGGGAGAGATTATCGTTGAATAAAGGTAATATTCAATGTCCGAAAACGGAGAGATTTAATTTAAAGAAATTAGAAGAGAGCCAGGTAAGAGAGGAATACCAGATTGAAGTTTCGAATAGATTCGCGGTTTTAGAAGACTCGGAGTGCACTAGTGTTGAGGATACTTGGATTGAAATTAGAGATAGCATTAAAAGTTCAGCAATAGAAAAATTGGGACACGCGGAAATACGTAGGAACAAACCATGGTTCGACCAAGAATGCATTAAACTAGCAGAGAAGAGAAAACAGGCAAAATTACGGTGGCTACAAAATCCGAATGAAACAACTACACAAAATTTCGCAGATACCAGGCGGGAAACTTCCAAAACTTTTAGAACAAAGAAACGGGATTTTTTGAAAGCTAAAATTAAGGAACTTGAAGATAATAGTAAAAATAAAAATATTCGGGACATGTATAAGGGGATCAGCGAATTTAAGAAAGGCTATCAACCTCGTGCTTATATATTAAAGAAATCTGACGGAACAGTTCTCACCGATACGGATAGCCTCTTAAATAGATGGAAAGATTTCTTTGACGATTTGCTGAACACGCAGCCAAAAACTAATGTGCGTGGAGAAAAGGAGATACACACCGCAGAACCGTATATTCCAGAACCCAATCGAATAGAAGTGGAAGCCGCTATAAAGAAATTGAAGAAACACAAATCTCCGGGTGTAGATGAAATTCCGGCTGAGTTAATTTTAGCTGGAGGCGAAAAATTGTGGAACAAGATACACAAACTCATTCTCCTTATCTGGAACAAGGAAGAATTGCCACAAGAGTGGAAAGAATCAATCATTGTTCCAATTCACAAGAAAGGCGACAAAACTGACTGTAATAATTATCGAGGCATTTCTCTTCTGTCAACATCCTATAAAATCCTTTCAAATATTTTGTTAGCAAGATTGACTCCATACGCAGATGAAATTATTGGAGATTATCAGTGCGGATTTAGACGAAATCGATCAACTATCGATCAAATATTTACCATTCGCCAAATACCCGAAAAACAAGTGGGAATACAATACCCCGGTACATCAACTATTTATTGATTTTAGAAAGGCTTACGACTCGGTTAGGAGAGAAACATTATACAACGTTCTTACAGAACTTGGAATACCGAGAAAGCTAATTAGATTAATTAAGATATGTTTAAGTGAATCCCAAAGTAAAGTCCGGGTAGGAAAATTTTTGTCCACGAGCTTCCACGTCGAAAATGGCCTGAAACAAGGAGATGCGTTGTCGCCATTATTATTTAACTTTGTGCTGGAATACGCCATAAGGAAAATCAAAGATAGCAACCAGGGCCTAGAGTTGAACGGCATTCACCAGGTTATGGCATATGCTGATGATGTAAATTTAATAGGGGATGATAGGAGAACAGTAGAAATAAATGCAGAGATCTTATTAAACGCTTGCAGGGACATGGGTTTAGAAGTAAATGCAGAGAAAACTAAATACATGGAAGTGCGTCGGGACCGTAATACGGCAAATTGTGGAGGCGTTAAAATATTAAATAATACTTTTGATAAAGTGGATACTTTCAAATATTTAGGATCAATATTAACAGACGAAAATCATATTCACGAAGAAATTAAATGTCGACTAAAAGCAGGGAATTCGTGTTACTATTCGGTTCAAAATCTCTTGTCGTCGCGAATTCTGTCGAGGAATTTGAAGCTTAAAATATATAAAACGATAATCATGCCTGTTGTTCTGTATGGTTGTGAAACATGGTCGCTTACTCTGAGGGAAGAACATGGACTGAAAGTATTTGAGAACAGGATCCTGAGAAGAATATTCGGACCCAAGAGGAACGAGAATGGGGAATGGCGGAAGCTTCATAACGAGGAACTACATAGTTTATACGGTTTACCCAACATTGTTAGGGTCGTCAAGTCTAGGAGGCTTAGGTGGGCAGGTCATGTAGCTAGAATGGAAGAAAGTAGAAACGCTTTCAAAGTCTTGACTGGTAGACCCATAGGAAAACGACCATTAGGAAGACCTAGGCGCAGATGGGAGGACAATATTAAGATGGATCTCGCAGAGATAGGAATACAAAGTAGAAACTGGATGCAATTAGCTAAGGATAGAAGTCAGTGGAGAGCTTTTGTGAACGCGGCACTGAACCTCCGGGTTCCATAGGCCATAGAGTTAGTTTTAGTTAGTTAGTTATGATTTCTATATTAAAAAAATCGTATCCGAGAGTTTGATTTAGTTAAGTAAAAATCCCCTAGACATTTTACTTATAAGCGAGTCAATTTGCACTTCAAGCTTCTCAATAAGTTAAAGGAAAGAGAAGAAAGTCCTTGAGAGAACGGTAAGATAAGGAATCCATTAAGTCTTCGCTCAGGGAGGAACGCGGAGATAGTATAGTGGAAGGTAAAGGAGGGAGAAGAAGAATAATCAAAATAAATTTTGAGGATAGTATAATTTTGGTTACTAATATATTCAGTAATACCCTTCTTTATTCATGAATTGGATTATATTGTGTTCTCCATCAGTGGATTCATTCTTTGAAGAACGGGAAGCGTAAGGAATAGATATTGAGAGTAGCGTTGCGCGTTAAGGGAGCGCCTATTGCATATTGGTGGCACATTAGGTTAATTTACAAGCAGTTCCAAGCATTGATATTGTCTGGAAAAATAAAAGTAATTTGTTCAAATTAACCTTATTTATCAAATGAGCGTGTTTTTGCATTAATGCATATATACACACAAAACTATAAAAATAAGATAAATCATTTCTTTACAGATCTTACTGCTGGTGTACAATTCTAGAAAGGACCTGGGTTAAAAAACTATCGATATGGATTTTTGTCTTTTCCATTTCCTTTTTCGCTTTTTTTAAATGCAAATTAAATTGTAAATATTTAAACATTGAGTTTAAGTAACTGCACACGATAAGGTGTGTCAGAAGAGTGACTATCCAATCCTGTTTTTTTTTTTTTTTTTTTTTTTTAATTTTATGGCAGGAAAAGTGGCTTAATTCAGCCCAGATTTATTCCTTCTGATGTTGTGATTAATTTTAAATAAATAAAGTGTCTTCTTTCTCCTGTTTGTAAGGAGGGAGAGGTAACTTACAAAGTGGCGACCTTTCAGCTTCAGGATAAATAAGAGTTTTTTTTAACTAGAATATGTATTACTGGTGTAAGATCTTGTAGTTAGGACTAGCGGAGATTTTTATAAGAGATGTTGGAGATGTGTGACTCAAATAATATGTAAAGATGAGTGAAGTGGAAATCAGTCAACATGAACTAGAAAAATGTGGGTATTGTGGTGATAGAGATAACTCAAAAGACAGATTATTCATTAGTTGTGAACGATGTCAGAAATGTTTTCATGTCAGTTGTATTGGATTAACCTCTAGTGAGTTGGAAATTATGAAACAAAATGAGAAGGATTGGTACTGTGCTGAATGTCAGATTCTACGAGAAAAGAACTTAAGTAATGATGAATGTGCTGGTGATGTAGTTACTTCCGGTGTGAATCAAAACACTATTGGTGAGAAGAATGCAAAGCCTGCACAATCAGTGCCGAGAATTGAGATAGATGGGGGACCTCTTTTGGAAACAATAAAATCTCTTATTACAGGATTAGAAACAAAAATAGACAATAAAATGTCTTTATTAAGCACTGAGATTAGGAATGATATGTCTTCGTTAAGAGCTGAAACTAGTAATAACATGGCTTTAAGTATAGGTGATTTAAAATCTGATATGTCAAGGATGAGGAATGACATTGTATTTCTAAAAGAATCGTTTTCTTCTATGAAAATCGTTTCAAAGAATGAAGTTGTAACTGATATCGCTACTAACGGAACAGAAATAAGAGCTATGGGGTCACAATTAACTGATAGTATTGGACACACAGATACCCAAGTAGTCAAAGATTTCTGTGGTGTCTTAGATAACAAACAATAATAGTTATTGTAGTTTGCAAACAAATGACAAGGCTGCGTTAGAAGCGCCTGAGTTTAGGTCTCATATCTTTGTTGTTAATAATAATAATTTAACTGATGAGGCTGATAACAATGATGTAGAAGTAGTGATAGATTTAGTTTGTAGTAGTAGATGTAAGTTGATAGATGTTGAAAAATATTTGTTAAAAGAACCCCAAGTGATAAACGATAGCTCTTTAATGTATGCTTATTATGAAAAAGATCCATATGATAGGGTAGCGAATTTTAGTAAAATAGATACGGTAAGACTTCGTATAATAAATGATGACATTGAGATTTTCTCCTGGATTTGTGCTAAAAGAAGAATGATTGAATTTAGAAAACAGAGAGAAGAGATAGAGAAACCTAGCCGAATAACGAGTAGGGATTTCAACTTAAAGAGATTGAAAGTGTTTATGTGGTTTATAGGAAACTGCTCTAACCAGGGTCGAACACATATGCTAACTGAAAAGCACAGCTGGAAGTGGATAGAACCATTTCATAAGATTAGACAGGCTAAAATCTCACCGCCTGTATTAGCTCCTCCAATGTGAAATGGTAGACATGGATTTTTGCTTGTTTTGCTCTCGTTGTAATTTTAATATTTTATTAAGTTACGTTTTGTGATGTTCTATAGTTATTGTAGGATGTAAAAGATTATATATGCGATGAAATGAGGGTAGGATGTAGCTTGATTTATAAATTTCTTTTCTGGTGGCCTTATCTAACCTAAAAAAAATATAATTTGTGTAAGGGAGCAGCAAACTGAAGAGAACCGCAAATATCGTGAGTTGAACGAAAAAGCGGTAAACAGAATAAAAGTTTTGGAAAGGGACGTAATTGACGCGTATAGACATGGACGAGAACAATGCAAACAAAATACAGAAAATCTAAAACAACTAATGATAAACCAAATGGATGAGGAGAAGGTTGACTACAAAAGTTTGTCTCGCGAACAGTACGAACAGGTAGGAAGTAGATGAAATAATCAGGCAAGTAACGATAATCAAAATCCTTTAGGAATGGTGTCAGAAACCAACGGAATTGAATGTAATATATTCAATGAGAGTAATGAAAATCGAGCATTTGAATTAGATGAAACTCGAACGAGCCGCGAAA
This sequence comes from Thermobia domestica, assembly GCF_964235325.1. NCBI lineage: Eukaryota > Metazoa > Arthropoda > Insecta > Zygentoma > Lepismatidae > Thermobia > Thermobia domestica. The sequence continues at coordinate 194,194,883 of NC_137458.1, read as the reverse complement.
GAGAATATGTGCAATTGAATCTCTCTTCGTCAGATACGGATGAAGGAAAGAACACCCCTCAGATTAAACATACGCGTATGAGAACTAACAATGTTAAAAAGAGAACTTCATGTCCAGAAACAGGTGTCCATCATTGTCAAAAGGTTGCAACGGTAGACGGTAGAGTAGGTATAGAAATTTCAGGTCAAAGTAAAGAAGATATGAATTGGCAAAACAGTCCATCACATAAAATGTGCGCAGGATCTTATTTGCGTGAATTACACCATTTCCCGCGATTTGATGGACAAATGACTCAAGGTGTTGCACAGATTTTCCTCGATGATTTAATACATACCATGAACATGTATATATAAACGGACAAAGATCGTACGTATATAATTGCTCGTTGCTTAGAAAAGTCTGCGAAAATTTGGTACAGAAGTGTGGTAGCTCGGATTAAAATTTTTCAAGATTTTCTACCCTTGTTCAAATTACAATACCTATCGGAACGCACGGAGAGGGCACAAAAATGCCGGCTCTCTTCGTTAAGATATGACAAAAACAAATATGCTTTTCTATTAGATTTTGTTCGGTATATTGTCGAAACATACAATTCCTTAGCTACCTTCCCGTCTGACCAAGAGTTGAAAGATTTAGTTTTAGATTGTCTTCATAGCGTAGAATCAAAAATCCTCAAATTAGGATCTGTTAGCACTGTCCAGGACCTAATACTTAGAATAGTTGAGCTAGAATGCAACCCTAATAGTAATCAGGAAAATTTCAGTGGCGTGAAGTTTCATAATAGGAAACCACAAATACGAAAATCTTTTATAGACCAACCTAAACAAACCCGGATTCATAATGCCGTTCAAACCGAACCTATGAACAAAGAAAGTTCTGGGAAGAAGAACATGTTAAATAATCAAAATTTTAGAAATTTTAACGGAAGACAACGTATAAATTGGAGGAGTAGGAATCAAAAATCTAATTAGGGAGTGAATGAAGATAATAGAATCAGACCTATGATAGAAGCTCAACACTTCCCTATGATGTATGGGAATGGACCAATTCCTTATCTGGTGCTTGGGATGTATAATCTGAAACCAGCATTTGAGCAATATCCTTCGGTACCAGTAGTTAGTTCTCATTTCTCTCCAAATATGCCGGTTGTAACTTCGGTTACATCCACATTGAATCCACGCTATCCTTCAGTCACTGTCGCGAGTTGAACCAATAATCATCGCAATTCTGCGTTTATGGGTAATTCTTCTCTTAAGAAAACATACGAAATGGAAAACCGTGTTAAAAACGTGCGCAGGACTTGCTTAATTATTCGTATAATAGCACTATTAAATGTACGCCTGCGGAATTATTTATTTCTTTCTCAGCAGCTGATAGGTTTCGAGAACAATTTCCTTGGCCTCCAGAATTGCTGAGTGTGGAGAATTCAAGGCGTTATATGCAAGTGGAACCTCGACTATTCTCAAAACGGAAAGGAAATTTACAAAAGAGTTCGAATCATTTGGTAGAGATTAAGGAAGGAAATTTGATAATTGTCCGAACTCATTTCCTTTCTGATGCTTTTAAGAAGATTACACATAAGTATATGCCTGTTTATACTGGGCCTTACGTGGTAACAAAATTACACAATAACTGTTTGGTTAAAGGATCTAAAGGGGAGAGAAGTACCAGCACAAAATTTATGTAATATTAAACTTTTTGATTGTTCGATAGAGAAACGAGAAGAATTACTTAAGCGGATGTTATACCTTTTACCACTGGTTTCTCAGTCCCCATAAGATAACATGTAATTTTTACTTCATGAATATCTACCGTAATATGGTACGTAACAACTTAAAATCTTCCATATAAAGAGAAAATCAATAGAAATGAAATAGTTGTTTCAATTTCACGCTTAATGACGTAGATCGCGAGTAATGAACATTTTTTGGTAACATTGTAGTGGACTATATATTACATAGTGGTTGAATGTATCTGCTCCAATTTGGTCTTCACGAACAGATGTGCTGCTGACAGGCAGGGATTTCCCTCCCCCTCTCAAGTTCTTTTCCAATGGGTGTGGTAGAACACCCCGGGGTGCCACCCTCATCCTATTTGTTTCCTTCGTTTCTACAGAGCAGGTAGATTTTCTTGTAAACCCCCAAAAGAAAGAACACGACAATTTGAACTCTTTACTTCTTACGATTTCCTGCAGCTGCATTAGTTAGTTCCAACGAGCGAACCTCCCGTCCAGCGGGCGGTGTTCCAACTTTATAATAGCACTTCCTGAACTGTAAAAAATATACTGTGGGTAGTAGGATCAACAGTTCGATACAGATCATGGCTGTAATTTAGCGTCCCTTTGCAGCACTAAGTTCATATGAGACATTAACATGAATACAAAATATATAATTCCCTGTAGTGATAGATTTGAAATTCCTAGCGGGTAGTTACTTCCACTCCCTGGCAACATTATTCAAATTTTCAGGAAGTAATGAAAAAATCAACTTTACTTCAAGATCCATTCAGCAGAAACGATGGACAGAAACCCCTGAACCAAATTGCCTGTGAATAAACATACGTAAGTAACATTTCAAAAATACAGCAGCTCTTCCCGTTGGTATAATGCCTAGCTCGCTCATTTTGGAGCACGTATCTCGGGTTCGATACCTGGTGGAAGAATTTTGAAATTTCAATGCGTTAGTAAGGATACGGATCCCACTGAAGACTCCGTAATCACCAGTCTCTATAAAGGACGGACGCAGTAATGTCACCATAATTTAGACAACGTGGGCAATTTTCTAATATTTCAGACTATGGTCATAAATATAAGTGGAACTAGGGCTTCGAACCTTTCTAGTCCTCATTACTCGAAAGTAAGTAAGCATAATATATACACATGGTGTTAGGAAATAACTTTGGGAAGTGAATCCTCACACCAAAACTGAAAAAGCCTATAGACCAATCTTGGTGCACAAATGCAGAAAGCTGGTTGTAATAGTACAAAAGAGAAATAATTAGAGAGCGAAATGTTAGATAAGTGATTATTTTCAGCCTACATTCCAGTGAATAGAGGAAGTGTGTCAGTTTTCCAGGATTCTCCAGGAAAGGGGTTGCATTTTCTTGTACCTCTAACACTAAGAGTAGTTTCCTGAAGGGTGAAAATTAGAGTGGAAAAAAATTTTCTCGGAAACGACTGTAACGGATTTTGTTTATGTTTCATACATCAATATTGTATTAACAACCTTATACTATGTTATAAATCATTTCTTAAAAAAATTTATTCTGGTCTTGGTTTGAGTTCTTTTCTGACAAGTAAAAAAAAGACTCAGGCCATTCTGCGTATAGCCCGACAGTATAGTGTAACTCATTTGTCCTCCAAAGAATCCACGGGATACTTTACTCTTTGAAATAAGTTTCGATTTTCTAAAAATAATGACAAAGACAACTTAGGTTAAATAAATATTTTATTAATTACCTGACGCACCTTTGGCCGTCAGGGCCCGGGTTCGACCCCCGGCAGGAGCTCATGTGATTCGGATTCCATGTTAATCAGTGGGTCCCGTCTCATAGCCTCGGTGCTGAAAGGGACGTTAAACTCAACCAATCAAATTAATATGGCATAAATCACTTATCCTAAGAATTCCACAAGAGGTAATTTATGTTTGAGGTTGAGTTTTATTCGTACAATTTTCTCAAAAACTACTCATTTCATTAATAACATCACATAATGTCATAATGTATTTATCGTAAAAAAATCTCCAAGTAGTAGTTTACTCTTGGGTAGCTTTTCCTTTCCTTTCTTTCCTTCTCTTCGTCTTTTTTAGTTTTTCCGTTATCACGGTTGGAAATTCTAAATTATATTATAATGTGGAAACGTCATTTCATGTTTTTGTCGTCAAGTCGGCATGGGTTAACGTTCTCGTAGAACTACTATTTCACTAATGCGTATTTACGGTCACATAGGACACATTTGATGTCTGCGTATCGCAACACGAAATTACTCAAAATAAGGAACACCCTAATACATACATACACACCCACCCACCAAACTCCTAATTATTCAAAGAAAAAAAAGAAAAAAAGGAAACTTGGCTTGGACACCCCTTCCGTTCAAACGACAAACACGTCTTATTTTTACATTTGTTTTCGGTGATAAATAATATAAAATTAAAACTATCCTTTCACAAAAAATGTAATACAAATGTTTCCGGCAAATAAGAAATAGAATTTCCTTGGTTGTATAATTGTGAGTGGTAGAGGTGGGAGCCTCGTAGGACAATCCGTTCGTTTCCATAAAACAGCATTTTTTTCAGTCACTTTTTAGGCGGTTCGTTTTCAAATATGCACACAAAAAAAATCGATCTAAAGAAATTTGCCTTTTACTTTGCTGCATTTTTCTCTGAAGTGGGATATTGGTAAACGCACGGAAGTAGTGTGTGTGCAGGCGTGGATGCGCGTTTTGCCCCGAAACATCGTTCGCGAAACCGAGAGTGTTCGCGAAGAGACGGGTTCGTGAACCGTTGGTCCACTGCGTATATCGTTACTTTCAAGGCAGAAGGACGTAAGAAAAAAATCTTTTTTACATTTCCTAGTAGGTCTTGATGGCCTGCACCTGGCGGCAAATTGACCTAGCTGCTGTCAAATCCTTTGGCTCTCACAAGCAAAAATCAGAAGAGCGTACGTATTTTTTCCCCTCAAGATTCATGAATATTTAAAAAGGGAAACATACATAATACTAAACAAATACCTATATGACAAACAGCAGAAAAAAATCACTATGTTACCTTTATAATGATATGGAAGTTACACAACTTAAAATAATGTTATGCAAAACATATTTAGTTTCTCCTGTAAAATTTGTGAAGTGTTATATACGTCCTTCTGCTTTGAACGCGACAATATATACCGGTAATTTCTCAGAACATACGGCCTATGCAACTATATGTTGCCATAAATGAAATTCAAAATATGAAGAAAGTATGTAAATCACAATTAAAACACGTAAAAACAAACTTCAATCTCTGTGTATATTTAATAATTGTTGCAGTGCAGGTACACTAAATGAAATAGTTCATTAACAAATTATATGCAACTATGAAATGCATCACCTGTATATACTAAATATCTAAAACTCTTATTATGTAGATGACCTCGCATTTAATTTCATAAACCGAATTAAGAATATCAAGATTAACAAACAGCAATATACATTCAGTGGAAATACTCATAATATATCTATATACATTCTAATGATCCAAGTAAAACAGATACATTGAACTAAATAATAGCAAGCTTATTAATGTTAACAAATTTAAATCAAAACAAATAGTTGTAATTCATAACACTAACACTAATATAAATTAAATCATACCAAGTTGAAAGCATCTAAAAGGAGGAAGAACGTTTATTTTTCTTTGTAAATGGCCACGCTTTCCATAATTTTTCTCCGAGAATATTTCACATTTACAGTATTTCATCAATTGACAACAAAAGTTTTCTTTGAATAATAATAATAATCCGAAATAGCTCAAATTTTACATAAAATTTGGTTAAGTCTAAGACATTGATTTACATCTGCCGTTACGTGGACTCACGTAGATCGGCAAAATTAAACTACCTGGGCTCTTAATTTGACATATTTTCTACAAGTAATCTATTCATGTACTCTTACTATACAAAACAACAGAAAACACTGAAAAGCAGCTTTATTTAGTTCTTGCTTTTCTGGGATGGAAAGCGTTTCTTTGCCGTCGATTTTACCAGTGGCGGATCTAGAAGGTAAAAACTGGAGGACCAGCCGGTACCCATACTATGATAGATATATATAAACTTTCAAAAATATTAAATAATAGCTTGAATTATGTTGTCTCCCCCGGGCCTGGCTTAGATCTGCCACTAAATTTTGCAGAATTTATATTCTTTTTCTCTAAATGAAGAAATATGTATATTTATTCTTTTGCTTTCTTATTTGTTTTCAATCTTAGTTTCTCTAATAGGCAAAGAACGTTCTACGCGTGAATCGACAATTTCTGGCAGTGAACATTTCATAAAGAATTGACTAAGCTTATCAATAATTTTAGTCATGACTTCTTTGTCTCGTGTAATAGTAACTACCTGCATATCAGCGGGAATATAAACTACAAGATCGCACCTGTTGACATTACAGCATTCCAATTGTGTTTGAATTTGATAGAAATAATCACTATTCCGAGGGAGAAAGAAGTTTCCATCTTGGCTGCGTGAGAGAGGAAATGTTTTGAAGCGTGTACACGCTTCATTAATGCTAGCACAATGACGGGCAGTAAACGGACATTTAATTTCAACTAAATATATGTCATCGTCCTGACGAACTATTCCATCTGGCGAAGCAGCAAGAAATGGGTATTCCTCATCGATATATAGTCCGCATTTCTCAACTGTGACTCCAGACATCTCTTCATACAATTTGCGAGCAACTTCTTCCTTGCTTTTGCCCCACGCAACTGCGTTTGTAGAAATTGTACGAGGGTACAACAAATTTCTGACAAGTGGTGCTGTAGATGTGGATGCCCTACGACAGGCAATCTTCTTTAAATAGGAAGCAGTTATCCTCAGTCTTCTTTCCTCTCTCCATTTCTGACAATCTGCTTCTGCTCTTGTTTGTATTTCAATTTCGACTATTTTCTCTTTACTAATAGCAACTCTATTTCTGTAAAATTCTTCACACAGAATTTTCAGTTGATCATTCGAAATGTCAGATGCACCATAATCCAAATCTCTCTGCTGTATTTCTTTCTGATGCTTGTACTTACTTAAACTATTGTACTCCATACATTCTCGGAACAGTGATTTCCTTGACTTGTATTTTCTATTAGCCAACAATTTCTTTGATCTTTTAAGGATAAGCTTCGCCTTTGGTGAAAGTGGGTTTTTTCTGTGCATTTTCCTATATTGCTTACGCTGCCACTCATTGCCAGGTTCACTTTGTGATAATACTGCTGCACATATCCTTCTTCCGTAACTTGCTCCGCGAGAGAAATCAATTCTTTTACCTGCTGTAAATTTGGTTACTTGTGACATAAAGTTTTCAGCAGCATTGTTAGTCTTATTGAAGACAAGAGAATCGCTTAATGCGATTAGTCGAATGAGTACTTCGTCGATTAAGAACATCATGTCAGTTTTTTGAAGAAGGGCTATTGAATTGATTTCGCTTGATGTGCTTGGACAGTTCATGTTGCATTTACTGTGGTCACCAAACGCATGGAATGGTAAACTTCGTACCGTTGTTCTCAGGAACTCAATTGCTTCTTCTTTGCTGCTACTTTCTGTTATCTTTAGGCCACACTGGCTGATTAAATTTCTGGCTTCTGTTGAGATAAACTCAATTTTTGATTTTAAAAGTTTTCTGGCATGTAACCCTTCTTTTCCTGGAAACATCTTGGTGTCCGTCTCCAACAATTTTATCACAAATTACTCCATATTCATCAAACAGCCATTTCAGTCCATCCACAATAATGTCGGCTTCCATGGAGGTTGAAGATGAAGTCCAGTTAGCATTACATGTATGCTGTTTCGGTTCTTCTTTCTTCTTGGTTGCTGTTTGGCAGATAACACAATATTTATTTCGCACATTTGCAAGTAGAACTTTCTTTTTTTTTTTTTCTCCAATTATAACAGCAATTCCACTTTGGGAATCAAAATTATGTCCGTACCAGCGCTTACACCAACCACCTCTACAATGACTGTTATCATTTATAGTCCTGTATCTGTAACACTCCCCACGCGGATAGCTTCTGTTTTTTCTTCTATAATATTTTTTCTTACAGTTTCCACTTTTAGTTCTGACATTATATCCCACTCGCTTTCCATATTTCTGGTAAGTCTTATTTGACATAAACGGTGACTGCATGAGTGCAAAATACTCTTCACTCTGGCTGAAACCCACCCCAACACTCAAACTTGCCCAAACTGCGTCCATATTGATTTCTGACGGAACTGCTGTAAACACATTCATACTGGCAGAACACATTTTTTTATTACATAAAAATTTCAATTCACTTATTAACTCAAAGTTGTTTGTTGCACAATGGATTAAGTAACCTCCAAAAGTACATTCTATGCTATGTCTCTCTACTTCTCTTACTTTTTGTACAAAAGACGACAAATCCACAATTCTCCTGCTGTTTGATATTGGAATAGCTTTTCTAGTATCTTCAACATCAACTACTAGATCTTGGATGGAGAGTTCACTGTAGTTGGTATCTTCATTATTACCAACGGTGTTCAAGCAGTGATCTGACTCATTAATTTCATTTCTATTTGGTAAAGTCCTGGAACGAAGAACAGGTAATTATAAAATGAAGTTAAAAATGAAAAAGAATAGAAAAAGAACAGAACAAGAAAAAGAATTACGCGATAATATTAATAATATTTTTAACACACAATGGTAAACAAATTTTGCGCAAATAAACAAAACAGTCAAGGCTGGCAATGATCAGGTAGGGACAACGACAACAGTACTGGTATGTAAGGCAAATTCTGTACTACGCGAGAAGCAGTAGAACGGCAGTGTGCAGTGAACTGAAAAAAGGGTCACCTTTCTGATTTCCAAAGATTGTTGGTGCCTGGTTATGTGGAGCGACGTAACGAAAGTGGGAAGTGTGTTTCGTATATATTGAGGCACAGTGTCTAAGGTGACAGCGGCCTAGAAAGATCTCGACAAAACCATATCGGCGAAGAAGAGCAGTGATCGCAAGAAAACCTTCAGATTGTCATTCAAAACCATCGTATGACTGCTGGCCAAGTGACGGAAGGAGTTGATACGGGATAGGGTTCCACTGACGAAATCGCACATAAGGGACAGTTGAACTTGCTACCATATGGTTCGAAGATAATGAGATTGAACACTGTCCGTGACCCACCTAAACAACTATCTATAATATTTTTCAGGTCTTCCCATTAAATTGACAAGTATATATAATATTGTACGTGTCATTACTGAGCTATTTATTATGCTAAATCATTTGTGTGTTTATTGTAGTTCAGTGACCCTTTATATCACCGAGGCTATGAGACGTGGACTTTGAATGTTTTCCTACCGGGAATCAAATCCAGGACCTCGTGCTCCGAAGTCACGTCCGCGTTAGCCATTAGACCAATTAGGAGGACTGCTGAATCCGTAGTAACGTAAATAAATGAGGAATTAGTATATGGTATTACGCACTTTACGAAGGAAACCTTTGCTTTCAAGGGAAATACACAATAAAGTAATTTGACACAAATGTTCATACGTAACTCATATTGTTATAAATGCTTCCGAGATCTTTTCTTCTTTTTCTTCTTTCTTTTAACGTTCTAAACGGAACTACTTCTCTTTCGCAATTTCAGAAAAAACAGAGAGAATATCAAACGAAAACTTGTAACTAATACTATGAAGCAACCGTGTTTTCTGTTTGAGTGATCCTGATGTAAACAAAGAGCAATTGCATCCCAGTGGAGAATTTAGAAGCCTTCCCCCGCAAAATAAGGATGGCTCACCTTTACATATCATAATATCAAAATACATAAGAAGAATTGATAACGAATAAAATACTGAAATAACGAACTATTATTATTATTATTATTATTATTATTATTATTATTATTATTATTATTATTATTATTATTATTATTATTATTATTATTATTATTATTAATAATAATAATAATGAGTCTCCACCATTAGAATCAGGGGTGGCTTTAGGAGTTTAAATTTGGGTAGGCCCGCTCCCTCGCGTATGGATATATATGCACATTTGATTGATTAATGGCCGGGATCGGCACGACTCGAGCTAAATAAAACTCGACTTTACTCGAATTCAACTCGAGTTTCGAGTTGAGTCAAAAGTAACTTTCTCGAGTCGAATCACTGTTTTGAGGTCGAGTTTCGAGTCGAGTCGAGTTTGATAAATGGCTCCCTCGTTCAGCTCGTTTTAAAATCATTTCCTGATTAAACTGGAAAGTGAAAGTCATGAGAAATGTAAGCAGTAATGTGGAATACTTATAGTGTTGCTCATGACAGGGGTACATCTCGTCTCGTACTTTTAGTGAATCTTGTGAGGTATTTTAGTGTCTCGTCTCGTCTCAGTAACGAGACGACCATAGATTTTTATAACGAGACAGCATCAAATGTCGTGAGCAAAGATACAAGTATATACTGTAGTTGTTACCATCACGGCTGAGACATGCACGATCGAATTTTTGAGCCCAAGCAGAAGTTTAACATTGGTAGTTGTGTCAGCTGGCTCGGCTCGGTTCAACTGAGCGAACTGCTCGAGCCGGCTCGGTTGAGACAAGTCATCGACTCGGCTCAATTGAGCCAATGGCTCGAACCGGCTCGGCTGGGATGAGCCACCGACTCGGCTCATGTGAGCCAACTCCGTTAACTCAGCTCAACTGAGCCGAAGGCTCGAACTGGATCGGTTGGGGTGAGCCATCAGGTCGATTCGGTTCGGCTCGGGTGAGCCACCAGTTCGAGTCAGCTCGGTTGGGTGAGTTGTTGGCTCGGCTCACTTCTCGGTTCAGTTCGATAGTGAATGAGCTGTGAGCCGAGACGCTCGAGCGGTTGACAACCCTAAACCCGGGCCGAGCAGTTTTGAACATGTTTGGCCGGGACCCTATAACTTTTAACATTTTTTTTTCTCGAGCCAAAATACTTGCTTCTCCGGAACTCAAACCAAGAACCTCGTGACCGATGCCATTTCCTCTTGAAGACTTCTCGACGACCGAGGTCGACAGTCAACTAGTTTTTAGTATTCAGATAACTACCTACCTTTCATGGTTATACACGATGTTATTATAATAATAATAATAATAATAATAATAATAATAATAATAATAATAATAATAATAATAATAATAATAATAATAATAATAATAATAAGTATCCCTGTGTGTAGATAATATCATTGATAATTATATTGTCTATGCAGGATACATGAAGAGAGTACTTGGAAATACACACAGGGCTTAGCTCGAATTGGCTCGTTTTGGCTCGACTCGACTATAAACGACCCAAATTGGAGTCGAGATTCGAGTCGAGTTGCAAAAAACTTTTCGAGTCGAGCTCAAAGATGTCTGCTTAGACTCGAGTCGAGTTTCAAAGAAAACTAGCTCAAACTCGCTCGTGCTCATCCCTAATTAATTAGAATAAGAAATTACTTTTACAGTAATGGTTGATGCTGTTTATTAAATAATTATTTAAAATTAATATAAAAAGTGGAAAATATATTTACTCTTTATTGTATGTTTTAGTATTTATATATTTTTCAAAATTTTTGGGTAGACCCGTGCCTACCCGGCCTACCCGCTAAAACCACCACTGATTAGAATTCTACAGGAAACGAACTTATCTTCGAACATCACGTTTGAACGAAGTTAGTGTCAATTTTTCTGATGTGTTCAGTTTCGATGATCAACAGTGCTAATCCTGAAAGTCTTTCCTGAAGCACTGAACTTCTCTCTCGTATATATATATTCTGAAAGGAAAAAATCAAATGACATTGATGTTTGTCGCTTCCTGTGGCATCCTCTTTCGGTTTTGTACTTGGCAAGAACTACCAGATCCATGAATTGCACTAATTAGTTGTTATGCCCATCATTAGAAGCGGTCCAAACGAGCCCTTCGCCTGCACACCCTTGAACAAAATAACTCTACAGTATCATATTTCAGTATCTTCAGAAATCATATTGAATTTTAAGTCGGCCTCATACTGACAGGGAATATAGCTACAGGCTGTGTACATACATCTTGTAGAGTGTATACATTCATCACACAAAATATTGCAGGATGAGAAAGCCTGTTTTAAACTGTAATGAAGTTAGTCAAAACAGTGATAATTTCAGATTGTATTCCGGAAGAGGGTAGACTTTCAATGTACAGAAAAAAATGAAGTCCCACGGTTATGCCGGTTAGGCTAAAGGAGACGGTGATGATGAGAGATGAGTGAAATGGTGGAATGAAGAAAGTGGGAGTAAACGGGAGAACCCCGAGAAAACCGACGAGCACGGTGCTTGTCCACCACAAAGTCCACACGGCGCGAGCACAGATCGAACCAGGGACCCCAAGTACCGGAGGTGAACGCTCTACCACTGAGCCACCGCTCCCCTTTCAATGTACAGAGGTGGTGAAAGTAGTATTGTGAAAATACAGGTAACCCACGTCGAGCACTATCGGGGATACGCACCAGGGGAAGAAGCTACCCCCGATCCAGCCCCTGAAATCATTTCATCATTGAGTTGAAAGTGAACGGTACGGAATTGCACAGAGGGCCGTAACAAATACCTCCGCTGCTCCCATGATGCAAGGAGACCCATAGTTTATGGACCCCATCTAATGATGGTCATAACAACAATTTTTAGTCATATTCATCGATATTTTAACAATTTTGTGTAAGTGCAATTCGGACAGGGATGTGACAGAAAGTGATAAAAAATCATCGAGAATTTGGCTGTATATAGCCTCAGAACCTGCAACATTTTCTATCGTTTCTTCTTCAATAAAACGTTTGAAGTTGCTTCCGAGCTTTTGGGCTAAAGCAAAATAGAACAAATAATCCCACGTACTTCTTTCCAAAAGCGTACGAAAAGTATAAGAACAATCAAAGGTCAGCAGCGTCTTCTCTTTTGTCGGCGAAACGAAATGATTAAAGACATGCTCGCTTCCAGTGGAATTCCGTTCGTGGTAACTAGTGCATAATTATTATTTACTGGAAACACAGACTTATTGGACAGATATGTCTGTAATTTCTAGTAAATAATAAAAGAATAAAATTATTATTATTATTATTATTCCATAAAATCACTTCTTTCTATCTTTTGTCGTAGGATTGATCAATATTGAAACGAGAAGGTTTAGTACATTTCAGCCACTTTCGGTCGCCAGATCACTGCCAAAATCTGTACAGCAAATTTAGGATGTCACATGAGTCTACCTTCACAATTTCATGTTAAAAGATTCAAAATTATGACCTGTAGTGTGGTAGAAACTGTCAGACAGACAGACAAAGGCATAAATACAGATCTAGTTGTCCCAGGAGCCTCACTAACGTTCGTCAAGTATTATTATTTGTTCCATTTTCTCTATATTTTTCGATATAAAATATCCATATGGATCCTACACAGTGTGTGGGGCTTTCCTCAGGGGTACCGAAGCGAGATTTATGCTATAAGTACCGTGCTCAGTGCTGTCAAGGCATACATTTTTACCTACTCGGAATCCACCCTCTTATCGGGGAATTCTGTTGGAAGCATATCTAAGAATTAAGTCCTGTATGAAACCTCTGCACAGTCATTGCACATTGCTGTAACATGCATTTTTAGATAGTGTATGTGTGACTTCTTTTACATCGATATGGACCGCCACTTGACGGTTCCCCGTCTTTGAAATAACGCGAATTTCAATGTACTTTTTCAACGTTTTGGGAGATCCTAGATCTGAGATATGCATTTTTCCGTAGAGGTCCACATGAACATTGTTGGTATAGTTGATTACCATTATTAGTTGATTACCATATATACTATACAGAGTTTTAATATATTCTTTATTAAATTAAATTAAGTTTGATTATCGTTATTAATATTAAAATTATAATTATATATTTAAGATATAAAAATTACATATCACAACATTTATTACTATTGTAGTTGAATAAGAAATCAGTGATATCAAACCTCTCAAAATCAATTAAATTCAAAGGAAACAGAAAAATTCTTCCCCACATAAATCATTGACAACAAACAAAGATAGCGCAAATATCTAACATCGTTAAAAATGGTAAATTCATATTTTTCCATACTTTGTTGAAGGTAAGCTTACAACACGTCAGTCCGCTCCCGTACGCCACTGCTTCGAACTATATTATTTCATTGGCCAATTAATTTCAGTCATTTTCTTGTGAATGCTTTGAGAATCCTCAGAGTATGAAATAGTTGTTTATATTTATTGTGTGCTTACCAACACAACAAATGAAATTTTAGTAAAAATGTGATATTCTGAATAAAAATAAAATAGGAAAACAAGAACATGATATTTTAGAAATGTAAATTACATTAGTTAAAACTTAGAAATTATTTAAGAGAAGTGAAATAGCAATAGTGAAATAGCAGTACTATATTTCAAAATATTTATTTCATTATATATATTTGATTGTTAGTACTTACTTTTCAGATTCTCTTCGCTTCTTCCAGTATTTCTGAAGCTTGTAACCATGACGAGATCTCTTTTTTTTTTGGCAGGCAAGAGTACCATATCTTCTTCCTCTTTGAGACTTCAATTCTCTTGAACTATTCACAACACAAACACACAGCACGGAATCCCAGCTACAATGTTCCAAGATTGCTCTGAAAATGCAAGGGTCAAGCTGCTCTTCTGCTTAGTTCACAGGGGGTTCTTTAAGCACACAAGAGACAAAACATGTAGAAAAGCAAGTTGAAACGTATGTTCGATACCGATGCTTCAAAGATCATTATCTTGGTTCTAAGAGTATTTCGTTGACACGTGGGTCACATTCATTAGCTTCCGCCGAAAAAGCAAATTCAGATCGTTGCCATCGTAAAGTTGTAGAAACTCTGTAGGGAAATAGGGATGGGAGAGGGAAGGGTAGTTGCTCAAGGCGGAGGTGGGAGACGTGAGTTTATTTTCTCTGGATCTCTCGACAATGCATCCTTCCCCAGCATGTGTTCTTGAAAGAATGTCACCCTGAGTAATTTTACTCTTTACCTATAGTACGGTAGTAATTATCTCATTACAGAAGTAATTTTTACAATTAATCTAAGTCATTAAGTTTAAAATTGAGATAACCACCACCTTTGTATTACTCTTTGGCATTCATATAGAAAATTGTAAGTTTCTAAGTGCAGTATTTTGTAAGATATTTATGAATTAAATTTTACATGTTATCTTATGGAGATTCAAAAGACTCTGATGATAGGTACACATCCCCTTAAGGATTTCTAATAAAAAAGTAATTCTTTCTTATTTTTTCAGTCCATTGCAGAAAAATGTAACGCACCGGTTTGCCGGTAACGGTACATTGATTATTTTGTTGCCTGTTCTATTGTCTCGTGGCCCCCGTAAAGTTAAACTCCCACTTTTCTGTTCTATTACATGGCGGCACTCGTATAGTAAATCTGTGCAGTGTCAATATAGTACATGGATTATTTTGTGGTTGGTGCTATTGTTTGGTGGTACCTATATAGTTAATCTGTCACTTTTGATATAGTTAATAGGTTATAACAGTGATATTTTGTTAGGTTGATTCTTCTTTATTTTCTTTTTAACTATGTTTGTTTTGTAGGTAACTGATACCTTATTATTGTTTGGGTGAAACTAAACAAGCTAATTTTGTCACTTTTGTAACTTCCCATATAACACTATTACCTTGAATTTACGGAACATAGCCAATTATATTAAAGTTAAATATTAGAATAACGTAAATTATTAATCGAGAAACAGTATACATTCAAACAATTAATTCTTAAATTTTACTACGTACCATGTCAAAAGTTTGAAGATCTGTTGTTGCATGAGATACTATTTTGTTTGCATATACCTGACCTAAATAGTCGAGTGATAGGAAATTATTTCAGAAGTCTTCTTAAGTTTAAATCTGTAGTAGAAAAGTAATTATTTAAAATAAAACAATAATACTAAGACATATATGTGCGCCATAACAAATAATTTATAGGCGTTTCGAAATAATTATCGTAAACGAGCATCGTGAACAAGTAGTTATGTTAGTAGAAGAAGAAGAAGAAGAAGAAGAAATAAAAGGTACAAACAGCAGACTACTCGTGGCGGATCCTCCTGTAATTTGAAAATAAACATAGAAAAATTCATTTTCGGACTGTAACCTTATCGAAAAGCTTTTACATCAAACCTTAATATTATATGATTTAGTGTAAAACAGGAGGACTCCATAAAAATTTAGTAAGATATCGTTTGGCTGCCACCCAATAAACATTTCGTGTATGGTCTGCCATGTAAGAAAATCATGCAGGAACTGGAGTCGGAGTGCGAAGGGATTCAACAGCTAAATCTGTGAACTTGGAAGTAGAAATTCTTTGCAGTCGGAACCTAGTGTCTGTTTTTAAAAGAATTTGCTGCCATTCAAGTAACATAATTTATTATTTCTATTCGTCTAAGTTTAAAGCTGACAACGTAAGATGGCGCCTCGTGGACTACAACCGTAACATCACCATAGTGATGTAATGTTCTGAACATTAACTGGGGCGATAAAAACCAGCTCGATTAAATATGCAAGGGTTTGATATTATGATGTCTAGCTAAATTAGTGTTGCGTCACGCATCTTACGCATTTTCTATACATCTCTCCACTTCTATATTCTTGTCCTAAAGAATGAAGTTTAATGATACTTGATAATAATAATGACATGTCAATCTCAATCAAAATTTGTTTGGTTGTTCGAATTCTTATTAGCTATGATCACTGTGAATGATATTACCGGTACATCTCGGAAACAGTCTTCATCACGTAAACATCTAGATAAATAGTGGCTTTATGTGTTTATTTAAAAGGGAGTTCAGCTTTGGTTTGTTGCGCTTCATGTAATAAGACTGACTTATTATTTAGATTAGGTCAATTAATGGTGTTGATTTGAATATAAATAATTTTTACTGTGAAATGCAGGTTGTAATAAATATTTGCAAATGCGTTCTCTCGATGTCAAATATTTTGTCTCTTGGATTTTTTTTGTAGTTGCATGTCATTTGTAGATAGTTCACAAATCATCATCACGAAGTAGTTGTAGTGTATTATAGTGTATGGCTGGATTAGTATATGCTCCTGCTTTGAAATTAATTGATAAAGATGGCAAGCAGTTTGTAGCAATGCGTACCGCATGCATACCTGGCTAGTGGTTAGGTTTGGTGGGATTCACTCATTGTTTTGAGACGTATATTATAATGATTATAAAGGCACTGGATCGGATCAGCCCATATCAATTTATGTCTTACATGTATATGTAATGTGTTTAGTCAGTCTTAGTAATGTTCCGTAGATGGCTACTTATCATATTATAACTAACAAACCTCCAATGTGAATGATCTAGCAAATGAAAGCAAAATATTGTAATGCTTCTAAATTTATTAAGTTTTGGAATACAATTGACTGATACATTCAAACTTTGAACATTCTCAAAATTATCAGTAAAGTATGGACATATATGAACTAAAGTTGGCGATACGATCATAATTATTTTCTGCTGAAGCTATTATCAGTCCTCGTTGTATTTTTGGTTAATAGCATTGATATTGTCTGGAACAATAAAAGTAATTTGTTCAAATTAACCTTATTTATCAAATGAGCGTGTTTTTGCATTAATGCATATATACATATATTTGTTTCATACGTAACTAATGTATATTTGCAAACACAAAACTATAAAAATAAGATAAATCATTTCTTTACAGATCTTACTGCTGGTGTACAATTCTAGAAATGACCTGGGTTAAATAACTATCGATATGGATTTTTTTCTTTTCCATTACCTTTTTCGGTATCTTTAAAATGCAAATTAAATTGTAAATATTTAAACATTGAGTTTAAGTAACTGCACACGATAAGGTGTGTCAGAAGAGTGACTATCCAAACCTGGTATTTTTTTAAATTTTATATCAGGAAGAGTAAGCCTTATAAAGTGGCTTAATTCAGCCCGGATTTATTCCTTCTGATATTGTGATTAATTTTAAATAAACAAAGTGTCTTCTTTCTCCTGTTTGTAACGAGGGAGAGGTAACTTACAAAGTGGCGACCTTTCAGCTTCAGGATAAATAAGTGTTTTTTTTTTAACTAGAATATATATTACTGGTGTAAGATCTTGTAGTTAGGACTAGTGGAGATTTTTATGGGAGATGTTGGAGATGCGTGACTCAAATAATATGTAAAGATGAGTGAAGTGGAAATCAGTCAACATGAACTAGAAAAATGTGGGTGTTGTGGTGATAGAGATAACTCAAAAGACAGATTATTCATTAGTTGTGAACGATGTCAGAAATGTTTTCATGTCAGTTGTATAGGATTAACCTCTAGTGAGTTGGAAATTATGAAACAAAATGAGAAGGATTGGTACTGTGCTGAATGTCAGATTCTACGAGAAAAGAACTTAAGTAATGATGAATGTGCTGGTGATGTAGTTACTTCCGGTGTGAATCAAAACACTATTAGTGAGAAGAATGCAAAGCCTGCACAATCAGTGCCGAGAATTGAGATAGATGGGGGACCTCTTTTGGAAACAATAAAATCTCTTATTACAGGATTAGAAACAAAAATAGACAATAAAATGTCTTTATTAAGCACTGAGATTAGGAATGATATGTCTTCGTTAAGAGCTGAAACTAGTAATAACATGGCTTTAAGTATAGGTGATTTAAAATCTGATATGTCAAGGATGAGGAATGACATTGTATTTCTAAAAGAATCGTTTTCTTCTATGAAAATCGTTTCAAAGAATGAAGTTGTAACTGATATCGCTACTAACGGAACAGAAATAAGAGCTATGGGGTCACAATTAACTGATAGTATTGGACACACAGATACCCAAGTAGTCAAAGATTTCTGTGGTGTCTTAGATAACAAACAATAATAGTTATTGTAGTTTGCAAACAAATGACAAGGCTGCGTTAGAAGCGCCTGAGTTTAGGTCTCATATCAATGTTGTTAATAATAATAATTTAACTGATGAGGCTGATAATAATGATGTAGAAGTAGTGATAGATTTAGTTTGTAGTAGTAGATGTAAGTTGATAGATGTTGATAAATATTTGTTAAAAGAACCCCAAGTGATAAACGATAGCTCTTTAATGTATGCTTATTATGAAAAGGATCCATATGATAGGGTAGCGAATTTTAGTAAAATAGATACGGTAAGACTTCGTATAATAAATGATGACATTGAGATTTTCTCCTGGATTTGTGCTAAAAGAAGAATGATTGAATGTAGAAAACAGAGAAAAGGAATAGAGAAACCTAGCCGAATAACGAGTAGGGATTTCAACTTAAAGAGATCGAAAGTGTTTATGTGGTTGATAGGAAGTTGCTCAAGCAAGGGTCGAACACATATGCTAACTGAAAAGCACTGCTGGAAGTGGATAGAACCACTTCATAAGATTAGACAGTCTAAAATCTCACCGCCTGTATTAGCTCCTCCAATGTGAAATGGTAGTCGTGGAATTTTGCTTGTTTTGCTCTTGTTGTAATTTTAATAGTTTATTAAGTTACGTTTTGTGATGTTCTATAGTTATTGTAGGATGTAAAGGATTATATATGCGATGAAAAGAAGGTAGGATGTAACTTGATTTATAAATTTCTTTTCTGGTGGCCTTATCTAACCTAAAAAAAATAAAATTTGTGTAAGGGAGCAGCAAACTGAAGAGAACCGCAAATATCGTGAGTTGAACGAAAAAACGGTAAACAGAATAAAAGTTTCGGAAAGGGACGTGATTGACGCGTATAGACATGGACGGAAACAATGCAAACAAAATACAGAAAATCTAAATCAACTATTCATAAAGCAAATGGATGAGGAGAAGGTTGGCTACGAAAATTTGTCTCGCGAACAGTTCGAACAGGTAGGAAGTAGACGAAATTAATCAGGCAAGTAACGATAATCAAAACCGTTTAGGAATGTTAACATAAACCAACGGAATAGAATGTAATATATTCAATGAGAGTAATGAAAATCGAGCATTTGAATTAGATGAAACTCGAACGAGCCGCGAAAGAGAATATGTGCAATTGAATCTCTCTTCGTCAGATACGGATGAAGCAAAGAACACCCCTCAGATTAAACATACGCGTATGAGAATTGACAATGTTAAAAAGAGAACTTCATGTCGAGAAACAGGTGTCCATCATTGTCAAAAGGTTGCAACGGTAGACTGTAGAGTAGGTATAGAAATTTCAGGTCAAGGTAAAGAAGATATGAATTGGCAAAACAGTCCATCACATAAAATGTGCGCAGGATCTTATTTGCGTGAATCACAACATTTCCCGCGATTTGATGGACAAATGACTCAAGGTGTTGCACAGATTTTCCTCGATGATTTAATACATACCATGAGCATGTATATATTAATGGACCAAGATCGTACGTATATAATTGCTAGTTGCTTAGAGAAGTCTGCCAAAATTTGGTACAGAAGTGTGGTAGCTCGGATTAAAACTTTTCAAGATTTTGTAACCTTGTTCAAATTACAATACCTATCGGAACGCATGGAGAGGGCACAAAAGCGCCGGCTCTCTTCGTTAAGATATGACATAAACAAATATGCCTCTCTATTAGATTTTGTTCGGTATATTGTCGAAACATACAATTCCATAGCTACCTTGCCGTCTGACCAAGAGTTGAAAGATTTAGTTTTAGATTGTCTTCATAGCGAAGAATCAAAAATCCTCAAATTAGGATCTGTTAGCCTTGTCCAGGACCTAATACTTAGTATAACTGAGCTAGAATGCAACACTAATAGTAATCAGGAAAATTTCAGTGGCGTGAAGTTTCAGAATAGGAAACCACAAATACGAAAAACTTTTATAGACCAACCTAAACAAACCCAGATTCATAATGCCGTTCAAACCGAACCTATGAACAAAGAAATTTTTGGGAAGGAGAATATGTTAAATAATCAAAATTTTAGAAATTTTAACGGAAGACAACGTATAAATTGGAGGAGTAGGAATCAAAAATCTAATTGGGGAGTGAATGAAGATAATAGAATCAGACCTATGATAGAAGCTCAACACTTCCCTATGAGGTATGGGAATGGACCAATTCTTTACCTGGTGCCTGGGATGTATAATCTGAAACCAGTTTTGAAGAGTTTTGAAATTTCAATGCATTACTAAGGATACGGATCCCACTGTAGACTCCGTAATCACCGGTCTCTATAAAGGGCAGACGCAATAATGTCACCATAATTTAGACAACGTGGGCAATTTTCTAATGTTTCAGACTATGGTCATAAATATAAGTGGAACTAGGGCTTCGAACCTTTCTAGTTCTTATTACTCGAAAGTAAGTAAGTATAATATATACACATGGTGTTAGGAAATAACTTTCGGAAGTGAATCCTCACACCAAAACTGAAAAAGCCTATAGACCAATCTTGGTGCACAAATGCCTAATTTCAGAGATATAGTCCGCAGAAAGTTGGTTGTAGTAGTACAAAAAAGAAATAACTAGAGAGCGAAATGTTAGATAAGTGGTTATTTTCAGCCTACATTCCAGTGAATAGAGGAAGTGTGTCAGTTTTCCAGGATTCTCCAGGAAAGGGGTTGCATTTTCTTGTACCTCTAAAACTAAGAGTAGTTTCCTGAAGGGTAAAAATTAGGGTGGAAAAAGATTTTCTCGGAAACGACTGTAACGGATTTTGTTTATGTTTCATACATCAATATTGTAATCACAACCTTATACTATGTTATAAATCATTTCTTAAAAACAAATGTATTCTGGTCTTGGGCTGAGTTCTTTTCTGACGATTAAAAAAAAAGGACTCAGGCCATTCTGCGTATAGCCCGACAGTATAGTGTAACTCATTTGTCCTACAAAGAATCCACGGGATACTTTACTCTTTGAATTAAGTTTCGATTTTCTAAAAATAATGACAAAGACAACTTAGGTTAAATAAATATTTTATTAATTACCTGACGCACCTTTGACCGTCAGGGCCCGGGTTCGACCCCCGGCAGGAGCTCATGTGATTCGGATTCCATGTTAATCAGTGGGTCCCGTCTCACATAGCCTCGGTGCTGAAAGGGACGTTAAACTCAACCAATCAAATTAATATGGCTTAAATCACTTATCCTAAGAATTCCACAAGAGGTAATTTATGTTTGAGGTTGAGTTTTATTCGTACAATTTTCTCAAAAACTACTCATTTCATTAATAACATCACATAATGTCATAATGTATTTATCGTGAAAAATCTCCAAGTAGTAGTTTACTCTTGGGTAGCTTTTTCTTTCCTTTCTTTCCTTCTCTTCGTCTTTTTTAGTTTTTCCGTTATCACGGTTGGAAATTCTAAATTATATTATAATGTGGAAACGTCATTTCATGTTTTTGTCGTCAAGTCGGTATGGGTTAACGTTCTCGTAGAACTACTATTTCACTAATGCGTGTTTATGGTCACATAGGACACATTTGAGGTGTGTGTCTATCGCAACACGAAATTACTCAAAATAAGGAACACCCTAATACATACATACACACCCACCAACCCACCCACCAACACCCACCCACACAATATATATATATATATATATATATATATAGAGAGAGAGAGAGAGAGAGAGAAAGAAAGACATGGCTATATACATTAGCAGTGAATTTTGTTTCGGGATAGGCCTGAGGAACAGGTTAAGAATATTTGTGTTGTACGTTCAATGCGAAAAAATGATCATAAATTTATTTCGGAAGAGGCTTGAGCCCGATAGACATCCCCTAAATACGCCACTATACATCAGTCAACCGTTCTCGTATTATGTAACACAGCAATGAAACCAATATTGAGAAAAGGCAATATTAATAGCTATCAATATTCGAGACGAGACCGAGACTCACCTAAGTCTCGTCTCGATTTATAGAGGTCTATCTCGGTCTCGGTATATAAAAGTGCGTCTCGGTCTCGTCTCGGTATATAAAAGTCCGTCTCGGTCTCGGTACCATTCCTACTTTCCTTATTACAATCAAGACTTTCATTTCAAAAGTGTGGAAGAGCTTACAAATCTTATTGGAAATTATGTAACCTAATTAGTATTCACAAAATAGCATAATGGAGGTTTTATACTTCCTGCTTTACAGGCTGTAAACAATTTATCTTAGGCTCTTGTGTGTGAACGAGATAACCTCTCGGATGTTTACGATTTCATCTCCCTTATTACAAATCTAAAGTAGATTTAATTTCATGTAAATAATCTTATATATTAGTTTCCCTAACTCACCATCCCTTGTTTAGATGCGCTACTTGATTTGGCTTAGTCAAGCTTGAACAATTCTGAATGGACAAACTGGTAAATAATTTGTGATCTACTGGTAAATCATTTGTAAAACTAGTTTAACTAGACCTCGAGTTTGATTAATTTCATGTTCAAAAATATATAGGCCGTGGCTACTCCACAAAGTTACAGAAAAAAAGTTCAAAAAAACAAGTATCAGTGCCAGGTATTCACCAAGTAAAGGAGTTTTGTATCTGTGGCGTGACATTTTCACAATTAATATTGAAACCGGAAATGGTAGTATATTTCTACCACTTTTGGTTTTAGTACTTGGTTTCCATGAGGTAGTTCTTGAGATTATTTTGTCACACACACACACTCTCAGAGATGGTAAAAATATAATGGAGTTTTGGTAAACCAAACTCCTAATTATTCAAAAAGAAAAAAAGAAAAAAAGGAAACTTGGCTTCGCCACCCCTTCTGTTCAAACGACAGAAACGTCTTTTTTTTTTACATTTGTTTTCGGTGATAAATAATGTGGCAGAGCCTGTATTTTCAGATAACAGAGCTCATAATTTAACGATTAATTTTATGTTTATTTGGAATATAGGATTTATGAAAGATTTTAAATTTTTATTTGGTGAAGGAAAAATAACGAATATAATTTATGTCAAGCTTAAGATTCTTGATAATGCAAGTTTTATGAAATTTATACAATTCTGTTGTCAGCTAATAAAAACAAGTAAAAGCACATAATTAGTAGTCTGCGTATGCAGGAACTAAATTTAGAAAATGTGTTGGCAAGAACAATTTGTAAAATCCTTTGAGTTGCAATTGTATAATGATTGTGAACGCGAAACACATTCACGGGTATGTAGAAATTGTCTAGAATCATGAGATCAGAGCATTCCAAGTATTGAGTTGTTGTTCGCGAAACAAGGAAGCAACCTTGTTTTTCCAAAGAAAGAAGGACACACGTGTTTGACGTCAGTCGACAACATCGAATTCCTGAGGACGATTTTCAAACAAAACCAGAGGACAGGAGGTCTCTAGGGAGAGAGAAGGACCGAGTGGATAGAGTGAAGAAGTTCCAATACAACGGAGACGTTCGTATGTGACTTGAAAGTACCGCTCCGATTACGAAGTTCAGACTGGAGTCTCAAAGCGCTTATATTCAACGAACTAACTTTGGGAGTTAGTTACCTAGGACATTGGTCCGAGAAGCCGTTACCAATGTTGGCCGTGTCTTAATCAGAGAGACACCTATCCAGGACGATATCAACTTGGTGATATCGACACTCAGAGTCCAACCCCAGGAGAGCACCACCAGCGACCATCGACGGAAGTCATCATTCAAGGTATGTGTGACCTCGAGATCAGTGATCAAATGCTAAATGCTTGGCATGCGTTGCTCTTCTGGCAAAGTTTCTGGATATCCGTTTTAGAACACAACATTTACACAGCAACACATAGTAATCTGAAATATAACTGTCAATTATCCATTTAATCTCTGAGTTGTCATTTTAAGTTAATCCCCATAAGAAACATGCTTAAAGTGTTTACCTCTCGCATAGAAATCAGTAACGTACCCACTCATTCTAGATGATGAGTGGAAGGTGATCTTCTCAGTTCAAAGATTACATCCGCGTTTCAAAGGCACGAACTGAGAAGGTTGTCAATAATATAAAATTAAAACTATCCTTCCAGAAAAAATGTAATACAAATGTTTCCGGCAAATAAGAAACAGACTTTCCTT
Source organism: Thermobia domestica (assembly GCF_964235325.1). Classification (NCBI taxonomy): domain Eukaryota; kingdom Metazoa; phylum Arthropoda; class Insecta; order Zygentoma; family Lepismatidae; genus Thermobia; species Thermobia domestica. The sequence goes on along the minus strand of NC_137458.1, from coordinate 194,170,178 downwards.
GGTTGTATAATTGTGAGTGGTAGAGGTGGGAGCTTCGTAGGACAATCCGTTCGTTTCCATAAAACAGCATTTTTTCAGTCACTTTTTAGGCGGTTCGTTTTCAAATATGCATACACAAAAAAAATCGATCTAAAGAAATTAGCCTTTTACTTTGCTGCATTTTTCTCTGAAGTGGGACATTGGTAAACGCACGGAAGTAGTGTGTGTGCAGGCGTGGGTGCGCGTTTTGCCCCGAAACATCGTTCGCGAACCGAGAGTGTTCGCGAAGAGACGGGTTCGTGAACCGTTGGTCCACTGCGTATATCGTTACTTTCAAGGCAGAAGGACGAAAGAAAAAAATCTTTTTTACATTTCCTAGTAGGTCTTGATGGCCTGCACCTGGCGGCAAATTGACCTAGCTGCTTTCAAATCCTTTGGCTCTCAGAAGCAAAAATCAGAAGAGCGTACGTATTTTTCCCCCTCAAGATTCATGAATATTTAAAAAGTGAAACATACATAATACTAAACAAATACCTATATGACAAATAGCAGAAAAAATCACTATGTTACCTTTATAATAATATGGAAGTTACACAACTTAAAATAATGTTATGCAAAACATATTTAGTTTCTCCTGTAAAATTTGTGAAGTGTTATATACGTCCTTCTGCTTTGAACGCGACAATTATACCGGTAATTTCTCAGAACATACAGCCTATGCAACTATATGTTGCCATAAATAAAATTCAAAATATGAAGAAAATATGTAAATCACAATTAAAACACGTAAAAACAAACTTCAATCTCTGTGTATATTTAAAAATTGTTGCAGTGCAGGTACACTAAATGAAATAGTTCATTAACAAATTATATGCAACTATGAAATGCATCACCTGTATATACTAAATATCTAAAACTCTTATTATGTAGATGACCTCGCATTTAATTTCATAAACCGAATTAAGAATATCAGGAATAACAAACAGCAATATACATTCAGTGGAAATACTCATAATACATCTATATACATTCTAATGATCCAAGTAAAACAGATACATTGAACTAAATAATAGCAAGCTTATTAATGTTAACAAATTTAAATCAAAACAAATAGTTGTAATTCATAACACTAACACTAATATAAATTAAATCATACAATTATTACCAAGTTGAAAGCATCTAAAAGGAGGAAGAATGTTTATTTTTCTTTGTAAATGACCACGCTTTCCATAATTTTTCTCCGAGAATATTTCACATTTACAGTATTTCATCAATTGACAACAAAAGTTTTCTTTGAATAATAATAATAATTCCAAATAGCTCAAATTTTATATAATCGGCATTTATTTTATAGATCAGCAAAATTATACTACCTGTGCTATTAATTTGACATATTTTCTACAAGTAATCTATTCATGTACTCTTACTATACAAAACAACAGAAAACACTGAAAAGCAGCTTTATTTAGTTCTTGCTTTTCTGGGATGGAAAGCGTTTCTTTGCCGTCGATTTTACCAGTGGCGGATCTAGAAGGTAAAAACTAGGGTGCCAGCAGTACCCATACTATGATAAATATATATAAACTTTCAAAAATATTAAATAATAGCTTATCTTATGTTGCCTCTCCCGGCCCTGGCTTAGATCTGTCACTGGATTTTGCAGAATTTACATTCTTTTCCTCTAAATGAAGAAATATGTATATTTATTCTTTTGCTTTCTTATTTGTTTTCAATCTTAGTTTCTCTAATAGGCAAAGAACGTTCTACGCGTGAATCGACAATTTCTGGCAGTAAACATTTCATATAGAATTGACTAAGCTTATCAATAATTTTAGACATGAATTCTTTCTCTCGTGTAATAGTAACTACCTGTATATCAGCGGTAATATAAACCACAAGATCGCACCTGTTGATATTACAGCATTCCAATTGTGTTTGAATTTGATAGAAATAATCACTATTCCGAGGGAGAAAGAAGTTTCTATCTTGACTACGTGACAGAGGAAATGTTTTGAAGCGTGTACACGCTTCATTAATGACGGGCAGTAAACGGACATTTAATTTCAACTAAATATATGTCACCGTCCTGACGAACTATTCCGTCTGGCGAAGCAGCAAGAAATGGGTATTCCTCATCGATATATAATCCGCATTTCTTAACTGTGACTCCAGACATCTCTTCATACAATTTGCGAGCAACTTCTTCCTTGCTTTTGCCCCACGCAAATGTGTTTGTAGAAATTGTACGAGGATACAACAAATTTCTGACAAGTGGTGCTGTAGATGTGGATGCCCTACGACAGGCAATCTTTTCTAAATTAGAAGCAGTTATCCTCAGTCTTCTTTCCTCTCTCCATTCTGACAATCTGCTTCTGCTCTTGTTTGTATTTCAATTTCGACTATTTTCTCTTTACTAATAGCAACTCTATTTCTGTAAAATTATTCACACAGAATTTTCAGTTGATCATTCGAAATGTCAGATGCACCATAATCCAAATCTCTCTGCTGTATTTCTTTCTGATGCTTGTACTTACTTAAACTATTGTACTCCATACATTCTCGGAACAGTGATTTCCTTGACTTGTATTTTCTATTAGCCAATAATTTCTTTGATCTTTTAAGGATAAACTTCGCCTTTGGTGAAAGTGGGTTTTATCTGTGCATTTTCCTATATTGCTTACGCTGCCACTCATTGCCAGGTTCACTTTGTGCTAATACTGCTGCGCATATCCTTCTTCCGTAACTTGCTCCGCGAGAGAAATCAATTCTTTTACCTGCTGTAAATTTGGTTACTTGTGACATAAAATTTTCAGCAGCATTGTTAGTCTTATTGAAGAGAAGAGAATCGCTTAATGCGATTAGTCGAATGAGTACTTCGTCGATTAAGAACATCATGTCAGTTTTTTGAAGAAGGGCTATTGAATTGATTTCGCTTGATGTGCTTGGACAGTTCATGTTGCATTTACTGTGGTCGCCAAACGCATGGAATGGTAAACTTCGTAGCGTTGTTCTCAATTACTTCCTCTTTGCTGCTACTTTCTGTTATCTTTAGGCCACACTGGCTGATTAAATTTCTGGCTTCTGTTGAGATAAACTCAATTTTTGATTTTAAAAGTTTTCTGGCATGTAACCCTTCTTTACCTGGAAACATCTTGATGTTTTCTGAAGCAGCATGCAATATTTTCCGAAAGTTCCGGATAACATGATTCGCACATTCTATTTTTTTTAACGTTATGTGATGACGCATACTTGACATGTTCGTTTACTTTATTTATTACAGAGGAGTCACCGTCTCCAACAATTTTATCACAAATTACCCCATATTCATCAAACAGCCATTTCAGTTCTTCCACAATAATGTGGGCTTCCATGGAGGTTGAAGATGAAGTCCAGTTAGCAATACATGTATGCTATTTTGGTTCTTCTTTCTTCTTGGTTGCTGTTTGGCAAATAACACAATATTTATTTCGCACATTTGCAAATAGAACTTTCTTTGTTTTTTCTCCAATTATAACAGCCATTCCACCTTGGGAATCAAAATTATGTCCGTACGAACGCTTACACCAACCACCGTCTACAATGACTGTTATCATTGGTAGTCCTGTATCTGTAACACTCCCCACGCGGATAGCTTCTGTTTTTTCTTCTATAATATTTTTTCTTACAGTTTCCACTTTTAGTTCTGACATTATATCCCACTCGCTTTCCATGTTTATTGTAATTAATCATTTGTGTGTTTATTGTAGTTCAGTGACCCTTTATATCACCGAGGCTATGAGACGTGGACTTTGAATGCTTTCCTACCGGGAATCAAATCCAGGACCTCGTGCTCCGAAGTCACGTCCGCGTTAGCCATTAGACCAATTAGGATGACTGCTGAATCCGTAGTGACGTAAATAAATGAGGAATTAGTATATGGTATTACGCACTTTACGAGGGAAACCTTTGCTTTCAAGGGAAATACACAATAAAGTAATTTGACACAAATGTTCATACGTAACTCATATTGTTATAAATGCTTCCGAGATCTTTTCTTCTTTCTTTTAACGTTCTAAACGGAGCTACTTTTCTTTCGCAATTTCAGAAAAAGCAGAGAGAATATCAAACGAAAACTTGTAACTAATACTATGAAACAACCGTGTTTTCTGTTTGAAAGATCCTGATGTAAACAAAGAGCAATTGTATCTCAGTGGAGAATTTAGAAGCCTTTTCCCGCAAAATAAGGATGGCTCACCCTTACATATAATAATATCGAAATACATAAGAAGAATTGATAACGAATAAAATACTGAAATAACGAACTATTATTATTATTATTATTATTATATTATTATTATTATTATTATTATTATTATTATTATTATTATTATTATTATTATTATTATTATTATTATTATTATTATTATTATTATTATTATTATTATTATTATTATTATTATTATTATTCATGAGTCTCCACCATTAGAATCAGGGGTGGCTTTAGGAGTTTAATTTTGGGTAGGCCCGCTCCCTCGCGTATGGATATATATGCAGCTCGTTTTAACTCGTTCAGCTCGCTTTAACTCGTTTTAAATCATGGCCTGATTAAACTGGAAAGTGAAAGTCATGAGAAATGTAAGCAGTAATGTGGAATACTTATAGTGTTGCTCATGATAAGGGTACACCTCGTCTCGTAGTTTTAGTGAATCTTGTGAGGTACTTTTAGTGTCTCGTCTCGTCTCAGTAACGAGACGACAATAGATTTTTATAACGAGACAGCATCAAATGTCGTGAGCAAAAATACAAGTATATACTGTAGTTGTTACCATGAATGCTGAGACATGCACGATCGAATTTTTGAGCCCAAGCAGAAGTTTAACCCTGGTAGTGGTGTCAGCTTGCTCGCCTAGGTTCAACTGAGCGAACTGCTCCAGCCGGCTCGGTTGAGACAAGTCATCGACTCGGCTTAATTGAGCTAATGGCTCGAACCGGCTCAGCTGGGATGAGCCACCGACTCGGCTCATGTGAGCCAACTCCGTTAACTCAGCTCAACTGAGCCGAAGGCTCGAACTGGATCGGTTGGGGTGAGCCATCAGGTCGATTCCGTTCGGCTCGGGTGAGCCACCAGTTCAAGTCAGCTCGGTTGGGTGAGTTGTTGGCTCGGCTCACTTCTCGGTTCAGTTCGATAGTGAATGAGCTGTGAGCCGAGACGCTCGAGCGGTTGACAACTCTAAACCCGGGCCGAGCAGTTTTGAACATGTTTGGCCGGGACCCTATAACTTTTAACATTTTTTTCTCGAGCCCAAATACTTGCTTCTCCGGAACTCAAACCAAGAACCTCGTGACCGATGCCCTTTCCTCTTGAAGACTTCTCGACGATCGAGATCGACAGTCAACTAGTTTTTAGTATTCAGATAACTACCTACCTTTAATGGCTATACACGATGTTAGAATAATAATAATAATAATAATAATAATAATAATAATAATAATAATAATAATAAAAATGATAATAATAATAATAATAAGTATCCCTGTGTGTAGATAATATCATTGATAATTATATTGTCTATGCAGGATACTTGAAGAGAGTACTTGGAAATACACACAGGGCTTAGCTCGAATTGGCTCGTTTTGGCTCGACTCGACTATAAACGACCCAAATTGGAGTCGAGTTTCGAGTCGAGTTGCAAAAAACTTTTCGAGTCGAGCTCAAGAGAGTCTGCTTAGTCTCGAGTCGAGTTTCAAAGAAAACTCGCTCAAACTCGCTCGTGCTCATCCCTAATTAATGAGAACAGGAAATTACTTTTACAGTAATGGTTGATGCTGTTTATTAAATAATTATTTAAAATTAATATAAAAAGTGGAAAATATATTTACTCTTTATTGTATGTTTTAGTATTTATATATTTTTCAAAATTTTTGGGTAGACCCGTGCCTACCCGGCCTACCCGCTAAAACCACCACTGATTAGAATTCTACAGGAAACGAACTTATCTTCGAACATCACGTTTGAACGAAGTTAGTGTCAATTTTTCTGATGTGTTCAGTTTCGATGATCAACAGTGCTAATCCTGAAAGTCTTTCCTGAAGCACTGAACTTCTCTCTCGTATATATATATATTCTGAAAGGAAAAAATCAAATGACATTGATGTTTGTCGCTTCCTGTGGCATCCTCTTTCGGTTTTGTACTTGGCAAGAACTACCAGATCCATGAATTGCACTAATTAGTTGTTATGCCCATCATTAGATGCGGTCCCCACGAGCCCTTCGCCTGCACACCCTTGAACAAAATAACTCTAAATTTTCTTGCAACAGAAGCTGTTTTGGTATCAGCATCATATTTCAGTATCTTCAGAAATCATATTGCATTTTAAGTCGGCCTCATACTGACAGGGAATATAGCTACAGGCTGTGTACATACATCTTCTAGAGTGTATACATTCATCACACAAAATATTGCAGGATGAGAAAGCCTGTTTTAAACTGTAATGAAGTTAGTCAAAACAGTGATAATTTCAGATTGTATTCCCGGAAGAGGGTAGACTTTCAATGTACAGAAAAAAATGAAGTCCCACGGTTATGCCGATTAGGCTAAAGGAGACGGTGATGATGAGAGATGAGTGAAATGAAGAAAGTGGGAGTAAACGGGAGAACCCCGAGAAAACCGACGAGCACGGTGCTTGTCCACCACAAAGTCCGCACGGCGCGAGCTTGGATCAAACCAGGGACCCCAATTACCCGAGGTGAACGCTCTACCACTGAGCCACCGTTCCCCCTTTCAATGTAACGAGGTGGTGAAAGTAGTATTGTGAAAATACAGGTAACCCACGTCGAGTACTATCGGGGATACGCACCAGGGGAAGAAGCTACCCCCGATCCAGCCCCTGAAATCATTTCATCATAGAGTCGAAAGTGAACGGTACGGAATTGCACACAGGGCCGTAACGAATACATCCGCTGCTCCCATGATGCAAGGAGACCCATAGTTTATGGACCCCATCTAATGATGGTCATAACAACAATTTTTAGTCATATTCGTCAATATTTTGACAATTTTGTGTAAGTGCAATTCGGACAGGGATGTGACAGAAAGTGATAAAATATCATCGAGAATTTTGCTGTATATAGCCTCAGAACCTGCAACATTTTCTATCGTTTCTTCTTCCATAAAACGTTTGAAGTTGCTTCCGTTCTTTTGAGCTAAAGCAAAATAGAACAAATAATCCCCGTACTTCTTTCCAAAAGTGTACGAAAAGTATAAGAACAATCAAAGGTCAGCAGCGTCTTCTCTTTTGCCGGCGAAACAAAATAATTAAAGACATGCTCGCTTCCAGTGGAATTCCGTTCGTGGTAACTAGTGCATAATTATTATTTACTGGAAACACAGACTTATTGGACAGATATGTCTGTAATTTCTAGTAAATAATAAAAGAATAAAATTATTATTATTATTATTCCATAAAATCACTTCTTCCTATCTTTTGTCGTAGGATTGATCAATATTGAAACAAGAAGGTTTAGTACATTTCAGCCACTTTCGGTCGCCAGATCACTGCCAAAATCTGTACAGCAAATTTAGGATATCGCACGAGTCTACCTTCACAATTTCATGTTAAAAGATTCAAAATTATGACCTGTAGTGTGGTACAGACAGACAGACAGACAAAGGCATAAATACAGATCTAGTTGTCCCAGGAGCCTCACTAACGTTTGTCAAGTATTATTATTTGTTCCATTTTCTCTATATTTTTCGATATAAAATATCCATATGCATCCTACACAGTGTGTGGGGCTTTCCTCAGGGGTACCGAAGCGAGATTTATGCTATAAGTACCGTGCTCAGTGCTGTCAAGGCATACATTTTTACCTACTTGGAATCCACCCTCTTATCAGGGAATTCTGTTGGGAGCATATCTAGGAATTAAGTCCTGTATGAAACCTCTGCACACTCATTGCACATTGCTGTAACATGCATTTTTAGATAGTGTATGTGTGACTTCTTTTACATTGATATGGACCGCCACTTCACGGTTCCTCGTCTTTGAAATAACGCGTATTTCAATCCCACACAGCAATGAAATATTTTCAAAACGTTTCTAAAACGTGCCATCATTTTTCTTCAGAAAATGTATCCTACTTCCCTTAAGGAAATATATTCCGTATGTTGTTGAAAACATTTTCCACATAATACTGAAAACATTCTCTGAATACACTCAAAAACGTTGTAGAAATATTTTATACGCTGTTAGAAAAGTTTCCAAAAAATGTTTCCTGTACGATTTCCAAACATTACTGAAAATGTATTTGGAACGTTTTATACAATGTTAACGGAATGGTTTTTAAAATGTTTCTCATGGAATATTTTAAAATTATTTATCAGTAACACAGACAATATTTTCCTACATATGCCAAAATATTTTCTTCACATGACAAAATATATTTAGTGAATATTTTTTGTACACCTCAGAAAATATTTAGAGAATAGTTTCTGTGCATGACAAAATATTTAGGGAATATTTTCTGTAGATGATAGAACCCGAAGCCCATAGGCCAACTCGGTTACTATTGCAGATACGAAAACAAGGTAAGATATAGAAGGAAATTTTTAAAATGCCGCAAGCTTTGTTTTTATATTAGTATACCACCCAATAGTAACGAAAAGTACAACGCTTCCACTGTTGGATAACACTGAATGAAAGAAAGTGTTGTTTGAAATTATTTGAACCAAAGGGAACGGAAAGACACAATAAAAAATATAGTGCAAGATCCAATTTAGCGTCCTTCGTATCTGCTCCCCCCTCCCCTAAAACACCGTGGTTGCTACGCCACTGGCGTGGATATTGCATTTGCATGTTTATCCTTCACTGTGTCTCCTTTCAATTCTTCTCGGTGTAGCTAATTTCAAACCACACATTCTTCCATTCCTGTAGCCCAACATGATGTATGGTAACGCATTTTCTTTATTGAGCGGTACACTGGTACAAAAACAAAAATGTTGCTGGAATTTGAAAGTGTCCTTACATATCTTACCTTGTTTTCATATCTGCAATAGGAACCGAGTTGGCCTATGGGCTCCGGCCTTTTGCGTCACTCTGTATATATATAACGGCTTCTTGCTGGGAACAAATAGTGGGTTGAAAACAAGGCGGCCAGACTGACATACCAGCTGGAAGAAAACATAATATTCTTCTGTCCAATTTTACTTGCTTAGACGCCTTTGCTTCGCTCTGTCTTTATGACGAGGAACCATTGCGGGTCAGACTCAGACAAATAAATAAATAAATAAATAAATAAATAAATAAATAAATAAATAAATAATAATAATAATAATAATAATAATAATAATAATAATAATACTAATAATAAACAGTGTAAATTATAACTACATAATGTTAGCTTGCTCTCATAATTTTAAGCATTTTTTTTACTCAAAATCTAATTTACACAGAATGTTTCTGGGGGTTCCACTGGTACTACTGGTATGTGGCCACCCCGTGCATATATGTTGGGGTGTCTTATGTGACTTACGAGATTCAAACTGCATATCAGTGTGTTCACAATCGTCGCCTGCCAAGCGGCTGTATTGGATCCATTTAAAAAAAAAATACGAAAAGGATTGAAGTTTAGACACCCAATTCAAGAAACAATTGTTGGCAATCCTTTTCCTATCTTAAAAATAATAAATCCAATATAGCCGCTTTGAAAACTGGCACGCATTGATTGTAAAGACTCTAATTTGCAGTCTAAACCTCGTAACATCACATAAGACACCCCAACATACATACACGGCGTGGCCACATACCAGTAGTTGCAGTGGGCACCCAGAAACGTTCTGTGTGTAAATGAGATTTTGTGTTTAAAAAAATTATGAGAGCAAGCTAACATTATGTAGTTATAATTTACACTGTCCACTATAATAAATATACATATATATCAGTGTATATCGGTTAGTAATTAAATAAAAGTATAAATATACACCATTCTGGCTTTGTTTATTTAAATTCTCTTCAGCAGCATCTTCATGCTGCTCGTATAATTTGTTTCTATACATTAAGAGCAATCTTCTCAAATATCAGAAATTCACATTTTAACTTGAAAACACTTGTTCTAGAAAATTATGTCACTGACACGTTAATTAAATAAAAATCAACAACAACAATATTTACGTATGTTGCGGAAAATGCTCTACAAATCTAAGGCGCATGGTGAATAGATCTTTTCACGAAATGTCACTTTTTTGCTACTTTCAAGAAATATCACATTGCTGAATAACCAGAAGTACATATTTGCTTCTTTATAATGTCACTTTTGATTACCACAACTAACTCTAATTTCGACGCTGGAAATTGTCAAAATTCTCTGGAACTGCAGCTGAATTCTTAACTGATTTTCTTGTTCGTCTCTGTATGGCATGTTGAAGCCAAATCCCAATAATCTACGCGATCTCATCGTTAGTTACGTTTCTCTTGTGTTGCACAGTTTCTGAAAATAAAATAATAGGCAGTGTTTAATAACATAATAACAGCAGGGAATGATTAGAGATCAATTACTACATCTTAAACTTACAAAAATATTTAAAATGTTTGTGTAGGACCTACAGCAGCTTGTGAAGACAATAATGTGTTACAAAATAACATCCTGAAGAAAATGTAAAGGGCAAGGAAGACAACAGCTACAGCTGAAAGTGACATACCTCCGACTGTAGCAATTACGAACGTTGTAACATGTTGAAGCGGTCACACTTTTATTTTTAAAAAGTATAGCTTCTTATAAATATTAAACCTAATATTAAAAAAAATAATTTGAAAACATGTGGGAGCATTTGAGTTGATGAAGAACTAGCGTCTCATTCCTCTGATCTCAAATCTGGGCCCGATCATTCTTTTTCCCTCAGTCGCACCAGATGAATGCCGAGATGGTTACTAAAGCCTTGATGACCGCTACCTTGCTCGATTTCTTTTCCACGGAGCATGCCGTACATATTACTTTGCCTTATACAAATGAATAATTTTGATAATGTAGGAATTAATCATGAAATGCTCAAGAAAACTACCAACATGACAGAACAATTCAGTAAAAGGATGAAATATACTTTATACATATTCAGCTCTCTCTTCCACGGACACTTAAATGTAACATGTCACTTGAAGACAGGAAAATTATACATTTTGCTAAAATAAGGATTTCCAAAACTGTTTAAATGTTATAACAGCGGTTGCAGTACATGCTTTTGGGAAATAAAGTTTACAGGAAGATGATTCTGAGAAGTATTCATGGCACAATAGTATGTATTTAAAGCAAAAGAAAATGAAAAGGGCACCAGGAAGGTTTTTTTAACAATAATTTAAACATAGTGTACCCCTCTTCAAATGACAACTTCTATAATTTTTTTTTCACTCTGAAAACGAGATTAAAGAACAGTAGGGAGAGAGTCTTACCTATTATTGTGTTAGTGATTAATGAGTGAAAGCTCTTTCCTTTTGCATCGTGCCAACTAAATTGCTCAGCTATTGCACTTGTCTTTTTCATGATGTTTCTTGTGATGGCTTCTAAGCTGTGGCCTCCAAATTTTTCATTTCTTAGACCTGTAATGAAATACACACTAAGCACTCAAGTGATAGTAATGGAAATTTAGAGCATACAACTGATGCCCTTAAACAAATTACATTGATTTTAGACGACAGTGTCTCCGAGTCAGTTGCAGTTGGAGTATCCTCAAAAATTAATATTTGCACTGACGTTTCATTTTTCCAATAAAAGAAAAGTTACATACTAATTTTCAAGCAGTTGTACAGGGTTTGCAAAAACCATGGTTTTTATTAAAAAAACAGATTTTTTTTGTTTAAATAATTTACTCGTATGTACTTATATTAGATATGGACAGAAATTAGTTTGTTTCGTCTTGGTGTTATTATGCAACAACAAGGTTATGCTGAAAGGGAATCCAAACTGCTTCTCGGCTTACATCTAAGAGAAATTGTCCATTTCAACACGAAACCGGGACTAATTGGTCACAAATGAGATTGCCTACTCACTCACGAAGGACTCCTGATAAAAATACGTTGTCCTGATCTTTACATAGGTATAGTTGTTTGAGTAATTTCAGAAGGAGAAAGAGATAAGTAGTTACAGAAGTAAAAACATACAGAATTACATATAAATCGGGAAACTCCCAAATTAGCCATTGGGAAAATCCTGTTATTAGTTTAAATGTATTTGTATGTAAAATTTTGAGGTCAACGTATCATATTAAATGACAAATTTGTTATGTGGATAACATTCAACAAAATCAAAATAAAGTCGAATCCAAGCTGATGGTGGCAGCTACGTAGGCAGTTGATACATTTTGCTAATTTCTATCAATACATTTAAGCTACCTTGGCTTCTTTATAAACCAACAGGCATTCAGACAAGTAGAAATATACAATTTGGTTTCGTTTCGTATGTTTAGGCTTAGCATCCTTATGAAATACCAAAGTTATCACGGAGAAGAGTTTAGCTTAAAGGGACACCTCGAATCGCTACTTGTTTTACTCTTGAAAGATGGGTGGTGGTTCGACCGAGAATTGAACACGGGACCCCTTGATTAAAAGGCGAAAATTAGATAAACGTAATGCAGATGGTGTGATATGTAGAGACGTCACCATGAAGTTCACACGATTTAAAGCATTTTTCTTTTTTTGTTTGTTTAAACCTGTTTTTTTTTTTTTTAAAAAAAAAGCTGGTTTAAACCAGCCAACCCTGCCGTTGTAAATTAGAAATTGATGAAAGCAACGTATCTATAAAAATATTACGAAATCTACAGGAAGACAAGGAATAATTTAACAGTTTCAGGATATACACGGTGGTTGTAAAGTCAATACCTATTTTTAATCTAGATTATCCTAGAAACTAGCATCAGCTTAGCTAGCGTGTGTATACTGTTAACATTTTAGAAGTTGTGGAAAATGCGGGTGCATACGTTGAAATGTAACTTAATAACCAAATGGTACACTATAATAATGTATTCGATGAAAATAAAATTTTGATAGGTTGTTTAGTTTTAGAAATATTCATTGTTACAAATAAGAACTGACTTTACACCCACGCTGTATTCAGGGAGTAGTAATGCAGAAAACAAACTATTCGCGAACTTCAACATGGATGAGAGAGACTTTCCAGCATGCATTGTTTAACAAGTCACGTCTTTCCAAATTACTTCCAAACAAAGCCTACACGAAGTTGTTCTATCAGAATTCATAAATATCAAATTCTGCGGAGAATTGTAGACACTATAACGTCAGCAACCTATATTAATACACTAGTTTAGCATTGTTCACAGATTGAAAATATTATGTATAACTCAAGAAGCAGGTACTTGTACATGGAAATTAAGATGAAATGAAACACTTAGTTTAACGTCCCACGTTTATGCATCCAGGGTAAGTGAGACGCTGATGATGAGAAATGAATGAAATAGTGGAATAAAGTAAGTGGGAGGAAACGGGACAGCCCCGAGAAAACACACGCACACGATTTGTCTACCACAAAGCCCGCTTGGCACGAGCTGGGATTGAACCAAGGACCCCATGCAGCAGAGATGAACTGCGTACTTTCTAAACGTTTCAACTAGTTCTAACTCTCGGACACGTGTCTACTAATTTTTACCACCTCCATTCTCCCTCCATTGCCGTCAGCGCCTTTTTTCTTCCCTTCTAGGACATATATTTAAAAAAGAAAGCTTAATTACTTATCTAATTATTTTAAATTAGAAGTTCTTGTTTTGAAGGTTAAAAACAAAACTTTTTTCCCTTTGCCCCTCTTTTCTTCAAATTTTTACTAAAATATCAAAAATCACTGAAACACGTATAAATTATTTTGAATGAGGAGCCTAAATACAAAGCATCATGTTTCTAAGATTAAGGGATTCGGAGATGTGGCCATCTTATTAAAATGCTTTTCACCCCTTTCCGAGAACAGATAAAATCATAAATGCTCTCCGCCGGGAATCGAACCCGGGACACCATACACCAGAAGCGTACTCGCTCTTCGTTAGGGATTACGACCACTGTATTACCAGGTATCACTTCTGTGGGTTGTATACTACGATCACATGTTTCTTCTTTCGTGGAAGAGTTAAACCTACATTCTATGTAATACATGAGGTATTTACACCTACATGTTCTTCATATAATGTAATAAAAGGGTCATGCTGGGAATAAGAAAAAGAACATTCCTTGGACAAAACGGAAAGTATTGGCATCAGAAATATTTATCTACGAGGCATGCGCAGTAGTATATTTCAGAATAGTTACTGTTCAGTAAACGAAGAAAAAGGTATAAAAAACAAATATGTCGTGTCAACGAGATCGAGGCGGAAGCAGATATGTAGTAATACAACAACTTGGTTAAATTGATAATTGGTTCTTTATTCTGTAGTAGATCGTATAACAACTTTACGGGAGAGCAGAGGAAGACTTACTAACGCTACCATATAGTAAGCTTTAGTAACACGATCATATAGACAAAAATGGATGTAACTGTGAGTACTACAACTTGGATTTAACGAAAGCCGTTTAGATATTCGGTGGTTTGAAGGGTTGTATAAGACACAAAAAGATAAGACACAATACAATTCTTCATACCTCAGCTTCCAGAAACTGCTGTCGGATTTTAATATATGACGTATTGCAGGATACAAAATGCTTTGCATTACTTGTTTGTTTGTAGACAACTACTAGCTTAGGTTCTGAAAGGTTGTGTATAAACTAGGGATAGCCAATTCCGGAATTATTAATTTCCGGACTCTCGAAAGTAAAACCGGAAAAATTCGGAAAATTCCGATTTTGGAATAATTCCGGAATTCGGAAAAATCCGACTTTGGAATAATTCCAGAATTTGGAAAAATCCGGAATTTAGAAATTTCTGATTTCGTTAACATTCCGGAATTCGGAACAATCCGGGTTTTTTTAAATTCGGATTTTTTCTCAATTCCAGAATTTTATAAATTCCGGATTCTTCCCGAGTTCCGGAATTTTTCTGAATTAGGGAGTTTAACTGAATTCCATAGTTTTCCGAAATCCGGAAAGTGAAAGTTCCGCTTCCGAAAAACGAATTTATTTTGGTTCATATGAATCGTGGCGGAAATAAGTCTTTGACCAGGTAATGGCGACTGCTTTGAAAGAAATAGAGAGTATGAGAATTCAATCTGTCATATTTGTAGTTTCGTGTGGAGAAAAAACAAACTTGTGAACCAACGGTTTAAGAAAAATTCAAGTTATTAATGTAAACTTTGCCGACATCATAAAAGAAATACGAAAGACATTTTGAATCGAAGAAATATAACATACAAGTTTGCAAGCGGAGACAAAGAAATCCAACGTAACCAGACTAAAGACGAATCGTTTACCGCGTAACGATCGCGGTTCAGTGGTCAAGGTGCTTGTGCGAATGCACGTTGCAATATTTTTTTTACTTTAGGATATTTGATGGCGATTGATCAGCGATAACATGCGTTTTATTATATTCAGATATTTGAATACTCGGATGTTTCAATACTTGAACCATCAAATCTTCAGGAATAATAATAAACTAATAATTATTATTATTATCACGTAGAAGATTAAAAGCTAGAATCTAATTATCGCTCAGGTCATACCATTGTAAGCAGAAACGTGACATTTGGAAAGAATATTTGGGTTTGGTTTAATGTTGCTCACGAGAAGAGGAATTTTTCATCTTGTTTCTAAAACAAACAAAATAACATGATAATTAACATTTTACATTCGAGACAGGTCAAGGCTAACTCAAAATTTTCGTCTCTCTTTGGAGATGAGAATCGAGACGAGACGAAAAGTATCGTAAACATTTCCCATCTTGTCTCGATTCTCGAAATAGTGTATGTCCATTCTTTAAGTAACAATTGCTCTGTAGACTGAATCTCATAGGCTATTTCGTTACATTGTATTTCAGAGCTCATTGAATTATGCTCTGTGTAGGTATTTTGTAGCAAAGCTGTATACACGGTGTTGATATAATAATAATAATAATAATAATAATAATAATAATAATAATAATAATAATAATAATAATAATAATAATAATAATAATAATAATTATTATTATTATTATTATTATTATTATTATTATTATTATTATTATAAAAGTTTTAAACTTGCCCTGAAATTTGGCAAAACTTGCTTAAAAGTAGAGATTTCGGGGAAAGGGTACCTTCAAGACACACCTCTGCAACTACCAACATTTTAAACTAGAACGTTCAATTGAAGTTTCATGTAGAAAGTATTCTACTGTATATTTTAGGGAAATTAACTGTAATAAATATAACTGAATATCACGCAACAGTAAGGCATATAATAAACTAATTTTTAGGATATGCAGAGGTAAATATAAAAGCTTTGCTACAAAATACCTACACAGAGCATAATTCAATGAGCTCTGAATTATAATGTAACGAAATAACCTATGAGATTCAGTCTACAGAGCAATTGTTACTTAAAGAATAGACATACACTATTTTGAAAATCGAGACAAGACGGGAAATGTTTACGATACTTTTCGTCTCGTCTTGATTCTCGTCTCCAAATAGAGACGAAAATTTTGAGTTAGCCTTGACCTGTCTCGAATGTAAAATGTTAATTCTCATGTTATTTTATTTGTTTTAGAAACGAAATTAGAAACTCCTCTTCTCGTGAGCAACATTAAACCAAACTCAAATATTCTTTCCAAATGTCACGTTTCTGCTTGTAATGGTATGACCTGAGCGATAATTAGATTCTAGCTTTAAAACTTCTACGTGACAATAATAATTATTATTAGTTTATTATTATTCCTGAAGATTTGATGGTTCAAGTATTGAAACATCCGAGTATTCAAATATCTGAATATAATAAAACGCACGTTATCGCTGATCAATTGCCATCAAAAACCCAAAAGTAAAAAAAAAAAAAAAATACAACGTCCATTTGCACAAGCACCTTGACCACTGAACCGCGATCGCTACGCGGTAAACGATTCGTTTTTAGTCTGCTTACGTTAGGTCTCTTTGTCTCCGCTTGCAAACTTGTATGTTATATTTCTTCGATTCAAAATGTCTTTCGTATTTCTTTTATGAAATCGGCCAAGTTTATTTTAATAATTTGAGTTGTTCTTAAACCGCTGGTTCACAAGTTTGTTTTTTCTCTACACGACACTACAAATATGAAAGATTGAATTCTCATACTCTCTATTTCTTTCAAAGCAGTCGCCATTACCTAGTCAAAGACTTATTTCCGCCACGATTCATATGAACCAAAATAAATTCATTTTTCGGAAGCGGAACTTTCACTTTCCGGATTTCGGAAAATTATGGAATTCAGTTAAAATCCGGAATTCAGATGAATTTCGGAACTCGGAAAGAATCCGAGATTTAGAAAATTCTAGAATTGAGAAAAACTCCGGATTTCGAAAGAAATCCGGATTGTTCCGAATTCCGGAATGTTAACAAAATCAGAAATGTCTAAATTCCGGATTTTTCCGAATTCCGCAATTATTCCAAAATCGAAATTTTCCGAATTCCGGAATTTGTCCGGTTTTTCTTTCGAGAGTCCGAAAAGTAATAATTCCGGGATTGGCTATCCCTAGTTTATACACAACCTTTCAGTACCTAAGCTAGTAGTTATCTACAAACAAACATGTAATGCAAAGAATTTTGTATCCTGCAATACGTTATGTATTAAAATCTGACAGCAGTTTCAGTATCTAACCAGAAATTGCATGTATCTAGCTACTGAAAGCTGAGGTATGAAGAATTGTATTGTGTCTTATCTTTTTGTGCCTTATACAACCCTGCAAACCACTGAATATCTAAACGGCTTTCGTTAAATCCAAGTTGTAGTACTCACAGTTACATCCATTTTTGTCTATATGATCGTGTTACTAAAGCTTACTATATGGTAGCGTTAGTAAGTCTTCCTCTGCTCTCCTGTTAAGTTGTGATACGATCTAGTACAGAATAAAGAACCAATTATCAATTTAACCAAGTTGTTGTATTACTACACATCTGCTTCCGCCTCTGCCAACTCTGGTCGATCTCGTTAACGCGACATATTTGCTTTTTTATACCCCTTTCTTCGTTTAGTGAACTAAACAGTAACTATTCTGAAATATACTACTGCGCATGCCTCGTACATAAACATTTTTGATGCCAACATCCATTTTGTCCAAAGAATGTTCTTTTTCTTATTCCCAGCATGACCATTTTATTACATTATATGAAGAACATGTAGGTGTAAATACCTCATGTATTACATAGAATGTAGGTTTAACTCTTCCACCAAAGAAGAAACATGTGACCATAGTATACAACCCACAGAAGTGATACCTGGGAATACAGTAGTCGTAATCCATAACGACACAGCGAGTAAGCGGCGCCCTCCCCGCTGGTCTAGTGGCCAGCACGTACGCTTCTGGTGTATGGTGTCCCGGGTTCGATTCCCGGCGGGAGAGCATCTATGATTTTTAACTGTTCTCGATGTTTCTGTATTCATGTCCCTGTCGTTATAAGTTATTAGGAAAAGCAAGTTAAAGGAGTGAAGCAAGTAAAAATTTAGCAATAAGTAAGTTACTAAAACACGTTCGGTGAGTCAGTTAAAAAAAATGTGGAGAAAGCACTGGCTTTTCGCGCCGTCCATGCGAGGTCGAATCTATCTGGGCTTGATCTTTTATCCATTTGAGAGAAAGTATTCTTTCTTTTAGCTACAGGTCGTCACTCTGTTCGTATTTTTCGCTACCTTTCACAGTTAAAGTAACGTACTATTGTTATTCTTTCTACGAATGATTGATCTTCTCTTTGGCTTCATGTCAAACATGCACACGTAATGAAAAGACGCTGTCGATAATAATAATAATAATGATAATATGAAATATTTGTAGCTAACTCGTGTGTGTATTTCGACAATATAATTTTATATTATTATGTGGAAATAAGTAAGGCTGGCTGGCGCCCGCCCCCTAATTTTTTCGATGCGCCTTATGGGTCCACTGTGTCCAACGTTGGTCCCATCCTACTATCACCTCCTGTTTTCTCGATATAAGTTATCGACATTTTGCCTAAAGAGGGCTCTGCTCGTGGCTCCATGACTACTCATGACAATGACTGTTCGCTCATTTTGCATTGAAATGGCTTATTTTTCTGAGTACTATGAGTGCATACTGTCCAATGTTGCTCCCATCACTCAATAGTTTCCCATTCTCTCGATATAAATTGCTAATATTTTGTTTGTAAGGGAGGTACGGCGTTACAATCATTACGTTTGAAGAAGAATTGAGGAAGATATTGCCTTGCCACAAACAACACCTATTATTATTATTATTATTATTATTATTATTATTATTATTATTATTATTATTATTATTTTACTTACCACTAATGTTGTCTGCCTTTATTTGCAATTCAATGTGTTACTAAAAAGCAAATCATATAACACTCTTCGCCATTCACGCTCTTGAACTCGAAATACATGATTTACAGATCTCTCTGTTAGAGGAAAGCACATTTAGTATATTATTCTTTCAAATAACACGTTTCACAAGTTACTTCACTTTCAATGTGTAATTTCATATCATCACTAACAATCATCTTGTTCCGATACAAAAATAACCCGCTCCTGCAAAAAAAAAAAAAAAAAAAAAAAAATGAAAAGAAAAAAGCCGGACCGTAGCGAAAGGGCGTGCGTGAACTCTCTTTAGGCGATTAATCGGGTCTAATATTTCAATAAGTCCCTGCACACAAATATTTCAGTAAAAGAGGAAAAGTTATTCAAACTTTCTGAATACCTATTTATGGGCGAAATTTGGTTCCCTTGGAAGTATTTAAGAGTTTGAAGGGCCGCCATTTTGAACATTTTCATCTGATTATTCTGGTTAACGAACTCATCAAGACATTTCAACAATTAATATTTGTGCCAAGTTTCGTCTCAATCCGCTGAAAATTAGGGTGGTTATGGCATTCACAAATAGCGTTATATATATATATATATATATATATATATATATATATATATATATATATATATATATATATATATATGTACAGATAGATAAATAAATAGACACACAGACGGAGAGAGAAAAAGTGTTTTTTCCCTTCTCGCACCTGTGGTGCGTCAGAGCTAAACCGGGCCCCTTTGCAAAACGTATTGACCAGCCTAACCTAAATACAAACCTCTTACTTGCTAACGTAGAAACGTGGTCGGGAGGTGTAAGGCATGTAGAAATTGTATTTTTAATAACCATGAGTATGGTCCACTTCCATGTTTTTCTTTTTACTTTTTGCAGCTACATCGGAACGTTCAATTTTTATTCTTCACTAATTGCAAATGGCGTTTACATTCAAAATATGAGGAATTTTGGTGGCATTTGTTCGGATATTCTTCTCTTTCGAAATGGAGACAAGAATAAAAGCAATACGCAAAGACAAAAATATTATCAGTACTAAACATTACCAATAATAATTGCTACGAAAAACTAAATACTATCTCTTTTACCATCTCTCATGAACTGTATGAATTATTAACAAATTTTTTAAAAGACGTCCTTGACGGGGATTCGAACGGGTGTCCTTTGCATTTGTAAGCCAGCACCTTAACCACTACACCAAGATCATGTAGTAGTGAACGTTTAGTTGTCGGCGTATTTGTTGTATTTGTGTTTTATGTTCCCACTTCGACAATTTTTACTCTCTTTTCTAAGTTTAACAGCTGTTTCTGGCTTTCTATTTCGGTGTCGTCCTTTATTTACACTATGCACCATTCGTATTAACAGCTTGTGCCCCTCTGCAATGTCTTATTCAGAGTAAACTTTTCTTTTTGCCCCTCAGTAAAGATTTGATTGATTTAATTTTCATACTCTCCACGGATGGAGCGCAGGAATGCCAGACTCGAAAAATAGGTGTACATTTACTTTCCTGACAGATAATACATATTTAATGTTCTTGTGACGTGTCCAACTCATACGTTCACATTGTGAACAGGTTGTATGAAAATGGGTGAAAATAAATACAATACAATCAGGGTTTGAAAAACCAGGACTTTTATTGAAAAAGCACAACCCACCTGGACCCATATGGGGTTTTTCGGGTATTTCCGTGTTTAATTGTTTTTTCTTCGGGTTTAATTGAGTTTTTTTAAATATTCAAATGCCTTCGGGGTAAGAGTGTTAAAATGTGATTTATAATTCAAGATTATGATTGTCACAACTTGCAACAATTTTCTATTCACTGCTGTTCTGAAAAATGACTGTCATTTTAAAATTTTACGTTGGATCGCCGCAAAAATATATACAGTCAATTTAGAGTGTCTTGTGCTTCTCTGAAAATTTCAACTTGAAAAACTGAAAATTGCGGCGTGGATACCCGGTATTTTGAAAAAAATGGCCGCCATTTTGAAATTTTAGGTTGGTATGCCGCCAAAATCTGTACAGGAAATTTAGTGTGTCTCGTACTTGTACCCTGAAAATTTAAACTTAAAAGACGGAAAGTGGTACCCTGTTGTACGTGTGGTACAGGCAGGCGAACGAACAAATGTAGAACGAATCAGCCGAATACCCTCAGTGACATTCGCCAAATATATTAATTTAAAACAAATATATTAATTTAATTTAAAACAACTCAATCTATAACTCATGTTTTATAAAATAAATCTTTCAAAATGTCTTAAATAAAATTAAATATTTTCCAGCGTAAAATCAATGGTTCTATTGTTGAAGTTCACTTCCGATACTTTGTGCGTTCAATTACGGGAATTTCCCGAGTACTTGTTGCAAGACCATTCTCCCAGAAAATTAATTTAAAACAATTAACATATATGGAAGCTGTTTCAAAACAACGACAGCGTTTGGGAGGTGATACCTGACACCAACATAAGACAAAAAGTATAGATCAACCTAGGTGAACAAATGCTTCCTTTCGGAGTTATAAGCTGCCGAAAGCATGAACAAGAGGTAGTTGGCCAGTACTTAAAATTATATGCCCGTAGCAAAGCTCCCTCTATGAAAATTGTTGCATGAGTACCGCAGGATTCTGAAACGTGTATTTTTGAAGAGTGCACATCTCAGTTCCTAAGTGAATCTGGACACGACTACTGTAGGTCCCATAGTTTTGGCGCTATAGACCTTTAAAGTTAATCTTTTCAGCAGCCTACAAGTCCGAAAGGAAGCATTTGTGCCCCTAGGTTGGTCTATGCTTTTTGTCTTATCTTGGTGTCAGGAATCATCTCCCAAACGCTGTCGGTGTTGTTTTGAAACACAATTTATATTTCATAAAGTAAATGTATCAATATGTCCTAAGTGAAACTAAATATCTTACAGCGTAAAATACATAGTTTTATTAGGGACGCGTTGCTCAGTGGTAGAGCGTTCACCTCCGGTACTTGGGATCCCTGGTTCGACACCAGCTTGCGCCCTGTCGACTTTTTGGTGGACAAACACCGTGCTCGTGGTTTTTCTCGGGGTTCTTCCGTTTCCTCCCACTTTGTTCATTCCACCATTTCATTCATTTCTCATAATCACGGACTCCTTTAGCCTAACAGGCATAATCGTGGGACGTAAAACTGAAAGATTTCATTTCACTTTTTTGTTGGAGTATTCAGTTCCGATGCTTTGTGCGTTTAATTGCGGGAATTTCCCGAGCAATTCTTTCGCGACGAAGGTTTATTATTATTTTCCGAAAATACAAGCTTTCTTTACTGTACATCGAAACTTCCACTAGTACGAAGTTTGAATTCAGTACTTAAAATAGTAAGCGTCACGTACTCTTCGAAACTCCGAGCATTAAGATTCTTAAATCTGACACGAATTTTTACGCTATTGCTGCTGTTGATTCTACAGAAAGCTTATTTGAAAAGTAGCAACAAATAACTAAACTAAATTATCGTTGGAAAACCAAACTCTACTGAAGAATACCAGTTTTACCATCAAATATAATAAAATATACCAACGAAAAGCTCAAAAACCGAGTTTTTTTTAGGTGGGTCCAACTCGAAAAAACCCGGTGGGTTTTTCCGGGCTAAGCCCACTTGGACAAACCCTGAATACAATACAATACAAGAATAATTGTAATTTTTGGGCAAATCTAGTCTGATGACCCCTTTGAATTTTATATATGCCAGGTGAAATATTTACATGTCGCCTGCCGCAAATCATTTAAAAGACAATAATAAAATTAGCGAAATAATTATAACTTTTCAACAATTAATTCGAGCGGCACGTCAATAGTAAACCTGCACGCAGAATTAGGCAATACTCAAGCAGACTGTTTTACCAAATTTTGAAGCATTTCTTGCATCTTCCGGTTTCTTTTTGCAGAACATGCACTAAATGAAAAGAAATTCTTAAGCTTAACGTCCCACGGTTATGCCGGTTAGGCTAAAGGAGACGGTGATAATGAGAAATGAGTGAAATGATGGAATGAAGAAAGTAGGAGGAAACGGGAGAACCCCGAGTAAACCCACGAGCACGATGTTTGTTCACCACAAAGTCCACATGGCGCGCGCTGGCATTGAACCAGGGACCCCAAGCACCAGAAGTGAAAGGTCTACCACTGAGCAACCGCGCCCCCCTATGCACTAAATGAGGAGTTCTAAAAGAAAAAGCGAAACAACTTGTGCTAGGTGGCCAGTAAAAAAGCACGAATGCTATTTAACCGAGTCAGAGCAGAAGCACAGCAGGGGGCCCGAGCAACAGCGTAGGGAGCAGGCACGCCAGCAACAGGGGGCACGCATGAACGAGGATGGTCTAAAAACATTTACAATATTTGTAATTTTCTTATCTTCAAGAACACTTAATTCCGATCCTTTAAAAAAAACACCTCTCGCAGTTTATACACGTGTGTTACACAACTGTTCTTACCTTTACAACAGAAAATAGTGTATGTAGGGCTGTTGACTCTGTTCTGAATTTTTCTTCTTGAGTACACCTTTCTCACAGTTTACGCAGTTGATTTTAGGCGCTTCACCATACCATGACTCTGCAGAAACTTTATGATCCTTCTCTCTTTGTTACACAATTCTTTAAAAAAAAATCACATTACGGCATTCGCAGATGTTCACAACTGACGTATGAACAGGAAATTCCCGCCGCTTACTTCTACCCTATTTGCATTCAAAATCCATTTCAATAAGCTGTGCAATGACAGAAATAACTTACATTCACACTCTTATTCCTTCACGAAAAATATTTCACATCACATTTTACCTATAAATTTTGTTCACGGTGTAAACGTCTGCTCGAGTGAACCCCAGAATTATTATAACCCAGTGGTGTATTTAAGGGGGGATTCCGGGCTTAAGCCCCTTTAAATTGTACTTCCTATATTAAGTAAATGAATTATCTTGCAGAATTTTCTCATCTCCAGGAACAAAGTTAGCCAAGCCCCTCTCCCCTGAAAAAAATCGTAAATACGTCATTAAAATGGTAATATACGCGCCATTAACCCGTCATCAAAATAGAAATGCACGTGCCTGCTCCCTTCGGAAGTACCCGCTTGGGTCCCCGTCTTCACCCTCCATACTTGGTTAGATGGCATTCGTGCTTTTTAGTAGCGCCCTAACACAGATTGGTTTGTATTTTTTGTACTGTACTTCTTATCCACACATCTGGACTCAGTATAAATACGCAAATAGTAAAAGAATTGTAATTTTCCGACATTTAATTCTGACGGTCCCCTTGAATTTTATCTACGCCAAGTGAAAAATTTATACTTCGCTTGGCAAAAATCATTAAATACACAAGAGAGAAAGTAGCGAATTATATCTCACTAAGTATTTCGAGCAGTGTTTCTTCCAGACCTGTTTTTGGGAGGGCAGTGACCTCCCTCCCGGAGCAGACCAAAATTATATGTTTATAATAATAACTAGAATAGTATTAGCAATGCCCCCGGAACATTACTTCTGAAAGAAACACTGATTTCGAGTGACACGCCAGAAGTAAAACTGCACGCAGAATTATTATAACCTGTCTTAAAAATGGTAATATACGCCCCCTTTCGTAACTCTTTACTTTGGGCAAGGCAGTAATATTATGTCAGTACAAATTGCCGAGCGAGCGTCAGCGAGTGAAGGCGGGTTAGAGCCCCGCAGGGCACGTTGTTTTCTGTCTTCCCTACTTGGGAACTGTAACTGTAACTACAGGAACCGGTTCAGATGAATTGGTTATTGCCACTGCCTTGCCTAAAGTAAAGACTTGCCCGCATCTTTTCCTTTTGGAAGCATCCCCTCGCTCCTGCTGTCCTCCACCTTCGCCCTGCTCTGCCTCAGATAGGCTCTCCCTTTGGTGCGGGAAGGTTCTAGAACACAGGTCCCCATATAGGTTAATAAAGTTTTTTTTGTACCAAAGTTAAATATTTAATTCACATAGTATTGACAAGCGAGCGTTAGCAAGTGAAAGCGGGTTACACCCCCGCAGGGTACGTTGATTTCTGTCTTTATTACAGATAAATGGGAAAAGTGACCTGTGTTCTAGAACCCTGGTGCTTTTCAGTGGCCACGTAGTCGGCCGTAGTAAGGCAGATTTGTATTTTTTGCACTGTAGTTTTTACGTCATACATCCGGCCCCGTATATATATATATACGCAAATCATAAAAAAATAACTAATTTTTCGACAATTACTTCTGACGCTCCCTTTGAATTTCATCTATGCCATGTGACGTATTTCAAATCCCCTATCGCAAATCCCTTAGGAGACAATAAAAAGAAAATTATTAAAATAATCCATTTTTCAGCAATTATTTCGAATGGTGAGCCAAAAGTAAACCTGCACGCAATTTTATGTATAAAGATAAAAAATGGAAATCGAGCCTCCCACATACATTTATTAATTTGTAGACATAAATTTCTCATTACAGACACTTTTACATTCTCACTTTTACAGACAATAACACTAAATTATTTTATGATCGTTATACTTACCGACTTTTCTTGTATGTTATTGTGTTCCCTTGTCTTCTTCACTGTTTAGAGCGAGAGGACCAGAAACTTGTTTTGAGTTTTCGGCTCCAGCTTCACAGACAGATCAACATTCAAATTCAACATATCGCGCAAGGAATGCTGGTACTTTTGATAAACGAATGACGGTTGATGTAGCGATGCTATTTGCAATCTTATATAGATGACTATGCGATGTCACACAGGATATCATAAATTTCAAATTTTTAACAAATATATTTATTTGATGCTGCTATAAGTAATATAATGGTTGGTAATAATGCTACTACGATACTCTCGTGAGAGAATTTATTCAACATTCGATAATATATTCTAAAAGTAATTCTAAAATATTGCATGAAAATATTTCATTTAAGTTACAGGACAAGGTAACAAAAACATTTCCATACAATATTAATTGGCGTTTTAAAAATATTTCTGAAAAATATTTGTCATATTACGAACGAATTTATTTTTAAAATATTCGAAATATTTTAAAAATTATATTTCATATGTTTTCTTGTAACAATAGAAAACATTGCAAATGAAATGTTGGAAAACATTTTATTCTGTTCATAGGCCTATTCTGTTTTCTTTATCATGTATGTAAAACATTTTTAGTGTTACTTCGAAAACATTTTCTCTCTCAGCTAGGGGTAAAAAGTGCGCGGGGACACCGCCCCCACCTCGAAAATATATGTACGGCGTCTCCCCAGTTCCTAAAAAAATTACAATGGGCAAAGATAGGGGCAACGGCGCGACGTCATCCACTACCTACCGTCCCTCCATCTTTTCAGACCCACTTTTACCACTGCTCTCAACATTGAAAACATATTACATTACATTCAACACAATATTTCTATTACAATTTGTGAAAATTTTCCTTACATTATTTTCCTACTAACGTTCTAAAAATGCACATCCTGTCAGTGGTGTATTTACTATATTGTTTCGTGGAAGGAATCTTTGCTAACTTTATTCCTGGAAATGCGAAAATTGTGCAGGATATTTCATTTACTTTAATATAGTAAAAGAAATTTATGGGGGAGCTTAAGCCTGGAAAGCTTATTTAACGACACTGCTTCCTGTACTTCATTAAATGTTCTCCAAACACATTTTAAAAAAATATTTCCGGCAAATACTTGCGATACTTCTCAGATATAACAAGGAATATGTTTTCTACAAAAACGGAAGAGTATATTCTGAAAACAATATATAAATCTTTCTATAATAGACCTATATCAGAAAATGTTGTTCATTAAAGACACAAAATATTTTCCAAAACACAATGGAGAACGTTTTTCTATTCATTTTTAATTGTTTTCTTTTACCTGTTTTAAAATTTTATATTCAAAATTTGATAAAATATTCTGGAAATAATACTAAAATATCATACGAAAATGTTTCATTTAAGTGATAGGAGAAGATTACCAAAATACTTTTCGTAAAAATTAAGTAAACCTTTTTAAAACATTTCTTATATTACGAAAGTATTTTTTAAAAAATATTCTAATTGTCTTTTATAATATAATATTTAATACGTTTTCTCGTAAAAATAGAAAATATTGCAAATACCGTATTAGAAAACATTTTTTAAATATGTGGAATATATTTCGTTTCATTGTTTAACGTATCATATATGGAAAATATTTTCAGTGTCATTTGAAAAATATTTCCCTTCTCAACAGTGAAAACATATTAAATTAGATCGAAAACAATATTTATAATATATTTTGTGAATATTTTCCTGGATTTACTTTCCGGCAAGCATTCTCAAAATGTACTCCCGGTAATTTCTAAAAATGTTTTACAAACATTTTTGGGAAAATATTTTCGAGAAATATTCGGAATACACTGGGAAAACCAGCATGGAAATGTCCAGAGAAGGAAAATCTTTTGGAAACCAAGGAAAATATTTTCCTTTGATTGAGGAAATATTCCTTGCTGTGTGGGAATGTACTTTTTCAACGTTTTGGGCGATCCTAGATCTGAAATATGCATTTTTCCGTACAGATCCATATGAACATTGTTGGTATAGTTGATTACCATTATATATATATATATATATATATATATATATATATATATATATATATATATATATATATATATATATATATATATATACAGTGAAACTTGCTTAAACCGGAACTCCCAGCAGCTCTTATGGGAATTCCTTTACAAATAGTTTGTGTAAAACGGAATCTTCAGTAATGCGAAAACGGAAAGCAAAAATAGTCCCTGAGAACCTTTGAAGCTTGCATAAAACGGAATCTCTTTTTCGCAGTGGAAGGCTGCAACAGGTTACCTTTCATCCCTCTTGTGCGTGTCTTATTTGGAGGTGAAGAGATCAATATGGAATGCCACTTAATAGAACAAGTGAACCCTCCTCCATTAGTTCTTGCCTTTAAATAATGCATCACAAAACACCGCTAGAGATTTGACCTCGTTTTCCTATGACGATCTTTTGCTGTTCGGTAGCACTGAAGTACATGATTGACAGGCTACCATTTTTTCTATCTGCATTTGCTTTCAATCCTCCACCTGTGAACTTCACCTGGTCTTAAAATAATGCTGGAGTTCACAAATCTTTGTGTTGGCGGCTCTCCAAAATCTGAGAATCTTCATTTACAGCTGGTGCTTGTTCACGGTTCACTAAATTTGCCCCAAGCAAATGCATTTCGAGCATAATGACAGAAAGTTGTCATCAAAAACAGAACTAGAGGGGGAGTGGAGCGAGAGACAAGTACATTTCTACAGTGTTCTGTATCGTGTTTTTTCTTCTGTGGTTAAAAGAAGCTGTTTTTTAAATAGTGTTTTTATTTTAGCCATACACACAATGGGTAAAAGACACGTGACTCTCACTTTGGATGATAAAGTACAAATCATTGAATCCAAGGAAAGGGACAAAATTTCGGTGAAAGAAATCATGTGCCGTTTTAATTGCGGAAAAACCCAAATTTATGATACACTTAAAAACAAGGACAAAATTTTGAAGTGCTGGATGGAAGGGAATGGCAACTCGAAGCGGGTAGGAAAAGTAACGGGCAATGAGAAAATAAACGAACTGCTATGGGAGTGGTTTGTAAGTGCCAGATCGAAAAACTTACCGATTTCCGGTCCTATCTTACAAGCTCAAGCTCTTTCGATTGCCAAATCTTTGGGGAAATTTGATTTTAAAGCATCGTCGGGGTGGTTGGACAGTTTAAGTCTAGGCATAATGTTGTGTGGAGAGAACTTTGTGGTTAGTCAAAAGATGTCGATCCGAAAGCAATTGAAGAGTGGATTCCCAAGGTGCGTAAACTGACACAAAACTATGAACAAAAAGACATTTTTAATGGTGATGAAACTGGTCTATTCTTTCGGGCACTTCCGAGCAAGTCGTTGGCATTGCTTGGGGAGAAATGTTCAGGGGGGAAAATGTCGAAAGAAAGACTCACTGCGTTTTTATGCGCGAACATGCCAGGAGAAATGGAAAAGCCTCTTGTGATTGGGAAATCTGCAAAACCTCGTTGCTTAAAAAATTTAAATGTTAAATGTCTGCCAGTTGTGTGGCGAAACAACAGTGCTTGGATGATAAGTATCTCTATGGAAGAATGGTTAAATTCTTTCAATGCAAAGATGAAGAAAGAAAATCGTCATGTTCTGTTATTCTTGGACAATGCCCCATGCTATCCCCACATAAAATTGTCCAACGTTACTATAGCTTGGTGTCCTGCGAATACTACAAGTGTGTCACAACCTATGGACAAAGTCACTACAGGCGATTGGTGCTGGAATCTCTAGTAAGTAACATGTCATCAAGCAATTCTGCAAGCCAGTTAGTGAAATCGGTGTCTGCACTTGATGCTGTAAATTGGATTGCTGTTTCTGCTAAAAGAATTAGAAAGGAAACCATAGCTAAATCTTTTATGAAAGCTGGGTTTACTGAAAATTCTTCTTCTGAAAGTTCTGACACACCAGAAATAATGGAGACTGCTGAAGCCGTTAAACTCTTGTGACAACAAAATGGACAACCGGATGACGGAACAGCTTACATTTCAAGTGATCAAGATTAGGGATGGGCACGAGTTCAGTTGAAACTCGACTCGACTCGAATTCAAGTCGAGTTTCGATCCGAGTCAAAGGTAGTTTTCTCGAGTCGAGTTCCGAGCCGAGTTACTGTTTTTTGAGATCGAGTTTCGAGTCGAGTCGAGTTTGATACATGGCTCGCTCGTTTAGCTCGTTTTAGCTCGTTTCGAAATCATTGCCTGATTAAACTGGAAAGCGAAAGCCATGAGAAATGTAAGCCGTAATGTGGAATAATTTTAGTGTTGCTCACGAGAGGGGACACTGCTTGCATCTCATCTCGTCTCGATAACGAGACCACAATATATATTTTTTAAAAAAATAAAAGGACAGCCTCAAATGTCGTGAGCACCAATATATGTATATACTGTAGTTTTTGCCATCAAGGCTGAGACGTAGACGGTTGTATTTCTGAACCTAAGCAGAAGCCCAACCCGGGTGGTGATGTCAACGTGCTCAGGTCGGTTCAACTGAGCGAACAGCTCGAGCCGGCTCGGTTGGGATGAGCCGATGGCCTGAGCTGGCTCGTTCGGGATGAGCCACCTAATCGGTTCGGTTCGGCTCAGGTGAGCCATCGGTTTTTGCCGTCTCGGTTAGGTGAGGTGTTGACTCGGCTCACTTCTCGGTTCGGCTAGATAGTAGATGAGCTGTGAGCCGAGCCACTCGATCCGTTGACAACCCTAAACCCGGGCCGAGCACCGCGGTGATTCAGATAACTGCTAACTTCAGAACAGAAAAATAACAGGGTTGCCGGGGTATTCTAAGATGGATATAGGCCTATACATGATGTGTCTCATGTAACCCTTTTTTTAATCAAATTGATGTCGGTATCAATTTATCTCGTGGTATACAACTTTATGCTATAGCCGTATTGAAGCAGCTCAAACGTTATGAAAACTCGTAATTAATTAATTAATATGTAAAATTTGCCATATTTTCCAATATTTTATCATACATATATATCTCGAATTACCCCCTCCAACCACAATTATCAACATTAAATCTCCTTGTCTTTATATATATGACTGTGTATAGCTGTGTGAAAAGGGCTCCCATTAAGAATGATTAATGAAAGGGATAATTCAAAATTGATCACTTTTCTGAATATCTTATCATAGGCTATATGGAGAAATTACTAATTTTTCAGTATTAACATATTGCTTTATTAGTCTGTTTTTCTGTTAGAATCAATCATTATAAAGAATTCTAGTAACAAAAGAAATCATACTTAACTCTAAATTATCTTCAAAATACTCTTTCGTAATATTCCTATGTTGTCTTTAGCTGTATAATTTTCCTATGGTATTTTTAAATTCCTCATATTTAGAATTTGGTGCGAGAAGAATAATCGTCATCTAGTTTCTACATATTATTATTATTATTATTATTATTATTATTATTATTATTATTATTATTATTATTATTATTATTATTATTAATATTGCCAATATTTGCAAAAAGCCTATTCCGGATAACAATGTTGTTATTTGTATAATATGGGCAGCTCGTGAAAACATAATTGTATGCCAAATTTTCAGACTTTCGAGTAAATATGAAAAGAAAGTTCATCATTCATATGCAATTCGATACAATGCCACATACCAAACAAGTTTCCCTTGTTTTTAATACCAATCCAGTCCACCTAATAACTTAATTTTACCAGAAGTGACAATTATCATGATGTTCGCTAAATCCTTTCATATCATGGTAAAAACGAAATGAAATCTTTAAGTTTTACTTCCCACGGTTATACCGGTTAAGCTAAAGGAGACGGTGATGATGAGAGATGAGTGAAATATGGAATGAGGAAAGTGGGAGTAAACGGGAGAACCCCGATAAAACCCATGAGCACGGCGTTTGTCCACCACAAAGTCCACACGGCGCGAGCTGGGATCGAACCAGGTACCCCAAGCACCGGAGGTGAACGCTCTACCACTGAGCTACCGCGCCCCCTACATATCATGGTAAATAAAGTCTGACTTCACTTCTTCATATTTTGTATGGCCGGAAATTCTCTTTTATCTTATTCATTGGAGGCAGACGTTTTTACTGGACTGGACTAGATTTAGACTGGACTGCAACTGAACACGTGTAGTTTATTGTTCAACAGCCCTGCAACTCATCAAGTAAACAAATTACCACCAAACGGAATCTGTAATCAGAAGTCCCTATAGAGGTTCAGACTTTTCTTTACTGAATAGTTTTAAGCTCTTTCCTTTTATATAGTAGGCAATAAAAATAGAAGGAGAACAATATTACTTTTCTGCGGCAGTGTGTCATTTATTTGAGCAAAGCTATGGTAGTCAAAATTTGCAGACACCCCTCAAATAACAGGAAGAATCCCACAGCTATTTACAAAGGCAATCGGAAAAACAAGTTCATTTCTCTGCTTTCACGAAATATTTAGTGTGTGACACTGCGTGCTGAAATTATTATTATTATTATTATTATTATTATTATTATTATTATTATTATTATTATTATTATTATTATTATTATTATTAATAATAATAATAATAATAATAATAATAATAATAATAGTGAATATCTACAATATATTATCATTATTCATATTTTATCTTATTTCTGACAGCAGTGTTACATACATAATTTTGCCTTCTTCAATCACAAGCCACTGTTGTGCTTATCCGATTCAAATCTCTCCTTCATATCGTTCTGCCTATTTACTCAGTAAAGTACTACAGTGAAACCTGTCTATGTTGGCCACCATCGGTTTCATCGAAAAGTGGCCAACTTAGACAGGTGGCCAACTTACAGAAAATAAGTGTGATTTGTGTATTTTTAGAATAGAATTTCTAGTATTACTTGATTGTAAAATTTTAATAAGCAGTGGTACGACAGCTACTTATAAATAATGTATATAGAGTAATCATAAAAATATACAGTACTAGAAAATATTACTATAGTATGCAAAAGCGCTGATTTCTCAGTAAATTGGGGGGGGGGGCATCAGATGCAGAATGCATATATATGAAGATTTTAAGACAAATTGCACTCAAATTATACCAAATATTGTATACTCATAAATAAAATAGGGGCCACATGAGCTTTGGGGGGCCCGGCCCGGGCGTCCTCGGTTCCCCCAGGATCGGCGCTCTTGATAGTATGTTTAATATATATGCATACCTTTCTCTTCCTTAAAACTAGTCTGGTACATTGTATTATTCGGATTGAAAACACAATAACACAAACAACCATGATATAGAAGTGTATATACGCAGTTTATTGAAATTGATATAGCACACTGAGTGATTGAGATTGAAAACAAGAAAAGCTAAGTTATAAATTAAGAAATTCATATGCAATTTATATGACTTCTTTTCAGTTGTTACTGAATGGTGGTTCATTCTAGACATATTTGCTTTATTCTTTTTGGTAGATATGCACATTCTAATATTGTAGTTAACTACCTCTTGTTAATGAGCTAGAAGTGTTTCCCTCGGAGCAAAAGATGTTTTGAGAAAATCTTGAGGGAATTCATATCTCAAAACCTCCGCTACCTTTTGACATGCAGTCAGGTGCCAATAAATGACAACTGAGCTTTAACCTTGAGAATTTTCCGGAATTACTAAAGCTTGCCATTGATGAAAGGAGCCGATATATCTAATGCTTTTACCAAAACATACAGGGTAAACAAATACGTACAACCATTTCCTGAATTCCTGTACGTGCTTTTTCTTATTCACATCTTCCTTCACCACCCTTCTATGAGGATAGCGTTCTGGCCATTGACCTCCAAGAACAAATCGTGCGAATCTATGCTTCTTTGTGTCCAGTCACAAATACAGAACATCTGCCTCTCATATGGGAATTCGAAAGAGTTAAGAAAAATAACAAAACTATGTTTCGTGGCCAAGATACGCAGGTAAATTTATCATTATCACCATAGGGTAAACATTGCTTCAGTGTGGCCAACTTCCAAGATAGACAGGTGGCCAACTTATAGAGTAGTAAGTAACGAATGTCTTATGGGAAAATGCAGGTTCAAGACGAACTAGGCCAAGATAAGCAGGTGGCCAACTTAGAGAGGTGGCCAGTTGACAGGTTTCACTGTACTAGACTAATATTCATGCACAATTCTTTGATCCAATACTTGATCCAATTTGTTTTGTATATACCCACATTCATGTCCAGTTCTATCTAAAGAACTAAAACAATTTTGTTCCCGAGTGTTATAGTAGTGTATGATTCAATTTCGGATATATGAAGGCATATAAATATGCAAATTACATATGGGCCGTTAAAATTAGTGCAATATGCGTTGGGCCGCGGAGAACTTTGCATTTGAATCAATTTACACGAATCCCGAGAGAACACTTCGCGAATGTAGGATATATTGTGTCTTAAAGTTACTCATATACAGACCATGACAATAGTCTAGGAGACAAGTTTGTGTCTGTCTCGTATCGTAAAAGTGGTCTCTTAGGAAGTGTATATGTACCTGGAAACGTATGACTTCATGCCCACCATCAGCAATTTTTTGCAGAATTAAGTGAACGAGAGATATATTTATTTATTTATTACTAAGCTACCAGATATAATCTCAGAGGCCATTTTACACTGGAGCACTCTACAAATCAACAATAATAACAACATTGGGGAAGGAAGTGGAAGGATGGCAGCCAGGCTCGGTATTTTAAGGTACCATCTCAACATTGACCTGGTGTAACTGAGGAAAACCCTGGAAAACCTCAGTCAGGATACTGAACTATGGATTCTAGTATGGAGCCTTGCGATTGCGAAACAAAAACTCTGTAATAATAATAATAAATCTTTGAGTTTTACGTCCCACTCTTGTCGGCTAGGCTAAAGGAGATGGGGATGGTGCGAAATGAATGAAATGGTTTAATGAAGAAAGTGGGAGGAAACGGGCAAGCCCCGAGGAAACCCATGCACACGGTGTTTGTCCACCACAAGGTTCACTTGGCTGGAGCAGAGATGGAACCCGGGACCCCATGCCAGAGGTGAAAGCTGTACCAATGAGCCACAGCAGCCCTTATAATAATAATAATAATAATAATAATAATAATAATAATAATAATAATAATAATAATAATAATAATAATAATAATAATAATAATGATAATAATAATAATTATAATGATAATAGTAATAAGTTGTAGTAGTAGTAGTGTCATTGATAATAATTGTATTGAAGAGAGTACTTGAACTACACACACGATTCGGTTCGTTTTGGCTCGACTCGACTCGAAACTCGAACCAAATTCGAGTCGAGTTGGAGGAAATTTTTCGAGCCGAGTTCTCGAGTCGAGTTCAAAGATGTCAGTTTCGAGTAAAGTCGAGTTTCGAAGAAAACTCACTCGTGCCCATCCCTAATCAAGATGTAGCAACTTATTCTACGATTGAATCGGCTACGGATCTCTTGCATGGGCCTGAAACTGAAGAAGAAATAGACGAGATGTCACCGAAGTTGAAGAAACCAGAGACCCTAAAATTGGTTCTTTAAGAGAAGCTCTACATTATGTTGAAGACTTCATTGAATTTGCGGCTGATTCAAATTATTCAGACCTTCTAGAACCATTCTATTCTGCCACGGAAGTGTTACAAAAAAAAAAGTCTTGTCACAAAGAAGAAAACAACGTACCTTGAAAGAAATGTGGAAAAAATGTGAATAAGCATGGGGAAGGGGGGGGGGAAGAATGATGTTGGTAAACTGCAACTAAAAATAGTTTGTGTAACTTTCCTAACTGCATCTTGAGTTTCAGTAGATTTTCTTGCATTTATTTGAAGTGTTCACATCATTTGAAGTATTTTAGTGCTGTCAGAATATTAAGTGTTGTGTGTCCTGAAAACTACAAAAATACATAATATTTTGCGAGCGTGCGCGTGCGTGTGTGTGCAGAGTATAAAAGACTGCATTTTGAAGTTTCAGAGCAAATATAAAGGCAAACTATAAAACCATTTCCATCTGTCTTATTTTTGTAGCTATTTATTTTCAGATTTGTATAAAACGGAAATCTGTCCAAAACGGAAACAAAATTTGGACCCATCGCTTTCCGCTTTATACAAGTTTCACTGTATATATATATATATATATATATATATATATATATATATATATATATATATATATATATATATACCCTATACAGAGTTTTAATATATTCTCTATTTAATTAAATTATATTTGATTATCGTTATTAATATTAAAATTATAATTATATATTTAAGATATTAAAATTACATATAACAACATTTATTATTATTGTAGTTGAATAAGAAATCAGTGAAATCAAACTTTTCAAAATCAATTAATTTCAAAGGAAACAGAAAAATTCTTTCCCATATAATCATTGACAACAAACAAAGATAGCGCACATATCTAACATCGTTAAAAATGGTGAATTCAATTTTTAAATACTTTGTTAAAGGTAAGTTTACAACACGGAAGTTCGCTCCCGTACGCCACTGCTTCGAACTATATTATTTCATTTTCCAATTAATTTCAGTAATTTTCTTGTGAATGCTTTGAGAATCCTCAGAGTATGAAATAGTTGTTTATATTTATTGTGTGCCTTCAAACACAACAAATGAAATTTTAGTAAAAATGTGATATTCTGAATAAAAATAAAATACGAAAACAAGAACATGATATTTTAGAAATGTAAATTACATTAGAAATTATTTAAGAGAAGTGAAATAGCAATAGTGAAATAGCAGTACTATATTTCAAAATATTTATTTCATTATATATATTTGATTGTTAGTACTTACTTTTCAGATTATCTTTGTTTCTTCCAGTATTTCTGAAGCTTGTAACCATGACGAGATCTCTTTTTTTGGCAGGCGAGAGTACCATATCTTCTTCCTCTTTGAGACTTCCATTCTCTTGAACTATTCACAACACAAACACACAGCACGGAATCCCAGCTACAATGTTCCAAGATTGCTCTGAAAATGCAAGGGTCAAGCTGCTCTTCTGCTTAGTTCACAGGGGGTTCTTTTAGCGCACAAGAGACAAAACATGTAGAAAAGCAAGTTGAAACGTATGTTCCATACCGAGGCTTCAAAGATCATTATCTTGGTTCTACGAAGTATTTCGTTGACACGTGGGTCACATTCATTAGCTTCCGCCGAAAAAGCAAATTCAGATCGTTGCCATCGTAAAGTTGTAGAAACTCTGTAGGGAAATGGGGATGGGAGAGGGAAGGGAAGTTGCTCAAGGCGGAGGTGGTAGACGTGAGTTTCTCTTCTCTGGATCTCTCCACAATGTATCCTTCCCTGCATGTGTTCTTGAAAGAATGTCACCTGGAGTAATTAGTGAAGTCTACAACTGGTAATTTTACTCTTTACCTATAGTACGGTAGTAATTATCACATTACGGAAGTAATTATTACAATTAATCTAAGTCATTAAGTTTAAAATTGAGATAACTACCACCTTTGTATTACTCTTTGGCATTCATATAGAAAATTGTAAGTTTCTAAGTGCAATACTTTGTAAGATATTTATGAAAATAATTTTACATGTTATCTTATGGAGATTCAAAAGGCTCTGATGATGGGTACACATCCCCTTAAGAGGGAGAAGGAGTGCGCCACAGCGGCCGGAAGATTGGTGCTCAATTTAACATGGGATCTCAACCATTTTTTAGGCAAATCATGGTTTCATTTCGTTCTTTCGCAAAAATGTCTCAATAGCTCACTCAATATGATGCATCTCATTTTAAAGGTGCAATTTGAACGCTGTGCGTGATATTTTCTTCTTATAAATACAGATAATTATAATCCAAATTCCCATAAGAAAATGATCAAAATTAGAGGGAAAAGTCTTCTGTTTTTTTACAGTAAGGAAAAGAGCTAAAAACTTCGGACTTTTTTGAGAATGGAGTACTACCTTTGTATTTGTGCGCTACTGTACTATTTTTTCGCTGTTTCCAATAACATTCATTACACAATCGATGAGAAATTATATCCTTCATTATTGAATCTGCAGAAATCAGATTTTTTCATGTTCACGTACTTGGCCGTCTAACTGCTAGATGGCACTATAGTCATTCCTCATCCCACTTTCCTTCTCAGCGGGAGCCAGTCCTTTTGAAAACCTACTTTGAACTTCTTAACAGGGGCGGGAGAAAGGAAGTTGTTGTGAAGAACGGGAACTCCAAACACGAGGAATAGCAAAATTTATGACCTCTTTAGTTGATGGTTTCTGTTTCAGTAGTACAGTGTATTTGTAGATGGTTTCTATGAGAAGAAGTAATTTGTGTTGATAGCGATAAAGTCAACCTTTCGACAGAGATTTGTGAAGGAGAAGCCGAACCAAAGTCTTCGTTTATCTATTCCAAGAAAGAAATGAAAACTTCCTGCAGGACTGAAAATATACATACAAGAGAAAAAATAAAATACATTATTATAATAATCGAGTAGATTAATATCCGAAATATTCTTTGTTTACCTGTCAAAAAATCAAGAATAATATAAAGCTCTTTCATCAGCTTCCATCGTACAACATACTAAACACAAACATTATATATATATATATATATATATATATATATATATATATATATATATATATATATATATATATATATATATATATATAGTGGCGGATCCAGGATATGATCAAGGGAGGAGCTAAACCATAGTTTGTCTCTTTATCCAGAGTAAACAGGATTGAAGCCCATTTTATCCAGTGTATACCTGAACGTCAAGGGGGGGGGGGGCTATAGCCTCTATAGCCACCTTTGGATCCGCGCCTGTATGTGTATACTATTTACAGTGCCGGATTTACGTATAAGCTAAACAAGCTATAGCTTAGGGACCTGCTCTCTTGGGGCCGAAAAATCTAAAGAAAAACTGGATATACATTTCTAAAATATAAGAAAATTAAAAAATAAAATAAAATGTATATATACGTAGCAACAATGCTTCCTGCTGTGTAGCCTACGTTCATGTAATTAATGGGGCTCCTTCTGCTAGTCTGCTTCCTAAATTATCTCTAGTTTGTTCATTTCTGTATGTAGGGTGCCTATGTTCATCTGGACACATAAAGGACCCCATTACCTTAAACAACTAGGGGCCCCACGAAACCTAAATCCGACTCTGACTATCTATTTATGCATGTTTGCTCCCTGTCTTTTCGAAGCAGTGTTTCTTTGATATTGCTTCAGATTCCGGCAGGTTTTACCAAGGAGGGAAGAGTCCTTATTCATTCCAGGCATTCAAACTAGGGACTGGACTACTTGCTTCCAACATTCTGTCCCCCATGTATCCCGGTCTGAATCAATTACCTAAAGCCCATAAAACATTCAAATTCAAATGTAAATGTTGTTCATCAGTGTCGACACCGAAATATTTCTCAATCAATGGTAGTGGTGTTTGGTATCCTCAATCTGTCTCCCTCTTATTAGCGGAGAAATACTCTATATTCGGTAGTAATTTTTATTTTTTTTAAAAAAGTGCTGTTTAATGTATCGCATAGGAAACTAAATTTTTATATACCCTAGTAGTATAGAAACGCACCATACGGTACCTTACAAAATAAACATCCTATGTCAAGGATGCAAACATTAACAATAATAATAGAAAAACATACTAATAAACATTTTAAAGACATTCTACATTAATCAAGTCGCACTTAAAAGTAGAAAACAATTTTGGTTATGCATGACTAAAAAAAAAAAAAAAATGGGATGCGCTCTAATATAGGCTTACATACAGTTACTTTATAAATTCTTAAAATGACGCGCCCCATTCTTTTTATTTAGGCTTGCATAAATAAGATTATTTTTAAATTTTTAGTGCGAATTGATTAACAAAAGAATGTCTTTAAAAGGTGTTTTATCATTTTTTTTATTCGTTGGACACATTTTCCAAATCCTAAAGTGATATGCAACCAGGGAAATAAGGGCTGGTTAAAGGCTAGTATTTATTTTAGGATAAAATAGTTGAAAATAAAAACATATTAAAATTTGCTTTTAAAATAAATAGATATATTGCAAAGTATGAAAGTAAAAATGAAATATTGTATTGTCGCCGGACTTACGTCGCTCTGTGACAGTTCTTAGTTCTATGACGTCAGGAAATAAGTTCAATGTATACGAACACTTATTCAATGTTTGAAACAAACACCTGTTACGTCCTTGTACACTCATCTCCAAAATGATTGTCGCATATCTATAACTGTCTTCATGTAAGAATATAATGTAATACTGAATTTGCTGGGTACTTTTAATACTGATACTATGTGTATAATCGGGAAATGTATATATGGTAAATTTCATAGGAAAATATTTATAAATACGAAAATTAGAATGAGTAAATCATAATGTTGCTAAACGGACACGAAAGTTTCATTTTCGTTTTATTGTTCTTATTTACTCCTCTTTTGACATGAAACTTGCATACATGTCTCTGCCGATTGTACACATACTAACATTATAAGAAATACCGGGTGAATTCGTTATCAAATTATATTCCTACAACAACATATTTATAGACATGCGACAATAATTTTGGACATGAGTGTACCTTCTTGAAGAAGGTGACACATCTTTTAATTCTATTGTTAATGAAGTGGTCTATTTCCCCAAATAAAAACCAATACCAAGCAGAGCATATGCTCCCTCCTATCCTTCTAAGCCGGTACCCAAGGCTAAATGTAACATTGCGTCCCTTTCCTGTTGTAATAGGAAAAATTCAGGATGGTCAGCTACTGGTATCGATCCCAGGATCATTCGAATGTAAAGGCGAGACAGAGGGTAAATCTGGTGATCATATTTTGAAAAGAAAATAAAGAAATGGATTCCACTAAAAAAGAGTCACATTGCCAATACATTTCAGATCTTTGTCTGGGTTTTCTGCCTTTCAATTCCAAGTTTTCTTTTTAACCACGAAGGCCCAAAATAATTTAGAATATCGAATCTCCCGTTTTTTTTAATATTTGCATGGTTCTTCATTTTATATCAGACTCTTCCTGCACTATTCCCGCGTTATTTACCATAGGTAGAATACTTTGAGAAAGAGACAGGCGACAAGTGCTTTAGTTCTCTATGGTATGTTTGTGACCGTTGTAGATAATTGAGTGGCTGACGGCTGATATCATGTTGGTCCCTCTTACAATATCTCTGTATTTATTTTTTCTTCAGTTCTCTTTCTCTTTTAGCCAAAAGAAAGGAATTTCACTCCTCTGTCCCATTTACATCCGTAACCATCCCCCTCCTGCGCTGTCCAACTTTGACCACATGCAGGGGAAAACGAAGGAAAAGGAGGGGTGCCATTTGCTTTGACGGCATTTCAGCAACAACCCCATCTGTTGCAAAAATAAAAAAACACTTTGCACTGCGATATCTTCGATTTGTCAAGGTCACTTGACTCCTTCCGAATCTTAAGGTTTTCAAATAAAAAAAGTAATTCTTTCTTATTTTTTTTCGGGCCATAGGGGAAAAATGTAACGCACTGATTTGCCGGTAACGGTACATTGATTATTTTGTTGCCTGTTCTATTGTCTGGAGGCCACCGTATAGTTAAACTCACACTTTTCTGTTCTATTATTAAGCGGCACTCGTATAGTAAATCTGTGCAGTGTCAATATAGTACATGGATTATTTTGTTGTTAGTGTTATTGTTTGGTGGTACCCATATAGTTAATCTGTCACTTTTGATATCATTAATAGGTTTCAACAGTGATATTTTGTTAGGTTGATTCTTCATTAATTTACCCTTCAACTATGTTTGTTTTGTAGGTAACTGATAGCTTATTATTGTTTGGGTGAAACTAAACAAGCTAATTTTGTCACTTTTGTAACTTCTCATATAATACTATTACCTTGAATTTACGGAACATAGCCAATTATATTAAAGTTAAATATTAGAATAACGTAAATTATTAATCGAGAAACAGTATACATTCAAACAATTAATTCTTAAATTTTACTACGTACCATGTCAAAAGTTTGAAGATTTGTTGTTGCATGAGATACTGTTTTGTTTGCATTAACCTGACCTAAATAGTCGAGTGATAGGAAATTATTCCAGAAGTCTTCTTGAGTTTAAATCTGTAGTAGGAAAGTAATTATTTAAAATAAAACAATAATACTAAGATATATATGTGCGCAATAACAAATAATTTATAGGCGTTTCGAAATAATTATCATAAACGAGCATCATGAGCAAGTAGTTATGTTAGTAGTAGAAGAAGAAGTAGAAGAAATAAAAGTTACAAACAGCAGACTACTCGTGGCGGATCCTCCTGTAATTTGAAAATAAACGTAGAAAAATTCATTTTCGGACTGTAACCTTATCGAAAAGCTTTTAGATCAAACCTTAATATTATATGATTTAGTGTAAAACAGGAGGACTCCATAAAATTTAGTAAGATACCGTTTGGCTGCCACCCAATAAACATTTCGTGTATGGTCTGCCATGTTAGAAAATCATGAAGGAACTGGAGTCGGAGTGCGAAGGGATTCAACAACTAAATCTGTGAACTTGGAAGTAGAAATTCTTTGCAGTCGGTATCTAGTGTCTGTTTTTAAAAAAATTTGCTGCCATTCAAGTAACATAATTTTTATTTCTATTCGTCTAAGATTGAAGCTGACAACCTGAGATGGCGCCTCGTGGACTACAACCGTAACATCACCATAGTGACGTAATATTCTGAACATTAACTGGGACGATAAAAACCAGCTCGATTAAATATACAAGGGTTTGATATTATGATGTCTAGCTAAATTAGTGTTGCGTTACGCATCTTACGCATTTTCTATACATCTCTCCACTTTTATATTCTTGTCCTAAAGAATGAATTTTAATGATACTTGATAATAATAATAACATGTCAATCTCAATCAAAATTTGTTTGGTTGTTCGTATTCTTATTAGCTATGATCACTGTGAATATTACCGGTACATCTCGGAAACAGTCTTCATCACGTAAACATCTAGATAAATAGTGGCCTTATGTGTTTATTTAAAGGGGAGTTCAGCTTTGGTTTGCTGCGCTTCATGTAATAAGACTGACTCATTATTTAGATTAGTTCAATTAATGGTGCTGATCTGAATATAAATAATTTTTACTG
This sequence comes from Thermobia domestica, assembly GCF_964235325.1. Classification (NCBI taxonomy): domain Eukaryota; kingdom Metazoa; phylum Arthropoda; class Insecta; order Zygentoma; family Lepismatidae; genus Thermobia; species Thermobia domestica. Next base: position 194,127,129 of record NC_137458.1, on the reverse strand, counting down.
TGAAATGCAGGTTGTAATAAATATTTGCAAATGTGTTCTCTCAATGTCAAATATTTTGTCTTTTGGATTTTTTTTTGCAGTTGCATGTCGTTTGTAGATAGTTCACAAATCATCATCACGAAGTAGTTGTAATGTATTATAGTGTATGGCTGGATTAGTATATGCTCCTGCTTTGAAATTAATTGATAAAGATGGCAAGCAGTTTGTAGCAATGCGTACCGCTAATACACTTCATGCATACCTGGCTAGTGGTTAGGTTTGGTGGGATTCACTCATTGTTTTGAGACGTATATTATAATGATTATAAAGGCACTGGATCGGATCAGCCCATATCAATTTATGTCTTACATGTATATGTAATGTGTTTAGTCAGTCTTAGTAATGTTCCGTAGATGGCTACTTACCGTATTATAACTAACAAACTTCCAATGTGAATGATCTAGCAAATGCAAGCAAAATATTGTAATCCTTCTAAATTTATTAAGTTTTGGAATGCAATTGAGTGATACATTCAAAATTTGAACATTCTCAGAATTATCAGTAAAGTATGGACATATATGAACTAAAGTCGGCGATACGATCATAATTATTTTCTGCTGAAGCTATTATCAGTCCTCGTTGTATTCTTGGTTTGTAGCATTCATATTGTCTGGAACAATAAAAGTAATTTGTTCAAATTAATTTTATTTATCAAATTTGCGTTTTTGCATTAATGCATATATACATATATTTTTTCATACGTAACTAATATATATTTGCAAACACAAAACTATAAAAATAAGATAAATAATTTCTTTACAGATCTTACTGCTGGTGTACAATTCTAGAAATGACCTGGGTTAAATAACTATCGATATGGATTTTTTTCTTTTCCATTACCTTTTTCGGTTTTTTTAAATGCTAATTAAATTGTAAATATTTAAACATTGAGTTTAAGTAACTGCACACGATAAGGTGTGTCAGAAGAGTGACTATCCAATCCTGGTATTTTTTTTAATTTTATGGCAGGAAAAGTAAGCGTTATAAAGTGGCTTAATTCAGCCCGGATTTATTCCTTCTGATATTGTGATTAATTTTAAATAAATAAAGTGTCTTCTTTCTCCTGTTTGTAAGGAGGGAGAGGTACGTTACAAAGTGGCGACCTTTCAGCTTCAGGATAAATAAGAGTTTTTTTTAACTAGAATATGTATTACTGATGTAAGATCTTGTAGTTAGGACTAGTGGAGATTTTTATGGGAGATGTTGGAGATGCGTGACTCAAATAATATGTAAAGATGAGTGAAGTGGAAATCAGTCAACATGAACTAGAAAAATGTGGGTATTGTGGTGATAGAGATAACTCAAAAGACAGATTATTCATTAGTTGTGAACGATGTCAGAAATGTTTTCATGTCAGTTGTATAGGATTAATCTCTAGTGAGTTGGAAATTTTGAAACAAAATGAGAAGGATTGGTACTGTGCTGAATGTCTGATTCTACGAGAAAAGAACTTAAGTAATGATGAATGTGCTGGTGATGTAGATACTTCCGGTGTGAATCAAAACACTATTGGTGAGAAGAATGCAAAGCCTGCACAATCAGTGCCGAGAATTGAGATAGATGGGGGACCTTTTTTGGAAACAATAAAATCTCTTATTACAGGATTAGAAACAAAAATAGACAATAAAATGTCTTTATTATGCACTGAGATTAGGAATGATATGTCTTCGTTAAGAGCTGAAACTAGTAATAACATGGCTTTAAGTATAGGTGATTTAAAATCTGATATGTCAAGGATGAGGAATGACATTGTATTTCTAAAAGAATCGTTTTCTTCTATGAAAATCGAATTAAAGAATGAAGTTGTAACTGATATCGCTTCTAACGGAACAGAAATAAGAACTATGGGGTCACAATTAACTGATATTATTGGACACACAGATACCCAAGTAGTCAAAGATTTCTGTAGTGTCTTAGATGAAACAAGTAATAATAGTTATTGTAGTTTGCAAACAAACGACGAGGCTGCGTTAGAAGCGCCTGAGTTTAGGTCTCATATCAATGTTGTTAATAATAATAATTTAACTGATGAGGCTGATTACAATGATGTAGAAGTAATGATAGATTTATTTTGTAGTAGTAGACGTAAGTTGATAGATGTTGATAAATATTTGTTAAAAGAACCCCAAGTGATAAACGATAGCTCTTTAATGTATGCTTATTATGAAAAGGATCCATATGATAGGGTAGCGAATTTTAGTAAAATAGATACGGTAAGACTTCGTATAACAAATTATGACATTGAGATTTTCTCCTGGATTTGTGCTAAAAGAAGAATGATTGAATTTAGAAAACAGAGAAAAGGAATAGAGAAACCTAACCGAATAACGAGTAGGGATTTCAACTTAAAGAGATTGAAAGTTTTTATGTGATTGATAGGAAACTGCTCTAGCCAGGGTCGAAGGCATATGCTAACTGAAAAGCACGGCTGGAAGTGGATAGAACCACTTCATAAGATTAGACAGGCTAAAATCTCACCGCCTGTATTAGCTCCTCCAATGTGAAATGTTAGACGTGGATTTTTGGTTGTTTTGCTCTTGTTGTAATTTTAATAGTTTATTAAGTTACGTTTTGTGATGTTCTATAGTTATTGTAGGATGTAAAGAATTATATATGCGATGAAAAGAGGGTAGGATTTAACTTGATTTATAAATTTCTTTTCTGGTGGCCTTATCTTACCTAAAAAAAAATTGTGTAAGGGAGCAGCAAACTGAAGAGAAGCGCCAATATCGTGAGTTGAACGAAAAAACAGTAAACAGAATAAAAGTTATGGAAAGGAACGTGATTGACGCGTATAGACATGGACGGGAACAATGCAAATAAATTCAGAAAAACTAAAACAACTATTGATAAAGCAAGTGGATGAGGAGAAGGTTGGCTACGAAAATTTGTCTCGCGAACAGTTCGAACAGGTAGGAAGTAGACGAAATAATCAGGCAAGTAACGATAATCAAAATCCTTTAGGAATGGTGTCAGAAACCAACGGAATTGAATGTAATATATTGTATGAGAGTAATGAAAATCGAGCATTTGAATTAGATGAAACTCGAACGAGCCGCGAAAGAGAATATGTGCAATTGAATCTCTCTTCGTCAGATACGGATGAAGAAAAGAACACCCCTCAGATTAAACATATGCGTATGAGAACTGACAATGTTAAAAAGAGAACTTCATGTCGAGAAACAGGTGTCCATCATTGTCGAAGGGTTTCAACGGTAGATGATAGAGTAGGTATAGAAATTTCAGGTCAAAGTAAAGGAGATATGAATTGGCAAAACAGTCCATCACATAAAATGTGCGGAGGATCTTATTTGCGTGAATTACATCATTTCCCGCGATTTGATGGACAAATGACTCAAGGTATTCCACATATTTTCCTCGATGATTTAATACATACCATGAGCATGTATTTATTAATGGACCAAGATCGTATGTATATAATTCCTCGTTGCTTCGAAAAGTCTGCGAAGATTTTGTACAGAAGTGTGGTAGGTCGGATTAAAACTTTTCAATACCTATCGGAACGCATGGAGAGGGCACATAAGCGCCGGCTCTCTTCGTTAAGATATGACAAAAACAAATATGCTTCTCTATTGGAGGAGCAGGAATCAAAAATCTAATTGGATAGTGAATGAAGATAATAGAATCAGACCTATCATAGAAGCTCAACACTTCCCTATGATGTATGGGAATGGACCAAATCCTTACCTGGTGCTTGGGATGTATAATCTGAAACCAGCATTTGAGCAATATCCTCCGGTACCAGTAGTTTGTTCTCATTTCTCTCCAAATACACCGGTTGTAACTTCGGTTACATCCACATTGAATCCACGCTATCCTTCAGTCACTGTCGCGAGTTGAACCAATAATCATCGCAATTCTGTGTTTATGGGTAATTCTTCTCTTAAAAAACATACGAAATGGAAAACCATGTTAAAAACGTGCGCAGGACTTACTTAATTATTCGTACAATAGCACTATTAAATGTACGCCTGCGGAAGTATTCATTTCTTTCTCAGCAGCTGATAGGTTTCGAGAACAATTTCCTTGGCCTCCAGAATTGCTGAGTGTGGAGAATTCAAGGCGTTATATGCAAGTGGAACCTCGACTATTCTCAAAACGGAAAGGAAATTTACAAAAGAGTTCGAATCATTTGGTAGAGATTAAGGAAGGAAATTTGATAATTGTCCGAACTCATTTCCTTTCTGACGCTTTTAAGAAGATTACACATAAGTATATGCCTGTCTATACTGGGCCTTACGTGGTAACAAAATTACACAATAACTGTTTGGTTAAAGGATCTAAAGGGGAGAGAAGTACCAGCACAAAATTTATGTAATATTAAACTTTTTGATTGTTCGATAGAGAAACGAGAAGAATTACTTAAGCAGATGTTATACCTTTTACCACTGGTTTCTCAGTCCCCATAAGATAACATGTAATTTTTACTTCATGAATATCTACCGTAATATGGTACGTAACAACTTAAAATCTTCCATATAAATAGAGAAAATCAATAGTAATGAAATAGTTGTTTCAATTTCACGCTTAATGACGTAGATCGCGAGTAATGAACATTTTTTGGTAACATTGTAGTGGACTATATATTACATAGTGGTTGAATGTATCTGCTCCAATTTGCTCTTCACGAACAGATGTGCTGCTGACAAGCAGGGATTTCCCTTCCCCTCTCAAGTCCTTTTCCAATGGGTGTGGTAGAACGCCCCGGGGTGCCACCCTCATCCTATATGTTACCTTCTTTTCTACAGAGCAGGTAGATTTTCATGTAAACCCTCAAAAGAAAGAACACGACAATTTGAACTCTTACTTCTTACGATTTCCTGCAGCTGCATTAGTTAGTTCCAACGAGCGAACCTCCCGTCCAGCGGGCGGTGTTCCAACTTTATAATAGCACTTCCTGAACTGCAAAAAATATACTGTGGGTAGTAGGATCAACAGTTCGATACAGATCATGGCTGAAATTTAGCGTCCCTTTCCAGCACTAAGTTTATATGAGACATTTACATGAATACAAAATACATAATTCCCTGTAGTGATAGATTTGAAATTCCTAGCGGGTAGTTACTTCCACTCCCTGGCAACATTATTCACATTTTCAGGAAGTAATGAAAAAATCAACTTTACTTCAAGATCCATTCAGCAGAAACGATGGACAGAAACCCCTGAACCAAATTGCCTGTGAATAAACATACGTAAGTAACATTTCAAAAATACAGCAGCTCTTCCCGTTGGTATAATGCCTAGCTCGCTCATTTTGGAGCACGGATCTCGGGTTCGATACCGGGTGGAAGAGTTTTGAAATTTCAATGCGTTAGTAAGGATACGGATCCCACTGAAGACTCCGTAATCACCAGTCTCTATAAAGGACGGACGCAGTAATGTCACCATAATTTAGACAACGTGGGCAATTTTCTAATATTTCAGACTATGGTCATAAATATAAGTGGAACTAGGGCTTCGAACCTTTCTAGTCCTCATTACTCGAAAGTAAGTAAGTATAATATATACACATGGTGTTAGGAAATAACTTTGGGAAGTGAATCCTCACACCAAAACTGAAAAAGCCTATAGACCAATCTTGGTGCACAAATGCAGAAAGCTGGTTGTAATAGTACAAAAAAGAAATAGCTAGAGAGCGAAATGTTAGATAAGTGATTATTTTCAGCCTACATTCCAGTGAATAGAGGAAGTGTGTCAGTTTTCCAGGATTCTCCAGGAAAGGGGTGGCATTTTCTTGTAACTCTAAAACTAAGAGTAGTTTTCCGAACGGTGAAAATTAGGGTGGAAAAAGATTTTCTCGGAAACGACTGTAACGGATTTTGTTTATGTTTCATATATCAATATTGTATTAACAACCTTATACTATGTTATAAATAATTTCTTAAAAAAATTTATTCTGGTCTTGGGCTGAGTTCTTTTCTGACGTTTTAAAAAAAGACTCAGGCCATTCTGTGTATAGCCCGGCAGTATAGTGTAACTCATTTGTCCTACAAAGCATCCTATTTACCCTGAAAAATCTCCAAGTAGTAGTTTACTCTTGGGTTGCTTTTTCTTTCCTTTCTTTCTTTCTCATCGTCTTTTTTAGTTTTTCCGTTATCACGGTTGGAAATTCTAAATTATATTATAATGTGGAAACGTCATTTCATGATTTTGTCGTCAAGTCGGCATGGGTTAACGTTCTCGTAGAGTTACTATTTCACTAATGCGTGTTTACGGTCACATAGGACACATTTGAGGTGTGTGCGTATTGCAACATAAAATTACTCAATATAAGGAACCCTAATACATATATACACACCCACCCACCAAACTCCTAATTATTCAAAAAGAAGAAAAGAAAAAAAGGAGACTTGGCTTCGCCAACTTTTCCGTTCAAACGACAGAAACGTCTTTTTTTTACATTTGTTTTCGGTGATAAATAATATAAAATTAAAACTATCCTTCCAGAAAAAATGTTATACTAATGTTTCCGGCAAATAAGAAACAGACTTTCTTTGGTTGTATAATTGTGAGTGGTAGAGGTGGGAGCTTCGTAGGAGAATCCGTTCGTTTCCATAAAACAGACTTTTTTCAGTCACTTTTTAGGCGGTTCGTTTTCAAATATGCACACAAAAAAATCGATCTAAAGAAATTAGCCTTTTACTTTGCTGCATTTTTCTCTGAAGTGGGACATTGGTAAACGCACGGAAGTAGTGTGTGTGCAGGCGTGGGTGCGCGTTTTGCCCCGAAACATCGTTCGCAAACCGAGAGTGTTCGCGAAGAGACGGGTTCGTGAACCGTTGGTCCACTTCGTATATCGTCACTTTCAAGGCAGAAGGACGTAAGAAAAAAATCTTTTTTACATTTCCTAGTAGGTCTTGATGGCGTGCACCTGGCGGCAAATTGACCTAGCTGCTGTCAAGTCCTTTGGCTCTCAGAAGCAAAAATCAGAAGAGCGTACGTACTTTTTTCCCCTCAAGATTCATGAATATTTAAAAAGTGAAACATACATAATACTAAACAAATACCTATATGACAAATAGCAGAAAAAAATCACTATGTTACCTTTATAATGATATGGAAGTTACACAAAAAAATAATAATGTTATGCAAAACATATTTTGTTTCTCACGTAAAATTTGTGAAGTGTTATATACCTCCTTCTGCTTTGAACGCGACAATATATACCGGTAATTTCTCAGAACATACAGCCTATGCAACTATATGTTGCCACAAATGAAATTCAAAATATGAAGAAAATATGTAAATCACAATTAAAACACGTCAAAACAAACTTCAATCTCTGTGTATATTTAAAAATTGTTGCAGTGCAGGTACACTAAATGAAATAGTTCATTAACAAATTATATGCAACTATGAAATGCATCACCTGTATATACTAAATATCTAAAACTCTTATTATGTGGATGACCTCGCATTTAATTTCATAAACCAAATTAAGAATATCAGGATTAACAAACAGCAATATACATTCAGTGGAAATACTCATAATATATCTATATACATTCTAATGATCCAAGTAAAACAGATACATTGAACTAAATAATGGCTAGCTTATTAATGTTAACAAATTTAAATCAAAATATATACTTGTAATTCATAACACTAACACTAATATAAATTAATTCATAAAATACAATTATTACCAAGTTGAAAGCACCTAAAAGGAGGAAGAATGTTTATTTTTCTTTGTAAATGACCACGCTTTCCATAATTTTTCTCCGAGAATATTTCACATTTACAGTATTTCATCAATTGACAACAAAAGTTTTCTTTGAATAATAATAATAATTCCAAATAGCTCAAATTTTATATAAAATTTTGTTAAGTCTAAGACATTGATTTACATCTGCCGTTACTTGGACTCACGTAGATCAGCAAAATTATACTACCTGTGCTATTAATTTGACATATTTTCTACAAGTAATCTATTCATGTACTCTTACTATACAAAACAACAGAAAACACTGAAAAGCAGCTTTATTTAGTTCTTGCTTTTCTGGGCTGGGAAGCGTTTCTTTGCCGTCGATTTTACCAGTGGCGGATCTAGAAGGTAAAAACTGGGGGGCCAGCCAGTACCCATACTATGATAGATATATATAAACTTTCAAAAATATTAAATAATAGCTTAACTTATGTTGCCTCTCCCGGCCCTGGCTTAGATCTGTCACTGGATTTTGCAGAATTTACATTCTTTTCCTCTAAATGAAGAAATATGTATATTTATTCTTTTGCTTTCTTATTTGTTTTCAATCTTAGTTTCTCTAATAGGCAAAGAACGTTCTACGCGTGAATCGACAATTTCTGGCAGTAAACATTTCATATAGAATTGACTAAGCTTATCAATAATTTTAGACATGAATTCTTTCTCTCGTGTAATAGTAACTACCTGTATATAAGCGGAAATATAAACTACAAACTCGCACCTGTTGACATTATAGCATTGCATAGCATTGCAATTGTGTTTGAATTTGATAGAAATAATCACTATTCCGAGGGAGAAAGAAGTTTCCATCTTGACTACGTGACAGAGGAAATGTTTTGAAGCGTGTACACGCTTCATTAATACTAGCACCATGACGGGCAGTAAACGGACATTTAATTTCAACTAAATATATGTCACCGTCCTGACGAACTATTCCGTCTGGCGAAGCAGCAAGAAATGGGTATTCCTCATCGATATATAATCCGCATTTCTTAACTGTGACTCCAGACATCTCTTCATACAATTTCCGAGCAACTTCTTTCTTGCTTTTGCCCCACGCAAATGTATTTGTAGAAATTGTACGAGGATACAACAAATTTCTGACAAGTGGAGCTGTAGATTTGGAAGCCCTACAACAGGCAATCTTTTCTAAATTAGAAGCAGTTATCCTCAGTCTTTTTGACTCTCTCCATTTCTGACAATCTGCTTCTGCTCTTGTTTGTATTTCAATTTCGACTATTTTCTCTTTACTAATAGCAACTCTATTTCTGTAAAATTCTTCATACAGAATTTTCAGTTGATCATTCAAAATGTCAGATGCACCATAATCCAAATCTCTCTACTGTATTTCTTTCTGATGCTTGTACTTACTTAAAATTATTGTACTTCATACATTCTCGGAACAGTGATTTCCTTGACTTGTATTTTCTATTAGCCAATTATTTCTTTGATCTTTTAAGGATAAGCTTCGCCTTTGGTGAAAGTTGGTTTTTTCTTTGCATTTTCCTATATTGCTTACGCTGCCACTCATTGCCAGGTTCACTTTGTGATAATACTGCTGTACATATCCTTCTTCCGTAACTTGCTCCGCGAGAGAAATCAATTCTTTTACCTGCTGTAAATTTGGTTACTTGTGACATAAAATTTTCAGCAGCATTGTTAGTCTTATTGAAGACAAGAGAATCGTTTAATGCGATTAGTCGAATGAGTACTTCGTCGATTAAGAACATCATGTCAGTTTTTTGAAGAAGGGCTATTGAATTGATTTCGCTTGATGTGCTTGGACAGTTCATATTGCATTTACTGTGGTCACCAAACGCATGGAATGGTAAACTTCGTAGCGTTGTTCTCAGGAACTCAATTACTTCTTCTTTGCTGCTACTTTCTGTTATCTTTAGGCCACACTGGCTGATTAAATTTCTGACTTCTGTTGAGATAAACTCAATTTGTGATTTTAAAAGTTTTCTGGCTTGTAATCCTTCTTTACCTGGAAACATCTTGGTGTTTTCTGAAGCAGCATGCAATATTTTCCGAAAGTTCCGGATAACATGATTCGCACATTCTATTTTTTTTAACGTTATGTGATGACGCATACTTGACATGTTCGTTTACTTTATTTATTACAGAGGAGTCACCGTCTCCAACAATTTTATCACAAATTACTCCATATTCATCAAACAGCCATTTCAGTCCATCCACAATAATGTCGGCTTCCATGGAGGTTGAAGATGGAGTCCAGTTAGCATTACATGTATGCTGTTTCGGTTCTTCTTTCTTCTTGGTTGCTGTTTGGCAAATAACACAATATTTATTTCGCACATTTGCAAATAGAACTTTCTTTGTTTTTTCTCCAATTATAACAGCCATTCCACTTTGGGAATCAAAATTATGTCCGTACGAACGCTTACACCAACCACCGTCTACAATGACTGTTATCATTGGTAGTCCTGTATCTGTAACACTCCCCACGCGGATAGCTTCTGTTTTTTCTTCTATAATATTTTTTCTTACAGTTTCCACTTTTAGTTCTGACATTATATCCCACTCGCTTTCCATGTTTATTGTAATTAATCATTTGTGTGTTTATTGTAGTTCAGTGACCCTTTATATCACCGAGGCTATGAGACGTGGACTTTGAATGCTTTCCTACCGGGAATCAAATCCAGGACCTCGTGCTCCGAAGTCACGTCCGCGTTAGCCATTAGACCAATTATGAGGACTGCTGAATCCGTAGTGATGTAAATAAATGAGGAATTAGTATATGGTATTACGCACTTTACGTGGGAAACCTTTGCTTTCAAGGCAAATACACAATAAAGTAATTTGACACAAATGTTCATACGTAACTGATATTGTTATAAATGCTTCCGAGATCTTTTCTTCTTTCTTTTAACGTTCTAAACGGAGCTACTTTTTTTTCGCAATTTCAGAAAAAGCAGAGAGAATATCAAACGAAAATTTGTAACTAATACTATGAAACAACCGTGTTCTTTGTTTGAGTGATCCTGATGTAAACAAAGAGCAATTGTATCCCAGTGGAGAATTTAGAAGCCTTCTCCCGCAAAGTAAGGATGACTCACCCTTACATATAATATCGAAATGCATAAAAAGAATTGATAACGAATAAAATACTGAAATAACGAACTATTATTATTATTATTATTATTATATTATTATTATTATTATTATTATTCATTAGTCTCCACCATTAGAATCAGGGGTGGCTTTAGGAGTTTAATTTTGGGTAGGCCCGCTCCCTCGCGTATGGATATATATGCACATTTGATTGATTAATTGCCGAGATCGGCATGACTCGAGCTAAAACTCGACTTTACTCGAATTCAACTCGAGTTTCGAGTTGAGTCAAGAGTAATTTTCTCCAGTCGAATCACTGTTTTGAGGTCGAGTTTGATAAATGGCTCCTTCGTTCAGCTCGTTTTAACTCGTTTTGAAATCATGGCCTGATTAAACTGGAAAGTGAAAGTCATGAGAAATGTAAGCAGTAATGTGGAATACTTATAGTGTTGCTCATGATAGGGGTACATCTCGTCTCGTACTTTTAGTGAATCTTGTGAGGTACTTTTAGTGTCTCGTCTCGTCTCAGTAACGAGACAACAATAGATTTTTATAACGAGACAGCATCAAATGTCGTGAGCAAAAATACAAGTATATAATGTAGTTCTTACCATCAAGGCTGAGACATACACGATCGAATTTTTGAGACCAAGCAGAAGTTTAACCCACAAACGCCCCTTGTGCCACCAGTGACCCACTTTATTTTTCACTACGTTACATGGGCTATATCATTCAGTTAGCCTAACCCCCGTTGTTCCACTTCAGGCACACTACCCGTTCTCTTGTTGTATGAATTTCGTTCAGTTTTTTTCTCAGGTTTTCGATGTAACACGGTATTGTTCAAGGCAGTTGCTAACGAATAAAACTGGTCTTGGGCGTTTGTGGGTTAACCCTGGTAGTGGTGTCAGCTGGCTCGCCTCGGTTCAACTGAGCGAACTGCTCCAGCCGGCTTGGTTGAGACAAGTCACCGACTCGGCTAAGTTGAACCAATGGTTCGAACCGGCTCGGTTGGGATGAGCCACCGACTCGGCACATGTGAGCCAACGGCTCGAGCCAACTCCGTTAACTCAGCTCAACTGAGCCGAAGGCTCGAACTGGATCGGTTGGGGTGAGCCATCAGGTCGATTCGGTTCGGTTCGGGTGAGCCACCAGTTCGAGTCAGCTCGGTTAGGTGAGTTGTTGGCTCGGCTCACTTCTCGTTTCAGTTCGATAGTGAATGAGCTGTGAGCCGAGATGCTCGAGCCGTTGACAACCCTAAACCCGGGCCGAGCAGTTTTGAACATGTTTGGCCGGGACCCTATAACTTTTAACATTTTTTTTTCTCGAGCCCAAATACTTGCTTCTCCGGAACTCAAACCAAGAACCCCGTGACCGATGCCCTTTCCTCTTGAAGACTTCTCGACGACCGAGATCGACAGTCAACTAGTTTTTAGTATTCAGATAACTACCTACCTTTCATGGTTATACACGATGTTAGAATAATAATAATAATAATAATAATAATAATAATAATAATAATAATAATAATAATAATAATAATAAGTATCCCTGTGTGTAGATAATATGATTGATAATTATATTGTCAATGCAGGATACTTGAAGAGAGTACTTGGAAATACATACAGGGCTTAGCTCGAATTGGCTCGACTCGACTCGAAACGACCCAAATTGGAGTCGGGTTGCAGGAAACTTTTCGAGTCGAGCTCAAAGATGTCTGCTTAGACTCGAGTCGAGTTTCAAAGAAAACTCGTTCAAACTCGCTCGTGCTCATCCCTAATTAATGAGAATAGGAAATTACTTTTACAGTAATGGTTGATGCTGTTTATTAAATAATTATTTACCATTAATATAAAAAGTGGAAAATATATTTACTCTTTATTGTATGTTTTAGTATTTATATATTTTTCAAAATTTTTGGGTAGACCCGTGCCTACCCGGCCTACCCGCTAAAACCACCACTGATTAGAATTCTACAGGAAACGAACTTATCTTCGAACATCACGTTTGAACGAAGTTAGTGTCAATTTTTCTGATGTGTTCAGTTTCGATGATCAACAGTGCTAATCCTGAAAGTCTTTCCTGAAGCACTGAACTTCTCTCTCGTATATATATATTCTGAAAGGAAAAAATCAAATGACATTGATGTTTGTCGCTTCCTGTGGCATCCTCTTTCGGTTTTGTACTTGGCAAGAACTACCAGATCCATGAATTGCACTAATTAGTTGTTAGGCCCATCATTAGATGCGGTCCCCACGAGCCCTTCGCCTGCACACCCTTGAACAAAATAACTCTAAATTTTCTTGCAACTGAAGCTGTTTTGGTATCAGTATCATATTTCAGTATCTTCAGAAATCATATTGCATTTTAAGTCGGCCTCATACTGACAGGGAATATAGCTACAGGCTGTGTACATACATCTTGTAGAGTGTATACATTCATCACATAAAATATTGCAGGATGAGAAAGCCTGTTTTAAACTGTAATGAAGTTAGTCAAAAGAGTGATAATTTCAGATTGTATTCCCGGAGGAGGGTAGACCTTCAATGTACAGAAAAAAATGAAGTCCCACGGTTATGCCGGTTAGGCTAAAGGAAACGGTGATGATGAGAGATGAGTGGAATGAAGAAAGTGGGAGTAAACGGGAGAACCGCGAGAAAACCGACGAGCACGGTGCTTGTCCACCACAAAGTCCACACGGCGCGAGCTTGGATCGAACCAGGGACCCCAAGTACCGGAGGTGAACGCTCTACCACTGAGTCACCGTTCCCCCTTTCAATGTACAGAAGTGGTGAAAATAGTATTGTGAAAATACAGGTAACCCGCGTCGAGCACTATCGGGGATACGCAGCAAGGGAGGGAGCTACCCCCGATCCAGCCCCTGAAATCATTTCATCATTGAGTCGAAAGTGAACGGTACGGAATTGCACACAGGGCCGTAACGAATACCTCCGCTACTCCCATGATGCAAGGAGACCCATAGTTTATGGACCCATCTAATGATGGTCATAACAACAATTTTTACTCATATTCATCGATATTTTGACAATTTTGTGTAAGTGCAATTCGGACAGGGATGTGACAGAAAGTGATAAAATATCATCGAGAATTTGTCTGTATATAGCCTCAGAACCTGCAACATTTTCTATCGTTTCTTCTTCCATAAAACGTTTGAAGTTGCTTCCGTTCTTTTGAGCTAAAGCAAAATAGAACAAATAATCCCCGTACTTCTTTCCAAAAGCGTACGAAAAGTATAAGAACAATCAAAGGTCAGCAGCGTCTTCTCTTTTGCCGGCGAAACAAAATAATTAAAGACATGCTCGCTTCCAGTGGAACTCCGTTCGTGGTAACTAGTGCATAATTATTATTTACTGGAAACACAGACTTATTGGACAGATATGTCTGTAATTTCTAGTAAATAATAAAAGAATAAAAGTATTATTATTATTATTCCATAAAATCACTTCTTCCTATCTTTTGTCGTAGGATTGATCAATATTGAAACGAGAAGGTTTAGTACATTTCAGCCACTTTCGGTCGCCAGATCACTGCCAAAATCTGTACAGCAAATTTAGGATGTCACACGAGTGTACCTTCACAATTTCATGTTAAAAGATTCAAAATTATGACCTGTAGTGTGGTACAGACAGACAGACAGACAAAGGCATAAATACAGATCTAGTTGTCCCAGGAGCCTCACTAACGTTCGTCAAGTATTATTATTTGTTCCATTTTCTCTATGTTTTTCGATATAAAATATCCATATGAATCCTACACAGTGTGTGGGGCTTTCCTCAGGGGTACCGAAGCGAGATTTATGCTATAAGTACCGTGCTCAGTGCTGTCAAGGCATACATTTTTACCTACTTGGAATCCACCCTCTTATCAGGGAATTGTGTTGGGAGCATATCTAAGAATTAAGTCCTGTATGAAACCTCTGCACAGTCATTGCACATTGCTGTAACATGCATTTTTAGATAGTGTATGTGTGACTTCTTTTACATCGATATGGACCGCCACTTCACAGTTCTCCGTCTTTGAAATAACGCGTATTTGAATGTACTTTTTCAACGGTTTGGGAGATCCTAGATCTGAAATATGCATTTTTCCTTACAGGTCCATATGAACATTGTTGGTATAGTTGATTCCTAATATATATATATGAACATGATATTTTAGAAATGTAAATTACATTAGAAAAAAATTAGAATTTATATAAGAGAAGTGAAGTAGCAATAGTGAAATAGCAGTACTATATTTCAAAATATTTATTTCATTATATATATTTGATTGTTAGTATTTACTTTTCAGATTCTCTTCGTTTCTTCCAGTATTTCTGAAGCTGGTAACCTTGACGAGATCTCTTTTTTTGGCAGGCGAGAGTAACATATCTTCTTCCTCTCTTTGAGACTTCCATTCTCTTGAACTATTCACAACACAAACACACAGCACGGAATCCCAGCTACAATGTTCCAAGATTGCTCTGAAAATGCAAGGGTCAAGCTGCTCTTCTGCTTAGTTCACAGGGGGTTCTTTTAGCGTACAAGAGACAAAACATGTAGAAAAGCAAGTTGAAACGTATGTTCCATACCGAGGCTTCAAAGATCATTATCTTGGTTCTACGAAGTATTTCGTTGACACGTGTGTCACATTCATTAGCTTTCGCCGAAAAAGCAAATTCAGATCGTTGCCATCGTAAAGTTGTAGAAACTCTGTAGGGAAATGTGGATGGGAGAGGGAAGGGAAGTTGCTCAAGACGGAGGTGGTAGACGTGAGTTTCTTTTCTCTGGATCTCTCCACAATGCATCCTTCCCTGCATATGTTCTTCAAAGAATGTCGCCCGGAGTAATTTATGAAGTCTATAACTGGTAATTTTACTGTTTACCTATAGTACGGTAGTGATTATCTCATTACGGAAGTAATTATTACAATTAATCTAAGTCATTAAGTTTAAAATTGAGATAACTACCACCTTTGTATTACTGTTTGGCATTCATATAGAAAATTGTAAGTTTCTAAGTGCAGTATTTTGTAAGATATTTATGAATTTAATTTTACATGTTATCTTATGGAGATTCAAAAGGCTCTGATGATAGGTACACATCCCCTTAAGGATTTCAAATAAAAAAGGTAATTCTTTCTTATTTTTTTCGGGCCATTGGGGAAAAATGTAACGCACCAGTTTGCCGGTAACGGTACATTGATTATTTTGTTGCCTGTTCTATTGTCTGGTGGCCCCCGTATAGCTAAACTCACAATTTTCTGTTCTATTACTTGTCGGCACTCGTATAGTTAATCTGTGCTGTGTCAATATAGTACATGGATTATTTTGTTGTTGGTGCTATTGTTTCGTAGTACCCATATAGTTAATCTGTCACTTTTGATATAGTTAATAGGTTATAACAGTGATATTTTGTTAGGTTGATTCTTCATTAATTTTTCCTTTAACTATGTTTGTTTTGTAGGTAAATGATAGCTTATCATTGTTTGGGTGAAACTAAACAAGCTAATTTTGTCACTTTTGTAACTTCCCATATAACACTATTACCTTGAATTTACGGAACATAGCCAATTATATTAAAGTTAAATATTAGAATAACGTAAATTATTAATCGAGGAACAGTATACATTCAAACATTTAATTCTTAAATTTTACTACGTACCATGTCAAAAATTTGAAGATTTGTTGTTGCATGAGATGCTATTTTGTTTGCATTTACCTGACCTAAATAGTCGAGTGATAGGAAATTATTTCAGAAGTCTTCTTAAGTTTAAATCTGTAGTAGAAAAGTAATTATTTAAAATAAAACAATAATACTAAGATATATAAGTGCGCAATAACAAATAATTTATAGGTGTTTCGAAATAATTATCGTAAACGAGCATCGCTTGCAAGTAGTTATGTTAGTAGAAGAAGAAGAAGAAGAAGAAGAAATAAAAGTTACAAACAGCAGACTACTCGTGGCGGATCCTCCTGTAATTTGAAAACAAACTTAGAAAAAATATTTTTGGACCGTAACCTTATCGAAAAGCTTTTAGATCAAACCTTAATATTATATGATTTAGTGTAAAACAATAGGACTCCACAAAAAATTAGTAAAATACCGTTTGGCTGCCACTCAATAAACATTTCGTGTATGGTTACCATGTTAGAAAATCATGCAGGAACTGGAGTCGGAGTGCGAAGGGATTCAACACCTGAATCTGTGAACTTGGAAGTTGAAATTCTTTGCAGTCGGAATCTAGTGTCTGTTTTTAAAAGAATTTGCTACCGTTCAAGTAACATAATTTATTATTTCTATTCGTCTAAGATTGAAGCTGATAACCTAAGATGGCGCCTCGTGGACTACAACCGTAACATCACCATAGTGACGTAATATTCTGAACATTAACTAGGACTATAAAAACAAGCTCGATTAAATATGCAAGGGTTTTATATTATGATGTCTAGCTAAATTAGTGTTGCGTCACGCATCATACGCATTTTCTATACATCTTTCCACTTTTATATTCTTGTCCTAAAGAATGAATTTTAATGATACTTGATAATAATAATAACATGTCAATCTCAATCAAAATTTGCTTGGTTGTTCGTATTCTTATTAGTTATGATCACTGTGAATATTACCGGTACATCTCGGAAACAGTCTTAATCAAGTAACCATCTAGATAAATAGTGGCCTTATGTCTTTATTTAAAGGAGAGTTCAGCTTTGGTTTGCTGCGCTTCATGTAATAAGACTGACTCATTATTTAGATTAGGTCAATTAATGGTACTGATCTGAATATAAATAATTTTTACTGTGAAATGCGGGTTGCGATAAATATTTGCAAATGCGTTCTCTCGATATCAAATATTTTGTCTCTTGGATTTTTTTTTTTTTTTTTGTAGTTGCATGTCATTTGTAGATAGTTCACAAATCATCATCACGAAGTAGTTGTAATGTATTATAGGGTATGGCTGGATTAGTATATGCTCCTGCTTTGAAATTAATTGATAAAGATGGCTAGCAGATTGTAGCAATGCGTACCGCTAATACACTTCATGCATACCTGGCTAGTGGTTAGGTTTGGTGGGATTCACTCATTGTTTTGAGACGTATATTATAATGATTATAAAGGGACTGGATCGCATCAGCCCATATCAATTTATGTCTTACACGTATAATACTGTGTTTAGTCAGTCTTAGTAATGTTCCGTAGATGGCTACTTATCATATTATAACTAACAAACTTCCAATGTGAACGATCTAGCTAAAGAAATGAAAGCAAAATATTGTAATGCTTCTAAATTTATTAAGTTTTGGAATACAATTGAGTGATACATTCAAACTTTGAACATTCTCAGAATTATCAGTAAAGTATGAACTAAAGTCGGCGATACGATCATAATTATTTTCTGCTGAAGCTATTATCAGTTCTCGTTGTATTTTTGGTTTGTAGCATTCATATTGTCTGGAACAATAAAAGTAATTTGTTCAAATTAACCTTATTTATCAAATGAGCGTGTTTTTACATTAATGCATATATACATATATTTTTTCATACGTAACTAATATATATTTGCAAACACAAAACTATAAAAATAAGATAAATAATTTCTTTACAGATCTTACTGCTGGTGTCCAATTCTAGAAAGGACCTGGGTTAAACAACTATCGATATGGATTTTTTCTTTTCCATTTCCTTTTTCGGTTTTTTTAAATGCTAATTAAATTGTAAATATTTAAACATTGAGTGACTATCCAATCCTGGTACGTTTTTTTAATTTTATGGCAGGAAGAGTAAAAGTTATGAAGTGGCTTAATGCAGCCCGGATTTATTCCTTCTGACATTGTGATTAATTTTAAATAAATAAAGTGTCTTCTTTCTACTGTTTGTAAGGAGGGAGAGGTACGTTACAAAGTGGCGACCTTTCAGCTTCAGGATAAATAAGTTCTTTAAACTAGAATATGTATTACTATGTAAGATCTTGTAGATAGGACTAGTGGAGAGTTTTATGGGAGATGTTGGAGATGCGTGACTCAAATAATATGTAAAGATGAGTGAAGTGGAAATCAGTCAACATGAACTAGAAAAATGTGGGTATTGTGGTGATAGAGACAACTCAAAAGACAGATTATTCATTAGTTGTGAACGATGTCAGAAATGTTTTCATGTCAGTTGTATAGGATTAATCTCTAGTGAGTTGGAAATTTTGAAACAAAATGAGAAGGATTGGTACTGTGCTGAATGTCTGATTCTACGAGAAAAGAACTTAAGTAATGATGAATGTGCTGGTGATGTAGATACTTCCGGTGTGAATCAAAACACTATTGGTGAGAAGAATGCAAAGCCTGCACAATCAGTTGCGAGAATTGAGATAGATGGGGGACCTCTTTTGGAAACAATAAAATCTCTTATTACAGGATTAGAAACAAAAATAGACAATAAAATGTCTTTATTAAGCACTGAGATTAGGAATGATATGTCTTCGTTAAGAGCTGAAACTAGTAATAACATGGCTTTAAGTATAGGTGATTTAAAATCTGATATGTCAAGGATGAGGAATGGCATTTTATTTCTAAAAGAATCGTTTTCTTCTATGAAAATCGAATTAAAGAAAGAAGTTGTAACTGATATGCTTCTAACGGAACAGAAATAAGAGCTATGGGGTCACAATTAACTGATATTATTGGACACACAGATACCCAAGTAGTCAAAGATTTCTGTTGTGTCTTAGATAACAAACAATAATAGTTATTGTAGTTTGCAAACAAATGACGAGGCTGCGTTAGAAGCGCCTGAGTTTAGGTCTCATATCAATGTTGTTAATAATAATAATTTAACTGATGAGGCTGATTACAATGATGTAGAAGTAATGATAGATTTAGTTTGTACTAGTAGACATAAGTTGATAGATGTTGATAAATATTTGTTAAAAGAACCCCAAGTGATAAACGATAGCTCTTTAATGTATGCTTATTATGAAAAAGGATCCATATGATAGGGTAGCGAATTTTAGTAAAATAGATACGGTAAGACTTCGTATAACTAATTATGACATTGAGATTTTCTCCTGGATTTGTGCTAAAAGAAGAATGATTGAATTTAGAAAACAGAGAAAAGGGATAGAGAAACCTAACCGAATAACGAGTAGGGATTTCAACTTAAAGAGATTGAAAGTTTTTATGTGGTTGATAGGAAACTGCTCAAGCCAGGGTCGAAGGCATATGCTAACTGAAAAGCACGGCTGGAAGTGGATAGAACCACTTCATAAGATTAGACAGGCTAAAATCTGAACGCCTGTATTAGCTCCTCCAATGTGAAATGGTAGACGTGGATTTTTGCTTGTTTTGCTCTTCTTGTAATTTTAATAGTTTATTAAGTTACGTTTTGTGATGTTCTATAGTTATTGTAGGATGTAAAGAATTATATATGCGATGAAAAGAGGGTAGGATGTAACTTGATTTATAAATTTCTTTTCTGGTGGCCTTATCTAACCTAAAAAAAATAAAATTTGTGTAAGGGAGCAGCAAACTGAAGAGAAGCGCCAATATCGTGAGTTGAACGAAAAAACGGTAAACAGAATAAAAGTTTTGGAAAGGGACGTGATTGACGCGTATAGACATGGACGGGAACAATGCAAACAAAATACAGAAAATCTAAAACAACTATTGATAAAGCAAGTGGATGAGGAGAAGGTTGGCTACGAAAATTTGTCTTGCGAACAGTTCGAACAGGTAGGAAGTAGACGAAATAATCAGGCAAGTAACGATAATCAAAATCCTTTAGGAATGGTGTCAGAAACCAACGGAATTGAATGTAATATATTGAATGAGAGTAATGAAAATCGAGCATTTGAATTAGATGAAACTCGAACGAGCCGCGAAAGAGAATATGTGCAATTGAATCTCTCTTCGTCAGATACGGATGAAGGAAAGAACACCCCTCAGATTAAACATATGCGTATGAGAACTGACAATGTTAAAAAGAGAACTTCATGTCGAGAAACAGGTGTCCATCATTGTCGAAGGGTTTCAACGGTAGATGATGAGTAGGTATAGAAATTTCATTTCAAAGTAAAGGAGATATGAATTGCCAAACAGTGCATCACATAAAATGTGCGCAGGTTCTTATTTGCGTGAATTACATCATTTCACGCGATTTGATGGACAAATGAATCAAGGTATTTCACAGATTTTCCTCGATGATTTAATACATACCATGAGCATGTATATATTAATGGAGCAAGATCGTATGTATATAATCGCTCGTTGCTTAGAAAAGTCTACGAAGATTTGGTACAGAAGTGTGGTAGGTCGGATTAAAACTTTTCAAGATTTTGTAACCTTGTTCAAATTACAATACCTATCGGAACGCATCGAGAGGGCACAAAAGCGCCGGTGTAACGGGCAATTTTTACCTAACAAATTATTACCCTAGAAGATAAAATTTGTCTGGGAAAATTTGAAGTCAACAATAGGGGTACAAATAATATCATGAAAATATTACCCTACATATCAATCAAATATATTGTTGAAAGATGAGTAAAAATTGACCAGGAAAAAATGATCTCACAGGAAAAAGGGTAATAATATCCCGGGCAAATAGTACCCTTTTTCTAAACTCTATAGAATTACACTATAAATTTCTCCTAAGGAGGGTAATAATTGACCGGGAAAAAATGACTTTCACGAAAGAGGGTAATAATATCCCGGGCAAATTTTACCCTATAGCTAAACTCGCTTGAACTACACAGTAAATTTCTCCTAACGAGGATAACAATTGACCAGGAAAAAATGATTTCTCAGGAAAGAGGGTAATAATATCCCGGGCAAATTGTACCCTATAGCTAAACTCGCTTGAGCTACACAATAAATTTCTCCTAAGAAGGGTAATAACACTAGTTAACAAAGGTTTTGTTACATAAAAGGAAATACCTGTTCTTAAAGGAACTTTTTGCGCTGAATTCGAATATGCACTCGGTTTTTCTCCATCACGTACGATTTTCCCGTAACAGAGGGATTTTCGGGAAAATCCCTCAAAAATTTCCCTTTTCGTTTATTTTACACCCCAAGATCTTGTCCCCTTGCATATACTAACATAGAAATTATACCTAAGTATACTTTGATTCATATTTAACAAACGCTCCAAGTTTCGTAATAATCGCTTTATTCTTTCTAGAGAAATAAACATGTTTGTATGTATACTGTGTTTACTGTTTATTGCACCTTATAGTAATGCTTTCAGATCTCTTAAGTTGAGGTAAAACGTTTTGCTTTATTACCACAAACACATATATAAAATATAATACAATATAATTTACAAGTGTGACAATTTACAATAAACAATAATACAAATGTACCAAAAGGTCATGAAAAGACAATCAAAACTATCACAATATATGAAACTTCCATTGGGTTGCAAAAACGTACACTACTTCCTTCTTTTGTAAGAAATGTTGCATTCTCTAACAAGACCCCAACAATAGTCCCCCATCATTGAAGGATCTCATCGTCCCTGGTACCTTTTCTCCATTGCCATTATATCTTGGTGGAATCTTTCTCCCTGTTCGTCGCTGAGAGCACCTAGGTTAGCAGGAAAGAAGCTGAGGTGGGAGTGCAAAAAGTGGATTTTTAAAGACATCCTACAACCCAACTCTTTGTATTTCTGTATCATGTCCTGTACGATTTCTGTGTAACTCTCAGCTTTGTTATTGCCCAGAAAGTTGCGCACAACACACTTAAATGCTGTCCAGGCAGCTAGCTCAGCACTGTTTAACTTGCTGTCAAAGCTATCATCAAGCATTAATTTCCTAATTTGGGGACCAATAAACACTCCCGCTGAAATCTTAGCATCACTCAGGTTAGGGAACTTATCTCGCAAATACTTGAAACCTTCACCAGATGTGTCCATGGCTTTGACAAAGTTTTTCATAAGTCCTAACTTGATATGAAGTGGCGGTAGTAATATCTTATTAGGATCTACCAAAGGAGCGTATTTGACGTTGCATTCTCCAGGTACGTAATTTACTCTAGGTTCCCATTCCTTCACTTCATAATGTTTGTCATCAGCTCGGCTATCCCATAAACATAAAAAACATTGGTACTTCGTGTAACCGCACTGCAGTCCTAATAAAATACCAACTACCTTGAGATCACAACATATTTGCCAACAATGGTCCTTGTAATTTATAAGATTTAGCAAAGTTGACATGGTGTCATAGGATTCCTTAATCTTCACTGAGTGCGCAAATGGTATAGAAGGTTTTTTATTTCCATTATGTAAAAGGACAGCTTTAAGCTGATAACAAATATTGATAACCATTTCATGAACAAAACGAAAAAACTTTGGAGAATTGTATATATATGTATTAAGATATACATATACTATACGTTTAAAAAAATATACGTTGGAAGTACATTCTATTTTTATACACGTTTCTAATTTACAGAGAGCAATACAAGTGTGTTGTTGACTATTGTAAATATTCATTTTTATGTCTGTGTTTGTAGTAATAAAGCAAATCGTTTTTACCCCAACTCAGGAGATCTGAAAGCATTACTATCAGGTGCAATAAACAGTGCACACAGTATACATACAAATATATTTATTTCTCTAGAAAGAACAAAGCGATTTTTACGAAACTTTTAGGGTTTATTAAATATAAATCAAGGTATACTTAGGTATAATTTCTATGTTACTATATGTAAGGGGACAGGAGCTAGAGGAATAAAATATCTGAAAAAGGGAAATTTTTGAGGGAATTTCCCGAAAATCCCTCTGTTACGGGAAGACTTTACGTGATGGAGAGAAACCGAGTGCATATTCGAATTCAGCGCAAAAAGTTCCTTTAAGATCAGGTGATTTTTCTCATGTAACAAACAAAAAGTTTAAATTTGTTAACTAGTGTAATTGACCAGAAAAGAATGACTTCTCACGAAAGAGGGTAATAATATCCCGGGCAAATTGTACCCTATAGCTAAACTATATTAAACTACATAGTAAATTTCCCCTAAAGAGGGCAATAATTGACCAGGAAAAATGACTTCTCACGAAAGCCGAACAGCAGTCATGCGAGTGGCGCCATTCAGGATATCCAAGGCCGAAAAAATTCAAAGCACAAAAGTCCGTAAGAAACGTGCTTGCCTCAATATTCTAGGATAAGGATGATGTTTGGATGATTGTTCCTTCCAAAGGGCCAAATCATAACTGCAGAGTATTACTGCAGTCTGCTGGCTAAGGTAAAGGACGCTCGCTATTAAAGAAATGACCCCTGAAATTTGACACTAGGTGTCTTGTTTTTGCAGGACAATGCTTCCGTCGACAAGGCTAGCTGAGCAATAGATATTCTGAGGGACTTAGGGTTTCAGTGCATTGACCACCCATCTTACTCGCCAGATCTTGCCCCTTCTGATTATTATCTGTTTCCGAAACTCAAAAGAGCTGTGAAGGGACAGAAATTTCACAGTGATGAAGGGGTGATAACAGCTATGGAACAGTTTTTTGCAGAACTTGAGAAATATTTTTTAATTTTTTTTGAGGGGTTGGAGAAGTTGCAGCATCGAAGTGCCAATGTTTTGACCTTCGAGGGGACTATGTTGAATAGCCTCAAACTTTCATGGCTGCAGCTCAAGTCCTTCTGGGTCAGGCCGAGAACTTATCAGCCGACTCTCGTAGTTATGTGGTAGAGACAACAACATAAATTAATACACAATCAACTTTCACACACACATTTAGAAATGCATTAACTTCTTACAATGGCACGTTGAGATGGTATACTTTTTGCATTGCTATAACAAACCTCGTGCGAAGAAATTATAAGAAAGAAACTATAGGAATTCAATACAATGTACCATATAGATATATAATCAAATTAAGATCTACAGTACAATTTTCATAGGAAAGGAGAAACTTTTTAATGTTAAGTATAATCTTCCGTTACATACCGCACCTTCACAAAAATTTACAAACTACTTACTTAGAATCTATTTGATGTACAATTTGCACCAGGTATAGTAACCTCTTATATTGTGAAGTCATTTCCCTTTGTCAATATTTACCCACATTTCGAAAAATATACTAAACTTTTAGTGAAATTTTTACAGCAATTTCCTGAGATGCCATTTTTTGGTCAAAATCTACCTAATTCTAGAGTCATTTACCACACAGTTTGATTAAATTTACCAAGGTGTAATATTTTCAAGGAATATTATTACAACTTATTTTCTGAAGCCATTTTCTAATAGTCAAAATTTACACACACATATATATATAGAACTATTATAAACAGCTTAATGAAATTCAGTTAGGCGGTACAATTTATCAGGGATATTGTTACCCCAAAGAATGCTTGATGTAAAGAAAGTAGTTTGTGATTCTTCGACTGCCTGAAAGCTTCAGAAAATACTTAAAGAAAGCGCAGTCAACTGGAGAAATCGACGACTCATTCAAAACCTGTACACACGACAAAAAATGAATCTGCGCTTGAATGAAAGAGAAACAAACAGTATAAAGATTGAAAGAGGGGGTCACACAAGGATGTAGTTTGTCGCCCCAATTATTCAATATTTACAGAGAGTTTAATGAAAGAAGCATTAATGGGAATTGGAGATTTCAAGATTAGAGAGCAGATCATTCACAAGATCAGGTACGCAGATGATACGGTTATAATAGCCAACACCGAAGGAGGAATACAGGAGAATATTAACAAAATAGTTGATACTGGAAAATTGTTTGGATGGAAATTAACATCCAAAAGTCGAAAGTCATGAGAAAATACCGTGGAAACACGGCTTACGGATCACTGTAGAACAAGGAGAATTTAAGGATGTAGACAATTTCAAGCATCTGGGAAGTATTTTGACGAGAGACACTTACTGCACCAAAGAGCTCAGGTCAAGAATTGCCATAGCCAAAGAAGCATTCAACAAGAAAAGATCACTCTTAACTAGCAGGCTCAATATTGGATTTAAAAAGAAGTTGGTCAAGTGCTATATATATGGAGCATTGGACTGTATGGCTCAGAGACTTGGACATTACGGAAGTTAGAGAAGAAATATTTTAAAAGCTTCGGAATGTGGTCTTGGAGGAAGATTGAGCAGATAAAATGGACAAGAGAACAACAAATGACCAAGTTTTGAAAGGAATAGGATAGAAGAAGACACATCTGGGCACAATCTTACCTAAAATTACCAACTGGATTGGACACACCTTGCGAAGAAATTGCCTTCTTCACACTGACATAGAAGAAAAGATAGAAAGGAAGTGAGGAATAGGAAAAAGGAGGACATGGATGACCCATGATATGAAAAAAAGGAAAAATTATCGGAAGTTAAAATAACAAGATTAACATCGAAAAAACTGGAAGAACCATTTCCAGCCAAAATCAAAAATTCAAAAAAAATCCTCATTAGAACCAGCATATGCCCAAAAGGCAGAATACATAAAAATAACAATTATTATTAACCCCTTCTTGCTAAGTCATTTTTTTGGTCAATTATTAACAACCTTTGAAAAATGTAGTATACTATGTAGTTCAATAGAGTTTAGCTAAGAGGAACAATTTGCCCGGGATAATATTACCCACTTTCGTGAGAAGTCATTTTTTTCTGGTCAATTATTACCCTTGTTAGGAGAAATTTACTGTGTAGTTCAAGCGAGTTTAGCTATAGGGTACAATTTGACCGCGATATTATTACCATCTTTCGTGAGAAGTCATTTTTTCCTGGTAAATTATTAACCTCATTACGAGAAATTTAAAGTGTAGTTCAAGCGAATTTAGTTATAAAGTACAATTTGCCCGGGATATTATTACCCTCTTTCGTGAAAAGTCATTTCTTCCTGGTCAATTATTACCCTCATTAGAAGAAATTTATAGTGCAGTTCAAGTGAGTTTAGCTATTGGGTACAATTTGCCAGGGATATTATTACCCTCTTTCGTGAGAAGTCATCTTTTCCTGGTCAATTATTACCCTCTTTTCGAGAAATTTATAGTGTAATTCTATAGAGTTTAGCAAGAGGGTACTATTTGCCCGGGATATTATTACCCTGCTTCGTGTGAAGTCATTTTTACCTGGTCAATTATTACCCTCTTTAGGAGACATTTACTGAGTAGTTCAAGCGAGTTTAGCTATAGGGTACAATTTGCCCGGGATATTATTACCCTCTTTCGTGAGAGGTCATTTTTTCCTGGTCAATTATTACTCTCCTTAGGAGAAATTTATCGTGTAATTCTACAGAGTTTAGCAAGAGGGTACTATTTGCCCGGGATATTATTACCATTTTTCCTGTGAAGTTATTTTTGCCTGGTCAATTATTCCCCTCTTTAAGAAAAATTTACATTGTAGTTCAAGCGAGTTTAACTATAGGGTGCAATATGTCTGGGATATTATTACCCTCTTTCGTGAGAAGTCATTTTTTCCTGCCAATTATTACCATTCTTAGGAGAAATTTACTGTGTAGTTCAAGCGAGTTTAGCTATAGGGTACTATTTGCCCGGGATATTATTACCCTCTTTTGTGAGAACTCATTTTTCCTGGTCAATTATTACCGTTCTTTGGAGAAATTTATAGTATAATTCTATAGAGTTTAGCAAGAGGATACTATTTGCCCGCGATATTTTTACCCTTTTTCCGGCGAAGTCATTTCTTCCTGGTCAATTATTACCGTCCTTAGGAGATATTTAGTCTGTAGTTCAAGCGAGTGTAGCTATAAAGTACAACTTGTCCGGGAAATTATAACCCTCATTCGTGAGAAGTCATTTTTTCCTGGTAAATTATTAACCTCATTAGAGAAAATTATAGTGTAGTTCAAGCGAGTTTAGTTATAGGGTACAATTTGCGCGGGATACTATTACCCTCTTTCGTGAGAAGTCATTTTTTCTGGTCAATTATTACCCTTCTTAGGAGAAATTTACTGTGAAGTTCAAGCGAGTTTAGCTATACGGTACAATTTGCCCGGGATATTATAACCCTTTTTTGTGAAAAGTCATTTTTTCCTGGTCAATTATTACAGTCTTTAGGAGCAATTTACTGTGTAGTTCAAGCGACTTTAGCTATAGGGCACAATTTGCTCGGGAAATGATTATCCTCTTGTGTGAGAAGTCATTTTTTCCTGGTCAATTATTACCCTTCTTAGGAGAAATTTATAATGTAATTTTATAGAGTTTAGCAGGAAGGGAGTATTTCCCCGGGATATTATTACCCTCTTTTGTGAGAAGTCATTTTTTCCTGGTCAATTATTACCCTTCTTAGGAAACATTTACTGTGTAGTTCAAGCGAGGTTAGCTATAGGGTATAATTTGCCCCGGAAAATATTACCCTCTTTCGTGAGAAGTCATTTTTTCCTAGTCAATTATTACCCTCTTCAGGAGAAATTTACTGTGTAGTTCAAGAGAGTTTAAATATAGGGTACAATTTGTCCGGGAAATTATTATCCTATTTCGTGAGAAGCCATTTTTTCCTGGTCAATTATTACCCTTCTTAGGAGAAATTTAATGTGAAGTTCAAGCGAGTTTAGCTATAGGGTACAATTTGCCCGGGATATTATTACCCTCTTTTGTGAGATCTCATTTTTTCCTGGTCAATTATTACCCTCCTTAGGAGAAATTTATCGTGTAATTCTATAGAGTTCAGCAAGAGCGTACTATTTGCCCGGGATATTATTATCATTTTTCCTGTGAAGTCATTTTTTCCTGGTCATTATTCTCCTCTTTAGGTAAAATTTACATTGTAGTTATAGCGAGTTTAGCTATAGGGTACAATTTGCTCGGGAAATTTTAAGCCTCTTTCGTGAGATGTCATTATTTCCTGGTCAATTATTACCCTTCTTAGGAGAAATTTATAGTGTAATTCTATAGAGTTTAGCAAGAGGGTACTATTTGCCCGGGATATTTTTACCCCTTTTCCTTTCAAGTCATTTTTTCTTGGTTTATTATTACCCTGTTTAGGAGAAATTTACTGTGTAGTTCAAGCGAGTTGAGCTATAGGGTACAATTTGCCAGGGAAAGTATTACCCTATTTCGTGAGTAGTCATTTTTTCCTGGTAATTATTACCCTCTTTAAGAGAAATTTATTGTGTAGTTCAAGCGAGTTTAACTATAGGGTACAATTTGCCCGGGATATTATTACCTTCTTTCGTAAGAAGTCATTTTTTCCTTGGTTTATTATTACCCTCATTAGGAGAAATTTATAGTGCAGTTCAAGTGAGTTTAGCTATTGGGTACAATTTGCCAGGGATATTATTACCCTCTTTCGTGAGAAGTCATCTTTTCCTGGTCAATTATTACCCTCTTTTCGAGAAATTTATAGTGTAGTTCTATAGAGTTTAGCAAGAGGGTACTATTTGCCCGGGATATTATTACCCTGCTTCGTGTGAAGTCATTTTTTCCTGGTCAATTATTACCCTCTTTAGGAGACATTTACTGAGTAGATCAGGCGAGTTTAGCTATAGGGTACAATTTGCCCGGGATATTATTACCCTCTTTCGTGAGAGGTCATTTTTTCCTCGTCAATTATTACTCTCCTTAGGAGAAATTTATAGTGTAATTCTATAGAGTTTAGCAAGAGGGTACTATTTGCCCGCGATATTTTTACCCGTTTTCCGGCGAAGTCATTTTTTCCTGTCAATTATTACCGTCCTTAGGAGATATTTAGTCTGTAGTTCAAGCGAGTTTAGCTATAGGGTACAACTTGTCCGGGAAATTATAACCCCCTTTCCTGAGAAGTCATTTTTTCCTGGTAAATTATTAACCTCATTAGGAGTAATTTATAGTGTAGTTCAAGCGAGTTTAGTTATAGGGTACAATTTGCGCGGGATACTATTACCCTCTTTCGTGAGAAGTCATTTTTTCGTGATCAATTATTACGATCTTTAGGAGAAATTTACTGTGTAGTTCAAGCGAGTCTAGCTATAGTGTACAATTTGCCCGGAAAATTATTACCCTCTTTCGTGAGAAGTCATTTTTTTCTGGTCAATTATTACCTTTCTTAGGAGAAATTTACTGTGAAGTTCAAGCGAGTTTAGCTATACGGCACAATTTGCCCGGGATATTATTACCCTTTTTCGTGAAAAGTCATTTTTTCCTGGTCAATTATTACAGTCTTTAGGAGCAATTTACTGTGTATTTCAAGCGACTTTAACTATAGGGCACAATTTGCTCGGGAAATGATTATCCTCTTGTGTGAGAAGTCATTTTTTCCTGGTCAATTATTACCCTTCTTAGGAGAAATTTATAATGTAATTTTATAGAGTTTAGCAGGAAGGGAGTATTTCCCCGGGATATTATTACCCTCTTTTGTGAGAAGTCATTTTTTCCTGGTCAATTATTATCCTTCTTAGGAAACATTTACTGTGTAGTTCAAGCGAGTATAGCTATAGGGTATAATTTGCCCGGGAAAATATTACCCTATTTCGTGAGAAGTCATTTTTTCCTGGTCAATTATTACCCTTCTTAGGAGAAATTTAGTGTGAAGTTCAAGCGAGTTTAGCCATAGGCTACAATTTGCCCGGGATATTATTACCCCTCTTTCGTGAGAAGTCATTTTTTTCTGGTCAATTATTACCCTCATTAGGAGAAATTTACTGTGTAGTTCAAGCGAGTTTATCTATAGGGTACAATTTGCCAGGGATATTATTACCCTCTTTCGTGAGAAGTCATCTTTTCCTGGTCAATTATTACCCTCTTTTCGAGAAATTTATAGTGTAATTCTATAGAGTTTAGCAAGAGGGTACTATTTGCCCGGGATATTATTACCCTGCTTCGTGTGAAGTCATTTTTACCTGGTCAATTATTACCCTCTTTAGGAGACATTTACTGAGTAGTTCAAGCGAGTTTAGCTATAGGGTACAATTTGCCCGGGATATTATTACCCTCTTTCGTGAGAGGTCATTTTTTCCTGGTCAATTATTACTCTCCTTAGGAGAAATTTATCGTGTAATTCTACAGAGTTTAGCAAGAGGGTACTATTTGCCCGGGATATTATTACCATTTTTCCTGTGAAGTTATTTTTGCCTGGTCAATTATTCCCCTCTTTAAGAAAAATTTACATTGTAGTTCAAGCGAGTTTAACTATAGGGTGCAATATGTCTGGGATATTATTACCCTCTTTCGTGAGAAGTCATTTTTTCCTGCCAATTATTACCATTCTTAGGAGAAATTTACTGTGTAGTTCAAGCGAGTTTAGCTATAGGGTACTATTTGCCCGGGATATTATTACCCTCTTTTGTGAGAACTCATTTTTCCTGGTCAATTATTACCGTTCTTTGGAGAAATTTATAGTGTAATTCTATAGAGTTTAGCAAGAGGATACTATTTGCCCGCGATATTTTTACCCTTTTTCCGGCGAAGTCATTTCTTCCTGGTCAATTATTACCGTCCTTAGGAGATATTTAGTCTGTAGTTCAAGCGAGTGTAGCTATAAAGTACAACTTGTCCGGGAAATTATAACCCTCATTCGTGAGAAGTCATTTTTTCCTGGTAAATTATTAACCTCATTAGAGAAAATTATAGTGTAGTTCAAGCGAGTTTAGTTATAGGGTACAATTTGCGCGGGATACTATTACCCTCTTTCGTGAGAAGTCATTTTTTCTGGTCAATTATTACCCTTCTTAGGAGAAATTTACTGTGAAGTTCAAGCGAGTTTAGCTATACGGTACAATTTGCCCGGGATATTATAACCCTTTTTTGTGAAAAGTCATTTTTTCCTGGTCAATTATTACAGTCTTTAGGAGCAATTTACTGTGTAGTTCAAGCGACTTTAGCTATAGGGCACAATTTGCTCGGGAAATGATTATCCTCTTGTGTGAGAAGTCATTTTTTCCTGGTCAATTATTACCCTTCTTAGGAGAAATTTATAATGTAATTTTATAGAGTTTAGCAGGAAGGGAGTATTTCCCCGGGATATTATTACCCTCTTTTGTGAGAAGTCATTTTTTCCTGGTCAATTATTACCCTTCTTAGGAAACATTTACTGTGTAGTTCAAGCGAGGTTAGCTATAGGGTATAATTTGCCCCGGAAAATATTACCCTCTTTCGTGAGAAGTCATTTTTTCCTAGTCAATTATTACCCTCTTCAGGAGAAATTTACTGTGTAGTTCAAGAGAGTTTAAATATAGGGTACAATTTGTCCGGGAAATTATTATCCTATTTCGTGAGAAGCCATTTTTTCCTGGTCAATTATTACCCTTCTTAGGAGAAATTTAATGTGAAGTTCAAGCGAGTTTAGCTATAGGGTACAATTTGCCCGGGATATTATTACCCTCTTTTGTGAGATCTCATTTTTTCCTGGTCAATTATTACCCTCCTTAGGAGAAATTTATCGTGTAATTCTATAGAGTTCAGCAAGAGCGTACTATTTGCCCGGGATATTATTATCATTTTTCCTGTGAAGTCATTTTTTCCTGGTCATTATTCTCCTCTTTAGGTAAAATTTACATTGTAGTTATAGCGAGTTTAGCTATAGGGTACAATTTGCTCGGG
Organism: Thermobia domestica; assembly: GCF_964235325.1. Taxonomy (NCBI): domain Eukaryota; kingdom Metazoa; phylum Arthropoda; class Insecta; order Zygentoma; family Lepismatidae; genus Thermobia; species Thermobia domestica. The sequence continues at coordinate 194,094,830 of NC_137458.1, read as the reverse complement.
AAATTTTAAGCCTCTTTCGTGAGATGTCATTATTTCCTGGTCAATTATTACCCTTCTTAGGAGAAATTTATAGTGTAATTCTATAGAGTTTAGCAAGAGGGTACTATTTGCCCGGGATATTTTTACCCCTTTTCCTTTCAAGTCATTTTTTCTTGGTTTATTATTACCCTGTTTAGGAGAAATTTACTGTGTAATTCAAGCGAGTTGAGCTATAGGGTACAATTTGCCAGGGAAAGTATTACCCTATTTCGTGAGTAGTCATTTTTTCCTGGTAATTATTACCCTCTTTAAGAGAAATTTATTGTGTAGTTCAAGCGAGTTTAACTATAGGGTACAATTTGCCCGGGATATTATTACCTTCTTTCGTAAGAAGTCATTTTTTCCTTGGTTTATTATTACCCTCATTAGGAGAAATTTATAGTGCAGTTCAAGTGAGTTTAGCTATTGGGTACAATTTGCCAGGGATATTATTACCCTCTTTCGTGAGAAGTCATCTTTTCCTGGTCAATTATTACCCTCTTTTCGAGAAATTTATAGTGTAGTTCTATAGAGTTTAGCAAGAGGGTACTATTTGCCCGGGATATTATTACCCTGCTTCGTGTGAAGTCATTTTTTCCTGGTCAATTATTACCCTCTTTAGGAGACATTTACTGAGTAGATCAGGCGAGTTTAGCTATAGGGTACAATTTGCCCGGGATATTATTACCCTCTTTCGTGAGAGGTCATTTTTTCCTCGTCAATTATTACTCTCCTTAGGAGAAATTTATAGTGTAATTCTATAGAGTTTAGCAAGAGGGTACTATTTGCCCGCGATATTTTTACCCGTTTTCCGGCGAAGTCATTTTTTCCTGTCAATTATTACCGTCCTTAGGAGATATTTAGTCTGTAGTTCAAGCGAGTTTAGCTATAGGGTACAACTTGTCCGGGAAATTATAACCCCCTTTCCTGAGAAGTCATTTTTTCCTGGTAAATTATTAACCTCATTAGGAGTAATTTATAGTGTAGTTCAAGCGAGTTTAGTTATAGGGTACAATTTGCGCGGGATACTATTACCCTCTTTCGTGAGAAGTCATTTTTTCGTGGTCAATTATTACGATCTTTAGGAGAAATTTACTGTGTAGTTCAAGCGAGTCTAGCTATAGTGTACAATTTGCCCGGAAAATTATTACCCTCTTTCGTGAGAAGTCATTTTTTTCTGGTCAATTATTACCTTTCTTAGGAGAAATTTACTGTGAAGTTCAAGCGAGTTTAGCTATACGGCACAATTTGCCCGGGATATTATTACCCTTTTTCGTGAAAAGTCATTTTTTCCTGGTCAATTATTACAGTCTTTAGGAGCAATTTACTGTGTATTTCAAGCGACTTTAACTATAGGGCACAATTTGCTCGGGAAATGATTATCCTCTTGTGTGAGAAGTCATTTTTTCCTGGTCAATTATTACCCTTCTTAGGAGAAATTTATAATGTAATTTTATAGAGTTTAGCAGGAAGGGAGTATTTCCCCGGGATATTATTACCCTCTTTTGTGAGAAGTCATTTTTTCCTGGTCAATTATTATCCTTCTTAGGAAACATTTACTGTGTAGTTCAAGCGAGTATAGCTATAGGGTATAATTTGCCCGGGAAAATATTACCCTATTTCGTGAGAAGTCATTTTTTCCTGGTCAATTATTACCCTTCTTAGGAGAAATTTAGTGTGAAGTTCAAGCGAGTTTAGCCATAGGCTACAATTTGCCCGGGATATTATTACCCCTCTTTCGTGAGAAGTCATTTTTTTGTGGTCAATTATTACCCTCATTAGGAGAAATTTACTGTGTAGTTCAAGCGAGTTTATCTATAGGGTACAATTTGCCCGGGATATTATTACCCTCGTTTGTGAGAACTCATTTTTTCCTGGTCAATTATTACCCTCCTTAGGAGAAATTTATCGTGTAATTCTATATAGTTCAGCAAGAGGGTACTATTTGCCCGGGATATTATTACCATTTTTCCTGTGAAGTCATTTTTTCCTGGTCATTATTCTCCTCTTTAGGTAAAATTTACATTGTACTTCAAGCGAGTTTAGCTATAGGGTACAATTTGCTCGGGAAATTTTAAGCCTCTTTCGTGAGAAGTCATTTTTTCCTCGTCAATTATTACCCTCTTTAGGAGAAATTTACTGTGTAGTTCAAGCGACTTTAGCTGTAGGGTACAATTTGCCCGGTATATTATTACCCTCTTTCGTAAAAAGCCATTTTTCCTGGTCAATTATTTCCCTCCTTAAGAGAAATTTATACTGTAATTCTATAGAGTTTAGCAAGAGGGTAGTATTTACCCGGGATATTATTAAACTTTTTTCTGTGAAGCCATCTTTTCCTGGTTAATTATTACCCTCTTTAGGAGAAATTTACTGTGTAGTTCAAGCGAGTTTAGCAATACGGTACAATCTTCCCGGGAAATTATTACCCTGTTTCGTGAAAACCCATTTTTTCCTGGTCAATTATTACCCTTTTTAGGAGCCATTTACAGTGTAGTTCAAGCGAGTTTAGCTATACGGTACAATTTTTTCCGGGATATTATTACCCTCTTTCGTGAGAAGTCATCCTTTCCTGGTCAATTATTGCTCTCTTTTAAAGAAATTTACCGTGTACTTCAAGCTAGTTAAGCTATAGGGTAGAATTTACCCGAGATAATATTACCCTCCTTTGTGAGAAGTAATTTTTTCCTGGTGAATTATTACCCTTCTTAGGAGAAATTTATAGTGTAATACTATAGAGTCTAGCAGGAGGGTACTATTTGCCCGGGATATTTTTACCCTTCTTTTTGCGAAGTCATTTTTTCCTAGTCAATAATTACCCTCTTTAGGCGAAATTTGCTGTGTAGTTCAAGCGTGTTTAGCTATAGGGAACAATTTGCCCGGGATATTATTACCCTCTTTTGTGAGATGTCATTATTTCCTGGTCAATTATTACCCTTCTTAGGAGAAATTTATAGTGTAATTCTATAGAGTTAAGCAGGAGGGTACTATTTGAAAGAAAACGGAAAAAAAGTAGTAAACGAAGAAGTACTGCATGTAGTGTAGAGGAGTCGCTAAAATTAATTTTCTTTTAACGAGGGCGATTACTAAACAACACCTACTAATTGAAATCATGATTATTTTCCAATAAAGTAAAATTCAATAAACTTTCTTGTTATTGTTCGTCCCTCAATGCATACTCATCTCATGGTTAATGATCCCATATCGGACTTCCGAAGAAACTCATCGAAACAACTTATTGACCGCGCCAATAGCGACTACTCTCAGTCATGACTCCGTTTTCTTTCATTCAGAAATAGAAAAGAAAGAGAAGAAAGTAGAAGGGTAAAAGAAGGAGGTAGGAAACAGGGAGGAAAGAGAAAGAAAACTAATTGAGTATTTTAATAAGAAATAGATTACTGGATAATTCCGGGAATATAGTAAGAAGTCGAGAAAGTTGTTGAAAGATGAATCATTTTAAGTGTTATTAACGATTAATCAATTTTAGAATGCTTCGGAATAGACACATGTTCCTCCATACCACCCCGACCCAGCTCCAGGCACCACGTTCGTGGGGTTGCCCAGACCTAGACCAGGAAGGGAGAAAATCGAAATTATTCTTTGTAAAGTTATTCCAAACGATGATTGATAACCATCCAGTATCTCTAGGATCGACCACATATATGAATTAGCCAAGAAAGAAAGAAAAAAAATCAAAGTTATAAACTCAATATAAATTTATGTATCGTATCAATAAGGGTTTCAACTTCCTGGAAGAAAGATGTCGCATTTAGGCTCATCCTGCTATTTTCGTCTCACTCCTAGAGCCGATTTAAACCGTTAGTAGCGGTCCTTCATGACCTAGGTTATTTACCTTAACACATATATTAAAACATGACACATATATTATAGATGTTAATATGATAAATGATATCACGAAAATTACTTAAATTAAATCTATCATGCATTCACTCGCTCACTCACTCAGGACAGTGTATATATGTTTAAAGGAAACCAACTAGCTACAAAGGTACAAATAGTTTATTACATTCATAGTGGAAAAAAATAATTATAAAAAAATATTAAAAGCACAAGTTCTTGGTTATATATCAATAGAATACATAGGGTTATACTTTAGTAAGTCTTTATACATTTGATCATATTGACAAATGGAAAGAAAAAAAATAATTACATGTATTATATCTTAGGCATGCTAAAGGGAAATTATGATTTGCGACATACGCAAAGAAGACACTTATTTTACTTAAAAAATGGACAAAGAAAAGGAAAAGAATAAAACTTTTAGGTGTAATAGAACTTACGAGTCTCTACTTCACATTGAGCAATAAAATATTGATAATTCCGAGCGTTCAAATCACAGATCGCGCACTACTCGTAGCGTCCAAAATATTCCGCTCCATTTAACTTAGTTTGTGTTTATATATATATATCTATATATATATATAACTATTGGTTTATAAAAAAACCATTCATCAACTATATTTAGTTTGCGACTATTAGCAATTTATATCTGCACTCGCATACTGCGACGTTTATACCCATCTAGGGATTTTGAAAATCACCTTCCGCCAGAGGATGTTTCTCCTCTTAGTCAGTCCATTCACAAATTTATTAATCAGATAATTTTGAGTTACTTGTTCATCACTGGGACACGTCATGAGACCTTTCATTTATCCAGGATCACTTTTGTGTATATATATATATAGTTCGGATTTGAGATGATCTTCCACAGGTGTAGGAGTATAATTGATTTAAATTAAGGAAAACCACTGGTCAAGTCATAGGATACATATGCAGGTGAGAGGGATTAAAGGTACACTTTCCACAATGGTTTTAGGTTGGTAGCTCAGGGATAATATTCATTATGATGTGGGTTACATTTAGACCTGCCGTTACTTCCTAATACATGCCATTAAATAATGATTACATAGGTTATGATTTACATCTATTCAGAAGAAAGGAAAATTATTTGAGTGCACGGCGGTATTCTTGACAAAAATCTATATTATTATATCCGTCGGAAACTTACTTGTAAACTATAGCAACCAATACACGTTTGGGGGGACAGACACGAGCGCTCTTACATATATCCATATAATACATTTAATATCATACTTTTACTTTAACATCATATTCACATACTAAGCACATGTATATTTCGACGTATTCATTTATCTCTCTCTATATATATATTTATATTTAATAAATGCGCACACATTTAAAATAATAACCCCAACAATAATTTCAGAAAAGGTTGCGAACATTGTACAAGAAAAACAAATGACTTCCGACATTATATATGAAAGAAGAATTGATTTTTTTACCTAATACCGCGTGTCTATAAATTTTAACTTTCATATAGTCAATTCGTGCATGAGTAGTAAAAAAAAACTTTGTGAGGCAGGCACGTAACACAGAACATTCCTAAAGATATAAATAGATAAACCAAAATACAATTTCTGAACCCAGGTTAACTACAAGATAGACGAAAACCAAAACGGAAGGAAAGTGACCAATGGATTAAAAAGAAACTTAGAGGGACGACGGTGAAAGAACGTAATTGAAGTGTTGTCAAATATGAAGTCGTTATTCATTTTGGCAATAGGTCAAAATGTGATGGAGGACCCAATCATTATCTACTCTATCCATGAATTATGTCTTGCAACGTCTCAGCTGGTAATTTCAGATCAGAGTTGTACGTAAAATAAATTGTAAGCGACAAGTTCAAAATCGGGGGGGGGGGAAGCTTGAAAATTAAAAAAAAACTTGAAGAATGAAGACAGGCAGAGAGATACAGAAGAAGAAGGAAGACGAAGAATAGGGGCGCCAAAGACTTAAGTGAGAAATAACTAACACTATAAAGATAGAAGTCGAATTTCACTCTTAACAAATCCATAGCCAAAATATTCTTAATATGCCAAAAAGGTGGTCTACTCAAATACGTAGACTCAAGAGGGACACCTGGTGCCAAGAAGCAAGTCCGTGTCTTGTAAATAATAACTTCACAAGTTATTGCTTGTAAAATTATTATTTAGTAACCGTATCCGGCCCAAACCAACAGGCGAAAAGGAGAAAGGGGGGAGGGCAAGATGTCATTGCCCTAAATTTTGAAATTTCTAAAACAATAAAAAAATACCCGACCTCTCCGAAAAACTGAGAAAGGTTCCAGAGTAAAGTACGAAAATTAGACCGATGGCAATGAAATACGGGAGACACTAATTATGGATTTGCCAGAATAATAAAAAAAAATTAAATAAACTGAATTTTGGATCGGTGATTTCAATGACCAGACATCACCGATAGCTACCCTGCGCAGACATGCCACAGTCTGGGGTGTCGTTGATTTCCCTCATCTAATTAAACTAAGAGAAGAAATGAAAATACTTAAGGGGACTAGGGGTCGACATCCGGGTACGCTAAAATAAATTTCAATAACTAATTGTTTTGATTCTGTAACCCTGTCAGAGCTGTCGCCTCCTTGAATATTCTAAGCTAGCCCGAGTAGGTATCGTGAAGAAAGGAAAAAAAAAGAATCTCACGGAGCAGGATATTCTATTTTAAAACCGACCCCAAAAAAAATAAAAAAATATAATTCACTACAGCCCCGTTGTGTAACAACTATTGCTTTCCATAGTTGATTATTAAATATATCCAGTCAGCGATTATATGATGCTACAAATATTAAACGAGATTATTATGAACGAATACGACTGCAATAACAAATTAAGCTATTAAGCACTAACATAGTCCGGCAATAACTCACCCACATGTTCGCAGGATGATCCGGTATAGGGGCCAGAACCCGAGATGTGGATAGCTACACATAATCCTTAAATATATATATATCTATTCTTTTTACCGAAACGTGACTAATCATAAACTGGGCTTATATATATATATATATATATATATATATATATATATATATATATATATATATATATATATATATATATATGGGTGTCCTCTCATTTATTTCGTTTTACAATATATTCATACTATCATTTTATTCTTTTATTACGACGTCGTATTTCATAAACACCCTATTTCTTTAACTACACCCAGACTATATGCACACTTCGTCATATACTTCTAAATCTATAAATCATTGCCAACATTTCATGTTCCGGCCACCACACAAAACATCCCTCGAACTCAAGACTCCCTTACCACGCAAACAATACTATGTTATACTTCGTAGCTTCATGTAAAAAAATATGTATGTTCACAGAAAGTAGAGTTCTCCGCGATATTATTCAATTTTATAAAATTCTGACAACAATGAAATTATTCTGCAGCCACAGAGAAAAAAAATGAACATTTAATATAATTTCAAAGCGAAAAACTAGCATCATATCGCCCGACCTCTGTTAAGAATTTACGTATTGTTTATTTATTTAAATATTTCGATTTCTAGACTAAGTAGAATGTTGTAATTTTCAGAAAATATTAATTTTGAATCACTTAACCTAACTGTATATGCATTTGGGCTGGGAATTATATTTACTAGGTTTTATTTCGAAAAGAAATGTCAATTCCTTGGAAACTAAATCACTAAGAGCATCGACATAAGAATGACGGTTAGTACTGACTTTTGACACTAGGGGGCTAGCGACGATATGATCAACCCTTGAACCACTGAATGTGACCTTGTACACGGAATTTTGAAACTATGACACTCTCATTTTCTGATATTACTATAGATCGATACGTTGCGTTTAGATATTGATCGAATACGAATGATACACTGTCCATACTTCATTATTTCACACACTCTTCCATCACTTAACTACAATTGCTACTACTGATACTACATTACAAACACATACATGCCACATCCATAACTACAAACTACATTAATACATGTTATAATACATATTAATCATTAATACTTACTCACATAAACAACATTCAGATTTTACCATTTTCTTTAAAATCGGCTCTATCGGTTTACGAAAGGAGAGGGAAAGAAAGGAACAGGGCCAATTGGCCCTTATATTCACTAAATCACATTCTTAATTCAACCTGTTTAGTTAATACCCAAACTATTTATTGGAAAATATATTAGCCCCTTTCCTGAAGGGAAAAGAACCTTATGACAACTATACGTTCAACCCATCCCTGCTGGAAGCCGTACCCCCAAATTGGGAGTAAACAGGAGCCCTCTTGAAACTTTACACGTGCATTATGATCACTATCCTAACTACAACGAAATTAAATACCGCCATGTTACTACTAGATAAGTACAAAAAGAAATCACATTCACTACATACACGAACACAAACGGCAGTGGGGCAGGCCTTACGTAACTCTAAAAGGAATAATTTTCATTATAAAAATATTTTAAGGGAAAAAACACTACTCTTCCGAAACTGTTTATGGATCTTTAAGAACAACTAACAAACTGATGCACTTCACTTGGTAGAACCTGTCCATCACTAATTATATCTGCAAAACATGGCGTCACTGAATTACATTTCCTATTTCAGTTCTTCAGTCCGGTTTTTTACTATGAAAATTTAGCAAATTATGGCTCCGTAGCTTCCTGGATGGTATTTATTCAATTTTCAAACTAGATTTACCTTGTTAATGCAGCTTTTCTAGCTCATTTCTACTTTTCTGAGCTGGGAAGATCTGGATCGGCTGTCGTCAGCAAAATTCGAGGCAGGGAATGGGAATAATCGCGCTCTAACATCATAGCGTGGGTGAATCCTCCAATCAAAACAAAGCATTTTTGGCGGTGGGGCTTTGAAACGAATAAATTTTGGTAAAATCTGGATTAAACTAGATATCAGAAGGACATAGATATCTAAAAGAGAGGTGAAGGGTGGTCCAGAAAATTCTGCCGAATTTTAGATTGGTTATTTATTCGAAAATTTCCGTCCAATGGTGGACCTATATTTTCAGATAGCACTGACACCGTAAGAATTGTAATAATCCATTTACATATCCATATACAAGACTTATAACTAATTTAATATATAAATAAAGATATTGATTCCCAAAACTATAATTCCTAATGAATTTTTACAGTTTTCCATGTTAATTTGAAATAGAATAACAAACAAAATTACGAATTATATGAACAGCCAGAAATTTTTTGTTAAACGTCAAGTACAGTCGGTGCAAAAAATTTCGGGCACCCTCCTATTAAAACATCATCACATTAGACAGTAATGGCATATTACAGTTCCCCGGCGTTGTTAAAAAAAATTTGTTTGAATAACAAAATTTTGTTGAATAGAATTAACATGTATTAATACTAATAAACTAACTACTTACTCATACTCTCATACACTGAAATGAGACAGTGTAACATTCACTTTGGATATTGAGATAGAAGTTCCCGTTTTTTGTCCCCGGTACAGTTGAAAAGCTTAAGATTCTGGAAATTGTGAGTTCCGATACTTTCACCTTTTAGGTCACAGGAAAACACGAGGTAACCCGTTAGCAATGTTCCCATCAAACGTGGGGAGGCGTTCGATGTCCCTCAGCGAAACCTTGGAACTCATACTAACATAAGTAGGGGAATAGTTAGTGGGAATTAACATATTATCCTGCACAATCGGAGTAGTCACCGGATTTACCACCGACGACGTCGTAGCGGTGTTATAATTACCCATGTAATTAAAAGGGATTCTGTTGGTCGTATTGACTATGTTGGGCTCCATCCCCGGACCAACCGCACCCGTGAACAACGACTCAGGATGGTACCCATCTCCTCTTCCCGGCAACACGCTATATGATTGTATACCTCCATGTAAGGAGGGAGCACTCACGCTAGTGACCGTAGTCGTCACAACACTCGATTGATTCGGCACACTATTGCAATTAAACCACGACTTTAGTTCTGACCGATGCATGGGGTAGTGCGTCGCAATATCCCGTGCATCAACTGACATTGAATTTTCTTTTCATGCGCTACAGGTAGTTGTTATAGCAGGTAATATTTCCGGGGAATCGCTACCGGGGAAAGGATAGGCTACCTCTGATTTTTCGCGACTTGGTTTCGTTATTTCCTTTTGAATGTTCACTATTTCGTCCTGAATTTTCAAAATTTTTTGGTCAGTTACTTCCCGTTTGGTTTCCAGTGATAAATTTGACAAAGTTGAATTTAAATTATCAATTTCGGCCCGCTGTGTTTCTAGTTTTTTGTTGACCTTATGTAATTTGGTATCTATTTGTTCAAATTCGGAATTTACATGATCAAATTTACCCTCAGTCTCCTGTTGAAGTTGCTTTATAGATTGCTGAGCCTCGCATCTGACCAAGTCAATTTCAGTAGACATTTGCTCCCTCAATGTGGTTATTGAGGAAGCAAAGTCCGAACATATGTTATCTATTCTCTGGGTTAGTACCTCGAATCGAGATTCGGTTTCTCGGTTCGAGGTGTCAAATATCTCATTTATTTTGCGTCTCATTTCCAGGCTATTCTTATCTATTTTTTCATTTATTTCATACCTCATCTGTTGATTATCATGATCTATTTTTTGTAACATCTGTTGTAATGAAAGGAGGAGAGTGTCATTATTAGATGACACAGTCTTCCTTTGCTCTTCTTTGGTTTTATCACCATTCAGGTTTTCCGATAAATCACCAATTGAATCCCCATTTCTTTCAGCATCCTCGAGGTCAGATATCTCCACTGGAGATATTTGGCCTCGGTTCTTCGGGGTACTATACCCTCGCTCCCCGTCTGAATTGGGATGTTCAACTTCTTTCTCAGAGGATCGACTCATGGGTTCACGCGACTGGTGGAGCTTCCCCTCACATTCTTTACAGTATTTGATTATCGCACCAGCCCGGACCTTTTCTGCATTTTCAGCAGTATCCTCTAAATTTGTACAACTGAAATGAATCCATTTTAGCCCGCAATCGTGACACCTCACTAGCCTATGGGAGACGTGAGCTCTTTTCGCATTACTGTCTAACGTACATTGTGTACATGAGACTTCCGCGTTCTCGTGTGATACGACAACTTCTCGATTGGTTGCCATAGCTTCCGTACAAAAAGGACACAATATAAACACACATGCAACTATATATTTACAGACTAACAAAACTTACTATCCAGATACTGTTCATAGATTAAAGGACTCCTATCTGATTCCCTCCTTGGGTCAACTTCCAGCATTTTCAGATTTTAGAATTCACTTTGACAGATTCCTTCATTTCCCCTTTCTATAGAGAGAGACAAAGATAGCAGAACAGCCAATGACTATAATTATTTAATCTCACTGTGACCTTTTTAATTATTCACCTTTTTGGTGGGCAAGTCAATATGTGCTCGATCCTAAACAATGTTTAAAAAATAATTTCAGATCCGTTACCAGGGAAAACAATTGTTTCCATGGTAACTGTCCTAAGTCAACGGTCGCCAATTGAAAGAAAACGGGGGGGGGGGGTAGTAAACGAAGAAGTACTGCATGTAGTGTAGAGGAGTCGCTAAAATTCATTTTCTTTTAACGAGGGCGATTACTAAACAACACCTACTAATTGAAATCATGATTATTTTCCAATAAAGTAAAATTCAATAAACTTTCTTGTTATTGTTCGTCTCTCAATTCATACTCATCTCATGGTTAATTATCCCATATCAGACTTCCGAAGAAACTCATCGAAACAACTTATTGACCGCGCCAATAGCGACTACTCTCAGTCATGACTCCGTTTTCTTTCATTCAGAAATAGAAAAGAAAGAGAAGAAAGTAGAAGGGTAAAAGAAGGAGGTAGGAAAAGGGAGGAAAAAGAAAGGAAACTAATAGAGTATTTTAATAAGAAATAGATTACTGGATAATTCCGGGAATATAGTAAGAAGTCGAGAAAGTTGTTGAAAGATGAATCATTTTAAGTGTTATTAACGATTAATCAATTTTAGAATGCTTCGGAATAGACACATGTTCCTCCATACCACCCCGACCTACCTCCAGGCACCACGTTCGTGGGGTTGCCCAGACCTAGACCAGGAAGGGAGAAAATCGAAATTGTTCTTTGTAAAGTTATTCCAAACGATGATTGATAACCATCCAGTATCTCTAGGATCGACCACACATATGAATTAGCCAAGAAAGAAAGAAAAAAAATCAAAGTTATAAACTCAATATAAATTTATGTATCGTATCAATAAGGGTTTCAACTTCCTGGAAGAAAGATGTCGCATTTAGGCTCATCCTGCTATTTTCGTCTCACTCCTAGAGCCGATTTAAACCGTTAGTAGCGGTCCTTCATGACCTAGGTTATTTACCTTAACACATATATTAAAACATGACACATATATTATAGATGTTAATATGACAAATGATATCACTGAAATTACTTAAATTAAATCTATCATGCATTCACTCGCTCACTCACTCAGGACAGTGTATATATGTTTAAAGGAAACCAACTAGCTACAAAGGTACAAATAGTTTATTACATTCATAGTGGAAAAAAATAATTATAAAAAAAATATTAAAAGCACAAGTTCTTGGTTATATATCAATAGAATACATAGGGTTATACTTTAGTAAGTCTTTATACATTTGATCATATTGACAAATGGAAAGAAAAAAATAATTACATGTATTATATCTTAGGCATGCTAAAGCGAAATTATGATTTGCGACATACGCAAAGAAGACACTTATTTTACTTAAAAAATGGACAAAGAAAAGGAAAAGAATAAAACTTTTAGGTGTAATAGAACTAACGAGTCTCTACTTCACATTGAGCAATAAAATATTGATAATTCCGAGCGTTCAAATCACAGATCGCGCACTACTCGTAGCGTCCAAAATATTTCGCTCCATTTAACTTAGTTTGTGTTTATATATATATATCTATATATATATATATAACTATTGGTTTATAAAAAAACATTCATCAACTATATTTAGTTTGTGACTATTAGCAGTTTATATCTGCACTCGCATACTGCGACGTTTATACCCATCTAGGGATTTTGAAAATCACCTTCCGCCAGAGGATGTTTCTCCTCTTAGTCAGTCCATTCACAAATTTATTAATCAGATAATTTTGAGTTACTTGTTCATCACTGGGACACGTCATGAGACCTTTCATTTATACAGGATCACTTTTGTGTGTATATATATATAGTTCGGATTTGAGATGATCTTCCACAGGTGTAAGGAGTATAATTGATTTAAATTAAGGAAAACCACTGGTCAAGTCATAGGATACATATGCAGGTGAGACGGATTAACGGTACACCTTCCACAATGGTTTTAGGTTGGTAGCTCAGGGATAATATTCATTATGATGTGGGTTACATTTAGACCTGCCGTTACTTCTTAATACATGCCATTAAATAATGATTACATAGGTTATGATTTACATCTATTCAGAAGAAAGGAAAATTATTTGAGTGCACGGCGGTATTCTTGACAAAAATCTATATTATTATATTCGTCGGAAACTTACTTGTAAACTATAGCAACCAATACACGTTTGGGGGGACAGACACGAGCGCTCTTACATATATCCATATAATACATTTAATATCATACTTTTACTTTAACATCATATTCACATACTAAGCACATGTACATTTCGACGTATTCATTTATCTCTCTCTATATATATTTATATTTAATAAATGCGCACACATTTAAAATAATAACCCCAACAATAATTTCAGAAAAGGTTGCAAACATTGTACAAGAAAAACAAATGACTTCCGACATTACATATGAAAAAAGAATTGATTTTTTTACCTAATACCGCGCGTCTATAAATTTTAACTTTCATATAGTCAATTCGTGCATGAGTAGTAAAAAAAAACTTTGTGAGGCAGGCACGTAACACAGAACATTCCTAAAGATATAAATAGATAAACCAAAATACAATTTCTGGGCCCAGGTTAACTACAAGATAAACGAAAACCAAAACGGAAGGAAAGTGACCAATGGATTAAAAAAAACTTAGAGGGACGACGGTGAAAGAACGTAATTGAAGTGTCGTCAAATATGAAGTCGTTATTCATTTTGGCAATAGGTCAAAATGTGATGGAGGACCCAATCATTATCTACTCTATCCATGAATTGTGTCTTGCAACGTCTCAGCTGGTAATTTCAGATCAGAGTTGTACGTTAAATAAATTGTAAGCGACAAGTTCAAAATCGGGGGGGGGAAGCTTGAAAATTAAAAAAAAACTTGAATAATGAAGACAGACAGAGAGATACAGAAGAAGAAGGAAGACGAAGAATAGGGGCGCCAAAGACTTAAGTGAGAAATAACTAACACTATAAAGATAGAAGTCGAATTTCACTCTTAACAAATCCATAGCCAAAATATTCTTAATATGCCAAAAAGGTGGTCTACTCAAATACGTAGACTCAAGAGGGACACCTGGTGCCAAGAAGCAAGTCCGTGTCTTGTAAATAATAACTTCACAAGTTATTGCTTGTAAAATTATTATTTAGTAACCGTATCCGGCCCAAACCAACAGGCGAAAGGGAGAAAGGGGGGAGGGCAAGATGTCATTGCCCTAAATTTTGAAATTTCTAAAACAATAAAAAAATACCCGACCTCTCCGAAAAACTGAGAAAGGATCTAGAGTAAAGTACGAAAATTAGACCGAAGGGAATGAAATACGAGAGACCCTAATTATGGATTTGCCAGAATAATAAAAAAAAATTAAATAAACTGAATTTTGGATCGGTGATTTCAATGACCAAACATCACCGATAGCTACCCTGCGCAGACATGCCACAGTCTGGGATGTCGTTAATTTCCCTCATCTAATTAAACTAAGAGAAGAAATGAAAATACTTAAGGGGACTAGGGGTCGACATCCGGGTACGCTAAAATAAATTTCAATAACTAATTATTTTGATTCTGTAACCCTGTCAGAGCTGTCGCCTCCATGAATATTGTAAGCTAGCCCGAGTAGGTAACGTGAAGAAAGGAAAAAAAAGAATCTCACGGAGCAGGATATTCTATTTTAAAACCGACCCCCAAAAAAATAAAAAAATATAATTCACTACAGCCCCGTTGTGTAACAACTATTGTCTTTTCATAGTTGATTATTATTTGGTCTAGGAATTAATTCGTGCGGGTGGACAAGAGATGGCGCAACGAACGGAGCGTCCCACAGTTCCGTGTATCCACACATGTGTTGCAAACCCCTGTCATCGCGTATCGTTCGTAGTATAGGGCAGTGGATTTAAGCGTCAACAACACCAGTTTGTAGTTAAGTGAACATGGCGCAATTTGTGCCTGATAAACTGTTTTTGCGGGGTGTCCTGCTGCATTACTTTAACATGCAGAAAAGTGCGACTGAAAGTCATCGTATTTTGGTGGAAGTGTATGGTGACCATGCTCTAGCTGAGCGAACGTGTCAGAAGTGGTTTGCAGGGTTTAGAAGTGGTGATTTCGGCTTGGCAGATGTAACATGCTTGGCCTCTAGTAATTTCGTAAAATTGACGGAAGCCAGCACAGGTTATATAGTTAATATCGTGTGAAGTATATACGATTTGAAAATTAACAAATTTATTAACAAGAAAAATTTTGCTTTTTTTTTACACGTTGAGTAACAAATAGTGAATTCGTAACGAGTAACAACAAGTAATATATATATTTTTGTGCAATACCGAAATAATAATTTAAATATAGGTTTCTTCAAATATTTCTTTACCATAAAATCCTTGAATACTCAATACTAGTAACAACTTTGTAAAAAGGATAGAAGTGAGCACAAACGATTGGTATGCAAATGGCCTCGTTGTAGGTTCACAATTTAGAAGTTTTAAATCTCCAAAAATATATTTATATGAAGCCTTTTTATGCCGGGATGATACCATAAGACTTCCTTTCCCATTTACATCGAATTTAAAAGGATATGAATTCTTACATTATATAAATTATAACCTATTATAGACGCAAGCTAAATTCCCTCTCTACGTCTTACCTGCTAGATCCAAAGTGAGTCAAATTCGTAACGGCCCGGCTTAGTTCTCGACCTGGTACCGAAATTGCCCACCAGATGGTAGCTCACTTCAGACATAGGCCTATCAATGCTAGACTATCTCTCCCTCTATGTCATTTTTATCTTTTGCGCTCTTACAAATGTTCTTATACAAAATGCATACAAAAATACATTTATTGGGACTATTACGTTACATAATATATCCTACCCCTCTCTCTATATATGATACTAACCTTATTACAAAAGGAATAGTCCACAATAAATGGAATATGAATTGTTGACCAAGAAATAAATTCTGTACTTACAGTTTTCCAGAATCTTATAATAAACTACTCTCTTACATATTACATCTTATTGCCACACCTGCTTTACAAAGTATTAGGAGGATATGGAATACTTCTCTCTGGAAAGAAAAAAATAATAAACCCACAGAAAATATCTAACAGTGATTACAAGGTAACATATACATATTAAGATTCATTATTGTTATCAACATAAGGTTTAATGTGATTTATGTGTCTCTTAATGATAACACTAGGTTGATCACATTTTCTTAACCACAGAGTGTTTAATGTAGGTTTATTAATGACCTCAAATGGCCCATAAAGTAAGGGGGATAATTTAGGTGTATAATGTTTAAGTAATGAAGCCTTTTGAAACTTCCTAACCAATACTTTCTGACCTTCCGAATAATTACTAGGTTCTCTATTCTTATTATAACATTTCTCCTTTCTACTGTAATAAACTCCTTGTTTTTTTCTGCTGGTGTCCTTGCAGAGTTGACATCGCTGACATCCTTTCACGTATTCTCTGACGTCACGGAATAAGGTCTTCCAGGTACATCTTGAGGCTATTTTCGCTATCGTCTTGGAATATCCAGCGTGAAATCCGCCCATCTCATCACAGTGAAAATATTTCATGATAGGATATACCATTTCCTTAGGGATGACGATCCTCCAACCATGGTCTCTTCTGCCTCGGGTCTTCTTCATTAAGATTCCGTCCTTAAGACAGAATTCATCCGCCCTTTGACCTCGCCGCACTTCTTGGATAATATTCCGTACTTCAGGATCTTCCATTTGATGTTCTTTTAACGGTTTACTAAACAAGGGTGAACTCCAAAAATTGGCGAAACTAAGGTTGACTGGTTTCCCTTCAAATTCTTCAATTTCATTAACTGAAGGATCGTTAGTATAGAATTCCACACCATTGTTCGTGCGCGAAATAAAATCAGATAAAAAGTTCTGCTTACTGCGGAGATAAACAACCTTGAAGGAATATTTAGATAGTTTTTCAATTAATGTACCATACTTACGTTGACGCTTATGATTCCGTAACAACCACGTGACTGATGAATTATCACAAAAAACAGTAAAGGGTTTTATAAGATACATTTCAAATTTTTCGATAGCTAAAAGAAGAGAACGTAGTTCAAGTTCGTATATGCTTTTAGACCAATCTACTGATGAAATATTCTTAGAGAAAAATGATACGGGTCTAAGAAGGCCATCATCATCATATTGAGAAAGTATTGCTGAATGTTTCTTGTAAGTACTATCCACATGAATGACAAAGGATTTATTCATGTCTGGTAATTGTAATACAGCATGTTCAACAAATGCTTGCTTAATATTATTATAGGCTTCATCTTCCCTCTCACCCCAGTGAAATTTAATTTTATTGGATCTTAAACGGTGAAGAGGTTCCATGATTTCCGCATAATCTTTCACGTATTTTCGGAAATAATTAAAAGACCCACAAATACGATTTACTCCTTTTTTGTTTTTAGGTTTAGGTAATTTAAGAATTGTATCAATCCTTTCCGGATCAATTCTAGTTTCTCCTGCTTCAAATTCATAACCTAGGAATTTGATTTTAGTTTGGAAAAGTTGTGTTTTCCTTTTTGAAACTGTAATTCCCCATTTTCGAAAACGTTCAAGAATTTCCTCTAATACCCTTTTGTATGTTTCAATATCTGAAGCATGAATAAGGAAATCATCTTGAAAAATTTCAAGATTTTTACCTACTAAGTCCCCAAAGATTTTATACATGAAACTAGTAAGAACATATGGGCTCAAACGAAATCCCATTGAAAGAACTAAATGTTCTAGTAAACGGTTAGGTGTACAAAATGTAGTATATTTTCTACTACTCTCAGAGATAGAGAACTGATAGAAACTTTGCTTTATATCTAATCTTCCGAAGATGGTATCCTTTCCTAAATTCGCTATAGTAGCTTCTACATGCGGGGATGGATAACTATTAACCCTTACTTTCTTGTTAATTTCAGAATATGCTATCACAAGTCTAGGAGTACCGTCCTTATTGTGGACTAAAAAGCACGGAGAAGAATAAGGAGAGAAATCAACCTCACGAACCACTCCCTTGTCGATAAGCTGATTTATATAATTATCAAGAGCCTTAAGTTTAGGGCCTGTAATTTGATATGGGGGTAGACGTACTGGAGTTTCATCCTCCATTTCTATTTCGTAAGTGAACCTCTTTATTGTCCCTAGTTGTTCAGTGATAACATCACTGAATCTCTCACAAAGATTTTCAACATAACATGGTAAATCTGGGTATTGTTCTACAAGTTTAACTGAAAGAGAGGAAGTATTATCAAAATTACAATTGTTAGAATCACATTCATCATATATGTCATTAATGCTATTCGTTTTATTATGATAATAAACAAGGTATTCACTACCTGGTTTCTTTGTTGTGGCCTGGTCCTCCGGTCCACCGGAATCTGCCGCCAGAAAGGTACAGTGCTGTTTCTGCTGGGCACCTAGTTTATTTGTTTTTGGTTTCCAGTGTCCTTCCCGAACGATCCTTTGTCCATTGCGCCTCTCTCTAGAGTGACTCCGGACCGCATCGGAGACGCTGGAATGAGATATAGGACGAGTAGTTTCCATTGGAGACAAATAATCCCTCCAAAATAGAGGAACAGTAAGATTCTTCTGTTCTATTATAAATTGTTTGGCACTCAATTTGATATCAGCTTTCCATTTTAAAAGAAAGTTATTTCCTAACAGCAAATCAAAATGTGGAGAGTTTATGATGTAAAATGTTTTACTGAATTCACAATCTTGAATTGAAAATTTAATTTCTGTGTTTTCATGAAGTTCAACCAAATGACCATCAACAGTGGTAGTCACTAATTCTGCTGAAGTAGGTTTTATAGGAACACGACACATAATTTGGTGTAAATATTTTCTGCTTATCAAATTGATACTAGAAGCTGTGTCCAATAAACAAGAGTTTGTGATGCCCGCAATTAGCACAATAATGAATAATATTTGTTTATCACGCTGCATATTAATTAGTGTTTTTGAAGGTGGCACTGATGTACGCATAGTTTTTCCACTAACACAGAACCGCTGAGTATGTCCATAGCCAGCACATTTATAGCATCTAATAAGGTTACGTTTTTCCGTTTGCAAGCCAGAAACTTGTTTTTGAATTTTAAAATGATTTTGTGATTCTTCAAAAATGTTCGGTATATTTATAGCAGGTGGCATTGTTTTAAGTGACACATAATCTCTTTGATATTTAACAAAATGATCGTAAGATTGCGCTATGGTCAACAATTCAGAAACTGAAGATGGTATGGCTTCCCCAAAACAATTTTGATATATTTCTGGTAAAACCAGACTGGTTACAATATTACAAAATATTTGTTCAGTGTATGTCATACCAAGAACATTGGCAACACTGATTTTCTCTTGGAAAAATGTTCCAAGTTCTTCCCCATCATTCATTAATCGGTAGAAGAATTTTCGTACATATTGTGTGCGACCTACTGTGGATATATATTTACATAACAAATTAGTACAAATTTCCTCCCAATCATTACAACGTGTAAGGAAAGAATGAAAGGTTCTGTTAAATTCACCCCTAGTTTGGGTTAAACTTGCTACCAAAATAGCTTCTAATTCTAAGTCATACCTCCTTATAAGCTCATCTAACCTAACCAGAAAGATGAAGCAAGAATGGCTATCCGTGCCATCAACTATCGGTAATGACTTAATTTGCTGTTCCAATGAACGGAAAACACTTTGTCCTAGCAATTTATCAAAGTTGCATTGAATAGCAGGACGTGCCATATTTGGCTGCATTAAATTCATCTGTGCCAATGAAGACGGCATTCTACTTTCATTATTAATGTACTGTTTACACTGCGTTTCATTTTCATTCCTATAAGACACAGTTCGTTCATTTTTCATGAACTGATCCTGCCTACCCTGTACATTGGGAGAACCTTTAGTATTGTGTTTTGAAAAATAAATGTTACGCTGATGTATATCTGTGCCTTGTCCAAGGTTATTTTGGCCTACAGACTGTACATTCACACCGCGTCGCATCGGAACCTTAGTCCAAGATACCTTTGATTGGTTTACATAAGGTTTACCTGCACCACTAATATTGCCACAACGTGGACATGGATACTTAATTGTCTGTGAAAAATGTTCACCATTAAAGGGCTCACACGGAGCTTGTACATTTAGTTCAGAACAGTATTGTTCTCTAAATAAGTGTGCATTGAATTCTGCACCATATAACCCACTGGCTGTGTGTGCAGTTTGTTCAGCACGAAATGGCTCCCATGAACCTCGTGCATTCAACTCAACATTAAGTGGCTCTCTAAAAACCTGGGCGTTTGGGTAACCCACACCAACTTCACTTTCAGTTTCAATAGTTTGATTAAATTCACCTTTATCACTTTCATTACTCTCAATTAAATATTCATTATCAGAGAAAGAAATTAGGTTATGTTCACTCATGTTTTACACTTAATATAATCTCTAAAGTGCTCACAACTATCAATGATTTTTTTTTCCCACACGATATCTCATCAAGAAGACAGCTGTAATTTTTATGCTTGCCCACTTGATGGACTTTGGATCTAGCAGCTTTATATATTATGTAACATGCTTGGCCTCTAGTAATTTCGTAAAATTGACGGAAGCCAGCACAGGTTATATAGTTAATATCGTGTGAAGTATATACGATTTGAAAATTAACAAATTTATTAACAAGAAAAATTTTGCTTTTTTTTTACACGTTGAGTAACAAATAGTGAATTCGTAACGAGTAACAACAAGTAATATATATATTTTTGTGCAATACCGAAATAATAATTTAAATATAGGTTTCTTCAAATATTTCTTTACCATAAAATCCTTGAATACTCAATACTAGTAACAACTTTGTAAAAAGGATAGAAGTGAGCACAAACGATTGGTATGCAAATGGCCTCGTTGCAGGTTCACAATTTAGAAGTTTTAAATCTCCAAAAATATATTTATATGAAGCCTTTTTATGCCGGGATGATACCATAAGACTTCCTTTCCCATTTACATCGAATTTAAAAGGATATGAATTCTTACCTTATATAAATTATAACCTATTATAGACGCAAGCTAAATTCCCTCTCTACGTCTTACCTGCTAGATCCAAAGTGAGTCAAATTCGTAACGGCCCGGCTTAGTTCTCGACCTGGTACCGAAATTGCCCACCAGATGGTAGCTCACTTCAGACATAGGCCTATCAATGCTAGACTATCTCTCCCTCTATGTCATTTTTATCTTTTGCGCTCTTACAAATGTTCTTATACAAAATGCATACAAAAATACATTTATTGGGACTATTACGTTACACAGACCAAGAGCGAGCTGGACAGCCAAAAAAATTTCAAGACGAAGAATTGACAGCATTGCTCGAGCAGGATTCGTGTCAAACGCAGGAACAACTTGCAGCAGCATTAGGCGTTGATCAAACAACAGTCTCCAAACGCTTGAAAGCCATGGGAATGATTCAAAAGATGTGACATTGGGTTCCACATGAATTGAAAGACAGAGACGTTGAAAGATGAAAAACCATTTGCGAATTGCTGCTTCAACGACAGAGCAGAAAGGGGTTTCTGCATCGAATTATTACGGGTGATGAGAAGTGGATCCATTACGAGAACCCTAAACGGAAAAAGTCCTGGGTGAAACCAGGTGAACCAGGTCCATCACAACCAAAACGAGATATTCACTGTGCAAAGGTTATGCTGTGCATATGGTGGGATATGAAAGGTGTGGTGTACTATGAACTGCTGCAACCGGGTGAAACTATGAATGGAGAACGTTATCGACGACAATTAATGCGTTTGAAGCAAGCTCTGGCCAGAACACGACCAGAATGGGAGAACAGACATGATAAACTTATTGTTCAACATGGTAACGCTCGCCCACATGTCGCAAAACCGGTCAAAACCTATTTAGAAAATGTCGGATGAGAAGTTTTACCCCACTCGCCGTATTCACCAGACGCTGCTCCTTCGGACTACTACTTGTTCGATTGCATGAACAACGATTTGATTGGACAGCGGTTTACTTCTTCAGAAGATATCGAAACATGGGTCTCTGACTGGATCGCTTCCAAGGATGAGGACTTCTTTCGCCACGGAATCCGTACATTGCATGACAGATGGGCGAAAGTGGTGGCTAGCGATGGACAATATTTTTCTTAAGGTATTTATGTATTTTGTGTTTGTACTACAGCTTCAATGTGTGCGTACCAACCGCACGAATTAATTCCTAGACCAAATAAATATGTCCAGTCAGCGATTATATGATGCTACAAATATTATTAAACGAGATTATTATGAACGAATACGACTGCAATAACAAATTAAGCTATTAAGCACTAACATAGTCCGGCAATATCTCACCCACATGTTCGCAGGATGCTCCGGTATAGGGGCCAGAACCCGAGATGTGGATAGCTACACATAATCCTTAAATATATATATATCTATTCTTTTTTACTGAAACGTGACTAATCATAAACTGGGCTTATATATATATATATATATATATATATATATATATATATATATATATATATATATATATATATATATATATATATATGGGTGTCCTCTCATTTATTTCGTTTCACAATATATTCATACTATCACTTTATTCTTTTATTACGACGTCGTATTTCATAAACACCCTATTTCTTTAACTACACCCAGACTATATGCACACTTCGTCATATACTTCTAAATCTATAAATCATTGCCAACATTTCATGTTCCGGCCACCACGCAAAACATCCCTCGAACTCAAGACTCCCTTACCACGCAAACAATACTATGTTATACTTCGTAGCTTCATGTAAAAAAAAAATATGTATGTTCACAGAAAGATGAGTTCTCCGCGATATTATTCAATTTTATAAAATTCTGACAACAATGAAATTATTCTGCAGCCACAGAGAAAAAAATGAACATTTAATATAATTTCAAAGCGAAAAACTAGCATCATATCGCCCGACCTCTGTTAAGAATTTACGTATTGTTTATTTATTTAAATATTTCGATTTCTAGACTAAGTAGAATGTTGTAATTTTCAGAAAATATTAATTTTGAATCACTTAACCTAACTGTATATGCATTTGGGCTGGGAATTATATTTACTAGGTTTTATTTCGAAAAGAAAGGTCAATTCCATGGAAACTAAATCACTAAGAGCATCGACATAAGAATGACGGTTAGTATTGACTTTTGACACTAGGGGGCTAGCGACGATATGATCAACCCTTGCACCACTGAATGTGACCTTGTACACGGAATTTTGATACTATGACACTCTCATTTTCTGATATTACTATATATCGATATGTTGCTTTTAGATATTGATCGAATACGAATGATACACTGTCCATACCTCATTATTTCACACACTCTTCCATCACTTAACTACAATTGCTACTACTGATACTACATTACAAACACATACATGCCACATCCATAACTACAAACTACATTAATACATGTTATAATACATATTAATCATTAATACTTACTCACATAAACAACATTCAGATTTTACCATTTTCTTTAAAATCGGCTCTATCGGTTTACGAAAGGAGAGGGAAAGAAATGAATAGGGCCAATTGGCCCTTATATTCACTAAATCACATTCTTAATTCAACCTGTTTAGTTAATACCCAAACTATTTATTGGAAAATATATAGGCCCCTTTCCTGAAGGGAAAAGAACCTTATGACAACTATACGTTCAACCCATCCCTGCTGGAAGCCGTACCCCCAAATTGGGAGTAAACAGGAGCCCTCTTGAAACTTTACACGTGCATTATGATCACTATCCTAACTACAACGAAATTAAATACCGCCATGTTACTACTAGATAAGTACAAAAAGAAATCACATTCACTACATACACGAACACAAACGGCAGTGGGGCAGGCCTTACGTAACTCTAAAAGGAATAATTTTTATTATAAAAATATTTTAAGGGAGAAAACACTACCCTTCCGAAACTGTTTATGGATCTTTAAGAACAACTAACAAACTGATGCACTTCACTTGGTAGAACCTGTCCATCACTAATTATATCTGCAAAACATGGCGTCACTGAATTACATTTCCTATTTCAGTTCTTCAGTCCGGTTTTTTACTATGTAAATTTAGCAAATTATGGCTCCGTAGCTTCCTGGATGGTATTTATTCAATTTTCAAACTAGATTTACCTTGTTAATGCAGCTTTTCTAGCTCATTTCTACTTTTCTGAGCTGGGAAGATCTGGATCGGCTGTCGTCAGCAAAATTCGAGGCAGGGAATGGGAATAATCGCGCTCTAACATCATAGCGTGGGTGAATCCTCCAATCAAAACAAAGCATTTTTGGCGGTGGGGCTTTGAAACGATTAAATTTTGGTAAAATCTGGATTAAACTAGATATCAGAAGGACATAGATATCTAAAAGAGAGGTGAAGGGTGGTCCAGAAAATTCTGCCGAATTTTAGATTGGTTATTTATTCGAAAATTTCCGTCCAATGGTGGACCTATATTTTCAGATAGCACTGACACCGTAAGAATTGTAATAATCCATTTACATATCCATATACAAGACTTATAACTAATTTAATATATAAATAAAGATATTGATACCCAAAACTATAATTCCTAATGAATTTTTACAGTTTTCCATGTTAATTTGAAATAGAATAACAAACAAAATTACGAATTATATGAACAGCCAGAAATTTTTTGTTAAACGTCAAGTACAGTCGGTGCAAAAAATTTCGGGCACCCTCCTATTAAAACATCATCACATTAGACAGTAATGGCATATTACAGTTCCCCGGCGTCGTTAAAAAAAATTTGTTTGAATAACAAAATTTTGTTGAATAGAATTAACATGTATTAATACTAATAAACTAACTACTTACTCATACTCTCATACACTGAAATGAGACAGTGTAACATTCACTTTGGATATTGAGATAGAAGTTCCCGTTTTTTGTCCTCGGTACAGTTGAAAAGCTTAAGATTCTGGAAATTGTGAGTTCCGATACTTTCACCTTTTAGGTCGCAGGAAAACACGAGGTAACCCGTTAGCAATGTTCCCATCAAACGTGGGGAGGCGTTCGATGTCCCTCAGCGAAACCTTGGAACTCGTACTAACATAAGAAGGGGAATAGTTAGTGGGAATTAACATATTATCCTGCACAATCGGAGTAGTCACCGGATTTACCACCGACGACGTCGTAGCGGTGTTATAATTACCCATGTAATTAAAAGGGATTCTGTTGGTCGTATTGACTATGTTGGGCTCCATCCCCGGACCAACCGCACCCGTGAACAACGACTCAGGATGGTACCCATCTCCTCTTCCCGGCAACACGCTATATGATTGTATACCTCCATGTAAGGAGGGAGCACTCACGCTAGTGACCGTAGTCGTCACAACACTCGACTGATTCGGCACACTATTGCAATTAAACCACGACTTTAGTTCTGACCGATGCATGGGGTAGTGCGTCGCAATATCCCGTGCATCAACTGACATTGAATATTCTTTTCCTGCGCTACAGGTAGTTGTTATAGCAGGTAATATTTCCGGGGAATCGCTACCGGGGAAAGGATAGGCTACCTCTGATTTTTCGCGACTTGGTTTCGTTATTTCCTTTTGAATGTTCACTATTTCGTCCTGAATTTTCAAAATTTTTTGGTCAGTTACTTCCCGTTTGGTTTCCAGTGATAAATTTGACAAAGTTGAATTTAAATTATCAATTTCGGCCCGCTGTGTTTCTAGTTTTTTGTTGATCTTATGTAATTCGGTATCTATTTGTTCAAATTCGGAATTTACATGATCAAATTTACCCTCAGTCTCCTGTTGAAGTTGCTTTATAGATTGCTGAGCCTCGCATCTGACCAAGTCAATTTCAATAGACATTTGCTCCCTCAATGTGGTTATTGAGGAAGCAAAGTCCGAACATATGTTATCTATTCTCTGGGTTAGTACCTCGAATCGAGATTCGGTTTCTCGGTTCGAGGTGTCAAATTTCTCATTTATTTTGCGTCTCATTTCCAGGCTATTCTTATCTATTTTTTCATTTATTTCATACCTCATCTGTTGATTATCCCGATCTATTTTTTGTAACATCTGTTGTAATGAAAGGAGGAGAGTGTCATTATTAGATGACACAGTCTTCCTTTGCTCTTCTTTGGTTTTATCACCATTCAGGTTTTCCGATAAATCACCAATTGAATCCCCATTTCTTTCAGCATCCTCGAGGTCAGATATCTCCACTGGAGATATTTGGCCTCGGTTCTTCGGGGTACTATACCCTCGCTCCCCGTCTGAATCGGGATGTTCAACTTCTTTCTCAGAGGATCGACTCATGGGTTCACGCGACTGGTGGAGCTTCCCCTCACATTCTTTACAGTATTTGATTATCGCACCAGCCCGGACCTTTTCTGCATTTTCAGCAGTATCCTCTAAATTTGTACAACTGAAATGAATCCATTTTAGCCCGCAATCGTGACACCTCACTAGCCTACGGGAGACGCGAGCTCTTTTCGCATTACTGTCTAACGTACATTGTGTACATGAGACTTCCGCGTTCTCGTGTGATACGACAACTTCTCGATTGGTTGCCATAGCTTCCGTACAAAAAGGACACAATATAAACACACATGCAACTATATATTTACAGACTAACAAAACTTACTATCCAGATACTGTTCATAGATTAAAGGACTCCTATCTGATTCCCTCCTTCGGTCAACTTCCAGCATTTTCAGATTTTAGAATTCACTGTGACAGATTCCTTCATTTCCCCTTTTCTATAGAGAGAGACAAAGATAGCAGAACAGCCAATGACTATAATTATTTAATCTCACTGTGACCTTTTTAATTATTCACCTTTTTGGTGGGCAAGTCAATATGTGCTCGATCCTAAACAATGTTTAATAAATAATTTCAGATCCGTTACCAGGGAAAACAATTGTTTCCATGGTAACTGTCCTAAGTCAACGGTCGCCAATTGAAAGAAAACGGGGGGGGGGGGAGAGTAGTAAACGAAGAAGTACTGCATGTAGTGTAGAGGAGTCGCTAAAATTAATTTTCTTTTAACGAGGGCGATTACTAAACAACACCTACTAATTGAAATCATGATTATTTTCCAATAAAGTAAAATTCAATAAACTTTCTTGTTATTGTTCGTCCCTCAATGCATACTCATCTCATGGTTAATTATCCCATATCGGACTTCCGAAGAAACTCATCGAAACAACTTATTGACCGCGCCAATAGCGACTACTCTCAGTCATGACTCCGTTTTCTTTCATTCAGAAATAGAAAAGAAAGAGAAGAAAGTAGAAGGGTAAAAGAAGGAGGTAGGAAAAGGGAGGAAAAAGAAAGAAAACTAATAGAGTATTTTAATAAGAAATAGATTACTGGATAATTCCGGGAATATAGTAAGAAGTCGAGAAAGTTGTTGAAAGATGAATCATTTTAAGTGTTATTAACGATTAATCAATTTTAGAATGCTTCGGAATAGACACATGTTCCTCCATACCACCCCGACCTAGCTCCAGGCACCACGTTCGTGGGGTTGCCCAGACCTAGACCAGGAAGGGAGAAAATCGAAATTATTCTTTGTAAAGTTATTCTAAACGATGATTGATAACCATCCAGTATCTCTAGGATCGACCACATATATGAATTAGCCAAGAAAGAAAGAAAAAAATCAAAGTTATAAACTCAATATAATTTTATGTATCGTGTCAATAAGGGTTTCAACTTCCTGGAAGAAAGATGTCGTATTTAGGCTCATCCTGCTATTTTCGTCTCACTCCTAGAGCCGATTTAAACCGTTAGTAGCGGTCCTTCATGACCTAGGTTATTTACCTTAACACATATATTAAAACATGACACATATATTATAGATGTTAATATGACAAATGATATCACTAAAATTACTTAAATTAAATCTATCATGCATTCACTCGCTCACTCACTCAGGACAGTGTATATATGTTTAAAGGAAACCAACTAGCTACAAAGGTACAAATAGTTTATTACATTCATAGTGGAAAAAAAATAATTATAAAAAAAATATTAAAAGCACAAGTTCTTCGTTATATATCAATAGAATACATAGGGTTATACTTTAGTAAGTCTTTATACATTTGATCATATTGACAAATGGAAAGAAAAAAATAATTACATGTATTATATCTTAGGCATGCTAAAGCGAAATTATGATTTGCGACATACGCAAAGAAGACACTTATTTTACTTAAAAAATGGACAAAGAAAAGGAAAAGAATAAAACTTTTAGGTGTAATAGAACTAACGAGTCTCTACTTCACATTGAGCAATAAAATATTGATAATTCCGAGCGTTCAAATCACAGATCGCGCACTACTCGTAGCGTCCAAAATATTTCGCTCCATTTAACTTAGTTTGTGTTTATATATATATATCTATATATATATAACTATTGGTTTATAAAAAAACATTCATCAACTATATTTAGTTTGTGACTATTAGCAGTTTATATCTGCACTCGCATACTGCGACGTTTATACCCATCTAGGGATTTTGAAAATCACCTTCCGCCAGAGGATGTTTCTCCTCTTAGTCAGTCCATTCACAAATTTATTAATCAGATAATTTTGAGTTACTTGTTCATCACTGGGACACGTCATGAGACCTTTCATTTATCCAGGATCACTTTTGTGTATATATATATATAGTTCGGATTTGAGATGATCTTCCACAGGTGTAAGGAGTATAATTGATTTAAATTAAGGAAAACCACTGGTCAAGTCATAGGATACATATGCAGGTGAGACGGATTAACGGTACACTTTCCACAATGGTTTTAGGTTGGTAGCTCAGGGATAATATTCATTATGATGTGGGTTACATTTAGACCTGCCGTTACTTCTTAATACATGCCATTAAATAATGATTACATAGGTTATGATTTACATCTATTCAGAAGAAAGGAAAATTATTTGAGTGCACGGCGGTATTCTTGACAAAAATCTATATTATTATATTCGTCGGAAACTTACTTGTAAACTATAGCAACCAATACACGTTTGGGGGGACAGACACGAGCGCTCTTACATATATCCATATAATACATTTAATATCATACTTTTACTTTAACATCATATTCACATACTAAGCACATGTACATTTCGACGTATTCATTTATCTCTCTATATATATATTTATATTTAATAAATGCGCACACATTTAAAATAATAACCCCAACAATAATTTCAGAAAAGGTTGCAAACATTGTACAAGAAAAACAAATGACTTCCGACATTACATATGAAAAAAGAATTGATTTTTTTTACCTAATACCGCGCGTCTATAAATTTTAACTTTCATATAGTCAATTCGTGCAAAAAAAACTTTGTGAGGCAGGCACGTAACACAGAACATTCCTAAAGATATAAATAGATAAACCAAAATACAATTTCTGGGCCCAGGTTAACTACAAGATAAACGAAAACCAAAACGGAAGGAAAGTGACCAATGGATTTAAAAAAAACTTAGAGGGACGACGGTGAAAGAACGTAATTGAAGTGCCGTCAAATATGAAGTCGTTATTCATTTTGGCAATAGGTCAAAATGTGATGGAGGACCCAATCATTATCTACTCTATCCATGAATTGTGTCTTGCAACGTCTCAGCTGGTAATTTCAGATCAGAGTTGTACGTTAAATAAATTGTAAGCGACAAGTTCAAAATGGGGGGGGAAGCTTGAAAATTAAAAAAAACTTGAAGAATGAAGACAGACAGAGAGATACAGAAGAAGAAGGAAGACGAAGAATAGGGGCGCCAAAGACTTAAGTGAGAAATTACTAACACTATAAAGATAGAAGTCGAATTTCACTCTTAACAAATCCATAGCCAAAATATTCTTAATATGCCAAAAAGGTGGTCTACTCAAATACGTAGACTCAAGAGGGACACCTGGTGCCAAGAAGCAAGTCCGTGTCTTGTAAATAATAACTTCACAAGTTATTGCTTGTAAAATTATTATTTAGTAACCGTATCCGGCCCCAACCAACAGGCGTAAGGGAGAAAGGGGGGAGGGCAAGATGTCATTGCCCTAAATTTTGAAATTTCTAAAACAATAAAAAAATATCCGACCTCTCCGAAAAACTGAGAAAGTATCTAGAGTAAAGTACGAAAATTAGACCGAAGGCAATGAAATACGAGAGACCCTAATTATGGATTTGCCAGAATAATAAAAATAATTAAATAAACTGAATTTTGGATCGGTGATTTCAATGACCAAACATCACCGATAGCTACCCTGCGCAGACATGCAACAGTCTGGGATGTCGTTAATTTCCCTCATCTAATTAAACTAAGAGAAGAAATGAAAATACTTAAGGGGACTAGGGGTCGACATCCGGGTACGCTAAAATAAATTTCAATAACTAATTGTTTTGATTCTGTAACCCTGTCAGAGCTGTCGCCTCCATGAATATTGTAAGCTAGCCCGAGTAGGTAACGTGAAGAAAGGAAAAAAAAGAATCTCACGGAGCAGGATATTCTATTT
Organism: Thermobia domestica; assembly: GCF_964235325.1. NCBI lineage: Eukaryota > Metazoa > Arthropoda > Insecta > Zygentoma > Lepismatidae > Thermobia > Thermobia domestica. The sequence continues at coordinate 194,063,989 of NC_137458.1, read as the reverse complement.
TAAAACCGACCCCAAAAAAAATAAAAAAATATAATTCACTACAGCCCCGTTGTGTAACAACTATTGTCTTTCCATAGTTGATTATTAAATATGTCCAGTCAGCGATTATATGATGCTACAAATATTATTAAACGAGATTATTATGAACGAATACGACTGCAATAACAAACTAAGCTATTAAGCACTAACATAGTCCGGCAATATCTCACCCACATGTTGCGAGATGTGGATAGCTACACATAATCCTTAAATATATATATATCTATTCTTTTTTACTGAAACGTGACTAATCATAAACTGGGCTTATATATATATATATATATATATATATATATATATATATATATATATATGGGTGTCCTCTCATTTATTTCGTTTCACAATATATTCATACTATCATTTTATTCTTTTATTACGACGTCGTATTTCATAAACACCCTATTTCTTTAACTACACCCAGACTATATGCACACTTCGTCATATACTTCTAAATCTATAAATCATTGCCAACATTTCATGTTCCGGCCACCACACAAAACATCCCTCGAACTCAAGACTCCCTTACCACGCAAACAATACTATGTTATACTTCGTAGCTTCATGTAAAAAAAATATGTATGTTCACAGAAAGTAGAGTTCTCCGCGATATTATTCAATTTTATAAAATTCTGACAACAATGAAATTATTCTGCAGCCACAGAGAAAAAAAATGAACATTTAATATAATTTCAAAGCGAAAAACTAGCATCATATCGCCCGACCTCTGTTAAGAATTTACGTATTGTTTATTTATTTAAATATTTCGATTTCTAGACTAAGTAGAATGTTGTAATTTTCAGAAAATATTAATTTTGAATCACTTAACCTAACTGTATATGCATTTGGGCTGGGAATTATATTTACTAGGTTTTATTTCGAAAAGAAAGGTCAATTCCATGGAAACTAAATCACTAAGAGCATCGACATAAGAATGACGGTTAGTATTGACTTTTGACACTAGGGGGCTAGCGACGATATGATCAACCCTTGAACCACTGAATGTGACCTTGTACACGGAATTTTGATACTATGACACTCTCATTTTCTGATATTACTATAGATCGATATGTTGCGTTTAGATATTGATCGAATACGAATGATACACTGTCCATACCTCATTATTTCACACACTCTTCCATCACTTAAGTACAATTGCTACTACTGATACTACATTACAAACACATACATGCCACATCCATAACTACAAACTACATTAATACATGTTATAATACATATTAATCATTAATACTTACTCACATAAACAACATTCAGATTTTACCATTTTCTTTAAAATCGGCTCTATCGGTTTACGAAAGGAGAGGGAAAGAAAGGAACAGGGCCAATTGGCCCTTATATTCACTAAATCACATTCTTAATTCAACCTGTTTAGTTAATACCCAAACTATTTATTGGAAAATATATAGGCCCCTTTCCTGAAGGGAAAAGAACCTTATGACAACTATACGTTCAACCCATCCCTGCTGGAAGCCGTACCCCCAAATTGGGAGTAAACAGGAGCCCTCTTGAAACTTTACACGTGCATTATGATCACTATCCTAACTACAACGAAATTAAATACCGCCATGTTACTACTAGATAAGTACAAAAAGAAATCACATTCACTACATACACGAACACAAACGGCAGTGGGGCAGGCCTTACGTAACTCTAAAAGGAATAATTTTCATTATAAAAATATTTTAAGGGAAAAAACACTACTCTTCCGAAACTGTTTATGGATCTTTAAGAACAACTAACAAACTGATGCACTTCACTTGGTAGAACCTGTCCATCACTAATTATATCTGCAAAACATGGCGTCACTGAATTACATTTCCTATTTCAGTTCTTCAGTCCGGTTTTTTACTATGAAAATTTAGCAAATTATGGCTCCGTAGCTTCCTGGATGGTATTTATTCAATTTTCAAACTAGATTTACCTTGTTAATGCAGCTTTTCTAGCACATTTCTACTTTTCTGAGCTGGGAAGATCTGGATCGGCTGTCGTCAGCAAAATTCGAGGCAGGGAATGGGAATAATCGCGCTCTAACATCATAGCGTGGGTGAATCCTCTAATCAAAACAAAGCATTTTTGGCGGTGGGGCTTTGAAACGAATAAATTTTGGTAAAATCTGGATTAAACTAGATATCAGAAGGACATAGATATCTAAAAGAGAGGTGAAGGGTGGTCCAGAAAATTCTGCCGAATTTTAGATTGGTTATTTATTCGAAAATTTCCGTCCAATGGTGGACCTATATTTTCAGATAGCACTGACACCGTAGGAATTGTAATAATCCATATACAAGACTTATAACTAATTTAATATATAAATAGAGATACTGATTCCCAAAACTATAATTCCTAATGAATTTTTACAGTTTTCCAATGTTAATTTGAAATAGATTAACAAACAAAATTACGAATTATATGAACAGCCAGAAATTTTTTGTTGAACGTCAAGTACAGTCGGTGCAAAAAATTTCGGGCACCCTCCTATTAAAACATCATCACATTAGACTGTAATGGCATATTACATTTTTGCCCGGGATATTAGCATCCTCTTTTGTAAGAAGTCATTTTTCCTGCTCAATTATTACCCTCTTTAGGAGAAATTTACTGTGTGGTTCAAGCTAGTTTAGCTATAAGGTACAATTTGCCCGGGAAATTATTAACTTTCGTGAGAAGTCATTTTTTCCTGGTCAATTATTACCCTTCTTAGGAGAAATTTACTGTGAAGTACAAGCAAGTTTAGCTGTAGGCTACAATTTGCCCGGGATATTATTACCCTCTTTCGTGAGAAATCATTTTTTCCTGGTCAATTATTACCCTCTTTAGGAGAAATTTAGTCTGTAGTTCAAGCGAGTTTAGCTATAGGGTACAATTTGTCCGGGAAATTATTACGATCTTTCGTGAGAAGTCATTTTTTCCTGGTCAATTATTACCCTCTTTAGGAGAAATTTACTGTGTAGTAGAAACGAGTTTACTTATAGGGTACAATTTGACCGGAAAATTATTGCCCTCTTTCGTGAGAAGTCAATTTTTCTTGGTCAATTATTACCCTTTTTAGGAGAAATTTACTGTGTAGTTCAAGCGAGTTTAGCTATAGGGTACAATTTGCCCGGGATATTATTACCCTCTTTCGTGAGATGTCGTTTTTCCTGGTCAATTATTACCCTTCTTAAGAGAAATTTAATTTTTCCTAAGGAGAATAATAATTGACCAGGAAAAAATGATTATTACCCTCTTTAGGAGAAATTTAGTCTGTAGTTCAAGCGAGTTTAGCTATAGGGTACAATTTGTCCGGGAAATTATTACGATCTTTCGTGAGAAGTCATTTTTTCCTGGTCAATTATTACCCTCTTTAGGAGAAATTTACTGTGTAGTAGAAACGAGTTTACTTATAGGGTACAATTTGACCGGAAAATTATTGCCCTCTTTCGTGAGAAGTCAATTTTTCTTGGTCAATTATTACCCTTTTTAGGAGAAATTTACTGTGTAGTTCAAGCGAGTTTAGCTATAAGGTACAATTTTCCCGGGAAATTATTAGCCTCTTTCGTGAGAAATCATTTTCTCCTGGTCAATTATTAGCCTTGTTAGCAGAAACTTATAGATTAATTTTATAGAGTTAAGCAGGAGAGTACTATTTGCCCGGGATATTAGTATCGTCTTTTCTGAGAAGTCATTTTTCCTGCTCAATTATTACCCTCTTTAGGAGAAATTTACTGTGTGGTTCAAGCGAGTTTAGCTATAGGGTACAATTTGCCCGGGAAATTATTAACTTTCGTGAGAAGTCATTTCTTCCTGATCAATTATTACCCTTCTTAGGAGAAATTTATAGTGTAATTCTATAAAGTTTAAGAGGAGGGTACTATTTGCCCCGTATATTTTTACTTTTTTCCTGTGAAGTCATTTTTCCCTGGTCAATTATTACCCTCCTTAGCAGAAATTTACTATGTAGTTCACGGGAGTCTAGCAAGTGGGTACTGTTTCCCCGGGATATTATTACCCTTTTTCCTGTGAAGTCATTTTTTCCTGGTCAATTATTACCCTCTTTAGGAGAAACTTACTGGGTAGTACAAGCGAGTTTCGTTATAGGGTACAATTTGCCCGGAAATTATTACCCTCTTTCGTCAGAAGTCATTTTTTCCTGGTCAATTTCTACGGTTCTTAGGAAAAATTTACTCTGTAGTTCAAGCGAGTTTAGTTATATTGTACAATTTGCATGAGAATCTATTATCCTCTTTCGTGAGAAATCATTTTTTCCTGGTCATTTATTGCCATTCTTAGGAGATATGTACTGTGAAGTTCAAGCGAGTTTAGCTATAGGGTACAATTTGCCCGGGGTATTATTACTTTCTTTCGAGAAAAGTCATTTTTTCTTGGTCAATTATTACCGTCATTAGCAGAAATTTACTGTGTAGTTCAAGCGAGATTAGCTGTAGGGTACAATTTCCCCGGGATATTATTACCTTCTTTCGTAAAAGGTCATTTTTTCCTGGTCAATTTTTACCCTAGTTAGGAGAAATTTATCGTGTAATTCTATAGAGTTTAGCAAGAGGGTACTATTTGCCCAAGATATTATTATCCTTTTCCTGTGAAGTTATTTTTCCCTGGTCACTTATTCACCTGTTTAGGTAAAATTTACTTTGTAGATCAAGCGAGTTTAGCTACAGGGTACAATTTGCCCGGGAAATTATTACCCTCTATCGTGAGAAGTCATTTTTTCCTGGTCAATTATTACCCTTCTTAGGAGAAATTTACTGTGAAGTTCAAGCGAGTTTAGCTATAGGGTACAATTTGCCCGGGAAATTATTAACTTTCGTAAGAAGTCATTTTTTCCTGGTCAATTATTACCCTATTTAGGAGAAATTCACTTTGTAGTGCACGCGAGTTTATCTATAGGGTACAATATGCCCTGGATAGTATTGCCCTCTTTCGTGAGAAGTCTTTTTTTCCTGATCAATTATTAGCCCCTTTAAAAGAAATTTACTGTGTACTTCAAGCGAGTTTAGCTATAGGGTACAATTTGCCCGGGATATTATTACCCTCTTTTGTGAGAAGTCATTTTTTCCTGGTCAATTATTGCTTTTCTTAGGAAAAATTTATAGTGTAATTCTATGGAGTTTAGCAGGAGGGTACTATTTTCCCGGGATATTCTTACCATTTTCCTGTGAAGTCATTTTTTCCTGGTCAATTATTATTCTCCTTAGGAAAAATTTACTATGAAGTTCAAGGGAGTTTAGTAAGTGGGTACTTTTTGCCAGGGATATTATTACCCCTTTTCCTGTGAAGTCATTTTTTTCTGGTCAATTATTACCCTCTTTAGGAGAAATTTTCTGTGTATTTCAAGCCAGTTTAGGTATAGGGTACAATTTGTCCGGGAAATTATTACCTTCTTCCGTGAGAAGTCATTTTTTCCTGGTCAATTATTACCCTTTCTAGGAGAAATTTACTGTGTTGTACAGGCGAGTTTAGTTATAGGGTATAATTTGCCCGGTAAATTATTGCCCTCTTTCGTGAGAAGTCACTTTTTCCTGGTCAATTATTACTCTTCTTAGGAGAAATTTACTGTGTAGTTCAAGCGAGTTTAGTTATAAGGTACAATTTGCCCGGGAAATTATTATCCTCTTTCGTGAGAAGTCATTTTTCCCTGGTCAATTATTACACTTCTTAGGAGAAATTTAATGTAAAGTTCAAGTGAGTTTAGCTATAGGGTACAATATGTTACCACAATTTGGTGAGTAGTCATTTTTTTCTTGGTCAATTATTACCATTTTTAGCAGAATATTATAGTGTAATTTTATAGAGTTTAGCAGAAGGGTACTATTTGCCCGGGATATTAGTACCCTCTCTTGTGAGAAGTCATTTTTCCTGCTCAATTATTACCCTCTTTAGGAGAAATTTACTGTGTAGTTCAAGCGAGCTTACCTATAGGGTACAATTTGGTCGGGATATTATTACCCTTTTTCGTGGGAAGGCATTTTTCCTGGTCAATTATTACAGTCTTTAGGAGAAATTTACTGTTTAGTTCAAGCGAGTTTAGCTATAGGGCACAATTTGCTCTCGAAATTATTACCCTCTTGTGTGAGAAGTCATATTTTCCTGGTCAATTATTACCCTTCTTAAAAGAAATTTATGGTGTAATTTTATAGAGTTTTCAGGAAGGGTCTATTTGCAGGGGATATTATTACAATCTTTTGTGAGAAGTCATTTTTTCCTGGTCAATTATTACCCTTCTTAGGAAAAATTTACCGTGTAGTTCAAGCGAGTTTAGCTATAGGGTATAATTTGCCCGGAAAATTACTACCCTCTTTCGTGTGAAATCATTTTTTCCTGGTCAATTATTATCCTCTTTAGGAAAAATTTACTCCCGGGTACAATTTGCCCGGGAAATTATTACTCTGTTTCGTGGAGAAATCATTTTTGCTGGTCAATTATTACCGTCTTTAGGAGAAATTTACTATGTAGTTCAAAAGAGTTTAGCTTTTAGGGTACAATTTGCCCGGGATATTATTAGCCTCCTTTGCGAGAAGTCATTTTTCCTGGTCAATTATTTCATTCTTTAGGAGAAATTTATACTGTAATTCTATAGAGTTTAGGAAGAGGGTAATATTTGCCCGGGATATCATTACCCTCTTTCGTGAAAAGTCATTTTTTTCTGGTCAATTATTACTTTTCTTAGGAGAAATTTGATGTGAAGTTCAAGCGAGTTGAGCTGTAGGCTACAATTTGCCCGGGATATTATTACCCCTCTTTCGTGAGAAGTCATTTTTTTCTGGTCAATTATTACCCTCATTGGGAGAAATTTACTGTGTAATTCGAGAGAGTTTAGCTATAGGGCACAATCTGCCCAGGATATTATTACCTTCTTTTGTGAGAAGTCAATTTTCCTGGTCAATTATTACCCTCCTTAGGAGAAATTTATCGTGTAATTCTATAGAGTTTAGCAAGAGGGTACTATTTGCGCGGTATATTATTACCATTTTTCCTGTGAAGTCATTTTTTCCTGGGAATTATTTCCCTCTTTAGGTAAAATTTACATTATAGTTCAAGCGAATTTAGCTATAGGGTACAATTTGCCAGGGATAGTATTACCCTCTTTCGTGAGAAGTCATTCTTTCCTGGTAAAAACTACACAGTAAATTTTTCCTAAAGAGGGTAATAATTGACCAGTAAAAATGATTTCTCTACGAAAGAGGGTAATAATTTCCGGTCAAATTGTACCCTATAGCTAAACTCGCTTCAACTAAACTATAAATTTCTCCTAATGAGGTTAATAATGTACCAGGAAAAAATGAATTCTCAGGAAAGAGGGAAGTAATTTCCCGGACAAATTGTACCCTATAGCTAAACTCGCTTGAACTACAGACTAAATTTCTCCTAAAGAGGGTAATAATTGACCAGGAATAAATGACTTCACAGGAAAGAGGGTAATATCCCGGGCAAATAGTACCCACTTGCTTAATTCCCTTGAAATACTTAGTAAATATCTCCTAAGGGGGTAATAATTGACCAGGAAAAATTGACTTCGCCGGAAAAAGGGTAAAAATGTCCCGGGCAAATAGTACCCTCTTGCTGAACTCTATAGAATTATACTATAAATTTCTCCTAAGAAGTGTAATAATTGATCAAGAAAAAATGAGTTCTCACAAAAGAGGGTAATAATATCCCGGTCAAATTGTACCTAATAGCTAAACTCGCTTGAAGTACACAGTAAATTTCTCCGAAAGAGGGTAATAATTGACCAGGAGAAAATGACTTCTCAACGAAAGAGGGTAATAATTTCCTGTGCAAATTATACCCTATAGCTAAAGTCGCTTGAACTACACAGTAAATTTTTCCTAAGAATTGTAATAATTGACCAGGAAAAAATTACTTTTCACAAAAGAGGGTAATAATATCCCGGGCAAATAGTCCTTTCCTGCTAAACTCTATAAAATTACACTATAAATTTCTCCTCAGAAGGTTAATTATTGACCAGGAAAAAATCACTTCTCACGAAGGAGGGTAATAATTTTCCGGGCAAATTGTGCCCTGTACTTAAACTCGCTTGAACTTCACAGTAAATTTCTCCTAAGAAGGGTAATAGTTGACCAGGAAAAAATGACACTTCACGGTAAATTATTACACTTCTTAGGAAAAATTTACTGTGTAGTTCAAGCGAGTTTAGCTATAGGGTATAATTTGCCCGGGAAATTGTTACCCTCTTTCGTGAAAAGTCATTTTTCCTCGTCAATTATTACCCTCTTTAGGAGAAATTTACTGTGTAGTTCAAGCGAGTTTGCTATAGGGTACAATTTGTCCTGGATATTATTACCCTCTTTTGTGTGAAGTCATTTTTTTCCTGGTCAATTATTATCCTTTTTAGGAGAAATTTACGGTGTAGTTCAAGCGAGTCTAGCTATAGGGTACAATTTGTCCGGGAAATTATTACTCTCTATCGTGGAGAAATCATTTTTTCCTGGTCAATTATTACAATCTTTAGGAGAAATTTACTGTGTAGTTCAAGCGAGTTTAGCTATACGGTACAATTTGTCTGGGATATTATTACCCTCTTTAGTGTGAAGTCATTTTTGCTGCTCAATTATTACCCTCTTTAGGAGAAATTTACTATGTAGTTCAAAAGAGTTTAGCTTTTAGGGTACATTTTGCCCGGGATATTATTAGCCTCCTTTGGGAGAAGTCATTTTTCCTGGTCAGTTATTTCATTCTTTAGGAGAAATTTATACTGTAATTCTATAGAGTTTAGCAAGAGGGTAATATTTGCCCGGGATATCATTACCCTCTTTCGTGAAAAGTCATTTTTTCCTGGAGAATTATTACCCTCCTTAGGAGAAATTTGATGTGAAGTTCAAGGGAGTTTAGCTGTAGGCTACAATTTGCCCGGGATATTATTACCCCTCTTTCGTGAGAAGTCATTTTTTTCTGGTCAATTATTACCCTCATTGGGAGAAATTTACTGTGTAGTTGAAGAGAGTTAAGCTATAGAGCACAATTTGCCCAGGATATTATTACGTTCTTTTGTGAGAAGTCATTTTTTCCTGGTAAATTATTACCCTCTTTAGGAGAAATTTATCGTGTAATTCTATAGAGTTTAGCAAGAGGGTACTATTTTCCCGGGATATTATTACCATTTTTCCTGTGAAGTCATTTTTTCCTGGTCAATAATTCCCCTCTTTAGGTAAAATTTACATTATAGTTCAAGCGAGTTTAGCTATAGGGTATAATTTGCGAGGGATAGTATTACCCTCTTTCGTGAGAAGTCATTCTTTCCTGGTAAAAACTACACAGTAAATTTTTCCTAAAGAGGGTAATAATTGACCAGTAAAAAATCATTTCTCTACGAAAGTGGGTAATAATTTCCGGTCAAATTGTACCCTATAGCTAAACTCGCTTCAACTACACTATAAATTTCTCCTAATGAGGTTAATAATGTACCAGGAAAAAATGAATTCTCAGGAAAGAGGGAAATAATTTCCCGTATAAATTGTATCCAATAGCTAAACTCGCTTGAACTACAGATTAAATTTCTCCTAAAGAGGGTAATAATTGACCAGGAATAAATGACTTCACAGGAAAGAGGGTGATAATATCCCGGGCAAATAGTACCCACTTGCTTAATTCCCTTGAACTACATAGTAAATATCTCCTAAGGGGGTAATAATTGACCAGGAAAAATTTACTTCGCCGGAAAAAGGGTAAAAATGTCCCGGGCAAATAGTACCCTCTTGCTGAACTCTATAGAATTATACTATAAATTTCTCCTAAGAAGGGTAATAATTGATCAGGAAAAAATGAGTTCTCACAAAAGAGGGTAATAATATCCCGGGCAAATTGTACCTAATAGCTAAACTCGCTTGAGGTACACAGTAAATTTCTCCGAAAGAGGGTAATAATTGACCAGGAAAAAATGACTTCTCCACGAAAGAGGGTAATAATTTCCCGTGCAAATTATACCCTATAGCTAAAGTCGCTTGAACTACACAGTAAATTTTTCCTAAGAAGGGTAATAATTGACCAGGAAAAAATGACTCTTCACGGTAAATTATTACACTGCTTAGGAAAAATTTACTGTGTAGTTCAAGCGAGTTTAGCTATAGGGTATAATTTGCCCGGGAAATTGTTACCCTCTTTCGTGAAAAGTCATTTTTCCTGGTCAATTATTACCCTCTTTAGGAGAAATTTACTGTGCAGTTCAAGCGAGTTTGCTATAGGGTACAATTTGTCCTGGATATTATTACCCTCTTTCGTGAGAAGTCAATTCTTCCTGGTCAATTATTACCCTGCTTAGGAGAAATTTACTGTGTACTTCAAGCGAGTTTAGCTATAGGGTACAATTTGCCCGGGATATTATTGTCCTCTTTTGTGAGAACTCATTTTTTCCTGGTCAATTATTACCCTTCTTGAGAGAAATTTATAGTGTAATTCTATAAAGTTTAGCAGGAAGGTACTATTTGCTAGGGATATTTTTACCCTTTTTACGGCGAAGTCATTTTTTCCTGGTGAATTATTACCCTCCTTAGGAGAAATATACTATGTAGTTCAAGGGAGTTTAGTAAGTGGGTACTATTTGCCGGGGATATTATTACCCTTTTTCCTGTAAAGTCATTTTTTCCTGGTCAATCATTACCCTCTTTAGGAGAAATTAAGTCTGTAGTTCAAGAGAGTTTAGCTATAGGGTACAATTTGTCCGGGAAATTATTAGCATCTTTCGTGAGAAGTCATTTTTTCTTGGTCAATTATTACACTTCTTAGGAGTAATTTAGTGTGAAATTCAAGCGAGTTTAGCAGGAGATAACAATTTGCCCGGGATATTGTTACCGTCTTTCGTGAGAAGTCATTTTTTCATGCTCAATTACTACCATTCTTAGGAGAAATGTACTGTGAAGTTGAAGCGAGTTTAGCTATAGGGTACAATTTGCCCAGGATAGTATTACCCTGTTTCGTGAGAAGTCGTTCTTTCCTGGTCAATTATTACTCTCTTTTAAAGAAATTTACCGTGTACTTCAGCTAGTTTAGCTCTAGGGTAGAATTTCCCCGAGATATTATTGCCCTCTTTTGTGAGAAGTAATTTTTTCCTGGTCAATTATTACCCCTCTTAGGAGAAATTTATAGTGTAATTTTATAGAGTCTAGCAGGATGGTACTATTTGCCCGGGATATTTTTACTTTTTTCCTGTGAAGTCATTTTTTCCTGGTCAATTATTACCCTCCTTAAGCGAAATTTACTATGTAGTTCAAGGGAGTTTATCAAGTGGGTACTATTTGCTCGGGATATTATTACCCCTTTTTCCTGTGAAGTCAAGCTCACGTGGTTCGGATTCCACGTTAATGAGTAGGTCCACGCCTCATATAGCCTCGCTGCTTAAAGGGACGCTAAACTAAAATCAACTCAACTATACTCCTGTGAAGTCATTTTTTCCTGGTCAATTATTACACTCTTTAGGAGAAATATACTGAGTAGTACAAGCGAGTTTATTTATATTGTACAATTTGCATAAGAAATTATTATCCTCTTTCGTGAGAAGTCATTTTTTCCTTGTCATTTATTGCCATTCTTAGGAGAAATGTACTGTGAAGTTCAAGCGAGTTTAGGTATAGGGTACAATTTGCCCTGGATAGTATTACCCTCTTTCGTGGGAAGTCAGTTTTTCCTGATCAATTATTACCCTCTTTAAAAGAAATTTACTGTGTACTTCAAGCGAGTTTAGCTATAGGGTAAAATTTGCCCGGGATATTATTACCCTCCTTTGTGAGAAGCCATTTTTTCCTGGTCAACTATTACCCTTCTTAGGAGAAATTTATAGTGTAATTCTATGGAGTTTAGCAGGAGGGTACTATTTGCCCGGCATATTTTTACTTTTTTCCTGTGAAGTAATTTTTCCTGGTCAATTATTACCCTTCGTAGGAGAAATTTACTATGTGGTTCAAGGGAGTTTAGCAAGTGGGTACTATTTGCCCGGGATATTAGTACCCTCTCTTGTGAGAAGTCATTTTTCCTGCTCAATTATTACCCTCTTTAGGAGAAATTTACTGTGTAGTTCAAGCGAGCTTACCTATAGGGTACAATTTGGTCGGGATATTATTACCCTTTTTCGTGGAAAGGCATTTTTCCTGGTCAATTATTACAGTCTTTAGGAGAAATTTACTGTTTAGTTCAAGCGAGTTTAGCTATAGGGCACAATTTGCTCTCGAAATTATTACCCTCTTGTGTGAGAAGTCATATTTTCCTGGTCAATTATTACCCTTCTTAAAAGAAATTTATGGTGTAATTTTATAGAGTTTTCAGGAAGGGTCTATTTGCAGGGGATATTATTACCCTCTTTTGTGAGAAGTCATTTTTTCCTGGTCAATTATTACCCTTCTTAGGAAAAATTTACCGTGTAGTTCAAGCGAGTTTAGCTATAGGGTATAATTTGCCCGGAAAATTACTACCCTCTTTCGTGTGAAATCATTTTTTCCTGGTCAATTATTATCCTCTTTAGGAAAAATTTACTCCCGGGTACAATTTGCCCGGGAAATTATTACTCTGTTTCGTGGAGAAATCATTTTTGCTGGTCAATTATTACCGTCTTTAGGAGAAATTTACTATGTAGTTCAAAAGAGTTTAGCTTTTAGGGTACAATTTGCCCGGGATATTATTAGCCTCCTTTGCGAGAAGTCATTTTTCCTGGTCAATTATTTCATTCTTTAGGAGAAATTTATACTGTAATTCTATAGAGTTTAGGAAGAGGGTAATATTTGCCCGGGATATCATTACCCTCTTTCGTGAAAAGTCATTTTTTTCTGGTCAATTATTACCCTTCTTAGGAGAAATTTGATGTGAAGTTCAAGCGAGTTGAGCTGTAGGCTACAATTTGCCCGGGATATTATTACCCTCTTTCGTGAGAAATCATTTTTTCCTGGTCAATTATTACCCTCTTTAGGAGAAATTTAGTCTGTAGTTCAAGCGAGTTTAGCTATAGGGTACAATTTGTCCGGGAAATTATTACGATCTTTCGTGAGAAGTCATTTTTTCCTGGTCAATTATTACCCTCTTTAGGAGAAATTTACTGTGTAGTAGAAACGAGTTTACTTATAGGGTACAATTTGACCGGAAAATTATTGCCCTCTTTCGTGAGAAGTCAATTTTTCTTGGTCAATTATTACCCTTTTTAGGAGAAATTTACTGTGTAGTTCAAGCGAGTTTAGCTATAGGGTACAATTTGCCCGGGATATTATTACCCTCTTTCGTGAGATGTCGTTTTTCCTGGTCAATTATTACCCTTCTTAGGAAAAATTTATAGTGTAATTCTATAGGGTTTAGCAAGAGGGTACTATTTGCCCGGGATATTTTTTACCCCTTTTCTTTGAAGTCATTTTTTCTTGGTTTATTATTACCCTCTTTAAGAGAAATTTATTGTGTAGTTTAAGCGAGTTTAACTATAGGGTACAATTTGCCCGGGATATTATTACCCTCTTTCGTGAGAAGTCATTTTTTCCTGGTTTATTATTTCCCTTCTTAGGAGAAATTTTGATGTGAAATTCAATCGAGTTTAGCTTTAAGGTACAATTTTCCCGGGAAATTATTAGCCTCTTTCGTGAGAAATCATTTTCTCCTGGTCAATTATTAGCCTTGTTAGCAGAAACTTATAGATTAATTTTATAGAGTTAAGCAGGAGAGTACTATTTGCCCGGGATATTAGTATCGTCTTTTCTGAGAAGTCATTTTTCCTGCTCAATTATTACCCTCTTTAGGAGAAATTTACTGTGTGGTTCAAGCGAGTTTAGCTATAGGGTACAATTTGCCCGGGAAATTATTAACTTTCGTGAGAAGTCATTTCTTCCTGATCAATTATTACCCTTCTTAGGAGAAATTTATAGTGTAATTCTATAAAGTTTAAGAGGAGGGTACTATTTGCCCCGTATATTTTTAATTTTTTCCTGTGAAGTCATTTTTCCCTGGTCAATTATTAACCTCCTTAGCAGAAATTTACTATGTAGTTCACGGGAGTCTAGCAAGTGGGTACTGTTTCCCCGGGATATTATTACCCTTTTTCCTGTGAAGTCATTTTTTCCTGGTCAATTATTACCCTCTTTAGGAGAAACTTACTGGGTAGTACAAGCGAGTTTCGTTATAGGGTACAATTTGCCCGGAAATTATTACCCTCTTTCGTCAGAAGTCATTTTTTCCTGGTCAATTTCTACGGTTCTTAGGAAAAATTTACTCTGTAGTTCAAGCGAGTTTAGTTATATTGTACAATTTGCATGAGAAATTATTATCCTCTTTCGTGAGAAATCATTTTTTCCTGGTCATTTATTGCCATTCTTAGGAGATATGTACTGTGAAGTTCAAGCGAGTTTAGCTATAGGGTACAATTTGCCCGGGGTATTATTACTTTCTTTCGAGAAAAGTCATTTTTTCTTGGTCAATTATTACCGTCATTAGCAGAAATTTACTGTGTAGTTCAAGCGAGATTAGCTGTAGGGTACAATTTCCCCGGGATATTATTACCTTCTTTCGTAAAAGGTCATTTTTTCCTGGTCAATTTTTACCCTAGTTAGGAGAAATTTATCGTGTAATTCTATAGAGTTTAGCAAGAGGGTACTATTTGCCCAAGATATTATTATCCTTTTCCTGTGAAGTTATTTTTCCCTGGTCACTTATTCACCTGTTTAGGTAAAATTTACTTTGTAGATCAAGCGAGTTTAGCTACAGGGTACAATTTGCCCGGGAAATTATTACCCTCTATCGTGAGAAGTCATTTTTTCCTGGTCAATTATTACCCTTCTTAGGAGAAATTTACTGTGAAGTTCAAGCGAGTTTAGCTATAGGGTACAATTTGCCCGGGAAATTATTAACTTTCGTAAGAAGTCATTTTTTCCTGGTCAATTATTACCCTATTTAGGAGAAATTCACTTTGTAGTGCACGCGAGTTTATCTATAGGGTACAATATGCCCTGGATAGTATTGCCCTCTTTCGTGAGAAGTCTTTTTTTCCTGATCAATTATTAGCCTCTTTAAAAGAAATTTACTGTGTACTTCAAGCGAGTTTAGCTATAGGGTACAATTTGCCCGGGATATTATTACCCTCTTTTGTGAGAAGTCATTTTTTCCTGGTCAATTATTGCTTTTCTTAGGAAAAATTTATAGTGTAATTCTATGGAGTTTAGCAGGAGGGTACTATTTTCCCGGGATATTCTTACCATTTTCCTGTGAAGTCATTTTTTCCTGGTCAATTATTATTCTCCTTAGGAAAAATTTACTATGAAGTTCAAGGGAGTTTAGTAAGTGGGTACTTTTTGCCAGGGATATTATTACCCCTTTTCCTGTGAAGTCATTTTTTTCTGGTCAATTATTACCCTCTTTAGGAGAAATTTTCTGTGTATTTCAAGCCAGTTTAGGTATAGGGTACAATTTGTCCGGGAAATTATTACCTTCTTCCGTGAGAAGTCATTTTTTCCTGGTCAATTATTACCCTCTCTAGGAGAAATTTACTGTGTTGTACAGGCGAGTTTAGTTATAGGGTATAATTTGCCCGGAAAATTATTGCCCTCTTTCGTGAGAAGTCACTTTTTCCTGGTCAATTATTACTCTTCTTAGGAGAAATTTACTGTGTAGTTCAAGCGAGTTTAGTTATAAGGTACAATTTGCCCGGGAAATTATTATCCTCTTTCGTGAGAAGTCATTTTTCCCTGGTCAATTATTACACTTCTTAGGAGAAATTTAATGTAAAGTTCAAGTGAGTTTAGCTATAGGGTACAATATGTTACCACAATTTGGTGAGTAGTCATTTTTTTCTTGGTCAATTATTACCATTTTTAGCAGAATATTATAGTGTAATTTTATAGAGTTTAGCAGAAGGGTACTATTTGCCCGGGATATTAGTACCCTCTCTTGTGAGAAGTCATTTTTCCTGCTCAATTATTACCCTCTTTAGGAGAAATTTACTGTGTAGTTCAAGCGAGCTTACCTATAGGGTACAATTTGGTCGGGATATTATTACCCTTTTTCGTGGGAAGGCATTTTTCCTGGTCAATTATTACAGTCTTTAGGAGAAATTTACTGTTTAGTTCAAGCGAGTTTAGCTATAGGGCACAATTTGCTCTCGAAATTATTACCCTCTTGTGTGAGAAGTCATATTTTCCTGGTCAATTATTACCCTTCTTAAAAGAAATTTATGGTGTAATTTTATAGAGTTTTCAGGAAAGGTCTATTTGCAGGGGATATTATTACCCTCTTTTGTGAGAAGTCATTTTTTCCTGGTCAATTATTACCCTTCTTAGGAAAAATTTACCGTGTAGTTCAAGCGAGTTTAGCTATAGGGTATAATTTGCCCGGAAAATTACTACCCTCTTTCGTGTGAAATCATTTTTTCCTGGTCAATTATTATCCTCTTTAGGAAAAATTTACTCCCGGGTACAATTTGCCCGGGAAATTATTACTCTGTTTCGTGGAGAAATCATTTTTGCTGGTCAATTATTACCGTCTTTAGGAGAAATTTACTATGTAGTTCAAAAGAGTTTAGCTTTTAGGGTACAATTTGCCCGGGATATTATTAGCCTCCTTTGCGAGAAGTCATTTTTCCTGGTCAATTATTTCATTCTTTAGGAGAAATTTATACTGTAATTCTATAGAGTTTAGGAAGAGGGTAATATTTGCCCGGGATATCATTACCCTCTTTCGTGAAAAGTCATTTTTTTCTGGTCAATTATTACCCTTCTTAGGAGAAATTTGATGTGAAGTTCAAGCGAGTTGAGCTGTAGGCTACAATTTGCCAGGGATATTATTACCCCTCTTTCGTGAGAAGTCATTTTTTTCTGGTCAATTATTACCCTCATTGGGAGAAATTTACTGTGTAATTCGAGAGAGTTTAGCTATAGGGCACAATCTGCCCAGGATATTATTACCTTCTTTTGTGAGAAGTCAATTTTCCTGGTCAATTATTACCCTCCTTAGGAGAAATTTATCGTGTAATTCTATAGAGTTTAGCAAGAGGGTACTATTTGCGCGGTATATTATTACCATTTTTCCTGTGAAGTCATTTTTTCCTGGGAATTATTTCCCTCTTTAGGTAAAATTTACATTATAGTTCAAGCGAGTTTAGCTATAGGGTACAATTTGCCAGGGATAGTATTACCCTCTTTCGTGAGAAGTCATTCTTTCCTGGTAAAAACTACACAGTAAATTTTTCCTAAAGAGGGTAATAATTGACCAGTAAAAATGATTTCTCTACGAAAGAGGGTAATAATTTCCGGTCAAATTGTACTCTATAGCTACACTCGCTTCAACTAAACTATAAATTTCTCCTAATGAGGTTAATAATGTACCAGGAAAAAATGAATTCTCAGGAAAGAGGGAAGTAATTTCCCGGACAAATTGTACCCTATAGCTAAACTCGCTTGAACTACAGACTAAATTTCTCCTAGAGAGGGTAATAATTGACCAGGAATAAATGACTTCACAGGAAAGAGGGTAATATCCCGGGCAAATAGTACCCACTTGCTTAATTCCCTTGAAATACTTAGTAAATATCTCCTAAGGGGGTAATAATTGACCAGGAAAAATTGACTTCGCCGGAAAAAGGGTAAAAATGTCCCGGGCAAATAGTACCCTCTTGCTGAACTCTATAGAATTATACTATAAATTTCTCCTAAGAAGTGTAATAATTGATCAAGAAAAAATGAGTTCTCACAAAAGAGGGTAATAATATCCCGGTCAAATTGTACCTAATAGCTAAACTCGCTTGAAGTACACAGTAAATTTCTCCGAAAGAGGGTAATAATTGACCAGGAGAAAATGACTTCTCAACGAAAGAGGGTAATAATTTCCTGTGCAAATTATACCCTATAGCTAAAGTCGCTTGAACTACACAGTAAATTTTTCCTAAGAAGGGTAATAATTGACCAGGAAAAAATTACTTTTCACAAAAGAGGGTAATAATATCCCGGGCAAATAGTCCTTTCCTGCTAAACTCTATAAAATTACACTATAAATTTCTCCTCAGAAGGTTAATTATTGACCAGGAAAAAATCACTTCTCACGAAGGAGGGTAATAATTTTCCGGGCAAATTGTGCCCTGTACTTAAACTCGCTTGAACTTCACAGTAAATTTCTCCTAAGAAGGGTAATAGTTGACCAGGAAAAAATGACACTTCACGGTAAATTATTACACTTCTTAGGAAAAATTTACTGTGTAGTTCAAGCGAGTTTAGCTATAGGGTATAATTTGCCCGGGAAATTGTTACCCTCTTTCGTGAAAAGTCATTTTTCCTCGTCAATTATTACCCTCTTTAGGAGAAATTTACTGTGTAGTTCAAGCGAGTTTGCTATAGGGTACAATTTGTCCTGGATATTATTACCCTCTTTTGTGTGAAGTCATTTTTTTCCTGGTCAATTATTATCCCTTTTAGGAGAAATTTACGGTGTAGTTCAAGCGAGTCTAGCTATAGGGTACAATTTGCGCGGGAAATTATTACTCTCTATCGTGGAGAAATCATTTTTTCCTGGTCAATTATTACAATCTTTAGGAGAAATTTACTGTGTAGTTCAAGCGAGTTTAGCTATACGGTACAATTTGTCTGGGATATTATTACCCTCTTTAGTGTGAAGTCATTTTTGCTGCTCAATTATTACCCTCTTTAGGAGAAATTTACTATGTAGTTCAAAAGAGTTTAGCTTTTAGGGTACATTTTGCCCGGGATATTATTAGCCTCCTTTGGGAGAAGTCATTTTTCCTGGTCAGTTATTTCATTCTTTAGGAGAAATTTATACTGTAATTCTATAGAGTTTAGCAAGAGGGTAATATTTGCCCGGGATATCATTACCCTCTTTCGTGAAAAGTCATTTTTTCCTGGAGAATTATTACCCTTCTTCGGAGAAATTTACTGTGTAGTTCAAGCGAGTTTAGTTATAGGCAACAATTTGGCCGGGAAATTATTATCCTATTTCGTGAAAAGTCATTTTTTCATGGTCAATTATTATCCTCCTTAGGAGAAATTTAATGTGAAGTTCAAGCGAGTTTAGCTGTAGGCTACAATTTGCCCGGGATATTATTACCCCTCTTTCGTGAGAAGTCATTTTTTTCTGGTCAATTATTACTCTCATTGGGAGAAATTTACTGTGTAGTTGAAGAGAGTTAAGCTATAGAGCACAATTTGCCCAGGATATTATTACGTTCTTTTGTGAGAAGTCATTTTTTCCTGGTCAATTATTACCCTCTTTAGGAGAAATTTATCGTGTAATTCTATAGAGTTTAGCAAGAGGGTACTATTTTCCCGGGATATTATTACCATTTTTCCTGTGAAGTCATTTTTTCCTGGTCAATAATTCCCCTCTTTAGGTAAAATTTACATTATAGTTCAAGCGAGTTTAGCTATAGGGTACAATTTGCGAGGGATAGTATTACCCTCTTTCGTGAGAAGTCATTCTTTCCTGGTAAAAACTACACAGTAAATTTTTCCTAAAGAGGGTAATAATTGACCAGTAAAAAATCATTTCTCTACGAAAGTGGGTAATAATTTCCGGTCAAATTGTACCCTATAGCTAAACTCGCTTCAACTACACTATAAATTTCTCCTAATGAGGTTAATAATGTACCAGGAAAAAATGAATTCTCAGGAAAGAGGGAAATAATTTCCCGTATAAATTGTATCCAATAGCTAAACTCGCTTGAACTACAGATTAAATTTCTCCTAAAGAGGGTAATAATTGACCAGGAATAAATGACTTCACAGGAAAGAGGGTGATAATATCCCGGGCAAATAGTACCCACTTGCTTAATTCCCTTGAACTTCATAGTAAATATCTCCTAAGGGGGTAATAATTGACCAGGAAAAATTTACTTCGCCGGAAAAAGGGTAAAAATGTCCCGGGCAAATAGTACCCTTTTGCTGAACTCTATAGAATTATACTATAAATTTCTCCTAAGAAGGGTAATAATTGATCAGGAAAAAATGAGTTCTCACAAAAGAGGGTAATAATATCCCGGGCAAATTGTACCTAATAGCTAAACTCGCTTGAGGTACACAGTAAATTTCTCCGAAAGAGGGTAATAATTGACCAGGAAAAAATGACTTCTCCACGAAAGAGGGTAATAATTTCCCGTGCAAATTATACCCTATAGCTAAAGTCGCTTGAACTACACAGTAAATTTTTCCTAAGAAGGGTAATAATTGACCAGGAAAAAATTACTTTTCACAAAAGAGGGTAATAATATCCCGGGCAAATAGTGCTTTCCTGCTAAACTCTATAAAATTACACTATAATTTTCTCCTAAGAAGGGTAATAATTGACCAGGAAAAAATGACTCTTCACGGTAAATTATTACACTGCTTAGGAAAAATTTACTGTGTAGTTCAAGCGAGTTTAGCTATAGGGTATAATTTGCCCGGGAAATTGTTACCCTCTTTCGTGAAAAGTCATTTTTCCTGGTCAATTATTACCCTCTTTAGGAGAAATTTACTGTGTAGTTCAAGCGAGTTTGCTATAGGGTACAATTTGTCCTGGATATTATTACCCTCTTTCGTGAGAAGTCAATTCTTCCTGGTCAATTATTACCCTGCTTAGGAGAAATTTACTGTGTACTTCAAGCGAGTTTAGCTATAGGGTACAATTTGCCCGGGATATTATTGTCCTCTTTTGTGAGAACTCATTTTTTCCTGGTCAATTATTACATTTCTTGAGAGAAATTTATAGTGTAATTCTATAAAGTTTAGCAGGAAGGTACTATTTGCTAGGGATATTTTTACCCTTTTTACGGCGAAGTCATTTTTTCCTGGTGAATTATTACCCTCCTTAGGAGAAATATACTATGTATTTCAAGGGAGTTTAGTAAGTGGGTACTATTTGCCGGGGATATTATTACCCTTTTTCCTGTAAAGTCATTTTTTCCTGGTCAATCATTACCCTCTTTAGGAGAAATTAAGTCTGTAGTTCAAGAGAGTTTAGCTATAGGGTACAATTTGTCCGGGAAATTATTAGCATCTTTCGTGAGAAGTCATTTTTTCTTGGTCAATTATTACACTTCTTAGGAGTAATTTAGTGTGAAATTCAAGCGAGTTTAGCAGGAGATAACAATTTGCCCGGGATATTGTTACCGTCTTTCGTGAGAAGTCATTTTTTCATGCTCAATTACTACCATTCTTAGGAGAAATGTACTGTGAAGTTGAAGCGAGTTTAGCTATAGGGTACAATTTGCCCAGGATAGTATTACCCTGTTTCGTGAGAAGTCGTTCTTTCCTGGTCAATTATTACTCTCTTTTAAAGAAATTTACCGTGTACTTCAGCTAGTTTAGCTCTAGGGTAGAATTTCCCCGAGATATTATTGCCCTCTTTTGTGAGAAGTAATTTTTTCCTGGTCAATTATTACCCCTCTTAGGAGAAATTTATAGTGTAATTCTATAGAGTCTAGCAGGATGGTACTATTTGCCCGGGATATTTTTACTTTTTTCCTGTGAAGTCATTTTTTCCTGGTCAATTATTACCCTCCTTAAGCGAAATTTACTATGTAGTTCAAGGGAGTTTATCAAGTGGGTACTATTTGCTCGGGATATTATTACCCCTTTTTCCTGTGAAGTCAAGCTCACGTGGTTCGGATTCCACGTTAATGAGTAGGTCCACGCCTCATATAGCCTCGCTGCTTAAAGGGACGCTAAACTAAAATCAACTCAACTGAACTCCTGTGAAGTCATTTTTTCCTGGTCAATTATTACACTCTTTAGGAGAAATATACTGAGTAGTACAAGCGAGTTTATTTATATTGTACAATTTGCATAAGAAATTATTATCCTCTTTCGTGAGAAGTCATTTTTTCCTGATCAATTATTACCCTCTTTAAAAGAAATTTACTGTGTACTTCAAGCGAGTTTAGCTATAGGGTAAAATTTGCCCGGGATATTATTACCCTCCTTTGTGAGAAGCCATTTTTTCCTGGTCAACTATTACCCTTCTTAGGAGAAATTTATAGTGTAATTCTATGGAGTTTAGCAGGAGGGTACTATTTGCCCGGCATATTTTTACTTTTTTCCTGTGAAGTAATTTTTCCTGGTCAATTATTACCCTTCGTAGGAGAAATTTACTATGCGGTTCAAGGGAGTTTAGCAAGTGGGTACTATTTGCCCGGGATATTATTACCTTTTTTCCTGAGAAGTCATTTTTTCCTGGTCAATTATTACCCTCTTTAGGAGAAATTTTCTGTGTGGTTCAAGCCAGGTTAGGTATAGGGTACAATTTTCCGGGAAATTAATACCCTCTTTCGTGAGAAGTCATTTGAGATGGCGCGTAATCATCACGTTACCATAATTTCATTGCCACCACACACAACTCACAAACTTCAGCCACTAGACAAGACCTATATGGGTGCCTTAAAGGCTTATTGTAGTGAGGAATTAAGGCAAGGGCTTCGTCATTCGCAACGACCAGTTACACCTCATGACATCATGGAAATATTTGGAAGAGCATACCTTAAAGTCCAAACTGGAGAAATAGTTGTAAATGGTTTTAAGTCCACAGGAATTTTCCCAATGAATCGAAATAGTTTCAGTGATGCAGATTTCATAACTTCTGAAATTGAAAAGCATAAAAAACATGCAACCCAATCGTTAAACCTGCTGCGGCCCAAGATCCGTGCCAAAACAAAAATGCCCAAGATCATGTCCCTTCTACGTCATCGTTTGAAGATTTTCCCTGCCTTACATCTCAAGATACTCACAACACAGTATCTAGTACTTCAAATCTAGTAAGTCCATTTCGTATTTCAACAATTCCTTTAATTAAAAAAGGCTCAGCAATCGAGGTAGAAAACCAGCACGTGCTACTGTTATAACAGGTACTCTTCACACACACACACAAAAAAAACAGTTCTTACTTCCTTACAAACGCCCCGTAAATGCAAGAAGTCATTATCGTTGACTAAAGTTGACCACAAATCTGCACATGTAAAAAGGAATACATCTGGACAGATAAGAAGACAAGGATCTCTGAAATTTTCAAGACAAGGATCAGATTCAGAAGAATGTAGGATGATGATTTCTGATTTAGATCTTTGTGATGATGAAGATACTAACTTAGATATGCCTGTTGGACACGAAAAGCCTGATGACGAAGACGCAAATTGTATATTCTGCGATAGGAAGTTCTTTGAAGATACACAAGGGGAGCTATGGGTTAGATGTATAATGTGTTCAATGTGGGCACATAACGAATGTGCTGGTGCGGAAAAGGAAGACTACATCTGTGACTTTTGTAAATAGACAGTCATCACTTCTACATTATTCTTTCACCTTATTTAGTACCTTCAAGCATTTTTCTTAGTTCTTTGTGGCAAATTTCGAAGGTAGCCCATATTTAGACCATACTTTCAAAACTTAACATTATGGCCTTTCTCAGAAAATTGTGTTTATTATTGTTAGTCTTGGAATTTTCAGCTATATTTGTAATTCTTTATAAAGTTAACATCTCTCAACATATTTGGAGTTGTTATTTCGTACATTCCTTAGAACATTTTATTGATATTCGAAAAATAAAAATGGTAGCCCGTATTTAGACCTTCTCCTCTACTCTTGAATTTGGCAAGAATTTGACGCAATGAAAATGTCTTCCCTGTTTCTTATGGTAGATTCGTGATATATAATTGGGCATATCTACACTAATAGTGAAGCACTATCAAAACTATTAGTGTTTTCTAGAAGTACTAACGATGCACTATTGATTGCATTATGCTTCATAGTTAGTGCTTTCATGGCCTAATGTTTTTTGCTTCCTGCGTCCAAACTATAGAAGCACTAATATTTTGAGTTGGTGCTATAAGAAGCACTAATAAAGCTAACGATTTCACTAGATGATATCATTAGTGCTTTAGAATTTTGAGGGAATTTGGACCAATGAAAAATTCGCAATGTATTTCTTATGGAAGTTTTGTCACATATAATTGGACATAGCTACACTACTAGTGTTTCCTAGAAGCATTAACAATGTACTATCGATTGCAATATGTTTAATTGTTAGTGATTTCTGGGGGCAGCTAGCCCCCTCAAACATTTTTGCTTGTAGCGTCCAAACTATCCCAGACAGCATGTTTGCTTGCCGCAAGCTTGCCTGCCGCTTTTATTTGATTTTATTTCGCTTTGGCTTATACACAAAAGCTTATTTCTGCTTAGCGCAAGCCGTAGTGCGGGCAACCCACGCTTCGCTTGCGAGACGCTTTTCTTTAGATTGAAGTAAAAAGCCAGCGCGCGTTCGATTTTCAGTTGTTCTCAAAATCCACGTGACGCTGACCTCCTTACTTTCGGCGATAAGGTAGTGTTTGTGTTGTTAGTGTCTTGTTAGCATTCAGCTTGAATAAAGGACAAACTTAATTATTTTTTTTAATTGTTCCGTCTAGTACTCTAGTACTCTAGTCCCACGTACCTATAATATCGCTCTTTATTTCTTCATATTTCGGTAACTATGAGGCATAACGAATTGTAGTATTTATGTATAAAGCATAAATGTGAACATAGATGGCAGCAGATTTGAGCCTACTTATTTCGCGAAAGAATACAGAACTGTTGCAGATATTTTAATATAAACTTCAAGTTTAACTTACAGTTTACTATAAACTTTATCTGAACGCTGTGTTTAAAGTATAAACATTTTTCTGCGTTTTTATATAAAAAGGTAGAAATTTCAAGTACTCGCCACTAATATGGCAACATGTTAGATATTTGTAAGAAGCAACGGCGCGTTGCGTGTCACAACTAAACCGTAACAATTATGCTTATTTTGATGTTTTGCAAAAGCGGATGGGAGACTTGGGTGTTTTGATGGTTGTGTATATGCTCCAATAATTGGGGAGGTGATGGGACAATATATTGTAGCATAGATTTAGTCAGACGGTTAAATTATACTGATTTCATACTGTTTTATCTAAATTCGCTTAGTGCAAGATTCCATATAACTTCTTTGGATTGTGTTTCGCTTGCAATAAGCTTAATAAAGCTTGCCATTGATGAGAATACGCTTAAATTGGCTTGCGTTTGAGATAATTTGACTTGTGTTTAACTTGTGAAGACAAGCTTGCCCCAAGCCTTGCCCAGATGTAACTAACTAGCTTGCCACAAGCTTAAAGCAAGCTAATTGGCTTGCATAGTATAGCTTGCGGCAAGCTAATTTACCTTGCAACAGCAAGTTTGTGGCAACTTGCAGCAAGTTTAAATTGCTGTCTGGGATTGAATCACTAAAGTTGGGTGTTGGTACTCTAAGAAGCACTAATGAAGCACTAACGATTACACTCGAAAATATCATTTAGTGCTTTTGAATTTCACTGGAGCTCGACCCAATGAAGAATTCTCCTTCTTTTCTTATGGGGATTTCCTGACATAATTGGGCGTATCTACACTAATAGTGAAGCACTAACGAAACTAGAAGCACTAACGATGCACAATCGATTGTACTAGATTTAATTGTTATTGTTTTCGGGGGGCTAACATGAATTTGGCCTTCCGAAGTTTTTTTGCTTCTAGCGTCTATAGCGGCCTGTGGTTTATTCCTCATTGGATGCATTCCGCTACTCTCAATATTAGAATGCAGGCTGGTGGATGAGTGATTGTATAGTGCTTCCGTACCGGTTCTTATTTTGGCTTTAGTGCTTAGGAAAAATACCGTTTCATTAGCCAACAAAAGGACACTAATACACCTTGTACTATCGTTGGCTTTGCAGATTCCCCCAGCAACACTCCACCCGAATCCATCATGCAATAATAACATCTTTTATTGCATACCGGACCCGCGCACAGATACGCCTAGAGGCACCTACATAGCTCACCTGCCACAACCATTACTTCCGACCTGCTAGACCCAGAGTTCGGAAAATAGAACGTGATCGTGTAACCCTGCGTAACGGCCCAATATTAAGTTGTATCTATAATTTTAACACTACACATTAAATTATACGTTTATACTGACTTCTTGG
Source organism: Thermobia domestica (assembly GCF_964235325.1). Classification (NCBI taxonomy): domain Eukaryota; kingdom Metazoa; phylum Arthropoda; class Insecta; order Zygentoma; family Lepismatidae; genus Thermobia; species Thermobia domestica. The sequence continues at coordinate 194,038,020 of NC_137458.1, read as the reverse complement.
TCACATGCACATTTAAAAGATTCCACTTTCATACTTTTGAAAATTCACTAAAACACAAAGAAACCATGCATAATTAGATATTTATATATATATATCCTCTAAATTTTGTTACACTTTCGTTACAATTATTTTTTATATCAATCCTATGAATTTACGTTTATTAGAGGCCCTTCCTACGCGAGCGCGGTTGTCACGTTTGCGTATTGTTCATGCAGAGAAATACCCTTTATCCTTTGTACTTACCTGATTAAGTGGTTTATGTCCATCCTATTTTCCTAGGTAAGAAGACACATCAGTTTAGGCGAGAATCATTATATTTGATGAGTTTCCAATTTTCCACTTCATTGTTTTCGAGTTATTTAAGTTGACTGTTTAGGAATCTCATTCTTTGAAGCACCAACAATTTTAAGGAAACGAACTACATCCTCTACTTCTTGCGTCGTCCATCACCGACTGAATTCACTGTTACCAGTCACTTTCCCCCGGGAAGTTCCCAACCACGAACGGAACGCAATGGGTAACGTAATAGTTAAAAATAGCAATGAAGCACTGCGGTTAAGAATGCATAGGGAGGAAATTTACTCTTTGGGTTACATTCCATAACCATATTTGAAGAAGCGAAAGGATTTTCTGTGTCGCAAAGACGCACACATATATATGCACTTTGGTCTGTTTGAGAAATTTCTCAGAGCTGCCTTTATGCGAGATTCACTTAAAAGGTTAAAAATTTTCTACACTAATATTAAATGAGTTATACATTAGTGTTATACGTCCTAACTATTGAAGCACTAGTGTTGGGAGTTGGTGTTCTTACAAGCACTAACGATTGCATTACCATTAGTGCTCCTATGAGGGGCCAACTTCACGAAGATTCAATTCATACGTGAGAAAAATTGAATTTTTCTTTTGCAAGAATATGGACCAATGGACAGTAGACAACAGATAGCAGCACACGTACATGTATTGTTTTACCACAGAAATTACAACTTTACCTTTGGTAAGTCTTTTCATTCGTTTTCTCGATTCTTCAATTCAGTGATTTAATCTTTCGGTTCCGATTTTGAGAACTTACCTGTTCCACTACCTTGATTGCTGGTGTCAACTCACATGGTACGTTATGTGTCACTGTTGATGTTTTTTTGTTTGAGCTGGGAATTATCCATATGATGTGATGTAATCTTCTGTCACCGTCTTCAGTCTTTCACGGGGTTTGTTTGCGAGTGCTTTGTTCGTACTCTCTTACGGTGGTCATATTGAATGGTACAGAAGTTCCTGTCGATGAATAAAAGTAGTAGGGATCCCCTATATTGCGTCGATTTTGTCGATTCTGATTAGCTAATAGAGATCACATGATCTTAAGAAACACCCACGCGGGAAATTCGAAATTAACCTTACCCCCAGGTAACGTGGTTGGTATGACGTCATGAGGTCACTCCCGGGGAATTCCTCACTCCATTTATGACCGGGATTTTTGATTTATGGTGCTATTTCGTTCTCTTTTATGGACATAAAATTTGAAGATGTTATCTTCTTTCTTACCTTATATGCATTGTTATATGATGAGGTACAGAATTTTCCCTGCAGGCCCACCTTAAACAGAGATTATGGATAGGTTCACGTCACCTTAAAAATTCTCCGGGCAAGACATTTTTGTAATGAGACAGGCAACAGGGGCCTATGAGGTCCAGTAGATATTTTAAAAGCAGAACACGTAAAATTCAATGTCTATTGTCACATAATGTTCCAAATAAAGGTTACAATAGTCATGTGTTCAATATATAATTATGTGACCAATTGATTTCATATTTTACAGGAATTGCAGTAAGTTATACGAGGCCTCCTAGGATCCGGTTGCCCGGTTACGCCAGGAAAAGGTTTTTAACTTTTTAAAAAGAAATCCAATAGCTTTATCAATTTGGTATGTTCATGATTTTAACTTCGATTAAGGATAGAAGAAATCAGAATTTTGTCATCGAAATATGTGTGGTTATTGAGAAATTCGAAAAAATGAAGCTACTGGGCCTCGGTTGCCCGGATAAGAGTTAAATGTTATCGTTCCCTTTTACGGGGAAAAACTTTGGAGATACTTACCCTATTTCTTACCTTGATGTGAGGATCATAATTCAATCCCAAATATAGTAGTGTTACTCACGAGAAAGACGAGAAATAAGATTTTCTCGTCTCGTCAATTTTTATAGAATTCTCGTCTCGTCTTGATTTTCGAAGGATTATTTCTCTTTCGTCTCGATTATCTAAAAAGTTTTTCCCGTCTCCTCTTGTCTCGTAAAGTAGTTTCTGGTCTCGATTCAGAAGAAATAATCTGCTAACTTTTATGTTGCTTGATGGTAATTGAAGAGAGTCCTAGAAGTCTGTTTTGAGATAAGCCCTATGTAATTGGGAGAGAGACGAAACCAAATCAAACAAAACGTGAATTTTAGCTTTCTTCTTGAGAACCGACATTATATGAGACGTAGATGGTAGATCTACAGTTTAAAGTGGAATTCGAACCCGGGCTCTCATGCAGAAAAGGCTCATGTGCTAGTCATTAAACCTAGTTAGGGCTAAGATAATATATATATATATTGGAGAAGGAGTGGAAGTCTGATGAAGACACAGTTATTGTGTTGAAACCGTTACGTGATACTGTTTTTTTTTTTTTTTTTTTTTTTTGCATATTATCACATAGCCTTGCTCAGCGTGTTATTGCGTATGAATATCAGCGGCGTAGCGTAAGGGAACGCCTGTATGCCCGGCATCCCCTGTTAATAAGAAAAAAGTACGTATTTCATTATATTTATAAATTGTTTGCTTATTATCACAACATTTGCTTTAGATATAAGCTGGCGTATGCTCAAGTACTGCCAACTCTATATATTTTGAACTAAGCTGTGGTTTCTGTATAGAACGTACGACCGCTGTCAAGGAAATAGAACAAAACATAAATAGTTAGTTCAACGCCATTATGAAGCATGTCGCTTATGTAAGTAATAGTATAAAAATAGTTATGCTTTAATCATAATTAAATGCATTGTAATTGTAATAGTAATTAAAGGCAAACTAATAATCTACATCATAAATACATATCACGTCCCAGAATGTAGCCAGATATTCTTTGAGAGGACTCACATACACAAGCATAACTATAATGCATTCTGTAGAATCACAGTCACCGATCCGGTAGGCCACCCTCTGCCATTCACAAAGTTTACTTGTGCTCTTCCGTATCTGGGTATCTGACAATGAGGTAGATACACAGAAATAGGCCCCCAGAGTTGCTTTAAGTGCTTTCTATTTGTATCTTCAAATGATATAAACACTCAGGCCCATATTCATGAACGGGCACCTGAGGTCCGGACCCAAGATGACAAATTTCTAGGGGTGACATAAAAAAAAAACGAGATTGAAGTATGGTATGCGGAGAAAGAAGCTGCCCACGAGAAAGAAATAAAGGGAATTATACTGAAAACAATATTTATACAACAGTGGAGCCGTTTTTTCTCGTCACAATGCTAGTGGTAGAAAAGGAGCTGAGACAATTGCTTATTGTCTAACGTAATCTACGCATTTGCTATTGTATGCCCCACCAGGCGTGCAATTACGGGAGCCTGGGCCCTTAAATGTTTTGGCCTCCTAATTATTAAGAGTAGTTATTGATAAAAGAGATCCAGAATTGTGACGATTTGACCCCCTAGCATATTTGTGCCTCTCTCCTAAACTTTAATGGCTGGTTGTGGGCCTTAATGAGCAGACTCAGCCTGTTAATCTTCTATTTGTGTTGTGTAATCGTATGGGATGGTTGCAAATTATGCCGTGCTAAATATAAAGCTTCTGCAAGTTGTTAATGAACATGGCTTTACACTCCTTTCTTGTGATAAATTATTGGCTCACCTCTCCCTGACCATGCCCTTGCGTTCTGTACTAGATTTATGCTTTCGATTAGCAACATTGATCGTTGGTGGTCAAGAAAAATTGGCGGTTTTTTTTTTTTTTTTTTGCGTTGTGATTTGAAAGGAATATTTGTTTTATTTTTTTACTGTAGTATGAAGAAAATTACATTTATAACTAAGAGACAAAGCAGTGGAAAGTGTTCGGCTGCTATAAGGTATAGTACCTTACTAACTTTTAACAAATGATGACTACGATAACAGTACCAGATACAAATTTAATTTATTTTTTTGTTAACAACTACCATATCTCGGTTGACTTACGAGCAGCGCTGCTCTCTGAAAGGGATACGACCTACCCCAAAGCTTTCCATAAAAACGACAACTAGCAATCAGTTGCAAATATTTCAGTCTTCGTGGTATGATGATAGGTTTTCTTGGCTTTCTGGGTGTTCTGTAGGGAATAAAATGTTATGTTTCGTCTGCATTATGTTTGGTGCAAAGGAGTCGGAGTGGTGTTCAAACGGTATTTCTGATTCGGGTAATTTCATGAAGAAAGCTCTAAAACATGAGTCATCGAAACAACATTTGCTGCATAGTGAATCTTTTCACTTGTTAAGGAAAATACACATTGAACATGCATTGCATTGTATTGTATTATATCAGACAAGTGACTAACTTTGGCATCCCCATTTCGGAATACCACGCTACGCTACTGATGAATATCAGTGAATATATATCAGTGATAATCGCGGACTTTAGTAAGATTGTGGCTTAAGTCAATAAAAATTACATGATGTAACCAACACTCTTAACAATTAGCGCGAACAGGGCCAAATCATCATAATCGAATTGTGTGTAGAACTGACAAGAAAGAAAAAACCTTCGCATTGGAATATTTTGACAGAATCCACTTATATGAATGTTCGGAATTATTACATAATGTGGTACTATATATACAAAATTGTCACATTATAATCACCCTTTTTTGTCTTTATACTGTGGAGTATGCAAAGGAAGTTTTGGAGTTTAACTTCTCGTAAGATATTATGGAAAAATAAATATGTATTATGTTATGATATATCAAAATTCACACTTTGTATTTCACTATTGAACTTACTATCATATGAACTTCTAACTTTATTATATACAGTATGTTACCTGTCTTTCATTTCCGTCTTACTCTTATAAGTTCTCCTAGTAGAAGTTGCATACACGTTTCGTTTGCGATGCCCTAAGACGTTTGTGATACCTCGAATTATGTGAAAGTTAAGAATCAATGATAACACCACAGGTGAATAGGAGGAAGAGCGTCCGTCCCATATGACGACGCCTGCCCCCTGCAGACAAATTGTATTATGAAACAGGTGAAGTAATATAAAATTACCTTTTTCGTATACAAAATTTTGCTCTCTCGATTTTTCTCTGTTCTTCCGCTTACTCCCAAAAAATTAATTAAAACTGGCATCGTCACTGTTAAGAATGCTTCAGTTAGTTCCTGTGTCAATATATCTGAATTTAAAATACTTTTCACTAAATGTTTTATAGGTTAAGAAATAGTTACTACGAAAAGCAATCGATGCAATTTAGTTCACTGTTGTTGACTGCGTAGGTACTGAAGAAATGACCTGGAAACGCTTGCTAAATAGTGTGTTCAAATACATATCCTCACATTTTAATGTCTGATGGTTGCATAAGAATTTGTGATTAATTTTGAAGAGTTTTTATTTTGACTATGGAAATAACGTAGATATAGGAAGTAAAAGCACAGATTTGAAGCATCAATGCACTGTCATCTCTGAAAAGATTCGTATTCTAATTTTTTCGATTTATTGTCATATGTGTTAAATTAAACACCACAACATCTATCACTGATAGCGTCGATTGTCTTACTAGCCTATTTGTCAAAACATTCATCTCCAGCCATGATGTAGAGAGAAGAGAAAGAAAGAGATACAACATCTGTAAGATTTATATGATTCACTAAGGGACTATAGGAATTAGAACATCCGAGTTAAAGAGACGTAATAGAGTGACGGTGAGATCTAGAAATCTAAACTTTCAGAAATGTTTTAGAGAGGTGAAAATATAGTTAAAAATTGGAAAAGGAATCACGTAATTTATCTTTGTTTTCTTATATTCTAGTATATTTATTTCAGCATCCAAACACCTTCATCTACGATTACGAGATAAAGGGAAGAGAGAAACATTTCCGTTTTAAGAATTAAATCAGAAAAAAGTTCTATTCTACCTGACCTAGAATCGAACTCACAAAGTTTGAACTTGAAAATCAAAGCCCTATCTACTGAGTTAGTAAGTGCTACTAGCGCTTTTCACTCTTCAGAAATTTACCACTTCGCAGGTCACTTTTCTAAGTCCTAAATGTGTGCATGAATTATTTCATTCGCTTCACTGACCTTATTTGAGAATGGAAACTGAATACGCTGAACGTGAATATGTTTCGCTGTTGTAAAGCAAGGATTATAATAAATGTAAATAAGGTTCTTATTATATAAAACACAGAAGTATTTATTCCGTGTATAACACAATATAATACAGTAACTAAACAGCATGATAATCACTAACGCCCGCAGGATTTTTTCCAGTGAAGGGGGGGGGGGCAAAAGAAGCATATAGAGTTTCTCGATTTATTGATCTAAATATATAAAAGTTAAAAGTCATAACATTTATCAATGATAGTGTATATCGTCTTACTTTTTAAAATTGCCGCATTAGCCTTTTTCTCAGAACATTCATCTGCAGACATGATGTAGAGAGAAGAGAAAGAAAGAAATATGCCCAGCGGCCTAACTAGTTTCACTGTGCCCCGGATCGATTCATTCGATTGATCATTGATTTGCTCATAACCCCTTGTCCCACGCATTTCAGCTGCTGCGTTATCTATCTATCTATCTATCTATCTATCTATCTATCTATCTATCTATCTATATATATATATATATATATATATATATATATATATATATATATATATCTATATATATATATATATATATACAGATATAAATATATATATATATATATATATATATACCGGGTGAAGCATTTAAAATTTTTTTTGGGAATATCTGGAAAACTACAAATCGGATTTTGAAAAAGTTGTAAGAAAAGCTGTTTGTCTCGAAGGGGGACATGCAATGATACCACACTCAACCCCCTCCCCCGGGGGCGGGAGGGGGTCGGCTTTGAAATCTTAAATAGGAATCAAGCATTTTTTTATTGCATATTCTGATTTTCAGTGAAAAAATACGTAACTTCTGTATTGAAAATTTTTTCGATGGCGCTGTAATCGACAAAAATCAAAATGGCTTGCAAATTTGAAAAATGAGGCATTTAAAACTTTTTTGGGGAATACTTGGAAAATTACAAATCGGATTTTGAAAAAGTTGTAGTAAAAGTTGTTTGTCTCGAAGCGGAACATCCAGTGATATCACACTCGAACCCCTATCCAAACCCCCCGGGGGAGGGAGGGGGTCGACTTTGAAATCTTAAATAAGAACTAGGGATGCGCACGAGTCGAGACACACTTTGCAAAATTCGAGACGAGTCGAGACAAACGTATTTTCGACTCGAATTTTCGAGTCGAGACAGCTCGTAAAAATCTCGACTCGACTCGAATGTCTCGAAAATCTTTCTATAATTTTTAATATTATTTTGAAGAAAGCACTCATTCAGAAACAGTCGGCACGAGAATTTCGGAAACTGCAGGACTTGTCAGGTGTTCGAGGAGTGCTGTGGTGTCTTCAACAAGTGGCGAAACCAAGGGGAAACGACGTCCAAACGTCGAGGTGTTGGGCGCTTCCCACCTCATTACATTTTTTTTTTCAGCAGGTTGAGGTGAGGCATATTTTACTAGAATGGCATCTAATACTTTAAACCATGCCCTTTAATGTACTTTTTTATTTTTTTATTTCATTTTTATTGTTATTATTTTCCTTTTTTACAAAAAAAAAACGGACAAACCTGTAAAAGAATATTACAATATATAAAAGATAAATTTTCTTTTTTTATCATTTGTCAATCATTGATTTTTTTTTTTTGTTGCACTATTTTGATCTGCTTCCTCTACCGCCACCTGAAAGTAAATTAAAAAGAATATACATTAATAACAATACAACAACAAGAGACACAGTGCGAAACAAATATTGGTTTGTACAAATTTCTTCAGAGTTTTTCCTGTCTTTTATTACTTCTTTTTATATTATTATTTGTTTATTTCTTGAGATCGCACCAAACATTCACATATAGGACACACAATTAACAATATGACTGACACTAAACACTAAACACAAAACAAGAGTAGCGTCTTCCTATTCCGGTTTTCATTCCAGGAATTTTATAAAATGCATTTATTATTTGTAAGCAGAATTCTGTATGTTATATTTTCTCTAAAACTAGTTTGTGTTCCGTTCTCTCCTTCTTCTGTTTTCAATTCTTCTGTTCCACATGTTTCCCACTACGTGTTTTGTCAATTCTTGGAACTTCTGTAGCTTTATTTTATCCTGTCTGATGTTTTCCCATGTTTCATTTTTGAGTTCGTCTCTAATATTTATTATATCTTCTCTAGTTATAAAATGTGCACAAGTCCATGTTACATGTTCGGGTGTCTGGGCCATTCCGCAGATACATGTCTGATTTTCTTCTATTGTGATCCTGTATAAATGTGACTTAAATGGTCCATGGCCAGAAAGTGTCTCCATGGTCTCCTTATTTAGGTTTGGTATTACATATGTCGGACGTTGTAGGCTGAGCAGACTGGTTAAACAGGACAGGCAGCGAACTGCGTCGGAACTAACATCAGAGTTTAATGCTGGGCCAAGTACTAGTGTGTCTGAACTACTGTTGTAAAATTTCCGAAATTTCCGGAAATTTTTAACCTGTTGGTAAAAAAACCGTTTTTTTCGATTTCTTTCCAAAAAAATTGGAAACATTGAAAAATTTTAAAAATGTTTGTGTTAGGTTAATTTTACTAGTAATAATATCCTTTTTTCAAATGCGTGAAAAATATAAGTTCAAAAATTTCAATATTGCGAGTATTAAAATATAGCACTCGAAAATAAAACTATTCCAATTATTATCTGTATTAAAATACTAAATTTACGCGTATATGTTTGACCTCACAGAAAAGTTTATTTGTTTGTCTCCAGTCCTTTCGACAATGAGATATTGAACCCACAAGCGCTAGAAACGTGCTCTTTTCATTGGTCGATTCCAAATTTTGTGTAAATTGTCCAGTTCTAATGAATATTTTTAAAAAAACATGGCCATTAGTTCTTTATTACATTTTTAGGGGTACACTGGAAGTATTTTTTTAAAAGTAAAGCTTCATACCCTAGGAGTTACATATTCCAGCATCACATAGTTGTATATAGGGGTTGTATATCTCTCAGGTGTTTGTTTCATGATAATGACCAAATGATAAGAATACGAAGGATAACCATTTCTCCAATCTAAGATGAATCTCCATTGTTTGGAGAGTTTTTTAATGAACGTATATAACTGACATAATTAATTGTGTGATTTATTTACTTATTACATAATGCATGCAAAAAGAAAGAAAACACTGGTCATATATGAATTAGAAATTCCAACCACAAGTCGGCTCAAATCTTGCAAACGGTGCGAGATAGTAAAAAAAAAATAGTCGAAAAAATGTCCCCTTTATGATACCCTTGCCGATTTCTATGAAGGCGTTCTTCAGTTGTATCTGAAAAGGGACATGTACAGATATGAGGATGACAAGGAGATTCATGCTCATATGTGAATGATGCGCTGTGTAGAGAGCGCAGGCTCAGCTAGTTGAAAATTAATAGTCTGCACTTATTTCGGTTATGTCCTTTATTCGTGGATGTGCATTAATTACAGAAGTTTCAGTTACAGTTACATACAGTTATATGCTTTAATTACAGTTACATACAAGCCTACCAACATGAAGTGCTCTGTTGCAACAAATAGGTCTCTTGAATAAAACTGAGTTCTCAATATGCTCTTTGGTCTGCTGAAGTTTTGTTAAATTTAACCAAATTACTTCTTAAGAGAAAGAGCAGTAGGAAAATTTCACTAATACTCATGAACTAAAACATATAATTACTATTATGTAATATTTTGATATAGACACTTATATAAACTTTATGTACAAAATCTGTATGTAAACAAATACATGTTTTCTAGTGAGACAGATTATCTATTACAACCAAAATGAAAGTGACTATGTTTCTAACTTAATAACTCATCATACTAATAACTAACTTAATAATCATCAGACCGACCTCGATAAAATTTTCAACATAGATAAGGTTCGGGATGTTTTTTATCATTTTACTTTGAAAGTGCAACTTGAGTGAAGGGGAGAGGGGAAAATGACATATTAGTGTCGAATCCACAATTTTCGGGGTCGCTGGAATGATCAATGACACTTCCGAGGCCATTTCAATCAAAATTCAGGCCCACAACTTGGAGGAGGAAGGAGATATATAAAAAATATTGAAAATGACCGATATTAGTGTCGAATCGATAGTTTTTGGGGTCGCTAAGATGAACAGTGACACTTCCGGCCGTTTAAATGCAAATTCAGCCCCGCAACTTGGCGGAAGGGTGAGTATATATATATATATATATATATATATATATATATATATATATATATATATATTTCTGTCGGTATACAACGGTACGACACACTGGCACCTTTTAACGGTAGCGGAATATTTCCTTTTCTGTCTTAAAAATGGGTTGGCAAGAAACTTTAAAAAGTATCAAATAGTAAATGTATAGGTTTATTGAAAAACAGTTTTTTGGTTTGTTTGTTTTCGTTTTCCTTTTTCTTTCAGGAGCTGTGAATCTTTGTTTCTTCTTAAAGCCAGTTAATAATATTCAGGGGTCTCTCCCTCGCTGGTACGTCCTGGAGCTTCCCTTTGTTCATTCCTTTTTCTTCGCACAGTAATATAAACCGTAAAGGCTCTGAGCCGACCAGATTTTTTTCTGAAAAGACTGATGTCTCCCAACAATTTTGTCTGTCGCTAACTCAATGGCCATTAGAGATGGAAAGTTGAGAGTTGAACTCCTGAGACAAATAAAGCAATAACGCAAAAGTGGACGTTGAACAAAAGTCAGACTCTCTCTTTCACAAATGGGCATTCAGTAAATGAAATGTGCATTCAAGATGCAGCATTCAATTATCTATACAAGCCGGCTACAAGTCTTTTGTTTTGGCCACGGGTGCAGTCCAAACTACCCTTTCCTCCTGCCAATTTTACAATTTAGGATTTAGCTTCTTACGGGATGTGTAGCCTACCGAAGGACCACAAACATGTTATCGAAACTATTGTGCTATTGTTTCTTTGTATACTTTGGCAGAAACTTCTTTGGATATCGAAGCCCGTTCACTTTTGTTACTTGCGGACACGTTGAGGAAAAGCATTTAGTAAACCAAGCTTTCTGTCTAAAATTTTAGTTTTTTTCGCATTGAGAAGCAACTTCAACTCGTCGCACTCCCGAGTTTGTGCTCAATTACAGGTTGAAAAGATTGAAGTTCCGACCACAGCGGCTCAAGAGATCCTGGGAATCTGAACATTTTGCAAGCGGCTTCAGTTTCAGGGACACTAAAACGCTGTGGGATGAATTTTCAGCAATGAAGTGTGTCTTTCATTTAGTTGGTCGTGTGATTTGTTGCGTGGTGTGGCAGACAAGAAAGCTGTAAATATTTTCGAATTATGAAAATTTTAATTGAATCTTATAACACTTTCCGGATTCGGGGTTTTTGGGCTATATTTTTGATTTTCAGTCAAGCAGCTACTACATCGTCACTATTTATCCTAGGATCATGGTTCATACTTCATTCTCTTCAGAATTGAGCTGGCTTTCAAATGGTACCATTCACTTGTCCCCATCATGTATCTAAGGCGGGAAAATTCCGTGAAAGGGATTTTTTGGTAAAAATTTCCCTTTTTCAACGTTTAGCCCCTCTGTACCCCCTGTTTTAACGCAGAAATCTGAAAAAATCTGGTAAATACTACTCCGTGGACTGAATGTTTGTGCACAATTTCAATCTTCTAGGTGCAAAAATAAGACCGCAAAAAAATAATACCGAAAATGTTTAAAATTCCCCTATACAGGAGTATATTTTCATAAAAATTCCCTGACACTTTCCTAATTACCCTAGGGCCATTTGTCGCACATCATTCTCTTCAGAATAGAACTGCCTTTCAGACGGTATGACTCACATGTCTCCATCATGTATCTAAGGCGGGAAAATGAGGAAAAACGGGATTTTTTGGGTAAAAATATCCCTTTTTTAAACTTTTAGCCCCTCTGGTTCCCCCCTGTTTTAACGCAGAAATCTGAAAAAATCTGGTAAATACTATTCGGTGGACTAAATGTTTGTGCAAAACTTCAATCTTCTACGTGCAAAAATAAGCCCGCTAAAAATACTTTACATAACCCCCCCCAAAAAAAATATTACACGAAAATATATATTTTAGAATTATGACGTCATTACCTCCTATGTCTCGGCGCAGGAAGGTGTGAAACCATACGTAATGTCTTCTACAATGCCTCTGGACTTGAAAAACAAAAAAAAAAAAAAAAAAAAAAAATCGGACGAAAAAGCTCAAATAGGAGAGTTATAACGCAATGTACCATGATACACCCCGTATGGTACAGATTGTACCATGGGATCCCCAAAGGGTTAAACGTACGTATAAGTGTGTAGTGTTAGAGGAACATCGAATAGTTATCTCCAGATGTGACAAAAAATATAGTCGCTTTTTTAAAATTGCCAAGGACCATGTGAGTACATTTCTTATCCTATGAACCATGTTTTAGAATATTATGCTATCTTTTCATAATCTACGTTGCTGTCTGGAATAGGCTATAAAACGTAGATATTTCAACAGGGACGAACGCAGGGGGTGGAATTTGGGGGTCCGGACCCCCCAAAATCCTTATTTTTGTCCAAATTTAGTCTAATTCTAGGGGCAAGTTTACAAATTTTAATATAATTTATCCTCAAATTGAACTTGAAACACGTATGATCCTTCCGAAATAAATAGGGGCGCGGTGTCTCAGTGGTAGAGCGTTTACCTCCGGTGCTTGGGGTCACTGGTTCGATCCCAGCTAGCACCGTATGGACTGTGTGGTGGACAAACACCGCACTCGTGTGTTTTCTCGGTATTATACCGTTTCCTTCCACTTTCTTCATTCCACCATTTCATTCATTTCTCATTATCACCGTCTGCTTTATCCTAACCAGCATAATCATGGGACGTAAAACTTAAAGGTTTCATTTCATTTTTCTTCCGAAAAAATTTCTGCGTACGTGCTTATATTTCAATTATCTTTTATGAAAATGCTGTTCTACTCAAAAGTGTAGGGTTTGAAGTCTGAACATTGGGAGCTAATTGCGTTATATATTGTGCTCATTATTATTATTGCCCTGAAAGGCATGCAACCAATTTTCCAACTTTTTAACCATTGTGAACGTGAGGTCCAGCATACCGGAACCTTTATTATTAAAAAAACACTATACATAATGTTATATATATATATATATATATATATATATATATATATATATATATATATATATATATATCGAGAGAGAGATACATGATCGAAAATAGCGGTCGAATCCATACTTTTCGGGGTCCCTGAGATGAACAGAAGGTGCCATTTAAATCTAAAAATTCAGCCCCATTAGTACTCCTAAGAGGTGACGGGAACAGGTAATGGTAATTGAAAATTACCGACATTAGTGTCGAATTAATAGTTTTGGGACTCGATATGCTCATTGGCGACAGTTTTGGTGCCCTTTATGTCCGAAATGAAACGTATTCTCCCCGTGCAAGCTATTCGGCTAGTCTTAATAATAACGAGCGGAAGTTTCACATATTCAACCCTTTAATATATTTCTCGCTGCTCAATTTTACTCACTTGTGCAGTATATGTGTGTATGTGTAAATAAGATAATCTCTCTTTTTGAGTTATTCGAAAAACATACAAATAATAAAGAGGGAGGATTTTACCAGAAATCCGAAAACTAGAAAAGTAAAATTAGAACCTGTTGCTTTAAGTATTTTTCCTCTTAGCAAAATACATTGTATAATGCTGCAAACATGTTACAGTAAGTAAGATTACCAACATCAGACGAAGAAATAATTTTTAAATTATATTTTCCGGTTTTTGCTAATATTTCCGAACAAATTATTATTTATTAATGACTTCAAAATTTTTGGAAATTTTACCGATCTCGATAAAATTTTTAACATAGATGAGGTTCGGGATGGTTTTTATTATTTCACTTTGAAGGTGCAACTTGAGGGAAGGGGGAAATGACAGATATTAGTATCGAATCGATAGTTTTCGGGGTCGCTGAGATGAACAGTGACATTTCCGGCCGTTTAAATCCAAATTCAGTCCCATTAGTACTCTAAGGGGAAATGGTGACATGTAAAGGTAATTGAAAATTACGGATATTAATGTTGTATTCATAGTTTTCGGGCTCCAGAAGTTCATTGGTGACAGTTGTAGTGTTTGTGTCCAAAATGAAACGTATTCTCCCGTTCGAAAAACGGGTATTTTGCTAGTCTGTAATAATAACGAACGGAAGTTTCACATACTCAACTCTTTAATATATTTCTCGCTGCTCAAATTTACTCACTTGTGCAGTTTATGTGTGTATATGTAAATAATATCATCTCTCTTTTTGAGTTATTCGAAAAATATACAAAGAATAAAGAGAGATTTTACCAGAAATCAGAAAACTAAAAACTAGAAATAAATCTTGTTGCTTTAAGTATTTTTCCGTTAGCGAAATACATTGTATATACAGTAGGACGTCCATAATCCGAACGCGGTCCCTAGAAGCTTTTTACATTTTGTCTTAATATAACGCTAGCGATAAAAAAAAAAAAAAACAATAGTGTGTCCGTCGACGTTGCGTGAAGTCAGTGTTTTTACAAAAATTCATTCATACGTAATTGTTTGTCATACATATTTTTATTTTTATTTTTTCTCTTAGGCCTATAATTTTTAAGTGTGACTTGCAAGATCAGTGTAATTTAGTGTACAAGCAAGTTCTCCAGAAACATTAAATGTAAGCAGCCTTTCGTACGGTATTGTAATTACTGTATGTACTGAATAACCACTGTATCGACAGAAGAACGTACCCGTACAGTATATGTAAGCCTAAATGGCATTTTCTTGGTCATTTTCGAAAATCCGAACTACCTGTAGTCCCAATTAGTTCGGATTTTCGACTTCCTACTGTATATGCCACAGACATGTTACAGCAAGTAAGATGAATAGTTTTTAAATTATATTTTCCTGTTTTTGCCAATATTTCTGGACAAATGATTTTTTCTAATGGATTCAAAATTTCCGGAAATTTTACATAGAACAAGGAAGACATCTCTATTAAATACGTGTTTAATTTAACATATTAACTAAAATGTTTCTGGCTCTGTTATTTTAACACTTCCCTGCCATCAATGGGGAACTTCATAGGATTGCTCAAGATAATTTTAATGCGTCTTTACTAATTATGCTAACTAGGATTATATTTTAGTTTCTTTTGTAGCCATAACTCCGTTTTATCACGGTGCTAACTTTGAAGTGTTTGGAAGAGTTGTGCACAAAATTTTCCTATTCTAATACAAGAAACATAAACAACCCTAATCTAGTAAATACAAAATAGATTTAATTTTGAAAGCATAATATAATAAAATATCCTAAAGTCTCAATTTTATCCAAATTTTCCGTTTTTTTTTTAAGTTAGGTAAAACCGTAAAAAACTGTTTTTTTTTTTACCTAAAATTTCCGTTTTCTTTCAGACTTTCACAACACTATTCTGAACACATAGTGCACCGAACACTCCTAACTATGGGCCTCGCAACCGACGACCCATTCATGTGCGAATGTTTACACCATGTTATCGGCAACTACGACTGAAATGAACACGTGACCATCGCCACTGGACGTTGGCATAGTGGCAGAGCGTTGCATTCTCTGATGAATCTCGATAACTTCTTCATCATGACGATGGGAGGGTGCGAATCCGTCGTATTCCAAGGGAACAGCTCCTTACACCTGTACTGCGGGACGGAAACAAGCTGGCTGTGGCTTAATTATTATCTGGGGAACATTCACGTGAGCATCCATGTGTCTAGTGGAGCTCGAGCAAGGCACCATGACGGCCGAGGTGTATCGCATACTGCTTGCAGACTACGCGCACCCCTTCATGACGACCATGTTTCCCAACGGTAATAGCATTTTTCGACAAGATAATGCACCATGTCACAAAGCTAGGAGTGTAATAGGGTGGTTCGAGGAGCGCAGAAGCGAGTTCCAAGTGATGTGCTGGCCCCCCAACTCGCCGGATCTGAACCCAATCGAACACATCCGGGATGTGATTGAACGTGACGTCAGAGCGCATCGCCCTCCTCCCCGGAATTTACGGGAATTAGGTGACCTGTGTGTGCATATGTGGGTCAACTCTCTCCAGCGACCTACCAAGGATCATTGCCAAAGATCGACATTCTTACAATTAGGTAGGTAGTCATAATGGTCTGACTGATGTGTGCGTATATTTCAACTCGTATATTTTGTCTCGACTCGAATTCCAGTCGAGTCGAGACTGAAACATATTTTCGAGTCGAGACAACATTTTGTCGAGACGAGTCGAGACAGGCTTAAATCTCGACTCGACTCGACTCGTGCGCATCCCTAATAGGAACCACCATTTTTTATTGCATACTTTGATTTTCCGTGAAAAAGTACGTAACTTCTTTTGAACATTTTTTCGTTGCGTGATAGATGGCGCTGTAATCGACAAAAATCAAAAAGGCTTACAAACAAAATATGAGGCATGTAAAATTGTTTTTGGGAATATCTGGAAAACTACAAATCGAATTTTGAAAAAGTTGTGGTAAAAGTTGTTCGTCTCAAAGGGGGACATCCAGTGATACCACACCCGAACCCTACCCCCACCCCTCGGGGGCGGGAGGGGGTCAACTTTGAAATCTTAAATAGGGACCACCATTTTTTAATGCATATTCTGATTATCCGTGAAAATATACGAATCCGTGCCAGTTGCGGACGCTGCTCTTATCTGTTAAAATCTTTCCCAGTTTCGGACGCACAGGTGTTGTTTGGAATTTCCATGCTTCGATTACGATGCAACCGGACTTGTTAGTCCCACTTGCAGACGCGTGCAGGAGAAGAGGTAAGATCTATTGATAACAAGCAGCAACGTTGCCACATATTTCTTTTCATTACATTTACCACCCTGCCTCGATATAAAGAATTCAAATCTGTCAGTATACGAGCATCTATAATTATAAAGCTATGTAATATTAGAGATACTGCTAACCACTAGTTTATCCATTAATTACATATAAAATACATGTAAATTACATCAGAATTCCTGTAGTTATTTTGCAGATTTGTGCATTATTTAATTTCATTTATCCCAGCAAATTTTTAGTGAGGGAAATTTTCGTAGATGCTAGCCCAAAATAACACTTCCATTTTTATTCCTCCTGTCGAAAGAGAAGTTATTTAAATTTATTAGTTTTGCATGATAATTTACTTAATTACTTGTTTTGAAATTACTTAATTTCTTGTTTTAGAAGTCATTAACTAAAACTTGTAGTTTGCAGAATATTAGTTGATTAAATATTTAATCATAATCGACCGTTTCGCACACGCTCATCGACGATTATTATTTAGCGTCCGAGGAAAATTTCTTACAAAGATTCGTTAAGAAGATCCATTTCTCAACGTAATTGCACGGAAACTCCTAGCCTAAAATCTTACGATGAATAATAAAAGGATAGTAATAAAATGAAATTTAGTGGAAAAGTTCATTTCGATGAGAAACTGAACAACACACAACGTAATAACTTTAACTATAGGCTCATTCTACATGTAAAGTAGAAAAAAAACATGGAAGAAAAAAATAGTGCCTCCGGAAATGTGACGTTAAAAAAATCCACTAACGCGAATAGGAGAGCCTCTGAAATATGTTTCCTTTTGAACAAAACATAACCCAAGTAGATGAACGAGGCGGCTATGCAGAAACGACTAACTTTATACTATGATTCTAGCCAAAACGCTCCCATTTTCATAATTCTTGTTAATTAGATAGAGCTCATCCTGAAGATTCATTAAAACCACTGAAACGTAATTTTATGATAGCATATTTCAACCACGGGAGAGATTATTATAATTATTATTCTCTTAGCAAAGCCTATCTGTACTACAGACTATGTCAAATTATATTTCAGTTGAATTGCACTTTACTCCCTCCCGAGACCAGAGGGGGGGTATTTTTTTCTGAAACATTTTCCTACTAAGACATAACAAATACTGTAACTCTATTAGTCACTGACTGATGGCTTCGCCAATCAGAGGCAGTCCTTCGATTTCCCTGAGAGCGAAGCTTCCAACACAGTAACAAATTCTACCATTATAAATTTTCATCTAGAATATACATGTGCATAGTTGCTGGTGGGTTTGTGTGAGTTTTTTTTTTTTTTGGCTCAGGCCCGTCTTTCAGATCCGGTATCTGAAAAATTAAACCGGAACGGGTTATCATCATTGCCATTTTTTCTTTTCTTTATTCATTATCCATTATATTTCTGGAAAAGGGAAAAGGAAAAAGGGAAAAAGGAAAACAACCACAGCACACAACACACACACACACACAAAAAAAGAAAACAACAAACAAAAAACAATAATTTCCCTAAGTTCTCATTTGCATGTCTCTTAACTGCCTACCTTAGTTCCTAATTGTTTCCTATTCCTATCTTAATAGTTTATCAAAATTTATTAATGTTTATTATTTACTAAACTATCTTACCTAATTAAGCCTAGCCTAACATGACTGTTATTTTTGCTAGTGTTTAAATATTCTATGGTTTTATTTATTAATATTTTTTTAAATTTTTTTTAGATTGTTCATGCATATTTAGTTTTTTCTTTATTTATTTGTTGTTTCGCATTTATTTATTTATTTATTTATTTACAATATTAGTTACTTTTATTTAGTTTCCATTTCATTTCCTTCTTTTGTGTACTAGTTCTCCATATTTATACTTCTTCCATTAATTATGTTAATATATATTATTTATTCATTTTGTTATTTATTTATTATTTATTTATTTTGGTCTCCTCTTCTTTCTTCGGTTTCTCCCTGTATGATTTTTGGTTAATCCCTGTATGGTTTTGGGCTTCTCTCCTGTGTTTCACTAGAAAATGCACTAATTTACTAATCAATTTTCACTTGGTTTTTCCCTGTGTCTTTTCTAGTTTCACCGTAAACACTGATTAACACTAGAATAACAACACTAAGCACTACCACTGGCTACAATCACATACATTTTTGCACATATTCACTCTTCTCACTATTTCAATACATTCCAATATAGTTATAATCATAGACGATTTCCCTATGGCTACATTAGTTTTAGCTGATCCTAGTGGTTTATGCTTGTCCAATGGAGGAGTGTTCTCAGTCGAGTATCCTTGTCAAGTAATCCCAGTGATACAGGTTTGAGGTCCAGGGCCCACTCAGAGCACTTAGTGTAGGCCCTGGTCCGTTGTGTCCTACCACCTATATCCGAACTGAGATCCGCACACCGGCTAACCTTTCCAGTCTGAGATACTCCTGCCATCCAGTCCCTAGCGGGGTAACAGTTCCTGTAGCACACACGCGCACACACAAGAAACACCTAGTATGAACACAAACACTCACACACACGCATCCAGCGCATTCGGAGTTCCGATCCAGGTTTAGCCCGGGAATGCACTGGCTCATCCACTCTTCCCCGGGGAGCACGGAATTCCGGTGCCTTCCAGAAGGTGCCTTCGGTCCTGGGGAGGGGTCCACTTTCTCCAACACGCATCCATCTCACTTTATCCATATTTGATTCCTACTTGTTTCCATTGTAATAATTTTTTCTCCTCATTTCTGAGTATGCTTGTGTGATTTTGCTTAATATTTTGCAATCCCTTTCGCTGCTGATTATCTGTTCCAGCGTTTTTGTTCTTATACTATCTCTTTCTGGTAACTCATCTTCCAACACTGGGCACCAAAAGACATGATGTTCAGGTGATCCTAGTTCTCCGCATTCACAGAACGGGTTGTCTTTTACTGTGATCTTATGTAGGTAAGTTTCGTAGGGTCCGTGTCCACTGAGGAAGTGTATCAATCCTGATGCTGGGTCAAGGTATTTTAATTCTCTTCTCATCTCCACTGTTGGTATTATATTGAATAACCTCCTAGATTTAGTCGAGGTCCTCCATTCTTGATCCCATATGTTTTCAATGGCTACCTCGATGTCATTCTTGGTTGTGGCCTCCTTGCCAATTAACTCTTTTATTTTTTTCTTGATTATTTTTCTTTAGCCAATAATTGCAGGCTCTTTGTACGACTATGAGATTCAAAGGTTTAACGTTTAGCAGGATACATAAAGCGTTGTTTGGTGTAGTGTTGAAAGCTCCGCATAACCTTATAAGTAAGTTCCTCTGAGGTCTGTTTATACTTTCTTTTATCCTTTTATTGTTAATAATTCTATGTGCCCATACACTTGCTGCATAAGTCATCGTCGCACAAAGTAAAGTTTCATGATATAATTTGAGTGTTTGGATGGGTAATTTATAAGTATTCATGCCAATTGTGAGTAATTTATTTGTCACTCTATTTCCACGTTCAATAATATATTCAATATGCTTTCCAAAGTTTAGTCTGTCATCAATATTGACCCCCAAATACTTAAACTCTGTTACTTTTTCTATTTTCTGATCTTCGATCTTAATTAGTGGATCTCTCTGCAGTTTTGTTCCGAATAACATGTATTTAGTTTTCCTATTTGATAATTTTAGTTTGCAGCCAGTACACCAATTTTGTAATTCATTTAGTGTTTGGTTTGTCTTCACCTCTAATTCTCTTCTAGAATTTGCTGATACTATTATGGCGATATCATCGGCGAAAGCTATTATTTTGTCTATTTGTTCGCTATTATTCATTTTATGAAGGCATGGTTGCAACTGTATGTCCCACATGAGTGGTCCCAAAATTGAGCCTTGTGGACATCCTTTTTCGTTATTCACAGTTATACCCCCTTGTTCTAGTTGTATTAATATTCGTCTATTACAGAAGTAGCTTTTGATTACATTTATTAGGTATTGTGGAAGCTCTATACTTTTTAAATTATCTATTAGCGATGGTATCCAAAGATTATCAAAGGCACCCTCTATGTCTACAAATAGCGCTAGGGCATATTTCCTCTGGAAGCTACTTGTCTGCAATTGTTCTTTAAAAGCATTTAGCGCGTCCTCTGTTGATTTGCCTGCCCTAAATCCAAACTGCAGTTCGTCATCTTTTACGTTCCTATATTTGTTTATTCTGTTGGCTATTATTTTTTCAAACATTTTACTAATGTTTTTTAGCAAGCAGATTGGTCTGTATGCTCCTATATCCACTGGGTCCTTGTCTGTACTTTTTAACAGTATAATCAACTTAGAAATTTTCCAGCTATCAGGGAATTCTTATCTTTTCAGTAGCATATTAAAGAGTCTTGACAGATATGGAGTCCAAACATCTTTATTTCGTTTATAAATGTCGTTAGTTATACCATCTAATCCCGGCGATTTTCCAGACTTTAATTTCTTGATAATCATTCCTATTTCTTCGTTAGTGACCAGGTCTGTCTCCGGAATTTCCTCTGCTAGTTCTGTTTCTTCATATTTCCTTCGTAGTTGTTGTTGTTCCTCAGTTTCGTTTTCTTTTAAATCTTTCGGAAAAAACTTTTGTGTTAGTTTGTCCAGTGTTTCTTTCCTTGTGTTAGTGAATGATCCATCCGCATTTCTAACAGTACATAATATCACCGGGTTTATTTTTTGCATAATGAGTTTGTGTGGCAAGCCCCATGGATCAAATTGTATGTTTCTAGCTAGGAAAAGATCCCAGCTATGTTTCTTTGCTTCCAAAATCTCTGCTTGATATTCTTCTTTAGCTCTTCTGTACTCCTGGAGTCTCATCTGCTTTAGCTGTGGTACCCACGTCGCTTGGTAACTTTTCCTCTTTGCTCTTACTATTCTTCTCATTCTTTCCAGTTTGGGATTCCAGAAGTCCCCGTAACCTACTCTCTGTATCTGTTTGGGAGCTGATGCTCTTATTGCTAACACTGTTGCTTCTTCAATTCTTGTCACCATCGTGTCGGTTTCTTCCGTTATTTCTAATTGCGGGAGTATCAATTTTTCTTTTAAAATTTTCCAATTAATCTTCTTTGTATTCAGTTTTTCGCTAGTTGTTCATTGTTTCTCCATAATTAAATTGAAGGATAAAACTTCATGGTCACTATTCGTTAGTTTATCATGCACTACCCAGTTGTTGATCCTTCCCATTAAATTTGGCGTACATACTGTTAAGTCAATATACGATTCACCCATGGGCCCCACAAATGTTGGTTTGTTTCCTGAGTTTATAATTAGGAGTCCATTTTGCGCGATAAAATCTCCCATCTCTTCTCCCCTTGTATCTGTATATGGAGACCCCCAAGCTACGTTTTTTGCATTGGCATCCATGACCATTATTATCTTCTTATCGGGGTTTTGCCAAATTATCTGTTGCAATTTTGTAATAAACTGGTTTATCTCTTTACTGTATTGAAAATATGAGTTTACTAGCCAAATCTTTTCTGATCCCAGTGTGATCTCTGTGCACACCGTCCATTTGTCGCAGTATTGCGACAATTTTAGAACTTCCAAATTCCTGTTCATAATTACTGTTATTGCTAAAGGTTCCTGGCCTCCATATATTATTTTCGCCGTTGCAGGGAAGGTGGTTAATTTGTTTCTATAGGTATAGGGTGTTTGAATTGCAACTATATCTATATCGTTAGTTTCCGCGTATCTTCGTAGTTCCATTGTACCTAGCTTCGAACGTTGCGAATTGTTCTGTGCAATTTTTATTGTTGTTAGTATACTATGCATGTTTTGTGTAAACGTAAGCATCCATACCCGATCTGCTATAGTCTAAACATATTCTTCCGTGCGCATTGACCATTTGTTTGTAGACATTTTCAAGTTCCCAATGGATACCCCTTCTTTCATATATTTCATTAATCAAATCAATCAGTGTGAGTTCGTGTTCGACTCCGTTCCAAAGGTTTGATATTGGAAGACGTGGTTATTATCGAAACCGAAAAGAAGAAACCATCTGCCTTACATGCCGGATTCCAGTACAAAATTCATAGGTAATTGGGTGTTATTGACTCATTATTACATTATTTTTAATAAAGTTAGTATACGTATATTAAAAGGTGCAAACTGTTTTAACGCAGTAGGATAAAATTAATGTAATAAATACGATATACATGATAGGTATTACAAAACATGACATTCACCTTTTTCAAATAGATACATTAATAAGAATGGTGCATAATTTGTTGCTCTTAGTAGATTCAGAAGCGTCATTTAGGATTTTGCTGGAATAGGCTATATAAGAGTTGGAGTTTTTCTGTTATTATATTAGTAGTCAATAGATTAGAATATAAGTATTTCTCAAACTTTGATTTTTTTTAAATTTATGGAATCTCAAAAATCAATACTTTGACATTTTCAGTTAATCACAGAAGTCTTAAGATTAAAATAGTGTTCTTTCTTGTTAATCGCAACTGTCGCTATACCATGATTGCAATGCATGAGTTGCTTATTTTTAAAAAGACCACTTAATTTGTTATTATTATTATTGCATTTGAAAATCACGTTTCAGTGGTTTTAATGAATCTTCGGGATGAGCTCTATCTAATTAACGAGAATTATGAAAATGGGAGCGTTTTGCGTAGAATCATCGTATAAAGTTAGTCGTTTCTGCATAGCCGCCTCGTTCATCTATTTGGGTTATGTTTTGTTCAAAAGGAAACATATTTCAGAGGTTCTCCTATTCGCGTTAGTGGATCTTTTTAACGTCACATTTCCGGAGGCACTATTTTTTCTTCCATGCTTTTTCTACTTTACATGTAGAATCAGCCTATAGTTGAAGTTATTGCTAGGTTAAAAGATCCAATTTTCATTTCAACCAGTGCCTATGGAGAAAAGTGCAAGAAGTAGGGCTTGTACAAGAATACACAAATTATGATGAGGTTAGGTTTTGCATTAGAATCTGTGCTGCTTTGGCACACTTGCCAATAGATAAAGTTGTTGATGGTTGGCTGTGTACTCAAGAAGACACACCATGCAACAGTAAATTGCAGCAACTTTATGATTATTTCGTCGCCCAGTGGTTGGAGAACTCGACTTTTACTACAGAGATTTGGAACTGTCATAACACAAGGCACAGGACGAACAACGCACTCGAAGGCTGGCACAACAGACTGCGTTCTATTACAAACAAAGCACACCCAAATGTCTCAGAGTTAGTCCGAGTTCTCAAGGATCAAGCTCGGTACAGCGACTTTCTGTACGATCGTTTGGATTTAAAAACTGGTGGGAAAATAAGAAAGAAATCGGCAATGCCAATAGACAAAAGAGTACATAGAATTCTTGCGGAATTTCAGGATACTGGTAACATCAGGAAGTGTTTGCGATGCATAGCATATGTTCAGAGACTTGAGTAGCTTTGCGTAAATACTGTATATAAGTGGTTTGTGTAAATATTTTATATAATTCACTATCTGACAAAGGAGAACTGCAAGCTCATTCTCATATAGGCATAATATTCGACAGTGGCTATTCTCCTGCCACTTGTAAACACGCCAGTGCCAGTAGTTTCAACATTGACACTGACAGTCCTAAGCCTGGTTAAGTGTGAAGGGAAGTTGCATAGAGGGTACGAAATCCTTGTATGTGGGGGGGGGGCGGTTCCCATCTTATTTTTTGAAATAAAATTTGTGAGGAGAATTTTATTTCGACATTGTAAATAGGCTAAGTCCCCTGAAAAAGTCATGCCCCTATAAGAACTTACTACACCCTTGAATGTATCTCTTTTCAGCAAATTGTATTCTTGCAACAAAAAGTCCTTCTCGTTGCTGAGGGCAGGGTAGTAAATGTAATGAAATGAAAAATTTGGCAACGTTGCTGCTTGTTATCAATAGATCTTACCTCTTCTCCTGCACGCGTCCGCAATTGGGACTAACAATTCTGGTTGCTTCGTAATCGAGTCATGGGAGCCAAGCAACAGATTCCGTGCATTTTCACACGGTGCAATCTCGCACGGTGCTCATTATCGAGCAATTTCACACGGTCCTGGTTATCGCATTAATCAGTCAGCAGGTGTAGTGCATTTTCACACGGTCCATCTGCAATCAGGTGATTCACCCTGAAACTCCTTTCACTACAAGGGGAGGGAGGACAGAACAAGTATGAACTAAGTAAGAACAGAGAAAGAGCAATAACAAGTTAAATATGAACAATTGCAATTAATACTAGAGAAGCTAGAAAAAAGAAAAAATTAACAAACACACGTTATAATAAAGAAGAGGAAAATAATTACAAAAATAAAATAAAACTAATAACGAAAATAATAGCAAATTAAAGTACATGAAAATAAAAATTCAGAAAAACAAATAATCTTGCGAAAACAGACTAAAATGTGTTACTGGTTTCCACTCCAAATTGATATCGTCTCTGCAGGTCGACTTTCAAGGCATTCTGCGGCTAAGTTGATCAAGATATCTATTTTCGGAAATAATGTATGGACAATAAAGTCATTCTCCACAGCAAAGAATAAAATAAGCACTTTGTTAATGAAGTCGGAACCCATTGTTTAAAAATAGAAAGATGAGTTAAATAAACTTTTATTTTGTGATTATTCTTTTCCTGTTACTGCTTAGTTATCTCTGCAGGTGCGTATGGCCATGGTACACCTGTGAATCATGTCATTGGAGGGTGGGGGATAAATAGGGTATAAAAGAATCGCCCTTGATGTCTAATTCTTTAATTTTAGTGTTTTCGTTGTTGGGTGAACATAGTGATTCAACGTAGAAATGGAGTTTATAACAACTAGCAGAGGTAATCGTCTCTTAGTTCATGCAGGGTTCCAGTACTACATGCAGAGAGAAAACAGGGATCATACAGTATGGGTAAGTATCGTATTAATAGAATTAGGATTTTCTGTAAAAATTCATGTTTCCTTTTTTTATGTTCTTAATTTCTTTTCTTTTTTTGGGGGGGCGGGCGCGAAGGCTTCATATAATATGACTAGACATCGGATTTTTATGCAAATGCATTGTTTGCTCGTATGCATCTCTGTTAAATTTGGTAGGGGTTTCTAGAAATAATAATATAGTCCGAATTTGAAGCTTTGTAGTGCACATAAATGCATATTTCAAAGGTTAGGGCATATATTAGTACTCAAGAGCATATTCAGCACATTTTATAAGTTTTTATTTCAGATGTATGCTTACAACATGGAATAAATCCAGTTTTAGTTTATATTTTCAATACATTTACATGCCTATGCAACGGAAGGGCTTTTTGCATGAGAAGATGGAAGAATTCCTAATTTATAGACGACCAATAATGTTAGAAACCGATCACCAGAGCAGAAATGCCCACAATTACCAAAACGTTAAGAGAAATCTAATAATAATAATGACATTGTAATATCGTGTCGACATCAATTCAGAAACAAGAGATACGAGTATTGCTACTCAGTGAATGCTTAGCTCTAGTTGGTGAAGTTCGACACGAGCTCCGGTCATTTTCTGGTAAATTCGGGCACTCCTTGAAAAAAAAAATGACGGATCTTATTGGGAGAAACTCCAACTAAAAATAATTGAAGCCATGGGAAAATATCTCCAAGGGTTAAATTTCAATTTGCCAGAATATATATATATACTACACTTGCTCCTCTGCGTAAATATTGTATAGTAACATCTATTGATGTTAATAGTTCATTTTCTGGCTACAAATGTCATAAACGGATACCAAAAAATGAAGAGAAGCATCTTGTGATACACTGTAAGGCTAATTGCGGGAAGAGTAAACCCTTGAAAACGATTATTATTATTATTATTATTATTATTATTATTATTATTATTATTATTATTATTATTATTATTATTATTATTATTATTATTTGTACAATGGAAACGTGTAGACTCGTATTATTTCGTCCCGGCGGGAGCTCATGTGGTTCGGATTCCACGTTAATAAGTAGGCCCACGTCTCATATAGACTCGATGCTGAACGGAACGTTAAACTCAAAATCAACTCAACTCGTATTATTTCGTGTTAATTGAATCTACTGTAAAATACAAATGTCAAGAAAACCAGAGATCGTGTTCTCATATAACTTAATTCCATTATTTGTGTGTGTTTTAAAACGTTAAGAGTATGTAACCTATAACTATTATAAAAGTAAATTCTAAAAAGAAGTCCCTGAAGTTGTATGCATATTTCATAAATTTTAAGTGCATAAAAATCCGATGTCTAGACATGACATGTTCTCGTAATACATGTTAGTTTCTTTTAATGAAGTAGGTTGGCTTATATTGTGGATTTAATACATTCTTAGTTTTCTTGGTGGCTGTTTTCATAAACTGGGCACCGATCGTCTAAGGCACTCGAAAATATGCAATAATGTATGATATCTTACTTTATGATATCTTACATGTATGATGGTATTTTGAAAATTTCGTAACTTTTAATCTTTATCTGAATTACAAGAACAGTATCTGTATTACTTTTAATCTTTATCTGAGAGGACAGTATACTTGCTTCTCTAAAGCATAAATATTTTTTCACGTTGTTCTAGTACTTCTAATATAGTAAAGCCCCAATTATCCGCGGAATTTGGTAGCAAGGGCACCAGAGATGGCGAAAATCTCCGATAACCCAAAAATATTTCAGCATAAACACTGTTTTATTGTACGAACAAGACATAATAAAACTTTTAAAATATGTACAATACAGCAGAAAATTGGAAATATTGATTTTTACAATGCAATTTATTTTTATGTATTAGAACATACAGTACATATCTGCGTACGGATTGTCATCCCGCAGCGACTCGAGTACTTATGAAAAATAATAGTAGGCGGCTGCAGCAGGGCTTAAAAAAAAAAAAAAAAGTACTCGCGGATAATCGGAGCTTTACTGTGTTTAAAAATTAACTTTCTTTCATGTGATATTTTGCCTAAACAAATATCTACACATATATAATTGCGTAAAAGGAAGTAATAACACAAATTCGCATGATTTTATGTTTCATTTTTTAAACAAAAGATACTTATGAATAATAATTTATTTTCTACATTTGTAACCGAGCAAACGCTTTTTTATGTGTGTGTACGTATATGCGAAAACACATTTCAATTGTTTATTTCAGAAGCTGATGTTTTTTTTATTATTATTATTTTAGCTATGCATCAACAGGCAGAAGGTAAATTGCCATGGCAGGCTCAATCTGCCCAAGACAGAAGATAAAATAGCAGTTGTGGAAAGAGATCATCAGTGTGTACCTGATGTTGCAGTTTGCGAGATACGAAAGCGACTTTCAAATTGCAAGAAGAGAGCAAGAGACGAGATCCTTACACCAGTGTCTGTTATCTTCAAAGAAGAAATGGCTGTTCCAATTAATCAAGGTCTGGACCTAGTAACCTCCATACCATCGTATGATCAGAAGAAAGGGGGTTTAAATGGTGTTAGAAGGAAATCACTCGGCATACATCAAAATGCACCGACTCCTAGAAATATCTGCTTTCCCGATTATATGATTCGGTTTGAAGATGGTACCTCGTTTTTACAGTACGACGCACTGGAAGGAGACGGACGAATTCTGTGTTTTGGTTACGAGGGTTTGAAACCAGCACTGAAGGAAAGCGAACAATGGTTTTTTGACGGAACGTTCAAGAGTTCCTGTAAGTATTTTTCCCAGTTATACACCATACATGCAGACATAGGAAGCACACATGATAAGACACTGGTTGTACCGGTCTTGTATGCATTGTTGCCAGATAAAACAGAGCGAACATACGAACAACTGTTTACATTTCTTAAAACGTGGTCTGGCCAGAACGAACCTCGAGTGTTAAAAATAGATTTTGAACTTGCTGCAATCAATGCGTTGCGTGCAGTGTTTCCCAATTCACAGGTTTCCGGCTGCCATTACCATTTCAAACAGAGTATCTGGCGGAAGATTCAGAGTATAGGTCTCGTCGAAGAATACCTCCACAATGAAGATGTACGCCATCATGTTAGCATGTGTAGTGCATTGGCATTAATACCAACAAGCAGGATCGATGAAGGTTGGCTCACCGTCATGCAGAGGTGCCCATTCCCCCCAAAGCTGATGGCGCACTCCCCCCAAAACTAATCATCTCTTCCCTCCTCGAAACTCAAGTCCTCTAAAAACAATTGCCCAGTGTAGCAGTAGTTTTTATAGTACTAGTAATTGTTATTTTTGTTGTTTTTATTTCCTGTAGTAGTATTATAGAATGCTTGTAGTAGTAGTAGGGGCAGTAGTAATTATAAAAATGGCATTACTTTTATTAGTAGTCTTGGTAGTGTACAATACTAAATATGTTCTATAAGGATATTGAAGGGTATAAAAACTTCTACACACTGTGTATGGCACAGGTATTTTTTTTTTTACAATTAGTAGTATTATTTTTTTCTTTACAAAATATTGATATAATTCCCTTGTACTTGAAAAGTAAGACGCAAGTTACAAGTTATTGAGTTTGATACCAAGAGAAAATGTTATCCTCGAAATTAGCCTACAAAAAGAAGTGATATCCAACAAAAAACATTCCTGTAAAAGAGCCAAGTACGAATGGCCTTAAAAAGAATTGAAATCACAAAAATAGGCGCCAAGTTCTGGTGGACAACAGTTACAAACACTCACTGGCTCACTTCAAATTTAGATTTGAAACTTGGCTGTTGTCTGTATGGTTACCACTAGCTCACAATTATGTCAAACTACTTTATAATTTTCAACAGACAACATAGGCAAGTTTCAAATCTAAATTTTAAAGTGATTCCTTGAGTGTTTGTAACTGTTGTTCACCAGAAATCTTACGTACAAGAGCAAAAATGTTATTAAAGTTAGTCACTTAAACTAGAAATGATACTTATTAACATTTTTGCCCTTGTATTTAAGAATTTTAGTCAGGGTTACAGTTACAGTAATTTTTTCGAGTGTTCGGCACTTAGTAAAATCTTGCTTCGAGGGGTAAGGGTTTTTATATTCTCCTTCGATTACTGTCAAGCAAGCTTCATTGTCAAAATGGTCTAAACCAGGACATAAACCATGGAACTTAGACAAATGCCCTTCGCCGTACGTCTATAGTGTTTTGGCACTTCGCTTTATCCAACGGATTGAGTGCATTACTGCTCGGAACAGGATTGTCGTTTGAAAAGCGGAGTGAAAACAATACATCCAAAGCTTTTACATTCCTTACGTAGCCTTACTTATGACGTGGGTATGTCACCGTGTGTCTGTTGTGAAGACTATACATCACTCATCGCCGTCAGCTTCTTTATAGTTATTTGTTAACAAAGATCGGAAGAAAAAATTTAATTTGCTATTGTAACTGAAAGCAAAAAGATATCACAATTTCAAATTTTAAAGGGAAGCGTTACGTTAGCTGGTCCCCCATACATATTACAGACTTCAGGTTATGTAAAATTAGGTTTGTTTGCATTATACTGTAATTAGTAAACTAAGTAAATTTACGATGTAGTGATTTGTATTTAGTAACAATTTGGCCCTTGTACTTGAAAATTAGAGAAATTTTAGGTTACTATATGGGGAACTAGTTTTCGTAACGCCTGCCATTTTAAATCTTAATTGGGATTGAGGATAGCCTGCTCCTTGCAGACGAGAAAGCAAAGGTCACTTACAATTTCGGGCTTCAGGTTAGTTTAAGTTAGGTTTGTTTGCTTTGGCAATATTGAAATACAGTTATTTTAAGCAAAAATCACAACGATATACATGCTTCAACCTGTGAAATACCAAATGAACTGCGGGGAGCGGGCTATACACAAGCCCATAATGGATATGAGAAAATATTTTAAAAATTATTTACCTTTCTCTAGTTGATTTCGTAGAACTTAATCATGCCACTTCATTAGATTCCATGTAGGGTGTCCATGGCTTATCACCTTCTTTCACTGCTATAACTTTGTACTTTATGTGTATATTATTTTTAAACTTGTAAGCGTCTCTTTTTGCAATGTTCTGCCCATTTGTCCTGTCGATGCACCGTATTACACATGACCTCTAAGCATTTATATTTCAACAATCTTTTCAGTTTTCGAGGCATAATTAAATCAATCAAAATTCTAGATTACAACAAACAAAGCAAACAACACGTCTGCTGAAACATTCTCTCTCCACTTTAAGTCATAGAGATAAATACTATACAGAGTGCGTGCTGAGGTCGTTTTATTGATGTCATTTTACGCAGTATAAAATTATATGAGAGAACCGCAGTAACAGGCTATTTTAACCGATCTATTGTTCGGTTACGTTTACATTTATTTATTTATTTATTATGGACGACATATAATACGTAACAATATTCTGTTACTACTTGATGTATGATGAATGATCATATTTTCTATAGTTTTCTATGTGTGTGAATGTGTGATTACATTTTCTAGGATCTGCGAAAAACGAACAACTGCCTAGCTGGCTTCACTCTGTACAATACATGGAGCTGAATATATAGAATACTACTGGAGCGACCTCTCACGGAAAGTCTCTATTGTACACAGTGATGCCACTTTTGAGCTGGTTTTCAGTTTACTTCAGGCCCTGGTAAATGTAATCGCACAAACAGAAAACTATACAAAATATTATCATTAATTCATTTATTATACATCATGTAGCAATTGAACAGCATTACTTATTAAGTGTCGTACATGGTATAATAAGAAATAAATAAATGCTCTCAGCAGAAAATGGGTAAATTACCTACACAAAGCGATAAACCGACCAGCCCATCCTTTCATATAGCAACTTGCGCGGTACTTCATTCATAGAGTTTCTAAGCAGGGGGTAGGAGGATTCATTCTCGAGATTTAAAAAAAATCGCATCGTGTTCCAATGTTATTCTGACGACAGAAAAATTACTTATTCGACATTAGAGTAAAATTCTTCCCCAATTTTTTTATTCCCCCCAATTTTTTTCTCGATGGCACAACTTGCGCCATTCATACCTCCTGTGGGCGGCTCTTCTCTCTTAAAACGAACCAACCTTTCCTTTCATACGGCTACTTGCGCGGTACTTCATTCATCGAGTATCGAAGCAGGGAGTACGGGGGTTCACCCCGGAAATTTTTGAAAATTAGCTTCTCAAAATCGTGTTTTAATGCTATTCCGACAGTAAAATTGCTAGTTCGAAAGTAGAGTAAAATCCCCCCCAAAATTTTTCTCAATGGCGCAACTTGCGCCATACATCCCCCCTGTGGGCGGCCCTGCCGTCATGGAGGACTGTCCATCTGGCCAGAAAATCGAAATGTTAAACGATTATTTCATTGAACAATGGATGGATAATCCAAATGTTCCAAGAGAAAAATGGAACTGCAACGGTCAAAGGCACAGAACAAACAACCCAGTGGAGGGTTGGCACAATAAGTTAAATCGCACCATATCTAAGAGTACACCACATATCTTTGAGCTTGTGAGTGTATTAAAAGCAGATGCGACAGCTAGTTTTCATGCTTTCGCGAGACAGGGCTTAGACTGCAATTCGGAGAAGCGTAGAAAATTCACTTACATCCGTCTTGACGAACGATTGCAATTAGTCCTGGAGAAGCTAGAAAATGGCGCAGACCTTAAAAAATGCTTCAGAAGCTTGAGCTATCTCCAAAAGCTAAGATAATGGGCTATGAACTGTAAAAATGGGTTGACGACGTACAAAAGTAGAAGGTTCCATCTTAACGACGTGCTGTTCGCTCGGAAAATAACAAGATGACAAGGTTCTTCTTAGAACCGCCTTGGAGTATGGAGCTAATATTGTGTGTTTTACAAATCACAACGTTTTTCTATGCTCTAGGGCGGGCACATTTTTCTTCGATTGTTGAACTACCTGTCTGATTTCTCTGATGTGCTGCTTATTTTATTCTTTATTTATTTTAATATGTGATTATTCTATCTTCTGTCCCTAATTATTTTAATTTTTGATTATTCTTTATTTGTTCTTATTTTCATTTGCTGTTCTTAATGTATTAATATCAATTTTCGATAGTTTCTGTTATTTTTTTTCATTTATTTCAATTTCTTATTGTATATGCTATTTTTCTCTTCTTCTTTACTATTGTTTTTATTTGCTGATTTCTTTGTTCTATCTTGGTCTTTGTTATTTTAATTTCTGCTTACTTTCTTCATTATTCTTTTTGTGAAAGTGAAACATTTTCTAAGCTCTCCTTCTCTAATATTAATTGCAATTGTTCGTATTTAACTTGTATTTGCTCTTTCTCTGTTCTTACTTAGTTCATAGTTGTTCTGTCCCCCCTCCCCTTGTAGTGAAAGAAGTTTCAGGGTGAATCACGTGATTGCAGATGGACCGTGTGAAAATGCACCACACCTGCTGACTGATTAATGCGATAACCAGGACCGTGTGAAATTGCTCGAGAATGAGCACCGTGCGAGATTGCACCGTGAGAAAATGCACGTCACCAAGCAACACCTGTGCGTCCGAAACTGGGAAAGATTTTAACAGATAAGAGCAGCGTCCGCAACTGGGAAGAACCCAAAATATACGTAACGTTTGTATTGAACATTTTTTCGTTGCGTGACAGATGGCGCTGTAATGGACAAAATAGAGATGGGTTACAAACAGTCGGCAAAATTAAAGTAAGTTACAAAATACACATCAGATTAGAAAAGTTAATACTTGTGATATTTTCGCAAATGCTACCAAATTACACCATAGTTGATTCCCTCTCTACAATCTCATATTAGAAAGGCAGTTATTCTAAAATCTGTAATGATAAACCGGTGTTTTAGCAAAAACACTTGATTCTCCAGAACTTAATACATTACTATGTCCACATTGTTAGTGTTATTTCTGTCACAGATGTCACTTAAAGAGACAGCATTTGGAAACCTCAAGGTTTGTTTTTATCAATGCATTAAAATCTAGTTTTAGCGTTTCTCAGGAACAACGACGTGGATGTAGTAATAATTTGTTCCCTTCGGGGTACTTTTTTAATGTGAGTTCCCTTGCCTCTCACCATGCGGAGCAGGACGTTTGGGCGTAAGGCCGTTTCGGCTCAAGATGTTTGGGCGCAAAGCCGTATATCTAAATAGGTTAATCTACTTAAATGGGTTATAATTATAATGTATTTCATAACGAGAACCCGGATGTTTTCGCACTAAAAGCCTTGAAAATAGGCACTAATATCACAAATACTCTGTCATAAAAAATAACTGCACAACTTAAGAAATTTAGAAAGATGAAATTTGACATCAATTTTCTAAAAAAACAAATCTTCAAAAACTAAACTTTCGTTGCGTTATTACAGTATGCCCTATGGTAAACAGTCACTGAAGGTCTCAGTTGCATTAAATGCTTAGGCCTAGTTTTCTTCTAGTAAATTTTTGTATATGCCTAATGCAGAAGAAAAAAAATCTTATGTTGCATTTACCATGACATTATCATTGCATGACGGAATTATGGGCCAAACCCAGCAAGTACCCTAAGTACTTTGCACAAGATTTAAGCCATTTAAAGGAAAATCGCATGTAACTTACAAACGCAATGATTTAGAACACTGTATTTTAAACATATAATACCTACTATGGTACTAGTATCAGTACTAAGTTTGAATTGTCGATATTTGTAAAGAAATTCTGCTACCGGCACAGGAACCACATTCTAATAGTTTAGCATATGTTCCACAAATATGCCAACTCAGGAACAGAAAAAAATCCCCGTGAACTGATTTGCCTTACAAGTAAGGGACCATATGGTTGTCGCGCAAATCAGATGCAGACATACGCCATCTGATTGAGCATGAAAAGATATGGAGAACACAGAAATTTAAGGTGCTAAGGGCCATAGGGAGCGGAGCGAGGAAAGAGGAAACATTGAATGTCGGCAAAATTGAAGAAAGTCAGGAATGACGGGAAAAGTTAATTTCTTGCAAACAGGGAAAGAAAGTCAACCAAAAGAACGAAAATAAACATAACAAGGGCATCAAGGACGAAGAAGATCATAATCAGGGTTGCCATCTGGACCGCAGTGTTGCCAGCGCTGCATAACATTGATATGGAAGATATAGCACAGTATAGCAATTCATGCACAAGGAAATATATTAGTAACACAAAAGACAATTGAAAAGACTCTGTACACATGCGTAAAAAGGTTTAACGTAGTTGTGAGTGAATATTACACCCGCGTGAATACAAATGGAGGAAAATAGAGAACAGTACGCACCATTTGTAGTTTAATTGCAGTTGACGAGAAGATCACGAATGAATGCGTGGTCAACACACAAACATTTCTCGCAGTGAGCACAGCGGATGAAAGCAAGCTGGTCACACGCGTCTCTGCAGCATTCCTCTGTGAGTCCTTTTTCAAAGCAATATGCGGAAGGTGTTTCAAACTGTCCAGGATGTTCATTGGAGTAGAAACATTTGAAAAACGCAAACGTCACAATCTGCCTTTGGGCAGAACACCGATCCTCATCATCATCATGGAACGATTCTCCCAAACACTTTAGTTTCTGTGTTAACATGTGTACCCCCTTCACTTTCATGTCTATATTTGTCCTCCCTCATGTACATTATTCACTCATGACTATCGTTAAACCTTTTTACGCACGTGTACAGAGTCTTTTCAATTGTCTTTTGTGTTACTAATATTTTTTCCTTGTGCATGAATTGCTATACTGTGCTATATCTTCCATATCAATGTTATGCAGCGCTGGCAACACTGCGGTCCGGATGGCAACCCTGCTTATGATCTTTCTTCGTCCTTGATGCCCTTGTTATGTTTAGTTTCGTTCTTTTGGTTGACTTTCTTTCCCTGTTTGCAAGAAATTAACTTTTCCCGTCATTCCTGACTTTCTTCAATTTTGCCGACAATCAATGTTTCCTCTTTCCTCGCTCCGCTCCCTATGGCCCTTAGCACCTTAAATTTCTGTGTTCTCCATATCTTTTCCTGCTCAATCAGATGGCATATGTCTGCATCTGATTTGCGCGACAACCATATGGTCCCTTACTTGTTAGTTATTCCTTATGTCCAAGAATATCATCCCAACCGTAATTAGTGGGAGATTTACGGGATTTGAGACTTTCAGGCTGAAACCCACTCAAATTGCACGATTTCTTATTTTAAAAATCTAATGTTAGTCGTTCCTATGCGTATAAGCTGAAATCCTAGTCGTTTCTAGTCTAGTCATTTCTAAAAAAAGAAAAAACGAAGTCTTTGTGAGTGAAGCCTCTCTCAAACTACTTTTCTGGATCCGTCATTGTTCATAATTTATTTTCCAACAAGTAATTCATTCCAGCATCTTCCTAAATAGGAAATTTACCTAAATTTAGAATGCAGGAGGTTCCAGCAGTAATAATTTCCTATCTAAGCGGTATTTTGGACCGGTGCAATGTAACCCCGAGTACAGACTGAAACTGCCTTCTCCCAGTTTTCCTTTTTGTGACTTTAAAACGTTTCACATTTCAATTTCAACTATTGCATCAAAGTTCCATTATACACAGTAGTATTCTACGAAACTGACTTAACTTTGACGGAAAATCTTGTACGTGATATTTTTCAAATTTTGGCGGCCTTTACAGTGACTGCTTTCCATACCTCTACAACAATGAACCCTCTCGGTAATTAGAACTGATGTTAGCCGCCAACATTATAACCAAAATACAGTTAGATGTTCTATCTTACGGTACCAGTTGAAACCCTGTTTTCTGTTCATGGTTTTGCCGACAGAGAACTGTGAAACTCTTCATATTTTGTGCAAAATAACCCCTGATGTGCAAAGTAACCCCGTCTTACAGTATTCTACAATATCAACAGTTTCAAAATTTCTGTACAACAGTACGAATTTTTCATCTGCCCAAATATATTTTCTTCTTTCCATGGGAGGGTTTCTTCTCGAAGCATTGCCTCGTACACTAAGTTCTGCTTTTTTCTGTCCTTCGAAGTGCATCAATAAACTGCCAACTCGATCAATATCGTTCCTTTATGTTAGATATATTATAAAGGACAGAAGTTTAGTTTGGGGTGTTATAGGCTGCCTGCAGTAAATTTTATTTGGACCACTCCTCCTATTTCAATGAATAGCTAGTGCCTATTTTTATGAAATCTGAAATAACTTTCTGTTAATACAATAGTCTCAACTATCCGGAGTAATGGGTAGATCGAATAACAAAAAAGCATTCAATAAATACTCACTTCCTGAAACACCCACCCATAGCATTAAAAACTTAATTTTTATAGCAAAAACAGCTCTTACTCATTTTTCTGACCTCTTGGTACAGACCAGTACTTAATAAACATTTCCTATGTTTTGTAACATTCGTTTTAATAATTTATTATAGAAAAAGAAAATGCAAAAATAAAAATGTGTGTAGTATTGTACACATTTTAAGCCACATTTTTAAAATAACTAAACGTTAAGAAAAAACTTTTTTTTTTTTTTTACACAAATTACATGTCCTTATTACATATATACGTATCTTAATTTGTTAAAAAGAAATATTCTTCCAAAACTAAGTCGCAAAGTACGGAGCAGGCCGGTAGCCAGCCCAAAAATGGTGGGGGGGGGGTCCCGGCTGAAGTTAGGAGGGACCCGATCCAACCATATTATAGTTCATTTGCAAGCCTACCGTGAAAATTTTGGGGGGGGGGCAGGAAACATTTACGGGGGAAACAGCCCCTAGACCCCTTGAATACGGGGTCCCTGGAACGGAGATCTGATACTACAGATGCGGATAGTCGAGAATCTGCTGCATTTATTTATTTATTTATTTATTTTTATTTATTTATTTATTTTTTACTGGTACAGATAAGTTGTGCATGACGTGCAGGAACTTTGCTGTGTTCAAGATGTTATTTTTAGTTTTTGCAAAATTGTTGTGGAAGTTTTTTGAAATTTCCAGTGCCTATTTTCATATTTTAGTGCCTAAACATCCGGATTCTAGTTATGAAATACAGTATATGTAGGTAGGAAACCTATTTGTATAAAAGGTTTTGTGTCCAAACATTTCGCGCCCAAGCGGCCGCACTTAAACGTCTCGCCCCCAAATGTCATGGACCCTGACCATCGAGGTGCTTGTTTCAAGGCGAGTCCTTTTGCCTCTCACTATCGTGGTGCTTGTTTTAGGAGAGTCTCCTTGCTTCTCACACATCTCCATTGTTTACTGAAACAAATGTTCGAATTGGTGCCCGTTTTCTGCAACACACATTGCAAGTGTTGCACAGACTGTACACATGTACAGACTGTAATTTGAATGATAAAGAATGTAATGCAGAAAATAGTCATCATTTCGAACATTTTTTTTATCACTTGTCAACGGTGTTTAGGGATGGGCACGAGCAAGCTCGAGAGAGTTTTCTGTGAAACTCGACTCGACTAGAAATAGATTTCTTTGAGCTCGACTTGAAACAAACATATTTGAGCTCAACTAGAAAAATTCCCTCCAATTCGACTCGAATTCGGGTCGAGTTTCGAGTCGAGTCGACACAAAACGAGCCAAATCCTGTGTGGAGTTTCAAGTACTCTCTTCAAGTATCCTACATAGACAATATAATTATTATCAATGATACTACTGCATATTATTATTATTATTATTATTATTACTATTATTATTATTATTATTATTATTATTATTATTATTATTATTATTATTATTATTATTATTATTACAACACCGTGTATAAATATGAAAGCTAGGCGGTTTGTATCTCAATACTAGAAACTAGTTGTCTTCCGAACTCGGTAGTCGTGAAGTTTAGGAGGCAAGGACATCGGGGTTTGAGATCCAGAGGAGGAAGTATTCCGTCTCGAGCCAAAAACTTAAACGTTATAAGGCGTCGGCTAAACAAGTTCAAAACTGCTTAGCCCGGGCTTAGGCCTATCAACCGCTCGAACAGCTCGGCTCACATCTCATTCACTAACGAGCCGAACCGAACAATAAGCCGAGCTAACAGTTCACCTAACCGACCCTGCTCGAGTTCTAGACTCAATTCAACAAAACAGAGGAAATGGCTCATTCCAACCGAGCCGATGGCTCACCTCAAGCGAGCTGGCTCGAGACATCGAACCGAGGCGAGGCGAACTAAGGTCGTTATAAAAATCCCTTGTTGTCTTGTTATCGTGACGAGACTAGAGACGACCAGTGTCCCCTCTCGTGAGCAGCACAAAAAGTATTCCACATTACTGCTTACATTTTAGATAACTTTCACTTTGCAGTCTCATCAGGCCATCATTTCAAAACGAGTTAAAACGAGCTGAATGAGTGAGCTATTTATCAAACTCGATTCGACTTGAAACTCGAGTTCATAAACAATGACTCGGTTCAGAACTCATAGTTCGACTCGGCCCATCTCTAACAGTTTTTACCCATTTTGATTTTTTGAAGATCACTGCGCTATCTATTACGCAACGAAAAGAATTTTTTAATACAAAAGTTATGTGTTTTTACATGGAGAATGGGAATCAAGAATAAAAAACGGAGTTAGTATTTAACATTTCAAAGTTGACCCCTTCCCGCCCCCGGGGGTGGGGGTAGGGAGTCGAGTGTGGTATCATTGGATGTCCCCCTTCGAGACAAACAACTTTTATTACAACTTTTTTAAAATCCGATTTGTGGTTTTCCAGATATTCCAAAAAACAGTTTTAAATGCCTCACCCGGTATATATATATATATATATATATATATATATATATATATATATATATATATATATATATATATATATACTAACAGTATACAAAGTTATTTTTATTAAGAAATCTAAGTTTTTACTTATCTTTTTCCTAAGTTATCACTACATATTTAACTCGTAACTATTATCGTGGGGTCAAATTTGACCTTAGCAAACACATTTTTAGCTGTGGACAATATATATATATATATATATATATATATATATATATATATATATATCAGTGGCGGTTTCTCTTAATGTTTGCATGTTTGTACAAACCTCCTTCCAATATTTTCATTTTTTATTTGTGCTAAATCACTTTTCATTTTACTGTCATCATCATCTTTTCTTAAACAAGTGCATTTGAAACGGGGCTGGCTAGTTGCTTTCTGCTTGATAGTTTGCCAAACTCCCCAGCTTTAACAGCTTCTGGGCCATTGAGGGGGTTGCGCAGTAAGAGGGGGGTTATCACGCCATGCACTGTCTCATAAGGATCCATATGTTTGCACATTTTTTGCAAACAAATCTACCAAACAAAAACAGTCTTTCCAAAACATAGCGCTTTGGAACTGGAATTTCACCACCGTCCCTCCCCTGCAGTATTGGTTGACACGGTTCTCGCCTGAAGGGGAATAGTTTGTTCCTTTGTGACAATGTTGTGTACCGTAACCAAGTCGCTACAGAGAGAGAGAGAGAGAAACTTGCGCCTTGCCTAAAAGCGAGATTGCCAAGTGGTCATAACTATTGGTTCTGTCAAGGCAGCTATGAAGACAGAAAAGGCGACCCCGTGAAGAGTGAAGACAAATTGAGGGTGTCGATATTTAATAGACTCGTATCTGAAAAAGTAGAAATTTGGCAGCATAGATACAATGTTTTCCTTTTCATGTGTGCATGGGTGAATGAGAAAATTGGAGGGCAGTTTTTAGAAAAAGGGCGTTAATTGGGGAAGGGGTGAAATTTTAAAGCGGGTAGCGGACTTTGTTATGTTGTATGTTTGTGTGTGTGTGTGTGTGTGTGTGTGTGTGCCGGTCTTTGTTGCTCATTGGAATATTGTTGCTGTAATTGCATAATTACGTGTCTGTCCCTGATATACGTAAACTAGCAATGCAGTAGCAAGAATTCTGTAACGTCTCTGTTGAATTAACCGTTTTCGAAAAGAACCTCAGAAGCAAACCTACTTGTGAAAGACATCGGAAGACCGATTCTGACTCTCAATATAACGCAAGTAATTAGAAGTCAAAAACGAACATTTACAAGGAAGTGTAATCTCAACTTGTACGAACAGCATAAGTGGTTATGTGAATGTGAAATTAAAAATGCTTTGTTTTGTTTTCCCTGTTTGTTGTTCGGGGCGGAGGAAGATGCATGGAGTAAAAAACGGTGCGGATATCCAGCATCTGCACGACAAAAAATAAAAAAAATCGTCAGGTCATATAAGACACGTTCTGATCTCACTGTGTTGGGAAACGTGAATATTGCTGCTCAACTAAATGCTGGTTATAGGCGGTGCATTGAGAATCACAATCAAAAAGTGACCCAAAACAGGTGCGTGCTCAATATAATCATCAATTGCATTTGGTTTCGTGGCACCTTCGAGGCTTTAATTGGCTTTAAGAGGACATGATGAAAAACAGACTCGTCTTCAAATCGAGGCGTTTTTCGTAGATTAATTAATTTCAGTGCAGAACTTGACAGCGCTCTCAAGTCATTTAGAAAGCGCAATAATTTTCAAGACTACGTCAAAAATCATAAAAAATGAGCTTCTCCATTGCATGCTTGAAGCATGCAATGAAGAAATCGCTATTTTTTATAATAACTATCAGTGGCGTATTTGGGAGGCTTCCGGGCTTAACCCCCCCCCCCGAAATCTTACTTACTATAGTAAAGTATGTGAAATATCTTGCAGAATTTTCACATTTTCAGGCAAAGTCCCCCCGAGACAAAATCGTGAATAAGCCACTGCTATTATTATTAATAATAATAATAATATAATAATAATAATAATTATTATTTATGTTATTATTATTAAACTATTATTATTTATAATAATAATAATAATGAAAAAGGAGAGGTCATCTATTGTGCACCACCTAAAATTCAAAGCACCAGCCGCCACTGATATATATATTGTTTCACTGAGGCTTCAGTCGTCTATTCTCAGTTGACCTTGCTAGGGTGCCGAGGTGGCTCAGTGGTAGAGCGTTCACCTCTGGTGCATGGGATCCTGGGTTCGATCCCAGCCCGCACAAAGTGAACCTTGTGTTGGATAAGCACCGTGTGTGTGGGTTTTCTTGGGGTTCTCCCGTTTCCTCTCAGTTTCTTCATTCCACCATTTCATTCGTTTCCCATAATCGCCGTCTCCTTTAGCCTAGCCGGCATAATCGTGGGACGTAAAACTTAATGGTTGCATTTTTTCAGTTGATCTTGAGATCTCGTAGCGACTAGGTGTTCGTGTCCATGCGCTTTATTGTTTCGATGGTTTCGGACCTCTGGGTTCGAAATTTTCCCCAGGATAATACTTACGCTATACGTTTTCTGCATTGCATTTTTCTGCGGTTTTCTGGGAAGTGTTACGGAGATGTGTGCGGAACTCCGAACTGGCAGATCGTGCAGAAGGTGGTTTCTTGCAATTTTCTACAGAATATTGGACGTTCCATGTTTAAATAGTCTCTTTTTAAACCATCTTTCCAAAGAACAAGAAAGCTTCAGAGACGAGACTTCATGATAAGTATTGCGATGACTCTCATTCAGGATCATCTAAAAGAAAGGGCCGAATGCGGGGCACTTTCTCGTAGGCTTCGGCGGTCATTGTTACGACTAACTGGTGGGAACATCAATGAAGACCGTCCGCAAACAGATTCTCCAGCTAAAAGATGTGCTATTTGTCCTCGCATTGATGACAAAAAACGTCCTTGGATTTGTTCTGTGTGGAACCGAAATGTGCACAATAGTGTGATGAATTTTTGATTTTTTTCTAAAAAATTATTTCCTGTAGCACGTATGAATGAACTTTTGCCTATTCATGACTAAAATGACTTTTATCCACACTGAGAAAAATTTACGGGTAAAAAGTACGTAAATTCAAGTGATTTTTAGGACCTTTCGTAAGAATGACTTTGCAACATTACTGAGAATGTTAATTGTTCTTGTCCGTTCTACGTAGGGCCTATATTTTCTCCTTACTTTTCCAGATAAAAATGATGAACTTATGAACTTATGAAAGACAGAACTTATGAAAGACAAGACGTCATAGTTAATAACAGTAATAATGGAGCGACATCATTACCGGTCATGTCAAAACTCAAGTGGAATGAAAAAATCACAAAACAGGAATGTTATATTTCTAGCTGTTGCTAGACATTTTCCGAGGCAAACATGGAAAAATCACATGAAGGAATGGTAGAAACTCCGTTCGTGACTGCATTTAAATCTATATGTGAAGACTTAAGCACTGTATATTCCGATTAAATCTGCATTCACTACTGTAAAAATGCCATGACGAAAGGATACGAATACATGCTTCGACTGCATTGTTTTCCTTGTGCATAGATTTTCTTACCACGGTATAATGAAATGCTTGTAACAGCCAGGGACGAAATTAACAAAAGGAAGACTAAAACCCAGTCGAGCAATGTGTTTTTCGCATCTGCATACAGATATTTCTCCAAGCATCGGAATAAAGCTTGCAGTAAATAGTGCACGCAAATACTAATAGAATGTAGACTCCACTATGTATACACGACTCCAAAAGTGCATTACCACCTGCAATTCTACTTTTCCTGCAATAGCAGGCAACCCAAAAAGCTCGGCGCTTCGGTTGGTTGCGAATTCGAAAGGCGTTGGACTAAACTTCAATTTTGTAACAAATATATCAGTGTGGCAAACTGCAAATAAGAGAATGAAACAAATTGTTAAGAATGACAATTTTATTACCGTGACGGAGTTGGATGACATCAAAAGTTACAAAATGTTTTTACTTAAGCTGTTCAAACAAGATGAATGGCAAGAAACATATATCAGAGGAAACCATTTCTCTCATTCGCCCCCCAAAAAGAATCTAAATATATATATATATATATATATATATATATATATATTGCAAAGGTTTAATATAAAAGCCCAAATCAAAATTTTAAAAGTTGACACCCGAAAGGAAAGAACAACTGAAACGAAATGAGTGCAATTGTGCACAGATATTGGAGACGTAAAACGAAGGAATACGGGTTTCGTATTTTATTAAAAAAAAACGGTTGGGTGGGGCATGGGTCCCTCCAAACATTTGATCACGAAACATCAAAAGTGTTGGTAACAGTATGTCAGATGTGTGTAAAGAACATAAAGAATTGCAGCGAAAATTTACGTATGGGCAATACGAAAAAACAAACGAATACGGGCTTTTTATGTTCTGCAGAAAAAAACATTTTAGGGGGCAAAATCCCCAACACAAAATTTTGAAATTTGACACGCGAAAGGCAAAAACAAGTGAACCAAAGTGAATTAAATTGTGCACAGATATTGTAGATGTAAAATGACAAAAAGCGGGTTCCGTATACTCCTGCAAAAAAGGGTTGGGTAGGGCAAAGATCCCTCCAAACCTTTTATCACGAAATGTCGAAAGTGCTAGTAACAGTATGTCAGATGTGTATAAAGCACATGAAGACTTGCAACGAAACTTTGTGTATGGACAATACGCAAAAAATAAACATATACTGTGTTTTATTTCCTGAAAAAAGACGGGTATTGAGGGCAAAAGCCCCTACCCAAAATTTTGA
This sequence comes from Thermobia domestica, assembly GCF_964235325.1. Taxonomy (NCBI): domain Eukaryota; kingdom Metazoa; phylum Arthropoda; class Insecta; order Zygentoma; family Lepismatidae; genus Thermobia; species Thermobia domestica. The sequence continues at coordinate 193,993,502 of NC_137458.1, read as the reverse complement.
GTGTTAACGCCCGAAAGGCTGGAAAAAATTAACCAAAGTGAAGAAGTTGTGCTCAGATATTGTAGACATAAAATGAGGGAATACGGGTTTAGTATATTCCTAAAAAAAAGGGTTGTTTGGTGCACCGGCCCCTCCAAACCTTTGATCACGAAATATCGAAAGTACTAGTAACAGCATGTCAGATGTGTGAGTAAAGGACATGAAGAATTGCAGCATAATATTGTGTATGGACAAAACGCCAAATATAAACGCATAGTTATTTTATTTTCTGCGAAGAAACGGTTTTTAGGTTGCAAAAAAACTCACCAAAAATTTTGAAAGTTGATGCTCAATGCTAAGAGGAAGTGAACCAAAGTGAATGTAATTTTGCACAGACATTGTAGGCGTGAAATGATTATACGTGTTTCGTATTTTCCTTCAGAAAACTGTTGGGTGGGGCACCGAACCATCCAAACCTTTGATCACGAAAAATCAAAAGTGCCATTAACAATATTTCAGATGTGTGTTAAGGACATGAAGAATTTCAACATAACTTTGTGTATGGACAATACGCAAAAAATAAACATATACTGTTTATTATTTTCTGCGGAAAATCGGTTTTAGGGGGAAAGTCCCCCATCAAAAATGTTGAAAGTTGAGACCCGAAAGACAAAAAGAATGAACCAAAGTGAATGAAGTTGTGCACAGATTTTGTAGACATAAAATGAGGGAATACGGGTTAAGTGTATCCCTGGAGAAAAGGGTTGTTTGGGGCACCGAACCTTTGATCACGAAATATCGAATGTGCTAGTAACAGTATGTCAGATGTGTGTGAAGGACATGAAGAATTGCAACATAACTTTGTGTGTGGACAAAACGCTAAAAATAAACGAGTACTGTTGTTTTTATTTTCTGCGGAAAAACGGTTTTAGGTGGCTAAAGAGCCCACCCCAAAATTTTTAAAGTTGACTCTCGAAAGGTAAGAAGTGAACCAAAGTGAATGAAATTTTGCACAGATATTGCAGATATAAACTGAGGGAATACGAGTTTCGTATCTTTCTGTAAGAAACGGTTAGGTGGGGCACGGACCGCTCCAGACCTTTGATCACGAAATATCAAAAGTGCTAGTAACAGTATGTCAGATATTTGTAAAGGACATGAAAAATTTGAATGAAACATTTTGTATGAACAATAGGAAAAAATAAACGAATACGCGTTTTTTTTTTATTTTCTGTGGATAAATGGTTTTAGGGGGCAAAAGCTCCCACTCAAAAATTTGAAAGTTGACACAAGAAAGACAAGAAGAAATGGACCGAAATGAATGGATGATATGTGCACAAGTATTGCAGAGGTAAGATGAGGGAATATATGTTTCGTATTCTTCCTGAAACAAAAAACTGTTGAGTGGACCGAGGCTTTGAGAGGCGAGAGGGGTGGACCAAAGCGAATGAAATTGTATGTAGATATTGAGTGTGTGAACTATGGCCCTTCGTGTTTCACATGTGTCGTGTCTCCATCCGATTTCTTTAAATTTTTCAGATCAACTACAAGCACAAACAGTATAGCGTTTTTTATAGTATTTCAGGAGGCACTTTTAACCCTTATAATGTTTTTGCGCATAAACAAAAATACGTGTCGATTTATTTGCAGTTTGCTCTTGATCTGCCAAATTTGAAGCAACGGATAGGGAAACTTGAGAAACACGAAAGGGCGTATTTCACATAGGGTGTATATAAAACCTACACACAATTTCATTTGATCGGTCCACTCCTTCCTGCGCTATTAAGGAAATATTTACTTTTTTTCGGATGGGGCCTAGGTCCCAACAGTGTTTTCCTGCAAAAATTAAAACACGGTTCATTTATTGTTTTGGAATATACGAAGTTTCGTTGTAATTCGAAATATTCTTTAGGAACGTCCGACATATGCTTTTTTGCAATTTTGATATTTAGTAATCAATGGTTTGTAAGGTCCGTGCCTCACTCGACCGCTTTTTTCCAGGATAATACGAAACCCAATTATCTCATCTTACGTCTACAATATCTGTGCACAATGTAATTCAATTCGGTGCAGTTCTTGCCTTTGGGCCTCAAATTTAAAAATTTTGGGTGTGGCTTTTGCCCCCTGAAAACCATTTTTCCGCAGAATAAGAAACCGTATTTTTTCCTTTTTTTGCGTATTGTCCCTACTCAATAAGTTGTTCCAATTCCTCATGTCCTTCAAGCACTTGTGACATACTGTTATTAGCACTTTTGATATTTTGCGATCAAAGTTTTGGAGGGGTCTGTGTATCATCTAAACTGGTTTCTTTTTTTTTTCAGGACAATAAGAAACACGCATTCCCTAATTTTATGTCTATAGTATCTATGCACAATTTCATTCACTTCAGTTCACATCCTCTGGCCATTCGGCCTCAATTTTCAAAATTTTGGGTGGGAGCTTTTGCCCCTAAAACCTTTTTTCCGCAGAAAATAGAAAACCCGTATTCGTATACTTTTTCCATAATACTGTCCCTACACAATGTGTTGTTCCAATTTTTCAAGTCCTTCAAGCACTTCTGACACTGTTATTTGCACTTTTGACATTTCACGATCAAAGTTTTGGAGGGGGCTGTGTCCCACCTAAACCGTTTTCTTTTTTTCAAGAAAATAAAGAACCCGTATTCCCTCATTTTATATCTACAATATCTGTGCACAATTTCATTGACTTCGGTTAACTTCCTCTAGCCTTTTGGGCCTCAATTAAAAAAATTTGGAGGGGTTTTGCCCCCTAAAACCGTTTTTCCGCAGAATATAAAAAAACGTATTTCTTTATTTTTTTTTTGCGTATTGTTCTTACACAAAGTTTCGTTGCAATTCTTCATGTCCTTTACACACATCTGACATACTGTTACTAGCAATTTCAATATTTCGTGATGAAAGTTTTGGAGGGTTCCGTGCCCCACCTAACCGTTTTTTTAAGGAAAATACGAAGCACGTATTCCCTAATTTTGTCTGCAATATGTGTGTAAAATTTCGTTTACTTCCGTTCAATTTTTTTGCCTTGCGGGCCGTCAACTTTCAAAATTTTGCGTGGGGTCTTTTGCCCCCTAAAACTGTTTTTCCGCAGAAAATAGGGGACACGTATTCGTTTATTTCATGCGTAATATCTACCTGCCAAATTTTATCAAAATCGAAGTGTTACACATCGGAAGTGTTACTTGTTAGTAAGTAATATTTCTTTAAAATTTTGGAGGCGCGGTGGCTCAGTGGTAGAGCGTTCACCTCCGGTGCTTGGGGTTCCATGTTCGATCCCAGCTCGCGCTGTGTGGACTTTGTGGTGGACAAACACCGTGCTCGTGTGTTTTCTCGGGGTTCTCCTATTTCCTCCCAGATTTTTCATTCCACCATTTCACTCATCTCTCATCATCACCGTCTCCTTTAGCCTAACCGCCATAAACGTGGGATGAAAAACTTAAAGATTTCATTTGATTTTTTCTTTAAAATTTTATGAACAAATAGTGGGAATTAAAGATTATATAAGCAAAAAATTGAGATCTATTGCAAGTTTCGGCTCCTTTCAACATTGAAGGAAATGACGGCAAAGGTATTTAGATTCAAGGTAGACATGAAATTTGAAACTGAGATTTCACTATATTTGTCATCATTTTAATGCACACTGTAAAGTTCTTAAATGCTAATTAAGTCAGGATTTTGCATCCAAACTAAGTTGCAACAGATTAATTGTTAGAAAATCGGAATTGGCAATGCGAATTTAAGATTAGTCGATACTTTAGATAACATGGAAAAAAGTTGAAGAGTGTGGCCACGTAGGTTGCGAGGCGATTTAATAAATTGCATGTCTTCTACTTGCCAGAGTCCACCTCAACCGTTTCATTTTGTTTTAAAACAAAACACTTTTATCATGAGTTACATTAGCATACAGTACATGAGTGACAATTTATATTATGATAGAATATACCATGAATTTTAATAGAAAAAGTGCAGACACTCGATAATTATTACGTAGTAAGATTTCTATAGATTCAGCGCTTGATCGTGCCGACTTATGAAATAATTATCGCCCTTCCCTTGACGCTCTGGTATACACTGGATAAAATGGGTTTCAATCCTACTTTATTTACACTGCATAAAGTTGACAACTATGCTTTAGTCCCTACCTTGATCATATCCTGGTTCGGCGGCTAGGTTTCCGAGACGAGACGAGACGTCTCTTGAAATGCCTCGTCTCGTCTCATGTCTCAAAAATGTAAACACAGTTTTTGAAAGTGTTTAAAAATTTATTAACTCGGAATAAATTATTACCTTCGAAAGTATACCAGCGTTTATTATTTCAAATGAAAACTATCCTAAAAACAAGGAATACCTAAAGTGTTTTTTAATGATTCTTACAAACAGCTTTCATTTCCATTTTCCAATCGATTCAAGTTTAAATATTTTGTGATAGTGTTCCAGATTCAAGTAAAATGTTAAACCATGCATCAAGATCAGTATTTCAGAAGATTTCATTCCGAGGGCTGGTGGTTATATGTATGTATAAAAATCCTTTATAGAAATACAAGTTCTCTTAATGCCAGTTTCGTCAGTAGCTAACCATTGTTTCATGAGTTTGCTCGTTCCGAACAAAGACACAAACGTGTCAGCCCTTTTCTGTCTGAGTTTGAAAGCATGCTGGTTTTACAATAAAATTTAATTTCTTTTTATTGTTTTATGATGTTATTCGAGCCAAAGCCATTTTTGGAATCGGAAAGCCACATAGGTTGCATTTCTTAATAATTTATTTCATACACACTACATATAGAACTACTCATAGCATTTTAATTACAAAGCACATAGTTCTTTGACATAGAGGGAAATATTTGGTTATAGCAACATCCAGTATTACCAATGGGGATTTCCCTCATCCCCCTTGTAATTCGCACACCGTCAACAGATATAGAACATTGTTGAATATTTCTCGAACCACTTCATCACACTCCTGGCCTTGTGACATGGTGCATTTTCTTGTTGAAAAATGCCACTTCCGTTGGGAAACATGGTTGTCATGAAGGGGTGTACGTAGTCTGCAAGCAGTGTGCGATACGCCTCGGCCGTCATTGTGCCTTGCTCGAGCTCCACTAGACACATGGATGCTCACGTGAATGTTCCCCAGAGCATTATTACTATTATTATTATTATTATTATTATTATTATTATTATTATTATTATTATTATTAAATCAAATATCACGACATTAGTTATTAGTTTTAATTAACTGAATTGAGCTGAAAATTAAATCTTGATTTCGAAAGATTAACTATTAAGTTTATCCGTTCTGTACCTTTCTAAAGTAATAAATGCTGGAATTGATTTTAAGGCTGTTTCTGAGTGAATACTTTCTTCAAAATAATATTAAAAATTATAGAAAGATTTTCGAGACATTCGAGTCGAGTCGAGATTTTTATGAACAGTCTCGACTCGACTCGTGTCTCGACTCGAAAATTAGAATCGAGAAATACGTTTGTCTCGACACGTCTAGAATTTTACAAAGTGTGTCTCGACTCGAATTCCAGTCGAGATTTGAGACATGTCGATTCGTGCGCATCCCTAAATATTCATATTTTACATGTGCAATACTACCTCGCGAAAAATGACACCGAAGTTAATTTACCAAAGTCTACTTTGTTCTTGTTTGATTAGTGATTGTTGTTTAGGATAGATTATGCAAAGTCAGATATGGTTATGTATGTTTACAATTTCGTTTCTTTCTTTCAAAATGTATTCCTATCTATTCCCATTTATTATTAATAATTTATTTCTTACATTTATTAATAACTATCTGAAAAAAAAAAACATTGTGGCTGTATTTGGAAGCCAACGCCTGTAGTAGTATCAGCGAGTGTTGATTTCAGCGAGTGCGAAAACTATGGATTTGACATTAATATCGGTCATTTTGGATTATTTTTACATGTGAGGGTATCCCCTCCGATACCCCGACCCGCAACCAAATGGGGTGAATTTGGAAGTTAATGCAATCGGAGTTTCACCATTGATCTCAGAGACCTCCAAAACTATGAATTCGACACTAATATCGGTCATTTTCTACTACTTTTACATGTCTCCTGAAACCCCCTGGTTCGATTTTTTTTTTTTAAAAAAAAAAGAACGCTTCATCTTGATCTGGGGCCTGTTCCAAGGTACCCAAGAACAAAATTTGGTAACTCTCGGTCCTCTCGTCTGGTCTCCAGGCAGCACACAGATACATAAAGGGATGCGCACAAGTCGAGTGGAGACAGGATTTTCCTGACCAAATTTGAGTCGAGACACGGCTCTTCCAATAGTGAAATATACATTTTTCGAGTCGAGACATCACTTTTACAGCACACTTTCGAGACCAGACAGCCACAAATCTTGTCTCGTGCGCATCCCTAGATACATACAAACAGACAGACAGACACATAAACAAACTTTTTATTTTATTTATATTAGATTAGGTATATTTCAAACAGTGTTTCTTCCAGAAGTGTTTTTAGGGGGCATTGCTCGCCCGGAGCTGTGAGAGTACCCTCGGAAGAGACCAAAATAATACTGTATAATATAATAATAATAAATAGAATAATATCAACAGTGTCCCCCGGAATACGAGTGGTGGTGGTGGTGTTTGAGTTTAACGTCCCGTTCAGCAGCGAGGCTATATGAGACGTGGACCTACTGATTAACATGGAATCCAAAGCACATGAGCTCCCGCCGGGAATCGAACCTGGGTCTCCCACGCCAAAGGCGCGAACGCTAACCGCTTAGCCACAGAGGAGCTCCCCGGAATACGAAATGTGCCCCAGGGAACATAGTTTCTGAAAGAAACACTGACTTCAAATACAATAGATAGAACCAACGGCGCCGACTTTCCAAAATGTATATGGGTGCATATCAATGGCGGGGCGTGTTATATGTTTTCAGGGGAGTCTCGATATTTTTTTTTATTGATTTCTTTCAAGTTAAAATCTTTTATGAACGCTGTCATAAAGGGCTGTGCTGTGATAAAGTAAAATATACCGGTAATATAAGGATAAGTTGGGGCTGTCCTAGCTCAGTCGGTAACACGGCTGACTTAAACGTAAAGAAACAGGTTTAAACCCGTGATCAAGTTTAATTACTGTAATGCATATTCCTAACATATACAATCGTGATATTAAGTGTATATTTTCAACAACTTACATGATGCACAATGAGTGCAAGAAGCAGTGATATTATCAATACGTTACTAAAAGAAAATACTACATTCATACAAATTAAAATGAAAAAAATCATCATAAAAGAAAATACTTTTAATGTTATTGCAGAAAGAAATTGCAAGAATTTTGTTGTGGACATAAAGTATAAAGTGACTAACTTAGTTTGTTCCTTGGTTGCCTTTGCACAAACAAACTTGAAACAAACAATTATGCTTTAGAGGTTAGAAATTTTAATTTCCATCTCGATGTTTTAATTGTTTATTTTTTGATAGTGACAAATGAGAAATATTTATTTTATTATGTTTCTATGAACCTAAAAACCTTGCCTGCAGCGCCCAGACAAGATTATTTGTGTGAGTGCTAGAGCCACGGAGCACCCACGTAGTCGGCTCGCATGGACAGAACAACCCCTAGCATTTCCTACACAGCACATTTGTTTTGGCATAGAACGTTGCTACTATACTAGCGAGTTCCAGCTAGTTAAGCCTTTTATTAACAGCCGGAGGCACCATTCTGTTATATCGTTGTAGTGAGTCGCGTGTTAAAATACTCCTAGTATCAGCGTTTTCATTCTTCTATTGACCTTGAAGGACAAAACAAATGCCTTTCGAGGAATACAAGTTCCCTTTAATTCATGAAGTTGATATAGAAATGACCTTCCACCCTATGCTGTGTATAAATGCTGGAAGTCTTTCTAAAACGAGCGGAACGAGCGAGCCATTTATCAAACGGCTCGATTCGAAACTCGACGTCAAAAACTGACTCGTCTCGGAACTAGATTCGAGAAAATTACCTTTGATTCGACTCGAAACTCGACTTGAATTCGAGTCGCGTTTTAGCTCAGCTCGTGCCCATCCCAAGGCATTAGAAAAAATGGCAGCTTATTATTATTCTGCTAAACTAATTATATAATAATAACAATGTTGTTATGTAAAATTAAAAATACAGAATATAGAGAAGCGTAGGATATTCAAACTGATCTGAAAGAACTCCAATATTACATACCATCAACAAACTATTTTCTAGTAGTGCAGTAGGCCTGCTCATCAGAACACAGTTTATTCATATTAACCCCTTACTGTATATCGTTAATTATGGTACCCTTGTTTTCAGGGTGCGAATTACCGGGGGGATAAGGGGGATTTCTCCCCCTTAATCACATTTTGTTCCCCCCTAATATATCAACCAGCGGCGTAACGAGCATTACAAAATTGGGGGGGATGAAACTTGAAATTGCCAAGTCTTGATTTAAAAAATGCCAAGTCTTGGTTAAAAAAAAAAATACCAAGTGTTTCGAAAATCTTAGTCTCACTTTTACCAACCCTGCGGAATACTTTACAGCAACCTTATTTTCATATTCGTCCCATTCCGTGCCCCATCTGAGATATGAATACGAACAGCCCCCGGTTTCGAATAAAATTTTACACCTCAACTCAAAATTATTATCACCTCCCACGATGCACAACTGTTAATTTGACAATTTATGGCTAGTTTAGGTAATCTGCGCCAGTCAATCCTCACGAGAAATGCGCAGAGCTTTTTTTTCTCTTCTGTCCTCCAGTCTCCTCCCACTTCGATTTCATAATTTCGCGCTCTGGTGAAAAATGTTAAATACCGGCAAGAAAAATACTAATATAAAACCTCCCTTTTAGGCGCCCCTCCAACCGCAAGCCCGGGGCACGTGCCTCGCTTGCTACCCATCAGCTACATAAGTAACATACAATGTTTACGTAATGCTTTGGCTTATAAGTACTATAAAGAAAGGAAGAATTTTAATTTTTGTTTTACTTTCCGAAAGAAACAACTACGTACGTGATGTGATTAAAAACAAAGTAGGAAAGGCAACACAATTGTATGAAAATGAAGTGAAACACACACCGATCTACGCTTTCACCCAACAGATGTATTATCCCCCCCCCCCAATGTGACTTTTGGAATCATGCACTTCGGTTCATAGCGGAAGCGACAGAATGACCTGACTCATCCATTGTAGCTTTCGTCCATCGAACAACATTTCCAGAAACCTACTGTGCCCCCCTGTGCCGTGCTATGGAAAATCAGCACCCGGGGCAAGAGTATATACCACAGCGGCCTCGTACATATGAGTGAGGGCGACCGATTATTCGCGAAGCGCCACCATGGTTGGCGCGAAGCGTAAAAAAATTTTCAAAAATAAACCCTGCTTTTCCTTGATTTTGAACACCTTTTATTACTTTTCCTTCCATTTTATATATGTGCACATATATTTTCCTAACGTAACATTATAGGACCACTTCCTAGAGCAGAAAGAGGATTTAAGTACATACTAGTAGTAATATTCCAAGTAATTTTTCTATTCTCTCTTTTCCTTTCATTCTCTTTTTTCATTTTTCTACCCAATTTTGCGCCCCCTTTCTTCGGCGCCCGGGGCCATCGTCTCCCGCTATGAAAGGAACTGATAATACCATTCCCAAAACACACTTTTGTTCAGTTCTCCCTACTCGAAAAGCCCTGTAAATAGGAAGTCTTACAGCAAAACAGAACTGAAATAAGCTATTCTTGTCCTCTATATTAATATGATCACCTTTTGTTTCAAAGCGAACGGTTTATTCACACACAAAGCATACACGGTTACACAATACAAAGCATATTCACTCTGGTATCAAAATCTACTTCCCTTTGACATTTTACTATTAGAAAAAAAACTCTTAAATTTGTCAAATTTACATACTATACATAGTAAACAGTTTATACTAATAAACCTACCATGTTTTCTTTATGGGAATACGGGACACTTTAGATCCCCTTCCCCCCAAACTCTCCAACACAATCCAATAAACTGTATAACAGTATAATAGGCCGCGGTGGTTCAGTGGTATAGCATTCACTTCTGGTGCATGGGGTCCTTGGTTCGATCCCAGCTCACTCCAAGTGAGCTTTGTAGTGGAAAAACACCGTGTGCGTGGGTTTCTCGTGGTTATCCCGTTTCCTCCCACCTTTTTCATTCCACCATTTCATTCATTTCTCATCATCACCGTCTCCTTTAGCCTAGCCGACATTTATTTTTTCAACAATATAAGTTCCCTAAGTTGCAGCTACCTTTTTCTCTCGTCGTTCCCTGCAATTAACTTTACGGACTGAAGATGTTTACAATCCAACTACAAAAAAAAAAAAAAAAAAAAAAAAAAAATCCTTAAAAACTTATAATGTCTTATAAAAATACTTTACAGAAAAACAATATGCAAACTGATTAAATCAGTGACACAATCTACATTCAATATTCTTCGTGCGTTTAGCAATATTTATTTGCATGGTAGTATTTGAAAAAAAAAATACGTTTGTCAGTTTAATCTGATGAAAAGTTGATTTTTCTCCTTGTGTCGTGTATAATTGTCAGGACCAAATTTACATATTTCTAAGCCCTGGACCAAGCACAATTCTGCGCCCATAACCTCTCATAAATATTATAATTCTTGTTACTTTATTTAATGTCTCTCTGAAGAAAAAGTCACTCATCTTTCCTGTGCTTGTACAGTCACGAACATTAATAAATGGAGGTTGGAGTCATAAGATATAATGGCTTCAGCCTCCATTTATTAATGTTTGTGACTGTACATGTAGAAACACTCAAAGCCATCTTACTTTTTTTTTTATGTTGGAGAGTGTTCGAGTTTCCACCAGGTACAATGGAAAAGGCAGTGTTGCAAATTTCGCTCGCTATCAAGTCGGACAGAGTATTGTGATAACTTGCTCAAAACTGTTACATGCTACACTTTATTGTTCACTCACATTATCCCAGCCACTTCATTACTTTTCGAATAAGCTTATATTGATAGCAGAAATGGGATGGAATTAAAATATGGGACATTTGCCTGTCCCGACTAAATTTATTGGGACGCGGGATTCTTGGGTCCAAAATCGGGACTGTCCCGTTTTTCTTTTTACGGGACGTATGGCAGGCTTCATACTAACCAGTCACTGCCTTGTTCTTGTTTTATTAACATCAATTCTGCCAGTCACTACCTGTCGCCTTGTATACGCTCTTGTATCAAATGCTTTTGCGTCCAATGCTCTACTTGCCACCGAAACGCCTCTTCTGTCTGTCTTTGCATGCCAGCTCTATTCTAATTTTGTCAGTGGTACAGTTCCTGATTTTCATTAAAGATTCTTCAAAATGTTTACGAATATCAAATGAACAAAAATGAAGTGTAACCACTTGCAACAAGTAAAGAATCTTTAAACGAATATATCAATTTATTTCAAGATTGGAAACTACACAAAACTTATGCCAAGTCTATAGGAGAACTGATAATTTGCAGCAACTGGGTACCTAAGAAAATGTTAAACCGGATAAGTCAATTGAACAAACCGGCATTCTTCAAATTCCCAACTATGTATTTTAATTTGCCAACTTGTCAAGAGATTGGGAACTTTGGGGAGAGGCTCCCCCTTTACCCCCCTTAACGACGCCCCTGATATCAACTGAAGTTTCCCCACCGGAAATCCTTGCTTTCCCCCCCAAAACCATGCTTAGTATAACGCCAAATTTCACTGATTTTTGTCATTTCTTGTAAGTTTAATCTGCTAGCCGTATTTCAAAATGAGCGATGTAAACTGTTCAGTATTGGTCATTCTAATTTCCCCACTATTTTCACCGTTGCTTAGTTTAATATTATGACTACAGTTGTTACTTGCAAAGGTATCCTTACCCTTCAGTTCGTCGTCGTTCGTGAATATTGAATGTACTAATTGCGCATAACAAAGTAGGATATGGAATTATAAATGCTCTTAGTGGTTGGCCAAGAAGTAAACAAATAGCTTCCTCCATCATACTCGGACATGTCATATCCATCCTCTACAATGCATCGATTACCATCTTGTTTTAATTTTTGTTATATTTCATTTTAGTTTGCAAGTTTGCATAATATTGTAATATCCAATAAATAGAACAAGTGGATTTAATAGAACATAAGTGGACTATTATTGCTTGAGCATCACTGCCTTTTACAGTTTACGGAAATGAGCTTTTGACACTGTACTCAAAATCTGAGTTCGTCCTATATATTCTCTCGTGGCTATATGTTAGTGTATAAACTTACGATGCGTCCGTAGTGAGCAGACACGTTAGTGAAAGTGAGTAAGAGCATAAGATTTGTTTTAGCATTTGCTAATACGACTGATTCCCCGTGTCATTCATTGTTTGTCTGTGTCTGTATAAGCACATCAACTGGAGCGGGCCGTTTAAAGTTAACCCTTCACTTTCTATCTCTCTTTTCGCTATACAGTTTGCTGTCCACGCCAATAATCTTGTCTGGAAAACTTCAATGTAATATTTATACTTCATTTGATAGCATAGAACATAGTGAATCAACTCAGCTGTATCCTAACAGTAAAGTAATTATAAGTGCTGATTTCCTGAGCTCCATCATAGACTTGACTTAGGGATGCGCACGAAACAAGATTTGAGGCTGTCTCGTCTCGAAAATGTACTGTAAAAGAAATATCTCGACTCGAAAAATGTATATTTCTCTATTGGAAAAGCTGTGTCTCGACTCGAATTTTGTCAGGAAAATTCTGTCTCGACTCGTGTCGTGCGCATCTCTAACTTGACTTGATTTTGAGTTCAATTACAATTGTAATCATCTTTTTCTTTTAACACAAGCAAAGCACGAAGTTTCGAACACGGGTCATCTGGGTGGTAGTTCTGTACGGATCCAATGAACTACAGAATAACGTAGTAGAAACTCCCTACTCTGTAAATATATATTGCTAATATTCGTAAGTTTCAAGCTTGTAAAAGAACGTAGCTGTTTTGTCTTTCTATTAAGTTTGCGACATTTCTATCGTATCTTGTCTGAGTTGCAAAACGAAAGATAATACATTTATCGATTTATGGTTAGGGATTGGTCCTTTAAAATATTTAATATTATTTCGAGAGGTGATAGAAAGATACTATCCCTCGAAAAACATGCATCTTCTTTTGTGACAGATGAGAATACTACTTCAAGTTTGACTATTGAATTCATATAGTTTGGAAATCTTCGTTTCACACTGTGAAACGATACTCACTTCTTTTAGTTTGGTATTGGTACTGGTAACTCGTCTAATATATGCAACAAGTTGACACTCTTAGTCATAGATTAGAAACTTGTAGCAAAACACGTTGAAACCGTACTTGGCTAACTTCAGCTACTTCTGGTTTGAATAGGAATTGGTGGAAAATATTCTTGTGACGCTGAATTCTTGGAGGAACACTTTCCTACGACCCTGAATTGATTGTAAAAAAGCCGTATCTTGATATCTCCTATTGTTTTGATTCCTGGAAACAAGAATTGAAATAGGAAATAATAGTTAATTTGAAACACTTCCTGTTGATCGTAAAAAAGCCGTATCCTGGTATCTCCTATTGTTTTGATCTATGGAAAAAAAAAAGAATTGAAATAGGAAGTAATAGTCAATTTGAACCACTTCCTCTTCCGGTAGGGTGTTGACAATAATTATGGTATATTGCCTTGAGACGCTAATTCGTTTGGACAAAGGGGCCGCGGTGGCTCAGTGGTAGAGCGTTCACCTCTGGTGCTAGGGGTCCCGGGTTCGATCCAAGTGAACTTTGCGGTGGACAAACACCGTGTGCGTGGGTTTTCTCGGGGTTCTCCCGTTTCCTCCCACTTTCTTCATTCCACCATTTCATTCATTACTCATCATCACCGTCTCCTTTAGCCTAACCGGCATAAACGTGGGACGTAAAACTCAAAGATTTCATTTCATTTTTTTTTCGTTTGGACAAAGATGTTCTCGCTATCTGTTACTGTTTTCGTTCTATGGTGAGGAACGTTCAAACAGAATATGGCTAATTTTAACAAATTCTACTTTGATCAAAGCTGCCATGGAGAAGGAGGAAGCTATTCTTGAGACGATGAATCGATTGCAAAGAGCTACTTTGTAATATCTTTTAACATTTTTGCTCTACGGAAATCAATATTGGGACCAAAAGTACTAATAAATTTGAACAATTACCAGCTTTGGTAGAGTTATATGGATAGTAACGATATGTTTGTTCAGAGGCTGAATTGTTTGCTTTAAACTGCTTCTCGCTATCTGCTACCGTTTTCGTTCTATAGCGATAAACATTGAAACCGTTATTGGAACCAGAGTTATAGTAAATTCTAACTACAGCCGAATTTATTGGAGTATTGTAGATAGTCATGATATGTCGTCTTTAGACTCTAAATCATTTGCAGAAACCACTTCTCAATATCCGTTATCATTTTCTTTATATATCGACAAACGTTCAAACCGGAAATGGCTAATTTGAACCAATTCCGGTTTGAGTAGAAGGTTAACGAAGGAAATAAAATCTATTCTTTGGACACTGAATTAATTGCAAAAGACCACATCTTGAAGCATTTACTATTTCTATTAGGCGGAAATTAGAAATTGAAACCGGAAGTAATAGTAAATTTCAACCATTTGTTGTTTCGGTAGAATATATTGGATACTCTTGATATTGGCTCTAGATGGTAACTCGTTTTCAAAAATCAGTTCTCGCTATGTTACCGTTTCATGCTATGACGATAAAAGTTGAAACTGTTGTTGAAACCGGAAGTAATAATAAATTTAAACCCTTTTCAATTTTAATAAAGTATTGTGGATGACCATGATATGTTGCCTATACACGCGCAATCGTTTACAAAAAAGTCTTCTCCCTGTGCGTTGCCGTTAAATGTTAGAACCGCAAATTGCTAATTTGAACCACTTCTGGCTTGAATATAGAGTTAACGGATAAGATGGAACCTATTCGTTGGATGCAGAATCAATAGCAGAAAACCATTTCTCTATATCACTGTCTTTGCTCAGGTATCTGTCGACAGCAGAGCCCTGCACGGGCCGGGAGCGCCCGGTTCGGCCCGGAATATGATCGTCCCGGCCTTGCCCTGCCCGTTTCAAATAATATCAAACTGGAACGGACCCTAACCGGGCCGAACGGGCCAGGCATATTCCGGGCCGAACCGGGTCGAGCACATTCCGGGCCGAGCACAAATGCTATAGGGCCGAACCGGTCCCGGCCACTCTGAAAGACGGATCGGAAACTAATCTTGTCAGCCTTTTTTTTAAATGTCCTCCACTACCCCTGCCTTTGCCGTGATCGTACGGTCTTACTGTCAGCCTATGCTAATCGTAATGTGTTTGGGAAGCTGACTCTTTATTCAAGACTGCAAAGTACTGTAATACTACCACTATTACTACTTCTACTACTACTACTACTTCTACTATTACTACTAGGACCACTGCTAATACTACTACAACTGCTACGACTTCAAGTCAGAGTTGACATGTCTGGTGGTACCAAATTTACCTTCTAAATAGAGAAAAAAAACGGAGTAATGCTAGTTATTATGGCCGGTCTGCATAGAATGTGAACCGATGCTTGATCTACGAGGGACAACGCTGGCTCAGTAGGAAAAACACTCACATCAGGTGCTAGAGGTAGACGGACCAATCACTGCTTGTGCTATGTGAGCTTTGTGGTGGACAAACACCGTTTGCTTGGGAGTTTCCGGGGTGGTCCCGCTTCCTCCAACTGTTTTCATTCCACCAATTCAAACCATCAACATCCATACGGTCTGAGCCGTAGTTACCTAAAGAACGTATGATAAAGTCAAGTACTTGACCTATTAAGTAGAATTTGGTACGCTACCATAAGACCACGGAGGCCAAAACCGTGAACTGGCGTGTTCATAAGATCAGTACAATTTGTAGTAATGTTCAATTACCAAGGCAAATACCAAATAGTGTTACATCTTTCTGTATTGTTTATATTATGATACTACAAATATAACAAAATATAATGATCAAATAAATCACCAAGATGCCAGGGTCGATTAGCTGTTCCTGGAATAGTGGCTCAGTGGTTGAACATTCATCTCTAGTGGATGGGTCCCTGGTTCGATGCCAGCTATCGCCAAGTGAACTTTGTGGTGGACAAACACCGTGTGTGGGGTTTCTCGGCGTTCTCCCGTTTCCTCCCACTTTATTCATTCCACCATTTCATTTATTTCTCATCATCACCGCCTCCTTTAGCCTAGCCGGCATAACTGTGGGACGTAAAACTCAAAGATTTCATTTTCATTGTTTTGTTTTCGTATTATTAGTAACAGCAGTAGTGGTATTCGCTGTCGCATTAGTATAGTAATGAGTAGTAGCAGTAGTGATAGTAGTAATAGTAGTAGCAGTGGCAGCAATAGTGGAATTAACACTAGCATTCGTAATCGTAATAGTAATAGCAGTATCACTGTAGTAGTTGTAGTATTAGTATCACATACGGTGTAACAGTTTTACATATCTTCTCTGTTACTCATAATGCGCTAATGAGCGTAGTATAAGACTTTTACGTCCATGAGCTGTATTATTGTATAATAAACATGGCTGGACAGAGCAAGCACAGATAACAAATAGACAGACAGAATAGGGACATAGAAAGAAAACCTTGGGTAACCTTTCACACGATTTTCCTATTCGAGAAGGACAAATATACATTGTAATATTATGACAATACATTTCTCATTTCCCATTGCATATTGAAGGATTGACTTGACTTATCTACTTGGTTGTTCCCAGGCCGGTTACGCCCGGTCCGTTTAGAGCCCGGCTCGTTCGTACCCGGCCAGTTTAGTGTCCGGCCCCTTTGTACCCGGCTCGAGATTCGGGCCGAGCCGGATCGGGTCGAGCCGGGCACTGAATACAGATCCATCCAGGCCGGGCCGGGCCGGTCTTTGGGCCTGGGTTTGCAGGGCTCTGGAACTTTTCCTACTTTTATGCACAGCATAGTTTGGAAGTTTAAAACCTGTCCTTGGTCCCATAAATATTATTAACACTAACATATCAATGATACTCTTGTGTATAATTCAAAAAGTTAGCCGTGAAATTTAATCCAGATTGGAAGTAGTTGTGGAAAGGCCTCTTGCTATAACAGATTTGTGGGTGTTTAGATAAAACCAACATAATCTTTCTATTTCACAACGAGTGAGTAAAGCATAGGTCATGTCTACTGTATATCAACTTCACGGACCAAAGCGACTTGTGACTTCATGAAAAACCATTTGTTGGTTCTTCAAGGTCAATAACAACAAAATAGAGTACACGCGACCCATTACTTCGATAGAAGAGGCAAATTCAACAGACGTGTTTACGTATAAAAGACTGATGCCCTCCGGCACTTAGTAGAAGACTTAACTGGGTGGAAGTAGCATAACAACGTTCTATGCGAAAGAACGCTGTTTGTTCTATCTGTTGTGTGTATGAAGCACGAGTTTGCTTGTGTGTCTGTCTGTGTGCGTCCTGGGGATCAGACGAGTTGACATAAGGTTACTAAATTTTGATCACGGATACTTTTGTCCAGGCTCCAGACTAGGACGAAGCGTTTTTTTTTTTTCAAAATTCGAACCAGGGTTCTCAGGGGAGGGGTGCAATTACCGGGACATGTAATGATATTAGAAAATGACTGATATTTGTGTTAAATCCCTAGTTTTCACGGTCGCTGAAATGAATGGTGATTCTTTCAAAGGCGTTAGCCTCTAAATACAGCTGGAGCCGCGGTGGCTCAGCGGTAGAGCGTTCACCTCTGGTGCTTGGGGTCCCGGGTTCGATCCCAGCCTCCTCGAAATTAACTTTGTGGTGGACAAACAGTCTGTGTCATAGCTCACCGACTCACTGACAATGACTGACTGAACACGTTTGATAACAGCGCGTGTAATAGTTGATTTATATACGCAGTTGATACAGCGTGTATAGCTGTAGATAAGTGGGTAGCGTGTGTAACAGTTGTTCTAAAAATTCTGTGTTCGAGTCGCATCCTAAACTGAATTACATTTTCTTTCAAGGAATTAAACACTATAAATGATGTTCGCGTTCGATGCTGAAAGAGATTTATCCTATGAAGGAAGAAAAACTAAGACAGGTACAGGGGGCAGGGGGAAAGACGCAGACTGCACGTTAAAATTTAATTTATTCCCATGTCTTTTGCTCTTTCCTTTCTCTCTTTCCTTTTTCCCATTTTGTTTAGCTTTCTATACTTTTTCGGTCTCTGCATGATGCGTATTATTATTTTCGTTTTCTTTGCATTAATTTCTCTCTCTTTGAACTTAACGTGAATGGAATGTCTGTAGATTTATCTCGTGGTTGTTTCTCTAAGTGATGCTCTAAGATAGCAACACTTTTCCCTCCAAATGGAGGAATATGCAAGGCTACTGTACCATACGCGCACAACCCCTATGGGACTATGGTAGTGAGCTGCGCAGTTTGAGCAATACGCACGGATAAACCACGCTTACATTTATATTTATTAAAATCTCATATTAGGACTTACTCCGCAATACAAACTTTTAACAAATGCGTCTTTTAAAATTCTGTACTTCTTCTTCTTCTTCTGAAGCCGCGGTGGCTCAGTGGTAGAGCGTTCACCTATGGTGCTAGGGGACTCGGGTTCAAACCCTGCTCCCGCCAAGTGAACTTTGTGGTGGACAAACACCGTGTGCGTGGGTTTTCTCGGGGTTCTCCCGTTTCCTCCCACTTTCTTCATTCCACCATTTCATTCATTACTCATTATCACCGTCTCCTTTAGCCTAACCGGCATAACCGTGGGACGTAAAACTCAAAATTTCATTTCATTTGTTGGTGTTGTTGTTGTTGTTGTTGTTCTTCTTCTTCTTCTTCTTCTTCTTATTATTATTATTATTATTATTATTATTATAGCAATAGCAATATGAAGCAATTATCTCGGGCAACTTGGTCGGGCCGCGGTGGCTAAGTGGTAGAGCGTTCACCGCTTGTGCTTGGGGTCCCGGGTTTGAGCCCAGCCCCCGCCAAGTGAACTTTGTGGTGGACAAACACCGTGTTCGTGGGTTTTCTCGGTGTTCTCCCGTTTCCTCCCACTTTCTTCATTCCACCATTTCATTAATTACTCATCACCGCCTCCTTTAGCCTAACCGGCATAACCGCGGGACGTAAAACTCAAAGATTTCATTTCGGCCAACTTGGTTTATACACACCATTCATCAACGGGTAGTTGTATTTAGAAATGAGTCTTTTACAACGGGAGTTGTTAGCTCAATCGGTAGAGCGCTGACTCATGGATTCAAGGGTTGTGAGTTCGAAACTAGTCCGAGTCAAAAGATTTTTTCTGATTTAATCCTTCAGATGGAAACCTTTCTCTATTCACTTTTATCTTGTAATTCTGGATAGAGATGTTTAGATGCGAAAAAAGATACTAGAATATAAGAAAAGAAAGATAAATTACGTGATATCTTTTGCAATTTTTAACTATATTTTCACCTATCTAGGACGTTTATGAAAGTTCAGACTTCTATATCTCCTTTTCGCCTTCTTACGTGTCCTTTAACTACGTAATTCCTACACTTAATTCATAAATCACATATACATATATTGCAGATGTATCTCTTTCTCTTCTCTCTACATCATGTCTGGAGATAAATGTTTTGACAACACGTTACAGACACGATTTACAAAAAACAATACGATCTACGATATCAGTGATACATGTTGTGGTGTTTAACTTAACATATAAAACAATAAATAGAAAAGCTGAGAATACAAATCTTTACAGAGATGACAGTGCACTGATGCTTCAAATCTGTGTATTTACTCCTTATACCTATGTTAATTCCCTAGTCAAAATTAATCATAAATTCTTATACAACCATCCCTTCCTTTGAGTACCGCGCGGTCACATACCCGTTACGGCGATGTAACGGTACTTTTGGTGACGAGAATAAAAACACGCATACGTCAGAAGTCCCTTAAAAATGGAAAATTGCAACGAAACTTCGTATTGGGACTATTTGCAAAACAATAAGTGAATCGTGTTTTAATTTTTGCGAAAAAACAGTGTTGGGGCCTAGGCCCCATCCGAAAAAAAGAATTGATAATACCGTAATAGCGAAGGAAGGAGTGGACCGAAGGAAATGATTTTGTGTAGATATTATATAGAACCTATGTAAAAATAAGCCCTTTCGTCTTTCTGAAGTAACCCTATCAGTTTTGCTTCAAATTTGGCATACAAGAGCAAACTGGAAATAAATTGACGCGTTTTTTGGTTTATTCGCATAAACATTCTAAGGGTTAAACGTGCCTCCTGAAGTACTATAAAGTACACTATAATGTTTGTGCGTGTAGTTGATCTGCCAAATTTGAAGAAATCGGATGAATACACGACACTTGTGAAACACGAAAGACAATATTTTACATATCCAATATCTACATACAACTTAATTCGCTTCGGTTTACTCCTCGCCACTCAACGCTTCGGTCCACTCAAAAGTTTTTTTTTTTTTTTTTGATGAAATTACGAAATGCGTATTCCCTCATTTTACCTCTACAATATTTGTGCACATTTCATTCACTTCGGTTCACTTCTTTTTGCCTTTCGGGGTCAAATTCCAAAATTTTGGATGGGGGCTTTTGGCCTAAAAAGCGTTTTCCCCCCGAAAATAAAAAACGCGTATTCGTTTATTTTTTGCCTATTGTTCATACACAAAGTTATGTTGCAATTCTGCATGTCCTTTACACACATCTGACATACAGTTACTAGCACTTTTGATTTTTCGTGATCAAAGGTTTGGAGGGGTCGGTGCCTCACCCAACCGTTTTCTCCAGGAAAACATCAAACCGGTATCCTCATTTTACGTCTGCAGTATCTGTGGACAAGTTCATCCACTTGGGTTCATTTCTTCTTGTCTTTCGGGCGTCAAAATTTAAAATTTTGGGTGGGGCCTTTGAAACCTAAAACCGTTCTCATGCAGAACATAAAAAACCCGTATTCGTTTATTTCTTTTTGTATTGTCCATACGCAAAGTTATGTTGCAATTTTTCATGTCCTTTACACACATCTGACAACTGTTACTAGCACTTTAAAATATTTCGTGATAAAATGTTTGGAGGGATCCGTGCCCACCCAACCTTTTTTCGAGGAAAATACGAAACCCGTATTCCCTCATTTGATGTTATGCAATATCTGTGCAGAATTTCATTCAATTCAGTTCACTTTAATTTGCCTTTCGAGCGTCAAATTTCAGAATTTTGGGTGGGAGCTTTTGACACCTAAACCGTTTTTCTGTAGAAAAAAAACGTATCCGCTTCCTTTTTGCGTATTGTCCATACACAAAGTTTCGTTGCAATTCTTCATGTCCTTCACACAAATCTGACGTCCTGTTACTAGCACTTTAATATTTCGTGATCAAAGGTTTGGAGGGGTCCGTGCTCCACCCAACCATTTTTCTCGGAAAATGCAAAAACCGTATCCATATTTTACGTCTGCAATATCTGCGGACAATTTCATCTACTTGATTCACTTCTTCCTTGCTTGTCGGGCATCAACGTTAAAATTTTTGGGTGGGGATTTTTGCAACCTAAAACCGCTTTTACGCAGAACATAAAAAATCCGTATTCGTTTATTCTTTGTGTATTGTCCATACACAAATTGTCATTGCAATTCTTCATATCCTTTACACACATCTGACACTGATACTAGCACTTTAGATTTTTCGTGATCAAATGTTTGGAGGGGTCCGGTCCCCACCGAACCGTTTTTCCAGAAACATAGGAAATCCGTATCCTCCTTTTACGTCGTCAATATCTGTGCACACTTTCATTCACTCCGGTTCACTTCTTGCCTTTCGGAAGTCAACATTCAAAATTTCGGGTGCGGGCCTTTTCCCCCTAAAACCATTTCTCCGTAGAACAAAAATCCTGTATTCGTTTATTTTTTGCGTATTGTCCATACACAAAGTTATGTTGCAATTCTTCATGTGCTTTACACACATCTGACATAATGCTACTAGCACTTTTGATATTCCTTGATCAAAGCTTTGGAGGGGTCCGGGGCCCACGCAACCCTTTTTTCCAGGAAAATACGAAATCCGTATTCCCTCATTTTATATCTACAATATCTGCCCTGAATTTTATTAACTTCGGTTTACTTCATCTTGCCTTTCCGGCGTCAATTTTCAAAATTTTGGGTAGGAGATTTTGCCCCTAAACCGTTTTTTTCCGCAGAAAATAAAAAAATGTTAATTTTTTGCGTATTGTCCATACACAAAGTATCGTTGCAATTATTCATGTCCTTTACACACATGTGAGATACTGTTACCAGCACTTTTGATTTTTCGTAAATAAAGGTTTTGGGGGGTCGGTGCACCACCTAACCGTTTTTTCATTAAAATACGAAACCCGCATTCCCTCATTTTATGTCTACAGTATCTGTGCACAATTTCATTCACTTCGGTTCATTTCTTTTCGCCTTTCGGTCACCAATTTTCAATATTTTGGGAGTGGGATTTTGCCCCCTAAAAACAGTTTTTTTTGCAGAACATAAAAAACAGTATTCGTTTTTTTTTTTTTTTTTGGCGTATTGTCCATACACAAAGCTATGTTGCAATTCTTCATGTCCTTTTCACACATGACATAATGTTACTAGCACTTTTGATATTCCTTGATCAAAGGTTTGGAGGGGTTCGTGCCCCACCAAACCCTTTTTTCAGGAAAATACGAAACCCGTATCCTCATTTTATGTCTACAATATCTGTGCACAATTTCATTACTTCGGTTCACTTCTGGCCTTTCGATCAACTTTCAAAACTTTGGGTTGGGGCTTTTGCCCCCTAAAACCGTGCTTCCGCAGAACATAAGAAACCCGTTTTCTTTTCTTTTTTGCGTATTGTCCATACACAAAGTCATGTTGCAATCTTTATGTCCTGTACACGCATCTGATATACTGTTACTAGCACTTTTGATAGTTCGTGATCAAAGTTTTGGACGGTCCTTTCCCCACCCAACCGGTTTTTTTCAGGAATATACGAAACCCGTATTGCCTCATTTTACGTCGACAAAATCTGTGCACAATTTCATTGACTTCGATTCACTTTTATTCGCCTTTCGGGCGTCAACTTCCAAAATTTTGGGTTGGGCCTTTTGCCCCTAAAACTGTTTTCCAGGAGAAAATCAAAAAACGTAATCGTTTATTTTTTGCGTATTGTCCATACACAAAGTTATGTTGCAATTCTTCATGTGCTTTACACACATCTGACATAATGCTACTAGCACTTTTGATATTCCTTGATCAAAGCTTTGGAGGGGTCCGGGGCCCACGCAACCCTTTTTTCCAGGAAAATACGAAATCCGTATTCCCTCATTTTATATCTACAATATCTGCCCTGAATTTTATTAACTTCGGTTTACTTCATTTTGCCTTTCCGGCGTCAATTTTCAAAATTTTGGGTAGGAGATTTTGCCCCTAAACCGTTTTTTTCCTTAGAAAATAAAAAAATGTTAGTTAATTTTTTGCGTATTGTCCATACACAAAGTATCGTTGCAATTATTCATGTCCTTTACACACATGTGAGATACTGTTACCAGCACTTTTGATTTTTCGTAAATAAAGGTTTTGGGGGGTCGGTGCACCACCTAACCGTTTTTTCATTAAAATACGAAACCCGCATTCCCTCATTTTATGGCTACAGTATCTGTGCACAATTTCATTCACTTCGGTTCATTTCTTTTCGCCTTTCGGTCACCAATTTTCAATATTTTGGGAGTGGGATTTTGCCCCCTAAAAACAGTTTTTTTTGCAGAACATAAAAAACAGTATTCGGTTTTTTTTTTTGGCGTATTGTCCATACACAAAGCTATGTTGCAATTCTTCATGTCCTTTTCACACATGACATAATGTTACTAGCACTTTTGATATTCCTTGATCAAAGGTTTGGAGGGGTTCGTGCCCCACCAAACCCTTTTTACAGGAAAATACGAAACCCGTATCCTCATTTTATGTCTACAATATCTGTGCACAATTTCATTACTTCGGTTCACTTCTGGCCTTTCGATCAACTTTCAAAACTTTGGGTTGGGGCTTTTGCCCCCTAAAACCGTGCTTCCGCAGAACATAAGAAACCCGTTTTCTTTTCTTTTTTGCGTATTGTCCATACACAAAGTCATGTTGCAATCTTTATGTCCTGTACACGCATCTGACATACTGTTACTAGCACGTTTGATATTTCGTGATCAAATGTTTGGAGGGGTCCGTGCCCCACCCAACCGTTTTCTCCGTTAAAATTCGAAACCCGGATTTCCTCATTTTACGTCTGCAATATCTCTGCACAGTTTCATTCACTTTGGTTCAGTTGTTCTTGCCTTTTGGGTGTCAGCTTTGAAAATTTTGGGATTGGCTTTTATATTAAACCTTTACATTATGTATTTTTTCTGTTTTATGAAATTCTTCCGGGATGGAAGGAGAGAAATGGTTTCCTCTGATATCTGTTTCTTGCCATTCATCTTGTTTGAACTGCTTAAGTAAGATCATTTTCTAACTTTTGATGTCATCCAACTCCGTCACAATAATAAAGTTGTCATTTTTAACGATTTGTTTTATTCTGTTATTTAAGTTTGCCACACTGATATATTTGTTACAAAATTGAGGTTTGGTCCAACGCCTTTATAATTCGCAACCAACCGAAGCGCCGAGCTTTTTGGGTTGCCTGCTATTGCAGGAAAAGGAGAATTGCAGGTGGTAATGCACTTTTGGAGTCGTGTATACATAAATTGTAAGCACCCAGCTTATGCTTATTTCCCCCCAGCAGCAACTCTGGGACCTCACAGCGGATGTTTGGTGCTATGTGTTTTGCCTGTGAAGGTACTCTGGAAAGGTAACAACACCAATTCCCGGCCTCCATGATAGCTGGATTACAGGAGTACGCCACAACTCCCGGCCTAAGCACCCAGCTTTTTTTTTTGTCCGTCATCCCGGTTAAAGGGTTGTGCCCTTTCTTCGGGTAAGTGTATTAATTTGACTGATTGAATTGAAGGAAATGTAGGTGGTCTAAGAGGTTTCTTATATATCATTTATTTATTCATCATATTAATATAATCATAGACATGCATACATATAAAAGGAAACACATACATGAATGATAATATTTTAGGTGCTATAAGTGAATATGATAAAATTGCCAGATATTACATGAACACAAAACATGGAGGTTTCTGAGGACTCAAAAATAAAGGTGCAAATGTAATTAATGGAATGGATGAAATGAAGTGCTATGGACGTCACATCACTGGGTTATGTTAGTTCAGACGAATGAAGTTATCTTCTGTTCCTGGGGCGATTCAGGAACTGATGAGGACGAAGGAGGTCCTTGTTAATAGGTACTTACTGTGCGTATGATGGATAGATATGAGATGAAAGTTCATGCGGGCGATAAACTGCAAAGATTTCGGGGTCCAGCATATCGTTATCTAATTGTAAACGATAGAGTGTCATGAAGTGCTGAAGAGGAGTGTCAACGTAATGAGGCGGTGCATCATTATCCCGGTCGTAGCGGAGAATTTCAAGCATCAGGGGATGGTGCTGAGCAATTCGTTTGCAGATATAACGTATACGAAGTTGTTCAAGATGATTTAGTAATGGCGGAAAGTCGATCATCTCATAAAGGAATCTCGTTGGATGCGGCAGACTTATACGATATGCTAGGCGTAGAGCATGGCGCTCGAGAATAGCAAGTTTTTGGTAGAATTTTAACGGTGCAGATATCCAAGCTGTATGTCCGTACGCTAACGTACTCCGCATGAATGTTTTATATGTATTAATTACGGTATGTGCTCGTAGTCCCCAAGTTGTGCCAACTAGCCGTTTCAGAAGATTAAGTCGGTTTTGTGCTTGGCTTATGAGTTTGGTAAGATGTGTAGTCCACGTAAGATGAGTGTCAAAAATGACACCGAGATACGTAATAGTAGTTGACACGGGAACAGGCGTAAGATCAACCTGAAGGCGAAGTAAATTCGGATTTCGATGGACTCGAGAGCGGCGTCTACGTGGCAAGAAAACTATGGCTTGTGTTTTGGAAGAGTTAATGTTCAACCTCCACATATGACACCAACGCACGAGTGCATCAATAGCTGTTTGCATGGTTTTATTAAGAGATCGTACTGTGCGGGCAGTTGTGAGAAATGCAGTGTCGTCCGCAAACTGGAATATTGTGGTGGTATTAGGAACGACTAGATCGGCGACGTACAATAAGTATAATAAAGGCGACAGAGATGAGCCTTGCGGTACTCCAGAGTGTAAGAAGATGGGATGAGATATCGTTCCATTGATCGAGATATAAGCTAGTCGCCCTATTAAGAAGGAGTGTATGAATCGGCTGTACGAGGTTGGTAGATGATAATTACGAAGTTTGTATAATAAACCAGGGTGCCAAACCTTGTCAAAAGCTTTTTCTAGATCAAACGTTACAAGGCAAGAGGGAAAGCCTGTATTAAACTGATTATAAATGGCTGTAGTGAGACGGAATAATTGATCTAGAGTGCTAAAATGTGGTCTAAATCCAGCTTGGTGAATTGGAAGAAGGTTATGCGAGTTGAGATGGTCGTGCATGCGTCGTACAAGGATTCGTTCCAAGATTTTGCAGAGACAACTTGTGAGGTGAATAGGACGGTACGATGTGACTTCTGATGGAGGTTTCTTTGGTTTAGGGAAAAGAAGAACTTTGGAGTACTTCCAGTCGAGCGGAAAAAATCCAATTCGTAGAATAAAGTTATAGATATTGCTAAGAAAAAGGAGAAAAGAATGAGACGCCTGTCTGACGAGAACATATGTAACAGCGTCAAAGCCTGGTGCTGTATTCCGTTTGCCTATAAGTGCATTACTGATAGTTTCGGGGTGAATTGCCATGGTTAGGGGATTATTTGGTTCTAAAGTATGATCAGCACATGGTCGAAAGGAAGTAGAAGCTGCATCGGTATGTCGGTTGATAGCTGATTGTAAGCGGTCTGGTGTATACCAACCGGGTAGTGGGTAAAGATGCCTTGAAAATAAGAAGCGAATATATTGGCCTTGTCTGTATCCGTAAGGACTGCTTGGTGGTTATGAACGATGGAGTATGGCGTATGAGAAACTCTACCAGTTAGTTGATGAAATTTGCGCCAATATTTTGTAGGATGTGCTTCATTAGCAAGTGTGTTGCAAGTTTCGATCCAGTGACGTTTCTTAAACGCAACGATATAGTTATGAGTTATCCTTAAGTATTGGCGATGCAGACGAAGCGCTTCAAGGTTGCCCGTAGTTAGATATTCACGGAAAGCTCTGCGTGAGGCTGTAATAAATGGTAAGTATTGCGGAGGTAGCTTAGGTTTATGTAACTGAACTTCAATTGTTGGAATTGAACGTTGTGCTGCGTCCTGAAGGGCTGTAGTTAGATCAGTTATTGTTCTATCGAGTTCGTATTGTGTGCTAGGCATAGTGAATGAAGTTACTGCAGCGTCTAAGTCGGAACGATATTGCTCCCAATTTGCCCTACGGTAGCAGTAGACCTTCTGAGGAGAGGGCTTAGGCTGAGTGCTAGGAGAACAGTGAAGTTCGACTTTGATGGGAACATGGTCGCTACATATGGAGTCAAGCACAGTTATATGGATGGACTGAGAGAGAGAAGATGAGGTTATGACTACATCAGGAGTAGTGTTACTGATAGGACGCGTAGGTTTCGGTAAATTATGGAATTCAGCTCCTGTTTCATTCCGAACAAAATCTAAAAAGTTGTCCTTGTCACGTTGTGAGCGACTAAGAAAATTTAGATCGGCCATGATAATGTAATGCCGGAAATTGGAATCAATGTGGCGGAAGAAATCATAATTAATAGCTCGTCCTGGACGATAGTAAATGGTGACAAGGGTAACTGTGCGGCCTCGAAAATAGACCGTTGTGATATTGTGTTCGGGAAGGTGAAGTGCAGGTGGGACCGTAACTGCACGAAAAGGAAGATTGTGCCGAATACCAATAGCTGTGCCTCCGTAGAGACGTGGACCTGTTGGAGCGTCGTGTCGAAGTAGATGATACTTTGGTATATAACACGTTAGATATGGTGCAAGGTAAGTCTCATTTAGTGCAAATGCGGCAATTTGTTCTTCCTGAAGGAGCTGGGTGAAGAGTACTTGATGTGTCAACAGAGATCGTATATTAAGAAAAAGTAAGATGTAACTCATAATGAGAAAAAATATAAGTGAATAGGTTGAATTATCCATATTAAACATAAACCTCAAGTGGTTGGATTTGAAAGTGCACTGTTGGTCCCGAATAAGTTGCATGTAGTTGTAAATTAAACAATAGTTTGGCTGCGTGCATTATTTGGGTTAGAATATGGTTGCGAAGAAGTGGATGAATGTTCTGTAATGAAATAGTGAGAAAACGGAGTAGATCTTCTACAGTAACTGGATGACGTAATGAATTTGCTGGTGGAGTTGGTGTATCGACCGAACGTATAGGAACAACAAGTTCAGGCTTAGCTGGATCAGGCTGAGGCTTAGCTTTACATTTATAGCTGTATGTTGGGTGACGCTCAGAACAGCGATCACAACGTGGTGGTTCTTGAAGGTTTGGGCAGCTTTTAGTAGGATGTTCGCGGGAACAAGAACCACATTTGATGGTGTTTGTGCATTCTGCTGTTGGGTGTGAGTTATACTGTTGGCATTTCTCGCATCGAACAGGCATAGGTGCTGGCGTGCGAGATGGCTCGACCTTATATCGGCGTCGATATATATAGGCGCCCTTGGAGAGAAGTTGATCAATCAACTGTTGTTGATCTGTTAGCACTCGAACGAGATAGGTTGGCCCTTGGTTGTTCTTGATCCTAATACAGCGTTTTATAGGTAGCCCTTCTTGATGAAGTTCAGCAAGAATTTCGTCATCAGTAAGATCGGGTTCTACACCACGAATCACTACAGACAACATAGGAGGTCGCCGTGGTGGAGGAGGAGTTTTGTGGGTACTCGGTTGCAAAGTAGAAATCTGCTTTCGGCCCAAAAATTTCATACGTTGCCTTGTTACGGACATGCGTGGCGAAATTCGGGTTACTGGATTTCAAAATGATGCCACGGCGTGTTTTAACAATTTCACGAATCTCAGGACGAGGGACATACTTGGTTAATTGCTGGAAAACAGCACGAACAGTGTCATACTTCGGATCATAGTCTGTTAGTAAGAAGTTGTATACAGGTTCTGATCGATGTGGTTGCTGTTGATTATCGGCTGAAGTGGATGTCCAATCCATAGTATGGCTAGCAGTTGGAGGTGTAGTCTGGCTAACGTCGGGAGTAATTCGTTGCTTCTTGGGATCGAGGGTTTGTTCGCCATCAGAGAGAGATCGAGAACGTATCCGATGTCCTTTAGTTATGCAGTCAGCGTAGGTAAATGGAGAAATAGTGTTACGGTCTGAACGAGATGTTCCCGTAACAATACGTGGCTGCGTTTTCTGGCGACCGTTAGGCCCGATGTTAAGAGGTAGTGATCCTAAATCATGACCAAGATTCGAAGTTCCGGTATCTTCGCCAAAGTCTGTCATCGTGATGGAAGAGCCGAGAGCCGAAGCCCAAATGACAATGAATAAGATGAAAAGATGTAAGATGAAGTTCAAAAAACAAGACACCCTCCGAAAGTGAAAACTTTCGTCAGACCCCTAAGTGTTGTAATTGTGCTATGCTCGCAAGTACGTATGCTATACTTGGTCCTCGCTGGCGCAGTAACTGACACAAGAGAGGCTAGGTTTCTTGGTAAGGTATGAAGCACCCAGTTTTTTTTTGTTAAGGAGGAAGAGACATTATAATTTCTCTTAGAGAATTCGGGTCTATGAGTAATAGATTTTATCCTCCTGCCTCTCAGAGGGTTACGCCCTCTCTTTGGCATGTGATTCTTATATACAAAATAGGCGCAGGAAAAGGTAGGGGATGGGCTAAGGGATATTCTATATTATCAGCTGAAGTGGAACATCTATTAAGAGGGTTGTGAACTCATCATCGTTTAATTTCTTATCATCATTTTACATTTATTTTTATTTATGCTAATAAACATAATATATAGAACTAGAATAACTGTAACAGTGCATAATGATAAAGTGCAAAAAACATACATATGATATAGTGCAAGAGAATCAAAGATAAGATATCAAACTGCAATATGTGGCCAGAAAAATTGTAAAGTAATGAAGATGAGAAATGAGATGAAGTGCTAGAACGTCACAAACATAAATTTGTTAATCAGACAGATGAAGGGTTATATCTTCTGTCCCGGGGCGACTCGGGACTGATGAACACAGGGGGAAGCCCTTGTTAATGGTGAGGATCTCTGTGCAATAATGGAAAAAGATGAGGAATGTGATCACCAATGAAATAAATGTCGTAGATTTCTCTTTCGTCCGGTGTCAGGTGCGTGTTGTTGATATATAGAGATATAAATATATTTAATGGTGAAAGTTTGTACCGAAAGGTGGAGTCGGTGAGAGCGTCGGAGTGAAGGATGTCTAAAAAGAGCGGATGACCTGTGTGTATGCGTGAGCTGACGTATCTAATACGTAGTTCTGCAAGATGTTCCGTAATTTTCGGAAAGGAGATGTATTCATAGGTGAGCCATGTGGGATATGGTAGTTTAAGGCGATAGGCTAGACGAATCACGTGTCTCTCCAGTATGCAGAGCTTTTCGTAATATGAATCAGAAGCATTGCACCAGGCCGTATGTCCATAAGTGAGGACGGGGCGGAGAAACGCCTTATAGGTGTGAAGCAAGACATCCGCTTTCAGGCCCCAAGTTGTTCCAGTGAGTCGGCGTAAGAGATTCAATCTATTTTTAGCCTTATCTGTTAGCCTCTTCAAGTGGGCGTTCCAGGTGAGCTTGGAATCGAAGACCACGCCTAAGTAGGTGACAGTCGATGTTGGATGTATAAGATATCCATCTACGGTGACTCGGAAAAGAGTTGGGTTTCTGTGAATTCTGGAACGTCTTTTAGGTGGCAAGAACACTATTGCTTGTGTTTTTTCTTCGTTGATAGTTAGATGCCACTTCTTACACCAGGTGATGAAATTATTGAGTGTAGTTTGAAGAGCAGTATTAAGTTGATGTACAGTTTTGCCAAGAGCGAGGAAAGCCGTATCGTCTGCATATTGAAAAGTAAATACATTATTCGGAGTTGAAGGTATGTCGGAAGAATAAAGAATATAAAGTAAGGGGCTAAGAGCTGATCCCTGAGGAACACCAGTAAACGGAAATATAGGCCAAGAGAGCACATTACCAACAGTGACGTAAGCAATACGATGTGTAAGAAAAGAATGAATGAGCCTCAAATAGCACATGGGAAGGTTGAGCGAATGAAGTTTTTGAATTAGTCCATAATGGCAAACCTTATCAAAAGCCTTTTCTAAATCCATGAGTATAAGACATGATGGGAATGCTTTGTTATACTGGTTTGTGATTATAGTGCTAAGGCGAAGCAATTGGTCATTAATTGAGAAACGTGGTCTGAAGCCTGCTTGATGAATAGGTAGTATGTTGCGTGCTTCCAGATATGAATGAAGCCGGCACACGAGAATTTTTTCTAGTAGCTAACTGAATACTGAAGTAAGTTGTATTGGTCTATATGAGCTGACAGAATGTATAGGCTTATTTGGTTTGTGAAACATGCAGACTTTCGATACTTTCCATTCCAGTGGATAGTAACCAGTTTGTAGGATGAAATTGAAGATTGCGACAAGGAGGACCAGTAGTGATTGTGGAGCTTCTTGGATATGACGGTAAGAGATGTTATCAATTCCTGGTGCTGTATTATTTTTCCTCTTTAGTACGGTGTGAAGTTCAGCAGTGGTGATAGGTGCTGTAAGAGGATGTTCCGGATCTATGGCATGTTCTGTGGAGGGCTGCAGAGCAGGGATGCTAGATATGTTTATCCGTTCTGAACGTGTGGAAGCGGCAGAGGGAGTAAATACTAACTGTAACTGAGTAGCAAAGGCGTTTGCTTTATCTTGATCCGAAAACAGAGGTGTGCCATGGTCAATGAGAGGATAGGTAGTTTTGGTGTTCTTTCCAGCAAGTTGATTGAAACGCTTCCAATATCGAGAAGGATGTGCATCCTCAGATAAGTTAGTACAGGTTTTAATCCAATTCCTGCGTTTATATGCATCCAGATAGTTCTTAACTGTGCGTTGCCATTGACGGTGGTGCTGAAGAGATTCACGGTTTCCTGTTCGATAGTAATCGCGAAGATGTTGTCGCGCCTTCTGTGGAAGTGCGAGGTAGCTTGGAGGCAATTTCGGTTTATAAGGAAGAACTTGTTCTATTGGAATGTGATGTTGAGAGCTATGTTGTATTGCAGTAGTTATAGTATTGAGACAAGAAGCGAGGTCGATATCATTGGTAGGTGGTGGTACACTGTGAAGAGTATCCTCAATTTCTTGTCGGAATTCAGGCCAATCAGCCTTATCGTATCTCAAGACGGAGCGAGGCGCAATAACAGGACGAGCTGGAAGCCCATGTGTTAACGTTAGTTTAACTGGATGATGGTCACTACCAATAGAATCAAGCACCTCAAGCTGGCACTTATTTATTAGATTCAGAGATGTAATGACAACATCTGGTGTAGTTTGGCTTATAGGCCTGGTGTGCTTAGGAATAACATGAATATAAAGATGATGATCAGTTATATGCTGTTGAAATTCATCTTTTTCTCGAGCACTCCGACTGTGGATATTTATATCTGCCATGATAATGATATTGGAAAAGGCATTCGCTATGTATCTGAAATAGTCTAACGGTAAAGGTTGGCGTGGTCTAATATAGATTGTGCTGCAATTTATGGTTATTGATGGGAAGTATATGGAACAAAGTAGATATTCCGGGATATTATCGAAATCTTGTGGGGTATATGTTCTAATTGGATATTTTGGAGGATGTCCTATTGCGACTCCACCTTGGGCACGAGCCATGTGGTCGTGATAATCATGACGTAGTAGTAGATATCCAGGAATGCGAGCTAATATATTTGGTTTCATTGAGTGCAAATACGTTGATATGTTCCTCGAGTAACAGAGCTTCTAATAAACGTCTATGTTGAAAAAATGATCGAATATTAACAAAGAGAAAACTAATCTGCATAATGAAAAGTATATATATGAATTTAGACTGCAGTTTCCAGAGATCCAACATGGAAATGAACATAATTGTTGGAGTAGGTGGCATGAAGATTTATGTGAAATATTGACTTTGCGGCAGAAATGATATGTTGCGTAATATGGGCTCTCTGGAATGGAAAAATGTTTTGAAGAACTAAACTGGTGAAGCGGAGAAAATCTTCTACTGTGAGTGGAAGTAATATGGATTGATTGGGTTGAACTGTAGTGTCTGTTGTTTTTAATGGCACAGTTAATTCTGGACGTTCAGGTGCTGGTGCTGGTTTAGCTTTGCAACGGTAGCTGTACGTAGGATGAAGTCCACTACCACATGTGTTGCATTTAGGTGGCCCTTTGAGATTAGGACAAGTTTTGGTGTCATGGAGCCCCGAACAATAGCCACATTTCGGTTGATTAGGACAGTTGGCTGTATTGTGGTCATTGTATATCTGACACTTTTCACAGCGAATCGGTAATGGTCCGTTAGTCTTAGAGGGTTCAACCCGATGTATTCGCTTATATATCGGTGCACCAAAACGAAGAAGGTAATCAATTGTGTCTTGACGCTGTGACAGAACACGGACTAGATATGTCGGGCCATTATTATTTCTAATGCGAATGCATTTGTCAACTGAAATGCCTTCTTGTTTAAGTTCCTCCTGAATTTCTGCATCTGTTAAATCGGGTGAAACACCTTTGATCACAACTGATAGAAAAGGTGGTTTTCTAGGCGGCGGAGGCTGCTTCTGTCGTTTGTCCGTTAGTTTCGACAGTTTAGCATTCTTACCAAAGATTTCATAAGATGCTTTATTCCGTATAGTTATTCCAAAATTTGGATCCTTCGATTTAAGAATATAGCCATTTTTGGTCTTAACTATTTGAGCTAAGGTGTCTCGTACTCGAGGAACGTACTTCATTATTTGAAGAAAGATCATTTTTGGATTAGTGTATTTGACGTCGTAGTCAGTAAGAAGGAAGTGATGAAGTTCGACATTAGCTTGTGTTGAAACGAGATTTGAAGACCCCGCAGTAGGGTTATGCTGTGGATCGACCTCGATATCCATTGAAGCTAGAGGTGAACGGGACCGTATACGTTTCGCAGATTGTGTAGACTCGTTAGATGGATGCCGATCTTTAGATGTGTTTGGCAAAGGCTCGTTTCCCCACGAGAAATGCCGGGTGCGAGTGGATGGTCCTCGGTATGCCGGTTGTGATAGTGAAGTGCTTGGATTAACATGAAGCGTTTGTGGTAAGCCAGAGTGTCGACCGAGATTCGATTGTCCAAGTGAATTGCCAGAGTCCGCCATAGTGATGATGATGAATCCTAGGGCCGAAGCCCAAATGAAGATGAAAATGAAAGAAAAGATTATGAATGAGATTCAAAAAGCAAGTTTGCCCTCCGAAAGTGAAAACTTCCGTCAACCCTCTAAGTGTTGTACGTGTGCTGTGCTCACAAATGCGTTTGCTACACTTGGTCCTGGCTAGCACACTAACATACACAAGAGAGGTTAGGCTCCTTGGATCAGTATGAAGCACCCAGCTTTTTTTTTTCGTTTACCCGTTCAAAGGGTTGCGCCCTTTCTTCGGTAAGAGTTAGGTAGAATAACATAAGAGGTCCAAGTTATCGTTAGAAGGTCTAGGTGCTATTTAATTATCAATTTATTTGAAACTTTATTCATTTTCATGGGGGGGTCATCAATTGGGTGAGGACAAGCCTCAGTTGCATTGGATGCTGGTCCTGACTGGCTGGCTTAATAAATTATGGTCTTGCTGGAACTGCGGTGCCTGAAATGAATAAATACAGCAAACATATGGTGGTTAGGTGAATACATGCAGAGCTATGAAAGCAACATATTGAACAGCTAAATATACGACAGTCATTAAATCTGTAATGATGGATGCTATGAAGGTGAAGTGCTACGACGCCACAACACATGGGTGATGTTAGTTAGACAAATGCTGTTATCTTCTGTTCCTGGGGCGACGCAGGAACTGATGGAGACAAAGGCAGCCCTGTTAGCGGATGGTTTTACTGTGCATGAGATGGATAGATGAGTGGTGAAATTGTGCCAGGATGATAAATGTCAAAAACTTCTGGATCAATGCTGTTTTGGCCGATGTTGAGACGGTAAAGGGTCATCAGATGCTGAAGAGGTGTGGGATAATATATAGCGGGAGTGTCATAGTCTCGGTCATGGCGGAGAATGCTCAGGAATATGGGATGAGCAGCTTCAATGCGTTTCTGAATGTACTTTGAGCGGAGAGCCTCAAGATGTGATAATAGGGGAGGAAAATTGATGCGCTCATAAAGAAGGCATGTCGGATGCGGAAGACGGATGCGAAAGGCTAAACGAAACGCATGGCGTTCGAGAATGGCTAACTTAAGATAATATTTATGGGGAGCTGATATCCAGGCTGTGTGGCCATAAGTTAGTATTGGGCGCATGAAAACTTTGTATGTATTGAGAAGGAGAGAAGAATTTAGACCCCACGTGGTACCTGTTAGGCGTTTTAGTAAATTGAGTCTGTTTTTGGCTTTCTCGATGACAGTGAGAAGATGAGGCATCCAAGTGAGCTTGGAGTCAAATACAACGCCAAGATATTTAAGAGTACTATGGATTGTAACCGGACTGTTGTCAACTTGGAGACGTAGCAAGTGGGGATTTCGATGGACCCGTGATCGTCGTCCAGATGGTAAGAAAACTATCGCTTGCGTTTTCGTAACATTGATTGCCAATCGCCAGATGTCGCACCAGTCGACAAAAGCATCAATGGCCAGTTGAAGGCGATATTGAATAGTAGTAATTGTCCGACCGATAGCCAGAAATGCTGTATCGTCAGCAAATTGGAAAAGTTGTACGTTAGGAGTAATGGGCAAGTCAGATACGTACAGCAAATATAATAGGGGTGAAAGAGAAGATCCCTGTGGAACGCCAGAATGCAAAAAGACTGGAAAGGACAGAGCATCATTGATGGAGATGTAGGCAAGTCGGGCTGTAAGAAAGGAATGTACAAGTCTGATGTATGAGCGGGGAAGTTGAAAAGAGTATAACTTGTATATAAGACCCTGGTGCCAAACTTTATCGAACGCCTTTTCTAGATCGAATGTGACCAGACTAGATGGATGGCCTCGATTGAATTGGTTGTATATAGAGGTACTGAGGCGTAACAGGGGATCTAGAATGCTAAAGTTAGGTCGAAACCCAGCTTGGTGCAACGGAAGTAACTCGTGATTCTGTAAATGGTTATGAAGGCGGCGAACTAATATGCGTTCCAAAATTTTGCTTAATGTAGATGTTAGTTGTATCGGCCGATAAGATGTGAGGTCAGAAGGAGGCTTATTAGGCTTTGGAAAAAGTAAGACTTTTGAGTACTTCCAAGTTATGGGGAAAAAACCAGTTCGAAGTACGAATGTATAAATGATACTTAGTATGGTAAAGACAACAGGAGGGGCGTTCTTAATTAGAGTATAGGTAATAGCGTCAAAGCCTGGAGCGGAATTTCGTTTATTCAGGAGTGTGGCCTGGATATCAGTAGGTTGAATCGGTACTTCAAGTGGATGATCTAATTCCAGGGCGTGATTGGGATTAGGTTGTAAATGTGGTAAATTGGGGTCAGATCGACTATCGACAGCTGCGTTTAGATGTAATGGGGTATGCCAGCCAGGTAGAGGAGTGAAGATATTTTGAAAGTGTTGGGCAAATGTGTTGGCTTTGTCTTGATCAGAAGAGAGTGCTTGCTCATTAACAACTAGTGGGTAGGGCGTTCGTTGAAATTTTCCGATGAGCTGATTGAACTGTCGCCAATATTTGGTAGGATGTGTGTTTTCGTTGAGTTTGTTACACGTTCTGGTCCAGAGAAGGCGTTTGTATGCAACGATATAATTGTGAGTGATGCGCAGATACTGTCTATGGAGGCGAAGTGCTTCTAAGTTACGACTGCGAGTGTATTCTCTGTAAGCACGCCGAGCTGCAGTAATGAGAGGTAGGTATCGTGGAGGAAGTTTAGGTTTATGCGGGGTAACATAGGTAGTTGGAATATGCTGTTGGGCTGCTGTTTGTAAAGTCTGAGTGAGTCGGGTAACGGCGTTATCAAGGTCTTCTTGTGACGTTAAGACAATATTAGCTGTAAGTGAGTGTGTAATGATCTCATGATAAGCTGGCCAGTTAGCCTGATTATATAGATACACTTTCTTCTTGGGTATGGAATTGTGTGGAGAAGTATTGGTAGTTAATGATAGCTTGATGGGAACATGATCGCTCCCCAAAGAATCTAAAACGTCAATGGTGATGTGAGAGTTGATCGCTGTGGAATAGATTACGATATCTGGTGTGGTGTTGCTAGAGGGGCGAGTTGGCTGTGGTAGAACATGAAAGGTGCCGGTGGTATGAAGACTGATAAAATCCAAAAATCGCTGTTTCTCATGTTGAGGCCTACTATGAAAATTGATGTCTGCCATGATAATGAATTTACGGTAGGTATCGGAGAGGTATTGAAAGAATTGGTAAGGTATATCGTGTCTCGGCCTGACATAGATGGTTGCGAAGGCTATTGTATGACCCTTGAGATATAATAATACAACATTATATTCTGGCAGCTGCAAGGTGTGTGGTAGGGTAATAGTGCGATGTGGTATGCGATATTGTAAACCAATGGCTGTTCCACCGTGCAGACGTGCGCCGCTGGGTCCATCGTGTCTGTGGAGGGTATATGTCGGAACAAAGCAGGTTATGTAAGGAGCTAGAAATGTTTCATTGAGTGCAAAAGCGGCTATATTCTCCTCCAAAAGAAGTTGCTGAAACAGCACTTGATGCGTGAGAAGAGACCGTATGTTAAGAAATAACAGGTTGTATGCCATAATGTATAGAACAAGAAGAATGGTAGTACTATAGAGATGACAAGCCATGTTCAAACAGTTGTTTCAGTAGGTTGTATTTGGAAATGAACATTAGATCCGCTGTATGTGGCGTGTAGTTGGAGATTATAGAGAAGTTTAGCAGAGTGTATGATTTGATTGAGAACGTGCGGGCGTTGAAATGGCAGAATGTTTTGTAAGGTGAGAGTTAAGAATCGTAAGAGATCTTCTACTGTAACAGGATGTGTCAGTGAGTTGGCTGGTGGAGTGGGGTCATCGGAAGTTTTGATGGGAGCTACTAATTCTGGCTTATCTGGGGTAGGTGCAGGCTTGCCACGACAGCGATAACTGTAAGTTGGATGTTTTTCAGGACACGTGGTGCATTGGGGAGGTGCACTTGAATTTGGGCAATTTCGGGTCAGATGACTCCCGCTACAATATCCGCATTTAACAGTGTTGGTGCAGTTATGAGTGTAAAGATCATTATACGTCTGGCATTTCTCGCAGCGGATTGGAAGCGGAGGAGGCGTTCGTGACGGTTCTACCTTGTAACGGCGGCGATATACATAGGCCCCATTAGCTAAGAGATGATCAATGATTTGTTGTTGGTCGGTCAAGACACGAACGAGGTAGGTAGGACCAGTGTTATTACGTATCCTGATACATTTCTTGATTTCGAGACCCTCGTAGCGAAGCTCATCAAATATCTCATCGTCGGTGAGTTCAGGTTCAATGCCCCTGATAACAACTGATAGCAATGGTGGACGACGAGGAGGTGGAGGTGATTTACGTTGGCTCGGGGTAAGAGGCGTCAACACTGCCTGTGGTCCAAAGATTTCAAAGGTAGCTTTGTTTCGAACATGTGTATGAAAGTTAGGATTAGGAGATTTTAAGATGATTCCGTCCCTCGTAGGTATAATTTGATGCACATCTGCGCGCGGTACATATTTATTGATTTGCATGAAGATTGCTCGTGCTGTTCGGTACTTAGCGTCGAAGTTCTTTAATATGAAATTATACAATATAACCTGATTAGCTGGCAAAGTGGGAGATGGTGGAGCATTAGCCCAGTCCATCTCGGTGTTTCTCCCATTCATTGAGGCAGCAGAACCTTCTCCATCAGAGCTATAATGCCTTGGTTTCTTAGACTCTGATTGCTTGGAGTGTCCGATTGGAGATCGTGATCGAGATCGAGACTCTGCCTGTTTCGAAGTATCTGCTTTAGTAGTCTTCGTACCAGCAGAGTGACCTGGTTTGGTGGCTGTACCCTTCGCTCCCGTCGGGGAGGGGGGCATGATGATGGTTTAATCTAGCTGAATATATAACTTGAATGTGCGAAGCAATCGTATGGAGTAGGTGCTAGGGGAAGCCCACTGTGGCTCTCACTTGAGGCAGCAATACGTCCTCACGGAGATGTCGGTCAGTGCGAGCACTGGCCCTCCACAGAAAAGATGATGAAAAGAATAAGTGATGATGGCCACGGGCTCCCACTTGAGTCAACAATACGGACTGCAAGGGGATGTCGATTGTCTGTACCAGAACAATCCTCCCTGAATGAACAAAAATAGCAATTGCTCGGAGAGCGTTAGTAAGCGTTCTCAGATTCTGAATTCTGAGTTGGAAGCACCCAGTTTTTTTTTTTTTTTTTTTTTTTGTCCGTCGTCCGGCTAAAGGGTTTTGCCCTTTCTTCGGGTAAGTGCTTTATATAAAATTTAGTTTCCAGTTTAATGTGGTCGGTCTAAGAGGTGCACAAGTATATAATATGTATTTATTTATTAAATACATATACACAGAGAGGGGATGGAAAGGTGACAATAACATCTATTGAAGTACAAGCATACTATAAGCATGAGATAGCAATATTGTAGAAAATAATACTTTTATTACCATGTAGTGCGGAGTTAAGGCGAGTGCAAAACAGGAATGAATATGGTACAGGAGGCAATATGGAGAGAAGTAGATGAAGATGAAATGAAGTGCTCTGAACGCCACATCACAAGGTATTTGTTAGTACAGACGAATGCAAGTTATCTTCTGTTCCTGGGGCGATTCAGGAACTGATGGAGACAGAGGAAGCCCATGTTAATAGGTAGTTACGGTGCGTATGATGGATATATGAATGATGAAAGCTCACGTGGTTCGTAGATGTGAAAGATTTCGGGATCCACTACAGCATCGTCGAGTTGCAAATGATAAAGAGTCATGAAGTGCTGTAGGGGAGTATCAACGTAAGCTGAGGGTGCGTCGTGATCCCGATCGTACCGTAGGATATCTAGGAACATGGGATGCTGCTGGCCAATTCGCTTGCAAACGTACCGAGTACGAAGCTGTTCGAGATGGTGCAATAAAGGTGGAAAGTCAATCAGCTCGTAAAGTAATCTTGTCGGATGCGGTAATCTGATGCGATGTGCTAGGCGTAGAGCATGGCGCTCGAGGATAGCCAACTTCTGATAGAATTTTGGCGGTGCAGATGTCCAGGCAGTGTGACCGTATGTTAATGTACTGCGCATAAATGCTTTATATGTATGAAGTACTGTTAACGGTTTTAAACCCCAGGTTGTACCAACTAGGCGCTTGAGGAGGTTGAGCCGATTTTGCGCTTGGCGTATGATCTTGGTGAGATGTGGGGTCCAAGTAAGTTTGGAGTCAAATATGACACCAAGATAAGTAAGAGTATTTGACGGTACAACAGGTGTATGGTCTACTTGGAGGTTTAATCGACTTGGATTCCTGTAGATACGTGAACGGCGTCTACGTGGCAGGAAAACAATAGCCTGAGTTTTGGTAGAATTAATACTTAATCGCCATACATTACACCAGTCAACGAATGCATCAATTGCCGTTTGCATAGTTTTACTGATGGATTGTACTGTGCGGGCTGTCGTAAAAAAGGCGGTGTCGTCAGCAAACTGAAATATGTTGATGTTGTTTGGAACCACAAGGTCGGCAACATACAGTAGGTATAATAAAGGAGACAGTGACGAGCCTTGAGGAACGCCAGATTGGATGAAGATCGGATGAGAAAGTGTTCCGTTAATAGAGATATATGCTAGTCGCCCTAGTAAGAAAGAATGGATGAATCTGATATAAGAGGATTGTAAAAAATAGTTATGGAGTTTGTATAGTAAACCAGGGTGCCAAACTTTGTCGAAAGCTTTTTCTAGATCAAAGGCTACCAGACAAGAAGGAAAACCTGTGTTATATTGATCATAAACAGCCGTAGATAGTCGTAATAACTGATCCATTGTACTAAAATGAGGTCGAAAACCGGCTTGATGAATAGGAAGTAGATTATGAGTTGCAAGATGAGCGTGCAAGCGGCGGACTAGAATGCGTTCTAATATTTTGCAAAGGCAACTGGTGAGATGAATAGGGCGATAGGACTGTAAGTCAGTTGAAGGTTTGTTAGGTTTGGGAAATAGAAGAACTTTCGAGTATTTCCAGTCGATTGGAAAAAATCCAGTTCGCAGGATGAAAGTATATATGGCGCTGAGAAAAAGTAGAAAAGCAGGTGATGCTTGCCTGATGAGAACATAGGTAACAGAATCAAAGCCTGGTGCAGTGTTTCGTTTACGGAGCAATGTTTGGCGAATATCATCTGGTTGGATCGGAGTGGTAAGTTGATTATTGGGCTCTAAAGAGTGGTTAATAGATGGGCGCAGAGAAGCAGATGTTGGATCTGTACGTCGGTTTATTGAATTTTGTAGGCGCTGCGGTGTATGCCAACCAGGAAGAGGTGTAAAAATATCTTGAAAAAATGAAGCAAACGTATTCGCTTTATCCATATCAGTGATAACTGCCTGATTATTGTGAACAATGGGGTATGGTGTGCGGGATACTGTACCGGTGAGTTGATGGAATTTGCGCCAATATTTACTGGGGTGTGATTCACTTGCAAGTGTGTTGCAAGTTTGAATCCAATGGCGTTTCTTATAGGCAACAATATAATTGTGCGTAATTCTAAGGTATTGGCGATGAAGTCTAAGCGCTTCAAGATTACCTGTAGCGAGATACTCACGATGTGCTCGACGAGAAGCGGATATGAAAGGTAAATAGTGCGGAGGCAATTTTGGTTTATGTAATTGTACTTCTGCTGTTGGAATGGATCGGTGTGCTGCATCTTGAATAGATGCAGTAAGAGCGGCTATTGTGTGATCAAGATCACATTGTGTAGTTGGCATGAGTAGTGTATTAATAGCATTGTCCAAATCAGAGCGATATTGCTCCCAATTAGCTCGTTTGTAACAGAATACTTTCTGTGGAGGTAGCTTAGGTTGAGAGCGAGGAGAGCAGTGAAGTGCAAGTTTGATAGGTACATGATCACTACCTATAGAATCGAGCACATCGATATGTATACTCTGCGAGAGAGATGTTGATGTGATGACAACATCAGGAGTAGTATTGCTGACAGGGCGTGTAGGTTTCGGTAAAGCATGGAACTCGGCAACTGTTTCAGTCTGAAGAAAGTAGAGAAAATTAGTTTTATCTCGCTGTGACCGGCTATGAATGTTTAGATCTGCCATGATAATGTAATGCCTAAAGGTAGAATCGATATATCGAAAGAAGTCATAGTTGATTGCGTTGCCTGGACGAAAGTATATGGTGACGAAGGTGACAGTTCGGCCTCGAAAATAAATAGTCATGACATTATGCTCAGGAAGATGGTGTGTGAGCTGAAATGGAACAGTAACTGTTCGATAAGGAAGACGTTGGCTAACACCTATAGCTGTACCTCCGTAGACTCTGGGGCCAGATGGAGCATCATGTCGGAGAAGATGATATTTCGGAAAATAGCAGGAAAGATGTGGTGCGAGGTAAGTTTCGTTGAGTGCAAAGGCTGCTATGTTTTCTTCTTGCAGAAGTTGTGCGAAGAGCACGTGATGGGTTAAGACTGATCGAATGTTCAGAAAAAGTAAATTATAAGCCATACTGATACGTAGTATACAAGTGTATGTAGAAGCACCCATATTAAACATAGACTTCGATTGGCTGAATTTGAAAGTGAACTGTAGGTCCGGAATAGGTAGCATGAAGTTGTAAGTTAAACAGTAATTTGGCTGCATACATGATCTGATTCAGGATGTGGTTACGATCAAAAGGATGGATATTTTGTAAAGATATAGTAAGGAAGCGCAATAGATCTTCAACAGTTATTGGGTGGCGTAGCGAATTTGCTGGTGGTGTTGGAGTGTCAACAGAACGTATCGGTACAACAAGTTCTGGCTTAGCTGGATCGGGTTTAGGCTTAGCTTTGCACTTGTAGCTATAAGTGGGATGTCTTTCAGAACATCGGTCACAGTGTGGTGGTTCCTTAAGATTAGGGCAGCTTTTTGTCGGATGTTCCAGTGAACAATAGCCACATTTGATGGTATTCGGACACTCAGATGTCGGATGAGAATTATATTGTTGGCATTTCTCGCATCTAACCGGCAGAGGTGCTGGTGTGCGAGATGGTTCCACTTTGTAACGACGTCGGTATATATATGCACCGTGTAGAAGAAGTTGGTCGATCAACTGTTGTTGATCAGTAAGAACGCGAACTAGGTATGTTGGACCCTGGTTGTTCTTGATACGTATGCACCGCTTGACAGGTAGACCTTCTTGATGTAATTCAGAGTAGATTTCCTCATCGGTGAAGTCGGGTTCTACGCCACGAATGACCACGGATAACATTGGAGGACGTCGTGGTGGTGGTGGTGTCTTTCGTCCGCTCGAGCTTAAAGTAGATATTTTTGCTTTCAACCCAAAAATTTCGAAAGTCGCTTTGTTGCGGACGTGAGTGGCGAAGTTTGGATTGGTCGATTTCAGGATTATACCCCGACGAGTCTTGATGATTTCTCTTATTTCTGGACGAGGAACGTATTTTACAAGTTGCTGAAAGACAGCGCGCACTGTGTCGTATTTCGGATCATAATCAGTTAACAAGAAGTTATAAATGGTTTCTTGATTAAACATGATTTGATTTTCAGTGGAAGTGGATGTCCAATCCATATTAGTGCTAGGATGATTAGCAGCAGTGGGATCTGCGGTGGCTGTGAGACGTTGTTTCTTTGGATCCAATGTTTGCTCGCCATCAGAAAGAGATCTCGAACGAATTCTTTGTCCGTTAGCTACACAGGTTGCATATGATGTTGGGACATTGGTGGTAGCTTGTACTACACGCGTAGTGCCAGTAACAATACGCGGTTGGGTTTTTTGCCGACCATTTGGCCCGATATTTAATGGAGATGTCTGAACCAGATTAGACTGTCCGGGAGCATTGCCAGAGTCCGCCATATCGGTATCCGGTAGAGGTGCCAAAGTCGTCAATTAGTCGAGGTGATATAGGCCTCCGAAGAGGAGAATAGCAAAAACAAATCGTTAGCCCAAGAGAATTGCAAGTTCGTCAACAGTAAAGTGAATTAGATGTGTTAGCCTCCGTAGAGGCTTAAAACCAATTCGACGGTTGTTTCCTTGGACCTCGAGGAGGCAAGTAATCCAACCGTATACAGAAGTATCGCGAGTAAAATCAAACAATGGGGATGGAAACACCAGAGGACTAGTTTATTTTTCTCCGCCAGCAACGGATACCCTATTTTTTTTACCTGGTTAGA
This sequence comes from Thermobia domestica, assembly GCF_964235325.1. NCBI lineage: Eukaryota > Metazoa > Arthropoda > Insecta > Zygentoma > Lepismatidae > Thermobia > Thermobia domestica. Next base: position 193,948,894 of record NC_137458.1, on the reverse strand, counting down.
GATTCCAGGTGGCCAGTTCGAAGCACCCAGCGCATGTCTTCCGAGCATATCAGAAATAACTTCTCACTGGCTGTGAAAATGAGCATGATTTTATTGTTTGAAATAATCAAAGGTTTACGCATTATCTTTGGCATTTATACCAAGTAGCAAATACTGTTATATGTTTTCTGTATGCCCATCTGTCTCAATAATAGTTTTGTGAACGTGTGAATTGTTGGATAAAAGTTACAAGAAAATAGTGCTGCCATCTGTTTTCCATATCTGCTATTCTTGTGTCCTAGCACAAAAACATCTCGGTTTTGTCATATAGTGTGGAATTGTGGGTGATGGAAATTTTGCGTTTCTTGATTCCCCACCTATTATAACTGGAGTAATGCGTTACTGTCTGTATGGTAATATTAAAGTAACATGACAATACAGTCTTTAATACCAAACAACTGTATGATTACACAGAGTTTCAAGCTTTTTTCCATTACTTACTGTAAATTACTCGTTCTAAATGTATTTTTATCCATTTTCTGGGGTTTATAACATTATAATGACTTTCTATCATACCTTTACGTACTTTATTTGTCGCACTTTCCGAGTAAAAGGTCAGTTGTACGTAGCAATTGTACGTAATCATGTTAGCCCTTAGACTATCTTTTAAAGGTAATGATAAAACATTTCGTCTCCTTACATAATATCTGTATAGTACGGATTTATTTGATCTTTGCAGTGTAGAATGGATAGGTCTCATTATCATGACAAATTTTGATTACTGACGTGAAATTTGCACTTTACTACGAACATTTTCACATTACTGAGTTTCATTTAACATTATAATGTAAAAAATGCATTACAAAGACTATTTGTTCTTCTTCCTGCGATATTTTCCTTACTCATGTCAAAAAACACGTACTGGATAGGATAACCTGTAATATTTTCATTCCTGAAAGGCATTTATCTCTCGTGGATGACGTCACATTTTCTGTCCAGTCTGGAATGTATTCTTAACATTACAGAACTGAAAACCTTCCTGTCGTTACGTACATTTATTGCGTACTACAGATTTTTCATAAAAAGACGAAATCCAGCATTTGTATCTCCACTTCGCCACATGATAAATCAACATTATAATGGTTTCAAGTCCAAATGTACGTAATTTAAGTACGGAATCACGAAAAAATCAACTTTACATGTCTTTACTGTTAAATTTTCTATGAAAATTTTCCTCAGTGCATTGAAATATTGAAAAAGGTCACGCACAAACCACTTTGAAATGTTGTGTAGGCCAGTTTAGCATTTTATATAATTGCGTTAACAATGTTTATACGCAACTTGTGACGACCGACTTATTACTATTATTATTATTATTATTATTATTATTATTATTATTATTATTATTATTATTATTATTATTATTATTATTATTATTATTATTACGCGTATTATTGATCACCATCTGACCATTTCTGGTATTAAGCTGCCGACGAAGGGAGTTTAATAGGTACCAAAGGTGGAGGTTATGCCTTGTATTATTTGGTGAGGTACATTGAACTCTCTCTCGCTAATTATAATTGAACATATAATATTTTACTAGTGTCTGCTTTTCTTATTTTGTGTAATTGTTATTTGCTTGTTTTTAAATTAATTATATGAAAACTCAACAGCAGTTTGTTTACTTTGTTACATATTTAATATTTACGTTAAGGCTATTTTATTTGCTGAGTAGAAAATATGTCGTTCAAGAAGAGCTTTTCTAAGAGAGGCAAGTGAACGGAGTCAAATGCCCCTGAAAAGCCACGTCATTGGACGCTTCAAATTTCTTGAATCCACTGCCAAAGAACGGAGAGAAAGGATCGGTATAATTGCTGTGGAGGTTAAAGCCCTGTGGGGTAAAACATTGAACTTCCCATATGTATCTGATCAAGCCATTTGCGCAAAACTAGCAAACCTTCTGAAAGAATATGATCGCTGCAGAAAAAAATAAAACTTTGATTCACTGAATGAACTGTTTGACGTGACCAAGGTGAAAGGCGAATGGATGTACAAAGAGGATAAGAACTTCAGTAGGACTGTGCCCTTCTCTCACGAAAATTTTTTTATCCTTGGGATATGTATACAGGTATATACGGGCTTACGATATTTTTTATGTGTTTAGAGGGACTTCTTTTTACCTGTTTGTGGACCAATAATGACGTAATTTTACCCATAATTCACCTGAGTTTCATTATATAAACACAATGCATTCTTATTTTCCCTGTTCATTTTTATTAAGCATTAGAAACCCCTATTCATTTTTTATCAGCCCACAGAAAACCCTGTTCATTTTTACCAGCCCTGTTTATTTTTTATTAGTCAACAGATAGTCCTGTTTATTTTTTAACACTGTTCCATGTTTATATTTTATTACGCATTAGAAAGCTCTATTTATTTTTATTAAGCAGTAGGAAGTATTATTTATTTTTTAACAGTGCTCAGAAGCACTGATTGTTTTTTATTTAATTTATGACGTATGTGTGACCTTTGCGCTGGCGCCATTACCGTCGCGAGTTTTCCTGCCCGCTTTGTATATCCGCCGCCCGACAGCCGCAGACGCTAACGGTATTTTCCTTTATAGGTACCGGCGCACTTCGTATGTTTACCCAATACTTTAACTTAACTAAGAAGACAAAGTTTACTTACCTTTGTTAACACCACCGCTGCTGTTTATTTCCTGGTTCCTGCCGGCGATTTATTGATGTTGACAATCTTTTTCTTTATGACGTTGAAGAACTTGTTGCGCGAACAAACAAATATTGCGATACCGCATTTTGTAATTTCCTGTTTTAGGATATATTTATAACCTCAGTTGACTTTTTGATTCAGATTATTATTGAATTTAATAAAATAATAATTAATTGAGTGAATATATGAATTTGATATTGTAATTTTATGAAAAGTATAAATATTGTACGTTTATGAATACTATATTTTTATGCATATGAAGCATATGTATTCTTCATTTATCTTATACAGAATGCACATACTTTAGTATAATGTACGTAAATAAGTTTATATAATAGTATATGAAGCATATGCATTCTTCCTTTATCTTATACAGAATACACATACTTTAGTATAATGTACGTAAATAAACTTATACATATAATAGTATATGAAGCATATGTATTCTTCCTTTATCTTATACAGAATACACATACTTTTTGTATTAAGTACCTTTATAATATTATAGGATGTAGAAGTAAAATTAATGGATATAATTTTAATAAATTATTGTAAAAATAATGATAAAAAATTATATATAATAATAAAAAATTTAAAAATTGTAAATATAATAAAATAAAAATGTAGATATATATAATAAAAATAAAAATTGTAAAATATATAACATGTGTTTCAATATAATGATATATATACAATGTTCTATTGATATTTGTATTGTTTGTACTTGATTAACAAAAAATAATTTAATATTTGAAATATGATATTTACGTTATATATAAAAAATCTATTTACAATATATAAAAACTATTTACAACATGAAAAATTTACATGAAAAATCTATTTACAACATGAAAAATTTACAATATATAAAAGCTTTACATTATATGAAAAAATCTATTTACAAAATTTATATAATATATGAAAAATTTAATTATAAAATTTATATAAGAAAAATCTATTTGCAACATTTATGTATGAAAAATCTATTTACAAAATTTATATATTATTTACAAAACGAATGTGTGACTTTGTAGGGGTGCGAAGGCTACGTACTTATTGGTGTTTTGGTAGGCGATGAAAAGTTTGGGAGAAGTTCTTTATGTAACTTAACCGGGAATAAATACAACTGTAGCATGTTTAAGGACAGGATTTAGGATTATCATAATGTTTCCTCCCACATTCATACCTTGAACTATTTACATTTTAAAGCTATATTTCATTTGAATAATATTTACAACCCATTCACACACTCACACGTACATTCTTTACGAACCATATCACGACTAAAACTTTACCCGCAATAACCATACGGTAATGCCCTATAGTTCGTCTCACTGTCATCGTTAAGTCGACGTCTTTTGTTGCCAACTTTTTGATGAGTCTTTGTCTCAGGTCTGGACACAATGATAAACCCTTTCTTACGGGTAATTCTCCCTGGGATGTTTAACACTTTCTTTTCAATTTTTCCGCGGACTATAGAAATGATCGAAATTTATTTCCTGTAACGCGCGATAGTCTAAAGTGATTCTCCGTATCTTATATACATACTCTACTTTACCCGTCCCAATTTCTTTCATGCGGTAGCTATAATTTTTTGGTCCCAAACCTATAAACGCGTTAATTTCCTACCCTTCCGGAACTTCGTCTGTTAGCTCTCCCAGGTAGGAACCCAACGCAAGTTTAGGTTTTTCATTGCGCCGTTGAATAAACATAATAACGTCGGTGTCACAGTATAGTGTGTTTTGGTCCTACAGTCGTCAACAAATCGTAAAGCTTTAGCCGCGCCCATGATGTAATGAACGCTGCAAGTACAACGTTTGAAAACTTTAACGGCTTATTTTCGTTTTCAACGTCTTTATATGTGACAACAGCATGTTTCTCCTCAATGAATAGTACGCTTTGTACTTCGTACTGCGGTGCCCATAGGTAGCCGTAAAGCTTTTCCGGCGTGTCAACAACCACTGATTGTGACAAATCCGTTCTTTGTCCCCATTTGCCGTAGAGCGAATTGAGGAATAGCTTGGCTATGTATCTCAAGCCAGGGTTCAATCCAATATTTTTTCATCTAACTGTATGCCTTCGTGGGCATAATATTCTGCAATATATTTATTTTGCTTTTGCTTTTGCACCAAGCAGGAAAACCAGAGGCTTTCTGCTTTAATATCAGGAAGGAATTCACATAGTCGTGGAAAAGACTATCCGAATATCCCTCCTCAGAACCGAGTAATTCGAATTCCCAGATCTCATTAATTTGCAGAATTTTATAACCATTTTGTAGTGCTCTATGCAGCTCAGGGGTACAATACGTGTCTGTTAAGGCACGTTCGGCATCACTATGTCTGCAATTGTTGATATTACTTTCTTCCATACACGTTTGACATAAACCAAACATAAGTCTACCGTTAGACGTATACGGTAACACCGAAAAAAGAGATCTTTTGGGGGCAAAATGGTGCATTTAACCAACCCATGAATACTTTCCACTTCTGGAAAGTCCGGCTCTTTATGTATTTTAGGCTTCCCTACACTCATCGGCTTACGAGCCATCACATACGGATATAACGATGTTACATCCAGATACTGAATTGTTTCGTTATCGCTACATTCGTACAATGCATTGAACCATTCAGTACGACCATCATGAAAACCTTCTTTAGGTGCAAGATGATCGACAAGGTCCTTACATTGAGTTTTGATAAACTCTTGTAATTTTTTGTCGTTTTTCACCATGCTGTCCCATTCACATTCCCATATCTCAACAACATTGAGATTTAATTTCTTTAGGAATGCGGTTTTTGTGATCGTATTTTCATACCGTTCCTGCATTGATGTAGCATAACGAGAGGAATTGTCAAGAGGCTGATCCCGAAGCGTTGTATAACATTTCCGGCGCCCGTGGAAGTAACACTCATTAAATTCATATGCAATTTTTGTCAGGTTATCAAACCCATCGACCTTATATTTACCAAAAGATCGTTCCAGTCCATTCCCAGAATGTTGAATTCTTTTTCCTTCGATACGTTCCAAATACCGTAACCAATACATTGCTTTTAAGCTCTGCTGGTCACGGGGATCGAACCCGAGAGGAGGAATAACTGGAATCGTCTCTTCAGGTAAGTATGTAGACCGATACGTTAGTATAGCCAAACTTGCAATAGTGGACGAAGAAATAAAACATTGAATACCGTGAGTTTTTTCCTCGATCAAGTTTGAAAACTTGATGACCGCTTCAGCGAGGATTTTAACATCGTTGCGGCAGTACATTACCATCTCCTTGTGCAGATCATACTGCTCACGACTCAAAGCACGTTCTTGGTGCCAGGTGATTAATTGCTGTCGTTCGGAAGAACTCATACTGTCAGGATCAAAAAACTTAAGATCAGGAATCTTACCTACATAATTTTGATTTCCGAAAGTATTGAACAAATATGGGAAATATCCCTTTCGTAAATTACCGCGCAAGCCTAAAGTTTTGGGTAGTTTTGACAGCTTAATACCCTTATAGATGTACGTATCCCGGAAAATAATTTTAATACCAAGCCGCATTTCAATAATTTTTTGACCCTGCATAATAAGTGTTGGAGATAAGCAATGTTTCTCTATTAAATTCCTACAACTGAACTGGACATCGTAATTAGAACCATTGTGCGAAAGCACAATGATTTTTTGAAACTTTGGATGATGCATTAATACGAAATTAATGAACGTTTTACCTGTTCATTTCCACAAACAAAGCATGGATTATCCAGCTCTGTGTCCTTGCAAACATGACATATATTCCTGCAAACCACATAGTTAACGCAGTGTTCTTGTTCCTCACATTCATTCTTACGAAGTAACATCGTTTCCACATCAAATACGATATATAGGAATCTATCAATATGTGATTGACTGGACTTCTGAACCTAACAAATATGGTCAACGTTTACGTGCTTTTCACAAGACTTACACAAACGCTCACCACATTCATGCTCAGATTTCCTACGACGTAAATCGTAAATTTTAGCACACTCGGTACAAAACCTCGTTGTTCCACATAAACTCTTGCCACGTCCAATTACACGCTTATGATTCGTAAAGCATTCAGCCGAAGGAAACAATCTATGACAAACTGTACACTTTTGCTTAATATCATCAGCACATACCTCGTGGTACACTTCGCATGCACTGCACTTAGCATTACATTTATGGTATGCATGATTATATCCCTGTAAACAATGTTTACAATATCCTGTTTTGTCCAAAAGGGTGTAAAGTTCATAACGGCCTTTCTCGTAGAGGATGAGGATTTGTTTTTTCTGCTTTTACTCCCGGATAAATTACATAGTACTCGCGGTTCATAGTGTTTCTTTCAAATAGTACGATTTGGTTGTTGGGTGCCGGGTATTGTTGAAATTTTTCACATCATCAATAGTACAACAATTTTGATGTTCAATGGTAATCCTTGGCTTGCTTAAGTAAACGTTCAGGGTGATTTTTTAATTCATACACATAGTTATAACGCTAATCAGCCCTGCCCATCCCAAGGATGATGCTCTTGGGAAGGCAGTATATATCCTTGTTCAACGGGATGGTACTTTGTTCATGATGTGTTAAGATCAACGTACTTATTAGTGCCACGTGTTCGACCTCTTCCCTTGCGAGGATTTAGAGTGTGTATCCTAAAGATTACTGAATCCCCGAAAAGGAAGTGTTCGTTACTATTAAGTACGTTCTCTACTGATCTAAAGAAGGCCTCTGGGTTCAATTCCTTTATAGGACGCAACGTCATGTATACTGGTTTGTTTATCGTCGAGGCAAAGCTCTCGATAACCATACCAACATACATGTTATCGTCAACGTCGTTTAACGCGTGCTCCTTTACATACTCAAAGAGTTTTTGCACATAATCAACCGAGTCTTCGATTCCTTTGTTACGCATGCGTTTTATAGTAACTCCCTTTCCCCGCAAGCCAAAATAAGGATAGTGCCTGGTTCTACTATTCACAATGCGAAAGCAATCCCTTTTGCCTGCACCATACAATGTACGTTCAGGTGTAGAACATGTACTATGTCCTGGTGCAGAACTAGGACCTGGCAAATTTACAGGTTCAACCATGAACTCGACAGAGTCATCTATAGTTAAGCCAGAAGTCTTCTCTGCAGATACCAACTCTCTAAATTTTTCATACGCCAATTCCCGGATGTTATCTTGTCGGAAGAATCCCACACGATATAAATCAACAATATCCTTTGCGGACTTACAACTAGTCAAAATAACAACCAGGTCATCACTAAAATGCACCAATAATGCTTGTAGTAAACGCGCGTATTGCTCGTTATACACACGCACCCCTAACGCGTGACATTGCGTCACCACCTCCCACGTAAAGAAAACTTCTCCTCCATCATTATATTTACGAGATTCCACAATCTGCAACACAGCTTTAATTGTGTTGGTGCCATCGTATGATTTAACAGATGCCATTGCTGAATCTAATTTAAACAAACAATTAATTAGTTATTTCACCTTATTATTAAATATAGTATACACTAATTTATATCGCTCGGATATTTTAATTTACTTTTATGTGTAAACTTTAATTGTGGTAACTTCCTAAAAGACGATGTTTACACCTCGAAGTACAAAAAATAAACTGAACTATGTTTTCACGTAGGATCAAATTTGTAGATTTTCAAACCACTATCACGACCAAGAGCTCACACACGTCCTCTGAAATGAACGTTGTACAATTTTGGAATTTCTCTAACAGAATCAATGAAGCGCTGTTTTTACGGTGTTACTACCTCGAGTGCCTATGACAAAATGATTTCCACTTGTCCTATGGACGCTTTTTATACCTTCCTAATATCCTTACTCGTCTATTTATTCGGGTATCCAAAAGAACACGGAGACACATCCGCACGGTAGAACTGCTTCCTGTAGAATGAACGGTTGACGATTCCGAGCTTCTTATATACACGTAGATAATATAAATTCTCAGAATTTCTCACGGACTTCTCCAACGATAACTATGACTTATAATTTACCAAGTAATTTCCTCGAAAATACTGTTTTACTTTATCAGTTAACAACACTTTCCGATAACTAAATGACAACACGAAGAGACGTCTTCACCGTACAAATTCTTCTGCTATACTGACCGCCGCGCGCTTTTCCCCCTCTCATATATACGCTGATATTGTAAATTCCCAGAATTCCACACGAAATGCTCCGACGGTAACTAGGAGTTTTATGATTTGCTATGCGTTTACCGCTGATACTATTTTAAATTTATCACTAAATGCGCCTACACTTTTTTGATAACTAAATGACAACGCGAAGAGACGTCTTTACTGTACAAATTCTTCTGCTATACTGACCGCCGCGCGCTTTTCCCGCTCTTATATAGACGCAGATATGGAAAATTCCAAGAATTCCATGCGAAGTTCTCCGAAGGTAACTATGACTTTATGATATAATCCACTATGTGTTTACCGAAATATGATTAAGTGTTTATTCTACAATAGTTCGGGACCACCAAATCTAATTATATTTTCTGATAACAATGTCCCGGAGAGTACAAGTAGAAAAGTCTTTAATCTAGCAGTACTTTTTCTAAAGTGAATTCACGCGGTTTGTTACGTGCTATTTATACTTTTGCAAAAATATAATCTCGTACCCAGAAACATTAAACAACGAAAATCTCAAATCCAGAAGAATTAAATCACGTATGAACGAAAGTATTTTCTAAAGTAATACTACTATTTTACAACATGTATAATTTAAACTATATTGACATGTGACATTCTCGAAGTTTTCCGATCTTAAACGAATGTTTAATTTTCACGGACATTAATATTTTCATATTTGAAAGAGAACACCTATGATGTAAACATTTTAAGGAATAAAAATCATAATCATTTCAAAATAACATTAGCAATACGAACAACAAAATAGTAGTAAACACAATTTAATGAAAAAATAGCATAGTAAACAACAATGATTAAATAATATAGCAACAAACAAACAAACAATAAAATAAAAAGGTTAGAAAAAAGGGTTTAGAACAGTTTCAGAACCACAGCATTAGAACTTTATTAGACGAACAATATACCGAAGATTAAAAGAATATAGTGAATTAATCCTAATAGGAAAATGTTAGGTTAGCAAAACCATATTTAATTCACCCAAATACTAAAAAGTATTAGTATAGACATATCAGATTTTAAAAGATACTTAATTATTACAGTTTTATTCAAAATAGCAAAAGATAACATTCAAATACTTAATTGTTACAAATTATAGTTAAGAAAAATTACGTACGGCTAGAATGAAAGCTCTATTAATTACAAATTATAGTTAAAAATCACGTATGGTTCGAATGAATATTCAGTTACTTACAAATCATAGTTAAACATCAATCACGAGAGAAAATTTATTAAGTAGGAATAGCAAAAATTAAAATAATTAAATCAAATAAAATTAGGTTAGAAAAAGCATAATTATTTAAAAGATAAAATATTAGATTTAAAAGACGCATAGTTAGAAAAAAGCATATTAAATTAACAAACAAACCAAGATCAATTAAAATAATTAATATGATAGCTGTTCTACAGTATTCAATGAAATATATCAACAAAGAAAAACTAATATAATTAATAAATATTTTCGTGACTTTTATTATACAATTTGTAAATTTTGATTTATTGTAACTATATTTATAATGCACTAAATGTCACTACTAATGAAAGTTCAGTTAATTTTATTTTTCTACTCTGATAGTTATTTATATTCTAACTGTAAACGTTAATGTCTATTTTTCAAATGAATTAAATTTTTCCAATGCAAAAAGTGTAAATTAAAAATGCAATTTTTCACATGTTTACAAGAAACTCTTTTATTGTGAATTAAAAATGCAAACGTGAAACTGCAATTCTTCATATGTTTACATCAAACTCTGATTGCAAAATAAACGATAATACAAAATATAATTTTACATGTTCTTCAAATATTTATTAATTAAATTGTGTACTTAAACACATGTAAAGTTAGTTTACTCAAAATTATTTGTTAGTATGTCTTTAATTATATAAAATTTTATATTATAGTTTCATTAAGTTAAAATTATTTTTAATTATTTAGTCATAAAATTTTATTTATGTAATCTTTGAACTAAACATTTTAAAGTTTGCCAAATACAATTATATAAACACTCACCACCGCTGGTTGGATGTAGATAAGTTCAACAGGACACGCTGTAACACTTTCCAAGTCGACAGTTATATACTGCTAGTAATACTGAAACAATAAAAAACATTTATTAGTATACAATTTCAGTTCTATATTTACCATTTGGTTACAAATTTAATGCATAGTAAGCTATTTAGTATTCATTTTTATCAACTTTCAGTTTAACAATGAGTTTTAAATTTATTAATGAGTGTTATTACAAATAACGTAAATTGTGTTTACTTTAATGAAAGCAGGGGTGGATAATTTAACGGAACTGTAACGTAACGAAAATAGTTCTCTGTAACAAAATTATTGGTTATTTAATGTAGGTAGGTACAAGGTATACCACCAATTTTTGTTACGACACCGTAACGTTATTCGAGCATGTAACGTTATTGTACCGTAACTAATTGAAGGAACAAATCTGTTTCGGGTATTCCATTCACGCTTGGTGGGAGAAAATCAACAACTGGTACCAGCTGAATGAGATTCTTTCCTCTGCGGGTATCTAATGGAATGAAAATGTGTGGAACAGAAGCTATTTCGTTACAAATACTATTTGCCACATGAGTAACACAGTTGATCAGACAGGTTTGGTAAAGGTATTGTGTTCATCAGTTACAGATCTTATCAGATCTTTGGAGAGTTCCTCGGACATGGTATCTATTGTATTGTTCTTCACAGGGTCACATTGAATTTCGTTCTTCAGGTGGTGAAGCAGAATGAATATTTCACTTTCATATGTTGTTATTGCAAATATGAAATAGAGACAGGGAGAAAAAAAGAGATCGATTTCTGTGAATATCATAGGAGGAAGTCAGTCACATACAACGAAAAAGGCAGGTGAAAGGGGATAGCAGGGTCAGGGGGAAGCACAGAGTGAGACAAAAGTAGCAAAGGGGAGGGAAAATAGACAATCTCTTTCATTCTTCATCTTGCTTTGTTTTCGTAGCGCTCTTCGCTGTCCACAACAAGAGTAGGATTAATTTATGTAAGAACTGTTCCATTAATGGTGGGCGCAAGCCTGTGAAAATCATATTATTATTATTAAAACAAAGCCCACAAAATAGCTAGGAAATTGTGTGATGCATGGCCACGTCATTGGCTATCAATCTGCATTATTTTTGGAATGTTTCACCGTTGTTTGCTGATTCTTAATCCAGGCACATCCCCAATTTGTTCACTATATTGAATCAAACTATATTATAATTATTATTATTATTATTATTATTATTATTATTATTATTATTATTATTATTATTATGTCTAGCGAGCATAGCCTAGTGGCTAGCGTTCTTTCGCAAAAGGGAGATCCTGGGTTCAAAGCTTGTGGCCTGCTACCCTGACCGGTTTTACCAGTTTTTTTCGTTGTTCCACAAAGTGAATGTCGGGATGTTATCTTTAAGCATAAATCCTCTCTGATTTTCTCCTTTCCTTTTTCCATTATTGATGTTAAAATATTCTGTTGTAAATTGGCCTTAGAAGCTGCATTTGAAATATTTTACATAAATAAATGAATGTTTAGAGCACGCCAGGCACGCGCCCAGATTTTTTTTTAGGTATCCGAAGATTTTTGCAGGTCTAATACGTATATGTAGTATTTAACCTGTGTTATTCAACACCCGAAAAGACGACAATTGTTAATTAGTGCCTCTTATTAAACATGATAGAGCTAAAGATATTAAAATTTTTAGCCTATGTCAATCATTTCGATGACAAAGAAGTATACTTATAGTAAGAAAGTTCACACATGTTCGTCGACTTGCGAAGTTTTGTGGGGAGGAATCTGAATCCTGTGGATTCCCACATAGGCCTTGGTTTCAATTCCCAGTGGGAGCTAAAGTACTTTTCCGGCGTTGATTCAGTATCTTGAGACAATGGAAAAGCTTACGGTAGACTAGCGGAGTCCGGTTACGTGCTATGTGCCTTCCTTTTACTTAAGGAATAATGCTGTTGTTTGAGGTTGCAATTCATCAAGTATAAAAGGGGGAAGGGAGTTAGTAAAATCAATCTCATGTTGAAAGTTTACACATGTAGGCCACATGGAAGACAATATTTCAATATACACTATGTAAAATATTTATAAGTCAAAACTTGGTGTATATTTTCGGGTCGCGGACATAAGCTCACCGGCATTAAGCTCACCTATGTTAATGCAAAAGCGGACAAAAGCTCCCCGGACATAAGCTCACCACTAATAATATATTTGTATTATAAGATAATTTACGAAATAAAGAATACAATAATGATAAGTAATTACATTTATAGATTAACTAATTTAATTGCAAAGGAAAATAAACCTGAATAAAATAAATAAGCAACGGAAAAATAGGTTTCTGTAGTGCAATATTTTCACAATTAATATTGAAACCCCAAAAGGTAATAGATTTCTTCCACTTCCGATTTTAGTAGAGGGATTAGAATACAGACGAAATGTATATTTTTGGGACGCTTAACTGATTGCAGAAAACAGCTTCTTGTTATCTATTATAGATTTATTCTATAGCTCTCAACGTTAAAACAGGAAGTTTCTGATTTTCGACCACAGAAGATGGCAGCTATTTTTAGAACGCTGAATAGAATGCAGAAAACCGCTTCTTACTGTTACAATTCCTGTTCTATGGATATGACTATTGAAACCGGAAGTGGTTCATTCCTACGACTTCCGGTTTCAATTGAAGATCAATAGAGGACATGAAAGGTATTCTTGCAGTTGCGTAGCGAGAAACTCATCAAGGTGGCGTTCACACACAAGCATTTCATATATATATATATATATAGATATATATATATATATATACAGGCATGAGCGCCGATTCTAAGGGACCAAGGTGACCCGGGAGCCCCCCAAAGCACATGTAGGCCCCATAATTGTATTTAAGAAGATATAATATTTGGAATAATTTGAATGCAATTTCTTTTAAAATCCTCATATATGCCTTCTCCATCTAAATGAGGCCTCCCATTTTACAGAGAAATCGGCGCCCTTGTATACAGGCGCGGATCCGAGGGAAGGCTATAGGAGCTATAGTCCCCCCTTGACGATCAGGTATACACTGGTTAAAATGGACTTCAATTCTGCTTTACACTGGATAAAGCTGCAAGCTATGGTTTAGCCCCTCCCTTGTACATATCCTGGAACCGCCACTGTATCTATCTATCTATTTATCTATCTATCTATCTATCTATCTATCTATATATATATATATATATATATATATATATGCAGGGCCGGATTTAGGGACTGCAAAGGTGCACTTCCCCCCTTTGTTGTAAATATACACTATCTAAAATGAGAAGCGAGCAGTGAAAATAGCAACACATTCCGAAACTTTTTGCCATCATGTTTCTGTTTGGGGCTTAAAAGAAAGCAGAGCTTTGCAAAAGCATGATTTTCTGAAGGTTGAAGGAAAAGAATTCACCAAGCAAAATAATATAACTTTTGTCAAGTAAGAAAACATAAGGCAAGAGGAGAGAAGGACATTTTTGTCCTGCATTCCACTTGCGTCCCTGCTTAACGGGATGATCTACCTTTTCTCGGCACAAAAAATTTTATATTGGACCTTATGGGAAGAACATGGCTACCGAATTTCCTCAGTTTCTAAGGAACTAGGTATCTCTAATGGGAAAGAAAAATTTTGCAGCATTCTACAGAAGTTTATTAACGGGTTGAAATACTTAAATTGTATATTTGTCTGCTAGTTTAGCAGAAATAAATTATTAAAAACTAAATAAATTAGTTTATTTTTATACAAATTAAAATATGTCTAACTTTGGAGCCAATTATGGTAGAAAGATCAACTTTTTTTGTTTTATTCCTTGAGAAGAAACGACTCTAATAGTTTTAATCACAATCATATCTGATACGCCAATTAAAAAATAGTATTTTAATATAAGTATTAAAGTCCACCTGTCAAAGTTTGACGAGGGTAAGTCACGCCCCACTCTAAGCTTGGCCGCGGAAAGGGCGGGGGTTGGTGAAATGGAGGGGGAAGGGGGTGGATGTCTGAATGAAACAGGTTCTCGACCAGTTTCTGAGATTACCTGTCAGCTGCCAAATACTGTTAGCTATATAGAGTTTGTCTCCCTCAATGGTTCCATACTAAGAGACTGAACGAAGTATCCTCTTTTCCCCGTTACCTCTGGAAGTTCATCAAGATGCATTCTAGAGTGCGCGGAAAGAACAGTATATATCAGAAAACGCTGTTATTTTGGGATTTTTCCCCCCTTCCGGACAAATATTATAGCATACGGTAGTGGCGAAGGGAAGGGGGGAAGTGGGGTGTCCCCACAGGATTCCGACAATGTAAAGTCCTGGCCCTCATATATAGGTGTCCGTAAAAAAATGCCCCCTAAGTTTTTTTTATAATGTCTTGGGAATATATTTCAAATTTGAGGTGTTTTCTTGGTAGCCGTCATTTTCCAATATGGCCGCCGCCCTACGTAAATCTCTCTCTCTCTCTCCATATATATATATATATATATATATATATATATATATATATATATATAGAGAGAGAGAGAGAGAGAGAGAGAGAGAGAGAGAGAGAGAGAGAGAGATCGTGAACCAAGGCACTTAGAAAGATAATTTTGGTGTCAAAGTATAGGTTTCTGAGGCCGATGAATTTAAATATGGCATTGTTTATTGCCACTTAGAAACCTTACAACCTGGAAACACTGTTGTCTAACGATTAACCGTACAAAGTTACAAATGCGTATATGCACGCATTACTCTAGGATGTAGCGTGCTTCCTCAGGACTAAACGAAACCTACTTTTTCTGGTAGCTTTCATCATGACAAGACATATTTTGCATGGTAACATGAGAGAACATTTGTCTAAATCCAATATGGCAGCCAATATGATGGCTAATTACTAGGCAACCAAGTAATGGACTTATTCAAATGCCTGTCAGTCCTAATTGGCCTAGAATCCATTAAATAGAGAATGGGAGAAAGAGGCAGGATACGGTCTCATTGAAGAAGCGTCTCCTGAGGGGGCGAGGGAAATTTAAAATACTCCATTTTTTAATGAAAAACACGGTTTTGCCTCCTTGTCCGCAGACAACACTGCACACCAAATGCTCTATAAGACGTTCTCTAAATAGCCCTGTTAGATCCAATCTGTATTGTGTGTAAACCGTGCATTTTCACGGGGGAACAGCGGAGCTAAAGCCCTGTTTTTTGTGATATTTCTGGTTTCTCGTGCTTACTTCGCTAAGACTAAGCACTGTAAGCCCATCTCTAATTATTCTATAGCAGTGTTAATTTCAGATCATTTCCTCCGGAGGCACCACGCACAGAGGGGGAAAGCGACAAAAAATTGCGTGCTTCACAGAAATTTCTGCGAAGATCTCAAGGACCCGAGGGTGAATTTCATAGCTCTTGGGAGAATTCCCCCCTCAGAATCACCCCTGAAATCATCACTGTCCTAGGGAGTTGAAACAAGAAGCAGGATACGCAAAAAAGAACAAACTTTCAAAGCATTTAAAGTTTAGGCTCGTTGCGCTAAGCGCCTTCTTAGGACGAGGATATGGGAATTGAAAAATGCACGTTTTCTTTTCTTTCTTTCTTTCTTTCTTTATTTATTTATTTATTTATTGAAAAACATGTTTGCCCTTTTTTGTCCCCAGACAAACATGCAGACGACACATACCAATTGTCTTATACAAAAATGTTGCCATGATAGCTCCTATAAGACCCATTTGGAACGGTGTCCATACTGTGCATTGTTATATGGGGTTTCCGCGCTTACCCCGCTAAGACTACGCACTGTAAGTTAGTCTCGATTTATCCTAAAGAGTTGAAACAAGAAGCAGGATACGCAGAAAAGAACATACTTTCAGAATGATGACGTCCTATGGGTGGGACTTACAGCTTAACGTAGGATCCGAACCACTTGTGTCTCCATCGGGAATCAAACAAGGGACTCCTTGATCATAAGGGATGAGCGTAACTATTCATTCACGACACACACATACATACATACATACACACACACACACAGACACATATATATATATATATATATATATATATATATATATATAAGGGTGATCCTTAATTACATGGGCTCAATCGAAGAATATTTAACCGACCCCCAAGCGACCTAAAGTTTGAATGCATATTCAATATGTTATTATATATTTATAGGAAAAGTCTGGAATAATCCCTTCTTACTTTAAAGCGGCTGAAGCGAAAGGGATACAGGAATTGGAAGTAATCCTCATCTAACCCTGAGAAATAGCATGCTGGTGGCCATTTTGAAGTCCCCAATTTTGTATTCGGATTCAAAATTTTAAATGGAAATGATATTTTGTGGCATCTTTTTTGGGTAACCTTCCATTATAAAAACATATCTTCCTTTATTTTCAACTTATCTCTTGGCATTTAATTCTTTTTAGCTTTGAAATAATAGTTTATTATCTTTCAATATTTTTTTCTTTGTAGGTTACAGAAATATTAATAAACTATTACATGCATGTAACAAGGAAATAATTATATATGTTGTTACATAATTACATCCCGTCGAAATACACACCAGCCTATATTAGAATTATTTATATGAAATGAAATTACATAAATAATACCGTTTAAAATGATAATAGAAGAAAGCTGAAGGCTGTGGATAACTAGCCAAATTCTACTGCATCATTAAGCAAATTTTTGTAGCATCTGGATACTTTTTCTGTGTACACTGACTATCTGCAATATGTATTGTTTCTCTTTTTCGTCCTTTGTTAAAATGTTCCCGTATTCTTGTATCAGTTTCACACCTTTCTCTGCAACATCATTCACCACCACAATGTTTTTCAATATATTCAACCCACGTTGAAAGTTCACATCTTCTTTCCAAGTAGATGGGCATGTGCATTTCTTTCTTTACTTTATGGTTTAATTCAAATAAGGGAAATTATTCAACAATCTTATAAATCTGCAGCCCGTACAGAGATATGAACTCACAGACTATTAAGTTTTGTTACTCCGGAGCTTTTATTTTCCATAGTTGATAATTATTATATGTACAAAGATAAGCGGAAAATAAAGGCAGACGTCTGTTTGTCGTCAAAAGCTACCTCAAAATGATATATCATACGAGGTCATTTCTATTTAAAATTTTGTGCCCGAATCCAAGATGGTGGACGTAAAGATATGCCTCATCAAGGTCACTACTCAGTATCAGGTATGGATTTACTTCTACAACCTCTATCCAAGATATGATTCCTTTCCCCCAGCCATTTTTAAGTTACAAGAGTTTATTGCAAACTTTTGCCATATAGGCCTACTATACATTATAAATGCATTCAGATGTTTAGGTCGCTTAGGGATCGGTTAAATATTCTTCGATTGAGCCAATTTTTTTCACAGATTAATTTGATCCGACATGGAACCAATTTAGGGGTTGGGAGCAAAGAAATTCAGAAGTCGAAAATTAAGGACCACCCTAATATATATATATATATATATATATATATATATATATATATATATATATATATATATATATATATATATATATGCAGACTATAATAGACTATTGTACGTGGTAATAAATAGCTACAATAATATTCCAGGAACTTTTTGACTGTCCCCCCGTATAATCTTTATTTTCTAGTAGTGCATTCACATTCAAGGCTACGTCTTTGAAAATCATGTTGACAAATTACAAGAATTCTTTGAAAAACTTCTATCGACTTTTTTCTGTAATAGACTATTGTACATGATTCTAACACAATTACTCAACTATTGACATTTGTAATATCCAACATTTCTAGGATAGCACTGCAAACCTTTGATCACGAAATTAGTTTGAGGTTTCTCATTTAAACAAGCGCCTCTTTTAGGGTCTCTTCTCTTTTACATTCTTGAGTTTCTTGAAGGACCTGCAGCTCTAGGTTTCTGCTCTAGGCCTATTATCTTCTCCACCAAATTCAAAATAGAGGTTCTTCTACTCTTATGTTTTCCCTTGACAACTCTCTACAATATCCAGGAATTTACAGCTGCTGTATCCGTACGTGCACTAAGAATCGTCTTGAACCTACCCGAATGAAGCATTCTGGTCGTTTTGGTTGAGTATGTCAACACCATGTTATGTTGCACAACAGCTCTCCTTCCTTTTTTCCTTCAAATGACAGTTATGATATATTTCAACGTAGAGTATTAAGGACTAGCATCAGGGGCGGATCCAGGACGGACTTCCGGGGGGGGGCGGTGGGTTGTAATACTGCTACTTAGAGGTAGTTTTAAAAGCTCCAAACTCTGAGATGGGTTTTATTTATATATATAAACTAAGAAAGTTTCCTCTTCTCGGGAAGGGGGCGATTGCCCCCTGGATCCGCCACTGACTAGCATATATACTGTACATAGCTAGTCGTGACAAAAAGTATAGACCAACTCCAAATTTCAGAATCCTGCGATATACTTCCGCAATGATTTTTATAGAGGTAGTTGGTGACTACTTCAAATTATATGCCCGTAGCAAAGCCCATCTATAAAAAATTGTTGCGTGAGTACCTTAGGATTCTGAAACATGTAATTTTGGATAGCGCACCTGTTAGTTCCTAAGTGGAGTCTTGACCCGACTACGATAGGTCCGATAATTATTTCTTGTGTGCAGCGGTGATTAAGATACGAATGTCAATATTAATAGGTAATACGATGCGATTGTCTATATATTACCTTTTACAGCCCGTGACGACAGTAAGATTTCTGTGATTCGGCTAATCCCTGTTCTTACTTGCAAATGCCTGATTTATAGCATTTACGCTATTAGTAAGCGCTACTGAGGTCAAAAAGAGTTGAATTAGATTTTTGCGAGGGGCGCATTGTTATAGCATGTTTTCTAACGCACAAAGGGATGTTCTGAATGGGGGCAGCTATGTGTATGTTTAGCCAATAGAGCCATTTGTATCTTCGTGGCTTTGCACTCTAACTCTAAATAATAATAATAATAATAATAATAATAATAATAATAATAATAATAATAATAATAATAATAATAAAATATAACTTTTGCCCCCTGAAAATAACCAGATGGTAAAGTTATGATCGATACATTTTTGGAATTCGAAGCCATTTTAGAATGCTTGTCTATCATCTGGCTATCAGAAATAATTGATCACCATTTTCTCTACATATCTATAATTTTCTTACAGGGTAGAAACACCTCCTCGGAAGAGAGAAAGAGAGAAAAAAAAGAGAGAAAGTGGCCGAACTTGGGCTATTGAACGTGAGGACAGGATGTTTACATTCGCATTGACACCTGCTGTGAAAACGGTCTGTGTACATAGCTGAAAGAGATTTGTGAAGACCCTTCCCTTCATATCTCTCGGGACGAAAACAAAAGAAAAGGGTGGGCGCGGATGCCTTACCCTCGTCAAACTTCTTGACAGGTGGACTTTAATAATTATATTAAAATACTATTTTTTAATTGGCGTATCAGATATGGTTGTGATTAAAACTATTAGAGTCGTTTCTTCTCAAGGAATAAAACAAAAAAAGTTGATCTTTCTACCATAATTGGTTCCAAAGTTAGACATATTTTAATTTGTATAAAAAGAAACTAATTTATTTAGTTTTTAATAATTTATTTCTGCTAAACTAGCAGACAAATATACAATTTAAGTATTTCAACCCGTTAATAAACTTCTGTAGAATGCTGCAAATTTTTTCTTTCCCATTAGAGATACCTAGTTCCTTAGAAACTGAGGAAATTCGGTAGCCATGTTCTTCCCATAAGGTCCAATATAAAATTTTTTGTACCGAGAAAAGGTAGATCATCAATATTTCGGCCAGTAGTTACTGAAAAAGAAGATACAACGTACAAGACAAGTCGAGTCGAGACTGTCGGCGACCGAGCCTAGACATAATATATAATGATCTTTATTCCTTAAGCGATACTTGGAAACAAAATTTGATTTAAATCTGACCAATAGTTACCAAGAAATAAAGTACAACATACAAACAGAGCCGAACCGAGCCTGTCCTTTGCCGAGTCGGCCACCAAGTATAGAGATGTTTATTCTTTGGACAATGGGCTATCTGCACACCAAATTTCGATTATATTTGGCCAGTAGTTACGGGAAAATAAAATAGAACATACAAGGCAAGCCGAGCCGAGCCTATCGCCGACCAAGCTCGGCCATCGCATGTAGTGATCTTTATTCCTTAGATGATTGGGTACTTGTACATCTAATTTGGTTTAAATTTAGCTGGTAGTTACCGAGGAATAAAGTACTACATACACACATACTTAATTACATCTGGAGTAAAACTACAAGCTCCCTTATACTTACTAAGGAAACTAAAAAGAAAAGTTCTAACATTACAAATGGAACATACTTCATGTAAGCAGAATCCACTTTCAACATTCCAACACTAATGGGGAGAGCTTGAGGCGGGTGAGCCCCCTGACTACGCCACTGCACTTTTGAGACACTTGAGAGCTATCCGAATGGAGAAAACTGCTTTCATCTACCGCTCTTGCTCTATGTAGACCAATATTTATTGAAACGAGAAATTATAGTTGAATGAACCACTTTCGGTTTTAGTAGAGAGTTAATAATAGAGATTAAATATGTTCTTACGAAACAGAAACCCGGATCTTAATACGTATTACGTTTTTCGATCTATGGTGATCAATGATCAAACCGGAAATGGTTTGTTTAAAGCACTTTCGGTTTGAGAAGACTATTTTAATAACAAACTCACTTCCTAATTCTTGACTCTTTTACCAAATTTGGTGATGATCCACGAAATACTTTATTTATTTATTTATTTTTGTCACACACTGACACACGCTAATATGTAAATATATAATGGAGTTTTGATAAACCAAACTCTAGTTATTCAAAAAAAAAAAAAAAACTTACAACGAAAACTTGATTTTTGCCATCCCTACACACAATTAATCCGTTCTAACCACAGAAACATCGTACTGTGTGCGTTTTTGTGATAAATATTATAAAATGAAAAGAAATCTATCCTTCCAGAAAACAAAGGAAATAGGCAAATATATAAGAAACATTTAGACTTTTTTTGGTTGTACATTTGTGAGTGGAAGAGATTAAAGCTACTGCTTCGAAGGAGAATCCGTCCGTTTCAACCAACAAAAGATGTAGAAAAGCAATTGGAAAGACATTCCATACTGAGGTTTCAAAGATCATTATCTTTGTTCTACGAAGTATTTTGTTGACACGTGGATCATACCAACTTACGCCGAAAAAGCACATTCAGATAGTTGTGTCGTAAAGTTGTGGGAAAACAGTGGGAAGTGGGAGTGGAAAGGGAGACTGCTCAAGGCATAAATGATTATGAAACTGGAGGGGTAGACACGGGTTTCACTTTTCAAATTGTCATAATACATCCCTCCTCAGCATTTGTTCTTCAAAGAATGTCATCCATAGTAATTCATGAGGTTTGCAAGTGAACTTTTGACTCTTTACCTGCAGTAACTCAATACGGAAGAATGCATTACAATTAATCCAAGTAATTAGGTGCAAAATTGTGACAGTCATCTGAATGTATTACTCTTTGGCAACAAAATTACCAGTTCCTAAATGCAGTATTTTAAAAGATATTTATGAATTAAATTTTACATGTTATCTTATGAAGATTCTGAAGCCTCTGATGATGGGAAGACATCCCCTTAAGCTGTAGGTCATGTCTGACAGTGGCGTAGTCAGGGAGGATCACCCGGCTCAAGCCCCTCCCCCCATTAATATTGCGATGTTGAAAGTGGATTCCGCTTACATATAGTATGTTCTATTTGTGATCCTGATGTTAGGACTTTTCTTTTCAGTTTCCGGCGTAAGCTGACCGGATGTTGTACTTTTACTCCAGATGTACTGTAATTATGTGTGTGTGTATGTAGTACTTTATTCCTCGGTAACTGTCAGCTAAATTTAAACCAAACTTGACGCGAAAATACCCAATCATCTAAGGAATAAAGATCACTACATGTGATGGCCGAGCTCGGCCGGCGATAGGCTCGGCTCGGCTTGCCTTGTATGTTCTATTTTATTTCTCCGTAACTACTGGCTGAATATAATCGAAATATGGTGCGCAGATAGCCCATTGTCCAAAGAATAAAGATCGCTATACTTTACAAAGCGACAGGGCAAAGGACAGGTTCGCCTTTACAACAACAAAAGAACTACGAATATATTTTGTTTGACGGAAGGTGAAAGGGCTGAAGTATAATCTTGGGTGTGAGAATGTATTCATTTGGCCCTGTACATTGTCAGTTATTCGCTTCAAACGCCATATTTCTTACCTTTTCATGCCGGCATATGTAATGACCAGAGCCCGGATCTTGTTGACAAGTCAACTTTTTTCTATTACGCATAGGACAAGGCAAATTCAAATAAAAACGTTATCCATCAACTCTAGGTTCTAAAAATAGTTTTTTAGGGTCAACTTTTGGTCACTTTTTGCCGTTTTGAAATTTTAGGTCATTTTTTAATATTTTAAGGTGACTTTTAGGTCACTTATGGTCTTTTTATTCTTTTTCTTCTACATAAGGAAATCTTTAAATGAACACCGTCTATAGATGTGGAAAAGACGAATAATCTCTTTTCTTGCTTCCTGACTGTTGGGGTGGAAAAACTGCATTCTTAAGAAGCTAATGAAAACTAAGCTGTAGCTGGTTAACGAAAGATGGGGCTTGGTAGGTGGCCAAACAGATAGTTTTGGGTTGTTGACCACAAAAAATGTGATCACGTGAATAACTAAAAATGGATTAGAAGGCGTGCACAGATTTTAAACAGGTTTTTATCTATATTATTCTCATGTAGTGTACAATTGGGAACTTTTATTGTTTAAGAGTGCTTGTTAGTTTAAAGTCGGGAGTTAATTGACGCTTTCAATACTTAGGACCTACAATGCCGTACAATGGACTGATCAATAAAAATAAATGATCAATGGAGTGCAACTAACTGAAACGATTTTTTTTTTAATATGAGTTAGAAATGTTAATTAAAAATCCAATGGATATTTAAAAATGTCAATGTTTAACGAAATAAACGTTTAAGAAAACGCAAGTTTTAAGGTCAATTTTTGTGATTATTAGAGTCATTTTACCGGAATTTTAGTGTCATTTTATAGGTCACTTTTTAGAAAATTTTAGGTCAACAAGATCCGGGCCTTGGTAATGACTTCTATATATTGATTTGCTATACGTATATTACAGGCACGCCACGAAACCTCAAGTCTGAATCTAGCAACAAGATCATATAGTTTTTTTCTTTTTTCTTTTCTTTCTTTCTTTCTTTCTTTCTTTCTTTCTTTCTTTCTTTCTTTCTTTCTTTCTTTTTTTTGCAAGATATAATTTATGCAAATGTCTATCGCCAAACTGAAATATTCAGTCATCATTGGCGATCTGGCGATCGAAAATTCCAACCTGGCGACCAATTTGGTACATGTTTTTTGTTTTATATTACTTAGGCACCAGACAAAGGTTGGAAAAAATAGTTTTTTTTAAAAAAAAAAAGAACAAAACGTGTTTAAAACATAAAAAAAAGATGTTCAAAACGTTTTAAACATGTTTTAAAACACAGACGAAAAAAAAAACATGTCTTAAACATTTTGAACAGTTTAAAACACGATTTTTAACATGTTTCAAAATCATGTAATAACTTATTTCTTAGGACTTTTTGCTCTTTACTAGCAACCGACCTTTTCATTTATTTTATCCTGATTAATAACACTGTGCTGGGAACAGAATATTTCAGTATAGATTAGTAATTCTCAACTTATTTCATATTCCAACCCCTTTTTATTACACCCTCTTGCCAGTGATTCTCATAAGTACTTTCTGGGTTGTAATTAGCTTTTTAGGTAGATTTTAAAATCTACCTACTGTGGAGATTTCACACAATCTATCAATATGCATGGTGAAACAAAAGTCCTCACCACCCTTGTGCGTTGAGAACGGTTGAGGGAGAATGATGAAACTTTTAAGTGGTCTGACACATCAGATAGTGCTATCAAACATCATGGCTGGCATCTTTGATTGGAATTCAAAATTTCAAATACAAATGGAGTCATGTTACGTGTTTTAAGGCTAGAACTTTACCAGAAATACGCTTGTGCGGTTACTTTAGCCTTAAAACAAGACATTTCGGAGTTACTGCTTCTGAAAATTTTCTAATTATGCTCTTAGGGGCTAAATTCGCGTTTCATGGAGGCGGGTGTGATTTTTAATTGCAAAAATTTGATTACTATTTCAGAACACTCATACTAATAAAATTATCTTAAAATAATAAATTTTCGAAAAGTAATGATAGTTTGAAGCACACTTCATGTTGTGCTAACTTTAGAATATTTTCTGCAAGCCTATGTAATTGGTTGTTTTTTAAGTCAATAATTCATTGAAGAAAAGTAATATTTGAGGCGTTCAGAGCACTAGGGATCCAAGTCCATTTTCAATAAGGTTCAGGTTTGCTCAGCAAATGAATTCTATTTCCAAACGTAATATTTTCGCAGTCAAGAGTCCGCAATAAGTATAACTAAAACCACGTTAAAGGCCGTGGGATAGTTTCATATGACAGCCGCTAGATAGGGGCGTCAATGGGACAGGAGGGCATCCGCCCCCACCCCACCCTGAATTTCAGACTTTGGGGGCAGTAAGGCAGTTTTAAAAACCTTTCGATAAGCAAGATCCAACAAAATAAGTTTGAAGTCCTTACACCGAATAAATAAGGAGGAAATACAGATGATCGAAACTGGAAAGTTGTTCCAATAAATTATGTCGTTTTTTCTTCCCGTAAAACTAATGTTAAGCGATTCCAAGTTGTACGGAGACTGACAAGGTACATTCGCGAAGTGTTCCCTCGGGATTCGTGTAACATTGATTCAAATGCAAAGTTCTCCGTGGCCCAATGTGTATTGTACTAATTTAAGCGGCCCATACCGGCAATTTCCATATTTATGGGCCTTCATATATATACGGAATTCAATCATACACTACTATAACACTCGGACACAAAGTTGCCTTTAGTTTCTTTAGATTTCACTGGACATGAATGGCATATGCAGAACAAATTGAATCAAGTACTCCTTCTCTGATATATGTTACCCACCTTGGCCGCCATCTTGGATTTAACTTTCGGTTTTTCAAATGATACATCAAATTAATGTAAACTTTTCTCGGAATTTCAATGGTGTACTGAGTTTTATCGTAGCTTGTATATACCATTAAATGTCAAGCACTTCATATTGAACCAAATAAAAAGTTGTGCAGGGCCCCGTGTGTATATGCAATCTTTTATGTGTTATCGTTGATGAAATATTCTCTGAACTTATATACATACAGACACACAGATGTCAATACGGAAATGGTAGGTCTTCACCCAAATCTGGCCGTATCTGGATCTACATTAGGCATTTTGACAGAATACAATACTTCCTTATTATATTATAACATGGAAGTAATAACAATCACTCATGGAAATGTAATAAGATTATGACACCTATGTTGTAAGGAGTTTACCAGTTAGAAATTGTTTTGATTTGTCAACATCAAAAACAGTGGCGGCGGTTGGACGTTAAAAGTGGGGGGCAAGACATGATCTGACTATTTAATATCAATGTTAGTTTTCCTGGTTGCTTGTAACACTTTGTTTGTCGAAAGGTTGTATAACTATTAGGATACTGTCTTTTTCAGTTATACCGTATATCTTGTTTCAATTTTATTAAGTAAATTGACAAGAGCAACGCACGTAGATACTAGCCCTTTGTACTCTTAAACAACGGAGGTGTAAGAAGAAATTTGATTCCTTGCTCATGAATATCTGTCTGGAAAATTGTGTGATCAGATTAGGGGCCTATTTAATAACAAATTTGCAAAACAAATAAACAGAAAGGATAATATTAATCAAATAATCGTAGTAATGAATAATGAGGCTTGTTTTGCAAAAGTTATATTGAAACTGGAAATTAATGAACAACTTATATTTTTAATTCCACGAATGCTATGTGTGTTATTACTCTTAGAATGACAGTGAATACTAAAAGCATATGCTACGACATTTAAAGAAATACTTTTGCAGCTTCCCGAAACATGTTCGCTGCCATTAAGTACATTTTTCACTTTCTTGGAATATATCAAAACTCAGTAATACTTAGAGTCGCTCCACATTTCAGTTATACAAAATAATTCTAAAACCTAGAATTATGCTGAATTCACTAAATTTAATTGTATATACCAAACTGTATATGTACACCTCTAATCTCGTATATTGCACTGCAAAATTAATATTCCTTACTGAGCTCATTCGTGGCTAAGCGATTAGCGTACGCCCCTAAGATGGGAGACCCGAGCTCGATTCCTGGGGGGAGCTCACGTGGTTCTGACTCCACGTTGATCATTAAGTCCACGTTTCATATAACTTCGCTGCTGAACAGGATGTTAAACTGAAAAAATTAAATCAAAATATTATTATTAGAAAGAAGAAAATACATTTTAGGAACTGTCGATTTTTGTACAATTAAAGAATAACTTGTGAAGGACTTCTTTTCTTGCGAAATGTTATCTCAATTAGTTCCAGAGCGGCTGACTAACATATCGATCAATTGCAAGAAGAAATCAAAGTACGTCCGAATTGTGGCGCTCCAATAGGTTAATTTTTGGGCCATTTTTAGTGACAGTTCAAACGCAATTCCTGTAGCTTTCTTAATTCCACGGGAAGACAACTAATACGTACAAATATTTTAAGGCATCATTTTTATTCTATGAACCAATCATACCTACAAAACTTTATATTTCCAAATGAAACTATATACATTAATGGGCAATTTCAAAAAAGTGGGGGGGCAGCTGCCCCCCTTTGCCAATTACCGGCATGGGCAACTAAATTTAGTACAATACACATTAGACAGCAGAGAACCTTGTATTTTAATCAATTTTACACGAATCTCGAGGGGACACTTCACGAATGTACACCTTGTCTCAAAAAGGTTGAGCGCATTCTTTATTGGTGTTTTGAGGCAAAAATTTTCAAAGTCCAGCTTCGGGTATCTTCGGGAAAAAGTAAGCCAGGTTCGAACCTCCAAGCCAGCCTTTGCAAAAGGAAAAAAGTTTGCAGATGTTTTTTTCTTCTTTTAAATATAATAAGACTTGTTGTCAAGTGTTTAAAAAAGCAACATTGATTGAAATACTAAATGATACAATATTTCGAAACGCTTTTATTAATGTGAGCACATGCTTGTTTGTCATTTAGCTCTCTATACGTAATGGAACATTTAAATACGTTAAAGAATCTTTCCATATGTAAAAGAATGCTCAAAATTAAGAAATAGAACATAATTATCGCCTGAGTACTAAAATAAAACTCAAAGTAGAACAGAAACTGCGTTTGTAATGGATATGAATGTCATAATCATCTTGAGATCCGTTATACGTTGCTAGAAGCTTAGTTGTAGAAGTCCTTGTGTTAGCTCATTGATAAGCTGTCGGATTTCAAATCATATGGTTGAGAGTTCGATTCTCGTCTGGGCCAATACTTTTTTAAAATTACATTTTCCGCAATGCATGAAAAATTATATAAAATAATTACATTAAAATACATAAGTTGTTTATATATAACATAATAATTGCAGAACATAGTAATTATTATGTTTAAAATATAACATCTGAGATAATTTTCACAGTAGGTCGGTATTATATATGAGGATGTAAATACAAGTTAAGAAACTCGTTCAATAGCAATAAATAAATCATGTAGTGTATTTATTTGCAGCTATTTGTCATATAGAGAGTAATTCTCAACATTCATAATACAGAATGTCATTTATGTTCTTGAAAAGTTATTCGATGCATAAACAGAGGGTATAAACAGAGAATCCAAAGTCGGAACGCTCGCAAAAAAATTCATGAACCCCAATGGTCACGTGAGCAGACTGGAATTGTGCTTATGAAGCATGCCACAGCAGAAAGTCTTTACATAGATTTTCAATTCAATTCCTGATATATGCTTTTGCAATGTGGAAGTGGTGATGCTTTGAGTCGCCCTCTCTCTCTCGCTCGCTCGCTCACTATCTATTTATACAGAATATAAAAGTGGATTTATGTGTGTGTTTCAACATAATTCTAATATATCTAGAGCAATTTTAACTATATTTCTTACAGTCTGGAAAAAGAGTACTGTCGGGATACATATCAAAAATGCTAGAAACGGGTCGATATTAGTATCGAATCCATAGTTTCGTGGTCGCTTAGGTGAATAGCTCTACTTTCAATTCAAGTCTAATTAAGCTCCCATTAGCACCCAGGGTGGTTACGTAGCGACATAAAGATATCAAAATCAACCGATATTAGAATCGAATCGTAAGTTTTCAGCGCCGCTAACAGTGTAGCATTTCCCATTAGTCCACATTAGTCCCATTGACTAGAGGGTAACATATTTGCAGAGTGCAAATTTTAAAACTTGAATAATATTTTAATTTTTTCCGTATGAAAAAGTTAAAAATCATGAGCAAATATACTATTTCACGAACAATCCTCTTTTACTATTCTAATATGTTTAATAATTGCGTAAGAAATGTAATAGTAATTCAGAACATGTTTCACAGTTGTTATTTTTTGTTACATAGTTGTAGCTATAGCATGTAGTGAGTGGAATTTAACTGTAATAAATTCAGTAATTAACCATATTCGAATTAAGTTTTATTTTTAAGTTCGGAATGAAGGGGCGGAGAAATATGTAGTTATTGGCGGCACCGAGCTTTTCTACATTTTACTTTCAAGATCTCCATTTTTCTTTTGTCATTTGTTCAGTCACTTTTGGATTGTCATAGGATAGTAGGAGTTGGATTTTGGGATGCAGCCTGTGAGATTCTAGAGGAGCTAACTGCTTGAAAAAATATTTTTGAATCATCTGTAACATATGAAATAAGGATATGTATCATAAAAAATTGAAAGTAACTATGTCTGCGTAATCATCACGGTCAAATTGCAAAGTCAAATGAATTGACGTTTGGTATATAATCAGGCTCCAATCCCAACTGGGAAGTTATCATACGCGTGTCACTTTCATTATAATACATATCCTTAGGGGGAGTAGAAGTCCGAATTTTTGCGAAAAATTTAGTATCTCACAAGCCGTTCAACTGAGAGCTGAAATTCAGCATACAACTCTTTTTAAAAATAAAGAGAATATGCCCTGGCATTTTTTAAAATTGTCTTTTATGAGCGGGGGGACGGGGGTGCCTTTTCTATATAGTGGAAATTAATAGTTGGTTGATTTGTAAAAATAATCGAAAACGATTGATATTAGTTGAGAAAAAAATTGAGTAATGCAAACTAAAGTTCTTTTTGAATTTTATACCCACTGCTTTCTATTTATAATTGCTGAAGCTGGTGTTTAATATATGGAGCGTTCCGAGCATAACGCAATCAAGCCATAAAGTTAGAGAAAATGGCCATAAAATTTGTATTCTAAACGTAATTACATGGGCATTTTCAATTTTTTTTTTTATTTACGTTGGTCTACTTTTCCTTGATTCGAAACTTTTAAATTTCACCCTATTTTCTACTGAATGTGTCTGTAAGGCAACAAAGAAATAATTACATATGATAAATTTAAATTCATTTTTAATCGGAAAATGAGAAACACTTTGCCATTATATATCGTAAAGGTCAGACCCACCAGTATTGTAACAAAGAGGTGCTTGAGCCAATGACGGTAGAAATTCAAACTCCGATAAGTGATAATTTCACAGTCTTGTTTTATTACAAGTGTAATCTCTTTAGTCAATGGAGAGGAGGACGTGGGACATCGGTCAGAGTTGATGTCGATGGGTTTTGGTGGGTCGGAGTTGGTCGCAATGGTTCAGAGTGGTTCATAGTTGGTGGTGGGTCAGAGTGGATCACGATGGTTGATGGGTCAGAGTGGGCCAATGGGTCATTTGGGTGGTGGGTCATAGTGGGTCATGGTGGGTCGTGGATCAAATTTTCATTGACCCACACCATCTCTGGTTAAAATTGTACTAAAGATAAGAGGCACCGAAGATGCATGTATAGTACTCAAATTTTATGCTCAAATTTTGCGCATGGATAGTACTCCACCAGAAAGCAATAAATCTGAAACGGTTCACGGTATCACCTCCTAGAACTCGAGATGTAGGGGTTTGTCTGATTGGCTAAATTAAGACGTCAATGATTTATCCTTCAACAACCAAGCTTTTTATGATCGTTTCCGTGGGGAAGTCAGAAGAACACGTGCCTAGTAATCGTAATATTGATAGTTCGCGTCCACCCCGGCGTATTTGTTTTGTGTTTTTTGGATTCACCTAAATATAAACAAATCACACATATAGGCATTTTAACATATTTTGGGAGAGTAATTTTTGTGGTTCGTTGGCGTTTCATCGCGTCTCTGCCGCTGGTAGTAAAGTTTTCAAAATTGAACTTGGGCCATCACGGATCGTCGCTGCGGGGCCACCAATTTCTGGCGAGAGGTTAATAGTTGACCATCTGTACTCCACCGACGCTTACAGCTTAGGGTAATGAACGATGTCCTTGCCTTGTAGACTTCATGACTACCGACGTCGGCAGTCAACTAGCTTTTAGTATTCCTTTATTAACCATCTATCGTTCATGTTTGTACACGGTGTTGTCATAATAATAATAATAATAATAATAATAATAATAATAATAATAATAATAATAATAATAATAATAATAATAATAATAATAATAATAATAATAATAATTATTATTATTATTATTATTATTATTATTATTATTATTATTATTATTTGTAGTAACAGTAGTATAATTGATGATAGAATAATTATTGTCTATGTATTGTCTAGGTAGGACTACACACAGGATTTGGCTCGTTTTGGTTCGACTTGACTCTAATCCGAGTCGAGTTGGAATCTATTTTTCGCGCCGAGTCCAAGAGTAGACCTCAAAGATGTCTGTTTCGAGTCGAGTCGAGTTTCAAAGAAAAGTCGTTCGTGCCCATCCCTACTAATGAGAGCTTAATCGGAGTTAAGCGAAATTGAAAGTCTCACTATTTATCTAAGCGACCCCGAAAACTATGAATCTAATATCGATCATTTTCTAGCAATCTTTTATATGTATCCCCCTCCCATTCACCATAGGTAACCCGACAGCACTCTTTTTGAAACTATAAGAAATGTGGTTAAAATTACTCTAGGCCAGTGGTTCTCAATCTAATTCCTATCACGATCCACTTTTATCACACGCTCTTGCCAGCGACCCTTTTATAATTTGTTTTATAATAAGCTTGTGTGGGATTTTTAACATACCTATTTCTATAATAGTAGAATCCATTTTTTTGTTTATAGTGAACAGTGCCATGGAAAATCATTGCCCGGGGCGAGAGTATAGTACGATGTCACCGTATATATGAGTGACGTCGACAGACTAGCTACGAAGCGCCACCATGGTTGGCACGAAGCTCAATAACATTTTCAAAATAAACCCTACCTTTCCTTAATTTTGAGCACATTTTATTACGTTTTCCTTCTATTTTACACATGTGCACATGCACTTTCCTAACATGAGTAACACACTTCCTCCGAAATGTGTGGCCCCTTTTTTAGGCGTCCGGCACTGACAGTGGATACAGTAACTGTAATATCTATATTCCCAACGACGAAGGTGCTGGTTCAAGATGGATGTTAAACTCCTTCATTGAAGAGGCCATTAACGTATCCGATCTAAGTCCACAACTTCTTGACCAAATAATAGAATGATCATGCGACAAGTCTTTGCAACTGGTTTTCTGTAACGAAGACTTGGACAAGTTCTGCCTGATGAGGAGAGAAGAATATCCTGGTCTGGTGATTGCTGCTTTAAAAGTAATAATTCCATTTGCTATATCGTACTTGTGCGAAAGTGTGTTTTTTTTTATGGTAAACATTAAAACAAAGATAAGAAATCGCTTATCAGTTGAAAATGGCTTGATAATGTTCGTCATGAAGATTGAACCGGGCATTGCTGCACTAGTGAAATTACACCATGCTTAGGTATCTCATTAGGTTTTAATTTTAATTGTATTTCAATGTGCAGGTTTTGTTTCATGTGTATTTTTCTAGTATTTCTATATACAGTTCTCATTAGTTTTATATCATACCTCTTTGATTTAAATTCATTTTTAAACAACTCTACTAACTAACTAACTCTATGGCCTATGGAACCCGGAGGTTCAATGCCGCGTTCACAAAAGCTCTACACTGACTTCTATCCTTAGCCAATTGGATCCAGTTTCTAATTTGTATTCTTATCTCAGCGAGATCCATCTTAATATTCTACTCCCATCTGCGCCTAGGTCTTCCTAATGGTCGTTTTCCGCTTGGTCTTCCTGTCAAGACTTTGAAAGCGTTTCTACTTTCTTCCATTCTAGCTACATGACCTGCCCACCTAAGCCTCCTAGACTTGACGACCCTAACAATGTTGGGTAACCGTATAAATTATGTAGTTCCTAGTTATGAAGTTTCCGCCATTCCCCATTCCCGTTCCTCTTGGGTCCGAATATTCGTCTAAGGATCTTGTTCTCAAATACTTTCAGTCTATGTTCTTCCCTCAGAGTAAGTGACCATGTTTCGCAACCATACAGAACAACAGGCATGATTATCGTTTTGTATATTTTAAGCTTCAAATTTCTCGACAGAATTCGCGACGACAAGAGACTTTGAACCGAATAGTAACACGAATTCTACACCCTTTGAAAATGTTCAGTAGACTTATTTTTTATTGTTCTTTACAGTGTGTATAAAAAATAAAAGTATGCCTATCAGAACAAAATTAAAAATAATATTTAAAAATAATTTCTGGTATTAGATTCTAACTATATTTATCTCTTCCGCCTATCTTCGCGATCCCCTAGGGGCCGCGACTCCCAGGTTGAGAAACTCTGCTCTAGGCACACATGAGTTATGATGGAACATACATACATACACTTTTATATGTATAAATGCAGATAAGAGAGAGTTTAGAGAGAGCGATTAAGGAATTACCGCTCTCAATCTCTTCACTTTACTTTTGCGATTCGTGAATTTCTTATGTGACAGTTTGGGGCTAGCTAGTTTTTTTGTCTTGAACCACGATCCGATTTTCGATATGCTCGACCTAAATGCTGTAATGCGAATATTGAGAAGTTATCTGCGATGAAAGTAGCTGCAAATAAATACATTACATAACTTATTTATTGCTATTACACGATTTTTTAAATTTGTATTCAATATTCACACATAACACACCGACGTTCTGTGAATACCTCAGATGTTATATTTTAAAGATAAGAATTACTTATGTCGTGAAATGATATGAATATATATATTCAACTCATATATACAACTGATGGTATGAAAATATATATACAACTGATGAATTGTAATGTAACTATTTTACATAATTTTCATGTATTGAGGAAAGTAGAATATCATAAAAGAATCTCACCTGAACGGGTATCGAACTCACGATTTAAACACTCGGTGGTGTACCACTGAGCTAACATGACCGCTTTTCGGAATCTGCTTCTGAAATATAACTGAGCTCATACGTAAATGCTCTTTTCCGTATGGAAATCACAATGACGAAACGAGAGTGTGAATACATAGTCTCGAAATATTGTATCATTAAGTATTTCAATCAATGTTACTTTTTTCTACACTTAATACCATTTCAACATGTCTTATTATATTTAACAGAAGGAAAAACATATCTGTACATCTTTTCCCGATTACTAAGGTTGGCTTTGGAGGTTCGAACCAGCAGCTTTAGTTTACTGTTTTCCGAAGATACCCGAAGTTGGACTTCGAAAGTGTTCGTCTCAAAACAGCTATCATCATATCGCTCAATCTGTTTGGTATATGGTATATGTTTTTATACGTGTAAAGTCAGTATAACAATTCATTCTTTAAACAGCTTTTCGTATGTATTAATATTTCTTTATAAAAACTGTTTTTAATATTATTATTACGGCGCACCATTTTCAGATTTCTTTCGCGAGTCGTTGATCAAGTCGTTCGCCACCAGCGTTACCAGACTCACAGCTCGGAATTATTCCAAAACCTGATCGAACTTATGCTAGATTCGGTCAAATTATGCAAGATCCTCATAATTACTAATTCAGGAGTTTTAAAAAAAGGAAGTTGAGATACGATAACGTAACTTAAAATACACAGAGAGCAAGAATGCATGGATAGAACTCAATACTTCACGCACCAAAATTTTAACTCAACTAAATTACTGCAGTCGTTGTCAGACTCAATGACGTATATATCGTATAAATGAATGCAAAGTTTTTGTTTACATATTTTGAAAGAAAATTACTTCGCAGCATAAGCGGAGTTGGGAATCGTCTGCTGGGGGGGGGGGAAGATTTTTGGTCGGTCTCGGAGCTGTCATTTCAGGAATAAATATGATCATGAAGTCAGAAATAAAGATGGTGAAGTTGCCAAAAAGTTGGGGGGAGAATGGCCCCCATAGCTCCGCCCATGCCTCGGAGTTAAAGGATTAGAAAACCCTGGGTGGAGCCACAAAAAAAAAAAAAAAGCCCAAAGCCGTTCCGAACTTACTTCGGAAAATAAGACTGCCTGTATGGTTTACCGAGTGTATGAATCAATGGAAGAGGATACATTTCTGCCGTTCTTTTTCTTCCCACGACCAACTTCTTTCTCATCTCCAGGTTTTACGGCTTTTTGATAACTTGCTGAAATTGTGCTAGATTTGGGCAGGATGCTAAAAGCAAGATGCTAGATGCTAGAGACATGCAAATTATGCTAGATCTAGCATCATTATGCTAGATCTGGCAACGCTGTTCCCCACAATAGGCGTGTCGTGCAAGTAACCAATCACACGCCAGGTACTAGCTTTTACCTATTGCTTCCTTCTCACAGCTCAGAACATTGGTAACTATGGATAGACGTACAGCAGTAATTACTTTATGGGAGTTCGAAGGTTATTCTGCAACTGCAGCTAGCAGGCAAGTAGGTGTCCCGACCTCTACAGGAAGGCGATGGATTCGGAAATATGGTGCTACAGATCAGACTGGTAATTTACGATCTCCTGGTCGTCCGCATGTGTCAACCGAAGCCCAAGATGCGAGATTAGTAAACGAAGCCCGGTTAGACCCACTAAGGACGTCTGGACAGCTAAGGGAAGCTTCTCTCTTTTCTGGTAGTAAGCATATAGCTCTGCGAAGGCTTCGTCATGCTGGGTTACGTGGCCGTGTTGCTGCCGTGAAGGAAAAACTCTCAGACGACCACAAAATTTACCGTCTCGCGTTTGCACAGGCGAATGTGGGTCTCAATTGGGAAAACGTAGTTTTCTCAGATGAATCCATATTCACAACATCAAAGGAGGGACGCCGTTTTGTGTATCGTCCGAGAGGCACCCGATATGACCATGGATATGTGGCTGCTTGCAATCGCAGTGGCCATGTATCTATTTTATGTTGGGGTTGGATTTCCAGTCGCGGAGCAGGACAGCTTCATAGAATTGAAGGACATCTGGACAATGCTCAGTACTTAGACATTATCAGTAATATCATGGTGCCATCTGTACGAGTATTTCAGCCTGATGGTGTAATTCAGTTCCAGCAATACCAGTCGCCAATACATACTTCCCGTGTGGTTCATGAATGGTTCGCAGGGCACCCTGAGATTGATTTAATCGACTGGCCGCCTCGTGGAGCAGACCTCAATCTCATGGAAAATATGTGGGCAGAAGTGAAGCGTACTCTAAGGGAAAGTTGGCCTGAGGCAGATCCACCAAGAACTCAGGATGACCTGTGGCATCTTGTTTCCGAAGCATGGCTGGAGGTAGGGGAAGGAGATAGATTTGTCACCCATGTAATAGATTCCATGCCCAGAAGAATGGGGCGTGTAATAAATTCAGAAAGGTCTTGGACACAATATTAATGTCCCCGCCTTAACTCCCGAAAAAAGCCCTTTTCAGGGCTACCTAAACGCCTCTGAAAATATTTCTAAAAGTAAACCACTCCTTGTATCCGATTTCTGTGCAATCCTACTAACAAAAGAATGATAATTAGCTGTAGGCTTTGAACTCAAGACCTCTTCAGTGGCAAGTCCGTACTCTACCAGTGAACTAACATGAACACGCAAACCCAACCTGAAGAAACACGACTTTCAATTTCTGGTATTCGATGACAATGATGCTCATATACTTTGCAAATGTTGTATTCAACTTGGGATATTCCGCAACACACACACACACATAAACAAAGCGAAAGAGAGAGAGACAGAGAGAGAGATGAATACACAAAAGCATATTCAACGTATTCGAATGAGACTCTAAGTAACGACATTCCGTTCTAAAGAGAATTTGTGTTTCTTCCCGTGACGTTAAGGGGATCGGGAAAAGTTATGTGTCTTGAAGCAGGATACGACTTTGGATACTCTGTTTATACATTTTCTATATCCGTAGGAATATACTGTATTTCACGAATATAAATAACATACCGTAATGAGAATATTGAGAAGTTAAATCTGTATGACAAATAACTGCAAATAAATACACTACATAACTTATTTATTGCTATTAAACGATTTTCCTAACTTGTATTTAACATTCTCATATATAATACCGACCTACTGTGAAAATTTTCTCAGATGTTATATTTTAAACATAATACTTACTATGTTCTGCAATTATTATGTTATATATAAACAACTTATATATTTTAATGTAATTATTTTATATAATTTTTCATGCATTGCGGAAAATATAATTTTAAAAAAAAAGTATTGGCCCAGACGAGAATCGAACTCTCAACCATATGATTTGAAATCCGACAGCTTACCAATGAGCTAACACAAGGACTTCTACAACTAAGCTTCTAGCGATGTATAACGGATCTCATGATAATTATGACATTCATATCCATTACAAACGCAGTTTCTGTTCTACTTTGAGTTTTATTTTAGTACTCAGGCGATAATTATGTTCTATTTCTTAATTTTGAGCATTCTTTTACATATGGAAAGATTCTTTAACGTATTTAAATGTTCCATTACGTATAGAGAGCTAAATGACAAACAAGCATGTGCTCACATTAATAAAAACGTTTCGAAATATTGTATCATTTAGTATTTCAATCAATGTTGCTTTTTTAAACACTTGGTAACAAGTCTTATTATATTTAAAAGAAGAAAAACACATCTGCAAACTTTTACCCTTTTGCAAAGGCTGGCTTGGAGGTTCGAACCTGGCTTACTTTTTCCCGAAGATACCCGAAGCTGGACTTAGAAAATTTTTGCCTCAAAACACCAATAAAGAATGCGCTCAACCTTTTTGAGACAAGGTGTACCTGGTGAAAACCAACATGTAGGCTACTATATCAACGAATGCCTGCGATATATTAATTTCAGAACCGCAATTTAGAACAGCAAGAACCCTATGTTTGTTTTCTGAATACAACATGAAAAATTTGTTTCCATGATAATTCTTTTATTTACTTTTTAATATCAGTTCTACAAGTAGTACAACCTTCGACTATGACACTTTCTCGCAAGTTAACTTATAAGCATTTAAACAAAACAACGAACATTACAAATCAAAGGGAGAAAATGAGACAAAATAAACTACAGATTACCACATTGCCACGAGAAGTCAAAACATTCACATGAGAAGAAAATAGTCTTCTGAATGGGTAGCACTTTTTGACAATTTTCTTTCTCTAGCAGATTTTTTTTTTTTTACAAAAATAAGATAAAATAAAAATATGTTTAAAGGTGCAAAGGTGCACGTGCACCAAGTTCCTTGTAAATATACACTACCTAAAGTGAGAAGCTAGGAGTGAAAATAGCAACACTTTCCGAAATTTTCCTCTGTCATGTTTCGATTTGGGCTTAAATCAAAGGGAAGTTTTGCAAAATCGATAGTTTAAGTCAATTTTCTAAAAGTTCAACAAAGGGATTCACCGAGAACAGATACTTAGGATTTCCAGGGCATTTCCTCATTCACACCACAGGTGCCTAAAGGCATTTAAAAATCCAATTCAATTCAAATGTAGGCCTACTGGTAGTTATTGGTGCACCCCTCAAAAGATCCTTTCTACCAAATCTTGTGTGTTGGTCCCCCTTGATGAGTTTCTCGCTACGCCACTGATGTCTGATATGTATTTGATTTATAAACTAAATTGCTTGCAAGCAAATGAAATGTCCTTCCTGCTTCCCTGGGGGCCAGTATATGTGTAACTTTGGTGTATGTAGCTCCGGGTTCGATCCTTGTTGGGAAGTGAGCTCGAGATTCAACCACATTGGTCAGTGCAAGACTGTTGTAAAATAAACATATATGGTGACTACCGGCAGTGAGCTCCTTCATGCCTAAGCGCTTAGCGTACGCGCCTTTCGCCTGGAAGACCCGGGTTCGATTCCCGGCGTGAGCACATGTGGTTTCGATTCCATGTTAATCAGTAGGTCCCGTCTCATAAAGCCTCGCTGCCGAAAAGGACGTTAAACTCCAAATCAACTCAACTATCGGCAGTGTCATCACAAGAAGTAAAAATCTTATCAATAAGCTTACATTAAAAACTTCACTCTTTGATCATTTCTCTTTTTCCTCTTTTTAAATACAGAGCAATCAAAGTAATGCTATTCTCAAAGGACATGTTCCTGAGGGCCTAAGGTGTTTACTGAATCTTAAGTATGAGGAAAAAGAAAACAGACTGAAAAACGTGGAATTTATTTACTAGTATAATGGAGATTCTTTTAAAGCCAACCTTAGACTCCCTGTCGCCAAGGATGTTTAAACGTTACTCAAGCGTAACTCCAAGACCATCAGAATTGAAGAAGATGAAATACAGGTACAAAAGGTAACCGATAAAGAAAAGAGAAACATAGAAATGGTACTCATCATAACAAAAATATGTCTACTTACACAAAAATGTTCTGCAGAATTTCAATACGTTTCATATCGCTAAAATCAAGTAACCAAACCCTTTGGGTTCGAGAGAGAACTGGTATTCAGTGGAACCAGTTTTATCTTAACAATCTCAAGCAGGTACGACATACGTGGGTATTTCGAGTAACGCTAATCCCTTGGTGACCGTAACTACAATACCAAAATATAGAATGTTCCATTGAGTAACGTTACTCAGCGTAACATAATTCAGAGCGTACCATTTTAAAAGTTACACTGACTAATAACGTTATTAAGTAGGTGCAGAAATGGGTTACAAAATAGTAACCGTAACAGATAACAAATTGTAAATATTGCACATTTCGTTAAGTTATCCACCCTTGAATGAAAGTGAATATTTAAAAGTTCGAAATTTTTTTAAAAATATTTTCGAAACTTTTTAACAAGCAGTTTGCATGGCAAACGATCCAACAAATAATAAAAATCGATCCGTAAAAAAATAAGTTGCTGCGACTAATTTATTAGGAGAATAGAAATAAGAAAGAGCTAATGAAGCAAAAGAATGAAAAAAGATACAATCCAATAAACAATTGGAGATTTTATTGAAATCGAAACGTCAAAATATGAGCTTCTAATGAAGTGATCGAACAAGAATAAAAATAAGTTGCTAAACAAATTAAAGATTATTTCAAGAAACTATATTATGAAATAGGATATGTAACGGAATTAATATTGGTTGCATACTTACAGGATCCCAATTTCTTCAAAGGTTTCAAAGAGATATCTTCAAAATCCAATTGATCTGCTGGAGTATCCTGAAACTAAAAGACAATCTTTAACTACTTCAAACTTTTACTATGATCACAGCGTAGCTGCTCTTCTGACTTTCCATGGGAAAGGAGAGTATAAAAATAAGAAACGATTTATTTAGAAGTTCGCAATTTTTTAAAATATTTTAAAACATCTTTTTTACAACGAGTATGCTCTGGCATACGATTTATTTACAGTTTCGCAGCCTAGCTGCTCTTACAACTTTTCCCTGGGAAATTTTAACGCGGAACTTCTAATGAAATGATAGAACAAGAATAAAATTATAAAGCGAACCATTAAAAATATTAGGAGAATACAAATAAGAACGACTTTCTATCAGAAATTTTTGTAAGTTCACAGAGTAGCTTTTCTTTATGAGATTTCATTGAACGTGAAAAATTGAATTTTACTATGTTCGCAACGGATCAGTTCTAAGAGTATTATTGTAAATAATACGAAGGAATAAAATACCTTTGGTACTAATCCGCAGAACCTCTGATACTTCTGGTAGTACGTCAGCAATAATAAAAGTTTCACAAAGGACAACCTAAAACATATAATTTGTATTAGATTCGTATACATTATTTAAATATATATTTACTTTAGAATATCTTATATGCATACACTATGTGTACTATAGACTATTATGTGTATATACGTAATATGCATGTATCTACTACAGATTCTTATATGTATACACTATGTATATATCTAGTATAGACTCTTATATGCTTACACTATATAGTATAGATTACCTTTTATGAATATAGCATGTATATATTTATATTGACCCTTAGATAATATTGAATTGAAGTTCAAAAGAAATTTTCTTCACACCTTAAGATGATTCTCGTGTTAAAGATTAGTAAGGATCATATCAATTGCGTATATTAAATTTATTATTTGTAAAACATAAATGTTTGAGGCGGCAAGCTAAAGTATGGACATGTAGCGACAAGTAGTTCAGCTTAGTAGAAGCCATAGGTAAATATCCAAGACTAGTATGAATAGTCTTAGGAGGACGTTTGATTATAGAGCTAGTGTAATATGTGTTGTTTCGTAGAAGCATAGGAACCATGCTGAATAATATATGTACAACCAAACAGGAATGACATAGGACATGAAGTCTTAGTACGAAGGCATAGAAATCTTGTAGGACTACATCCAGGAAAAAGTCAAAGAAACGCAAAGAAACACAAAACGAAAGAGACTCCAACTAACATGAGACAGAAATACACAGTAAAGGTTACCTTGGGTTAGATTCAGCGTAGCTGTTCTTAGGAGTATACGAACCAATAAATAATAAATGACTTTCCATTTTTAACAACGAGTGTTATTATAAATAACACGAACGAATTATTTATAAGTTCACACCCTTTTCTAACAAGGAGTTTGCACAGCAAACGATTCAATAAATAATTAACGACTTTCCAAAGAAAAGGAGAATATGAAAATATGAAGTGATCGAACAAATTATTTACAAGTTCACAGCGTTGCTGTTCTGAGCTTAGCAAGCGAAACGAAAAAAAAGAAGTTACAAAATAAAAAGCAAAAGATAATTATAAAAACGTGCAAAGCAAGGAAAAACAGAACAAATAGTCAGGGAGAAAGAAAGAAAAAATAGCTATGAAAATAAAAAATAGGAAAGAAAGGAAATGCTTGTGTATGGCAGAGGTAAAAAGCAATGAAGAGAAAAATAAAAAATGCAGATGAGAATAGTTACAGAGGAGGAGAGGGAATACTACATGTGGTGAAGAAGGAACAAGAGCAGAAAAAGCAGAAGATAAAAAGGGAAACAGCCAAATAGCAGAAAACATAGAGTAAAGTTAGCTTAGGTTAGATTTAGAAGTTAATGAATCAAATAGAGGAAGAGCAAAGAAAAACAAAGAAATATCACCAACCAGAGAAAAGATAAAAGAAGCCAAAGAGAAACGAAGAAAAGCAAAAGCTAAATACAAAGTAAAGTTTGGTTAGGTTAGGTTTAGACGGTAATGAAACAAATAAATAGAGGAAACAAACAACAAATAGTTAAATTGTCAGAGAGAAAGAAAGAGAAAAAGAGGATATAGTTATGTAGATGGTGGTACGTAAAAAGAAAGAAAGAAAGAGAGAGAGAGAGAGTAGGCGAAGAGAGAAAGAGGAAAAAGAGGGAGAAAGAAAGAGGAAAAGAGGATATAGTTATGTAGATGACGGTAGGTAAAAAGAAAGAAAGAAAGAGACAAAGAAAGAGAGAGAGAGTAGGCGAAGAGAGACAGAGGAAAAAGAGGGAGAGAGAGAGAGAGAAAAGGAAATAATTATTTAGATGACAGTAGGTAAAAAGAAAGAGAGAGGAAAAAAAGGAAAAGAGAAATAGAGAGACTGAGTAGGCGGAAAGAGACAGAGGAAAGAAAGAGAAAAGGAATATTTATGTGGATGGCAGTAGGTGGAAAGAGCGAAATGCTAGTAGCAATAAAGGAAAGCTTAATTGTTTCATATTATCTAAAGACAATATTCTATCCGGTATTAAAAATGTAAGATAAAATAAGAAATCAAAACCAATAACAGTTTAAGGAATAGTAATAAAAAGTCTCTGAAACTAATGATAAGGGAACCATGATAAAAGAAATATTGGTTTAGAAGGGGCAACCTAATGTCTATAAAAGGGTACGGGTCGACTGATAAGTACAAGCTAAGCTATACAAGGTTAGGAAAATCATCAAAATGTTAAAACGTGTGTATATACAAACGCGATAGTATAGACAAAACATCGTGGCATGAGGATTAGATCAAACAAACTTATTTTATTCTGTATCGTAAGTCTAGAACATGTATTTTGTATCTGTTAATTTTATTTAGTATTGGATTAATTCACTCAGTCACACACACACATACACACACACACACTCACTCTCACTCACACACACAGAGAGAGAGAGAGAAAGACACAGAAAAAATTCTAATTGCCATAAGAATTGCCCTTCAGTTCCTTGATGGTATGCATTCCAACACTACGACAGTGTCGTACCTCACTGCCTAAACATGTAGGATAAAACCGTTGGACAGTCCCTATAATCTTGACAAATATATCTATAGGGCACTTGACATCCTTCCGCGTACTGTGTAGTATTATATAATCCATGTAACTCTACTCGGTCAATCAATTCTAAAACAAAACCATTGCCAAGTCACAATCTTATTTTTAGTAAACCTCCACTACTCTTTTTTTATCTTACAACATCCCTGTAATTACTTCTGCCAACGGTACGTTTAAAGATATAGTTCGTACATAAAAAACAGTTTTACAATATTATAACTTTAACAATTTTAATCTTTTGAAATTATTTATCCACGGAAAATAAACAATATATATATTGAAAAATAAATAAAATCGATTTACGTTACAAAAATATAAAAATCGTATCACGACTTGTCCAAGGATCGAACCGGGGACCGCGAGTGAATGAGGCAAGAGTCTTACTTACTACACCAGAATATGCTGATGACACTCTGGAGGCAGGCGTGCTGAGTCAAGTGCGTGCCACGTGATTGGACAATAAATACAATAGTAAATTGCTTTTTTCCTTATTACCGGCACTGTTCTATAAAAATTCCCTACTCTCATAATTTTGACAAATATATTTGGTCTAGGAATTAATTCGTGCGGTTGGTACGCACACATTGAAGCTGTAGTACAAACACAAAATACATAAATACCTTAAGAAAAATATTGTCCATCGCTAGCCACCACTTTCGCCCATCTGTCAGGCAATGTACGGATTCCGTGGCGAAAGAAGTCCTCATCCTTGGAAGCGATCCAGTCAGAGACCCATGTTTCGATATCTTCTGAAGAAGTAAACCGCTGTCCAATCAAATCGTTGTTCATGCAATCGAACAAGTAGTAGTCCGAAGGAGCAACGTCTGGTGAATACGGCGGGTGGGGTAAAACTTCCCATCCGACATTTTCTAAATAGGTTTTGACCGGTTTTGCGACATGTGGGCGAGCGTTATCATGTTGAACAATAAGTTTATCATGTCTGTTCTCCCATTCTGGTCGTGTTCTGGCCAGAGCTTGCTTCAAACGCATTAATTGTCGTCGATAACGTTCTCCATTCATAGTTTCACCCGGTTGCAGCAGCTCATAGTACACCACACCTTTCATATCCCACCATATGCACAGCATAACCTTTGCACAGTGAATATCTCGTTTTGGTTGTGATGGACCTGGTT
The DNA here is from genome assembly GCF_964235325.1 of Thermobia domestica. Lineage (NCBI taxonomy): Eukaryota > Metazoa > Arthropoda > Insecta > Zygentoma > Lepismatidae > Thermobia > Thermobia domestica. Next base: position 193,904,098 of record NC_137458.1, on the reverse strand, counting down.
CACCTGGTTTCATCCCGGCCTTTTTTCGTTTAGGGTTCTCGTAATGGATCCACTTCTCATCACCCGTAATAATTCGATGCAGAAACCCCTTTCTGCTCTGTCGTTGAAGCAGCAATTCGCAAATGGTTTTTCGTCTTTCAACGTCTCTGTCTTTCAATTCATGTGGAACCCAATGTGACATCTTTTGAATCATTCCCATTGCTTTCAAGCGTTTGGAGACTGTTGTTTGATCAACGCCTAATGCTGCTGCAAGTTGTTCCTGCGTTTGACACGAATCCTGCTCGAGCAATGCTGTCAATTCTTCGTCTTGAAATTTTTTTGGCTGTCCAGCTCGCTCTTGGTCTGCCAAGCCGAAATCACCACTTCTAAACCGTGCAAACCACTTCTGACACGTTCGCTCAGCTAGAGCATGGTCGCCATACACTTCCACCAAAATACGATGACTTTCAGTCGCACTTTTCTGCATGTTAAAGTAATGCAGCAGGACACCCCGCAAAAACACTTTATCAGGCACAAATTGCACCATGTTCACTTAACTACAAACTGGTGTTGTTGACGCTTTAATCCACTGCCCTATACTACGAACGATACGCGATGACAGGGGTTTGCAACACATGTGTGGATACACGGAACTGTGGGACGCTCCGTTCGTTGCGCCATCTCTTGTCCACCCGCACGAATTAATTCCTAGACCAAATACCTATAGGCTCCAAAAACGTACAGGGCACTCCCCCATGTTTATTCAACGTTCGTAACCTACAATCCCGCTCTTACAAGCACAGTGTTCGTTTAGTATCCTATTCAATTCTCAATTAACTTTATGAATCCTGCCAACTTTCTTCCGACATCATCTGTGATTTACTTCTGTCATAAGTTTTCTCGTGTCTTCCGTGAAAAAAACTTTTACAAACTCCTAACTTAATCAACTCAATTTTCAATCTTTAAAATTATTTATCCACGAAATAATAAATAAATAAATATTTAACAACGAGTGTTATAAATAACACGAGCAAACAAATAATTAACACGGAACTTCTAATGAAGTGATTCAACAAAAAAAGAGAAAAAACTCTTATTACAGCCTAAACGAGGATCGAACGCAGGACCTTTAGTGCATGAGTCCAGCGCTTTACTTACTAGGCCACGTAATGACGTGATCTCAACGCTACGCTTCCTGACTAGCGCATGATTGTATCAATATATCCAAGTTCAGCATTTATTTTTTACCACTGTTAGAATTGTTTCAGTATACTAGTCAAATTATATTTCTGCTTTCAATATGGTAGTACATTCGATTTCTATGACAAACAACAAATAATTTTACAATGTATAAAAGAGACATTAAGAGTGTTTGCACCTAGTTTTAATTAGTTGTACAAAATGTCTACCAACATGCAATGCCAAAATATATTTTGTTCGTTCAAAACAAATTTAGTATTTAGCGGTTCGCATTGTGCTCAAATAATTATGAGTAAAAACATAATTTGTACAAGTACCTGTAATAAAACAGTAATTGTCCAACTAGTTTATTACGTAGAAGTTAAAATCTTAGCAAAAAGAATCCTACCTAACATCTTCAAAGCAGGTATATCAATGAACATTCAAAACCTAAGTTCCCTAAATTGGTCAGGACTGTTGCAAGAAACGTATTAAATACTAAAATAACGCATACTATTTGCGGTTTTAGCAGGGAAAGTTCAAATTTTTATTTTAGGGCGGGGCAGAGCGTTCACCGTCGGTGCTCCCCTACATTTACATTCCACTATATCCAATAAATAAGCTACCCTAACCATTATAATGGGATGTTTCAAATCTAAGTGTCCCCTAAAGCTATGTATCAGTTCAAATTGCTCTTAAATTAGTACGAACAAACCGTTGTAACAAGTAAAGATTAATCCTGTACAAAACTGTAGGACTCTGTAGGTTTTGTTTTTAAAACAATAATTTAAGTCTTAGTTCCTGAATATACCATTCATCTTATTATTCATTTATATTAAAGCAAGTTTTTGTTAAGTGTGTTCCCACCACCTTCTTTTTTCCCTTATTTCTTAAATTATAACTTAATACCAAATATTCTTCGTTAAATATAATCTGAGGTTCCGCAGGTACCAATCCGTGAAATAATTAATAGTTTCTCTAAGAAGCTAGGCTTCTCCATGGTTCTCCCCACCCACATTCTCATTTCATCAACAGTTCCTATGAAATTTCGTTTAAATTGATCTGTAAATAATTAGTATACTTCTTGGAATAAACTAAAACAGAAATGGTACAAATTAATTAGCTAATAAGGAGTTCTCTAATAGTACGCGTCATTAAGCTCAAAATAAAATTGTCACAATAGGCTAAAATCTTATCTCTCTTGCCCAGTTTTTCGCGAGCAAAAGCAATATTCAGCAAAGCATGTTCACGGGTTAATATTTTTATTATACTTTAAAATTAATCCGCACCCCTCTAGCACTTAAAAAAATTGTCTACATGCTGGGTCTAATATACAACAATTTTCTGGAACTACCAAAACAACTTATCCTACAAATGCTTCATTCACCAAAACTGTAAAAATTGGGATTTCCTAAAACAAATCTACGCCTATCATCACTTGAAACTCAAATTCAAATTGTTCTTGAAATCTGTAGTGCCATAGGCGTTGAACACCAAAGCAAGTTATAGCTAGCAAACAAAAATCCACAGACCTATTTTTTTTTTTTTTTTTTTTTTTTTTTTTTTTTTTTGCTAAAGCAGTTGATTTAATTGGCCGTAATATTTTACGCTCTGTCCGCAATCTTACAACAAAACGTATTAACCACTTATATTTCCTTACACTCTATGTACAATGTAAAATCCTTTATGGCTTCGTAAGTATCTCTGAATTTTTTTAAAAATAAAAGCTTTACGGAGGCCATGTGACTGCTTTCTACACATAATTCTTACTTTGGTTAATAGGTGGCAGTAAACGTGTTGTTCACGACCCATGTTTTGTCTAATTGTTCTAACTATGTAAGTCAAAATAATGTCCGCGAAACTTCCTTCACAATAATAATAGTGTTTTGTTCTATATCCACAAAATTAGAACTAATGAACACAAGCTATTTCAACTAGGTATATGGAAACCATGTGACCTATAATTTCTGTATAAATCCTAGTGTACTACAATAATTTAATAGATTCACATTTTTAAATAAGGTTCTATATATGAAGCATCATAAGATCGGATTTTCTCTAATTCTGCCTTCCCAAACTATCCGTATTAAATCAATCTACAGTAAAACATTGTTCATTCTCTTCAAGCAGATTCGTTTTTAATTAAGACTATTGGTTCAATTCGTGTTGTGAGCCGCTCAATAATAAGCATTCTTCTCTTAATACTCAAGGAAACATTAAAATATGTAATAGTATTTCATAAAAGTGCCCAAAAGTAAATATTTTCCCCACTCAAATATCTTTGCCTAAAATACGTACACGTCACCTATAAGCTACGTGTTCAATTCCAGTTGAAAAAAAAAATATATGACCCTACCCAGATAGCACGAATACTTGCGGCAAATTTTTGCTTCGTTTAGTGGAGCAAACAATCTGAAAGTTTGCGAAGGCAAAATTTCTTAATATTTATTAAAAGCTTTCAATATGATCTGCAAATTTTCGCTGATTTGTAAAAATAAATTCACCACTGCAATTAACTTGCATCTTTTTTGAAAATATAGCGTTGAAAGTTTGCCGTCGCAAACAGTTTGCAACTCTGTAAAAAACTTGTTCCGAGAAACTTGCTGAAAGCAAATATGTGATGATATTACCGAGTGCACGCGCATCGTACCCAGAATTCACTGCGCTACATCAATTGCGACAAAACAAGCGGGAAGTGAGAATCGAGAAAAAAACAATGCACCAGAGGATTCCAGAATAAACTCACTGGTCTCTTATCAGATATTTTTCTTGACCCAGGCAGCCTGACGTTATTTTGTGAATGTGTGTGAGAGATATGATCGTTAAGTAAGTAGATAAATTGCGATATCCTTTGTCTGTGCGGATAAGATGCCGAGTGAAGATGGCTCGAAAGGGGTATAAATGGACGACTTCCTCACCTGTTAACAGTACTTCCTTGTACCAAGACGATAACTCAAACGGATACAAAATGGTGAACACTTGTATACCTGCTGTCTGGTTGCATAACCGCCACATAGGGATGGTGCCCAATAATGAAGTTCGGAATATGAAGTACTGTGAATATGCAGTCGAAGGTTCGTAGTGAGGCACGTGCGGTGTTGCTACAGCATAACACACGAAGCAGAGTGATTGAAATTGTGAAAACACTTAATGCAAAGAAACCCCCAAATAGCACGATAGCGAATACAGTCAGCACATTTCCAGATATGAGTAATGTTTAGCAATGGCTAGAAATATCGTTATGTCTAGTGAACTGAGTGAATGTCACTAATGAACCAAGACCCAATATTAAGTACATTACATGCACGATCTGATTAAATGTATAAGAGATTTGTGATTTGAAATCATATGCATTATCTTAATAAGTCTGCAACCGTCTACCTGATTTCAATGGTACTTGTTCCTTTCAGTTGTTGCACCGTTACGTGGATAAGCAAGGAAGCAACAGAAAGCAAGGTTGCACGTTGACGCGCCGTATCGCGGGGTCAATCCCCACTAAGAGTCCAAGCTTTGGACTCAACAACCAAGAGATGGATCGGATCGCATTTGAAACTTTAAGTCCCGTCTCCATATAGCGCCGCTGCTGAAAAGGGACGTTGAACATCTTAACAAATAAACAATCAAACAATAAACAATTGTTATATAAACGTACAATTGAATGATACTGTAGTACGCGAATGTGATATCTAAATGAATTGGTTTAGCTCGTTAAATTAAATGTAAGTCCTGTTACGGTTTCATTTTCTCTTCGGGTACCCAAGCCGCTCGTGTTAACGGATTCCAAAATATGTAAACAGAACAATAAACCACCTTCATATTTTATACCTTGTCTTTATTCCTCCATTTAAAGTAACATCAAGATTGTCTTCGTGTCCATTTTGTTAGGTCTATAAGGCGGGGACGTTATTACAAAATAATAATCATAACGTCATACTCTTCTCATGTTTATTTTTGCTTACAATGCAACTGCTGGAGCCTCAAATCTATACGCCTATTCCAATTTAGCACACCAGAGTAGATTAAGTTTAGAGAGAAGCAGGTACGATCCTTGTATTCAGTAGCCGATCTTGAAAGCAAAAACTGAAGGGGGAGGGGGTGTCAGTATTTTGCTATGTAAAATACGTAATTTGGACTGCGTTTTGGTATTTATGACATTAGTGATTTTCTAGTAACGCAGCAAAATTGGGGGACCAAGGCCCCCCGACCCCAGCCTAGATTCGCCACTCTTTGTTCAATCATTCTGAGTGGCTTTCTTCAGTTTCAAGAGTCGAATGCCAAGATGGTACCTCTATAAACGCTCTGGCCGCAAGATCGCCTGTATTTGTGTCTGAATTTTAGTCGTCGGATGTAATTAACTCTCATAATGTAAACAGATTTAGGCTGCATTCAAATGCACACGCAGTCGAACTCTGGAGGATATTGTCGATCTTTAAGAACAAAAACAACATTGATTATCATTTTACTGTGTGTAAGGAAATTGGTTTCTGGTCTTCTTTAAACATTAAAACATGTAAGAAGTATTTCAATTTCACACGATCATTTTAACTGAGTCCAGAATATTCAACAAAAAGACATTGTCCTTGAAATGACAATACATAGCGTTTTTCTTACGTCCAAAACTGTTTATAGGAACAAAAATACGATAGAAGAGATAAAATAAACATTGACTAACAAAGTCATGCTGTTAAGTGGGATTCGACTATAAGCCATATGACAGACGAGCACCTAAAGAAGCTAGTCTAGCGAAGACTGACGCGTATTCTGGAAGCGACTGTGCCTATATGCACTGCTTACTGTTTGTGCTTTATAAAACACCGTAGTGGGAAATGGAGTTTACTTGGGCAGAATTAAGTGATATGCATCTGGCATATAGTGCAGCTTTGGGAAATGCAAGGGAGGCACAAAGATTGTATAGACAACGTTTTCCAGAACGTCGGTGCCCCCATCACACTAGATTTACGTCAATTGATCGGGAGCTGCGAGAATCAAGTTCCTTACACCGGCCTGATGCAGGAAGACCACGAACAGTGAGAACACCAGCATTCGAAGAGAATGTGTTGGACCAAATGACAAAATCCCTCAACAAGCACGCTGGCCGTTGGACATGTGTTGCATGTTCAGCACCAGAAAGTGTGGAACGTCCTACATGAAGAACATCTCTATGCATATCATCCTCAAAGAGTACAAGTTTTGCGTCCTACGGACTATCCCAAACGTGTGCGATTTGCCCGATGGTACTTGCGGCAGTGTGTGGAGAATCCGGAGTTCGGGCGGCATGTTTTGTTCACGGATGAGAGTAGTTTTATTCGTGACGGATGTTACAATGCTCATAATAGTCATGTGTGGCCAGCAAACATTCCGCATGCAATGTTTCGCCGAGGTCATCAAGAACAATTCACAGTTAATGTGTGGGCCGGTATAGTGGATAATGTCTTAGTAGGACCTTATGTATTACCTCCACGACTGAACATGTATATTTACAGTGTGTTTCTTTCAGAGGTACTCCCGGAACTGCTAGAAAATGTCCCTCTTGCAGTTCGGCGACAAATGTGGTTCCAGCATGACGGAGATCCAACCCATTGGCCGCGGCGTGTTCAAAATGTACTTTCTGATATGTTCGGGAATCGATAGATCGGGCATAGTAGTCCTGTAGCATGGCCTCCTAGATCACTGGATATATGAACTTATACCTATGGGGACACATGAAGGAGTTGGTCTACCAGACACCAGTGGAGAATAAATTGGACCTTGTGGGCCGCATTGTCGAGGCTTCCGCAAGAATTCGTGTTAACCACGACGTTTTTCCTCGTGTGCGAGATGAAGTGCTTCGACGCTATCTCTTGTGCATTGAAGTCAATGGTTCACATTTTTAGTAGATTTCGTGACGTTGTAAGCTTCAAGTGAATTACAAACACCATTTTCTGCATTGACTCGTCTTCTCTGTGTTTGTGCTTTGTGTATTTTATTTGTGTGGCTGGAGGTTATGCTTTACAGCATTGCACGCCACCAACTATGCCACTAATATGCGAATCACATTATCATTGTTCCCAGGAGGTCATTTCTCAGCTGCTTCTTACGTATGTTAATACTATACTCCACAATGCTGCATATATTAACATACATTTGTCCACGATAATTTATGTACATTTTGATAGCGGGTTTGCATCTAGTTTTAACAGCTCTCAATCACTCTGCTTCGTGTGTTATGCTGTAGCAACACCGCACGTGCCTCACTATGAACCTTCGACTGCATATTCACAGTACTTCATATTCCGAACTTCACTATTGGGCACCATCCGTATGTGGCGGTTATGCAACCACACACAGCAGGTATACTAAAGTCCATTCTAAACAAGAAACAAATTGACAGCTCAAAAACACGTGCAAGTTTGTTTTGAAGAAAGGAGTCTACGTCACACAGTTATTGCGGTCTCTCAGCGAGGGTCGAATCATAAACGCCCTTTTACAAACAGTGGGTGGAGGGTTTCCTTGGCAACAGACCTTAACATTCCAATGTTGCCGCTAGTAAACACGTATTTTCAGAAAGAAAGAAGATATTTTTAGTGTTTCGTTTCCTTGTGTGTGGGAGTGATTTCTAGATTATTCTTGTGCATTCGAGTTTTATCTTTGTGTACAATTCTGTAAATATATTTGTATATGTGAGATATTTTGTTGTATATATCGTGTGGTGTTGTGTGTTTGTGTATATATATTTATATTTGTGTATATAATGAATATATAGGGTATTTTAAATAATGTCCAGTGAAACTGAGGACATTCTCCCTGCAAAACGGCCGAGAACACATTCTTCTGAAAGAAAGAACATTTTAGGGAAAGGTATTCCTATTAAACGACAATCAAGGGAAATTATTTGCTCGGTTCGGGACTATTTCGAACAGGAAAGGGACAATGGAGGACCGATTATCCCTGTAAATAAGGTGCTTGACAGGACTGCCGCTGCTGTAAAAGTAAATAAATGTACCATCGTGAAAATTGGCAAGGAGAAGTTCGAAAATGAAGAAAATCAATCCGGGTCTTCAAAATTAGAAACTCCAGGCAAGAAGAGAAAAGTAAGTAAACGTGTGACGAATTTGGATACTTTCCAAAAAGACGCTATACGGCGACATATTTATTCTTATTATCAAAAGAAGGAGCACCCCACTCTCCTGAAATTACACGCGTCACTCCAAGAAGCCGAACTTTTTCAAGGAAGCAAAACATCCTTGTATAGTATTATTAAAAAGTTGGGGTTTTCGTATAAGAAAATAAATGGAAGGAGACTTTTAATGGAGAAGCCGGAGGTTTCTGCGTGCCGATGTAGATTTCTTCGGGAAATATTAAAACATAATTTTGATAATATAGTGTGGCTTGATGAAACCTGGGTGAACGTGAACCACAGCGTTAGTAAAGGATGGACCGACGACACGCTTCAGGGCACAATGGGATTGCCGTTAGGTAGAGGGGGAAGGATTATACTTCTTCATGCCGGTACGTCTTCTGGGTTCCTCCCAAACTGTTCCCTTCTCTTCACATCGAAGAAAACAGGAGATTACCATGAGGAAATGAACCAAACGAAATTTCTTCAGTGGTTTCAGGAATCTCTTCTCCCCGAACTGCGCACGCCATCCATTATTGTTATGGATAACACAAAATACCATTCAGTTATTGCTGACAAAGCTCCTACTATGACCACTAGAAAAGAGGACATTGTTCGTTGGTTAATTCAACGCAACGTGGAGATTTGAGATGATTTGAGAAAAGCAGAATTAATGCGTGCAAGATACAAACCCCAATTCCCCACATACGTCATTGACAAAATCGCTACTCAACATGGACATAAAGTAGTGAGACTTCCCCCTTACGATTGTCACTTCAATGCCATAGAACTTATTTGGGCACAAATTAAAGGGTACGTTGGCCGTAAAAATAAAAGTTTCACCATGTCGTCTGTTGTAAAATTAACAGAAGAAGCCATAGCCTCAATTACGCCAGAAAACTGGAGAGATGCAGTTAACCATACGTATAAAGTTATTCAAGATGCATGGAAAAATGAAGGTGTGCTTGAAGAAAGTGTAGAACAATTAATAATAAGTGTTGGTGGTTCCAGTGATTCATCTGGTGAAGAGGAGCTTAGTAGCAGTGACATCAGTAGTAATGATGATGATGACTTGAGTGGAGTCTATCCACTGGAATAAATTACATTTCAGGCATGTCTGATTCTAAATTATGCTTACATTTACCTTTCTAGGCCTTTCAGAAAATGTGTTCCGGGGGGAGGACACATGTAGTATTCTGGGGGGCACTGCTGGTACTATTTTATTTATTATTATATGATAAGACGTATTATTTTGATCTCGTTCGGGGGCACTCTCAGAGCTCCGGGGGGGGGGGGGCAGTACCACCCCAAAAACATGTCTGGAAGAAACCCTGAATGACAAAAGCAAACCTTTTTTTTTTTTTTTTTTTTTTTTGGACAGCACAATATATATAATATGTTCCAGTGACAAAAAATTGAAAAAGCAAAATCGTCGCGGGAACCAAAAGTTGTTTACTGATCTCATTGCAGAAATACTTGTTTCTTACGTTTAGTCAGTATAGTACCGTAGAACGGGGTGAAACAGATCACTAGCACACACCTACATTGAAAGAGTGCTGTCACCTATCGTTTCAAATTGAGTGTAGGAAATATATCATGAAAAGAAGGGTGATTAGACACGAGATCTGTGAGCATAGAAAGTTAAGAGTATAATGCATGAAGATTGTGTGTATAGTGCAAATTTGCTTAATGGTAAAAACGTAATTATTGCAGAACCCTGTTTCCGTTATATTGGTGTGACTACAGTACGCAGTTATAGCTTTTAGCATCTGCTAGAGAAACAAGATAGAAAACTAAAAACTAAAGATCATTTATTTGTAAATATTTGTTGACAAATTTCTAACAAATGCATATTTCTACCAGCCCCAAATTTCAGATGAATCCGGACATTCAGAAGTGTTTTGTAAGTTCTTTTTATCCTCATGATTTGTTTATATTTTTCATTTATTTTTTCCTCATAGGCAAGAAAACCAGGACAAACAGGAGTTCCGAAAGCCTTTTTCGGGGCAGTTAATTATTTCATTGAAGGTCGGGACTGTCCCGGAAAACAGGGATGTCTGGCAACCCTAACTAAAGTGTCTATATTTGTTTTGTGTCTAATGGATATGTGATTAAGATACATTTAGGGGTCGTCCACATATTACGTAACGCGGCAAAGGGGGGAGGGGTTCGGCCTTGCGTTACGAAGCGTGACAAGGGGGAAGAGGGACTTTAGGTCTTCGTTACGTAACACTTTTTTCTGCTGTAATTTTTATTTTTATTCTCAAATGTATATGTAGTCTTTTAAACAAATAAGTTTATTCAAATCTTTTCTTTTTTACAAATTATCTAGAATACCCGTTTTTCATACGGGGAGAATACGTTTCATTTTGGATATGAAGGGCACCAAAACTGTCACAATCCACTCCAAAAACTATGAATTCAACACAAATATCGGCCATATTCGATCATTTTTATATATCTCCCCTTCCCCAAGTTTCATGACTAAATTTTAATTTAAACGGCATCGAAAGTGTTACTGTTCATCTCAGCGACCCCAAACACCATTGACTCGACTCTAATATGGTCATTTTCGAACATGTTGTATATGTCATCCTCCCCTTTTCCCAAGTTGCGGCGTGAATTTGGATTTAAACTGCATCGAAAGTGTCACTGTTTATCTCAGCGACCCCGAAAACTATGGATTTGACACAAACGTCGGTCATTTTCAATCATTTTTATATATCTTCCCCTCTTTCTTCTTACGTGAAATTATGTTTTCCGCGATGGAACAATCCAGGATTTGAAGATCAAAAAAAGATATTTAAAACCTAATTCGTCGGATATTATCTCGTGCTAAATTTTTTTGATTTTTGAATTTGAATATTTCTGAAGAAATTGAGTTTATTCGCATTCTCGCACTAATTTAGGACAAGAAGAATATGAAAAGAGGTAAACTGAAGTCAGAAGTCCAAAATAGATGCTCGAAAGCTTGTTCACAAACGAGATGTTCCTGCTGCTTCACATGCGCAGCCACTTCGAATCTGTGGTCGACGAGGAAGAGAACTTTGCATCGTCGACACTGGCGAACTTCAAATGCACGAAGCATCCTGGATCCCTGAAAAAGAGATCGATGTTAGTACTTTAAATCCTGTTTTATCTGCACCTTCCTTGTCAGTATTTCCTCATTGTCATCATCCAAGCTAAAAGGATAGGCGCGATCTCCTTGGGAAAACGACAGTATGCAGTTTTGAAGAATTAGGACTGTTAATTAAGCAATCTTATGGGGTTAAAATATTATTACCATCCTACCATTTTCTAATACGTACCGGTACTTTGATTTATTGGCGAAAAACACTACAAATATATTCAGAATAAAAGTATTTTGTAATAAAAGTTCTGCCATTAAAAATAGTTTTTATTATAATAACTCCCAAAATAAGCAAAATTGGTGAAAAAACAAAAATCTAAAAGTTTACCTAACGCAGGACGGAGGGGTTCAGCTAGTGCTCTCAACGGGTCGGGTCGGGTCGGGTTGAAGACCGACCCGACCCTACCCGTGACCCGAATTGACTGACCCGACCCGACCCGAACCGTGATCCGATCTGATTGACCTGACCCGATAACCCGACCCGAGCTGACCCGGTTGACCCGACCCGACAACCCGACCCGAGCTGACCCGATTGACCCGACCCGACCCGTTTGAGAGCACTATGGTCACGACACTGGGTGAACGCCAAAATGCACTCACATTGGGAAACTAGTTTCAAAAGCATAATTTTAGAAAATAAAGCATAAAGCATAATTTAAAATATATAGCACAATTCTTGGAAAATTCTCTTTAACTGAAAGTTTAACATACTGTGTTAATATTTTTTAAAGCCAATATTTACAATGCAAAATCATTGAGAACATAACAATGCAACAATGAAAAGCTTATTTTCATTTCTGTAAACTTTTCGGTGTAATCCTTTGATGTGGAGAAAAGAAAGTAAAAGAAGAATTTTTCCCGCCAACAATGAATAGTATGCAAGAACTCCATACTATATTGTAACAGTGACGACGCCAGCTTTAAGTTCTTAGGGGGGCAAAGGAGGGGCAGATACATTTTCGGGGAGCGGCTATTTGCCATACCAAAAATGACATATTTATTACGTTTACTTATTTTACATTACATTGTGTATTTCGTTGCTGTTTTTATGTTAGATCTATATGATTATAAATTAAACTTATTTCAAATAAAATTTGTAACTAACAAATAAGTAACGTCTGCACATGAAATATTTTTCAATGAAACTTTTGAAGCCTAAACATAAATTGAATTACTTTCGCGTATGCTACAAGTAACACATTCGTCTATATGCTACGTATCTCTCGCTCCCTCCCTCCCTCTCTCTCTCTCTCTCTCTCTCTCTCTCTCTCTCTCTATATATATATATATATATATATATATATATATATATATATAGAGAGAGAGAGAGAGAGAGAGAGAGCCAGAGAGAGAATTTACGGGTATACGGACAAAATCTCGCGGCCGAAACATCGCCGCCCAAAATCTCGCCGGCCAAAACCTCGCGGGACAAAATCTCGCCGGGCCAAAACCTCGCGTGGCCAAAACCTCGCCGCCCAAAACCTCGCCGCCCAAAACCTCGCGGGACAAAATCTCGCCGGACCAAAACCTCGCGTGGCCAAAACCTCGCCGCCCAAAACCTCGCCGCCCAAAACCTCGCCGCCCAAAACCTCGCGGGACAAAATCTCGCCGGGACAAAACCTCGCCGCGAATGAAACTTTTCTTTAAAATTTACCCAATGTGTTTCCTAATATGCAATTCCACATTACATAATAATAATAATAATAATAATAATAATAATAATAATAATAATAATAATAATAATAATAATAATAATAATAATAATAATAATAATAATATACAAAACATCGTGTGCGTGGGCTTTCTCGGGTTATTCCCGTTTCCTCCCACTTTCTTTATTCGATCATTTCCTTCATCCTGGTCATCTACGTGTCCTTTAACCTATAGGACATAATGAAGGGACGTCGTAAAAACTCATATATTATTTCATACTTTCATAAATATTATTAGATTTTTGTTAAAATTTTAAGTTTTTGGATGTTCCAAAGTTCACGAAACTAACCTCGTTAGTTGTCATTACTTTCCTTATGCAGACTTTCTTTCTCTATAACCAGTTTAAAAACATCCTGTCGCCCTACCTTCACATTGAAATCCTCTAATACAGAAATAGAATTTTCATATGGTATCGCGGGACTTGGTCAAATACCCGTGATACTTCTTCTGAAACAGCGTCTTTTATACCGTCATCCTTATCATCTGTTCGAACATTTACATTTTGGTCAGGCGAGATTTTGGGTATGGCGATATTTTGGGGCGCGAGGTTTTGGCCCGGCGAGATTTTGGCCCGCGAGGTTTTGGGCGGCGAGGTTTTGGCCAGGCGGGGTTTTGGCCTGGCGAGATTTTGTCCCGCGAGGTTTTGGGCGGCGAGGTTTTGGCCAGGCGAGGTTTCGGCCTGGCGAGATTTTGGGCCGCGAGGTTCTGGGAGGCGAGGTTTTGGCCAGGCGAGGTTTTGGTCCGCGAGGTTGTCGCCGCGAGGTTCTGGCCGCGAGGTTTTGTACCCAAACCGAATTTACGAGGAGCTGCTGAAAATTAGAAAAACATATCTCTGTATGTACAAATATAAATTTTCATATTAATAATGAAATTCTTATTGTTTCTCAGGCCTCTGAAGTGATTATGTGTGCCCAAACAGATAATTTCACGAACATCCATATCTTTACTGTTATAACATTTTTGTTCCACCAAGGAAAGTCACCGAAGTAAATTAATTAGGAAATCAGTGAAACACCACGGGATTCTCCTCCGTTATATATAGTGGTGAAGAAGTAAGTGGCTTAGTATAAACGCAGCAATTTCTCAACAAATTATGCTTTACATCCAGGATGATTAAAAGCAATGACTCTTCCTGGAATCATGGATGCAATTTGTGACATTATTCTTGAAAATTGCAGCATTTCAGCCAGTGGTGGATATAGCCCGGGGCCAGAGGGCCTAAGCCATCCCAGTTTTTGTGTGACAAAAATAATTAAAGCTATTTATATTTATTATAATCTGAGGTCTGCACCCCGCTTTCTCAGTTTTTACCTTCTCAGCAAAACTTGTGTCAGGGATTCTGGGCATTTCTTTGGAACTCGTCGGTAGCATAATTCAGAATGGCTTGGGTATGCGCAAGTTCTCGGCATAATGGGTTCCCAAAATATATGTCAGGAGAATAAAAGGGTAACGGCATTAAGAGAAGTATTCTTCCAATTTGACCGTAATACTGATCAATTTCGCTGACGAATAGTAACCATAGATGAAATATGGTTGTATCACTATGATCCTGAATCGGAACAACAGTCAATGGAGTAGTAGCACTCATTTCTCCATCGCCCCAAGAAGTTCAAGACACAGAAGTAGGTTGAGAAACTGTTTGGAACATTCTTCTGGTATAAGTATGGAGTGGTAGACTACCTCCTCAATGGTCAGATATTTAATCCAGAATCTCTACATTACTTACAAAACTGAAAGAAAAATCCAGAGTTCAACGTCGCGGAAAATGAAAAGAAAGGAATTTTGTTCCTTCAGGAGAATACACCTGTCCATCAAGTCCCTGCGAACACAACTGACATTGCATAATCTAGGATTTCAATGTCTAGATCATCATTCTTATTCCGCAGATTTAGCTCCGTCTAACTATTACGTGTACTTATTTCCCAAACTTTAACACTTGAAAGACGATATTTTAGATCTGATAGGGGTAGTGCTACGAACAGTGGTTGGAGGAAATCTAGATTTTTTAAACTTTTCTGCAAAAGCTGGAGCACTGTACAAGGTAGTATATTGACTCTCGGGGGAAGAGAAGAAGAAGTAAAACTTCACCAATCCATGTGCAGTCCTTCTGGGTTGGGCTACGAATTTTTCAGCAGTTCCTAGTCAATATGGTAGACGTCTCGTCAGTACTTTGAAACAAAATAAGTAAAGGAGCACTAGTATAAACCAATTACTAACTAAAGATCAGCACTCTGACAATACATTTTATTGGGAATCAATTTCATTCCATAATTTTATTATTATCATTTGCAGGAAGGGAAAACACAACTCTTTTAATCTCCTTCAAAAAATTAAGCCCTGGTAGTTGCAAACTAAGCTGTTATAAGCACATCCTCTGAATATTGGAAGCCGAGAATAATGTTTCAGAAAAAAGAAGTTTTAAATAAAACAAAATATGAAACTGAAAACTTCAAACCTGAACAAATAAAACAAGTTACGTAACTGGTTTTACCTTTCTTTTGTTTCCAATCGAAGTTGATCCAATGAGAAGAAAACAAGTCGACCAAATGTACTATTGTTCGCTAGGCACAATTATTAAAAATCATAAGAAAGAAGTATAACTAAAATTTACCTCAAAAGGGGCTAAATTAGAAAACAGAAATATGTGTGCATACCCAGACGCTCAAAGAAGAAAGCTTGAGGATTAATCTGCCACATAGTAAATTCATGGAAAGTAGACTACAATTTGTCAATGAGATTGGTTATGATACTGATATATAATACTACATGAAGAATGTTTAAAGATTGTACGAGTCTGGGGAGGGGGCAGTCTAGGTGGCAGTCAGGAGGGCAGAAGTAGCTACTAGGGGGGCGCTCGCCCCCTTGCCTCCCTCTGGCGTCATCACTGTATTGTTATGTTTACTTTTTGAACTTAAGCACTTTCTGTACTTTTTGGTGGCATCTTTTACTTTCCCTTTCTGTATATATGTACCTGTAAGGCGCACACAAATGATACAAAAACTTTATTCGAGCAAAGCACATCTCTTTACAATGAATTAAGTAGAAAGTTCATTAAATATGAGAGAAACTAGTTGCAAAAAAATATCAATAAATAGATCAAGATATTTAGAATATTTGATGTATAATAAATATACATTATACACGATTAATGTAAAATAATCATTGAAATTAACAATAAAGCATAATTTAAAAAAAGCATAATTAAACAAGAAATAAAGCATAATGTGGGTTGCTCTAACAATTAAGTTATATGAAGACGAGAAGAAAACGAAAGCTGATTCCTTAACGAATTTCGTTGATCTTTGTGTCTACAAAAACGCATTCCTAGAAACCTACAAGCTAGGTATCATCTCTGTGATTATATCAGTTTCTAGTGCTACATGCGAAAGGTCATTCTCTTCTTTGAAAAGATTAAATACTTGTATACACAAGTCAATGACTCATGATAGGTTGAAAAACTTAGTGTTACTTTATATTGAGAAGAAAATTGCAAAATCGTTAGATCTTTAACAAGTTGTGGATATGTTTGCTGCTGCCCACACGAATAGAAAGATCCTCTTCAAGTAGAGGCATGAACCTATAAGTTATTTTCTTTACCTGTAAAAGTGTATTTGCTTGCACTTAAGTCAACCAGCTACACATATTTTAAACACCATGATTAAATAACTATTTACTTATATTAGAAATCAATTGCATTAATGAATCCTAGTTGTTTGAGGTACTTAATTCTTATATTTTCACTGTTTTTCAAAGAGTAAAATTATGAACGATAAAGATGGAAACATTCACCTTGAATACACACATAGACACACACACACACACATATATATATATATATATATATATATATATATATATATATATAGATACAGTGGCGGATCTAAGGGAGGGGCTATAGGGGCTATAGCCCCCCCCTTGACGCTCAGGTATACACTGGATAAAATGGGCTTCAATTCTGCTTTACACTGGATAAAACGGCAAAATATGGTTTAGCCCCTCCCTTGATCATATCCTGGATCCGCCCCTGCATATATATATATATATATATATATATATATATATATATATATATATATATATATATATATATATTGGAGATGTCCCCTCAAAATCCTCTTGGGCCCTTCATTGCCCCCCCTGAAAAAACTCTAGCTACGCTACTGGACACCATGCACCAGAGATGAATTCTCTACCACTAAGCCACCGCGGCCCTGCTTGGGCTTGGTCGTCCATATCCAATCTCTCTTTTGGCGTTGCTTAAACAACTTCTAGTTTTGTTCTAAATCCAGACTCCATATTGGCGTAGATATTAATATTACAGTCGATTGGTAAAATCAATCTTCCACATTTAAAAATTAAAGTACACACAAGTAGAAAAATAAGCATTTATCATAAAAAACACTAGCTGCAAGTGTTCAAAATAGATTTATGGTTTCTATAAAATCAATTGAAAATTGCTATTTTTAATTAGGCAGCTAGTGAAAAACAGCAGCTTTCGACAACCGAGTTTAAACTCAACCTAAACTCAGTTGACCAAAGTTAACTGACCCGACTGACCCGACCCGAGCTGACCCGACAACCCGACCCGAGCTGACCCGATTGACCCGACCCGACAACCCGACCCGACTTGACCCGATTGACCCGACCCGACAACCCGACCCGAGCTGACCCGACAACTCGACCCGATTAGCCTGACCCGACAACCCGACCCGAGCTGACCCGACTGACCCGACCCGATAACCCGACCCGAGTTGACCTGACCCGACCCGACCCGTTTGAGAGCACTAGGTTCAGCCTTGCGTTGCGTAGTGTGGCAAGGGCAAGGGAGGGGTAGAAATCGGTCAAAAATACCGTTACGTAATATGTGCACGGCCCTTAAGACTAAACATTGTGTGTATTGATAGGTAGCCAAGCAGGCCTGTAGCCAGCCCAAAAATATGAGGGGGACGGTAGAAGTTGGGGGCCGATCCAACCATATTATAGTTCATCACTATATTATAGTAGTTCATTTGAGGGCCTATCGCGAATATTTTAGGGGGGACAGTAAAACTTTGGGCGGCCCTAGTCCGCCTGTGGATACGGGCCGGTAGCCAAGAAACTGATGAAGCACAAAAGCATCAAGTGTGAGTTTTTTAATGACAAGTTACATTTTCTCAGCGCCAGTAATTGAATGCTTTCCTTATATGAAAATAAGTTTATTTTCATACTTTATTACTTTCGGATAACAAAAAATTTTATTTCATTTAAGTATGTGGTTTCGCTTTGTAATAATCTATTACTAAAAGACAATTAGTCAAAAATATTTTGAAAATATTTTTTCTACCCAAAACTGGTTAAATCCATTAAAGTATAACACTAGTAAACGGTCCATAATCAACTACTAACGGTAATACATTTTAACATATTTTAATTTCAAAACAAATAATGAGGTTAAATCTGATCCCACGATAGTACTTATCCAGTGTAAAAATAACGATATTAGTGAAGAGTTAATATGAATTATCTTAATAGGAAATTAAATTAAAATAGTTCCTCTACATAATCTAAATTAAGAAAAATAACGATAATAATAAAATAAAATAAAATAATGCAATAATAAAAAGATGGTAATAAAAAAGTTTTTAATGGTAATCCTGGATTGTCTCTTGATGAACAACATGGCTTTCCTCAATGCTGCCTCCAGAAGGGCGTTAAATACGTATTATGAAGCACTCCAGTTCACATTTTTGGTTGGCGAACCACATATCGAAAAATGTCTCAAATTTATTTTTCAGATCTGAGCCCCCCCTCAAAAATTCCTGGATCTGTCTCGGTTGTTGCCAATTAACTGATAATAATCATAGCGTACCTTTTGAAATGCTTTCAAACGCTGTTTGCATAAGGAACAGTTTTCCGTATTCTTTCTTTCTTTCTTTCTTTTTCTTCTTTTTTCACCCTTGCGCCCTTTTACTGTGCTGGAAAGGGACTCCGAGTGTGAGCAGTGTTTGACACACGCTATGTAAGAAGCGAGCAGCTATGAAGTTGAATGTTTTCAAGACCAAAGCCACCGTCACATTTTGATAAGTACACTGTCGCGAGACTCACCCTTAGGGAGTGAGTATGTCATAGCAGTTGCACTGTGTGTTTCCGTATGATACTGAGATATTTCTTTGGCAAGGAAAATAGTTTTGTAAGGCGACTGAATATAAAAACATTGAAAGGTATACTCGGCCTGCAAGACTTTCACGCCGGGCTTTACTTTGATGAATAAGGACAACCACAGTACATGTTGTGGCACGAAAGTTGTAGTCTACGTGTCTGCTATGCGATGTTGCCAAGTGACGCCTAATATTTTGGTGCGATCAGTAAAAGAAATCACAGAAAATACACGTGTTGGTCAGCTGGTTTTATATACATCAGGCTTGACTTCTGTTTGTTGAGAACAGCACCTGAAATCCACTCATGATTCGATATGAGGGCTTCAACTAGTTCTCTCAACGGGTCGGTCGGGTCGGGTTGAAGACCGACCCGACCCGTGATCCGACCCGATCGGCCTGACCCGAAACCCGACGCGAGCTGACCCGACAACCCGACCCGAGTAGTCTGACCCGATTGACCCGACCTGAATAACCAGACCCGAGCTGACCCGACCCGAGTAGCCTGACCCGACAACACGACCCGAGCTGACCCGACTGACTTGACCCGAGTGATCCGACTAACCAGAACCGAGTTTACCCGACCCGACCCGTTTGAGAGCTCTATGGTCACGACACTGGGTGGACACCAAAATGCACTCCCATTTTGAATTAAACCCTGACCACGTGTACCGAAGTCTTATATCAAGCGGGGAATTTGTATATGCATCTTAGTGAATATTTGGCACTTTTGAGGTTTGGTTATTTCTTTTATAACTGAAACCAATGTCCGACGTGGGAGAAATTTATTTTTTTCTTGCTTTAGTTCTATGTGACGAAAGTTTTCTTCAAGGTCAGTGTTCTCACTTGCTCGGACGGCAAGGGGTCTTCTCGGAAGGCAGTAACAAGAGTTTCTTGACGGAGACAAAAAAAAAATCCTTTAACTACAATGATAAGGGTTGAGGAAACGGGAGAACATCTGTGATTTTTTCCAACCCTTCAACTTTCATTCCAAAATAGGTTCGTATGATTCCGAGACCCACGCCACTTTGATTTTTCTTTCTCGGTAAAAAAAACGTATTTTACAGTATATATAGTTGAAAGTAAGAAGGTACATAATATGAATTTTGCAATTTAAAATTTAAAAATACAGTATGATAATTAATTATAAAGTACTAATTTTATTTCATCACTTTCAGCCCAACAAATGAAATGGAAACAATTCGCACCCTGGGTCTCCGGATTCCGGGGTGACCAGAGCTGACCCGATTAAGCAGACCCGACAACCCGACTCGAGCTGACCCGACTGACCCGACCCGAGTAGCCAGACCCCACAACCCGACCCGAGCTGACCCGACCCGAGTTGGCCCGATCCGACCCGACCCGAGCTGACCCGATCCAACCCGATCTGTTTGAGAGCACTAGTTTCAACACGTGACAGTTCTTGTGAATCTTTAACCCTTTGAATTACGATTTAGATTTCTGGACGTCGGCATCTGAGGCCATTTAGCTCTTCACGTTTTTGCTTCCCTCGGCAAGCGCATAATCCGGGGAAAGGAAAGGAAGAAAGGATTGGGGAAGGAAGGAAGCGGCCTGGGACCTAGAAGTTAGGCACCACCCCGGCATTTGCCTGGTATGAATGAGGAAAACTTAGAAAACCTCATTCAGGATGGCTGGCCTGAAAAAGCGTCTTCACTTTCTCG
This sequence comes from Thermobia domestica, assembly GCF_964235325.1. NCBI lineage: Eukaryota > Metazoa > Arthropoda > Insecta > Zygentoma > Lepismatidae > Thermobia > Thermobia domestica. The sequence goes on along the minus strand of NC_137458.1, from coordinate 193,883,185 downwards.
ACCAATAGAGGAAGGTTTCATTGATTTAGAAGATACAAATACATGCATAGTGCACCTTATAAACCCAAATTTAGTGACACTTCCAAAAGGATTTGCTAAGAAAGTGGCGAAAACACATGCAAATTTTGACTTAAACAAAATGAACTATATAGATAAAAGATAAAAGAAGCGAACAACGCGGTCAGAGTGTATTACTCCATAAATAAATATCAAGTAAAATTTTTGCATATAAAATCGAGAAAGCAAGAAGCTATGGAAGATTTAGAAATTGTACTAAAATATATACAAACGGTTACATTAAGTAAAGATAAAATTAGGAAAGAAATCATAGCTCCAGCACTTTCAATGGGACTGTGGGATAAACAACCGCAAGAAGTCATAAAAAGAATATATAAAGTAATAAGAAATTCCCAGAAACTAACCTTAAAAATGAAAATACCAGATAAACAACTCTTCAATACAGCCAAATTAACGTTAGAATACCATGGGAAAGAAAGTAGTGAAACGGTAGCTTATGGGGAACGAAGGAAAGAACAGAAGGATTTAGAGCATCCACAAACCAAAATTAAGGAAGATAATATCAAAGAGATGGAGAAGAGAACAGAATGGAGAGAAACTGACAAAATGGATAGACTACTAACAAGATCAAGAAAAAGTGAAAATACAGCCTCACAGGACCCTAAGAATTTATACAATACCATAGAAACCCGAATGATCCTAGGAAGATTAGAGGAAACCAAGTTATTGACAACGGCTCTAAGACTCTTGGTTAGGCACCATACTGAGAAAGGAAAAACGATATCCTTTCCACAACTCGAAGACGTAGACGAAATCGAACTTGAAACGAACGGGATAACCTCAGACCCAGAACAACTGCTTGAACAGGTGAAATCAGTTTACAAAAGAAGAAAGAAGACCTTCGACTTGAAGAAAATGTATTGGGAATTTACCAAACTGTATGGACGTATTGTATTTGACCATAGAGCAGAGTGGCCACACACCCACGTTAAAATATATAACTCTTGACCACAAACATGGATTAACCAAGAAAGGATGAAAGAATAGAAATTATGCAGATAAACGCAGGTGGGTCAATTACAGTAATGGACGAGATAAAAGAACTCGCTGAAAAGGGAGATATATACATAATTTTAATACAAGAACCCTATACTAAAAACAAAAAACTAAAAGTAATGGGAAAAACAGAAATAGTGTACGCAGCAGAGAAACCTATAAACAACACAGGTGAAAAATAAAACACACGAGGAGGGAAACCAAACTCAAACCACATTGGAGAGAAACCTATGGCAGTGATAGTAAACAGAAACAAAAACTACAAAATTCTAAATCTAACCCAGTTTAGTGACCCATGGACAAATTGTATAGAACTTAAATCACAAAATGGAGATATTATGATATTTAACTGTTACTGTCAGTATTGTCTAGATATAAAACCTTTTTCAAATACCATGGCCAAATTCTGTGACACTTACAAACACAAAGGCACACTTATATGCGCCGACGCGAATGCTAAATCTCCAATTTGGCAGAGTAGATATGCAGACGACAGAGGACAGAAAGTAGAAGAAATGATAGCAGAAAATGATCTGGTAGTAATAAATAAGGAAGGTCATCCACCCCCGTACAGTGTACACAAGGGGGTGAATCAAACATAGACATAACACTAACAACATTGCAACTCAGCGACAGAATAACAAATTGGAGGGTACTAGACGCGGCTACCCTACGTGATCATAACGTAATACTATTCGAGACAAGCAGCAAAACAAATTCTAACAATCTAAATGAAAACGATAAAACTGTAATCTGTAACACAAAAAGAATAAGTTGGACTAAATTTTGGGAGACAATTAAATTGCCACAAATTGAAGACGATAGCGATGTTGATGAAACAGCTGAAACAATGGAAACTGAAATAATTAAAGCAATTAACGAGCAATTAAAGCGATTAAAGTTCAACTAAAATACGAACATTAAATGGAAAATCAAATAAAAACAACTCTTTTTGGAATAGTGAATTAAAAGACTTAAAACTAAACACGAGAAGAGCTAGAAAATTATATCAAGAGACGTGGGAAATAGAATTGAAACAAATACGACTAAGAAAATACAGGGAGCAAAAAGAAATATATGAAAACAAAATAAAAGAAATGAAAGTAAATAGTTGAAAGAACTACCTTAAAGATAATATTAACCTAGACATTTGGAGTGAACCATATAAAATAATTAGTCAGAAAATAAAGAAGCCAACAACTCTCTCAACCTTAAGAAACGATTACGGAAGTTTTAGTGAAGGATTGGAAAGCACCATAAAATTTTTAATGGAAAAACTTTTACCTAAGGACGAAAAAGAAGACGATGACGAGGTGCACAAACAAATGAGGGAAGAAATGAAAATTTTACCAATAAACGACGAAATTATGGAAGACAACCAATCAAGAAATAAGTAATTACATAAAAATGTTAAAAAAGAAGAAAGCAGCAGGTCCAGACATGATAAACTCAGAAATTTTCCTGGAAAATGCAGATACATGGTCACCATATCTATAAAGACTACAATTTATGCATCAAGACGAAAAGAATTCCTAAAATATGGAAACACTCAAATTTAGTAATAATAAAAAAGAGCAAAGATAAAAGAAATGATGACCCTAAGGCGTATAGACCGATTTGTCTCTAAAATATAATAGGAAAAATATTCGAAAGAGTAATCACTAACAGACTAAGCAAATATCGAAACATAGAAAGAGATAAGCTACAGCATGGCTTTAGGAAGAAGTAAAGTACGGAGACAGCTATAAGGAGTCTTTTAGAATTAATAGAAAATGGAAAAATAGAAAAGTACCAGGTAGTAATCTATGTTGATATCAGTGGAGCTTTTGACAATTTGTGGTGGCCATCACTCTTCAAACAATTTTAAAAAATGAAAGCACCTAAATCACTATACCAACTAATGTTAGAATGCTGCAACGAAAGACAGGTCACTTACAAGGCACCAAATAATAACATTACCTCATATAGAACAAAGAGATGTCCACAGGCACTGTTGCCACACTTGGTACAATTGTACCAAATTCAGCTCTTTTTGTCATTCATCAGCCCGTTAGTACCACGCTGGCATTTTCAGCCCCTTTTGTGAAAAAGCTGGTACAATTCTACCCAATTCAGCACCATTTAACAAATACTTGTCATATTTTCAAAAGTACCAGTAAGACTTTTCCCACATCTCACGTTACTCATACTGTGTGATGTCATGAGGAGTGAACTCGGAGATGATTGATTTGTTTCTCGTTATATATATATATATATTTGGTCTAGGAATTAATTCGTGCGGTTGGTACGCACACATTGAAGCTGTAGTACAAACACAAAATACATAAATACCTTAAGAAAAATATTGTCCATCGCTAGCCACCACTTTCGCCCATCTGTCAGGCAATGTACGGTTTCCGTGGCGAAAGAAGTCCTCATCCTTGGAAGCGATCCAGTCAGAGACCCATGTTTCGATATCTTCTGAAGAAGTAAACCGCTGTCCAATCAAATCGTTGTTCATGCAATCGAACAAGTAGTAGTCCAAAGGAGCAACGTCTGGTGAATACGGCGGGTGGGGTAAAACTTCCCATCCGACATTTTCTAAATAGGTTTTGACCGGTTTTGCGACATGTGGGCGAGCGTTATCATGTTGAACAATAAGTTTATCATGTCTGTTCTCCCATTCTGGTCGTGTTCTGGCCAGAGCTTGCTTCAAACGCATTAATTGTCGTCGATAACGTTCTCCATTCATAGTTTCACCCGGTTGCAGCAGCTCATAGTACACCACACCTTTCATATCCCACCATATGCACAGCATAACCTTTGCACAGTGAATATCTCGTTTTGGTTGTGATGGACCTGGTTCACCTGGTTTCACCCAGGCCTTTTTTCGTTTAGGGTTCTCGTAATGGATCCACTTCTCATCACCCGTAATAATTCGATGCAGAAACCCCTTTCTGCTCTGTCGTTGAAGCAGCAATTCGCAAATGGTTTTTCGTCTTTCAACGTCTCTGTCTTTCAATTCATGTGGAACCCAATGTGACATCTTTTGAATCATTCCCATGGCTTTCAAGCGTTTGGAGACTGTTGTTTGATCAACGCCTAATGCTGCTGCAAGTTGTTCCTGCGTTTGACACGAATCCTGCTCGAGCAATGCTGTCAATTCTTCGTCTTGAAATTTTTTTGGCTGTCCAGCTCGCTCTTGGTCTGCCAAGCCGAAATCACCACTTCTAAACCGTGCAAACCACTTCTGACACGTTCGCTCAGCTAGAGCATGGTCGCCATACACTTCCACCAAAATACGATGACTTTCAGTCGCACTTTTCTGCATGTTAAAGTAATGCAGCAGGACACCCCGCAAAAACACTTCATCAGGCACAAATTGCGCCATGTTCACTTAACTACAAACTGGTGTTGTTGACGCTTTAATCCACTGCCCTATACTACGAACGATACGCGATGACAGGGGTTTGCAACACATGTGTGGATACACGGAACTGTGGGACGCTCCGTTCGTTGCGCCATCTCTTGTCGACCCGCACGAATTAATTCCTAGACCAAATACCTATAGGCTCCAAAAACGTACAGGGCACTCCCCCATGTTTATTCAACGTTCGTAACCTACAATCCCGCTCTTACAAGCACAGTGTTCGTTTAGTATCCTATTCAATTCTCAATTAACTTTATGAATCCTGCCAACTTTCTTCCGACATCATCTGTGATTTACTTCTGTCATAAGTTTTCTCGTGTCTTCCGTGAAAAAAACTTTTACAAACTCCTAACTTAATCAACTCAATTTTCAATCTTTAAAATTATACCGAAGATAATAACTGTTTTTTCTCTTAATTTGCGGCCTCTGTTATACTTCCTACGTGCGAGAAAAGTTTCATCTACTTCCACGGTTGTTTAGGATTCCCCGAGCGGCGTAGCAATAGGGTAGGCAGGGCAGGCATTGCCTACGGGCGCAGGACGTTTCGGTATATTAGGAAGAGCCCCAGGTTTTTAATAAAAAAAGAAACAAATTATATAAATGGACCCCTAAGTTTTCGTGGTCTTCATTTTCAAACATGGCAAGAATAAAAATTTCTTCCCCCCTCTCTCGCAGTTTATTACATTTGAGTATCAAATTATTGGCATTACTGTTAACTCGTCGAGGTTACAGCACTGTATGATTAAGAAATTAATCCTCCTAGTAATTAATTATTACCGTATTAATACGATACCAGTCATATATTACATGTACTGAGCTTACTAACTTTAAATAAAATTCCCCTGCGCAACAGGCTTTCAACAATAACGACAAATTCTCCAAGCACCAAAAGTTGGACAAACCGGGCAACTGTCCGGGACGGCAACGTCAGGGACGCCCAAACAAGCACCCCAAAATAAATTTCCTAACATCACTGTAATAAAATGTAAAATATAGGCTAGGACTAGGTGGGGGGAGGGCAAAAACTCATTGGCAGGGTGAAAATTTTGCCTCCGTCTGCTCCTGATGTTGACTGAGATGACGTAGTGTTAAATGGATGAGGACGATACTGACCTATTTAGGCTCTAATCCCAACGTTATTGGAGAGTAATAATTAGCTGATCTTCTTAAATACCGATTGCAATATTACTTACAGTATTTTTGTAGACGTGATAACTTTTTTTTTGCAGTTAGCGAATTGTTAGCCCTGTGTTAGCGGAAAGAGAAATCTCATGTTGGCAACACTGCCCAAAGCTAGTCAAATGTGGGATGTGGCACATACGCGTAAGTTACAGATGGTCATACATTGGTCTATTAAATGGGTGAAGGAGCGTCACTAGGAATTTTGCTTAGGGGCGCCAAAGGCCATTGTTACGCCGCTGAGTCCTCCTATTTGGATGTTTTTAAAAAATAATTTTTAAAAAGAGCAATTTCTTTATTAGGACTCTTGGAAGAGGAGGGGAGTGTTCTAGAACTTTACCTCTTTCAGTTTCGTGTTATAGAGCTATGTATTACTGATATAAAATAATGAATTCAGCTCTTTTTGGTTCAATTTGGTACTATTTTTCAGCCTACTCCAGAGCGAGGATTGTGGCAACACTGTCCACAGGGATCCATATGCGGCCCAACGATGTGGGACATCGTTACCGAACCTTGCCTAAAATCACTGGAAATCACGGAAGACACGGAAGGAGTAGTCGGCTATGCAGACGATATCGCAATAGTCGTATCAGCACGAACAGGAGACGAAATTGAGAGGAAAGGGAACCAAGTTTTACACACGCTTCAAAAATGGTGCAAAATAAATAAACTGAAACTATCAGGAAATAAAACTAAATACACGATATTCGGGCAATCTATACAAAGAGATCCAATATTAAAGATTAACAACCAAAAAATTGAACGAGTGAAAGAATTCAAGTATTTGGGAGTATGGATTGACGATAAACTGAATTATACTAAACATGTCGAAAACGTAACTGACAAAGGAAAGAAAGTAGCACATAAAATACTCACAAATGCAAGAAAAGAATATAAGATACCCAAAAAGACCCTACAAACGTACAACAATGCTGTAATAATCCCAACAGTAAAATACTGTGCCAGCAACTGGGCTCACAGATTATTTGCAAATAAAAAATTAAGGGAACAAATAAAGAGAGTTCAGAGAGGAGTTTTAATTAGAACAACAGGAATAATCAAAACACTACCGATAGAATCCTTACAGGTGCTTGCACTAGAAGAACCAATCCACTACCAAATACTAAGAGAAGCTATAAAACGATGGAAAACAAATAATGAAATTATAAAAATAATAGAGATTCTAGGTACAAATCCGAACAACGAAGATGAACTAAATATGTTGATAGAAAGAAAATGGCAGGAGGAATGGTACATCACAACAAAAGGAGAAAAGCTCAAAGAATACATACCAACTATCAAAGTAAGGAAAGAAATTGTTGAAATGATGAAGGAAACTATGGAAGCGCTGTCGGAACCCTTCAAACACACTTGAGAAGATTAAATATTGAAAATGACGAAATGTGTTCATGTGGAGAAATCCAAACACCTGAACACGTAATATGGAATTGTGAAAATTACGTAACTAGTGAAGAAATAAGGAATCTCAGAGATGAACTTAGTGATGAAGATTGGACTAGCTTAAGGAAGGATAGAACAAAATTCGATAACTTCCAAAAAATGACAGAGCATGTAGTGAGAAACCTATGGAATGAACGAACCCAACGAAGAAGGTAATTGAACAAATAGCACTTTGAAAAGACACAAATAAAAAAAACAGATTCTAATAGAAACAATTTTAAAGTTCTGGCAAACACTCAGAACTATAGTTACGTTTCTTTTTATTTATTTATTTATGTCGTTTTTATTTCTATAACCTCTATTAACATTGTGTGTGTGTCAGTGCTGTGAGTGTTAGTGTAATAAACAGTATGAGAAACAGTGATAAAAGCATACAGAATCATGGAAGAAGAAAGAAACTACAAGACAGTTAACACCAAATGAGAACATGTTTGTTTCTTACACCGTGTTTTGTTTATTTTTATTTTCTCTTTTTTAATTCTTACTTTTCAGTGTGGTGAATGGGCTGCTTTCCAATCATTTATATTATGTACTAATCAATTATTTTCTTTCTTCTTTCAGGTTATTTTCTGCATTAAAAAGGATAAATAAAGGAAAATAAAACAAACAAGCAAACAAACGAAAGAGAAATAAAATTGCATGGTTTTAAATATTAGGTGCCATGCTGAAAAGAAATGTGCCTCACCTCAATCTGCTGAGGTTTGACAGCCGAAAAGACAGGGAGATAATAAAGAAACATCAAAGTATAAAAGAGAGAATAAAGGCAAAAGGCAGTTGCGTCTGCCATAAATAACCGGCCAAGGCAGGGGGAAGTGGAGGCTTAAAAAATTTAAAAAAGTATTTATCAGATTTTTTCAGATATCTGCGTTAACAAAGGGGGTCCATAGGGGCAAAAAGGAAAAGAAAAATTGAAACCAAAAATCCCTTTTTCCGCGATTTTCACGTCTTAGATACACGATGGAGACATGTGAATGATATCGTTTGAAAGGCAGTTCTATTCTGAAGAAAATGATGTATGACCCACGATCCTAGGATAAATAAGGATGTCTCAAGGAAATTTCTACCCAAGATCCTGTTTTATGCGAGAATCTGGGGTATTGTGCGTATATCATTTTTCGCGGGCTTAGTTTTGCACCTAGAACATTGAAATTTGGACAAATATTCACACCACCGAATAGTATTTATCAGATTTTATTTTCAGATCTCTGTGTTAGAGCAGGGAAGACCAGAGGGCCAAAAATTTTAAAAGGATATTTTAACGAAAAATCCCTTTCTTCGCGATTTTCCTGCCTAAGATTCATGACGGAGACATGTGAATGGTACTGTTTGAAAGGTAGTTCTATTCTGAAGAGAATGATCGGCAAACCATGATCCTAGAATAAACAGAGATGTCTCAAGAAATTTTTTACCTGAGATCAGGGTCTTTTGCGGTAGTCTGGGGCATTGTAGGGATTATTGATAAATTAAATATTTTTCCTGCCCTTACTATTCAAGATAGAAACTTGAAATTTTGTATACACACTTAGTATTTTTCAGGTGTCTGCGTTTATACGGGAGTCCAGAGGGGCTAATTTTTAAAAAAAAATCAGAGAAAATTCTGTTCTCTCAAAACTTCTCACTTCAGGGACACAATAGGGGAAAGTAAATGGTACCACGAAAAAACGAGGCATGAACTATGATCCTACGATAAATAGGGATGATGCTGTATCCGCTTAACTGAATGTCTATAATTTACTTATAAACATAGCACACCCTGTAAAACAGAGCACACTGTCTCAAACAGATGATGTGTCAAAAACGAGTTCACATTCCCATTTGTGGGAATATTCAAGTCTAAGTTAAAGTCAAACATCATAATCTTTTACATTTAAAAAAATATTGTGTGATATGCAATATGGCGGAATTCAAAATGGCTTTGAAGATGACCCCACTCCAAATCAAAGCAATAATACCAATTGTAACATTTATTTTGCCTCCGTCCACGCACGTCGTTATTATTCTTCTGTCCCAATACTTTTGACTAACCCTGTATACAGCTCCACATGTGTCTTCTCACAGAAAAATTAAACTAATCTTTTTCACAGAATATTTTAATTTTATATTTCGATCCAGGGGTAGAAATGGAATTTTAGAACTAAGGGGAAAGTCAATAATAGATAAAGTTTGATTGGGCTATGTCACGAGAATACAAATTTAGAAAGACGGGAGTGCAAGAAAACTTTCATGGAGAATGACTTAAGCAATAGCGATTGTTGCAGAACAATCAACAACCAAACAAAACTTATATCATCATTCAAATTTCCTATTTCTTACTAATAACTACAGCTATTTCCCTCCTTTTGCACAAACACTTCAACTTACCAAAGGGACAATAATCACTTGTGCATGCCTGATTTCAACTTTTGCTTTGATCTCAGGCTTTTTAGCCGTGGAACCGTATTTACCGGGCCCTTTTGACGCGGGACGTTTTTCACTCGGGCCTATTTTACGCGGGACACTTGCGAGTTGAACCCTATTGACGCGGGGCCGTTTTGGCTCTTCCCTTTTGGCCAGGGCCCTCTTGACAGCGCCTTATTAACGTGGGCTCTTTTGTCGCCGAGTCCTTCTTACCCGGGCACTTTTGACCCGGGGCTGTTTTGACTTGGACCCTTTGGACTCGGGCCCTTTGGTCACCGAGCCCTTTAGACGCGGGGCCGTTTTCAACTCGGGCAGTTTTGTCGTGGGGCCCTTTCGACGCGGGCATTTCGGTCCTCACCCTTTTGTCCGTGCCCTTCTAGCTAGAATAAAATCACCAGCTGAAATGCGTGGGGCAGGGGGAATGTATAAAAAAATAGATCAACGATCCAGGGCGCAGTAAATTGACTTACGTAACTGGTCATATCTCTTTCTTTCTCCTGATTTTCACTCCTGATCTCAGGCTTTTTAGCCGTGAAATTGTATTTACCGGGCCTTTTGTCGCGGGGCTCTTTTGACTCGGCTCCTTTTAAAGCGGGGCCTTTTTTGACTCAGGGCTTTTTGTCGCGGGGCCCTTTCGACTTGGGCATTTTTGACAGTTGACCATCTTGTCCCGTGCCGTTTTGTGACGATGTCCTTTTTCACCCGTGCCATTTTGATGCGGATTTCTGTTTGACCCGGTCTTTTTTGACAGTGCCCATTTGATTCGGGCTCTTTTCTCGCGACGGTCTTTAGACCCGGGCTCTTTTCACGAGGGGCCGGTTTTGGCGCGGGTAGTTTCGACTCGGGCACTTTTGTCGCGGGGCCTTTTTGACCAGGGCCGCTTTGACTCGGGCCTTTCTATCCTCGCCCTTTTGTCGGACCCTTCTGATATGGAATCATATATATATAACGCAAAAGGTGAAATGTGTGGGACAGGGGGCGGGTATGAGTAAATCGATGATCCAGGGCGCATTAAAATTAGTTACGCCATTGATCATATCTCTTTCTTTCTCCTGATTTCCACCCCTAATTTCAGGCTTTTTAGCCGTGGAACTGTATTTACTGGGCCCTTCTGACGCGGGGTTCTTTATGACTCGTCCACTTTTAACGCGCTGCCTTTTTGACTAGGGGCTTTCTATCGCGGTGTTCTTTTGACTCTGGCCTTTTTCACACGGGACCGTTTTGACCTATGTCCATTTTTAGATGGGGTCCCTTTTGACAGCTAAGCAGTTTTGACTCTTACCCTTTTGTCGCGAGTCCCTTTTGACCGAGGCCCTTTTGACTCGGGCATTTCTGTCCTCGTCCTTTTGTCCGTGCTCTTCTGACATATATATATATATATATATATATATATATATATATATATATATATATATATATATATATATACCAGCTGAAATGCGGGGGAGGGGGAAGGTATGAGTATAACTAGATGATCAACGATCAGGCCGCAGCAGTAAAATTAGTTACGCCACTGGTCATATCTCTTTCTTTCTTCTGATTTCTACTCCTTATCTCAGCCTTTTTAGCCGTGGAATTGTATTTACCGGGCCCTTTTGACTTGGCTCCTTTTAACGCAGGGCCTTTTGTCGCGCGACTCTTTCGACTCGGGTCATTTTGATGTGGGACCGTTTTGACCCGTGCCCTTTTGAAGCGTGTTTCTTTTTGACCCGGGCTTTTTTTTACCTAGGCCCCTTTTGATTCGGCCTCTTTACTCGCGAGGACATTTTGACCCGTACCCTTTTGAGGCGGGATCCTCTTTGACATGGGTTTTTTGACATAGGGCCCTTTTGACTCGGGCTCTCTTCCCGCGACGATCTTTTGACCCGGGCACTTTTGACGAGGGGGCCTTTTGACGCAGGGCAGTTTCGACTCAGGCACTTTTGTCGCGGGGCCACTTCTGACCTTGCTCTTTTGACGCGGGGCTTTTTGACCAAGGCTGTTTTGACTCGGGCCTTTATATCCTCGCCCTTTTGTCGGGCTCTTCTGACATGGAACCATATATATATAACGCAGCAGCTGAAATGCGTGGGACAGGGGGCGGGTATGAGTAAATCGATGATCCAGGGCGCAGTAAAATTAGTTACGCGACTTTTCTTATCTACTTAATTCTCTTCTCTCTACATCATATCTAGAGATGAATGTTCTGACTAATAGGCTACAGTGACAATTTTAAAAAGTAAGACGATATACGATATCAATTAAATGTTATGGCTTTTAATATATATAGGGCAATAAATCGAAAGACTCTATATCTTTCTTCCCCCCCCCCTGTTGGAAAAAATCCTGCGGGCGTTAGTGATTATCATGTTGCTTAGTTACTGTATTATATTGTGCTACACACGGAATAAATACTTCTATTTTTATTTAATAATAAGAACCCTATTTACATTTATTACAGCCCATGTTTGACGACAGCGAAACATATTCACGTCCAACTTAATCAGTTTCCATTTTCAAATGAGAACAGTGAGGCGAACGAAATAATTCACGCACACATTTAGGACTTAGAAAGGTGTCCTACGAATATGTCGTAGTAAATTCCTGAAGAGTGAAAACCTCTAGCAGAAGTTGTTAGCAGTTATTAACTTAACATATAGGACAAGAAATTGAGAAACTGAGAATACGAATCACTTTAGAGATGACAGTGCGCTGATGCTTCAAATTTATCCCTTTGCTCCCTATAACTACGTTATTTTCCTAGTCAAAATAAAAACTCTTCGAATTAGTCACAATTTCTTATGCAACCATCCCTTCCTTGAAGTACTGCGCAGTCACATATCCGTCACGGAGATCTAAAGGCACATTTGGCGACGAGGATACAAAGACCACAAGAAAACTAATTAACCTTCATCCAGGGCAATTTGTCTTACAGTAGGCATGTTATCGTGCTATAGAATCATGCATTGCTTTATCTTCATGTACAGTGGGCCACATTAAAAATACGTGAGTTAAGCAACCCAACTAACGCTTGCTCCAAGATTAATTACGCCTAGTAGAGTAGCTAGAACAGCAGCACGAAGTTGTTCCCACCTGTTAAAAGAACAAATCGTAAAGAGTGTTTTTCTGCAGGAGTGAGGCGATACGTTGGCTGACGAAATGACAAAAAGGAGTCTTTGCATACTTGTATTCACAGTACATAGCACAGTACCAGAAAAAATAATATACGGACACCACAGGCGCTGATGAGAAGAGAACAGTCGGCGGACTTAAATAATCTTATAACTAACTCAAATGAGGGATTATATAAACAATTTAACTTATTTCAAATAACTATACTTAAATGCATATCAAATAATATACGGATAGATTATGCGGTATATGTGGAGGTTATTTTTTTTTAACTAAACACAAAGTTTTGCGCTGAGTTTTGAAACTATTAACAGTAGTTCTATCTGCAAATCAATTAAAGTATGGATGGATTATTCGGGGGAAAGGCCCAGCCACCAATTATTATTATTATTATTATTATTATTATTATTATTATTATTATTATTATTATTATTATTATTATTATTATTATTTTTGAGTAACGGCCTGACCTCCTAGGTTTCGGCGCCACTGATTGATACGTAATGATACTTCAAAAGAAGAACTTGTTCAAACTCGTTATTCGTTTCGTGACTTTTGAAAATGCTAAATATTGCTATCCAGTAATTTATTTGTAAATATTAAAAATGCAAAATTCGATAACACACAAAGGAGTTGGAGACATCCGTACTAACCTTATTTCCCCTTAGGTTGCAAATATAACAGGGTTCCTGATGTATATATATATGTGTGTAAATTTGCACATTGAGACACAAGGAGAAAAGGGAAGAATATAGTGTCAATAAACAACAATTTAAAAATGCACGAAATTAACTAATGATATCAAATATAGAATCATTAACAGAATTAACTCCGTAACTCATTTTTCTTCCATTATTTTCAGGATTTCTTCACTAAATTTCTCCACTGGAGATCATCTTTCGTTTAGCTGCATCTAACTGGAGCTCAAAATTGTAAACGAAACATTTTAAAAAGTGTAAAGTTTGAAGGTGACAATCGAACTCGGATTGCAAGATTACGAAACACCAACACTAACCAATTCGTATTTGTAAATTTCTACAGCAATATATTGTGAGAATGTATTGAAACTCATAACTGTATTCTTTCAATTTAAGTATTGAACTGTATAATAATGATGAACTGTATTCTTTGCTGTTTATTATTAGGTAGCTATATTTAGATTTGAACACTAATTTTCGTGTAACCGCAAGTTAGTGGACAAACTTAAAAAGTTAAATGTAAACAATTGGAACGTACAGTTAAGCAATTTTAAACTGGCGTACAATAAGCCTAGGCTTCGGAAGGGGGGAAAACTAGTAATTAAAACCTCTTTTAGCGTTCCCGGCTGGTCTAGCATGTACGAGCATTGGTAAGCATGGTCATGGGTTCGATTTCCGGAGTGAGAGCATTGAAATTTAAACGCACTTCACTTGTTTGTATTCCAGTTTAAACTGTTCGTTCATGCCTCAAATGGTCTCGGTACTAAAAAGAAAATATTTCAGTCTAACGTCCCACGATTATGCCCATTATACTAAGGGAGACGGATGATTAAGGCGAATGGATGATTGAATAATTGGTAGAATGAGAATGTGGGACGAAACGGGAGTAGCCCGTGAAAACCCACAGACACGATGTTATTCACCATAAGCTTACTTGTTCGGGGATCGAACCAGGGACCCCATGCACCAAATATAAGCGCTCTGCCACTGTGCCACCGTGCCCCTTTCCATTACTAAAAAGGAACACTAAAAACCACTAAACAAACAAAATGTTATTAAGAAGTTTCATCAGTGCTACGCGATCTGTCAAAACACTTAAACAATATGAGTTCTAACTTTTCTCCCAGGTACGATAAAGTAGAACCTACAAGATTTAACTGCTAAATGAGTAATTCGTTGATGATGATAATTTTCAAGAATAAATATTTTTTAATCTTTTGCAGATAAATTGACATATTTACTTACTATCTACTAATAAAGCTTTAGATATAGCTGTGAAGTTATTGTACTGTAAGAAATTAATAAAACACGAGAAGCTGTTTTAGAAGGTAGTATGTTAGGACTTTATATCAAGTCCTAATTTGAGTATTCACCTGATTTTTTAGTTTAAAAATATAATAATAATAATAATAATAATAATAATAATAATAATAATAATAATAATAATAATAATAATAATAATAATAATAACAATAACAATAAAATCATATCCATATCTTTATCAAAATTTCAGGCTTAGTCAATAAATGAATTCAACGTGGTCTCTATTCGAAGTTCTATATAATTGAATTCGATAGAAATACAAAGAGAAACTTCGAGAACAGGTAAAAGGGAAAATGTTACTTTGGTGGAACTGGAACTAACCTTTAAGAGTTCTTTTCAATCTACAGACAAACGCCTTAGACACTTTTTGCTTTTCTTTAGGTTTACTGGTTCACCGAACGTATCTGAGCAACTTTTGTCTACTTTCTACTCGGTTATACACGTTTTACGGTCATTTCCAGTAACCTTGAACGACAGGAAATGACTGTAAAACGTGTATAACCGAGTAGAAAATAGACAGAAGTTACCTATGACCTCTTGAAAAAAATGTATTTTTGATTTTTTTCAAGGAAATACATATGTAGTGTCATGGTGTCCAGCTGTTGTATAAATTTCATGTTGGGATGGCTACGGGAACAGAAGTTACAAAGTAATGAACCTAGCAGACTTCAATAAAAATGCCACATTAAATAATTAGATATGATGAAAGAATTTTTCAAGTGTGATATAAATCCCCTTGAAACAAGTAAATGTTGCACATTTCAAAATTATACTCACCTACAAGTGAAGATGG
The DNA here is from genome assembly GCF_964235325.1 of Thermobia domestica. Lineage (NCBI taxonomy): Eukaryota > Metazoa > Arthropoda > Insecta > Zygentoma > Lepismatidae > Thermobia > Thermobia domestica. Next base: position 193,867,740 of record NC_137458.1, on the reverse strand, counting down.
TGTTACTTTATTTTTTGCATTATTCTGTCTTGTATGGTAATAACATCTGTAGCTGGTAAATTATATGTGCGACCTGTAGCTGTGTACGGGTCCACTGAAGCAAGAACATAAGTTATTGGAACAGTCAAAACATAAGGAGGTTGGGGATAAACATACAATGGTGATGGACGATGGGAATCAAAGAAGTTAATAACAACTTACTGTGTGTAAGCATTCACGGTCATCACATGCCCTAATCACCATGCATCATCATAAACACATGTCACAAATCCTTTCGCTTCCTCCAGTGAAACCGATTGTCGTAAAATATTCATGTGGTGCACTACACTTTCTGCTGCTGTACAGTTGGGTTTTTACGATTTTGTTTCGGAAGAGGGTAGCTTGAGAACCAGTAAGAAGCATTTGTGTTATACGTATAATACAAAAAATAATAATGAAATTATTTCGGACGGCTTGAGCTCGATAGCCACCACCAAAATACGCCACTGCTGCTGTAGAATATCTTTTCACACCAAACTTGTCATCTGGTACTCCTATGTGATACCAGAATAAAGTAACACCTTCACTTGTTGGTGAGTATAATTTTGAAATGTGCAACATTTACTTGTTTCAAGGGGATTTATATGTAACGTACCTCTCCCTCCTTACAAACAGGAGAAAGAAAACACTTTATTTATTTAAAATTAATCACAATATCAGAAGGAATAAATCCGGGCTGAATTAAGCCACTTTATAAAGCTTACTCTTCCTGCCATAAAATTAAAAAAAATACCAGGATTGGATAGTCACTCTTCTGACACACCTTATCGTGTGCAGTTACTTAAACTCAATGTTTAAATATTTACATTTTTTTTTTGCATTTAAAAAACCGAAAAATCCATATCGATAGTTATTTAACCCAGGTCATTTCTAGAATTGTACACCAGCAGTAAGATCTGTAAAGAAATTATTTATCTTATTTTTATAGTTTTGTGTTTGCAAATATATATTAGTTACGTATGAAAAAAATATATGTATATATGCATTAATGCAAAAACACGCTCATTTGATAAATAAGGTTAATTTGAACAAATTACTTTTATTGTTCCAGACAATATCAATTCTACAAACCAAAAATAAAACGAGGACTGATAATAGCTTCAGCAGAAAATAATTATGATCGTATCGCCGACTTTAGTTCATATATGTCCATACTTTACTGATAATTCTGAGAATGTTCAAATTTTGAATTATCACTCAATTGTATTCCAAAACTTAATAAATTTAGAAGCATTACAATATTTTGCTTTCATTTCTTTAGCTAGATCATTCACATTGGAGGTTTGTTAGTTATAATATGATAAGTAGCCATCTACGGAACATTACTAAGACTGACTAAACATATTACATATACATGTAAGACATAAATTGATATGGGCTGATGCGATCCAGTGCCTTTATAATCATTATAATATACGTCTCAAAACAATGAGTGAATCCCACCAAACCTAACCACTAGCCAGGTATGCATGAAGTGTATTAGCGGTACGCATTGCTACAATCTGCTAGCCATCTTTATCAATTAATTTCAAAGCAGGAGCATATACTAATCCAGCCATACACTATAATACACTACAACTACTTCGTGATGGTGATTTGTAAACTATCTACAAATGACATGCAACTACAAAAAAAAAAAAAAAAAAAAAAAAAAAAAAAAAAAAAAAATCCAAGAGACAAAATATTTGACATCGAGAGAACGCATTTGCAAATATTTATCAAAACCTGCATTTCACAGTAAAAATTATTTATATTGAGATCAGCACCATTAATTGACCTAATCTAAATAATGAGTCAGTCTTATTACATGAAGCCCAGCAAACCAAAGCTGAACTCCCCTTTAAATAAACACATAAGGCCACTATTTATCTAGATGATTACGTGATGAAGACTGTTTCCGAGATGTACCGGTAATATCATTCACAGTGATCATAGCTAATAAGAATACGAACAACCAAACAAATTTTGATTGAGATTGACATGTTATTATTATTATCAAGTATCATTAAAATTCATTCTTTAGGACAAGAATATAAAAGTGGAGAGATGTATAGGAAATGCGTAAGATGCGTGACGCAACACTAATTTAGCTAGACATAATATCAAACCCTTGCATATTTAATCGAGCTGGTTTTTATCGTCCCAGTTAATGTTCAGAATATTACGTCACTATGGTGATGTTACGGTTGTAGTCCACGAGGCGCCATCTTAGGTTGTCAGCTTCAACCTTAGACGAATATAAATAATAAATTATGTTACTTGAATGGCAGCAAATTCTTTTAAAAACAGACACTAGATTCCGACTGCAAAGAATTTCTACTTCCAAGTTCACAGATTCAGCTGTTGAATCCCTTCGCACTCCGACTCCAGTTCCTTCATGATTTTCTAACATGGCAGACCATACACGAAATGTTTAGTGGGTGGCTGCCAAACGGTATTTTACTAAATTTTTATGGAGTCCTCCTGTTTTACACTAAATCATATAATATTAAGGTTTGATCTAAAAGCTTTTCGATAAGGTTACAGTCCGAAAATGAATTTTCCTATGTTTATTTTCAAATTACATAAGGATCCGACACTAGTAGTCTGGTGTTGTTAACTTTTATTTCTTCTTCTTCTTCTTCTACTAACATAACTACATGCACACGATGCTCGTTTACGATAATTATTTCGAAACACCTATAAATTATTTGTTATTGCGCACATATATATTTTAGTATTATTGTTTTATTTTAAATAATTACTTTTCTACTACAGATTTAAACTTATGAAGACTTCTGAAATAATTTCCTATCACTCGACTATTTAGGTCAGGTAAATGCAAACAAAATAGTATCTCATGCAACAACAAATCTTCAAACATTTGACATGGTTCGTAGTAAAATTTAAGAATTAATTGTTTGAATGTATACAGTTCCTCGATTAATAATTTACGTTATTTTAATATTTAACTTTAATATAATTGGCTATGTTCCGTAAATTCAAGGTAATACTGTTATATGGGAAGTTACAAAAGTGACAAAATTAGCTTGTTTAGTTCCACCCAAACAATAATAAGCTATCAGTTACCTACAAAACAAACATAGTTAAAGGGAAAATTAATGAAGAATCAATCTAACAAAATATCACTGTTATAACATATTAACTATATCAAAAGTGACAGATTAACTATATATGTGCCACCAAACAATAGCACCAACAACAAAATAATCCATGTACTATATTGACACTGCACAGATTAACTATACGAGTGCCGCCAAGTAATAGAACAGAAAAGTGTGAGTTTAACTATACGGGGGCCACCAGACAATAGAGAGGCAACAAAAACCGGTGCGTTACATTTTTTCCCAATGGCCCGAAAAAAAAATAAAAAGGATTACTTTTTTTTATTATTTGAAATCCTTAAGGGGATATCTACCCATCATCAGAGCCTTTTGAATCTCCATAAGATAACATGTAAAATTTAATTCATAAATATCTTACAAAATATTGCACATTCACAAAATAACGTCAGGCTGCCTGGGTCAATAAAAACATGTGATAAGAAACCAGTGAGTTTATTCTGGAGTCCTCTGATGTATTGGCTTTTCTCGATTTTCACTTCCGGCTTGTCTTGTCACAGTTGATGTAGCGAAGTGAATTCTGGGTACGATGCGCGCGCACTCGGATATATTATCACATATTTGCTTTCAGCAAATTTTCAAAACAAGTTTTTTAGAGAAATGCAAACTGTTTGCGACGGCAAACTTTCAACGCTATATTTTCAAAAAAGATGCAAGTTAATTGCAGTGGTGAATTTATTTTTACAAATCTGTGAAAATTTGCAGATCATATTGAAAGCTTGTAATAAATATTAAGAAATTTTGCCTTCGCAAACTTTCAGATTGTTTGCTCCACTAAACGAAGCAAAAATTTGCCGCAAGTATTCGTGCTATCTGGGTGATTTATCACACATATATAAACAAGAAAAAATTACTACGTCAATAAGTGAATTACTTGAAAGAATACAAAAATAATTTACATTAATGAAGCTATCAAATAAAAAAAGTCGCATACAGCTCAAGTCGAGAGGTCACTATACTGCCCACTATCACATTAGTCCAGGTATTTTATTACATTCAGGCACAAGACCATAGACCCATATTTAAAAAAAGAGTCGATAGGCGGACGAATATAGACACACTATTAAACGTGTCGAATGCAAGCATCATTAAAATTGTTATGCGTAAATTGAGGTAAATTAATAACATTATTTTCATCCAGTATAAAAATTCTGGGGAGGGCCAGCTTTGCTTCTAGGGGGAGCCGGCACCCCCTGGACCCTTTCTAGTTCCGCCTATGTCAATTCCTGATATATGCTTTTGCAATGTGGAAGTGGTGATGCCTTGAGTCGCTCTCTCTCGCTCGCTCGCTCACTCTCTATATATACAGAATATAAAAGTGGATGTATGTGTGTGTTTCAACATAATTCTGATATATCTAGAGCAATTTTAACTATATTTCTTACAGTCTGGAAAAGAGTACTGTCGGGATACATGTCAAAAATGCTAGAAACGGGTCGAAATTAGTATCGAATGCATAGTTTCGTGGTCGCTTAGATGAATAGTTCTACTTTCAATTCAAGTCCAATTAAGCTCCCATTAGCACCCAGGATGGTTACGTAGCGACATAAAAATATCGACGTCAACCGATATTAGAATCGAATCCTAAGTTTTCAGCGCCGCTAACAGTGCCGCATTTCCCATTAGTCCACATTAGTCCACATTTCACATTAGTCCCATTGCCTAGAGGGCAACATATTTGCAGCGTGCGAAGTTTAAAACTTGAATAATATCTTAATTTTTTCCTTATGAAAAAAGGTAAAAATCAAGAGCAAATATACTATTTCATGAAGAATCCTCTTTTACTATTGTAATATGTTTAATATTAGCGTTAGAAATCTAAAAATAATTCAGAACATGTTTCACATTTGTTATTTTTTGTTACGTAGTTGTAGCTGTAGCATCTAGTGAGTGGTATTTAATTGTAATAAATTCACTAATTAAGCATATTCGAATTAAGTTTTATTTTTAAGTTAGGGATGAAGGGGCGGAGAAATATGTAGTTATTGGAGACGACGAGCGTATGTTTAGCCGTGAATTAGAGATCATCTTTTGTTGTAGTTATGTAGACCTCGAATTCTTTTGCTGCTTTATTTCGGTAATCCCCGGGAGAATATTGGGATGAGACTGTGCTTTTGACAATTTGTTTTTGGCAATACACGGGAGAGTATTGGGTTATATTAGTTAGCCGGACATGGTGTTGATTTTGAATAATCGGACAAAGTGTTGGAAAATAGAAACAACAAATGAAGGATGTTACTATGTAGAAATAAATAATGTGTAATCGTGTTGATGTAGAAATGGAGCCATATAAGTGGCTGAAGTCTTTTTTATGTTAAGGAAAGTTAGAGCCAGTGTGGCAATTGATATTTTAGGGTTTATGAGCCAAGCGTGGCTGTTGATAATAAGGTCGAAGAGCCGAGAGTGGACACTGTTATGGTAGGTTGATGAGCCAAGAGTGGCTTTTGATATTTTAGTAGCTTATGGTAACGCCAAGTGGGATCATAGTTATTGTTATAGTTTTTGGGATTCAGAAAGGCTCCTGTTTAATTGAGTGTATTGGTGTAAGTCAATTAAAGGTTGACAGTGAAAATAAAATGGTATAATTCATTTGTAAACTCTAGTAGATTTGAGAAGTTAATTAAAGTAATACTTTGCTTCACTGAAGGTACCAAAAATAAACAAACCTAACAATTATAATACATATCCTTAGGGGGGAGTAGAAGTCCGAATTTTTGCGAAAAATTGAGTATCGCACAAGTCGTTGAACTAAGAGCTGAAATTCAGCATATAACTTTTTATTAAAAATAAACAGCATGTCCTGACATTTTTTTATTTTTTTATGAGTGGGGGGGGGGCATTTTCTATATATTGGAAATTGGTAGTGGGTTGATTTGTAAAAATAATCGAAAACTGATATTAGTTTGATATTCGTTGAGAAAGAAATTGAGTAATGAAAACTACAGTTCTTCGAATTTTATATCCACTGCTTTGTATTTATAATTGCAGAAGCTGGTGTTTAATATATGGAACGTTCAGAACATAAGGCAATCATGCCATAAAGTTGAGAGAAAATGATCATAAAATTGGTATTCTGAACTTAATTACATGGGCATTTTCAATTAGTACGGCATGCTTAATTATATAGAAAATTAGTTTTTCTTTCTTTTTTACGTTCGTCTGCTTTTCCTTGATTTGAGACCTAAATTTCATCCTATTTTCTACTGAAATGTGTATGTAAGGCAACAAAGAAATAATTATATATGATAAATTTAAATTCATTTTAATTCGGAAGATGAGGAACACTTTACCATTGTATATCTTAAAGGCCAGATCCACCAATATTGTAATAGAGAGGTGCAATGAGCCGTTGACGGTAGAAATTCAAACTCCGATAAGTGATAATTTCATAGTCTTGTTTTATTACAAGTGTAACCTCTTTAGTCAATGGAGAGAAGGACATGGATCATGGGTCAGAGTTGATGACGATGGGTTTTGGTCGGTCGGAGTTGGTCGCAATGGTTCAGAGTAGTTCATAGTTGGTGGTAGGTCAGAGTGGATCACGATGGATGATGGATCAGAGTGGGTCAATGGGTCATTTGGGTGTTGGGTGATAGTAGGTCATGGTGGGTCGTGGATCAAATTTTCAATGACCCACACCATCTCTGGTTAAAATTGTACTAAAGAGAAGAGGCACCGAAGATGTATGTCGGCTATTATGCTCAAATTTTGCACATAGATAATACCCCACCAGAAAGCAATAAATCTGAAATGGTTCACGGTACCACCTCCTAGAACTCGAGATGTAGGGGTTTGTCTGATTGGCTAAATTAAGACCTGAATGATTTATCCTTCAACAAGCAAGCTTTTTATGATCGTTTCCGTGGGGAAGTCAGAAGAACACATGCCTAGTAATCGTAATATTGATAGTTCGCGTCCACCCCAGGGTATTTGTTTAGTGTTTTTTTGACTCACCTAAGTATAAACAAATCACAGATATAGGCAATTTAACATATTTTGGGAGAGTAATTTTGTGGTTCGTTGGCGTTTCATCGCGTCTCTGCCAATGGTAGTAAAGTTTTCAAAATGGAACTGGTGCCACAGCTGATCGTCACTGCGGGACCACCAATTTTTGGCGAGAGGTCAATAGTTGACCATCTGTAGTCCACCGACGCTTACAGCTTAGAGTAATGAACGATGTCTTTGCCTTGTAGACTTTATGACTACCGAGTTATTATTATTATTATTATTATTATTATTATTATTATTATTATTATTATCATTATTATTTGTAGTAATAGTAGTATAATTGATAATAGAATAATTATATTGTCTAAGTATTGTCTCGGTAGGACTACACACAGGATTTGGCTCGTTTTGGTTCGACTCGACTCTAATCCGAGTCGAGTTGGAGGAAATTTTTCGCGCCGAGTCCTAGAGTAGACCTCAAAGATGTCTGTTTCGAGTCGAATCGAGTTTCAAAGAAAAGTCGCTCGTGCCCATTCCAACTAATGAGAGCTAATCGGAGTTAAGCGAAATCGAAAGTCACACTATTTCTCTAAGCGACCCCGAAAACTGTGAATTCGACACAAATATCGATCATTTTCTATCATTCTTTTATATGTATCCCCCTCCCATTCACCATAGGTAACCCAAAAGCACTCTTTTTCAGACTATAAGAAATGTGGTTAAAATTACTCTAGGCCAGTGGTTCTCAATCTAATTCCTATCACGATCCCCTTTTATCACATCCTCTTGCCAGCGACCCTTTTATAATTTGTGTTTTATAATAAGCTTGTATGGGATTTTTAACATACCTATTTCTATAATAGTAGAATCCATTTCTTGTTTATAGTGAACAGAGCCGTGGCATGGAAAATCAACGCCCGGGGCGAGAGTATATGACGATGTCTCCGTACATATGAGTGAGGTCGACAGACTAACTGCGAAGCGCCACCATGGTTGGCACGAAGCTCATTACAATTTTGAAAAGTAAACCCTGCATTTCCTTGATTTTGAGCACATTTTATTACTTTTTCCTTCTATTTTATACATGTGCACATGCACCTTCCTAACATGAGTAACACACTTCCTCCGAAATTTGTGCCCCCTTTCAAATCTAATTGGGGAGTGAATGAAGATAATAGAATCAGACCTATGATAGAAGTTCAACACTTCCCTATGAGGTATGGGAATGGACCAATTCCTTACCTGGTGCCTGGGATGTATAATCTGAAACCGGTTTTGAAGAGTTTTGAAATTTCAGTGCGTTACTAAGGATACGGATCCCACTGTAGACTCCGTAATTACCAGTCTCTATAAAGGACGGACGCAGTAATGTCACCATAATTTAGACAACATGGGCAATTTTCTAATGTTTCAGACTATGGTCATAAATATAAGTGGAACTAGGGCTTCGAACCTTTCTAGTTCTTATTACTCGAAAGTAAGTAAGTATAATATATACACATGGTGTTAGGAAATAACTCTGGGAAGTGAATCCTCACACCAAAACTGAAAAAGCCTATAGACCAATCTTGGTGCACAAATGCCTAATTTCAGAGATATAGTCCGCAGAAAGTTGGTTGTAATAGTACAAAAAAGAAATAACTAGAGACCGAAATGTTAGATAACTGATTATTTTCAGCCTACATTCCAGTAAATAGAGGAAGTGTGTCAGTTTTCCAGGATTCTCCAGGAAAGGGGTTGCATTTTCTTGTACCTCTAAAACTAAGAGTAGTTTCCTGAAGGGTAAAAATTAGGGTGGAAAAAGATTTTCTCGGAAACGACTCTAACGGATTTTGTTTATGTTTCATACATCAATATTGTATTAACAACCTTATACTATGTTATAAATCATTTCTTTAAAAAAATGTATTCTGGTCTTGGGCTGAGTTCTTTTCTGACGATTAAAAAAAAAAAAAAAGACTCAGGCCATTCTGTGTATAGCCCGACAGTATATTGTAACTCATTTGTCCTACAAAGAATCCACGGGATAGTTTACTCTTTGAAATAAGTTTCGATTTTCTAAAAATAATGACAAAGACAACTTAGGTTAAATAAATATTTTATTAATTACCTGACGCACCTTTGGGTCAGGGCCCGGTTTCAACCCCCGGCAGGAGCTCATGTGATTCGGATTCCATGTTAATCAGTGGGTCCCGTCTCACATAGCCTCGGTGCTGAAAGGGACGTTAAACTCAACAAATCAAATTAATATGGCTTAAATCACTTATCCTAAGAATTTCACAAGAGGTAATTTATTTTTGAAGTTGAGTTTTATTCGGAGAATTTTCTCAAAAACTACTCATTTTATTAATAACTTCACATAATGTCATAATGTATTTACTCTGAAAAATCTCCAAGTAGTAGTTTACTCTTGGGTTGCTTTTCCTTTCCTTTCTTTCTTTCTCTTCGTCTTTTTTAGTTTTTCCGTTACTTTCTAATACTCCCATATGTACTTGAAATAACATATTTTTTTACTTCTGTAACTGTCCGTTTAGTTAATCCGTTTTAAAAAGCGAAAAATAATCCGTCACAGAGTCTCTAAATTATATTGTGTTGCAGCGAGCATACAACGACCAGATTCCTTCAGCGCGGGAATTGGAGCGAATGTTAAGTCTCCTTTCCCCTATCTCAGAAGTTAAAGGGTCTGGTCGTTGCAGTGCTTCTGCAACACAGCACGGTTTCCATGAATGAGAAGGTTTTTCGCGCTAAATAAGCCTTCTGAATTTTATTTAACTAGCAATTAACAAATGGAATTTGTTTTTATGCATTCATATTTTTAAATTACGGTACTTATACTGAAGCAAATCAATATAATGACAATTAAAAAAAGTGATAGCAGAATTACAAAATAAGAAAGAAAATATGTTGTAGAGCAGAAATCAAATGAAAGTAGATCCGCATTTACACGTTAATTCTTAGGTTATATAGATAATGAAGGTTCCTTATACAGTAATTTGTGAACCAAATATTGATAAGTCAATATGCATAATCCCCCCTTCCCCCTCTGTGGATAGTATTTTAATATATACATATTTCTTTATAAAATAAGTATATTTTATACTCTTGATAAAACTGTATGGTGGGGAACGCCACATTGAATTTGGGACTAGTTAGCAATGCTCAGAGGCGTAGCCACGAGGGGAGTCCACCGGGTCTGGACCTCCCAAAAATTTCGAAACTTGACTAACATTTGTAAACTTTCCTAACGAACTATTCTTGTTTAACAGAGAAATGACTGATGTACGCTAAATATTTTATTTGACGCCTCATCATGTACTCTTTCTTTTCTTGTAGAAATAATCGTTCTATAATTTTTTTCTAAAAATATAGGTGACAGTAATTAAGAATTACTTATCTTTTCGGGTACAATATAAGACAGGTTCGTTATTACGCAGACGTATTGGACCTTCCTCAAATACTTTGGACCCCTCCCAGCTAACATGTTGTTCCTATATCTGGCGGGTTTCATGGTTGCTTTCCAGAACGTTGATAAACATTGTTTCGCCTCATGTGGAAGTATATTGTGTTCATCGTGCATTGCGTAACAACCAAGACGGATGATTTGGAATGTAGTTTTTTTTCTTTCACCCACATGTGTGTGTGTGTGTGTTGATATAGGAATAGGGCTGCCAACTCTGTAAAATAAAAAACCGTCACTTCCTCAAAATTCTCTATCATATAGGTCTCAGCGTGAAATATCTCTGTTCGGACCTATCCATGGAAAGGAAATGTACTATCGTGAACAAAAGTGCAGTAACACATATATTCTGTATGTCCTTAGAACATTCACTAATAAGCTTAATAGATACATTGTGCTATAAATGAGAAACCGAAATTGATCAATCGGCATTGATCAATTTATTGTATTTACCAGTAACTACCATTTCTTTAAAATTATCGAAACAGATGAACAAAAGTATAATAATCTTTACGTGACAATTTTGGATTTGGAAAATGAAATTCACTCTTTAATCATATAGTCTCTACTTCAACTATAGGAAATTGCTTTAAGAAGTCCTTTTCCACTCTTAATAAATGTATAAAATTCCTTGAAAGTAAATTTCAAAATTTCCCTGATACAGTCCCGGTCATTTCTCTAAAATTTTCTAAACAGGTGAACAAAATATATTGATCGTTGATACATGGTGAAAGGTAACAGTTTTGAGTTTACAGAATGACAGCTACTTTTCAATATCTATACTTCGAACTAGATACAATTTTTTTAAAAAAAAACGGTTATATAGGGGCTGGTGAGACGTTTATACGCGTCACCGGCTTTAATCAAAATAACAGCAACTTTTCCGGCCAGGCCAATGAAAAGCCGGCCAGTTGACAGCCCTGTGTATGAATATGTAATATTTCGCAATTCATATACCAGCATCTCTTTGGTATCAGCTGTTTTGGTTATTAGTTATTAGATTTAATTTTATTGTGTGTGCTTTAATTCTGTACATAGCCTACAAATTCTGAATGAATTGCATACCATGACTTCTGTAAATAACTTACGAAAAAAAAAATGCCCAGCTTTCAACCGAGGAAAAACAGAATTAAGGCTTAGACAAAACAAGCTAATTGCAATTCAGGAGAGTGTTCGAAAAAAAAAAACGGTTCAAATTTACAGGACATCTTATGGCAGTAATGTTCTATGCACTAGCTACATTTTCACAATTTATTTTCAATTTTCCTAAATAAATTGTGAATAAAGCGTGTTCAATGTACATTTTTTTGTAACATTAATCTCTGCTACGAACTCTTCAGTCTACACTGAAGAGGAGTTCGGATCACTGTCAGGGACTGAGTTTGCTAGAATGAATTGCTCACAATAATCTAGGAAAAATATTTAGTGAATCTACAAAGCTTCTGAAATTAATATTAACTGTACCTATGGCGTCAGTAAAAGAAGAAAAGTTTTTTTTTGATCAAAAAGAATTGAATTTTCCAAGAAAGGTTATCACCATTGGTTATGCTTTCCATCGAGAAAGACCTGACAATAAGAATACTAGAGTTCAACCAGCATGTATTAGGCAGATTTGTTCCAATCAAAGAGAGAAGAATGAACTTATTAATTAATTAAGGTGATTAATCGGACTAAATGTTCTGCATTTTTTATTTTTTAAAAACAGAATTTAATTTAACATGTCGCATAGCATTTGCATCTAAAGTTATGCTGATTAGTCAATGAGTCCACTTTATATCTTCTGTCTCCGATCGTTCGTACTGCAACACCCGAAACCACAATACACCGCCCGCCACTGTAATGTGGAAACGTCATTTCATGATTTTGTCGTCAAGTCGGCATGTGTTAACGTTCTCGTAGAGCTACTATTTCACTAATGCGTACTTACGGTCACATAGAACACATTTGAGGTGTGTGCGTATCGCAACACGAAATTACTCAAAATAAGGAACACCCTAATACATACATACACACCCACCCACCTCTACACACACACACACACACACACACATATATATATATATATATATATATATATATATATATATATATATATATATATATATATATATATATATATAGATAGATAGATAGATAGATAGATAGATAGATAGATAGATAGAGAGAAAGAAAGAAAGACATGGCTATATACATTAGCAGTGAATTTTGTTTCGGGATAGGCTTGAGGAACAGGTTAAGAATATTTGTGTTGTACGTTCAATGCGAAAAAATGATTATAAATTTATTTCAGAAGAGGCTTGAGCCCGATAGCCATCCCCTAAATACGCCACTATACATCAGTCAACCGTTCCAATAGTATGTAACACAGCAATGAAACCAATATTGAGAAAAGGCAATATTAATAGCTATCAATATTCGAGACGAGACCGAGACTCACCTAAGTCTCGTCTCGATTTATAGAGGTCTATCTCGGTCTCGGTATATAAAAGTGCGTCTCGGTCTCGTCTCGGTATATAAAAGTCCGTCTCGGTCTCGGTACCATTCCTACTTTCCTTATTACAATCAAGACTTTCATTTCAAAAGTGTGGAAGAGCTTACAAATCTTATTGGAAATTATGTAACCTAATTAGTATTCACAAAATAGCATAATGGAGGTTTTATACTTCCTGCTTTACAGGCTGTAAACAATTTATCTTAGGCTCTTGTGTGTGAACGAGATAACCTCTCGGATGTTTACGATTTCATCTCCCTTATTACAAATCTAAAGTAGATTTAATTTCATGTAAATAATCTTATATATTAGTTTCCCTAACTCACCATCCCTTGTTTAGATGCGCTACTTGATTTGGCTTAGTCAAGCTTGAACAATTCTGAATGGACAAACTGGTAAATAATTTGTGATCTACTGGTAAATCATTTGTAAAACTAGTTTAACTAGACCTCGAGTTTGATTAATTTCATGTTCAAAAATATATAGGCCGTGGCTACTCCACAAAGTTACAGAAAAAAAGTTCAAACAAACAAGTATCAGTGCCAGGTATACACCAAGTAAAGGAGTTTGGTATCTGTGGTGTGACATTTTCACAATTAATATTGAAACCGGAAATTATAGTATATTTCTACCACTTTTGGTTTTAGTACTTGGGTTCCATGAGGTAGTTCTTGAGACAGGCCCGTAGCCAGCCTGATTGCTTAGGACGGGCAATGATGAATACTGAGGGGGCAATGGCAGGGACGTCAAGGAACACAAAACTCTTTCTCTCTCTAATATACATATGTATATATATATATATATATATATATATATATATATATATATATATATATATATATATATATATATATATATTGTTCCTTGAGGTGCTTGTCGTTCTCAATGTCTATGTTCATTTATATATTGATTTATTATTTATGGAATCTATAAGAAAGTTGAAACACTTTATTATGCTGATAAATATTACAGTACCAAATCCACGACTATCAAATATCATCATTAACTTTTTTTTGTTAAAATGATGGTATATAATTCAATATATATTTTCATACACTAAATAGTACTAAAAGTAAAAAATAATAATTTATTTTAGGGACTTTTATTAACTGTTATCTAAATTATAGTATTTTGGAACTACAATACCTTTATTACAAGTAGGTTATGGAATATTTTTATGTATAAAAATTAAGAAACAACCCTGACATAAGTTAAATAAAAAATTGTTTACAGTCCTTATGTGAGTAATTACATCAAAAGGAGTTTACGTGAGCACTTCGCAAATTCAATTACAAGCTGGTCTAGATCTAGTGCACGCAGAATATCTTTGTTGTAAGCCAGGAGAACGAGGTCCGATTTTCTTTCATGTCCCATAGACAGACGTTGAGGTCGAAGGAGAGCTGTCAGATGTGAGAAGCAGTTTTCGACCGTGGACGTAGAAGACGGAATAATTAGAGCAGCTTCTGTAAGCTTCTTTAGGTCCGGGAAAGCCTCGCCATATTTTCCAATTTGTTTTGTGAGCTCTTCCAGAGATGATGTCTTGTTGATCAGTCGATTTGCTATATCTATTTCCTGCTTCAAATTCTGAAGCACTTTGCAATGCAGGTCTTTGTACTTTACAACATCACACAGAGGTTTCAAATTTTCTTCACTTCTTTTCTCGCCCAGTAAGTGCTGAATGGCACCAATTACAGCTGTCCCTGTCTTACTGAATCTACTCCGAATTTCTTCGACGGAGATATCGAGAACTTCGCAGAATAATCTTTTCAGCTCCTTCCCGTCTTCCTTTACCTTCTCCAAATTTATGCCTTCGAAATCAACAACCGAATCAGCTAAGCGACTGGGGAGTGTGCATTTGCGTTTCAATGGTTGCTGAATCGAAGTGTTTAAGGCATATGCCTTCATTGCATCGTGCATTATTTTCAAATATTCCTTCGTCTTGCCGGCAAGACCTGAGCTGTTCCGTTACCGATCCTATTAACTTCACAGAGGCATCGATGTCCAAATCTCTTCTTTGTAGCAGTGCGTTTGTCGGTTTTAGATACCCAAGAACCCTGAACATGAGCTCAGTAAGGAAACGG
The DNA here is from genome assembly GCF_964235325.1 of Thermobia domestica. Lineage (NCBI taxonomy): Eukaryota > Metazoa > Arthropoda > Insecta > Zygentoma > Lepismatidae > Thermobia > Thermobia domestica. The sequence continues at coordinate 193,852,602 of NC_137458.1, read as the reverse complement.
AAAGTCTTAGTGGAGATCTCATGTAGTAAACCGGTAGCTTCAACTTTCATTAAGGCGTGTTCTTCACGGACAGTTTGAATTGCCATCAGTGCACTTAATATGTGAAACTTGTCGTCATGAATTACAGTCACTGTGTCAAGATGTCCAATCCATCGTAGTTCCGACAATCGCTTTAAACTCCTTCCTGCGTAATCTGCTGCAACGCGTCCTTTTCTGAAAAAGTAATATAGTTGTTGACAAATATCAAAGAACTCTTTCAGTTCAGGAATTGTGTCAATGGCTCTACCAATAACCAGATGTAATTGGTGATTGAAACAGTGAACAAAACAAAATGTTCCTCTTCAAATCCTCAGACAAAAAAGCTTGCACTCCATTTTTCTGTCCACTCATGACAGGTGCTCCATCGTAGCACTATGCTATTATCGTGTCGGTTTTGAATTCTACTTTTCTTAAAGAATCTAAAATGGCGTTCTTAATGCTGGCAGCGTCTTGTTTGTCCAACTTCAGTATAGCTACACATCTTTCTTGCACTTTAAAATTCACAAGGTACCTACCAGCGACAGACAAATCTTCGATTCGTTGCTTGTCTCTGGTTTCATCTGCAAGTAATGAACAAAATATACTTTCTTTTGCTTCATGTACTATTTTCCTCTTAACAGATTCTGCCATGAAATGAATTATCTCATTCTGAATATCCGGACTAGTGTATGTTGTATTGGCAGGGATAGTTTTGACAATTTCTGCTAATTTCGGATCTTTACGAATACTAAATTCAAACAAATTTAAGAACAAACCACTTGATTGTTTTCCGAGTTGCTCACACCCAGAATCTCCCCTAAAGGACAAAGGAAACCATTCTGCACAAATGAGGATCACTGTTTTTTGACAGATATTTCCGGCATGGGAAGCAAAAGGCAGCATCTAACAAAACAGAATACTCGAGCCAATTCCACGTTTTGTACCATATTGGACGAAATCGTCGAATTGAACCAGAAATGCTGGAACCTGGAAAATTTGCAAGATGCGGCTGAGCAGATTTTGTATCGCCAAGGTCTGATACATGGTGGAAATCAACACCAACATAGTGGAAATCAGATGTTTGACGTTTAGTTTCTTCTTCATCTTCTACACATGTTGATACAGGTGACCCTGCTTCTGAATTAGTTTCATTTTCGATAACTTTTGCACTAAAAAATGACTTGATGGATGCCTGCTTCATATTTATGGAGTTATAATAGTCAGTAGAGTAATTGACCGTTTTCGGGTCAATTTTCATATGGGTATTCTTTGGAAGGGCATCTTGTCCAACGCCTTGAATGCTTGTCGTGGTTGTGATTCTTCAAACTCTTGGAATGAGGAAAAGTAGTACATGGGAGATTATTGAGTATATTTAGCAAAAAGAATAACTGTTGTTTTTCGTAGAAATCTACGCCACGTTCAATTTAATTTGTTAGTAGTAGTAAATGCGCACTAAGTTCAATTTTATTTAGTAAATGAAATCACAGAATTTTCCTATTTGGGATTTGCTGAAACAATTTGAAACTTCTGGACAACGTCCTTTTTAGAGTGGAAGAAAATATTTTAGAGCGGGCAAAAAGTATTTTAGAGTGGGCATTGCCCGCTCTAGTCCCTCCCTGGCTACGGGCCTGCCTTAAGATTATTTTGTCACACACATACACACTTAGAGATGGTAAATATATAAAGGAGTTTTGGTAAACCAAACTCCTAATTATTCAAAAAGAAAAAAAAAGGAAATTTGGCTTCGCCACTCCTTCCGTTCAAACAACAGAAACGTCTTTTTTTTTTTTTTTTTACATTTGTTTCCGGTGATAAATAATATAAAATTAAAACTATCCTTCCAGAAAAAATGTCATACAAATGTTTCCGGCAAATAAGAAACAGACTTTCCTTGGTTGTATAATTGTGAGTGGTAGAGGTGGGAGCCTCGTAGGAGAATCCGTTCGCTTCCATAAAACAGCCTTTTTTCAGTCACTTTTTAGGCGGTTCGTTTTCAAATATGCATACACACACACACACACACACACACACAAAAAAAATCGATCTAAAGAAATTTGCCTTTTACTTTGCTGCATTTTTCTCTGAAGTGGGACATTGGTAAACGCACGGAAGTAGTGTGTGTGCAGGCGTGGGTGCGCGTTTTGCCCCGAAACATCGTTCGCGAACCGAGAGCGTTCGCGAAGAGACGGGTTCGTGAACCGTTGGTCCACTGCGTATATCGTCACTTTTAAGGCAGAAGGACGTAAGAAAGAAATCTTTTTTACATTTCCTAGTAGGTCTTGATGGCCTGCACATGGCGGCAAATTGACCTAGCTGCTTTCAAATCCTTTGGCTCTCAGAAGCAAAAATCAGAAGAGCGTACGTATTTTTTCCCCTCAAGATTCATGAATATTTAAAAAGGGAAACATACATAATACTAAACAAATACCTATATGACAAATAGCAGAAGAAAATCACTATGTTACCTTTATAATGATATGGAAGTTACACAAAAAAATAATAATGTTATGCAAAACATATTTTGTTTCTCACGTAAAATTTGTGAAGTGTTATATACCTCCTTCTGCTTTGAACGCGACAATATATACCGGTAATTTCTCAGAACATACAGCCTATGCAACTATATGTTGCCACAAATGAAATTCAAAATATGAAGAAAATATGTAAATCACAATTAAAACACGTCAAAACAAACTTCAATCTCTGTGTATATTTAAAAATTGTTGCAGTGCAGGTACACTAAATGAAATAGTTCATTAACAAATTATATGCAACTATGAAATGCATCACCTGTATATACTAAATATCTAAAACTCTTATTATGTAGGTGACCTCGCATTTAATTTCATAAACCAAATTAAGAATATCAGGAATAACAAACAGCAATATACATACAGTGGAAATACTCATAATGAAACAGCCATTTCAGTCCTTCCACAATAATGTCGGCTTCCATGGAGGTTGAAGATGAAGTCCAGTTAGCATTACATGTATGCTGTTTCGGTTCTTCTTTCTTCTTGGTTGCTGTTTGGCAAATAACACAATATTTATTTCGCACATTTGCAAATAGAACTTTCTTTGTTTTTTCTCCAATTATAACAGCCATTTCACTTTGGGAATCAAAATTATGTCCGTACGAACGCTTACACCAACCACCGTCTACAATGACTGTTATCATTGGTAGTCCTGTATCTGTAACACTCCCCACGCGGATAGCTTCTCTTTCTTCTTCTATAATATTTTTTCTTACAGTTTCCACTTTTAGTTCTGACATTATATCCCACTCGCTTTCCATATTTCTGGTAAGTCTTATTTGACATAAACGGTGACTGCATGAGTGCAAAATACTCTTCACTCTGGCTGAAACCCACCCCAACACTCAAACTTGCCCAAACTGCGTCCATATTGATTTCTGACGGAACTGCTGTGAACACATTCATACTGGCAGAACACATTTTTTTATTACATAAAAATTTCAATTTACTTACTAACCCAAAGTTGTTTGTTGCACAATGGATTAAGTAACCTCCAAATTACACTCTATGCTATGTCTCTCTACTTCTCTTACTTTTTGTACAAAAGACGACAAATCCACAATTCTCCTGCTGTTTGATATTGGAATAGCTTTTCTAGTATATTCAACATCAACTACTAGATCTTGGATGGAGAGTTCACTGTAGTTGGTATCTTCATTATTTCCAACTGTGTTCAAGCAGTGATCTGACTCATTAATTTCTTCATTTCTATTTGGTAAGGTCCTGGAACGAAGAACAGGTAATTATAAAATGAAGTTAAAAATGAAAAAGAATAGAAAAAGAACAGAACAAGAAAAAGAATTACGCGATAATATTAATAATATTTTTAACACACAATGATAAACAAATTTTGCGCAAATAAACAAAACAGTCAAGGCTGGCAATGATCAGATAGGAACAACGACAACAGTACTGGTATGTAAGGCAAATTCTGTACTACGCGAGAAGCAGTAGAACGGCAGTGTGCAGTGAACTGAAAAAAGAGTGACCTTTCTGATTTCCAAAGATTGTTGGTGCCTGGTTATGTGGAGCGACGTAACGAAAGTGGGAAGTGTGTTTCGTATATATTGAGGCACAGTGTCCAAGATGACGGCGGCCTAGAAAGATCTCGACAAAACCATATCGGCGAAGAAGAGCAGTCAGTGATCGCAAGAAAACCCTCAGATTGTCATTCAAAACCATCGTATGACTGCTGGCCAAGTGACGGAAGGAGTTGATACGGGATAGGGTTCCACTGACGAAATCGCACATAAGGGACAGTTGAACTTGCTACCATATGGTTCGAAGATAATGAGATTGAACACTGTCCGTGACCCACCTAAACAACTATCTATAATATTTTTCAGGTCTTCCCATTAAATTGACAAGTATATATAATATTGTACGTGTCATTACTGAGCTATTTATTATGCTAAATCATTTGTGTGTTTATTGTAGTTCAGTGACCCTTTATATCACCGAGGCTATGAGACGTGGACTTTGAATGTTTTCCTACCGGGAATCAAATCCAGGACCTCGTGCTCCGAAGTCACGTCCGCGTTAGCCATTAGACCAATTAGGAGGACTGCTGAATCCGTAGTAACGTAAATAAATGAGGAATTAGTATATGGTATTACGCACTTTACGAAGGAAACCTTTGCTTTCAAGGGAAATACACAATAAAGTAATTTGACACAAATGTTCATACGTAACTCATATTGTTATAAATGCTTCCGAGATCTTTTCTTCTTTTCTTCTTTCTTTTAACGTTCTAAACGGAACTACTTTTCTTTCCCAATTTCAGAAAAACCAGAGAGGATATCAAACGATCGGCATGACTCGAGCTAAAACTCGACTTTACTCGAATTCAACTCGAGTTTCGAGTTGAGTCAAAAGTAATTTTCTCGAGTCGAATCACTATTTTGAGGTCGAGTTTCGACTCGCGTCGAGTTTGATAAATGGCTCCCTCGTTCAGCTAGTTTTAACTCGTTGTAAAATCATGGCCTGATTAAACTGGAAAGTGAAAGTCATGAGAAATGTAAGCAGTAATGTAGAATACTTATAGTGTTGCTCATGACAGGGGTACATCTCGTCTCGTACTTTTAGTGTATCTTGTGAGGTACTTTTAGTGTCTCGTCTCGTCTCAGTAACGAGACGACAATAGATTTTTATAACGAGGCAGCTTCAAATGTCGTGAGCAAAAATACAAGTATATACTATAGTTCTTACCATCAAGGCTGAGACATGCACGATCGAATTTTTGAGCCCAAGCAGAAGTTTAACCCTGGTAGTGGTGTCAGCTGGCTCGGCTTGGTTCAACTGAGCGAATTGCTCGAGCCGGCTCGGTTGAGACAAGTCATCGACTCGGCTCAATTGAGCCAATGGCTCGAACCGGCTCGGCTGGGATGAGCCACCGACTCGGCTCATGTGAGGCAACGGCTCGAGCCAACTCCGTTAACTCAGCTCAACTGAGCTGAATGCTCGAACTGGATCGGTTGGGGTGAGCCATCAGGTCGATTCGGTTCGGCTCGGGTGAGCCACCAGTTCGAGTCAGCTCGTTCGGGTGAGTTGTTGGCTCGGCTCACTTCTCGGTTCAGTTCGATAGTGAATGAGCTGTGAACCGAGACGCTCGAGCCGTTGACAACCCTAAACCCGGGCCGAACAGTTTTGAACATGTTTGGCCGGGGCCCTATAACTTTTAACATTTTTTTTCTCGAGCCCAAATACTTGCTTCCCCGGAACTCAAATCAAGAATCTCGTGACCGATGCCCTTTCCTCTTGAAGACTCCTCGACGACCGAGATCGACAGTCAACTAGTTCTTAGTATTCAGATAACTACCTACCTTTCATGGTTATACAAGATGTTAGAATACTACTACTACTACTACTACTACTACTACTACTACTACTAATAATAATAATAATAATAATAATAATAATAATAATAATAATAATAATAATAATAGTAATAGTAATAGTAATAATAATAATAAGAAGAAGAAGTATCCCTGTGTGTAGATAATATCATTGATAATTATATTGTCAATGCAGGATACTTGAAGAGAGTGCTTGGAAATACACACAGGGCTTAGCTCGAATTGGCTCGTTTTGGCTCGACTCGACTTGAAACGACCCAAATTGGAGTCGAGTTTCGAGTCGAGTTGCAGGAAACTTTTCGTGTCGAGCTCAAAGATGTCTACTTCGACTCGAGTCGAGTTTCAAATAGAACTCGCTCGTGCTCATCCCTAATTACTGAGAATAGGAAATTATTTTTACAGTAATGGTTGATGCTGTTTATTAAATAATTATTTACCATTAATATAAAAAGTGGAAAATATATTTACTCTTTATTGTATCTTTTAGCATTTATATATTTTTCAAATTTTTGGGTAGACCCGTGCCTACCCGGCCTACCCGCTAAAACCACCACTGATTAGAATTCTACAGGAAACGAACTTATCTTCGAACATCACGTTTGAACGAAGTTACTGTCAACTTTTCTGATGTGTTCAGTTTCGATGATCAACAGTGCTAATCCTGAAAGTCTTTCCTGAAGCACTGAACTTCTCTCTCGTATATATATATTCTGAAAGGAAAAAATCAAATGACATTGATGTTTGTCGCTTCCTGTGGCATCCTTTTTCGGTTTTGTACTTGGCAAGAACTACCAGATCCATGAATTGCACTAATTAGTTGTTATGCCCATCATTAGATGCGGTCCCCACGAGCCCTTCGCCTGCACACCCTTGAACAAAATAACTCTAAATTTTCTTGCAACAGAAGCTGTTTTGGTATCAGTATCATATTTCAGTATCTTCAGAAATCATATTGCATTTTAAGTCGGCCTCATGCTGACAGGGAATATAGCTACAGGCTGTGTACATATATCTTGTAGAGTGTATACATTCATCACACAAAATATTGCAGGATGAGAAAGCCTGTTTTAAACTGTAATGAAGTTAGTCAAAACAGTGATAATTTCAGATTGTATTCCCGGAAGAGGGTAGACTTTCAATGTACAGAAAAAAATGAAGTCCCACGGTTATGCCGGTTAGGCTAAAAGAGACGGTGATGATGAGAGATAAGTGAAATGGTGGAATGAAGAAAGTGGGAGTAAACGGGAGAACCCCAAGAAAACCGACAGCACGGTGCTTGTCCACCACAAAGTCCACACGGCCGAGCTTGGATCGAACCAGGGACCCCAAGTACCGGAGGTGAACGCTCTACCACTGAGCAACCGTTCCCCCTTTCAATGTACAGAGGTGGTGAAAGTAGTATTGTGAAAATACAGGTAACCCACGTCGAGCACTATCGGGGATACGTACCAGGGGAGGGAGCTACCCCCGATCCAGCCCCTGAAATCATTTCATCATTGAGTCGAAAGTGAACGGTACGGAATTGCACACAGGGCCGTAACAAATACCTCCGCTGCTCCCATGATGCAAGGAGACCCATAGTTTATGGACCTCATCTAATGATGGTCATAACAACAATTTTTAGTCATATTCATCGATATTTTGACAATTTTGTGTAAGTGCAATTCGGACAGGGATGCGACAGAAAGTGATAAAAAAATCATCGAGAATTTGGCTGTATATAGGCTCAGAACCAGTAACATTTTCTATCGTTTCTTCTTCCATAAAACGTTTGAAGTTGCTTCCGTTCTTTTGAGCTAAAGCAAAATAGAACAAATAATCTCACGTACTTCTTTCCAAAAGCGTACGAAAAGTATAAGAACAATCAAAGTTCAGCAGCGTCTTCTCTTTTGTCGGCGAAACGAAATGATTAAAGACATGCTCGCTTCCAGTGGAATTCCGTTCGTGGTAACTAGTGCATAATTATTATTTACTGGAAACACAGACTTATTGGAGAGATATGTCTGTAATTTCTAGTAAATAATAAAAGAATAAAATTATTATTATTATTATTCCATAAAATCACTTCTTCCTATCTTTTGTCGTAGGATTGATCAATATTGAAACGAGAAGGTTTAGTACATTTCAGCCACTTTCGGTCGCCAGATCACTGCCAAAATCTGTACAGCAAATTTAGGATGCCACACGAGTCTACCTTCACAATTTCATGTTAAAAGTTTCAAAATTATGACCTGTAGTGTGGTACAGACAGACAGACAGACAAAGGCATAAATACAGATCTAGTTGACCCAGCAGCTTCACTAACGTTCGTCAGGTATTATTATTTGTTCCATTTTCTCTATGTTTTTCGATATAAAATATCCCTATGCATCCTACACAGTGTGTGGGGCTTTCTTCAGGGGTACCGAAGCGAGATTTATGCTATAGGTACCGTGCCCAGTGCTGTCAAGGCATACGTTTTTACTTACTTGGAATCCACCCTCTTATCAGGGAATTCTGTTGGGAGCATATCTAGGAATTAAGTCCTGTATGAAACCTCTGCACACTCATTACACATTGCTGTAACATGCATTTTTAGATAGTGTATGCGTGACTTCATTTACATTGATATGGACCGACACTTCACGGTTCCTCGTCTTTGAAATAACGCGTATTTCAATGTACTACCATGAGCAAAATAAATAACGCGTCTCTTTATTTTGAAGTTTTTTGAAAATATCTCCGTTTTCTTTATATGTTCGAAATTTCGGAAGGTTTCCCCAGCAGGACAGGTTAATAACAAACCCGTTTTTAATATTTGTGTTAGATATTAGCTTAAAATAAAGAAATTAGAAGCAAAAAACATTAAATCGACAGAAATCTCGAGAATTACCAACTCTGCTAAAGTGGGAAATTTTCAAGAACACGAGGTAATTCTGCATTTCAACACGAAGCAGCGACATCTATGTCATTGAGAGAAATGTGGATTAGATCTACAAACTAAACTTTTAATGAAATATTTCTAATATGTCTTATTACGTGCATTATCTGCAAACTCCAAATATATGAATATATGCTAAGTATTAACATAAAGATAGAGCAAATAGTGGAAATTATCTATGGAAAAGGACGAATTGGTAGGACGATCGTAATGAAATATCGTCTTTACCGGAAAGGCTCAGTTCATGTAAAAAAAAACAAATAGCTCAGTTAGTTAAAGCAACGAGTCTGTATGCTGAAGGTAGTGGGTTCGATCCCGTGGAAGTGCCGTTATCATTTTTATCACTACACTACGGTTATTTTTTTTATTTTTTTATTTGGGAAAGAATCAAATCGTAACGTATGTGTAAAACTCATGACGATACCAAAAAAAGAAAAAATGCTGTTGTCGCACTTGCATTAGCGTCCCTAATTTTGTTTGCAAACAGTTTCGTAATTATTTCCCCTGTGCTCACTGCTCACCATATGCTCGCTGGAGCATAACGAATGTTTCCCAGTAAATGTTAATTCTAATTTGGAGAATTTTATAAAGTTTCACAATATTTCTCACTAGATAGTCTTCTATCTACGTGTTTGGATATTTTGATAACAGATTTCCCTATTAAATGTTTAATTTTCCCTAGATGTTTAATTACGGAAAAGTTTTACAATGTATTTGTATTGAATTGAAATTGTTTTGAATTTACTACATAAGGTAAATAGACCGAAGGAGGAGAAGTCAAGTAATTGATATTCTACGTAAAAGCAACCTATTGTAGAATGATGATGTTTCTTACCTTCAGCACATAATCTTTACGTTAGAGAGTCAGACAGAGAAAAATCCTGGTTTTTCCTCCTCTATGACCACCCATCTTAAACCTCTACATATCATTGTTTGTCTCACAAAATTTCGGTGCTCCAAAAACATTCAAATAATAATAATAATAATAATAATAATAATAATAATATTAATAATAATAATAATAATAATCCTGAATATGCCATCCTTACATAATGTAGGATATCTTAGTTTCCTAGTTTAAATCTTAAATATCTTAGTTTAAAATGCTTTCTTTAGTACTTATTTGAGCAACCATGTAGGAGGGGGTACGACTTTTTATTTTGCCCCTCTCATTTCAGTAGCCTTCCAACAGAAAGTAATTTTTGATAAGCAGGACAGACAAAATGAATAAGAAATATATTTACAGCATCCTCTCCCCTTTCATGATTGGAATATCACGTAATATTTTTTATTCTACGAAAGATGGCCCTGTGCGGTTAGGGGTAGGTAACTAAAAAAATACCTAATGTATAGCGCCCCTTGATTGTAATATTACCGCTTCTTTATTTGTACGAGGGAGCCCCTACACAATCAAGGGTGACAAAAAGAATAGGAAGTGTGTCTATTGATTCCAGTGGTGGATCCAGCACGAACTCCTGGGGGAGGGGAGGGGAAGTGAAACATTCTTTTGATGATGTGAAGCTGTCACAAATTACCACTTAACTAAACTAAACAATAGTGGGGGGAACTGGAACCCAGTCAGTTTAAATTGATGTAAAAGTTTAATTTTTGGATTCATATTAAAGTTTTGGTTTCAAATGAGAATTTCAGTCCAAGTGGTCAATGATCAAATCTCGTGGGGCTCTTCAGTGTAGGCTAATACGGCCCCCTTATGAGAAAAGGCAAAATTATTAACATGTTTATAACTTTCGAATTTTTCGTCTATTTTAAAGAAATATTTTGCTTCGTATTAAAGTGTTGGTTCCAAATGACAAACTCAGTCCGAGTGGACAATGATCAAATCTCCGGGGGGGGTCTTCAGTATAGGGGGCTACGGCTCCCTTATGGAAAAAGGCAAAAATATGAAAATGCTTATAACTTCCGAATTTTCCGTCTATTTTAAAGAAATTATTGGCTTCATATTAAAGTCTTGGCTTCAAATGACAATTTCAGTCCGTGTGGACAATGATCAAATCTCAGAGGGCTCTTCGGTGTAGGGGTTTCGGCTTCTTTATGGGACAAGATTCACGTAGTTGATATTGCAAAATTGTTTTGTATATATAAGTGGAAACTTGCACCATTTGGTTAATTTTACCTCTTATGTTTTGCAGATTCATATTCCAAGCAATAGTTACTTCGCAGAGCTAAAAGAAGGCACTTACTAGTTTCATTAAAATGAAATGTCTTTTATGAGAGGAGCAGACGAACGAACAGGCACCCAAACGTTGGTTGAGTCGTACGGTTGAAACTCGTTAAGCTCGCTTCAATTATTATTATTATTATTATTATTATTATTATTATTATTATTATTATTATTATTATTATTATTATTATTATTAATAATAATAATAATAATAATAATAATAATAATAATAATAATAATAATAATAATAATAATAATAAAAATTAATTCAACTGAAAGGACTGTAATTTATGTGGACAGCAATTATCATAAATATGCAACAATTATAAAAACAATGCTTTGAGCAGAAAGATAATCCTTCCCAAGTGTTAACGAATGCGCACGAGATAAGACATGTCTCGAGAAAGAGACAAGACGCGCTTTGTGACATCCAAGATAATACGAGGCAAATGTTTTGGACACGAGATAGCTTGTAAAATGTCTCGTTTTGTCTGGAATGTCTCGAAAACAAAAGTCTAAGTTTTAAAATTATTTTTCAAGATCTATTCTCTCAGAAGTAGTTCTCTGCCTTAAAATTAATAACGACATTTGTGATTTAAAAAAAGATAAACAATGCCTAAAGTTAATAGTTAACTTTTCGAAAAGAAGCTTCATTAAGGGTGAACCTGAAAGATGTCCACAAACTTCGGGAGGTGATTCGTGACATCAAAAGGAGACAAATGGTCCTCTTGCAGTTTTCGAATTCAGCTTCGTTGTCGAGATACAGGGTTGCCAACTGGTCGTGTTTGAGAAACTCACTGGGAATAAATTCAAGTCCAAGAATAAACTACTACTCATATATTTTTCAGGTCAATTGACTTATACCATGTTGTAAGGTCAAATATTTATTTATGAAGTGTGTACAAAATTCGCCAGGGTCTTTTCTGAGAAAATCGTCGAGAAAAAGTCACCTCCAAGAATAAACTACCCCTCGTAAATTTTTCTAAGAGAAATATCTGATACTGCAATATAGGGTTGTTAATTAAATATTGATTAATGAAGAATAAACAAAATTGTTAAAACCATTTTTGAGAAAATAGCGTTTTTCGATTTTCGGCTGTTTGTAAATCACACTTATTTTAGGTGGTAGGAAAAAATGGAAAAGCTCCTGTAAGAATACTAAGTAAACCCTAAGTTTAAAATTTGGTGTAGATAAGTTGAACGGTATGGCCTCTAGGCGAGTGCATATAAAAGTGTGCCGAACGGACAGACCGGAAGGACGGGTGTCGAAAAGTCACATTTTCGGTATGTAGACGCCATGAAACATGTAAATCCGTTGAAATCTGAATTTGATATTATTTTCACAATCACTATATTTTCTTCTCTCTTTTGTCGCTCGAAAAAGAAAAGCCTGAGTTTACCACAAAAAGCTAGGGAGTTTCTCAAAAAATATTCAATTACAGGGCCACCGCACTGAACTTTTTCAATTCAATTTCTTAACTGTGTTAGGCCGCAGTTGTTACTGAAGTGTGTATTTGGATAATACGAATAAAATTATCGTATTATTCAAATACATCGAATGTCAGATTATCGAATAAAAAACTTCGATTGAAGAAAATCCATACTACAAAACTAACTCACACTTTGAGCACATTTTCATTAGACATATAATAGACCAATTAATGCAATCATTGTTTATGAAATATGAAAAAAAAATCAAATGAGTCACTTTGGGAAAGTCGTTCAAAAAGAACACGTCAGGAGTAACCTACCTCTTGTGAATTGTTTCGAACAATGAGTTAAGATATACTTTTGGTTATTAATGAAATATTTATTTGCGAAATTTGAACAAAATCGCCTGTCGTTCGAGAAAATTGTCGGGGAAAAAACCTTGACCCCAAAAATAAACTATCCGTTGTAATTGTTTTTCATAGAAATGACTTATACTAAAATATAGGGTTATTAATGAAATACTTATTTATGAATTATCAATAAAATTGTCCGAGTAATTTTTGAGAAAATCGTGAGGGAAAAATAACTCCCCGAACCCCCCCCCCCAAGAGTAAACTACCCCTCGCATATTTTTTCAGGACAAACGAGTTTTGCCATATTGTTCGGTTATTAACGAAATATTTATTTTTCAAATATGAATAAACTCTTTTGAGTCGTTTTTGAGAAAATCGCCCAGACAACACTCCACCAAGAATAAACTACCCCTCGCATTTTTTTAGGACAAACGAGTTATGCCATATTGATAAGTTATTAATGAAATCTTTATTTATGAAATAAGAACGAAAACATTTGAGTCCATTTTGAGAAAGTCACTGAGAAAAAACTCACCCCCTTAGTATAAAGTACCCCTTGTAGATTTTTCTCAGATAAATGCCTTATACCACAAAATAGGGTTGCTAATTATATATTGATTTATAAAAAAAGAAAGAAAACAAGATCGTTAGAGCCAGTTATGAGAAAATATATTTTTTTATTTTCATCGTACAGGAAACTACCCTTGTTTTGGGAGTAGGAGGGAAATAAAAAAAACTATAGAAAATACTATGAAAATCTTAAACTAAAATTTGGTGCAGATAAGTTGAACATACCGTAAATTTTTCAACTAATTTACGGTATGTTCAAGTATGGCTTCTAGGCGAGGTATGGCTTCAGGTATGGCTTCTAGGCGAGTGCACAGAAAAGTGTAGCGAACGGACGGACGAACTGATGGACATGTATCGAAAAATAACTTTTTCGGTGTTAGGGGTATAATACTTGTAAATTCGTTGAAATCTCAAATTTGATTTTTTTTTTCGACCACCATACTTTCTTCTCTCATTTGTCACTTCAAAGTAAAAGGAACTCAGAACTACAGATAAAAGACACCTACTTTTACACATAGACATTTATTGATTTAAAACTGTTTTAGTTTGTGTCATTTCACTTCCAATTGAAAGGTTTTACAATGATTAACGGCATACCAATGACGAGACGGAAGTTCTCAGGAAGTAAATGCAATCAGAAGTCTAGACTGCATTACAGCCTGTTTTTATTTCTGCAATTGTTAACAGCTGTAATTTCGTCCAAACGCTACATGAAATAATTTTTGGTTGACGTCATTGTATTACTATTTTAGTATTGTTCTCTTCAGACTTGGTTGAAGTTTTGTCTTAACGGTTATACATTTTTCTTTCTTATTTCATCGTTACACATAAGAACAAAATGTTATGGTGAGGGGATAGATTCGAACCTACGAACATTGAGTTTTCATTCTTCCAACACTTTACCAATGGACCAAGCTTTGTCTTCACGTTAACGCCCGGTTACAGGGTTTACTACGATTTAAATAAAATGGCTGGCTGTTAGAATTCCCTGCTCACATATTTCGATAAATAATTTTCATTGCTTCCTAGATACGTAGAGCAATGTTTAGATACACATTTTAGGAGAGTGAATTTTGGTGTATATAATAATTTCATGCCAGGTAAAAGCTAGATAAGTTTTGATAAAATGTTTCATATGTAGTTCTCAATAATAAGCTTGCTGTTCGGAGTGAAGTTCCAAGGTTCAGCATTGCCTAGCAGTTTTTGCTATTAATATCCCTTCTAACAATATTGGCAGTGGACAAAAGTTAGCCCGTGTTGAAGCTTTTTGCTCCTAATTTAGTTATTTTACTTATTTAAGGAATATATTGAAAATTGTCAGCAGGCAGTAATTTATTTCGGGAGAAGTCCGACTTCAATATTAGGATAAATTATAATAAAATTTAAAAGATAATCCTTAAATTTAGGCTAAATTTACAGAGAAGTTGGGATTTCAGAGGGGAGTCCGGACCACCTGGACCCGCCCCTAAATGCGTCCTTGTTTGTCAGTAACGTTTCCTCATTTTGAAACCCTCAAAAACTTCGGATATATAAAGGAAAACGAGTTATTTTTGATAAAATATCACTTCAGAAGACGCGACAGTTTTATTGCGCATGGTGGTATCCCAAGTTCACAAGGGCAAGAATTCATTAATTTTGATTCTCTGTCATTGTACTCTATCGAAAGGTTAGGTTTGTAACATATTACTCCTACGAACAAGCATGACTGGCAGATAGGAATACTGAACACAACTCCAGAGAAATGCATGCTGAACTTACGTTTATAGCTACGCTTTGGTGATTTGCCCTCAAGGTCAATCGAGTGGTAATTCAGTTCCGTACCTGTTCTTAAGCCATGTTCGTATTACTTCGAACAGTTTTGATAACGAAAAGCATGCCTCTTAATATAACAGATTTCTTTCGCGTAAGAAATCGAAACTCAGTTGGTCAGAGCAACTACTCTGTAAGAATTAGGTTGTTAGTTAGTTTGGAGCCCAGTACGAGTAAGGGTTTTTATTACTATTGTTTTTATCTTTTTTATGTGAGGAAAAATCAAATTGTGACATCGCGATATCAAAAGTATTTGATTAGGTAGCTTTGTCTTAGCTAAACTTTAAACATCAGTAACCGTCGAAATTATTTCACCAACTGATCACTTACTGAACATTTCAAACACGTCAAACCAGTGGCATAACATGAAGGTTAACCTCTCCTCCGCAGTCCTTAGTTATGCGTCCGTACTTTCAAGGGCGGACTAAGGGCCGGGCGACTGCCCGGGGCGCCAGAGAAAGAGGGGCACCAAAACGAGCCTCAAAAAGTAAATTTTATAATGTGCTTTCTACTGACGTTTTTGGTTTATATTCTTGTAAAGTAGTGGCAATTATATGATCTTTTTCCATTTCACTATGGAAGAAGAGAGTTTCATAGTACTAAGGGGGCTGTATCGAAAAATTGAGAGATGGCATGTAGAATAAAGAGTGCCGGGAATTAAGTATTGTTTGTTTGTTTGCTTGAGTTTAGCGTTCCACGGTTATGCCTTAATGGGCAAGGGAGATGTGGATACTAATTATAGTGGAATCCGAACCACTTTTATCGTTCAACAGTAATCCACCGGGAATTGGACCCGGTACCACAGAAGGCAGGCGTGCTAGCCACTAGACCAGGGCGGGTGGAGTTGGTATTGTTTATAGCGGGCCATATTCTTTGTGAACTTTTCCTAGGTAATGGATTTCTTTTTGAAAATGGGTTTAAAACAGGGGCGTCATTTAGGGAGGGCAGGGAGGGGCATTTGCCCACCGTGAGTTTGAGATGTATATAGATTTTATCATTAGAATAGTAGTAAATCAGTGAAAAACGCGAAATTTTACTTATATCAAGAGGTCTTGCCCCCCACCCCAAAGCAAAATCTGAAATGACGATCCTGGTTTAAACTATTAAAAACACTATGATAAAACGTAAAATATAGGCTACTACTAGGGGAAGGGCACCAAAAAGTCACTTTGCCCGTGTGAAAATTTGGCCTGCTCCGCCCCTGCGTACTTTCTGTATATTTTTTGGCCTTGCAGCTTGTGCGGTCCCCACGCCACATTGTTGCGGGGGCGCTATTTACGCCTACCCTTCGAACGTAATTCAATAACTGTTTAAGAAATTCTACCATCAGCGTGAAAACGGGAATATATTTTTCTAATAGTCCCATAGAACTTTCACTCAGAATGCCAGATGCAATTTTTCAGAGTGGGCTCTGGCTAAGTAGAAGGAAGATCTGTTTCCTAAGTAAGTTCCTTTCAGAAAGTTTGCTATTTCTTTAACAGTGATGTAAATAAATATACTTATCGTTATTAGCTCGACACCAAACCATCCTGAACAAATCCCTCTAGAACAATGATCGGCAAAAGTTATTCTGCATAATTTTATAAGCGACTCAAGGGTGAAACACTTGTTAACGAAAGCAATGTTGTGTATATACTGCCTTGTTTCTGACAAAATATAAAGTCTTTTGTAATCTTTAGACACTTTTCCTATTCTTTTTGTCACCCTTGGTTGTGTAGGGAAGCCTCGAACAAATAAAGAAGAGGTAATATTACAGTTAAGGGGCGCTATAAATATATTAGGTATTTCTTTTGTTACCTAACCATAACGGCCTAGGGTCGTCTTCAGTAGAATAAAGAATGCTACGTGATATTACATTCACGAAGGAGGAAAGGATGCTCTAAATATATTTCTTATTCATTTTGTCTGCCCTGCTTCTCAGAAATTATATACCTTCTGTTGGAGGGTGCTGAAAAGAGAGGAGAGGAAATAAAACGTCGTGCCCCCTCATACATTTTAAATTTTGTGACGTGGTTGCTCAAATTATTACTAAAGAAAGCACTTTAAACTAAGATGTGTAAAGTTACAACATTATGTAAGGGTGGCATATTCATTAATAATAATAATAATAATAATAATAATAATAATAATAAATATGAATGTCTTTGGAGAGAATATCTATTACTTGAGCTCCCCTCCTTCGGGCAACTTTCCTTATGTAGTAAATTCAAAACAATTTCAATTTAAGACAAATATTTATAGAGAAAATTAAACATTTAATAGGGAAATCTGTTATCAAAATATCCAAACACGTAGATAGAAGACTATGTAGTGAGAAACATTGTGAAACTATAAAATTCTCCAAATTAGAATTAACATTTACTGGAAAACATTCGTTATGCATCAGTGAGCACAGGGGAAGTAATTACGAATCTGTTTGCAAACAAAAATTAGACACACTAATGCAAATGCGACGATATTTTCTCTTCTTTTTTTTTTGTATCGTCAGGAGTTTTACACATATGTTACAATTTGATTCTTTCCCAAATAAAAAATGAATAAAATAACCTTAGTGATAAAAATGACAACAGTACTTCCACGGGATTCGAACCGTCTACCTTCGGTATACAAACTCGTTGCTTTACCTAACTGAGCTATTTTTTTTAAACCTTCTTTATTGAGAAGAACAAACAAAGTACATGAACATATTAAAAATTAAAAAAAAAGGTGAATTAATACATTTGTAGAAAAATATGGTAAAATAAAAAAAACGAAAAGAAGAAGAAAAAAGACTGCCATAATGAACAAAGACAATGCAAATATACATAGGTGTCTGCACGGGGCAGGCAGGTTACATTATTATTAGTAGATTTACCACGAGTTATTCCTACATTATCATGAGCTGATGTGATAAAAGTGTATTACAGATTTGTCATCTTTCTGTTTTTTTTTTATAACATTACATACATAGACAAAGACTCTGTAAGAACAGTTAAATAGTTAGCAAAAAATTTCCTTTTTCGTGCAGGTGAGAGAAGGCTGGCCTGATATTGCAAATATTGCTTGTATAATTCTATATGATAAGGCCGATTAGTATGCACAAGAAACATAATTGTCTGTATAGTTATCCAGATAACAGCATTGTTTTTAAATGTCGGAAAATAATTAAAAGCAGGCCACAAAATAAGTTCTGTTACAGTAAAGCTATGAGGTAAAAGACGACAAATTTTGCTAATTAAAATACAAAAATACGTCCAAATGATTGGTACGTTGGAACAGGCATGAAACTTATGTGCTAGTGTATCAAGATTGTTGCAGTATGGGCATATATTACTATTTACAATACCTATATTGTGAAGTTTTTCCAATGTTTCGTATACATTATTGACTATGAAATACCAGGTTGTACGTTGGTGGTGGGTGAGAAAGGAAGCGTTGATGTTTTTCCATATAGCATTCCAATTTTTATGTGGGTGCTTTAAGACAACAGTCGGTATACTAGTAACCCACAAGCGAACATAGCGCCAGTAAAGGTTGTTGACCGAACCAGTTTCAATTGGATCTTTTGCTAGCAAGGCGTATATCATATCAAGTATGACATCACGTAAATGAGGAAATTTGTAGCTCCAAGGAAACACGTGTACTGGCGCCTGAAGGTCTAAACAGTGGAAGCAGACATTGATAACAGCAGCCGTAATCGAAGTCTCGTGTTCACAGACCAGCTTACAACTTCTGTGCATAAGAAGGGCACGTGCCTGTGCTTCTATGTGCAAAAAGCCTATGCCTCCTTCACGTGAGGGGAGGTAGAGTTGATTCTTAGCCACGCGTAAGATTTTGGAATGCCATAAGAAAAACAAAGCGTGACTGGTTAACTGGTTAGATATTTTAACTGGCATTGGTAAAATCTGTGCAATGTGGCTGAAAATACTAAAAACAGACGTTTTGAGAAATAAGTTTCTACTAAAAATGTTCATGTTTCGCTGTCTATGAGTTATAAGAAGACTTCGGATTTTATTTGCTGTAAGATTATATGACTGTTCTACTGTTTGATTGATATTATTGTACCACCATACACCAAGTATTTTGACACTTTGAACCGTATCATAGTAGTTGCTATATGAAGCATTGTATTCTGGATGAATACATAATATTTTTGTTTTTCTGTGATTGAGTTGCGCTCCAGAAGCCTGTTGATATAAGGTTAATAACCGTTGTAGGCAATTCATGTCGGCCGGATTTTGTAAACAATAGTGGGAATCATCTATATAACTTTGTACAGTTAGTTTGGTATTGTAGACAGACACACCAGGGAGTAAACGTTCAGTCGCGTATATAAGTGGTGCAAGGGACAAACTGAATAATAAACTTGACATTGGGTCACCTTGCAAAATACCATTATTAATGTTTATTGGGTTACTTAAGCCACCATTAACTTTAATTTTTGACAATCTATGCGTATAAATTCCTCGTACAAGAGAAATAAAGGAGGACCCAAAACCATATTTCTCAAGGACTTTGAATAAGTAGTCATGGTTAATCCTATCAAAAGCTTGAGAATAATCCGTGGCTAAAACAGCAACGGGTGAAGGAGCAGTTGATTCGTGGTAGGAAATAAAATCTCTAAGAGTTGATAAAGCCTTATAGATCGGGTTCTGTTGGCCTATTCCATATTGATGTGCACTTAGCAGTTTGTCACTAAACACTTTTATTCGTGCAGTAAGACAGCGTGTTAAAATTTTTAAATCCGTACACAGAAGGGAAATAGGTCTTAAATCATTAACACTGGAAGTGCGAGAATGTTTAGGTACTAAAACTGTAACACCTGTGTGAAGAGATTCACCTAGAACTAGAGTCTGCCTATATTCATTGAAAAGGTTCGTAAGAAAGGGTGCTAAAATATCTATAAAGGTTACATTGAATTCTAGAGGTAGGGAATCAATCCCCGTAGATTTTCCTCGACGGCCGGAAGCAATGGCTGATTTAACCTCTTCTACTGTAAATGGACTAGATAGATATTCTTGATCCTGTTTCTGTAAGACTGTAGGAAGATAGTTGAGAAGTTCGGGACTGTCACAGAAGGAAGTAGGCTTAGCATACAGCTGTTTATAATGATTTGTGACACAATGTATTACTTGCTCACCTACATACACGTGACCGGTGGCATCTTTAAGCTGAGATATAAATTTCTGCTTTCCACGCATGAGTTCTTTGTTGATTTGTACAATTCCGGGAGTTTCTAAGTCGTCATATTGATGTATTTTACTGCGAGTTGTGAAACCTTGGATGCGGCGTTTGTGCATGACTAATAGGTGGGCTTTAATTTCTTGAATTTGAGGTCGAAAATTGCTACCTTGAAGTTGTTCTTTCATGTAGTCTCTTAAGAGAGTGGTGTAATATTGATACTGAGTACAATATGAAGCATTCCGATTCCGACAATATTGTTGAGTAATCACTCGAAACTTCGGTTTGACTCTCCTTTCCCAGAAATGCATAAGGGATCCTTTTGTAATATTGATGACGGTGTAAAAGATCTGCCCATTCTTGGTGAATAAGATGGATGTAGTCAGGCTCCTGTAGGATGGAGGTATTAAAATACCACAAGCCGCTTCGTTTTAAAAATTTTGAGGCGGGTAGATCAATGGTCATTATAACTGCCAGGTGGTCACTAAAGCAGATGGGTGTAATTTGTACATCTCGAACCCCATGAAGAAGAGATTTACTGATATAGAATCTGTCCAATCGAGAGGAAGACGATCCAGACGTGAAGAATGTATGTCCTGGTTCATTAGGATGAAAATGGCGCCACACATCCACTAAGTCATAAGTTGTTATTAGTTGACGGAGAGCAGACGAATCACTGAAATGAGGATAAGCATCGAGGGGAGAAAGTGTGCAGTTATAATCCCCGGCAAGAATGCATGGGGACTGACCATTATACAAAGCCGGGGGGAGTTCAGTAGCAAAGAAATTATTTCGTTCTCTTTTATACGAAGAACCAGATTTAGCATAGACACTGCACAAACGAATATTTTGTAAATCTCCGGTGATAATACGCTCACTGGGATGTTGTAAAGGTGCCAAAAAATTGAGATCACTGCGGTAAATAATGGCGGTTCCTGAAGCTGTTTCACTAACACTGGTAACATGAGAATGATTCGGTAGGTAATGGAATTCCGTGACTGCGACTTCCTGAGCGAACAAAACATCGATTTCTTCTTGGTGTATAAAGTCACTTAGGGCATGGTGCTTAACTAAAGAAGTGAACTTATTGAGATTAACAGTCGCTAAACGGAACGTAAACATAAAAACGAGGAGAGACAAGAAATATAAGGGAGCGTTACAACACATGATAAATAGTAGGTAATATCACTGCAGAAAGAATAAAGAAAAGTACCACAATGCAGTATTATGATGCCACTACAATTTTAGGTACCCCCTTTTTCGGAATTAACCACTGATTTCAACTTTTTTGTGGAAGCTCGCGTTTGGCGTGCATGAATGACAGAAAGATCGTGTATAGGACGCAAGTCCTTACTACATACACTACTGAGTACTTTTTCTTTACTGAGTTTGCGTTTATCACTATGAGTAATTTCTGTATCTGAGTCACTTGTGGAGTCACTACCGCGAGAGCGTGATGTTAAGTTGAGAGTGAATTCTGGTGGAACAGCTAAAGGTACGGTCTGAGAGACGGAACAAGTCTCTTCGACTAAACCAGTATCACTTACCGTAGAAACTAATGTGACGACTGTTGAGACAGCTGGTGCGGTGCTGGGTGTTATGGGTGCTGGAATAATTTTAGTATCCTGAGTTTCTTCCACTTCCATGGTATTAGATGGTACAGGTTCTGCAGGAGCCGATTCGGAGTGAATGGGGGGATCTGCAGGCTGGTTGTCTGATTCGTTCGGTGGATTTGAAGAAGGTGATTCCAGAACATTCTTACGAAGCACGGGAAAAACACTGTAACTACCTGTATCAGGAGCTGATGGATCCACTGGTAAATTATGAGGTACTCGCACAATGGGAGAAACGGAACTGGTTGATGAAGATGGCACAGTAAGACGTGAATTCCTCTTCTTAGGACATCCCTGAACAAAATGGTCGGGGGAGTTGCAGATGGCGCAAGTTTGAATTTGACCAGGAAAGCTGGTAAACAAACGTAAACCACAGACCGTGATAAACGAAGGAATGTTTTGTTTAATAGTCATTTTAACAAGCTTACGACCCGTTCGGGTAGCATAAACATGTTCCTTTGAATATTGTTCGTCGACAATACTAGTAACATCGCCATATTGGGAGAGCACACGCGTTAATTGCATGTCACTAAGTTCCATGGGGCATAAGGACACCTTGACTATCACCACAGAATTATCCGCCAAATCAATAGGCAACACATGTTCCCCATTATTATCTGAGTAGGTCACTACTCCATTAGTACTAGCTAGGATTTGTTCACATAACACTTTGTTAATTAATTTCAGATATAAGTTCTTACGTAGAAAGTCCATTTCAATGGACAACACCTGATCAAGGGTTAACTTAAATACCTTACGTATCCATTCATGAACAGCAATAGACGTGGGCTTTTGACTCACCGTAACAAAGTTGATACGCAATGTATTAGCTCGTATGCAACTCATGGCAGTAATTCGACGATAAACGTCATCAAACTATGAACAAAATAAATATGCACTGAAAATGCTTATAAAGTTAGAACGGTTAAACTGAAAATAAGTCACACTGAAACTTCAAGTTCTCACAAAAAAAAAAAAAAAAAAAAAATAGCGATGTAAACAAACACTCGAAACTAGAGCGACGGCAGAGATGATGTTACTCGCCTCGTTGCGAGCGCTGAACTGAGCTATTTGCTCTCTTACTTAAGCTGAACCTGTTCTACAGTAAAGACGATTTTTCATTACGATTGGGCTAACAATTCGTCTTTTTCCATAGGTAATTTCCACTATTTGCACTATCTATACGTTAATACTTAGCATAGATTCATATATTTGGAGTTCGCTGATAATGCATATAATAAGACATACTAGAAATATTTCGTTAAAATTTTCGTTTGTAGATCTAATCCACGCTTCTCTCAATGACATAGATGTCGCTGCTTCGTGTTGAACTGCAGAATTCCCTCGCGTTCTTGAAAATTTCCCACTTTAGCAGAGTTGGTAATTCTCGAGATTTCTGTCGATCTAATGTTTTTTGCTTCTAATTTCTTTATTTTAAGCTAATATCTAACACAAATATTAAAAACGGGTTTGTTATTAACCTGTCCTGCTGGGGAAACCTTCCGAAATTTCGAACATATAAAGAAAACGGAGATATTTTCAAAAAACTTCAAAATAAAGAGACGCGTCATTTATTTTGCTCATGGTAGTACTTTTTCAACGTTTATGGGCGATCCTAGATCTGAAATATGCATTTTTCCGTACAGGTCCATATGAACATTGTTGGTATAGTTGATTACCATTATATATATATATATATATATATATATATATATATATATATATATATATATATATATATATATATATATATATATATAATGGTAATCAACTATACCACTATATATACAGTGAAACTTGCTTAAACCGGAACTTGAATAAGACGGAAATCTGTCTATAGCGGAAATTTTTCAAAAAACCGGCAGCTCTTATGGGTATTCCTTTACAAATAGTTTGTGTAAAACGGAATCTTCAGTAGCGCGGAAACGGAAAGCAAAAATAGTCCCTGAGAACCTTTGAAGCTTGCATAAAACGGAATCTCTTTTTCGCAGTGGAAGGCTGCAATAGGTTACCTTTCATTCCTCTTGTGCGTGTCTTATTTGGAGGTGAAGAGATCAATATGGAATGCCACTTAATAGAACAAGTGAACCCTCCTCCATTAGTTCTTGCCTTTAAATAATGCATCACAAAACACCGCTAGAGATTTGACCTCGTTTTCCTATGACGATCTTTTGCTGTTCGGAAGCACTGAAGTAGATGATTGACAGGCTATTGTTCGTGTACCATTTTTTCTATCTGCATTTGCTTTCAATCCTCCACCTGTGAGCTTCACCTGGTCTTAAAAGAGTCAACTGTTGCGCTCTCAAAGATTTGGCAATCGAAAGAGCTTGAGCCTGTAAGATAGGACCGGAAATCGGCAAGTTTTTCGATCTGGCAGCTTACTATCCACTCCCATAGACAGTTCGTTTATTTTCTCATTGCCCGTTACTTTTCCTACCCGCTTCGAGTTGCCATTCCCTTCCATCCAGCACTTCAGAATTTTGTCTTGTTTTAAGTGTATCATAAATTTGGGTTTTTCCGCAATGGTAAACGGCACATGATTCTTTCACCGAAATTTTGTCCTTTTCCTTGGATTCAATGATTTGTACTTTAAGTACAAATCATTGAATCCAAGGAAAAGGACAAAATTTCGGTGAAAGAAATCATGTGCCGTTTTAATTGCGGAAAAACCCAAATTTATGATACACTTAAAAACAAGGACAAAATTCTGAAGTGCTGGATGGAAGGGAATGGCAACTCGAAGCGGGTAGGAAAAGTAACGGGCAATGAGAAAATAAACGAACTGGTATGGGAGTGGATAGTAAGTGCCAGATCGAAAAACTTGCCGATTTCCGGTCCTATCTTACAGGCTCAAGCTCTTTCGATTGCCAAATCTTTGGGGAAAGTTGATTTTAAAGCATCGTCGGGGTGGTTGGACAGTTTTAAGTCTAGGCATAATGTTGTGTGGAGAGAAGTTTGTGGTGAATCAAAAGATGTCGATCCGAAAGCAATTGAAGAGTGGATTCCCAAGGTGCGTGAACTGACACAAAACTATGAACCAAAAGACATTTTTAATGGTGATGAAACTGGTCTATTCTTTCGGGCACTTCCGAGCAAGTCGTTGGCATTCCTTGGGGAGAAATGTACAGGGGGAAAATGTCGAAAGAAAGACTCACTGTGTTTTATGCGCGAACATGACAGGAGAAATGGAAAAGCCTCTTGTGATTGGGAAATCTGCAAAACCTCGTTGCTTTAAAAATTTAAATGTTAAATGTCTGCCGGTTGTGTGGCGAAACAACAAGAGTGCTTGGGTGACAAGTATCACTATGGAAGAATGGTTAAATTCTTTCAATGCAATGATGAAGAAGGAAAATCGTCATGTTCTGTTATTCTTGGACAATGCCCCATGCCATCCCCACATAAAATTGTCCAACATTACTATAGCTTGGTTTCCTGCGAATACTACAAGTGTGTCACAACCTATAGACAAAGTCACTACAGGCGATTGGTGCTGGAATCTCTAGTAAGTAACATGTCATCAAGCAATTCTGCAAGCCAGTTAGTGAAATCGGTGTTTGTACTTGATGCTGTAAATTGGATTGCTGTTTCTGCTAAAAGAATTAGAAAGGAAACCATAGCTAAATATTTTATGAAAGCTGGGTTTACTGAAAATTCTTCTTCTGAAAGTTCTGACATACCAGAAATAATGGAGACTGCTGAAACCGTTAACGGGATGATCTACCTTTTCTCGGCACAAAAATTTTTATATTGGACCTTATGGGAAGAACATGGCTACCGAATTTCCTCAGTTTCTAAGGAACTAGGTATCTCTAATGGGAAAGAAAAATTTTGCAGCATTCTACAGAAGTTTATTAACAAGTTGAAATACTTAAATTGTATATTTGTCTGCTAGTTTAGCAGAAATAAATTATTAAAAAATAAATAAATTAGTTTCTTTTTATACAAATTATAATATGTCTAACTTTGGAACCAGTTATGGTAGAAAGATCAACTTTTTTTTGTTTTATTCCTTGAGAAGAAACGACTCTAATAGTTTTAATCACAACCATATCTGATACCCCAATTAAAAAATAGTATTTTAATATAAGTATTAAAGTCCACCTGTCAAGAAGTTTGACGAGGGTAAGGCATCCGCGCCCACCCTTTTCTTCTGTTTTCATCCCGAGAGATATGAAGGGACCGTTTTCACAGCAGGTGTCAATGCGATTGTAAACATCCTGTCCTCACGTTCAATAGCCCAAGTTCGGCCACTTTCTCTCTCTCTCTCTTTTCTCTCTCTCTCTTCCGAGGAGGTGTTTCTACCCTGTAAGAAAATTATAGATATGTAGAGAAAATGGTGATCAATTATTTCTGATAGCCAGATAAGAGACAAGCATTCTAAAATGCCTTCGAATTCCAAAAATGTATCGACCATAACTTTACCATCTGGTTATTTTCAGGAGGTAAAAGTTATATTAATAATAATAATAATAATAATAATAATAATAATAATAATAATAATAATAATATTATTATTATTATTATTATTATTATTATTATTATTATTATTATTATTATTATTATTATTATTATTATTATTATTATTATTATTATTATTATTATTATTATTATTTGGAGTTAGAGTGCAAAGCCACGAAGATACAAATGGCTCCATTGGCTAAACATACACATAGCTGCCCCCATTCAGAACATCCCTTTGTGCGTTAGAAAACATGCTATAACAATGCGCCCCTCGCAAAAATATAATTCAACTCTTATTGACCTCAGTAGCGCTTACTAATAGCGTAAATGCTATAAATCAGGCATTTGCAAGTAGGAACAAGGATTGGCCGAATCACAGAAATCTTACTGTCGTCACGGGCTGTAAAAGGTAATATATGACATTTTTACAAGAAATAATTATCGGATAATTTAATAACGGACAATTTCGCGGGCTGTATAAAAGAACTCGGCGTGTCAGATCCGGCCCTGTAAGGACTATTATGAACGGAAGGTGGCAGTCAGTAGTGAAAGAATCAAGATAATTGAGGAACAAACACGTGATCAAAGCCTAACTGAGACTTGGTTTGAGGAAAGAAAAATCCGGATTACTGCATCAAATGCAAAAAGGATTGCTTGCAGAAAACAAAACACTAGTTGTGCAAAGATAGTGAAGGACCTGGTGTATCCTAAGGAATATAACACTGTTGCGACAAATTGGGGGAAAGCACACGAGACTATAGCACGAAGAAAATATGAACAGGTTCTAGGAGTCTCTGTTATTCCTTGTGGTCTGTTCATAGATAAACAAAACCCCTTCCTAGGGGCAAGTCCTGATGGTGTCGTTTATCCAGATGAAGGAGAACCATATCTCTTGGAAATAAAGTGCCCTTACAGTGCACGATTTTGCGAAAGTATCGCTGAAGCTTGCGAAAAAATAAAATCCTTCTGGCTACGCAAGAATGAATTTTTTTTCTCTCACAAGAAACCACACGTACTACTACCAAATTCAACAGCAAATGCTTTGTGCTGGAATGAAGAAGTGTGATCTTTTCGTGTTCATCCCTGTAGCAAGTGAGATACCTAGTAATCAGAATGAAAATTATGCCATTATAACAATAGAGCGTAATGAAGACTTCCTGAATGACCTTGTGCCAAAACTGCGATGGTTTTACGTATATGAAATGTATACTACCAGAGCTCGCTGATTCTCGTGTGTTTCGTGGGCTTCCACTCAGGGAACCAAAGAGGCCATTCACGAAGGCAGATGACAATGCACAAAAAAGGTACAAAGGAAGTAATGATGTGAACCTCGGTGTCAGTAACAATAAAACTATTTAGTGGCCACAAATATAAAGCATATTGTAAGTATGTACTGGACAGTGTAACGCATTCTTAAGCACAAGTTTATTTGTGAGAAACTGTCACTTTGTGTAAATATACAAATTCATATATCACTCAAATATGAGTAGTACATGGGAAGAACGATGAAAGCCACATTTTCAGTCAGGTTTGGCTATGTTCAGAAAATGTTTTTTCTGCACCAAAATATATAAAATGGATGGTGAATGCAGGTTGTAGTTCACTCATGGGTACATCCACGAGTGGATTACAACTTATTGTTACCACCCATGTTATACATCTTGGTGCAGGGGAAAAAAACATTCTAAACCTAACAACCGAACCTTACTAAAAATGTGATATTCGTCATTCTTCCCCTGTACTACTCATATGCAATTCATCACAGTAAACATTTGCAATAACCTACTGTTTACAAAATATTACTCGTATTCTAATGTAAATATTGTAAATAAGTGCATGGATGTCATTAGTGAATAGTCTCAGTAGCTTAATCTGCATACAGAAACTGCAAATCAATGGTTTCATATGCCTACAGAGGAACCTTACATTGTAAAAATAAAAAGGTAACGCATCATGGATAGTACCCCTCGGGTGATGTGGAAACTATCCAGTGTTTTCTGCATATATACATCATCTATATCTGCATATATATATATATATATATATATATATATATATATATATGTATGTTTGTATGTCTGTGTCGTGGATGAATAGTTACGCTCATCCCTTATAATCATGGAGTCCCTTGTTTGATTCCCGATGAAGACACAAGTGGTTCGGATCCTACGTTAAACTGTAGGTCCCACCCATAGGACGTCATCATTCTGAAAGTATGTTCTTTTCTGCGTATCCTGCTTCTTGTTTCAACTCTTTAGGATAAATCGAGACTAACTGACAGTGCGTAGTCTTAGTGGGGTAAGCGCGGAAAACGAAAAAGTCAAAGAAAACAGGGCTTTGCTCCCTTGTCCCCATATAACAATGCACAGTATGGACACCGTTCCAAATGGGTCTTATAGGAGCTATCATGGCAACATTTTTGTATAAGACAATTGGTGTGTGTCGTCTGCATGGTTGTCTGGGGACAAAATAGGGCAAACATGTTTTTCAATAAATAAATAAATAAATAAATAAATAAATAAAAGAAAACGTGCATTTCTCAATTCCCATATCCTCGTCCTAAGAAGGCGGTTGGCGCAACGAGCCTAAACTTTAAATGCTTTGAAAGTTTGTTCTTTTTTGCGTATCCCGCTTCTTGTTTCAACTCCCTAGGACAGTGATGATTTCAGGGGTGATTCTGGGGGGAATTCTCCCAAGAGCTACGAAATTCACCCTCGGGTGCTTGAGATCTTCGCAGAAATTTCTGTGAAGCACGCAATTTTTAGTCGCTTTCCCCCCTGTGCGTGGTGCCTCCGGAGGATATGATCTGAAATTAACACTGCTATAGGATAATTGGAGATTGGCTTACAATGCTTAGTCTTAGCGAAGTAAGCACGAGAAACCAGAAATATCACAAAAAACAGGGCTTTTGCTCCGCTGTTCCCCCGTGAAAATGCACGGTTTACACACAATACAGGTTGGATCTAACAGGGCTATTTAGAGAACGTCTTATATAGCATTTGGTGTGCAGTGTTGTCTGCGGACAAGGAGGCAAAACCGTGTTTTTCATTTAAAAAATGGAGTATTTTAAATTTCCCTCGCCCCCTCAGGTGACACTTCTTCAATGAGACCGTATCCTGCCTCTTTCTCCCATTCTCTAGGCTCTAGGCCAATTAGGACTGACAGGCATTTGAATAAGTCCATTACTTGGTTGCCTAGTAATTAGCCATCATATTGGCTGCCATATTGGATTTAGACAAATGTTCTCTCATGTTACCATGTAAAATATGTCTTGTCGTGGTGAAAGCTACCAGAAAAAGTAGGTTTCGTTTAGTCCTGAGGAAGTACGCTACATCCTAGAGTAATGTGTGCATATTGGCATTTGTAACTTTGTACAGTTAATCGTTAGACAACAGTGTTGCCAGGTTGTAAGTTTTCTAAGTGGCAATAAACAATGCCATATTTAAATTCATCGGCCTCAGAAACCTATAGTTTGACACTAAAATTATCTTTCTAAGTGCCTTGGTACACGATCTCTCTCTTTATATATATAGGCCTAGAGAGAGAGAGAGAGAGAGAGAGATTTACGTAGAGCGGCGGCCATATTGGAAAATGACGGCTACCAGGAAATCACCTCAAATTTGAAATATATTCCCAAGACATTATTATAAAAGAACTTAGGGGACATTTTTTTACGGACACCTATATATGAGGGCCAGGACTTTACATTGTCGAAATCCTGTGGGGGGCACCCCTCTGCTCCCCTTCCCTTCGCCACTACTGTATGCTATAATATTTGTCCGGAAGAGAAAAAAATCCCAAAATAACAGCGTTTTCTGATATATACTGTTCTTCCCGCGCACTCTAGAATGCATCTTGATGAACTTCCAGGTTCAAGAGGTAACGGGGAAAAGAGGATACTTCAGACCACATCGTCCAGTCTCTTAGTATGGAACCATTGAGGGAGACAAACTCTGTAAAGCTAATAGTATTTGGCAGCTGACAGGTAATCTCAGAAACTGATCGAGAACCTGTTTCATTCAGACATCCACCCCCTTCCCCCTCCATTTCACCACCCCCACCCTTTCCGCGGCCAAGCTAGAGTGGGGCGTGACTTACCCTCGTCAAACTTTGACAGGTGGACTTTAATACTTATATTAAAATACTATTTTTTAATTGGCGTATCAGATATGGTTGTGATTAAAACTATTAGAGTCGTTTCTTCCCAAGGAATAAAACAAAAAAAAAGTTGATCTTTCTACCATAATTGGTTCCAAAGTTAGACATATTATAATTTGTATAAAAAGAAACTAATTTATTTATTTTTTAATAATTTATTTCTGCTAAACTAGCAGACAAATATACAATTTAAGTATTTCAACTTGTTAATAAACTTCTGTAGAATGCTGCAAAATTTTTCTTTCCCATTAGAGATACCTAGTTCCTTAGAAACTGAGGAAATTCGGTAGCCATGTTCTCCCCATAAGGTCCAATATAAAAATTTTTGTGCCAAGAAAAGGTAGATCATCCCGTTAAACTCTTGTGACAACAAAATGGACAACCGGATGACGGAACAGCTTACATTTCAAGTGATCAAGATTAGGGATGGGCACGAGTCCCGTTGAAACTCGACTCGACTCGAATTCAAGTCGAGTTTCGATCCGAGTCAAAGGTAGTTTTCTCGAGTCGAGTTACTGTTTTTTGAGATCGAGTTTCGAGTCAAGTCGAGTTTGATACATGGCTCGCTCGTTTAGCTCGTTTTAGCTCGTTTTGAAATCATGGCCTGATTAAACTGGAAAGCGAAAACCATGAGAAATGTAAGCCGTAATGTGGAATAATTTTAGTGTTGCTCACGAGAGGGGACACTGCTTGCATCTCATCTCGTCCCGATAACGAGACCACAATATATATATATATATATTTTAAAAAAAATAAAAGGACAGCCTCAAATGTCGTGAGCACCAATATATGTATATACTGTAGTTTTTGCCATCAAGGCTGAGACCTACACGGTGGTATTCAGTGGCGTATTTACGATTTTGTTTCGGGGGGGACTTCGCTAACTTTCGGGAGGGGCTTTGCCTGAAAATGTGAAAATTCTGCGAGATATTTCATATACTTTACTATAGTAAGTAAGATTTCGGGGGGCTTAAGCCCGGAAGCCCCCCCCCTAAATACGCCACTGGTGGTATTTCTGAACCTAAGCAGAAGCCCAACCCGGGTAGTGATGTCAACGTGCTCGGCTTGGTTCAACTGAGCGAACAGCTCGAGCCGGCTCGGTTGGGATGAGCTGATGGCCTGAGCTGGCCCGTTCGGGATGAGCCACCTAATCGGTTCGGTTCGGCTCAGGTGAGCCATCGGTTTTTGCCGTCTCGGTTAGGTGAGGTGTTGACTCGGCTCACTTCTCGGTTCGGATAGATAGTAGATGAGCTGTGAGCCGAGCCACTCGATCCGTTGACAACCCCAAACCCTGGCCGAGCACCGCGGTGATTCAGATAACTGCTAACTCCAGAACAGAAAAATAACAGGGTTGCCGGGGTATTTTAAGATGGATATAGGCCTATACATGATGTGTCTCATATAACCCCTCTTTAATCAAATTGATGTCGGTATCAATTTATCTCGTGGTATACAACTTTATGCTATAGCCGTGTTAAGCAGCTCAAACGTTATGAAAACTCGTAATTAATTAATTAATATGTAGAATTTACCATATTTTCCAATATTTTATCATACATATATCTCGAATTACCCCCTCCAACCATAATTATCAACATTAAATCTCCTTGTCTTTATATATGTGACTGTGCATAGCTGTGTGGAAAGGGCTTCCATTATGAATGATTAATAAAAAGGATAATTCAAAATTAATCACTTTTCTGAATATCTTATCATAGGCTATATGGAGAAATTACTAATTTTTCAGTATTAACATATTGCTTTATTAGTCTGTTTTTCTGTTAGAATCAATCATTATAAAGAATTCTAGTAACAAAAGAAATCATACTTAACTTTAAATTATCTTCATAATACTCTTTTGTAATATTCCTATGTTGTCTTTAGCTGTATAATTTTCCTATGGTATGTTTAAATTCCTCATATTTAGAATTTGTTGCGAGAAGAATAATCGTCATCTCGTTTCTATATTATTATTATTATTATTATTATTATTATTATTATTATTATTATTATTATTATTATTATTATTATTATTATTATTATTATTATTATTATTATTACCAATATTTGCAAAAAGCCTATTCCGGATAACAATGTTGTTATTTGTATAATATGGGCAGCTCGTGGAAACATAATTGTATGCCAAATTTTCAGACTTTCGAGTAAATATGAAAAGAAAGTTCATCATTCCTATGCAATTCGATACAATGCCACACACCAAACAAGTTTCCCTTGTGGTTTAATACCAATCCAGTCCACCTAATAACTTAATTTTACCAGAAGTGACAATTATAATGATGTTCGCAAAATCCTCTCATATCATGGTAAAAACGAAATGAAATCTTTAAGTTTTACTTCCCACGGTTATACCGGTTAAGCTAAAGGAGACGGTGATGATGAGAGATGAGTGAAATATGGAATGAAGAAAGTGGGAGGAAACGAGAGAATCCCGAGAAAACCCTCGAGCACGGTGTTTGTCCACCACAAAGTCCACACGGCGCGAGCTGGGATCGAACCAGGTACCCCAAGCACCGGAGGTGAACGCTCTACCACTAAGCTACCGTGCTCCCTACATATCATGGTAAATAAAGTCTGACTTTACTTCTTCATGTTTTGTATGGCCGGAAATTCTCTTTTATCTTATTCATTGGAGGCAGACTTTCTTACTGGACTGGACTAGATTTAGACTGGACTGCAACTGAACACGTGTAGTTTATTGTTCAACAGCCCTGCAACTCATCAAGTAAACAAATTACCACCAAACGGAATCTGTAATCAGAGGTCCCTATAGAGGTTCAGACTTTTCTTTACTGAATAGTTTTAAGCTCTTTCCTTTTATATAGTAGGCAATAAAAATAGAAGGAGAAAAATATTGCTTTTCTGCGGCAGTGTGTCATTTATTTGAGCAAAGCTACGGTAGTCAAAATTTGCAGACACTCCTCAAATAACAGGAAGAATCCCACAGCTATTTACAAAGGCAATCGGAAAAACAAGTTCATTTCTCAGCTTTCACGCAATATTTACGTGTGTGACACTGCGTGCTGAAATTATTATTATTATTATTATTATTATTATTATTATTATTATTATTATTATTATTATTAATAGTGAATATCTACAATATATTATCATTATTCATATTTCTGACAGCAGTGTTACATACATAATTTTGTCCTCTTCAATCACAAGCCAGTGTTGTGCTTATCCGATTCAAATCTCCCCTTCATATCGTTCTGCCTATTTACTCAGTAAAGTACTACTAGACTAATATTCATTCACAATTCTTTGATCCAATACTTGATCCAATTTGTTTTGTATATACCCACATTCATGTCCAGTTCTATCTAAAGAATTAAAACAATTTTGTTCCCGAGTGTTATAGTAGTGTGTGATTGAATTCCGGATATATTAAGGCATATAAATATGCAAATTACATATGGGCCGTTAAAATTAGTGCAATATGCGTTGGGCCGCGGAGAACTTTGCATCTGAATCCATTTTACACGTATCCCGAGAGAACACTTCGCGAATGTAGCATACATTGTGTCTTAAAGTTACTGATATACAGACCATGACAATAGTCTAGGAGACAAAGTTTGTGTCTGTCTCGTATCGTAAAAGTGGTCTCTTAGGAAGTGTATATGTACTTGGAAACGTATGACTTCATGCCCACCATCAGCAGTTTTTTTGCAGAATTAAGTAAACGAGAGATATATTTATTTATTTATTACTAAGCTACCAGATACAATGTCAGATGCCATTTTACACTGGAGCACTCTACAAATCAACAATAATAACAACATTGGGAAAGGAAGTGGAAGGATGGCGGCCAGGCTCTGTATTTTAAGGTACCATCTCAACATTGACCTGGTGTAACTGAGGAAAACCCTGGGAAACCTCAGTCAGGATACTGAACTATGGATTCTAGTATGGGGCCTTCCGATTGCGAAGCAAAATCTCTGTAATAATAATAATAATAATAAATCTTTGAGTTTTACGTCCCACTCTTATATCGGCTAGGCTAAAGGAGATGGGGATGATGCGAAATGAATGAAATGGTGGAATGAAGAAAGTGGGAGGAAACGGGTGAGCCCCGAGGAAACCCATGCACACGGTGTTTGTCCACCACAAGGTTCACTTGGCGGGAGCAGAGATGGAACCCGGGACCCCATGCCAGAGGTGAAAGCTGTACCAATGAGCCACAGCGGCGCTTATAATAATACTAATAATAATAATAAGTAGTAGTAGTAGTGTGATTAATAATAATTGTATTGTGTATGTATGATACTTGAAGAGAGTACTTGAACTACACACACGATTCGGCTCGTTTTGGCTCGACTCGACTCGAAACTCGAACCAAATTCGAGTCGAGTTGGAGGAAATTTTTCGAGCCGAGTTCTCGAGTCAAGTTCAAAGATGTCAGTTTCGAGTAAAGTCGAGTTTCGAAGAAAACTCGCTCGAACTCGTTCGTGCCCATCCCTAATCAAGATGTAGCAACTTATTCTACGATTGAATCGGTTGCGGATCTCTTGCATGGACCTGAAACTGAAGAAGAAATAGACGAGATGTCACCAAAGTTGAGGAAACCAGAGAACCTAAAATTGGTTCTTTAAGAGAAGCTCTTCATTATGTTGAAGACTTCATTGAATTTGCGGCTGACTCAAATTATTCAGACCTTCTAGAACCATTCTATTCTGCCACGGAAGTGTTACAAAAAAAAGTCTTGTCACAAAGAACAAAACAACGTACCTTGAAAGAAATGTGGAAAAAATGTGAATAAGCATTGGGGGGGGGGGGGAATGATGTTGGTAAACTACAACTAAAAATAGTTTGTGTAACTTTCTAAACTGCATCTTGAGTTTCAGTAGATTTTCTTGCATTTATTTGAAGTGTTCACATCATTTGAAGCGTTTTAGTGCTGTGAGAATATTAAGTGTTGTGTGCCCTGAAAACTACAAAAATACATAATATTTTGCGTGCGTGTGTGTGTGTGTGTGTGTGTGTGTGTGTGTGTGCAGAGTATGAAAGATCGCATTTTGGAGTTCCAGAGCAAATATAAAGGCAAACTATAAAACCCTTTCCATCTGTCTTATTTTTGTAGCTATTTATTTTCAGATTTGTATAAAACGGAAATCTGTCCAAAACGGAAACAAAATTTGGACCCATTGCTTTCCGCTTTATACAAGTTTCACTGTGTATATATATACTTCGCAATCGGAAGGCCCCATACTAGAATCCATAGTTCAGTATCCTGACTGAGGTTTCCCAGGGTTTTCCTCAGTTACACCAGGTCAATGTTGAGATGGTACCTTAAAATACAGAGCCTGGCCGCCATCCTTCCACTTCCTTTCCCAATGTTGTTATTATTGTTGATTTGTAGAGTGCTCCAGTGTAAAATGGCCTCTGACATTGTATCTGGTAGCTTAGTAATAAATAAATAAATATATCTCTCGTTCACTTAATTCTGCAAAAAAACTGCTGATGGTGGGCATGAAGTCATACGTTTCCAAGTACATATACACTTCCTAAGAGACCACTTTTACGATACGAGACAGACACAAACTTTGTCTCCTAGACTATTGTCATGGTCTGTATATCAGTAACTTTAAGACACAATGTATGCTACATTCGCGAAGTGTTCTCTCGGGATTCGTGTAAAATGGATTCAGATGCAAAGTTCTCCGCGGCCCAACGCATATTGCACTAATTTTAACGGCCCATATGTAATTTGCATATTTATATGCCTTAATATATCCGGAATTCAATCACACACTACTATAACACTCGGGAACAAAATTGTTTTAATTCTTTAGATAGAACTGGACATGAATGTGGGTATATACAAAACAAATTGGATCAAGTATTGGATCAAAGAATTGTGAATGAATATTAGTCTAGTAGTACTTTACTGAGTAAATAGGCAGAACGATATGAAGGGGAGATTTGAATCGGATAAGCACAACACTGGCTTGTGATTGAAGAGGACAAAATTATGTATGTAACACTGCTGTCAGAAATATGAATAATGATAATATATTGTAGATATTCACTATTAATAATAATAATAATAATAATAATAATAATAATAATAATAATAATAATAATAATAATAATAATAATAATTTCAGCACGCAGTGTCACACACGTAAATATTGCGTGAAAGCTGAGAAATGAACTTGTTTTTCCGATTGCCTTTGTAAATAGCTGTGGGATTCTTCCTGTTATTTGAGGAGTGTCTGCAAATTTTGACTACCGTAGCTTTGCTCAAATAAATGACACACTGCCGCAGAAAAGCAATATTTTTCTCCTTCTATTTTTATTGCCTACTATATAAAAGGAAAGAGCTTAAAACTATTCAGTAAAGAAAAGTCTGAACCTCTATAGGGACCTCTGATTACAGATTCCGTTTGGTGGTAATTTGTTTACTTGATGAGTTGCAGGGCTGTTGAACAATAAACTACACGTGTTCAGTTGCAGTCCAGTCTAAATCTAGTCCAGTCCAGTAAGAAAGTCTGCCTCCAATGAATAAGATAAAAGAGAATTTCCGGCCATACAAAACATGAAAAAGTAAAGTCAGACTTTATTTACCATGATATGTAGGGAGCACGGTAGCTTAGTGGTAGAGCGTTCACCTCCGGTGCTTGGGGTACCTGGTTCGATCCCAGCTCGCGCCGTGTGGACTTTGTGGTGGACAAACACCGTGCTCGAGGGTTTTCTCGGGATTCTCTCGTTTCCTCCCACTTTCTTCATTCCATATTTCACTCATCTCTCATCATCACCGTCTCCTTTAGCTTAACCGGTATAACCGTGGGAAGTAAAACTTAAAGATTTCATTTCGTTTTTACCATGATATGAGAGGATTTTGCGAACATCATTATAATTGTCACTTCTGGTAAAATTAAGTTATTAGGTGGACTGGATTGGTATTAAACCACAAGGGAAACTTGTTTGGTATGTGGCATTGTATCGAATTGCATAGGAATGATGAACTTTCTTTTCATATTTACTCGAAAGTCTGAAAATTTGGCATACAATTATGTTTCCACGAGCTGCCCATATTATACAAATAACAACATTGTTATCCGGAATAGGCTTTTTGCAAATATTGGTAATAATAATAATAATAATAATAATAATAATAATAATAATAATAATAATAATAATAATAATAATATAGAAACGAGATGACGATTATTCTTCTCGCAACAAATCTATTATATAAAAGAGAACGCACAAATCCTTTGTTAGCTCATCACGCTAATACGGCTGAACCAATTTCTTTCATTTTTGGGGGGTTATTAGGATTTGGACCCTAGATGGTTTTTATCATATCACTTTAATTTTTAATTACCAGTATCTTGAGATAATTGACCATTCAAGTGTCCATAACGAACAAATCCTTTGTTAGTTCATCATAGATATAAAAATAAACGTATTTATATGCAACCCGCATGACCGTGTCACTCGGCGGGTTAACATAAATGACAGGCGATATAATGTTAACATTTACTGCAAGTAAAAATTATCTAAGTAACAACGTTTATTGCGTTCCGGGGTGACCGCAGCGAAGCGGGGTGAACGCTGCTAGTTCTAAATATGAGGAATTTAAACATACCATAGGAAAATTATACAGCTAAAGACAACATAGGAATATTACAAAAGAGTATTATGAAGATAATTTAAAGTTAAGTATGGTTTCTTTTGTTACTAGAATTCTTTATAATGATTGATTCTAACAGAAAAACAGACTAATAAAGCAATATGTTAATACTGAAAAATTAGTAATTTCTCCATATAGCCTATGATAAGATATTCAGAAAAGTGATTAATTTTGAATTATTCCTTTTATTAATCATTCATAATGGGAGCCCTTTCCACACAGCTATGCACAGTCACATATATAAAGACAAGGAGATTTAATGTTGATAATTATGGTTGGAGGGGGTAATTCGAGATATATGTATGATAAAATATTGGAAAATATGGTAAATTCTACATATTAATTAATTAATTACGAGTTTTCATAACGTTTGAGCTGCTTAACACGGCTATAGCATAAAGTTGTATACCACGAGATAAATTGATACCGACATCAATTTGATTAAAGAGGGGTTATATGAGACACATCATGTATAGGCCTATATCCATCTTAAAATACCCCGGCAACCCTGTTATTTTTCTGTTCTGGAGTTAGCAGTTATCTGAATCACCGCGGTGCTCGGCCAGGGTTTGGGGTTGTCAACGGATCGAGTGGCTCGGCTCACAGCTCATCTACTATCTATCCGAACCGAGAAGTGAGCCGAGTCAACACCTCACCTAACCGAGACGGCAAAAACCGATGGCTCACCTGAGCCGAACCGAACCGATTAGGTGGCTCATCCCGAACGGGCCAGCTCAGGCCATCAGCTCATCCCAACCGAGCCGGCTCGAGCTGTTCGCTCAGTTGAACCAAGCCGAGCACGTTGACATCACTACCCGGGTTGGGTTTCTGCTTAGGTTCAGAAATACCACCGTGTAGGTCTCAGCCTTGATGGCAAAAACTACAGTATATACATATATTGGTGCTCACGACATTTGAGGCTGTAATTTTATTTTTTTTAA
Source organism: Thermobia domestica (assembly GCF_964235325.1). Classification (NCBI taxonomy): domain Eukaryota; kingdom Metazoa; phylum Arthropoda; class Insecta; order Zygentoma; family Lepismatidae; genus Thermobia; species Thermobia domestica. Next base: position 193,813,436 of record NC_137458.1, on the reverse strand, counting down.
AAAATATATATATATATATTGTGGTCTCGTTATCGAGACGAGATGAGATGCAAGCAGTGTCCCCTCTCGTGAGCAACACTAAAATTATTCCACATTACGGCTTACATTTCTCATGGTTTTCGCTTTCCAGTTTAATCAGGCCATGATTTCAAAACGAGCTAAAACGAGCTAAACGAGCGAGCCATGTATCAAACTCGACTCGACTCGAAACTCGATCTCAAAAAACAGTAACTCGACTCGAGAAAACTACCTTTGACTCGGATCGAAACTCGACTTGAATTCGAGTCGAGTCGAGTTTCAACGGGACTCGTGCCCATCCCTAATCTTGATCACTTGAAATGTAAGCTGTTCCGTCATCCGGTTGTCCATTTTGTTGTCACAAGAGTTTAACGGTTTCAGCAGTCTCCATTATTTCTGGTATGTCAGAACTTTCAGAAGAAGAATTTTCAGTAAACCCAGCTTTCATAAAACATTTAGCTATGGTTTCCTTTCTAATTCTTTTAGCAGAAACAGCAATCCAATTTACAGCATCAAGTACAAACACCGATTTCACTAACTGGCTTGCAGAATTGCTTGATGACATGTTACTTACTAGAGATTCCAGCACCAATCGCCTGTAGTGACTTTGTCTATAGGTTGTGACACACTTGTAGTATTCGCAGGAAACCAAGCTATAGTAATGTTGGACAATTTTATGTGGGGATGGCATGGGGCATTGTTCAAGAATAACAGAACATGACGATTTTCCTTCTTCATCATTGCATTGAAAGAATTTAACCATTCTTCCATAGTGATACTTGTCACCCAAGCACTCTTGTTGTTTCGCCACACAACTGGCAGACATTTAACATTTAAATTTTTAAAGCAACGAGGTTTTGCAGATTTCCCAATCACAAGAGGCTTTTCCATTTCTCCTGTCATGTTCGCGCATAAAACACAGTGAGTCTTTCTTTCGACATTTTCCCCCTGTACATTTCTCCCCAAGGAATGCCAACGACTTGCTCGGAAGTGCCCGAAAGAATAGACCAGTTTCATCACCATTAAAAATGTCTTTTGGTTCATAGTTTTGTGTCAGTTCACGCACCTTGGGAATCCACTCTTCAATTGCTTTCGGATCGACATCTTTTGATTCACCACAAACTTCTCTCCACACAACATTATGCCTAGACTTAAAACTGTCCAACCACCCCGACGATGCTTTAAAATCAACTTTCCCCAAAGATTTGGCAATCGAAAGAGCTTGAGCCTGTAAGATAGGACCGGAAATCGGCAAGTTTTTCGATCTGGCACTTACTATCCACTCCCATACCAGTTCGTTTATTTTCTCATTGCCCGTTACTTTTCCTACCCGCTTCGAGTTGCCATTCCCTTCCATCCAGCACTTCAGAATTTTGTCCTTGTTTTTAAGTGTATCATAAATTTGGGTTTTTCCGCAATTAAAACAGCACATGATTTCTTTCACCGAAATTTTGTCCTTTTCCTTGGATTCAATGATTTGTACTTTATCATCCAAAGTGAGAGTCACGTGTCCTTTACCCATTGTGTGTATGACTAAAATAAAAACACTATTTAAAAAACAGCTTCTTTTAACCACAGAAGAAAAAACACGATACAGAACACTGTAGAAATGTACTTGTCTCTCGCTCCACTCCCCCTCTAGTTCTGTTTTTGATGACAACTTTCTGTCATTATGCTCGAAATGCATTTGCTTGGGGCAAATTTAGTGAACCGTGAACAAGCACCAGCTGTAAATGAAGATTCTCAGATTTTGGAGAGCCGCCAACACAAAGATTTGTGAACTTCAGCATTATTTTAAGACCAGGTGAAGCTCACAGGTGGAGGATTGAAAGCAAATGCAGATAGAAAAAATGGTACACGAACAATAGCCTGTCAATCATCTACTTCAGTGCTTCCGAACAGCAAAAGATCGTCATAGGAAAACGAGGTCAAATCTCTAGCGGTGTTTTGTGATGCATTATTTAAAGGCAAGAACTAATGGAGGAGGGTTCACTTGTTCTATTAAGTGGCATTCCATATTGATCTCTTCACCTCCAAATAAGACACGCACAAGAGGAATGAAAGGTAACCTATTGCAGCCTTCCACTGCGAAAAAGAGATTCCGTTTTATGCAAGCTTCAAAGGTTCTCAGGGACTATTTTTGCTTTCCGTTTCCGCGCTACTGAAGATTCCGTTTTACACAAACTATTTGTAAAGGAATACCCATAAGAGCTGCCGGTTTTTTGAAAAATTTCCGCTATAGACAGATTTCCGTCTTATTCAAGTTCCGGTTTAAGCAAGTTTCACTGTATATATAGTGGTATAGTTGATTACCATTATATATATATATATATATATATATATATATATATATAATGGTAATCAACTATACCAACAATGTTCATATGGACCTGTACGGAAAAATGCATATTTCAGATCTAGGATCGCCCATAAACGTTGAAAAAGTACTACCATGAGCAAAATAAATGACGCGTCTCTTTATTTTGAAGTTTTTTGAAAATATCTCCGTTTTCTTTATATGTTCGAAATTTCGGAAGGTTTCCCCAGCAGGACAGGTTAATAACAAACCCGTTTTTAATATTTGTGTTAGATATTAGCTTAAAATAAAGAAATTAGAAGCAAAAAACATTAGATCGACAGAAATCTCGAGAATTACCAACTCTGCTAAAGTGGGAAATTTTCAAGAACGCGAGGGAATTCTGCAGTTCAACACGAAGCAGCGACATCTATGTCATTGAGAGAAGCGTGGATTAGATCTACAAACGAAAATTTTAACGAAATATTTCTAGTATGTCTTATTACATGCATTATCAGCGAACTCCAAATATATGAATCTATGCTAAGTATTAACGTATAGATAGTGCAAATAGTGGAAATTACCTATGGAAAAAGACGAATTGTTAGCCCAATCGTAATGAAAAATCGTCTTTACTGTAGAACAGGTTCAGCTTAAGTAAGAGAGCAAATAGCTCGGTTCAGCGCTCGCAACGAGGCGAGTAACATCATCTCTGCCGTCGCTCTAGTTTCGAGTGTTTGTTTACATCGCTATTTTTTTTTTTTTTTTTTTGTGAGAACTTGAAGTTTCAGTGTGACTTATTTTCAGTTTAACCGTTCTAACTTTATAAGCATTTTCAGTGCATATTTATTTTGTTCATAGTTTGATGACGTTTATCGTCGAATTACTGCCATGAGTTGCATACGAGCTAATACATTGCGTATCAACTTTGTTACGGTGAGTCAAAAGCCCACGTCTATTGCTGTTCATGAATGGATACGTAAGGTATTTAAGTTAACCCTTGATCAGGTGTTGTCCATTGAAATGGACTTTCTACGTAAGAACTTATATCTGAAATTAATTAACAAAGTGTTATGTGAACAAATCCTAGCTAGTACTAATGGAGTAGTGACCTACTCAGATAATAATGGGGAACATGTGTTGCCTATTGATTTGGCGGATAATTCTGTGGTGATAGTCAAGGTGTCCTTATGCCCCATGGAACTTAGTGACATGCAATTAACGCGTGTGCTCTCCCAATATGGCGATGTTACTAGTATTGTCGACGAACAATATTCAAAGGAACATGTTTATGCTACCCGAACGGGTCGTAAGCTTGTTAAAATGACTATTAAACAAAACATTCCTTCGTTTATCACGGTCTGTGGTTTACGTTTGTTTACCAGCTTTCCTGGTCAAATTCAAACTTGCGCCATCTGCAACTCCCCCGACCATTTTGTTCAGGGATGTCCTAAGAAGAGGAATTCACGTCTTACTGTGCCATCTTCATCAACCAGTTCCGTTTCTCCCATTGTGCGAGTACCTCATAATTTACCAGTGGATCCATCAGCTCCTGATACAGGTAGTTACAGTGTTTTTCCCGTGCTTCGTAAGAATGTTCTGGAATCACCTTCTTCAAATCCACCGAACGAATCAGACAACCAGCCTGCAGATCCCCCCATTCACTCCGAATCGGCTCCTGCAGAACCTGTACCATCTAATACCATGGAAGTGGAAGAAACTCAGGATACTAAAATTATTCCAGCACCCATAACACCCAGCACCGCACCAGCTGTTTCAACAGTCGTCACATTAGTTTCTACGGTAAGTGATACTGGTTTAGTCGAAGAGACTTGTTCCGTCTCTCAGACCGTACCTTTAGCTGTTCCACCAGAATTCACTCTCAACTTAACATCACGCTCTCGCGGTAGTGACTCCACAAGTGACTCAGATACAGAAATTACTCATAGTGATAAACGCAAACTCAGTAAAGAAAAAGTACTCAGTAGTGTATGTAGTAAGGACTTGCGTCCTATACACGATCTTTCTGTCATTCATGCACGCCAAACGCGAGCTTCCACAAAAAAGTTGAAATCAGTGGTTAATTCCGAAAAAGGGGGTACCTAAAATTGTAGTGGCATCATAATACTGCATTGTGGTACTTTTCTTTATTCTTTCTGCAGTGATATTACCTACTATTTATCATGTGTTGTAACGCTCCCTTATATTTCTTGTCTCTCCTCGTTTTTATGTTTACGTTCCGTTTAGCGACTGTTAATCTCAATAAGTTCACTTCTTTAGTTAAGCACCATGCCCTAAGTGACTTTATACACCAAGAAGAAATCGATGTTTTGTTCGCTCAGGAAGTCGCAGTCACGGAATTCCATTACCTACCGAATCATTCTCATGTTACCAGTGTTAGTGAAACAGCTTCAGGAACCGCCATTATTTACCGCAGTGATCTCAATTTTTTGGCACCTTTACAACATCCCAGTGAGCGTATTATCACCGGAGATTTACAAAATATTCGTTTGTGCAGTGTCTATGCTAAATCTGGTTCTTCGTATAAAAGAGAACGAAATAATTTCTTTGCTACTGAACTCCCCCCGGCTTTGTATAATGGTCAGTCCCCATGCATTCTTGCCGGGGATTATAACTGCACACTTTCTCCCCTCGATGCTTATCCTCATTTCAGTGATTCGTCTGCTCTCCGTCAACTAATAACAACTTATGACTTAGTGGATGTGTGGCGCCATTTTCATCCTAATGAACCAGGACATACATTCTTCACGTCTGGATCGTCTTCCTCTCGATTGGACAGATTCTATATCAGTAAATCTCTTCTTCATGGGGTTCGAGATGTACAAATTACACCCATCTGCTTTAGTGACCACCTGGCAGTTATAATGACCATTGATCTACCCGCCTCAAAATTTTTAAAACGAAGCGGCTTGTGGTATTTTAATACCTCCATCCTACAGGAGCCTGACTACATCCATCTTATTCACCAAGAATGGGCAGATCTTTTACACCGTCATCAATATTACAAAAGGATCCCTTATGCATTTCTGGGAAAGGAGAGTCAAACCGAAGTTTCGAGTGATTACTCAACAATATTGTCGGAATCGGAATGCTTCATATTGTACTCAGTATCAATATTACACCACTCTCTTAAGAGACTACATGAAAGAACAACTTCAAGGTAGCAATTTTCGACCTCAAATTCAAGAAATTAAAGCCCACCTATTAGTCATGCACAAACGCCGCATCCAAGGTTTCACAACTCGCAGTAAAATACATCAATATGACGACTTAGAAACTCCCGGAATTGTACAAATCAACAAAGAACTCATGCGTGGAAAGCAGAAATTTATATCTCAGCTTAAAGATGCCACCGGTCACGTGTATGTAGGTGAGCAAGTAATACATTGTGTCACAAATCATTATAAACAGCTGTATGCTAAGCCTACTTCCTTCTGTGACAGTCCCGAACTTCTCAACTATCTTCCTACAGTCTTACAGAAACAGGATCAAGAATATCTATCTAGTCCATTTACAGTAGAAGAGGTTAAATCAGCCATTGCTTCCGGCCGTCGAGGAAAATCTACGGGGATTGATTCCCTACCTCTAGAATTCAATGTAACCTTTATAGATATTTTAGCACCCTTTCTTACGAACCTTTTCAATGAATATAGGCAGACTCTAGTTCTAGGTGAATCTCTTCACACAGGTGTTACAGTTTTAGTACCTAAACATTCTCGCACTTCCAGTGTTAATGATTTAAGACCTATTTCCCTTCTGTGTACGGATTTAAAAATTTTAACACGCTGTCTTACTGCACGAATAAAAGTGTTTAGTGACAAACTGCTAAGTGCACATCAATATGGAATAGGCCAACAGAACCCGATCTATAAGGCTTTATCAAATCTTAGAGATTTTATTTCCTACCACGAATCAACTGCTCCTTCACCCGTTGCTGTTTTAGCCACGGATTATTCTCAAGCTTTTGATAGGATTAACCATGACTACTTATTCAAAGTCCTTGAGAAATATGGTTTTGGGTCCTCCTTTATTTCTCTTGTACGAGGAATTTATACGCATAGATTGTCAAAAATTAAAGTTAATGGTGGCTTAAGTAACCCAATAAACATTAATAATGGTATTTTGCAAGGTGACCCAATGTCAAGTTTATTATTCAGTTTGTCCCTTGCACCACTTATATACGCGACTGAACGTTTACTCCCTGGTGTGTCTGTCTACAATACCAAACTAACTGTACAAAGTTATATAGATGATTCCCACTATTGTTTACAAAATCCGGCCGACATGAATTGCCTACAACGGTTATTAACCTTATATCAACAGGCTTCTGGAGCGCAACTCAATCACAGAAAAACAAAAATATTATGTATTCATCCAGAATACAATGCTTCATATAGCAACTACTATGATACGGTTCAAAGTGTCAAAATACTTGGTGTATGGTGGTACAATAATATCAATCAAACAGTAGAACAGTCATATAATCTTACAGCAAATAAAATCCGAAGTCTTCTTATAACTCATAGACAGCGAAACATGAACATTTTTAGTAGAAACTTATTTCTCAAAACGTCTGTTTTTAGTATTTTCAGCCACATTGCACAGATTTTACCAATGCCAGTTAAAATATCTAACCAGTTAACCAGTCACGCTTTGTTTTTCTTATGGCATTCCAAAATCTTACGCGTGGCTAAGAATCAACTCTACCTCCCCTCACGTGAAGGAGGCATAGGCTTTTTGCACATAGAAGCACAGGCACGTGCCCTTCTTATGCACAGAAGTTGTAAGCTGGTCTGTGAACACGAGACTTCGATTACGGCTGCTGTTATCAATGTCTGCTTCCACTGTTTAGACCTTCAGGCGCCAGTACACGTGTTTCCTTGGAGCTACAAATTTCCTCATTTACGTGATGTCATACTTGATATGATATACGCCTTGCTAGCAAAAGATCCAATTGAAACTGGTTCGGTCAACAACCTTTACTGGCGCTATGTTCGCTTGTGGGTTACTAGTATACCGACTGTTGTCTTAAAGCACCCACATAAAAATTGGAATGCTATATGGAAAAACATCAACGCTTCCTTTCTCACCCACCACCAACGTACAACCTGGTATTTCATAGTCAATAATGTATACGAAACATTGGAAAAACTTCACAATATAGGTATTGTAAATAGTAATATATGCCCATACTGCAACAATCTTGATACACTAGCACATAAGTTTCATGCCTGTTCCAACGTACCAATCATTTGGACGTATTTTTGTATTTTAATTAGCAAAATTTGTCGTCTTTTACCTCATAGCTTTACTGTAACAGAACTTATTTTGTGGCCTGCTTTTAATTATTTTCCGACATTTAAAAACAATGCTGTTATCTGGATAACTATACAGACAATTATGTTTCTTGTGCATACTAATCGGCCTTATCATATAGAATTATACAAGCAATATTTGCAATATCAGGCCAGCCTTCTCTCACCTGCACGAAAAAGGAAATTTTTTGCTAACTATTTAACTGTTCTTACAGAGTCTTTGTCTATGTATGTAATGTTATAAAAAAAAAACAGAAAGATGACAAATCTGTAATACACTTTTATCACATCAGCTCATGATAATGTAGGAATAACTCGTGGTAAATCTACTAATAATAATGTAACCTGCCTGCCCCGTGCAGACACCTATGTATATTTGCATTGTCTTTGTTCATTATGGCAGTCTTTTTTCTTCTTCTTTTCGTTTTTTTTTATTTTACCATATTTTTCTACAAATGTATTAATTCACCTTTTTTTTAATTTTTAATATGTTCATGTACTTTGTTTGTTCTTCTCAATAAAGAAGGTTTAAAAAAAATAGCTCAGTTAGGTAAAGCAACGAGTTTGTATACCGAAGGTAGACGGTTCGAATCCCGTGGAAGTACTGTTGTCATTTTTATCACTAAGGTTATTTTATTCATTTTTTATTTGGGAAAGAATCAAATTGTAACATATGTGTAAAACTCATGACGATACAAAAAAAAAAAGAAGAGAAAATATCGTCGCATTTGCATTAGTGTCTCTAATTTTTGTTTGCAAACAGATTCGTAATTATTTCCCCTGTGCTCACTGATGCATAACGAATGTTTTCCAGTAAATGTTAACTCTAATTTGGAGAATTTTATAGTTTCACAATGTTTCTCACTACATAGTCTTCTATCTACGTGTTTGGATATTTTGATAACAGATTTCCCTATTAAATGTTTAATTTTCTCTATAAATATTTGTCTTAAATTGAAATTGTTTTGAATTTACTACATAAGCAAAGTTGCCCGAAGGAGGGAAGCTCAAGTAATAGATATTCTACGTAAAAGCAACCTATTGTAGAATGATGATGCTTCTTACCTTCAGCACATAATCTTAACGTTAGAGAGTCAGAGAGAGAAAAATCCTGGTTTTTCCTCCTCTATGACCACCCATCTTAAACCTCTACATATCATTGTTCGTCTCACATAATTTCGGCTCTCCAAAGACATTCATATTTATTATTATTATTATTATTATTATTATTAATGAATATGCCACCCTTACATAATGTTGTAACTTTACACATCTTAGTTTAAAGTGCTTTCTTTAGTAATAATTTGAGCAACCATGTCACAAAATTTAAAATGTATGAGGGGGCACGACGTTTCATTTCCTCTCCTCTCTTTTCAGCACCCTCCAACAGAAGGTATATAATTTCTGAGAAGCAGGGCAGACAAAATGAATAAGAAATATATTTAGAGCATCCTTTCCTCCTTCGTGAATGTAATATCACGTAGCATTTTTTATTCTACTGAAGACGACCCTAGGCCGTTATGGTTAGGTAACAAAAGAAATACCTAATATATTTATAGCGCCCCTTAACTGTAATATTACCTCTTCTTTATTTGTTCGAGGCTTCCCTACACAACCAAGGGTGACAAAAAGAATAGGAAAAGTGTCTAAAGATTACAAAAGACTTTATATTTTGTCAGAAACAAGGCAGTATATACACAACATTGCTTTCGTTAACAAGTGTTTCACCCTTGAGTCGCTTATAAAATTATGCAGAATAACTTTTGCCGATCATTGTTCTAGAGGGATTTGTTCAGGATGGTTTGGTGTCGAGCTAATAACGATAAGTATATTTATTTACATCACTGTTAAAGAAATAGCAAACTTTCTGAAAGGAACTTACTTAGGAAACAGATCTTCCTTCTACTTAGCCAGAGCCCACTCTGAAAAATTGCATCTGGCATTCTGAGTGAAAGTTCTATGGGACTATTAGAAAAATATATTCCCGTTTTCACGCTGATGGTAGAATTTCTTAAACAGTTATTGAATTACGTTCGGAGGGTAGGCGTAAATAGCGCCCCCGCAACAATGTGGCGTGGGGACCGCACAAGCTGCAAGGCCAAAAAATATACAGAAAGTACGCAGGGGCGGAGCAGGCCAAATTTTCACACGGGCAAAGTGACTTTTTGGTGCCCTTCCCCTAGTAGTAGCCTATATTTTACGTTTTATCATAGTGTTTTTAATAGTTTAAACCAGGATCGTCATTTCAGATTTTGCTTTGGGGTGGGGGGCAAGACCTCTTGATATAAGTAAAATTGCGCGTTTTTCACTGATTTACTACTATTCTAATGATAAAATCTATATACATCTCAAACTCACGGTGGGCAAATGCCCCTCCCTGCCCTCCCTAAATGACGCCCCTGTTTTAAACCCATTTTCAAAAAGAAATCCATTACCTAGGAAAAGTTCACAAAGAATATGGCCCGCTATAAACAATACCAACTCCACCCGCCCTGGTCTAGTGGCTAGCACGCCTGCCTTCTGTGGTACCGGGTCCAATTCCCGGTGGATTACTGTTGAACGATAAAAGTGGTTCGGATTCCACTATAATTAGTATCCACATCTCCCTTGCCCATTAAGGCATAACCGTGGAACGCTAAACTCAAGCAAACAAACAAACAATACTTAATTCCCGGCACTCTTTATTCTACATGCCATCTCTCAATTTTTCGATACAGCCCCCTTAGTACTATGAAACTCTCTTCTTCCATAGTGAAATGGAAAAAGATCATATAATTGCCACTACTTTACAAGAATATAAACCAAAAACGTCAGTAGAAAGCACATTATAAAATTTACTTTTTGAGGCTCGTTTTGGTGCCCCTCTTTCTCTGGCGCCCCGGGCAGTCGCCCGGCCCTTAGTCCGCCCTTGAAAGTACGGACGCATAACTAAGGACTGCGGAGGAGAGGTTAACCTTCATGTTATGCCACTGGTTTGACGTGTTTGAAATGTTCAGTAAGTGATCAGTTGGTGAAATAATTTCGACGGTTACTGATGTTTAAAGTTTAGCTAAGACAAAGCTACCTAATCAATACTTTTGATATCGCGATGTCACAATTTGATTTTTTCTCACATAAAAAAGATAAAAACAATAGTAATAAAAACCCTTACTCGTACTGGGCTCCTAACTAACTAACAACCTAATTCTTACAGAGTAGTTGCTCTGACCAACTGAGTTTCGATTTCTTACGCGAAAGAAGTCTGTTATATTAAGAGGCATGCTTTTCATTATCAAAACTGTTCGAAGTAATACGAACATGGCTTAAGAACAGGGACGGAACTTACGCTTTTGGAAAGAAGTACGTGGGATTATTTGTTCTATTTTGCTTTAGCTCAAAAGAACGGAAGCAACTTCAAACGTTTTATGGAAGAAGAAACGATAGAAAATGTTACTGGTTCTTAGGCTATATACAGCCAAATTCTCGATGATTTTTTTATCACTTTCTGTCGCATCCCTGTCCGAATTGCACTTACACAAAATTGTCAAAATATCGATGAATATGACTAAAAATTGTTGTTATGACCATCATTAGATGAGGTCCATAAACTATGGGTCTCCTTGCATCATGGGAGCAGCGGAGGTATTTGTTACGGCCCTGTGTGCAATTCCGTACCGTTCACTTTCGACTCAATGATGAAATGATTTCAGGGGCTGGATCGGGGGTAGCTCCCTCCCCTGGTACGTATCCCCGATAGTGTTCGACGTGGGTTACCTGTATTTTCACAATACTACTTTCACCACCTCTGTACATTGAAAGGGGGAACGGTGGCTCAGTGGTAGAGCGTTCACCTCCGGTACTTGGGGTCCCTGGTTCGATCCAAGCTCGGCCGTGTGGACTTTGTGGTGGACAAGCACCGTGCTGTCGGTTTTCTTGGGGTTCTCCCGTTTACTCCCACTTTCTTCATTCCACCATTTCACTTATCTCTCATCATCACCGTCTCTTTTAGCCTAACCGGCATAACCGTGGGACTTCATTTTTTTCTGTACATTGAAAGTCTACCCTCTTCCGGGAATACAATCTGAAATTATCACTGTTTTGACTAACTTCATTACAGTTTAAAACAGGCTTTCTCATCCTGCAATATTTTGTGTGATGAATGTATACACTCTACAAGATATATGTACACAGCCTGTAGCTATATTCCCTGTCAGCATGAGGCCGACTTAAAATGCAATATGATTTCTGAAGATACTGAAATATGATACTGATACCAAAACAGCTTCTGTTGCAAGAAAATTTAGAGTTATTTTGTTCAAGGGTGTGCAGGCGAAGGGCTCGTGGGGACCGCATCTAATGATGGGCATAACAACTAATTAGTGCAATTCATGGATCTGGTAGTTCTTGCCAAGTACAAAACCGAAAGAGGATGCAACAGGAAGCGACAAACATCAATGTCATTTGATTTTTTCCTTTCAGAATATATATATACGAGAGAGAAGTTCAGTGCTTCAGGAAAGACTTTCAGGATTAGCACTGTTGATCATCGAAACTGAACACATCAGAAAAGTTGACAGTAACTTCGTTCAAACGTGATGTTCGAAGATAAGTTCGTTTCCTGTAGAATTCTAATCAGTGGTGGTTTTAGCGGGTAGGCCGGGTAGGCACGGGTCTACCCAAAAATTTGAAAAATATATAAATACTAAAAGATACAATAAAGAGTAAATATATTTTCCACTTTTTATATTAATGGTAAATAATTATTTAATAAACAGCATCAACCATTACTGTAAAAATAATTTCCTATTCTCATTAATTAGGGATGAGCACGAGCGAGTTCTATTTGAAACTCGACTCGAGTCGAAGTAGACATCTTTGAGCTCGACTCGAAAAGTTTCCTGCAACTCGACTCGAAACTCGACTCCAATTTGGGTCGTTTCAAGTCGAGTCGAGCCAAAACGAGCCAATTCGAGCTAAGCCCTGTGTGTATTTCCAAGCACTCTCTTCAAGTATCCTGCATTGACAATATAATTATCAATGATATTATCTACACACAGGGATACTTCTTCTTCTTCTTATTATTATTATTATTACTATTACTATTACTATTATTATTATTATTATTATTATTATTATTATTATTATTATTATTATTATTATTATTATTATTAGTAGTAGTAGTAGTAGTAGTAGTAGTAGTAGTAGTAGTAGTATTCTAACATCTTGTATAACCATGAAAGGTAGGTAGTTATCTGAATACTAAGAACTAGTTGACTGTCGATCTCGGTCGTCGAGGAGTCTTCAAGAGGAAAGGGCATCGGTCACGAGATTCTTGATTTGAGTTCCGGGGAAGCAAGTATTTGGGCTCGAGAAAAAAAATGTTAAAAGTTATAGGGCCCCGGCCAAACATGTTCAAAACTGTTCGGCCCGGGTTTAGGGTTGTCAACGGCTCGAGCGTCTCGGTTCACAGCTCATTCACTATCGAACTGAACCGAGAAGTGAGCCGAGCCAACAACTCACCCAACCGAGCTGACTCGAACTGGTGGCTCACCCGAGCCGAACCGAATCGACCTGATGGCTCACCCCAACCGATCCAGTTCGAGCATTCAGCTCAGTTGAGCTGAGTTAACGGAGTTGGCTCGAGCCGTTGCCTCACATGAGCCGAGTCGGTGGCTCATCCCAGCCGAGCCGGTTCGAGCCATTGGCTCAATTGAGCCGAGTCGATGACTTGTCTCAACCGAGCCGGCTCGAGCAATTCGCTCAGTTGAACCAAGCCGAGCCAGCTGACACCACTACCAGGGTTAAACTTCTGCTTGGGCTCAAAAATTCGATCGTGCATGTCTCAGCCTTGATGGTAAGAACTACAATATATACTTGTATTTTTGCTCACGACATTTGAAGCTGCCTCGTTATAAAAATCTATTGTCGTCTCGTTACTGAGACGAGACGAGACACTAAAAGTACCTCACAAGATACACTAAAAGTACGAGACGAGATGTACCCCTGTCATGAGCAACACTATAAGTATTCTACATTACTGCTTACATTTCTCATGACTTTCACTTTCCAGTTTAATCAGGCCATGATTTTACAACGAGTTAAAACTAGCTGAACGAGGGAGCCATTTATCAAACTCGACGCGACTCGAAACTCGACCTCAAAATAGTGATTCGACTCGAGAAAATTACTTTTGACTCAACTCGAAACTCGAGTTGAATTCGAGTAAAGTCGAGTTTTAGCTCGAGTCATGCCGATCGTTTGATATCCTCTCTGGTTTTTCTGAAATTGGGAAAGAAAAGTAGTTCCGTTTAGAACGTTAAAAGAAAGAAGGAAAGAAGAAAAGATCTCGGAAGCATTTATAACAATATGAGTTACGTATGAACATTTGTGTCAAATTACTTTATTGTGTATTTGCCTTGAAAGCAAAGGTTTCCTCCGTAAAGTGCGTAATACCATATACTAATTCCTCATTTATTTACGTCACTACGGATTCAGCAGTCCTCCTAATTGGTCTAATGGCTAACGCGGACGTGACTTCGGAGCACGAGGTCCTGGATTTGATTCCCGGTAGGAAAGCATTCAAAGTCCACGTCTCATAGCCTCGGTGATATAAAGGGTCACTGAACTACAATAAACACACAAATGATTTAGCATAATAAATAGCTCAGTTATGACACGTACAATATTATACATACTTATCAATTTAATGGGAAGACCTGAAAAAAATTATAGATAGTTGTTTAGGCGGGTCACGGACAGTGTTCAATCTCATTATCTTCGAACCATATGGTAGCAAGTTCAACTGTCCCCTATGTGCGATTTCGTCAGTTGAACCCTATCCCGTATCAACTCCTTCCGTCACTTGGCCAGCAGTCATACGATGGTTTTGAATGACAATCTGAGGGTTTTCTTGCGATCACTGACTGCTCTTCTTCGCCGATATGGTTTTGTCGAGATCTTTCTAGGCCGCCGTCACCTTGGACACTGTGCCTCAATATATACGAAACACACTTCCCACTTTCGTTACGTCGCTCCACATAACCAGGCACCAACAATCTTTGGAAATCAGAAAGGTCACTCTTTTTTCAGTTCACTGCACACTGCCGTTCTACTGCTTCTCGCGTAGTACAGAATTTGCCTTACATACCAGTACTGTTGTCGTTGTTCCTATCTGATCATTGCCAGCCTTGACTGTTTTGTTTATTTGCGCAAAATTTGTTTATCATTGTGTGTTAAAAATATTATTAATATTATCGCGTAATTCTTTTTCTTGTTCTGTTCTTTTTCTATTCTTTTTCATTTTTAACTTCATTTTATAATTACCTGTTCTTCGTTCCAGGACCTTACCAAATAGAAATGAAGAAATTAATGAGTCAGATCACTGCTTGAACACAGTTGGAAATAATGAAGATACCAACTACAGTGAACTCTCCATCCAAGATCTAGTAGTTGATGTTGAATATACTAGAAAAGCTATTCCAATATCAAACAGCAGGAGAATTGTGGATTTGTCGTCTTTTGTACAAAAAGTAAGAGAAGTAGAGAGACATAGCATAGAGTGTAATTTGGAGGTTACTTAATCCATTGTGCAACAAACAACTTTGGGTTAGTAAGTAAATTGAAATTTTTATGTAATAAAAAAATGTGTTCTGCCAGTATGAATGTGTTCACAGCAGTTCCGTCAGAAATCAATATGGACGCAGTTTGGGCAAGTTTGAGTGTTGGGGTGGGTTTCAGCCAGAGTGAAGACTATTTTGCACTCATGCAGTCACCGTTTATGTCAAATAAGACTTACCAGAAATATGGAAAGCGAGTGGGATATAATGTCAGAACTAAAAGTGGAAACTGTAAGAAAAAATATTATAGAAGAAGAAAGAGAAGCTATCCGCGTGGGGAGTGTTACAGATACAGGACTACCAATGATAACAGTCATTGTAGACGGTGGTTGGTGTAAGCGTTCGTACGGACATAATTTTGATTCCCAAAGTGAAATGGCTGTTATAATTGGAGAAAAAACAAAGAAAGTTCTATTTGCAAATGTGCGAAATAAATATTGTGTTATTTGCCAAACAGCAACCAAGAAGAAAGAAGAACCGAAACAGCATACATGTAATGCTAACTGGACTTCATCTTCAACCTCCATGGAAGCCGACATTATTGTGGAAGGACTGAAATGGCTGTTTGATGAATATGGAGTAATTTCTGATAAAATTGTTGGAGACGGTGACTCCTCTGTAATAAATAAAGTAAACGAACATGTCAAGTATGCGTCATCACATAACGTTAAAAAAAATAGAATGTGCGAATCATGTTATCCGGAACTTTCGGAAAAAATTGCATGCTGCTTCAGAAAACACCAAGATGTTTCCAGGTAAAGAAGGGTTACATGCCAGAAAACTTTTAAAATCAAAAATTGAGTTTATCTCAACAGAAGCCAGAAATTTAATCAGCCAGTGTGGCCTAAAGATAACAGAAAGTAGCAGCAAAGAAGAAGTAATTGAGTTCCTGAGAACAACGCTACGAAGTTTACCATTCCATGCGTTTGGTGACCACAGTAAATGCAACATGAACTGTCCAAGCACATCAAGCGAAATCAATTCAATAGCCCTTCTTGAAAAAACTGGCATGATGTTCTTAATCGATGAAGTACTCATTCGACTAATCGCATTAAGCGATTCTCTTGTCTTCAATAAGACTAACAATGCTGATGAAAATTTTATGTCACAAGTAACCAAATTTACAGGAGGTAAAAGAATTGATTTCTCTCGCGGAGCAAGTTACGGAAGAAGGATATGTGCAGCAGTATTATCACAAAGTGAACCTGGCAATGAGTGGCAGCGTTTGCAATATAGGAAAATGCGCAGAAAAAACCGACTTTCACCAATGGCGAAGCTTATCCTTAAAAGATCAAAGAAATTATTGGCTAATAGAAAATACAAGTCAAGGAAATCACTGTTCCGAGAATGTATGGAGTACAATAGTTTAAGTAAGTACAAGCATCAGAAAGAAATACAGCAGAGAGATTTGGATTATGGTGCATCTGACATTTCGAATGATCAACTGAAAATTCTGTGTGAAGAATTTTACAGAAATAGAGTTGCTATTAGTAAAGAGAAAATAGTCGAAATTGAAATACAAACAAGAGCAGAAGCAGGTTGTCAGAAATGGAGAGAGGAAAGAAGACTGAGGATAACTGCTTCCTATTTAAAAAAGATTGCCTGTCGTAGGGCATCCACATCTACAGCACCACTTATCAGAAATTTGTTGTATCCTCGTACAATTTCTACAAACGCAGTTGCGTGGGGCAAAAGCAAGGAAGAAGTTGCTCGGAAATTGTATGAAGAGATGTCTGGAGTCACAGTTGAGAAATGCGGACTATATATCGATGAGGAATATCCATTTCTTGCTGCTTCGCCAGACGGAATAGTTCGTCAGGACGGTGACATATATTTAGTTGAAATTAAATGTCCGTTTACTGTCCGTCATTGTGCTAGCATTAATGAAGCGTGTACACGCTTCAAAACATTTCCTCTGTCACGTAGTTAAAATGGAAACTTCTTTCTCCCTCGGAATAGTGATTATTTCTATCAAATTCAAACAAAAATACAATGCTGTAATGTCAACAGGTGCGATCTTGTAGTTTATATTCCCGCTGATATACAGGTAGTTACTATTACACGAGAGAAAGAATTCATGTCTAAAATTATTGATAAGCTTAGTCAATTCTATATGAAATGTTTACTGCCAGAAATTGTCGATTCACGCGTAGAACGTTCTTTGTCTATTAGAGAAACTAAGATTGAAAACAAATAAGAAAGCAAAAGAATAAATATACATATTTCTTCATTTAGAGAAAAAGAATGTAAATTCTGCAAAATTCAGTGGCAGATCTAAGCCAGGCCCGGGGGAGACAACATAATTTAAACTATTATTTAATATTTTTGAAAGTTTATATATATCTATCATAGTATGGGTACCGGCTGGTCCCCCAGTTTTTACCTTCTAGATCCGCCACTGGTAAAATCGACGGCAAACAAACGCTTTCCAGCCCAGAAAAGCAAGAACTAAATAAAGCTGCTTTCCAGTGTTTTCTGTTGTTTTGTATAGTAAGAGTACATGAATAGATTACTTGTAGAGAATATGTCAAATTAACAGCACAGGTAGTATAATTTTGCCGATCTACGTGAGTCCACGTAACGGCAGATGTAAATCAATGTCTTAGACTTAACAAAATTTTATGTAAAATTTGAGCTATTTCGGATTATTATTATTATTCAAAGAAAACTTTTGTTGTCAATTGGTGAAACACTGTAAATGTGAAATATTCTCGGAGAAAAATTATGGAAAGCGTGGTCATTTACAAAGAAAAATAAACATTCTTCCTCCTTTTAGATGCTTTCAACTTGGTAATATTTGTATGATTTAATTTATATTAGTGTTAGTGTTATGAATTACAAGTATTTATTTTGATTTATATTTGTTAACATTAATAAGCTTGCTATTATTTAGTTCAATGTATCTGTTTTACTTGGATCATTAGAATGTATATAGATATATTATGAGTATTTCCACTGTATGTATATTGCTGTTTGTTATTCCTGATATTCTTAATTTGGTTTATGAAATTAAATGCGAGGTCACCTACATAATAAGAGTTTTAGATATTTAGTATATACAGATGATGCATTTCATAGTTGCATATAATTTGTTAATGAACTATTTCATTTAGTGTACCTGCACTGCAACAATTTTTAAATATACACAGAGATTGAAGTTTGTTTTGACGTGTTTTAATTGTGATTTACATATTTTCTTCATATTTTGAATTTTATTTGTGGCAACATATAGTTCCATAGGCTGTATGTTCTGAGAAATTACCGGTATATATTGTCGCGTTCAAAGCAGAAGGAGGTATATAACACTTCACAAATTTTACGTGAGAAACAAAATATGTTTTGCATAATATTATTATTTTTTTGTGTAACCTCCATATCATTATAAAGGTAACATAGTGATTTTCTTCTGCTATTTGTCATATAGGTATTTGTTTAGTATTATGTATGTTTCACTTTTTAAATATTCATGAATCTTGAGGGGAAAAAATACGTACGCTCTTCTGATTTTTGCTTCTGAGAGCCAAAGGATTTGAAAGCAGCTAGGTCAATTTGCCGCCATGTGCAGGCCATCAAGACCTACTAGGAAATGTAAAAAAGATTTCTTTCTTACGTCCTTCTGCCTTAAAAGTGACGATATACGCAGTGGACCAACGGTTCACGAACCCGTCTCTTCGCGAACGCTCTCGGTTCGGGAACTATGTTTCGGGGCAAAACGCGCACCCACGCCTGCACACACACTACTTCCGTGCGTTTACCAATGTCCCACTTCAGAGAAAAATGCAGCAAAGTAAAAGGCAAATTTCTTTAGATCGATTTTTCTTTTTGTGTGTGTGTGTGTGTGTGTGTATGCATATTTGAAAACGAACCGCCTAAAAAGTGACTGAAAAAAGGCTGTTTTATGGAAGCGAACGGATTCTCCTACGAGGCTCCCACCTCTACCACTCACAATTATACAACCAAGGAAAGTCTGTTTCTTATTTGCCGGAAACATTTGTATGACATTTTTTCTGGAAGGATAGTTTTAATTTTATATTATTTATCACCGGAAACAAATGTAAAAAAAAAAAAAAAAAAAAAAAAGACGTTTCTGTTGTTTGAACGGAAGGAGTGGCGAAGCCAAGTTTCCTTTTTTTTTTCTTTTTGAATAATTAGGAGTTTGGTTTACCAAAACTCCTTTATATATTTACCATCTCTGAGTGTGTATGTGTGTGACAAAATAATCTTAAGGCAGGCCCGTAGCCAGGGAGGGACTAGAGCGGGCAATGCCCACTCTAAAATATTTTTTGCCCGCTCTAAAATATTTTCTTCCACTCTAAAAAGGACGTTGTCCAGAAGTTTCAAATTGTTTCAGCAAATCCCAAATAGGAAAATTCTGTGATTTCATTTACTAAATAAAATTGAACTTAGTGCGCATTTACTACTACTAACAAATTAAATTGAACGTGGCGTAGATTTCTACGAAAAACAACAGTTATTCTTTTTGCTAAATATACTCAATAATCTCCCATGTACTACTTTCCCTCATTCCAAGAGTTTGAAGAATCACAACCACGACAAGCATTCAAGGCGTTGGACAAGATGCCCTTCCAAAGAATACCCATATGAAAATTGACCCGAAAACGGTCAATTACTCAACTGACTATTATAACTCCATAAATATGAAGCAGGCATCCATCAAGTCATTTTTTAGTGCAAAAGTTATCGAAAATGAAACTAATTCAGAAGCAGGGTCACCTGTATCAACATGTGTAGAAGATGAAGAAGAAACTAAACGTCAAACATCTGATTTCCACTATGTTGGTGTTGATTTCCACCATGTATCAGACCTTGGCGATACAAAATCTGCTCAGCCGCATCTTGCAAATTTTCCAGGTTCCAGCATTTCTGGTTCAATTCGACGATTTCGTCCAATATGGTACAAAACGTGGAATTGGCTCGAGTATTCTGTTTTGTTAGATGCTGCCTTTTGCTTCCCATGCCGGAAATATCTGTCAAAAAACAGTGATCCTCATTTGTGCAGAATGGTTTCCTTTGTCCTTTAGGGGAGATTCTGGGTGTGAGCAACTCGGAAAACAATCAAGTGGTTTGTTCTTAAATTTGTTTGAATTTAGTATTCGTAAAGATCCGAAATTAGCAGAAATTGTCAAAACTATCCCTGCCAATACAACATACACTAGTCCGGATATTCAGAATGAGATAATTCATTTCATGGCAGAATCTGTTAAGAGGAAAATAGTACATGAAGCAAAAGAAAGTATATTTTGTTCATTACTTGCAGATGAAACCAGAGACAAGCAACGAATCAAAGATTTGTCTGTCGCAGTTAGGTACCTTGTGAATTTTAAAGTGCAAGAAAGATGCGTAGCTATACTGAAGTTGGACAAACAAGACGCTGCCAGAATTAAGAACGCCATTTTAGATTCTTTAAGAAAAGTAGAATTCAAAACCGACAGTAGCACGAATTTGCTACAAAACAAATTGGAAAATATGGCGAGGCTTTCTCGGGCCTAAAGAAGCTTACAGAAGCTGCTCTAATTATTCCGTCTTCTACGTCCACGGTCGAAAACTGCTTCTCACATCTGACAGCTCTCCTTCGACCTCAACGTCTGTCTATGGGACATGAAAGAAAATCGGACCTCGTTCTCCTGGCTTACAACAAAGATATTCTGCGTGCACTAGATCTAGACCAGCTTGTAATTGAATTTGCGAAGTGCTCACGTAAACTCCTTTTGATGTAATTACTCACATAAGGACTGTAAACAATTTTTTATTTAACTTACGTCAGGGTTGTTTCTTAATTTTTATACATAAAAATATTCCATAACCTACTTGTAATAAAGGTATTGTAGTTCCAAAATACTATAATTTAGATAACAGTTAATAAAAGTCCCTAAAATAAATTATTATTTTTTACTTTTAGTACTATTTAGTGTATGAAAATATATATTGAATTATATACCATCATTTTAACAAAAAAAAGTTAATGATGATATTTGATAGTCGTGGATTTGGTACTGTAATATTTATCAGCATAATAAAGTGTTTCAACTTTCTTATAGATTCCATAAATAATAAATCAATATATAAATGAACATAGACATTGAGAACGACAAGCACCTCAAGGAACAATATATATATATATATATATATATATATATATATATATATATATATATATATATATATATATATATATATATATATATATATATATATACATATGTATATTAGAGAGAGAAAGAGTTTTGTGTTCCTTGACGTCCCTGCCATTGCCCCCTCAGTATTCATCATTGCCCGTCCTAAGCAATCAGGCTGGCTACGGGCCTGTCTCAAGAACTACCTCATGGAACCCAAGTACTAAAACCAAAAGTGGTAGAAATATACTATAATTTCCGGTTTCAATATTAATTGTGAAAATGTCACACCACAGATACCAAACTCCTTTACTTGGTGTATACCTGGCACTGATACTTGTTTGTTTGAACTTTTTTTCTGTAACTTTGTGGAGTAGCCACGGCCTATATATTTTTGAACATGAAATTAATCAAACTCGAGGTCTAGTTAAACTAGTTTTACAAATGATTTACCAGTAGATCACAAATTATTTACCAGTTTGTCCATTCAGAATTGTTCAAGCTTGACTAAGCCAAATCAAGTAGCGCATCTAAACAAGGGATGGTGAGTTAGGGAAACTAATATATAAGATTATTTACATGAAATTAAATCTACTTTAGATTTGTAATAAGGGAGATGAAATCGTAAACATCCGAGAGGTTATCTCGTTCACACACAAGAGCCTAAGATAAATTGTTTACAGCCTGTAAAGCAGGAAGTATAAAACCTCCATTATGCTATTTTGTGAATACTAATTAGGTTACATAATTTCCAATAAGATTTGTAAGCTCTTCCACACTTTTGAAATGAAAGTCTTGATTGTAATAAGGAAAGTAGGAATGGTACCGAGACCGAGACAGACTTTTATATACCGAGACGAGACCGAGACGCACTTTTATATACCGAGACCGAGATAGACCTCTATGAATCGAGACGAGACTTAGGTGAGTCTCGGTCTCGTCTCGAATATTGATAGCTATTAATATTGCCTTTTCTCAATATTGGTTTCATTGCTGTTACATACTATTGGAACGGTTGACTGATGTATAGTGGCGTATTTAGGGGATGGCTATCGGGCTCAAGCCTCTTCCGAAATAAATTTATAATCATTTTTTCGCATTGAACGTACAACACAAATATTCTTAACCTGTTCCTCAAGCCTATCCCGAAACAAAATTCACTGCTAATGTATATAGCCATGTCTTTCTTTCTTTCTCTCTCTCTATCTATCTATCTATATCTATATCTATCTATCTATCTATCTATATCTATATCTATATCTATATATATATATATATATATATATATATATATATATATATATATATATATATATATATATATATATGTGTGTGTGTGTGGGTGGGTGTGTAGAGGTGGGTGGGTGTGTATGTATGTATTAGGGTGTTCCTTATTTTGAGTAATTTCGTGTTGCGATACGCACACACCTCAAATGTGTTCTATGTGACCGTAAGTACGCATTAGTGAAATAGTAGCTCTACGAGAACGTTAACACATGCCGACTTGACGACAAAATCATGAAATGACGTTTCCACATTACAGTGGCGGACGGTGTATTGTGGTTTCGGGTGTTGCAGTACGAACGATCGGAGACAGAAGATATAAAGTGGACTCATTGACTAATCAGCATAACTTTAGATGCAAATGCTATGCGACATGTTAAATTAAATTCTGTTTTTAAAAAATAAAAAATGCAGAACATTTAGTCCGATTAATCACCTTAATTAATTAATAAGTTCATTCTTCTCTCTTTGATTGGAACAAATCTGCCTAATACATGCTGGTTGAACTCTAGTATTCTTATTGTCAGGTCTTTCTCGATGGAAAGCATAACCAATGGTGATAACCTTTCTTGGAAAATTCAATTCTTTTTGATTAAAAAAAAACTTTTCTTCTTTTACTGACGC
This sequence comes from Thermobia domestica, assembly GCF_964235325.1. Classification (NCBI taxonomy): domain Eukaryota; kingdom Metazoa; phylum Arthropoda; class Insecta; order Zygentoma; family Lepismatidae; genus Thermobia; species Thermobia domestica. The sequence continues at coordinate 193,790,149 of NC_137458.1, read as the reverse complement.
CATAGGTACAGTTAATATTAATTTCAGAAGCTTTGTAGATTCACTAAATATTTTTCCTAGATTATTGTGAGCAATTCATTCTAGCAAACTCAGTCCCTGACAGTGATCCGAACTCCTCTTCAGTGTAGACTGAAGAGTTCGTAGCAGAGATTAATGTTACAAAAAAATGTACATTGAACACGCTTTATTCACAATTTATTTAGGAAAATTGAAAATAAATTGTGAAAATGTAGCTAGTGCATAGAACATTACTGCCATAAGATGTCCTGTAAATTTGAACCGTTTTTTTTTTTTCGAACACTCTCCTGAATTGCAATTAGCTTGTTTTGTCTAAGCCTTAATTCTGTTTTTCCTCGGTTGAAAGCTGGGCATTTTTTTTTCGTAAGTTATTTACAGAAGTCATGGTATGCAATTCATTCAGAATTTGTAGGTTATGTACAGGATTAAAGCACACACAATAAAATTAAATCTAATAACTAATAAGCAAAACAGCTGATACCAAAGAGATGCTGGTATATGAATTGCGAAATATTACATATTCATACACAGGGCTGTCAACTGGCCGGCTTTTCATTGGCCTGGCCGGAAAAATTGCTGTTATTTTGATTAAAGCCGGTGACGCGTATAAACGTCTCACCAGCCCCTATATAACCGGTTTTTTTTTTTTAATTGTATCTAGTTCCAAGTATAGATATTGAAAAGTAGCTGTCATTCTGTAAACTCAAAACTGTTACCTTTCACCATGTATCAACGATCAATATATTTTGTTCACCTGTTTAGAAAATTTTAGAGAAATGACAGGGACTGTATCAGGGAAATTTTGAAATTTACTTTCAAAGAATTTTATACATTTATTAAGAGTGGAAAAGGACTTCTTAAAGCAATTTCCTATAGTTGAAGTAGAGACTATATGATTAAAGAGTGAATTTCATTTTCCAAATCCAAAATTGTCACGTAAAGATTATTATACTTTTGTTCATCTGTTTCGATAATTTTAAAGAAATGGTAGTTACTGGTAAATACAATAAATTGATCAATGCCGATTGATCAATTTCGGTTTCTCATTTATAGCACAATGTATCTATTAAGCTTATTAGTGAATGTTCTAAGGACATACAGAATATATGTGTTACTGCACTTTTGTTCACGATAGTACATTTCCTTTCCATGGATAGGTCCGAACAGAGATATTTCACGCTGAGACCTATATGATAGAGAATTTTGAGGAAGTGACGGTTTTTTATTTTACAGAGTTGGCAGCCCTATTCCTATATCAACACACACACACACACATGTGGGTGAAAGAAAAAAAACTACATTCCAAATCATCCGTCTTGGTTGTTACGCAATGCACGATGAACACAATATACTTCCACATGAGGCGAAACAATGTTTATCAACGTTCTGGAAAGCAACCATGAAACCCGCCAGATATAGGAACAACATGTTAGCTGGGAGGGGTCCAAAGTATTTGAGGAAGGTCCAATACGTCTGCGTAATAACGAACCTGTCTTATATTGTACCCGAAAAGATAAGTAATTCTTAATTACTGTCACCTATATTTTTAGAAAAAAATTATAGAACGATTATTTCTACAAGAAAAGAAAGAGTACATGATGAGGCGTCAAATAAAATATTTAGCGTACATCAGTCATTTCTCTGTTAAACAAGAATAGTTCGTTAGGAAAGTTTACAAATGTTAGTCAAGTTTCGAAATTTTTGGGTGGTCCAGACCCGGTGGACTCCCCTCGTGGCTACGCCTCTGAGCATTGCTAACTAGTCCCAAATTCAATGTGGCGTTCCCCACCATACAGTTTTATCAAGAGTATAAAATATACTTATTTTATAAAGAAATATGTATATATTAAAATACTATCCACAGAGGGGGGGGGATTCTGCATATTGACTTATCAATATTTGGTTCACAAATTACTGTATAAGGAACCTTCATTATCTATATAACCTAAGAATTAACGTGTAAATGCGGATCTACTTTCATTTGATTTCTGCTCTACAACATATTTTCTTTCTTATTTTGTAATTCTGCTATCACTTTTTTTAATTGTCATTATATTGATTTGCTTCAGTATAAGTACCGTAATTTAAAAATATGAATGCATAAAAACAAATTCCATTTGTTAATTGCTAGTTAAATAAAATTCAGAAGGCTTATTTAGCGCGAAAAACCTTCTCATTCATGGAAACCGTGCTGTGTTGCAGAAGCACTGCAACGACCAGACCCTTTAACTTCTGAGATAGGGGAAAGGAGACTTAACATTCGCTCCAATTCCCGCGCTGAAGGAATCTGGTCGTTGTATGCTCGCTGCAACACAATATAATTTAGAGACTCTGTGACGGATTATTTTTCGCTTTTTAAAACGGATTAACTAAACGGACAGTTACAGAAGTAAAAAAATATGTTATTTCAAGTACATATGGGAGTATTAGAAAGTATTTTTTCTGTTCTTTACTACTATTGCTAATAATATTTTTCTCTTGAAATACTTTGGTCGTTGCGCAACGCTGCAACACTAACATTAGCCGCCACTGCCACATTATAATATAATTTAGAATTTCCAACCGTGATAACGGAAAAACTAAAAAAGACGAAGAGAAAGAAAGAAAGGAAAGAAAAAGCAACCCAAGAGTAAACTACTACTTGGAGATTTTTCAGAGTAAATACATTATGACATTATGTGAAGTTATTAATAAAATGAGTAGTTTTTGAGAAAATTCTCCGAATAAAACTCAACTTCAAAAATAAATTACCTCTTGTGAAATTCTTAGGATAAGTGATTTAAGCCATATTAATTTGATTTGTTGAGTTTAACGTCCCTTTCAGCACCGAGGCTATGTGAGACGGGACCCACTGATTAACATGGAATCCGAATCACATGAGCTCCTGCCGGGGGTTGAAACCGGGCCCTGACCCAAAGGTGCGTCAGGTAATTAATAAAATATTTATTTAACCTAAGTTGTCTGTCATTATTTTTAGAAAATCGAAACTTATTTCAAAGAGTAAACTATCCCGTGGATTCTTTGTAGGACAAATGAGTTACAATATACTGTCGGGCTATACACAGAATGGCCTGAGTCTTTTTTTTTTTAATCGTCAGAAAAGAACTCAGCCCAAGACCAGAATACATTTTTTTAAAGAAATGATTTATAACATAGTATAAGGTTGTTAATACAATATTGATGTATGAAACATAAACAAAATCCGTTAGAGTCGTTTCCGAGAAAATCTTTTTCCACCCTAATTTTTACCCTTCAGGAAACTACTCTTAGTTTTAGAGGTACAAGAAAATGCAACCCCTTTCCTGGAGAATCCTGGAAAACTGACACACTTCCTCTATTTACTGGAATGTAGGCTGAAAATAATCAGTTATCTAACATTTCGGTCTCTAGTTATTTCTTTTTTGTACTATTACAACCAACTTTCTGCGGACTATATCTCTGAAATTAGGCATTTGTGCACCAAGATTGGTCTATAGGCTTTTTCAGTTTTGGTGTGAGGATTCACTTCCCAGAGTTATTTCCTAACACCATGTGTATATATTATACTTACTTACTTTCGAGTAATAAGAACTAGAAAGGTTCGAAGCCCTAGTTCCACTTATATTTATGACCATAGTCTGAAACATTAGAAAATTGCCCATGTTGTCTAAATTATGGTGACATTACTGCGTCCGTCCTTTATAGAGACTGGTAATTACGGAGTCTACAGTGGGATCCGTATCCTTAGTAACGCACTGAAATTTCAAAACTCTTCAAAACCGGTTTCAGATTATACATCCCAGGCACCAGGTAAGGAATTGGTCCATTCCCATACCTCATAGGGAAGTGTTGAACTTCTATCATAGGTCTGATTCTATTATCTTCATTCGCTCCCCAATTAGATTTGAAATTCGGGAAATTCGGGCACAAATTTCGGAGGAAGTGTGTTACTCATGTTAGGAAGGTGCATGTGCACATGTATAAAATAGAAGGAAAAAGTAATAAAATGTGCTCAAAATCAAGGAAATACAGGGTTTACTTTTGAAAATTGTATTAAGCTTCGTGCCAACCATGGTGGCGCTTCGCAGTTAGTCTGTCGACCTCACTCATATGTACGGAGACATCGTCATATACTCTCGCCCCGGGCGTTGATTTTCCATGCCACGGCTCTGTTCACTATAAACAAGAAATGGATTCTACTATTATAGAAATAGGTATGTTAAAAATCCCATACAAGCTTATTATAAAACACAAATTATAAAAGGGTCGCTGGCAAGAGGATGTGATAAAAGGGGATCGTGATAGGAATTAGATTGAGAACCACTGGCCTAGAGTAATTTTAACCACATTTCTTATAGTCTGAAAAAGAGTGCTTTTGGGTTACCTATGGTGAATGGGAGGGGGATACATATAAAAGAATGATAGAAAATGATCGATATTTGTGTCGGATTCACATTTTTGGGGGTCGCTTAGAGAAATAGTGTGACTTTCGATTTCGCTTAACTCCGATTAGCTCTCATTAATTGGAATGGGCACGAGCGACTTTTCTTTGAAACTCGATTCGACTCGAAACAGACATCTTTGAGGTCTACTCTAGGACTCGGCGCGAAAAATTTCCTCCAACTCGACTCGGATTAGAGTCGAGTCGAACCAAAACGAGCCAAATCCTGTGTGTAGTCCTACCGAGACAATACTTAGACAATATAATTATTCTATTATCAATTATACTACTATTACTACAAATAATAATAATAATAATACTAATAATAATAATAATAATAATAATAATAATAATAATAATAATAATAATAATAATAATAATAATAATAATAATAACTCGGTAGTCATGAAGTCTACAAGGCAAAGACATCGTTCATTACTCTAAGCTGTAAGCGTCGGTGGACTACAGATGGTCAACTATTGACCTCTCGCCAAAAATTGGTGGTCCCGCAGTGACGATCTGCTGTGGCACCAGTTCCATTTTGAAAACTTTACTACCATTGGCAGAGACGCGATGAAACGCCAACGAACCACAAAATTACTCTCCCAAAATATGTTAAATTGCCTATATCTGTGATTTGTTTATACTTAGGTGAGTCAAAAAAACACTAAACAAATACCCCGGGGTGGACGCGAACTATCAATATTACGATTACTAGGCATGTGTTCTTCTGACTTCCCCACGGAAACGATCATAAAAAGCTTGCTTGTTGAAGGATAAATCATTGAGGTCTTAATTTAGCCAATCAGACAAACCTCTACATCTCGAGTTCTAGGAGGTGGTACTGTGAACCATTTCAGATTTATTGCTTTCTGGTGGGGTAGTATCTATGTGCAAAATTTGAGCATAATAGCCGACATACATCTTCGGTGCCTCTTCTCTTTAGTACAATTTTAACCAGAGATGGTGTGGGTCATTGAAAATTTGATCCACGACCCACCATGACATACTATCACCCAACACCCAAATGACCCATTGACCCACTCTGATCCATCATCCATCGTGATCCACTCTGACCTACCACCAACTATGAATTACTCTGAACCATTGCGACCAACTCCGACCGACCAAAACCCATCTTCATCAACTCTGACCCATGATCCATGTCCTTCTCTCCATTGACTAAAGAGTTTAGACTATGAAATTATCACTTATCGGAGTTTGAATTTCTACCGTCAACGGCTCATTGCACTTCTCTATTACAATATTGGTGGATCTGACCTTTAAGATATACAATGGTAAAGTGTTCCTCATCTTCCGAATTAAAATGAATTTAAATTTATCATATATAATTATTTCTTTGTTACCTTACATACACATTTCAGTAGAAAATAGGATGAAATTTAGGTCTCAAATCAAGGAAAAGCAGACGAACGTAAAAAAGAAAGAAAAACTAATTTTCTATATAATTAAGCATGCCGTACTAATTGAAAATGCCCATGTAATTAAGTTCAGAATACCAATTTTATGATCATTTTCTCTCAACTTTATGGCATGATTGCCTTATGTTCTGAACGTTCCATATATTAAACACCAGCTTCTGCAATTATAAATAGAAAGCAGTGGGTATAAAATTCGAAGAACTGTAGTTTTCATTACTCAATTTCTTTCTCAACTAATATCAAACTAATATCAGTTTTCGATTATTTTTACAAATCAACCCACTACCAATTTCCAATATATAGAAAATGCCCCCCCCCCGCTCATAAAAAAATAAAAAAATGTCAGGACATATGCTGTTTATTTTTAATAAAAAGTTATATGCTGAATTTCAGCTCTTAGTTCAACGACTTGTGCGATACTCAATTTTTCGCAAAAATTCGGACTTCTACTCCCCCCTAAGGATATGTATTATAATTGTTAGGTTTGTTTATTTTTGGTACCTTCAGTGAAGCAAAGTATTACTTTAATTAACTTCTCAAATCTACTAGAGTTTACAAATGAATTATACCATTTTCTTTTCATTGTCAACCTTTAATTGACTTACACCAATACACTCAATTAAACAGGAGCCTTTCTGAATCCCAAAAACTATAACAATAACTATGATCCCACTTGGCGTTACCATAAGCTACTAAAATATCAAAAGCCACTCTTGGCTCATCAACCTACCATAACAGTGTCCACTCTCGGCTCTTCGACCTTATTATCAACAGCCACGCTTGGCTCATAAACCCTAAAATATCAATTGCCACACTGGCTCTAACTTTCCTTAACATAAAAAAGACTTCAGCCACTTATATGGCTCCATTTCTACATCAACACGATTACACATTATTTATTTCTACATAGTAACATCCTTCATTTGTTGTTTCTATTTTCCAACACTTTGTCCGATTATTCAAAATCAACACCATGTCCGGCTAACTAATATAATCCAATACTCTCCCGTGTATTGCCAAAAACAAATTGTCAAAAGCACAGTCTCATCCCAATATTCTCCCGGGGATTACCGAAATAAAGCAGCAAAAGAATTCGAGGTCTACATAACTACAACAAAAGATGATCTCTAATTCACGGCTAAACATACGCTCGTCGTCCCCAATAACTACATATTTCTCCGCCCCTTCATCCCTAACTTAAAAATAAAACTTAATTCGAATATGCTTAATTAGTGAATTTATTACAATTAAATACCACTCACTAGATGCTACAGCTACAACTACGTAACAAAAAATAACAAATGTGAAACATGTTCTGAATTATTTTTAGATTTCTAACGCTAATATTAAACATATTACAATAGTAAAAGAGGATTCTTCATGAAATAGTATATTTGCTCTTGATTTTTACCTTTTTTCATAAGGAAAAAATTAAGATATTATTCAAGTTTTAAACTTCGCACGCTGCAAATATGTTGCCCTCTAGGCAATGGGACTAATGTGAAATGTGGACTAATGTGGACTAATGGGAAATGCGGCACTGTTAGCGGCGCTGAAAACTTAGGATTCGATTCTAATATCGGTTGACGTCGATATTTTTATGTCGCTACGTAACCATCCTGGGTGCTAATGGGAGCTTAATTGGACTTGAATTGAAAGTAGAACTATTCATCTAAGCGACCACGAAACTATGCATTCGATACTAATTTCGACCCGTTTCTAGCATTTTTGACATGTATCCCGACAGTACTCTTTTCCAGACTGTAAGAAATATAGTTAAAATTGCTCTAGATATATCAGAATTATGTTGAAACACACACATACATCCACTTTTATATTCTGTATATATAGAGAGTGAGCGAGCGAGCGAGAGAGAGCGACTCAAGGCATCACCACTTCCACATTGCAAAAGCATATATCAGGAATTGACATAGGCGGAACTAGAAAGGGTCCAGGGGGTGCCGGCTCCCCCTAGAAGCAAAGCTGGCCCTCCCCAGAATTTTTATACTGGATGAAAATAATGTTATTAATTTACCTCAATTTACGCATAACAATTTTAATGATGCTTGCATTCGACACGTTTAATAGTGTGTCTATATTCGTCCGCCTATCGACTCTTTTTTTAAATATGGGTCTATGGTCTTGTGCCTGAATGTAATAAAATACCTGGACTAATGTGATAGTGGGCAGTATAGTGACCTCTCGACTTGAGCTGTATGCGACTTTTTTTATTTGATAGCTTCATTAATGTAAATTATTTTTGTATTCTTTCAAGTAATTCACTTATTGACGTAGTAATTTTTTCTTGTTTATATATGTGTGATAAATCACCCAGATAGCACGAATACTTGCGGCAAATTTTTGCTTCGTTTAGTGGAGCAAACAATCTGAAAGTTTGCGAAGGCAAAATTTCTTAATATTTATTACAAGCTTTCAATATGATCTGCAAATTTTCACAGATTTGTAAAAATAAATTCACCACTGCAATTAACTTGCATCTTTTTTGAAAATATAGCGTTGAAAGTTTGCCGTCGCAAACAGTTTGCATTTCTCTAAAAAACTTGTTTTGAAAATTTGCTGAAAGCAAATATGTGATAATATATCCGAGTGCGCGCGCATCGTACCCAGAATTCACTTCGCTACATCAACTGTGACAAGACAAGCCGGAAGTGAAAATCGAGAAAAGCCAATACATCAGAGGACTCCAGAATAAACTCACTGGTTTCTTATCACATGTTTTTATTGACCCAGGCAGCCTGACGTTATTTTGTGAATGTGTGTGAGAGTAAGTACAGGGATATAATCGTTGAGTAAGTAGATAAATTGCGATATCCTTTGTCTGTGCGTTTATCGTTCGTAAGTTTCTTATCTTTGGCAAGTAGCTGAAGATGTTTAATGCTTGCCACTAAGAAAAGACGAATCCACGTTATAAAAAATTTGATGTTTCATAAAGTTAGGTTTCACTTTATAAATTTGCAGCAAACATTACCTGATACATTTGCAGCAAACATGATCTTGCGATCGTGAAAACACTTTCTGCAATGTTGCTGCAAACCTTTTAATATTTTCATCAAATTTATCAGTTCATCTTCAGAAATTTTGTCAAAGAAAATTTGCACAAAATATTTGCAGCAAAGTCCTGGCAAACTTTCTTGCTGTGCAGTCGCAAACATTTCGTTTGTATTGGCAGATGTTTTCATTTTCTGAGGCAACTTTGCTGCAAACTCAGCCAGCGTCAACTTCGTTATTTGCATTGAACTTTCGGCAAATTTTCTCATTTGAAAAAGCAAGTTTTTTGCAAACTTTTTAGTTTGCCTTTGCAAATTTTTAAACATTTTAAAAAATTTTTCTCTGCTATTTGGGCAGTCTTATTGTTATTATTTTATTTATAGCATACTATAGTAATGTTTGAACAGTTACGATTCTCAGAGCAAATTATTAAGGTACACTAAAAAAACAGAAAGGAAAGAAAAAAAAAGAAGCCGAACTCTTGAACTGCTAAACTGAAGCAATTACGCATATAATACCCATTCAAAAGTCACTATTCAATATCGTTTGTTGCTTTTCCTCCTTCTTTTTAGTATTAGTATTATTTATGAACTGAAGTTTGTAGTTACATTCTTAAGGTATAAACTGTAATTAGGTGCGCACCTAGAAATTTTTGTTCAGAGTGTCGAAAGTTGGGAGGGGTACAATATTGCAAGACACAGACATGACGTTATTCTGCGTCCGAGTAAACCATAAATAATTTCCAAATAGCGTAAGTTGTGCACCACATAAACAATTTTTATATTTTGCTTTCGAAAAGGGAGTGTATTTGTGCTATGCTGAAGAAAAAAATATGTTCCTGATAACCTGATATTGTAGTTTCATGCTGTAAAAGTTACATGGGTATCGCAGCAATAACAAGCAGTGTTCGTAGTTTGAAAGAAATTTCCCTAATCTAGAGAAATTCTTGCGCTTACTGATTAGCCAATATAAATATTTAAGTTTTTCTTTGTTCATCGGAAATAAACCAATAATAATTTCACTGTTAAGTCAAGTATAGTTTTATTAAGGAAGTGCACATATGTATGTCAAGTCACTAAGATTTCATGCGATCCAAATTCGATGGACTTTCCATGAGTGCTCCCTGGTACAGACAAAACACAATCATTAAATATATATATATATATAAAATTTTTTTTGAGGGTTCGGGTCCGGTGGACCTCTTTGTGGGTGTCCCCTGGCCATAGGCGCCGACTTGAAGAAAATATTGGAGGGTCCAAGCAATGAATAAATATATCATCATCCTATTCAACCGTTTTCAATTAACTGCTTGATGAAGGCCCCCTCCCACCAAATCTCGATCCGCTACTCCGCTGCAAAATTCACACTGCGTTGATCTTCACTTGTCAGGTCAGTGTTGCCAGAGTGTTGGTTGAAGCTTCAGTGCTCTGGAAACCGCCTTTTCTATCGAATAAGAAGGCTGTAGGGTTGGCCACGAGCGACTTCGAGCGAGTTTTCTTTGAAACTCGACTCGACCCGAAACAGATATATTTAAGCTCGGCTCCAAAAATTTCTCCAACTCGACTCGAATTCAGGTCGAGTTTCGAGTCGAGTCGAGCCAGAACGACCCAAATGGAGCTAAATTTTATGTAGTATCAAGTACTCTCTTCAACTATCCTACATAGACAGTGTGATTATTATCAATGATACTACTGTTACTACAACTTATTATTATTATTATTATTATTATTATTATTATTATTATTATTATTATTATTATTATTATTATAACAACACTGTGTATAAACATGAAAGATAGGTGGTTTCTATCTGAATACTAAAAACTAATTGACTGCCAACCTCGGTAGTCGTGAAGTCTAGGAGGCATGGCCATCGTTCACGAGATTCTGGATTTGAGTTCCGGAGAAGCAAGGATTTGGCTAAGACCAAATATTGCTAAAAGTTATAGGGCGCTGGCCAAACATGTTCAAAACTGCTCGGCTCGGGCTTAGGGTTGTCGGCCTGGGTGAGCCGATCTAAGCCGATGACCCAAACCGAGACGAACAGAGCTGATAGCTCAGATTGGGCGAATCGATGGCTCACTCCAACCATGCCGGCTCGAGCATTTCGCTCCGTTGAACTGAGCCGAGCAAGTTTACATCACTACCCGGATTGAGCTTCTGTTTGGGCTCAAAAATTCGACCGTGCAGGTCTCAACCTTGATGGTAAGAACTAAAGTATATATTTAAATTGGTGCTAACGACATTTGAGGCCTTGTTATAAAATCCTTTGTCGTCTCGTTATCGAGACGAAACGAGATACAAGCAGTGTCCCCTCTCGTGAACAATACTAAAAGTATTCCACTTTATCCCTTACATTTCTTATGGCTTTCGCTTTCCAGTCTAATCATGCCATGATTTTAAAACGAGTTAAAACGAGCTGAACGACCGAGCCATTTATCAAACTCGACTCAACTTGAAACTCGACCTAAAAAAACAGCGACTCGGTTCGGAACTCGGCTCGAGAAAATAACGTTTGACTCGACTCGTACCCATTCCTAGAAGGCTATTCCTAACGGTGAATTAAAGGAATGACGAAGTTTACAACAGAAATTCTTGCTCCTCTTTGTTAATTCTTACTCGGCCGGATTATATTGGAGGTGCGAGGACCCCACCTCTAAATATTGGGGGGGCAAAAGTGTCCTGACCCCCAAAGTCGGCGCCTATGCCCCTGGCTGTAATGATATTTCCCAACGGTTGACGCTAACGATGTAACTACAACAATACGCTTAAAAGCTCATAATGTAATTCAGGAATATTATAAGTGTTGATATATTTTGTCTCTCTTAAAATATTGTGATCAACATTATTATCAATCAATTCTGCTGGTTGAATCTTTGTTTCATTAAATGTTTGTTGTTTTAATTTTTACAATCACATCTGCTTGTCCATCAGGGCTACTTATCATACGTCCTTCCGAAAATTGTAAGGTGTGTAATTTAATATTTAATTGAAAAGATAATGGGAAACATCTTTTATAGGAAAACGGGTCCCTCAAGTCCGTCTACATGTCTTTTCCTCTCGTATTGTTGATCTGCTTCACTCTAATTGTATTTCTTTTTTTAATATTTAAGTTGTTCGGGAGTTAGCCAACTATATTTCTACCACTCTTTTGTATACCATTGTTTCTGTTTTTTTAGTTAAAAATGTTTTGTGTATAAAAATTTATTGCATTTCTTTGTTCGCAAAGATTTATGTAATTAAACTGCAACATTAGTAAACGACAATGAATAGCCCATGACTGATTTTTGAAAAGTTATAACTTTAAATTATGTCACTTCTTGTATATTTATTTGTGTTTCTAAAATATGTAAGAGCAGGAGTAAAAGTAAAGGGGAACACAGGAGGACACCCTTCTCCCACTTCCAAAACTATCTACGGTGCCCCTCCAATTCCTAAAAAATGCAATGGGCAAAGATAGGCACGGAAGACGGCGTGACGTTAACCGTACCCCTATCTTTTCAGACCAACTTTTATCCTTGTGTAAGAGTAAACTGAAAGCATGACAGTTAACATTTACGAATAATGTATTTTCGCTCAGAATTGCTCGAGTAAAACAGTAATAGAACATTATGAGTTTTCATAATTAGAGTAGATTTCAGGTAGTTATTTAGTAGCATCAGAATATAAGGAATATACAATTTTAAGTAAATTTCAAAAAAATAAATTTTCACTGAAATGTTACATGACAGTGTCGTGTTAGAACTAAATAACTTGGAGTTGATAATGAGTGCGGGGTAATGGAGACTATATATAACATCATAACAAGGTCTTCTAAAAGATTCTTCCAATTTTTCAGAACTAATGGACCATGCCCCGCCCTTAGGAAAATATCCTTGTTACGCCAATGGGAATTGAATTGAAAATCTATGTAAAGACTTTCTGCTGTGGCATGCTTCATAAGGACAATTCTAGTCTGCTCACGTGACCTTTGGGGTTCATGAATTTCTTGCGAGCGTTCCGACTTTGGATTCTCTGTTCATACCCTCTCTTTATGCATCGAATATTTTTTCAAGAACATAAATGATATGCCGTAATATGAATATTGAGAAGTACCCTCTATATGACAAATAGCTGCAAATAAATACACTACATAATTTATTTACTGCTATTGAACGATTTTCCTAACTTGTATTTAACATTCTCATATATAATACCGACCTGCTGTGAACACCTATCTATCTCAGATGTTATATTTTAAACATAATAATTACTATGTTCTGCAATTATTATGTGATATATATACACAACTGAGGTATTTTAATGTAATTATTTTATATAATTTTTCATGCATTACGGAAAATATAATTTAAAAAAACGTTGACCGAAATAAGAATCGAACTCACAACCTTACGATTTGAAATCCGACAGCTTACCAGTGAGCTAACACAAGGATTTACAGAAACATGCTTCTAGCGAAACATGTGTAACTGTTCTCAAGAAAATTATGACATTCATATCCACTACAAACGCTGTTTTTGAGGCGATAATTACGTTCTTTGTCTTAACTTTGAGCATTCTTTTACATATGGAAAGATTCTTTAACGTATCTAAATGTTCAATTACGTATGGAGAGCTAAATGGCAAACAAGAATGTGCTGACATTAATACAAGGTTTCGAAATATTGTATCATTAAGTATTTCAATCAATGTTGCTTTTTTTTCTACACTTGATAACAAGTCTTATTATATTTAAAAGAAGAAAAACACATCTGCAAACTTTTTCCCGATTGCAAAGGTTGGCTTGGAGGTTCGAACCTGGTTTACTTTTTTCCGAAGATACCCGAAGCTGGACTTAGAAACTTTTTGCCTCAAAACACCAATAAAGAATGCGCTTAACTTTTTTGAGACAAGGTGTACATGCCCCAATTGAAGATAAGGATGACGATATAAAAGACAGTTTTTACGAAGAAGTGGAACGGATATTTGACCAACTCTCGTGATACCATATGAAAATTCTACTAGGGGATTTCAATGCGAAGGTAGGACGAGAGGATATTTTCAAACCGATTATAGGAATGAACGTCTGCATAAGGAAAGTAATGACAACGGTGTTAGACTCGTAAATTTTGCAACATCCAAAAACTTAATCGTGATGAGTACAAAATTCCCACATCGCGACATTCATAAATACACTTGGACATCACCAGACGGGAAAACACATAATCAAATTGATCACGTTTTAGTAGATAGAAGAAGGCAATCTAGCATAATTGATGTCCGGTCGTTTAGAGGAGCTGATTGTGACACTGACCACTACCTGGTAGCAGCGATAATACGAGAGAGTTTATCGTTGAATAAAGGTAATATTCATTGTCCGAAAACGGAGAGATTCAATTTAAAGAAATTAGAAGAGAGACAGGTAAGAGAGAAATACCAGATTGAAGTCTCGAATCGATTCTCGGCCTTAGAAGATTCGGAGTGCACTAGTGTTAAGGATACCTGGATTGAAATTAGAGATAGCATTAAAATTTCAGCAAAAGAAAAATTGGGACACGCGGAAATACGTAGGAACGAACCATGGTTCGACCAGGAATGCATAAAACTAGCAGAGAAGAGAAAACAGCAAAATTACGCTGGCTACAAAATCCGAATGAAATAACTACACAAAATTTCGCAGATATCAGGCGGGAAACTTCCAAAACTTTTAGAACAAACAAACGCGATTTTTTGAAAGCTAAAATTAAGGAATTTGAAGATAATAATAAAAATAAAAACATCCGGGACACGTATAAGGGAATCAACGAATTTAAGAAAGTCTATCAACCTCGTGCTTATATATTAAAGAAATCTGACGGTACAGTTCTCACTGACACGGATAGCATTTTAAATAGATGGAAAGATTTCTTTGACGATTTGCTTAACACTCAACCGAAAACTAGTGTGCGTAGAGAAAATGAGATACACACCGCAGAACCGTATATTCCAGAATCCAACCGAATAGAAGTAGAAACTGCTATAAAGAAATTAAAGAAACACAAATCTCCGGGTGTAGATGAAATTCCGGCTGAGTTAATTTTAGCTGGTGGCGAAAAATTGTGGAACAAGATACACAAACTCATTCGCCTTATCTGGAACAAGGAAGAATTGCCACAAGAGTGGAAAGAATCAACCATTGTTCCAGTTCACAAGAAAGACGACAAAACTGACTGTAATAATTATCGAGGCATTTCTCTTGTCAACATCCTATAAAATCCTTTCAAATATTCTATTAGCAAGACTGACCCCATACGCAGATGAAATTATTGGAGATTATCAATGCGGATTTAGACGAAATCGATCAACTATCGGCCAAATATTTACCATTCGCCAAATACCCGAAAAACAAGTGGGAATACAATACCCCGGTAAATCAACTATTTATTTACCGGGCGTACGACTCGGTTAGGAGAGAAACATTATATAACGTTCTTACAGAACTTGAAATACCGAGAAAGCTAATTAGATTAATTAAGATATGTCTAAATGAATCCCAAAGTAAAGTCCGGGTAGGAAAATTTTTGTCCACGAGCTTTCACGTCGGGAATGGCCTGAAACAAGGAGATGCGTTGTCGCCATTATTATTTAACTTCGTTCTGGAATACGCTATAAGGAAAATCAAAGATAGCAACCAGGGCCTAGAGTTGAACGGTATTCACCAGGTTATAGCATATGCTCATGATGTAACTTTAATAATTGATGATAGGAGAACAATAAAAAGAAATGCAGAGATCTTATTAAACGCTTGCAGGGACATGGGTTTAGAAGTAAATGCAGATAAAACTAAATACATGGAAGTGCGTCGGGACCGGCATACAGCAAATTATGGATGCGTTAAAAACTTAAATAATACTTTTGATAAAGTGGATAGTTTCAAATATCTAGGATCAATATTAACAGAGGAAAATCATATTCACAAAGAAATTAAATGTCGACTAAAAGCAGGGAATTCGTGCTACTATTCGGTTCAAAATCTCTTGTTGTCGCGAATTCTGTCGAGGAATTTGAAGCTTAAAATATACAAAACGGTAATCATGCCTATTGTTTTGTATGGCTGCGAAACATGGACACTTACTCTGAGGGAAGAGCATATACTGAAAGTACTTGAGAACAAAATCCTGAGACGAATATTCGGACCCAAGAGGAACGGGAATGGGGAATGGCGGAAATTTCATAACGAGGAACTACATAATTTATATGGTTTACCCAACATTGTCAGGGTCGTGAAGTCTAGGAGGCTTAGATGGGCGGGTCATACAGCTAGAATGGAAAAAAGTAGAAACGCTTTCAAAGTCTTGACTGGAAGACCAATCGGAAAACGACCATTAGGAAGACCTAGGCGCAGATGGGAGGACAATATTAAGATGGATCTCGCAGAGATAGGAATACAAAGTAGAAACTGGATGCAGTTAGCTAAGGATAGAAGTCAGTGTAGAGCTTTTGTGAACGCGGCATTGAACCTCCGGGTTCCATAGGCCATAGAGTTATATATATATATATATATATATATATATATATATATATATATATATATATATATATATATATATATATATATATATAGAGAGAGAGAGAGAGAGAGAGAGAGAGAGAGATGGAAAGATATATAGATAAATAGAGAGATAGGTATGTGTACACTTTGATTTCATATATTCCATCCTTTAGGTTTCACAGTGTTAACCCATACCAATCCAAAAACTACTTTCCATTTTAGCATGTTTAGATTTGTTGCAATTATTATTATTTTTTTTAAAAAAAAAAGCTCGGAACCAAATAATTTTATTGAGTAATGGAAAGTATTTGATTGAAATCTTATATGTTACTGCACAGTAAGCTCTACTTAAGGTGCCATAGTAATAGGAGCTAAACGACATATCGGACGAAAGAATGCTTGGGGCTTCACCTCCATGGTTCAAGTCTGTTCCCATAACCGCGGGGCGTGAGCTACTATGTGGTGGTTGTCCCGTTTGTGTAACAAACTCATGACAGTACACCCAGGTTAGCTAGTGGTCTAAAAAAAGTTGATTTTTGAGTGGCCATTTTGGATTAAAGTTTCTTATATTGTCGTGATCTATTCGCAATCATACAACGTACATCTTCATACCAAGCCGAGCGGTCTGCGGCGATAGACCATCGGCTTGAAGGCTCCGGGTTGAGTCCCGGAAGGGTCATATGTATGGATTTTAACAGCATTTGTTTTTTTCGTATTGTGTCAGGGGGGGAGAAATAGTACGGGATAAAAGGATTTCAGTCTGAAAAAAATGTAGAGAATATCCTCCCCAGGATACTTTCATGGGAGTAAGGAATTAGTAAAAATATAGGATATACATTTTATAGCAGGTTTAAAAATATGGTTTGGTATCCTATTTCTTTTCTGTTAATTATGTTCTTCAATGTTCGAATTTTGATCATTCTCATGATATTTTCTGCTTTCAACGGAGTTCCATGAATATTATCCCAAATGTTCTTTACACTCTGCAAGAAACCATTTCTGAAGATAATTCAGGTCCTAATGAATATTATTCACTAGGAAAGGGAAGTATTTCCCTCCTCTCAACATGAAAGCAGAGGGCAATTTCGCACTCTGGTCAGATCAAACATTTCCGCGTAACAAAACGAAGGTCCCCCTGTAAAGCCTCTTCACCTAAAGTGTTATCATTAGTATCATAAATTTGCTGAAAGCAAATAATTTGAAGGGTTCGTCGATAATATTTTTGCTTTCTTTGTCCTTCGGCCGCCTTCCAAACGAAGAGGTGAATTTTACAACATGACTGCTGTATAATAAGGGAGCGATTGGTAAAATGGTAAAAGTGTGTTTTTATATGTATGTATGTATGTGTGTGTGTGTGTGTCAGAGAGAGAGAGAGAGAGAGAGAAGACAAAATTTTAGTTGCAAGATGACATACTTCAATTGCCGTTTTCGGTTCATATAGTAAAAAGAATACCGCCACCAGAGAATAAAGACAAGTGTAGTCTGTTCTGTTATCTTCCGTGATCTCAGCCAGAACTTTCAACTACAGCCTGTAATGAGTGTAGACCTTACCCAGTTTTCAAATTGAATAGATGGTGGTGGTAGTTCGGTTTCTTGACCTTGTAAAAATCTTCCTTGTCTTTTTGATTTTGTTTGTGATCATTCCAGCCAGAAATGAAAAAATATGAGAATACCTCAGTTTACAGCAAGGGGAATTGGGGACAAGACATTAAGGATGATATTCCTGGAAGCTCACGTATCACGATTGTTTCATTCAATAGACAGATGAAACTTTTCTATGAAGGCATTTCAACATGTTTTCTCACAAAGAGGATTTTCCTTTTGCAGTCTATATGACCACTGGCAATTTCAATCTTGGCCATTCCCGCCAGCGTTTTGATTTTCGAGACACGAGACGAGACATTTCACGAGACGTCCCGTCTCGTTTCATTTTCGAGACGGGACAAGTAGTCTGTCTCGTCTAAAAGGGTTCTGTCTCGTCTCGTGTTTCGTCTCGTCTCGTTTCTCGAAAATCAAAAAGGCTGGCGGGAATGGCCAAGATTGAAATTGCCAGTGCCATATAGACTAGAAGTAATCGCTCGAACACTAGAAGTAATCGAGCTTGTGCAGATGATTGTACAGTTGCAAGAGAAGAATGGAGAATTGGGCATTACGCATTGAGATCAGCCAGTGTCAGGGGAGAAATTACTGCCTTAACCCTTAACTATGCTGGTAAAAAAAAGTCACGTTTGTCAGCTGGTGGGGTATCTCCAAACCCCAAATTAAAATCACGCTATAAATCTTGTAGTAATAGTTAAATTGCGAGCAATAGTTGCAGATATGGTTACACATAGTTAGGACACACGTACAAATGGTGTTCCTTGTAAATACTTTCCTTGAAATTACATTGGACAACAAATGTATCTGCCTACGTTGAGAAAATGTACGTTCCTGAAAAGTATTTACAGTCCGTGAGGCAACACAGTTAAGGGTTTAAAAAGTTTTAAATCTGCATTTTAAGACTTTTCAGCATACTTGATCATAGTGATACTTCCCGGACTCCTTTTATTATCGGGGGGAGGGGGCAGTGCGTACATGTGAGTGGGCCCCCTAGAAAGTACTTTCCCGGTGGGCCCCTGAGTTACAGTACGGCCCTGCTCTATGTGCTTGTAAATTTGGGGGGAATTTAAGAAAATGTAAATTGTCACCTTAGCCCCTCACGCATCTCAAATACTACCAAACATTTCAGGTGGTTAGCGTTTCCTTAAGCACAAGAATGCACTAAACACTTACATTAGTGCAATAATGGTTTAGAAGTTATTAGTGAATACCTCGGGCGGGGCTAACTTTATATTTTTAAGCTTTTACGTAATTTTACACTAATTGTCAAACAGAAATGGGCCAGCAGTTAGTGCATGATTGAAGCTCTATACAAAACTACACAGCAAAAAATGAGGTGTTGAAATAACACAAAAAGACCACCACTTTAACGTGTTACTAATTCAACACAAGAACATTTTTTTTTTTTTTTTTTTTAGAGGGTAGTGGTTGGAACTAACATTTTATTTCTCTATACGGAAGTATGAGGTCATCTTATTATGAGTGGAACAATCTTCATTGTTATTGGTAATTGAAATAGACATTAGTTGTATATAATTTGCCACTAGAGGGTTTCGCCCTCTCTCTTGGCCTGGGGTTTGAGATCATCTTTATTCATATTAAGGTCGGTCAGGGAGCTGTGAAAAAAATATTTATTTTAGCCATTAACAAAATCAAAATACAAAGATTATAGCAAAATAAAAGATTAATTTTAAACAAAACGAAATATGAAAACAAAAGGTTATTAAACAAAACAATATTAAACAAAGTATTAAACTAGTAAACAAAGGTGCGAGTGCAGAAAAAATAACATATGTGCAAAAAAAGTGATAATAGAAGTAGAGCAAATAAAATTTTGTGATATGTATACAAGGTACTGTTGAAAGAAATTATAGTACACATTTATGACAAATGAATAGTGATGAGTGAGGTGCTCTGGACGTCACAACACAGTAGATGGATGTTAGAACAGACAGATGCATATTAATCTTCTGTTCTGGGGCGACTCAGGACTGATGAAAGACATATGGATAACCCTTATTAGTGATGTGGAGAAACAGTGCTATGATGGGAAAAGATGAGGAATATGTTGCTGGATAAGTTGGTGACGAAAGAATCCTGTGTGATGATGATCTGCTGGAATATTGCGGAGATATATTGTAATCAGGACGTTGAGTGGTGTATAACAGTATTTATATGCGGATTCTTGCTGTAAGTCTGTAAATATTGTATCAAGAAATATATCCTTACGATTCTGGAGATTCTTGGCTATAAATTTCTCACGCAAGTTGGCAATATGGTGAACGAGCGGAGGAAAGTCAATTTTATCATATAGGTCAGTATTGTGATAAGGAAGTTTGATCCGATACGCTAAACGAATGGCGTGTCGCTCTTGAATCTCAAGTCGGTTGTAGAATTTTTGGGGGGCTGAACACCAAGCTACGTGACCAAAAGTAAGGATACTCCTCATGAATGCTTTGTAGGTATTAAGTAGTAATTTAGAGTTCAGTCCTCAGTTTTGACCAACAAGGCGACGAAGAAGCTGTGATCTGTTTTTAGCCTTCGTAACAAATTTTTGTAACTGAGGTGTCCATCGCAACTTATCATCGAGGATGATACCTAAGTATGTAACAGTTTTAGAGGGGTGAAGAATGTGATCGCCTACTCGTATCTGCAACAAATTTGGTTTACGCCTAACCAGAACATCGCCTTCCGAGCATATCAAAAATAACTAGTTACTACGAGTACCTGGGATAATTTGCATTGGTATTTATCATTTAATATGAGCAAAGCTTTGCGAAATATCTTTGGCACTTGTGGCAAGTATCAAATAATGTTCTACGTTTTCAGTAATCGGTCACAATAATATTGTTGTAAACCTGTGAATCATCTGACAACAGTTACACAAATAGCTGTGCTACCATCTGTTTTCTTCATCTGTTATTCTTGTGTCTTAGCATCTATGAACATAAGATGGAAGAACTGTTGCCTGTGTTACTATTGTCAAACATTTCACAGGTTTACAACAATATTATTGTGACCGATTACTGAAAACATAAAACATTATTCATTACTTGGCAGAAGTACCAAAGATATTTTGTAAAGCTTTGCTCATATTAAACGATAAATACCAATGCAAATTCTCCCAGGTAGTAACTAGTTGTTTTTGATATGCTCGGAAGGCGATATCTTTGTGTTGAATTGACACACAAGTAACACGCTAAAGTGGTAGTCATTTCGTGTTGTTTCAACACCTCATTTTTTACAGTGTAAGTGCATTGTTAGTGCTTCCCGAAACACCAAGCACTAACGTTAGTGTTTTCATAGTTCAGAAGTTATAAGTGAATAACTCACTGGGGGCTAAATTTAAATTTATCGAAATTTACAATAACTGTCCATCAGTATGTGAGATAAACGTCAGATGTTAGTGCATCGTTAGTGCTCTGAAAATCACTAAGCACTAACGTTAGTGCAATCGTAGGTTAGGAATTATGAATGAATAATTCGGGCGGGTCTAACTTTAGATCTTTCAACTTTTATACAATTTTATATTAATTAGCAGATAGAAATGAGACATAATAGCAGTTAGTGCATTTTAGTGCTCCATAAAACAGTAAGCACTAACGTTAATGCTATCATAATAATTAGGAGTTATTGAATAACTCAGACGGTACAGAATTCAAATTTATCGAATTTTACCTAATTCTCCCACAAAGGTAGGAAAAAACACTAACGGTTAGTTCATCGTTAGTGCTCCCTAAAACACAAAGCACTAACGTTAGTTCTATCATAGTTTAGGAGTTATTAATGAATTGCACCAATGATTGCACTGAAAGAGATCATTAATACTTTTGAATTTAGCGGGAATTTGACGCAATGAAATATTCCCCATCTGTTTTTTATGGGAGTTTCGTGATATATAGTTGGGCGTATCTACACTAATAATGAAGCACTAACAAAATTACTAGTGTTTTTTAGAAGTGCGAAGAATGCATTATTGATTGCACGTAATTTCATCGTAGTGCTTTCATCAGAGGGCTAAAAATTTTTTGCTTTTGTCGTAAAAAATATTGAAGCATTAATATTTTGAGTTGGTGCTCTAAGAAGCACTAATGAAGCTAATGATTCCACTAGAAGAGATCATTAGTGCTTTAGAATTTGGAGAAAATTTGACACAATGAAAAATTCGCAATGTATTTCTTATGGGAGTTTCGTCACATATAATTGGCTATATCTACACTAATAGTGAAGCACTAACAAAACTATTAGTGTTTTTAGAAGCACTAACGATGTACTATAGCGTTCAAAAATATAAGACTACCCTTACATAAACCGACTGTTACGGTCACAGTTTTTATTTTATTGAGAAAGTAATTACGTATTCTGAAAGAACGAGTCATTTTACATAATGAAACGCTGGATTGCAATGATTTTGGTGGTTTCTCCGACTTAATGCGAGACTAACTTTCGGATAAATTGCCGATAATGAACAGTCATGCCTCATGTACCCAAGTCAAGGATTAGTATCAAACAAAAGTAAGCAATACTTAAGTAAGAAGTTGTGAGAAAATACAAAAACATTCATTTTCTGGTAAGAATCTATCTATGTGCAAGTGATTCCAACATAAATCGATTTTTTAAAGCTTCAAAATCTGTCGCAAAAGAATCTAATTTTCAATTTCGATAAAATTACTATCTGTCGTAAAATTTCATAAACTCGGAATACCTTTTTGTCATCGGTAATACAAAAATGAGGCCAAAGAACGGGCAGTCGATTTACACTTGCATTCACATGCGACAACTGTGTTCGATCGGAGACAGAGGCAGCCGTGTTGCTAACAACCTCTGAAGAAAATAGGCTAGATGACCTTCAGAAATAAGCTTTTTTTTAATCCCCAAAATGGCTAGATTTTGAACTACTAACCTATAACCCACATTGTAGATTTTAAACCCTCTTTTTTGGGGGTATGTAGGATTATAAGTAAGTTATAATACAATTTGAAATGTTGAATTTTATTCACTGAAGACCAACAAGCGACATACATGACTTTAAATTCCAAACAATTCATTAACAACAATGTGATTTGTGAAAATCAACAGCTAAAATTATCAGTCGAATTGAAATAAATCATCATCGATGTTGCCGCAGCTAACCGAAACGCTGAAATTGGATGCACCATCGTTGATTTGTGGTTTGGTTGTGTATATTGCCATTGTCTCAATTTTCAGTAGTACTTCTTTCGGCAGATCATAGTCCTTACAACGCTTCTAATTTCTCCGTACACCCACACGAATTGACATGATTCCATTGAGTGTTTTCAAGCTAATTAAATATCCTATTTGTTTCCTTTAATAATCAAAAACAATTTCTGTGGCTTGAAGAACTGAACAGTTACTAAATTTGTGTTAGAGAACATTCATTCTTGGAACGAAATGCGAAAATTAATATAATTAAAATGTAGCAAAGGAGGCCATTACGGGAGGCATTTTTGCCGATCCCAAACGTTTCAGCATTCTTGCCAATTTGATGACAAGAACAGAACCCAAACAACTCCTGCGGGGCTTCTAACCCGTTCCTACTACTACTAGATTAGCTGTGGATCTATATGGTACAAGGGCAACGTACTACTACTACATTTGCTGTGGATCTATATAGTACAAGGGCAAACTTATTTTAATGAAAGAAGTTTAATGAAAATTAAAAAAAATGATCGTTAAATCACTTTTTGAATATTATTTTTAATCTTATTTTAACGAAAGAAGTGTTATAAAAATTTTTAAAAGTAGTAAAAAAACTGTCCGCAGGCAGGATTTGAACCCACGCCAAAAACATTTTCTTCAGTAGCATGTTGCGCTAGCCCACTTAATATTTATTGTACTCTGTCACTAATATTACATAGCAAAATTACATGGAGACAATATAGGTGTAATCTAGGACCGACCATTGGGAAGAGAGTCCAAGATGTGGTTCTGAGCGAACCTACTCCGCTGTACAATGATATTGGTTATGCATCACAAGGAAAAAGTTCACAAGCACAATTCATAGCCTCCCGGTCTTTCCTGACAGGTGGGACAGAGCTGCTTGCAAAAAACCACTGAAAGACTGTCTTTCTAGATCGACTGAAAAATATCTGCGGCGTTCCCGTTGTAAAAAGTCGAAATATAAGCATTCATCATTCCACGGCATGGAATGATGAACATATGACAATGTGGTACCAACTAACCAGAGGACCGTATTATGTTTGGTTTTTGGGTAATACTGAAATGCAGGAAAGAATAGGAGATCTACGGTAAATAAAGGAACAGGTGTACGGCAGATCAAGCTCAACATACGAAGGAGGAGGTTCCAAATAATATCGGCACCTGAACATGACATGTAGCGATGGGGTAGTGTGTCGGAGTGGCCACAATATTTGCAGGTGAGGGTTGTGGTACGTCCAATGCGCAGAAGTCTTTCTTGTGTGGCAGGCAGTTGATGAACTATGGTCGTCCATACCGCTTGTGTGTGCAAAGGGAGGACGTTGGTTCTTAGATTTTGCCAAATATGGCGCCATTGTTTATTGGGGAACATATCCTGTACCCGGACTCTCACATCTACAAGTGACGCTCTCCACAATTGCTGGTATAAGGTTTGGTGAGTATATGTAGTAGGGGAAGCAAGCTCACCAGAATATGTCCATGCTTGAACAAGATTGGTGACATATGTAGGACATAAGTTGCCAAATCTGCAGAAAGGCGGATTCCTTGGTTGGGAGTATTCGGGCCAGAAACATTCGATCCACACCCGTGTATAGTCCATGTGGGGCTCAACGTCTTGATACGCATCTAGCATGTATAAAACTTGACTTTTAAGACGAATGTTTACGAGTCCAAGGCCCCCTTCGCTGCGAGGAAGATAAATAGTGTTGTGGCGGAGGCGGAAAAAGTAGCCCCGCCAAAGAAACCACATAAATACAGATTCAATTTGGCGAGCGTAAACAGAAGGGAGGGGAAAGGTGCGCGCGTAGTACCAAAGTTTAGCAGCAACATACTGGTTGAGATATTGAATCTTATGTATTATATGCAGACCTCGGAACCGTTGTAAGTATAGCATCTGCTTAATCTGATGAACGATAGGACGCCAGACAGCATCCATTTGTTTGCGTGCATCGCTATGAAAAGTTATGCCGAGTACTGTTAAAGCATCAACCGTGGGAACGTGAGAGCGTGAATCAGGTAAGGAGGGTAGGGAGAAACCGTGAAATGACAGGAGTTTGGTCTTGTGTTTATTGTATGCCAAGCCGGAGCACTGGGTGAACTCGTTAGTTATGCGGATGGCGGTGAGCATATCTTCGGGCGTAGTTCCTATTAAGGTTACGTCATCCGCAAATCCGAAGACGTGTAATTGATGGTATTCCGGTATACAGGGAGAGGTAATCTGAGCCAGAGCCCGGAGATAGGTATCTAGAACTATCACAAAGAGACTTGTCGAGATGCTATCGCCTTGCCGTAATCCGCGTTGCAGAGCAAATGTGTCAGAAAGATGACCATTGATCTGTACTCGACATTGGGCCGATTGGTATAGTTGTCTTATGACTTGTTGAAATGCAGGAGGAAATCCCCAAGCGTCTAAAGTTTGAAGAAGAAACCCGTGATCAACGCAGTCATATGCGGAAGAAAAATCTATTCCAAGGACCCCTGCTTTAATGCGCCCAGTTTGCACGTACGCTATAAAATCCCTTAACGAACGTAACACATAATAGATGTTATATTTGGGGTGCGTGGCTGCCTGATATGGACTAATATACTTTTGCAATATGGGTGTTAAACGTGCTGTCAGAATTTTTGTGAACAGTTTCAAATCGGTAGGCAGTAAAGTGATGGGTCTGTACTCCTGTACAGTCTGGGAAGTGGCGGATTTCGGGATAAATATTGTGATTCCGACGTTACCGCGGATGGGGCCTCCCTTTAAATATGTGTTAAATAACTTGACTATGGTATCTGAAAGAAAGGTCCAGTATTGTTTATAGAACGCGTACGGCAGACCTTCATATCCTGGCGCGCCCTTTCCTTTTGTTGCCTGGAGGGCCATCCATATTTCCTGAGAAGTTATGGGGCGCATGAGATCACGACCCTCTTCCTCCGTAATCAGTTTGGGAATAATCGACAAAAACTGTGTTGTAACATTGGTGTCAGAAGGTCGGGGTTGTACTAATTTATGGTAATGCTCACGGAAAACATTTAGGATCTGAATCGAATCACTAGTCATATTACCATTCGGGAGACGGAAAGCTACTATTGTAGCTTGTTTCCGCCGGTGCAATAGACGTGCAACGTCGTAAATAGTGACAGTTTCCTGGGCAAGCCTATAATATGTGGTCTCATTAATAAAAGACGGCATGAGTGTAGGAGCCTGGAGATTTTGGAGTCGTAGTTTGAGCTGTTGCACTGTGCGTTTATTCTGTAGTGAGGGGGCCGCACACCATGCCTGACGCAATGCCTCATAGAGGAATTCAAACATCAACTGCCGATCGTGACGTGTTTCGTGTCCTTTGCCTTGGAAGAACCGAGCGATCTTAGGTTTAAGAAATGTCGTCCACCAAGAGGCGAGATCTGGAAAATATTGTTGCATCCTTTCCCAATAGGAATATTGTTGTGCCAGTTCCTCCCGATAACCGTCGTGGTGAAGTAAGGATGTATTTAACTTCCAGTATCCTCGCCTGCTAAGGGCTGGCAAGGGTTGATCTGTTTTTATGTGGAGCTTGATCGCTGCACGATCGCTGAAAGATGGTATAATAGTCTGTACGTCAATAATAGTGTGAACTAAGTCAGGAGTGACGTATATTTTGTCAATCCTACTTTTCGAATGTGAAGTACAATGGGTATAGATCCTCGGTGAATTGGAAACAATGACTACATCCCTTAAGTTATAAGCCACAAAAATTCCAAAAATGCGGGACAAGGGGGGGGGCGGAATTGAATCTGCGCTAGTTTCAGTAGTATTCCAATCAGCCATTATTACCATACGAGAAATATTAGGAGGCAGGAATTGTGGCAAACTTTGGCCATAAAATTCAGCCCTTTCCTTCTTAGCTGTATAGCCAGAAGGAGAATATAGTCCGACGACCAGGTGCCCCTGTATGACACAATGAATAATACGTCCGTCAGGGGAGAGAGTAAGATTGGTATGCCCCAATCCTTTTCTGATAAACATCCCTACTCCAGTGGTGGGTCCTAAATTAGCAAACACATCATAGTCCAGCATATTGTGAAATGAATCATGTATAAGTTCTTGCAGACAAACTACATCCGGTTTATGACATATGAGGAATTGTTTTAAATATGCTTTTTTATCGTCACTACTTGCGCGATTTAAATTTATCGTGAGAAAGGATAAAGAGTTTATCACAGTCATATAGAGGAAAATTTCGTAGTATAACACTTCTGTGCAATGTCGATATCTACTTAAATTTGCTCTACTCAAAGTTAATATGAGTCTTAAAACTAAGAAGTAAAGCAAAAAATAACTTACAATATCCATGATAGATGTTAATTAATATAAGTGCTGCTGTTAAAAACATACGTCGACGGTAGATTTAAACACAACTAACACTCAAGGATTTTCTGTTTGTATACGTGATAAATACCGCTGTTCCACTCTGCACTCTTGCACTATTAGAATCGTAGGGCACTTGTGTTGTACACACGTGACATAGAGAAAGAACAAAACAAAAAGGAGGCAGACACCACACTACTTGGGGTGAATTCGTAACCATTGACCTTGAAGACCAATACTTATGTATCTGTTTCGAACACCGGTTTTGAGCGAGTACGTGGATCTCGTTCGCTAGACAGAGAGACTTGGCTGCCTTCCAAGTGAGAATTCAGCTCTTCCTTCCGGGATAATTTGCGTCGTTTTTGTTTAGAAATAACATCGCTAAATTTATTTCCTTGTGTCTCATGCTGGAGAAACTCGCTTTCAAAGGATTCAGGATGCTCTTCCTGTGTCTCCTTGGGGACCTCGCTATCCTCAACTGGTGAGGGATTTGGTTCAACCTCCATGTTTTGTGAGGTGATATGCTGCTCTACTCGTATGCCGGAGGCCTCCGATGTAGTCGATAAAGGCACTCGTTTACTGGGAAGTTGGGTATCGTCCTTCGCTTTCTCAAGAGATGTTATTGTAAGTGCAGGGAACTCCTTTGGGTCCGGAACCGAGGGTCGATGCTCAAGATCATCTTCTTGGTCACCATATTTCGTAGAAATGACAGGTGGGGCTAAAGGATGTCATAGGAGTCACTTTTCCAAGCTCTTTCATGCGAGGAATTGACGGGGAAGTGGTCGGGATTACACTCGTTCCCCCTCGGGGTTGAGCCCCCCGTTTCAGTACACAGTTTGCTACAGTGTGCATAGAGCTTTGGCATCGGAAACATGTAATCGGTTGTCCATTGTATGATACTCTTACTTTATAACCATGGACTAGAAGTCGGGATGGCACATGAGAAGTCAGTTTAATATGTACATGGCGAGTTCCAGTTTTAATACCAGGGGGATAAGGAGGGGCCCATTCCTGATCTTCTATTTTAATCACTGAACCATATGCACTAAGAGCCTCACTCAATAAGTTATTCGGTGCCTCGATAGGGAACTCAAACACACGAAGGAGTGTAGTCGGATCAGCTGCTGAAATAATTCGAACAAAACTCACTTCCTTATTTGAATGAGTGAATGGGACCTCACTAGGGGCATGAGCTGCAAAGTCATCGTATTCCTGTTGCGTTTTGAATTTTAGAAAAATACAAAAATTTTCACTATTTAACTGCATGGCACTGATGTGATCAAAAATACCTGGGAAAGTGGAGTTCATCCAATGGTAGATTTCCAAGGGGACTGGTCGAACTGCACGGAACTTCTTGTCAAATTCTAGTTTAAATTGAAGATCTTTTTTATATTCCATATTCACGTTTGCACTGATACACCAACACTACGCCGAAACGGCAATAATTGAGAGTACGGAGTATAACTCCTACTTCAGTAGATTTGCTTTGATATAGTAATCAAAGCTATGAATACACCTAACGTATATATGGTCTACGATACTATAGGCTATAGTACACTGTGAAAGCACCAGAGCACCCGTGTTGTCTCGACGGCGGCTTGATGCGAACTGCCCACTCGACTAGCAGAGCCGACATCATTTGCCGTTTACTTTGTGCTATATGTAGATCATGTCTTGTGATATCGTATCTGTATCAACCAATCAGGTCACAGGATATCTGAAACGTTTGGGATCCCCAAATATGCTTACGGGAGGGACATTAAAATTCTTTCTGAGTCGATAAGTATTGTTCACCTGTAAATCTGTGGGTGGGGAAGAAGAAGAAGAATGAAAACCAAGTGTTTGTTGTGTAATAAAGCGGGAAGCCTTATTTGCACACCGCCTGGTGTATGTATCGAAATCGAAAAGAACCGATCTTCGTCGACATTGAAATTTGCGATGTTGCCAAGTGTACTGTTAATACCATCGCAACCACAGCTAAGCCCATTTTCAGTGAGTGATCTTTTTACTTAATGAGAGAAGCATTTTCCAATATACAAAACGAAATAATTAATTTCCCCGAAATAACCGAGAAGATGCTTGGGCCATGGCAGTTAAAATACTATATTTCAAAAGGTGCTTGGTAAATGATTTCAATCATTTTAATTGGAAAAGGATCTACAAATTTTGATGTGAATTGTAGTAAACAATCTCATAGCATGCCATTTATGTCTTGAGGTTGAGAAGTTTCTTTAATGCACTTTAGCATTATCCCATATGTTAATTTATTGAAGACATTATGAGACAAGCGCTATTATTATTACATATTTATATTATTATTATTAAAAAGCACTTTTACACCAATTTAAAATTACAAGAGTAAAATGTACTAAAGGGGTTATACAGTGTTGGACAAAAAAGGGGACACCCGCTCTTATTCTCCCCGGCCTTTGGCGCGGGAGACCCGGGTTCGATTCACGGCGGGAGCTCATGTGGTTCGGATTCCACGTTAATCAGTAGGTCCACGTCTCATATAGCCTCGCTGCTGAAAAGGGACGTTAAACTCACAATCAACAATTATTCTCCCCGGGATTATTAGAATTTTGTGTGGAGTATTGAGTCATTGACATTTATATTAATTGTAGTACTAGCCCTTCTTCAACTAAATGTCATTGTTTTCCTTCTTAGATTTCCTTGTTCTTGGTGGGCATGGATCAAAAATTGCGGTTGTCCCTTTTTTGTCCAAGACTGTACTATTTAGAAAATTACCAAGTCTATACTTCATAAATCCGTCTTAAGTGAGACAGAATACCCTGTTCGTATAAACGTTCTTTTTTATTACTAGGATGTAGATAACTGATCCACCATACCCGGAACATTGAAAATTTTATTACAAGTGCCAAAAATTGAACAAAATACCAATCCTAAGTTAACATCGGGGCAAAGGTTCCGCAGATGTGAATCAGGAAAATACTGACTTAGGTTACGTACGTAAAGTTAGGTTATTTTCTTTCGAAGTAGTAGACGCTTATACTTAAGAAAAACAAATTCCGTCTGCTCCGGTACCGTTTTACACTCATTCAGTTTGCTCTTGCCAGTCAATAGGTTAGCCCAGAATTGGACAATAAAAGATATGATATTAAACAATCAAGTGATTTTTTAGTAAAGGCCACTATTTTTTACGGATGTTCTTGTAGGCATGTAAAAAAACACATTTAACTACGGCATTCTTTTTTTTTTTTTTAAACTTTTGACTAGTTTCGGCTTACTACTGCGATACCTTTACCAATGTCGGAATGTCGGTGTTGGATCAGTCATCTACACCCTTGCCATAATAAGCGATTGTAGAGGAAGGTTACCAAAGAGCACGCACTTAATATTCATCTTCAAAAAGCTCCGAAAGTAATGAAGCAAAAATTATATAAATTGTACATAATTTTATTTGAAGTTTAGGCTACATCGTAAGAAATCGAAAACTTTAAACTAGATGTGGAAATGGTGATATACGTTAAAAAGTTAAAAAACCGAAATGCGTACTCTTAAGGACCAGTGCCCCAAAGAGTGCGTTTTGCTGTCCCTAAGAGGGCGCATTCAACACCTATCATACTTGAATCCCAAACCTCTTCGTAAGACGAACACTGCTCATGTCACCATCGTTCACAATTCATGCACTGAATCCAGTCTTCGTCAATTGGATCTTCATTCAATTTGTGACACATTGCGCATGAAGTTTTGGTTGATCTCAGCTGCAGTTTTCTTTCTTGAAGTGGATGGTTCATCGGGATGATCAAAGAATTTTCTCTTTGACTTAACATTTCCTTTGACTCGTTTGCTCTGAAGAAACTTGAGAAATAGTAAAAATTTCAGATCGACATTTGGTACGTGCAATTTGTCGCAAACTTTTTGATTTCGGAAGAGGAATGATGTATTTAGGATGAACAGACGTGCTTGTTGTTGCGGCTTCTGTAGGTCTAAAACGTTTCCTTTCTCCATGGTGTAACGAAATTATAAGGGTTACATGCGTAGGATCGAAACTGCGTAGCATCGAAACTGCGTAGGATCGAAACTGCGTACGACCGAAACTGCGTACAATCGAAACTGCGTACGATCGAAACTGCGTACGATCGAAACTAAAACCGGCGTAGGATCGAAAACAGATAAGGTCTTATGATCGAGCAATAAAAAAACAATTATTTTATAATCACAGAATATTAAGTAATAGTATATTTTTTTGAAGTTATATAGGGAAAAATCGGAGTAGGATCAAAACTGTATACGACCGAAACTGCGTAGCGTCGAAACTGCGTAGGATCGAAACTGCGTACGGTCGAAACTGCGTAGCGTCGAAACTGCGTACGATCGAAACTGCGTACGATCGAAAGTGCATAGATACGAAACTGAGAAATAAAATAGTGACAAATATAATTAAATAATCATACAGGGGTGTACCCAGGAAGTTTTTCTTGGGGGACTATGACTTATTCATGAGGACCAAAAAAGCTAAGTCTTGTCTCAGCAGGGAGAAAGGAGAATCCTCCCCCCAAAAGCCACTACTTCTGATCAAGTTGGCAAATTCCTTGTTCAGAAGATTGCCGTTAAGTTCAATTGACTTAGCTTAACATTTTCTTAGTTACCTAGTTGCTGTGAATTGTCACTTCTTTTATAGACTTTGCAGGTGGCACAATCGAAGGTTCATGTAATTAGTTCAAGTTTTTGCTACTTTGGGCTTCGTCCCAAATTTACTAACTTCCAGGGTTGTTTTGTTTAAAACAAAATATTTAAAACAAATGATTAAAACTTTTTTTTAACAATTGATTTTGTTTAAAACAAATTTTGTTTATGTTTTAAACATTTTGTTTTAAACACGTTTATTTTGAAGACTTGTCTTAAACATATGTTTATTTGCATTTTATTTTATGTTCGTAAAAAAAAAAAGAAATCTTCCAGAGCAAGAGAACTGTCCAAAAGTGCTCCCCAATCAGAAGACTATTTTCTTCCCATGTGAATGGTTTGATTTCTCGTGGCTACAGCAGGTCAATGTGGTGATCTCAATTTATTTTGTCTCTTTTCCCCCTTATTTTTAACGTATATTGTATTGTTTAAATGCTTCTCAGTTAACTTGCGAGAAAGTGTCGTAGTCGAAGGTTGGACTACTTATAGAACTGACATTAAAAAATAAATAAAATAATTATCACGGAAACAAACTGTTGTGTTGTATTCATTGCGACGTTGAGGTTCTGAAATTAAAATATCGCAAGCATTCGTTTGTACAGTACATGTTAGTTCTGTCTCCGTACAACATGGAATCGTTTAACATGGATTATGCGTGAAGAAAAGAAGGACATGATTTGATACAAATTTATTAGAGTAACTCAAACTCAATCAGGTAAGTAAACGATCAAACGAGTTTGTCACAAAACGTGTAAGAAAGAAATGGGTGGTTTAGTTCCAAGAACGAAAATCATTATGAAAAATGCAATGCTTGGTAAAAATGGAAACCCAAACAAATGGTAAAAATGTTGATCCGAAAATTGCTTCTGATGAATCTAACGTCAGTGGTGTGGCTGAGATGCAATTGGAAACTTCAGGTAACAACTAATTTTGTAGCAACAATATCTTTTTTATTATATTATGAAAATTTTATTTCGTACCTCTTCCCCACCACAGTTCTAAATTTTCTTTGAAACTTTACAACTTGGCATAGCTTGTATGAAGAGACCAGGTGAGAAACGCAAGGTATGGCAGTCGATCGTGTAACTAACCAAGTGTGATACTTATTATAACGTTAGTGCTGAACGTCAAGGTCTGGGACAATTTGATCTCAATTTGTTTGTTTGTATGTATGTACCACGCTACAGGGTGCAATATTCAGTCTTTTAACATTAATTTTTGAGGATAGAGACACGAGGCGTCGGAATTTGCTGTATAGATTTTGACTGCGATCCCACGTAAAATTTCAAAATTAGTGGGTCAGATCCCACTTTAAACAAAAAGCCCTGTCTAATATAGCCTTGCTACTGATGCAAGATGTAATCAATCAAACTAAACAAACTAATTTTATATGTTTCGAACAAACTTGGGTTGCAGGATAAATTTGGCTTCAACTCAACATTTAGAGCACAAGGGATCCAAGTTCATTTTCAGAAAGGTTCACTTTTGCTCAGCAAACGTAATATCTTCGTAGCATAGGGTATGAAATAAATGAAACAAAAATCACGGGAAAGCGTGTGGACCAGAGTTTCATAGGACAACCGCTAGACAAGGGCGTTGACGGAATGGGGAGGAGGGCTAATTTTCCCTTCCCCCTCCTTGCTCATACATTTAAGATATTAACATTATACTTGTATTGTGTATATTGCAGCGTTGGAATGATTAACAAGTCAAGCTCCGAATGTCATAGTCAATGATGCATAATTACGTTACATAAATGCAGAATGTGTCCAAAAGAATACATCGACGTAAAATGTCATATTTTCACAACCACGAATCCGAGATGAAAGAAAGAAAAACTACCTGAAAAAAAGGAATCTAGAATTTTGTATGATTGCCGCTAGATAGAGGCGTTCGTTTAGAAATCATCCGTCTTCTACCCTGAATTTCAGATTTTTGGGGCAGTAATGCAGATTTAGAAACATTTTGCTTAGCAAAGTCCAACATTTAAAAATTGAAGTCCTTGCACCGAATAAATACGGATTTTGATCATTGGCCGTAAGGAGCTATAGGCCTATATTGCTTTCTTGTATATTTTTTTTACCCAAGGATTTCAAAGGTGGCTCTACTTTCGAGTTTCGGGCCTGCTTAAAATTCAGGAAATTGGACCTAAGCAACTTCCCAGTTTTAATCATCTGTATGTTCTTCGTATTTATTCGGTGTAATTACCTCAGGCTTATTCTGTTGGACTTTGCTTATCAAAAGATTTCTAAAACTGTCTTACCGTCCCCAAAATCTGAAATGCAGGGTGCGGATGAGGGTGGTTGCCCTCCTGTTCCACTGACGCCCTTACTAGCGGCTGTCATATGAAACTATCCCACGCCTTTTCGCATGGTTTTAGTTACATTTGTTTTGGATTCTTGACTGCGAAGTATTATTTTTTGAAATAGAATTCATTTGCTGAGGAAAACTGAAATTTATTGAAAATGGATTTGGATCTATTGTGCTCTGAACGCCCCAAATATTACCTTTCGTCAATAAATTTTTGACTCAAAAAACAACCAATTACATAGACTTGCAGAAAATATAAAGTTAGCACAATATGAAGTGTGCTTCAAACATTACTTTTCGAAAACGTAGCCCTATTATTATAAAATAATTTTATTAGCACCAGTGTTATGAAATAGTAATCAAATTTTGCAACAAAAATCTCACCCGCCTCCACGAAACGCTAGCTTAGCCCCTAAAGGCATAACTACAAAACTTTTAGAAGCGGTAACTCGAAATGATTTTCTTTATGGTTAAAATAACCGCACAACAGCATTTCTGGTAAAATTCTAGCCCTCATGTAACATGACACCATTTGCATTTGAAATTTCGAATACTAAGCACAGATGTTCGCCATGATGCTTGATAGCACCATCTGATGTGTCAGACCACTTCCAAGATTCATCATTCTCCCTCAACCCGTTGTCAACGCACAAGGATGGTGAGGACTTTTGTTTTGCCATGTATATTGATAGATTGTGTGAAACCTCTATAGTTGGTAAATTTTAAAATCTACCTTAAAAGCTTACTATATCCAAGAAAATACTTACTGTATGAGAGTCACTGGCAAGAGGGTGTAATAAAAGGGGTCGTTATATGAAATAAGTTGAAAATTACTAATCTATACGGAAATGTTCTGTACCCAACACTGTGTAGTCTTAAAGAGAATAAAATAAATGAAAAGATCGGTTGAAAGAGCAAAAAGTCTTAATAAATACGTGATTACACGATTTTGAAATATGTTTAAAATAATATTTTAAACTGTTCAAAATGTTTAAAACATGTACTTTTTTGTGTGTTTTTTAAAACATCTTTAAAACATTTTAAACACTTTTTTCATGTTTTAAACACGCGTTTTGTTCTTTTTTTTAAAAAAAATCAGATTTGTCAATTTTCGAAGTTTATGTTTATAATTCCGTACCTATACGTCCGAGCGCAAGTGAACTACGTCAGTCAAACATCGGTCCTTACTGAAGAAACTTGGGCACAGATCGTTGCAATTGCGTAATTAGGAGGCGCACCATAAATTCGTATTTAGGTTCTAAACATCATGTGTGTGGGTTTTATCGGGGTTCTCCCGTTTCCTTCCACTTTTTTCATTCCACCATTTCATTCATTTCTCATCATCAGCGTCTACTTTAGCCTAACCGGCATAACCGTAGGACGTGAAACTAAAAGATTTCATTTCATTTCATTTTCGTATTAAGGTTCTAATCCTTGATTTTTCTCACTTTTATATTTACCATAATCTATTAATTTTTAATTACTAGCTTCGTTTATTCAATATCGACATGATACTTTCAGGATATATTAGTGGTGGGCTAAGGTTTATTTGAAGATAGTTGCATCTGTCTCTTAGCAGTATTTCCAGCCATAGAACTATTTATTTCCAGACTTTTTTTGGTAAAAATTTCCTTTTTTCCCTTCTAAAATTTGCCTCTTATTTCCTTCTCTTCTATTGGCTACATTGGAACGAACATACCAGATTCTGGAAGCCTCATCCTTGACTTACACAACGCACTATAAAAAGTTTCACTTGGATAATTGGGGACACTACAATTCCGGTCTTACAGTATACCATATTACATAATTTTAAGGATAATAGTGACTTTCTAGGAAAAATGATATACTTTTTAAAATTACATGCTTAATTTGAGAGATATCATCATGATACTAGCTGAATATATTATTGGTGGGCCAAAGATTACTTTAAAATTGTTTGCTTCTGAGTGGTAGCAATGTTGCCAACTACAGAAAATGTTAATTGTAATTGTTTGTAAAAAATTTGGGAAGTTTATTCTTTCCCCCCTATTATTTCAGTGTCCTTGGCTATATTCAAACCAACGTACAACTGTCTGGAATCATTCTTGGCCTACAAAACGCACCATAGAGGAGCACGATTGGATAATTAGGGAAGACGGTGAACCACCATGTATGCTGATTTTTGCTTCTGACGCGTAAGAAGTGCCAAATTTTGATGTGTATTATGAGAGAGTTTTTTTCTTTCGCTCTTTGTATGGCAGCCAGAGACTTCAGGTTTTTACTGTACCTTGTCAACATACCAGAAAATTCTTTTTAGGTGACTTGAACCCCTGTGGCTTCGGTGTTCCCAGCTAGAAAAAATCATGAAATTCGGCTAGGGATTTTTTTTTTAAATTTCACTCCTACATTTTTTCAATAATTCCTCCCGTTAGCAACACTGCAATCTAACTTACACCAAAAAATAGCCATGTCCCTCTTCTAAAATACAAGACGTAAACGATATCAATCGGGATAACAGTGTTTGGGCAATAAATCATTAACTGAAAGTCTACAAAAAACCCCAAAATCGATTTTGTCCCGAAAGGGTTAATGAGATACGCGCGCCAAAGATTTCGGGCTCTAATTTAACGTGAACCCCCCCCCCCCCAAAGTTTCTGGGCTGGTCCAGAGAATGAATGGCCTACATAGTACTGTCTACGGGCTGGATAGGCTATTAAATTTCAGCTTTCGTTCTCCCATAGTTAATGTGATATAGGCGCCGAAAATTTGGGGGCTAGCTTCACCAGAGCCTCCCAACTTTCTGGGCTAGTCGAGATAAAGATCGATGGGCTAACAAATTTCATCTTTTGGGCCAATATAGTTAATAAGGTGTGAAAATCAAAGTTTTGGGGCGTTAACTTAACGTGAGCCCTTAACTTTTTGGGCAAGTTGAGATAATGAGTGTACCAGGTACTAAACTTCATGGGCCTTCCAACCCATTATTATTTAGCATTTGGGGCACTCAAGGAACACAGATACAGGGTCTCCAAATGTGAAAATGAAAATGCAATCTTTAAGTTTTATGTCCGACTGTCATCCTGGGTAGACTAAAGGAGACGCAGATGATGAGAATAAATGGAATGGTGAAATGAAAGAGTTGTGGGAAAGGGAAACTCCGAGAAAACCCTCACACACGGTGTTTGTTCACCACAAACCCCACTTTGCGCAAGTTGGTATAGAACCAGGGCCCCGCAGCATGTGTGAACCCTCTGCCACTAAGCCACTGCGGCCCGGAAGTCCTCGAGACGAGACACATAGGCGTATACCTAACGTGTAATTTGTTCGGAGCGGGAATTTCTGTTATGGTATAGTTAATTACATACAATGAAAAACCGAAAATGTGATGTGGACAATCGCGACCGAAAATGTAATGTGGACAATCTCGAACAAGCAATAAACAATCTGCGTGATTTGTTTTAGATTTCGGAAAATAGGTTCTGCCAGATTTACGCTTATCGACTGTAATCGTTTATTTATTTATTTATTTATTTATTTGGGAGGGAAGCAAAGTATAATACATTTCAGTCATTACACATGCAAAGAGATGTTTTATGGTAATTGTTTTTTGCTGAAATATAACTTCGGTATCTTTTATACGTGTTTAGGAGCTGAGATTATTATCTAATAATTATAAGGAAGATACAAGTTTTTTTTTTTTTTTTTTTTTTTTTACGAAGATACAAGTTTTTCACCTTCGTACAACAATTCATGTTTAATAGGCGTATAGAAGGGGCTCATGCCCAAAACATTGGGACTCCATTTCTGGGGCCCCATGTTGGGGGCCCGGTTCCTGACCACCACTGTGCTGAGGGGAATCGGATCTTTCCAACGTCACCATCTGTATGCAACAACTCCATGCTGAAACGAGAAATAGAGTGGACTCAAGCCCAACATTTCGGAACCACATTTTCTGGAGCTTCGAGGCCAGGGCCCAATTTCTGACGTTACCGCTTTCGTTAATCGACCCCGACCTTTCAAACGCTAACACTATAGTACAACACCATGTTAAATAGGCAAATAAAAGAGACCTGAACCCAAACTTTTGGGATCTCATTTCTGGAGTCTCAGGTCCCGGAGCTTTCCAACACCACAATATGTATCCAATAACTCCATGCTTAAAAGAAAAATATAATGAAGCCAAGCTCAAAATTTCGGGACACCATTTTTGGACCTTTGAGACAAGGGCCCAATTTCTGACGTTAACACTGTGCTCAGACGACCCGAACATTTAAAAACTTCACCACCCACCCACATACAATTCCATGTTTAATAGGCGTATAGAAAGAACCCGCGCCCAAAACTTCGGGACCCCATTTTTCTGGAGCCTCATGGCTGGGGCCCGGTTTCTGATATCACCACTGTGCTCGGGAGACCCGGACTTTTCCAATGCCACCATCTGCATCCACTAACTCCATGTCTAACACGGCTTCCCCATTGTAGGAGGATTTTGACGAATTTTCTGCAGGTTCTTTACAACTATTTACAACGTTTCAAACTATTCATAAGAAATGAAATTTCAATACATTAGAAACTATGTTCTTTTAAAATGTTCAAAATGGATGACAGCATTGATTTCCAGTAATAGTTGTAAACTTTCGTAATTTTATTCTCTATTTGAATAGTAGTTTAATTTCGAATCTTTTACGGTTAAAAATATTTTTGTGAAATGTAACGGAATACATTAAAATGTTCCTACTCCCACGGGTAAGTGTTCCAATTATAAATCGATTTGAGGTTCAGCGTACAAATGAGAAACTCCCAAAGCGAAGTACAATATTGTAACGTTGTTGACATACATATGAATAACTGGTGATTAGGTCGTTAAGCTGTACATAAAATCATATAAATTTTCATTCATATTACGCAGACAAGTACACACAGAACAGCATATGAATCTTTATCTGACTTTTGTTTCTCTAACTTTCTGATAGCCTTTAGAAATAATATCTTTACAATCGAAATATTCGTTAAACATTATTATTATTCTTATCCTTCAATATTCATTATACATCATATTCTTCATTACTTTAAATTCTTCATATTACATAACTATTTTACATTATATTCCGTCGAAGCTGTTTCAAAGTTAGTATTAAACTTCTGACATAGTCATCATTACAAATCATAATTGATTCTCAATCCATACGCCTGTAACTTGTCCATCCTACCTGCAGTGTGGATCCTACGCAGTTTCGATCCTACACAGTTTCGATCGTACGCAGATTCGATCGTACGCAGTTTCGACGCTACGCAGTTTCGACCGTACGCAGTTTCGGTCCTACGCAGTTTCGACGCTACGCAGTTTCGATCCTACGCAGTTTCGACGCTACGCAGTTTCGACCGTACGCAGTTTCGATCCTACGCAGTTTAGGTCGTGTGGAGTCCATGAATATAACCCTAATTTATAGCTGCACAGGTTAAACAAATTAAAGAGAGAGAGAAAAAATATATATTTTTTGAGCGCATGATTAAAACTTAAATTATTTCAGGGCAACTGCGTAGGATCGAAACTGCGTACGGTCGAAACTGCGTAGCGTCGAAACTGCGTAGCGTCGAAACTGCGTACGATCGAAACTGCGTAGGATCGAAACAGGTTTTGAGCTGAATTTTTCGATCGTACGCAGTTTCGATGCTACGCAGTGTCGATCCTACGCCGCATTCCCAATTATAAGACTTCAGTTAAAAAAAAAAAAAAAAAAAACATTTTCTGAAAAATATTATCTAACGATGTAAAAATAAAAAAGGATTTTAAACTTTAATTTACCCTAAGGTTTGCTTCCAATTGTTCGTA
Organism: Thermobia domestica; assembly: GCF_964235325.1. NCBI lineage: Eukaryota > Metazoa > Arthropoda > Insecta > Zygentoma > Lepismatidae > Thermobia > Thermobia domestica. Next base: position 193,749,869 of record NC_137458.1, on the reverse strand, counting down.
ATTTTATTCAAAATGTTAATTACTACTAATAAACACTACGTTATGTAACTACAGGTGATTCTAAACTATTTTGCTTTTGCTTCCAACATTTTCTTTATTACACGTCCATGTGGTTTTAAAAATTATGTTATGAACGTACACGAAATTTAAAATATTAAAGAAAATCTTCGTTCAGTTTCACCTTCAAATTATGATTTTTATGAGTAAAATTAATGACGATTTTTAAAATTCTTAGTTCGTGGTTTCATTACATTATTCCACCAACTGGAAAAAAAAATCCTGAGCAACACCTTTAGTATCTCTCTCTCTCTCTCTTTTTTTTTTTTTTTTTAAATTCATTTCAATCGTAATCGAAGCCATATTTCGCTCAGCATCTTCCTCCAGAACACTTCCAGAATCTTCATTTTGATCATTTACTCACTTCTTAGGACATCATCATCATACTATGAAAGGCAATAGCAAACTACCATGGACCAAAGGCCTACCTTCGGGCAGAACACCACATCATCATTGTAATTTAAGAAATTTTGTGAATTTAAAATACTTCTTATAGATGATGTACAGTTGGTGCTTGAATCGAAGTCATACAATTGCAAATAATTCTACAATCCATTCAAACATCAGATTACACTCCGAGAGTAACTGATGAGAAGAACCACATAGTCTGTAATATGAATGCCGCCACCCACACACAGTAGTAATCGCATGACTTGAGGCCATTTTTCCCGCCCCCTAGAGCATGGCGCCCGCCGCCGCCGCCAAAATTTTGCGCCCGGGCGCGCGGCGCCCATTTTTTGGGGTTACGGGCCCGGGGTCAATGACCTAGGGGGCACCCGCCGCCGCCAAAATTTTGCGCCCCCTGGCGCCCGGCGCCCATTTTTGGGGTTACGTGGCCCGGGGTCAATGACCTAGGGGGCGCCCGCCGCCGCCAAAATTTTGCGCCCCCTGGCGCCCGGCGCCCCTTCTTTTGGGTTACGTGGCCCGGGGTCAATGACCTAGGGGTACATAGGACCACCCCTTTTAGATATTGGTAGGGGTACCATGGCCCACCCCCCTAAATTTTGGCAGGGGTACCTAGGACCATCCCCCTTAAATTTTGGAAATTGCCAAATCTAAAAATTTGGTGTGGTAGCCTAGGACCATAGTATGTACCTCTATCAGTATTGGGTGTCTATGTCGTTCCCTTTCATGGGTAAAAAATTGCCAAAAATTCAAATTTCGGGGTTTTTTGACCTAATTTATCCTCTTGGATGAGGTGTTATCATCCCCCTTTTGATGAGGTGTTATTACCCTATATGGATATATGTGCATATACAGGGTCAATTACCTTTCATAAGACATGGGTATATTTGTGCACCCCTTTAAAAATTTGGGAGGAGTACCTTGGCCCACCCCTTAAATTTTGGAAATCGCCCAATTTAAACATTTGGTATAATAGTATAAAACCCTAATATAGATCACTATAAATTTGGGTGGTCTACCTCGTTCCCTTTTAGGGGTATAAAATTGCCAAAATATAAACGTAAGCAATACGTTGTATCACGTGTTTGGTTTTTGGACCTTATTTATTCCAATGGATGAGGTCCTATTACCTTATATGGTTATATGGTCATGTATAGGGGTCCATCCCCTATTATAAGACATAGGTACATTTGTGCACCCCTTGAATTTTTTTTTGGGGGGGGAATGATACCTTGGCCCAGCCCTTAAGTTTTAGAAATTGCCAAATTTAAACATTTGGTATCATAGTACTGGACCCTAATATATATTACTATAAATTTGGGTGGTCCACCTCGTTCCCTTTTAGGGGTCATTTTGTTCCGCTTTAGGGGTGAACATGGATACAGTGGTCCACCTCGTTCCCTTTTAGGGGGCATTTTTGTTCCGCTTTAGGGGTGAACATGGATACCTTGGAATCGTCCCGAGTTTGATTCTTGGAAATGTTGAATTTAACGTCCCCGCGAAAACGGTGAGAAATGATAGGACGAAACATGAACTTACTTGACTGAGGATTGAAGCAGGGACCTCATACAGTAGAGACAAGCGCTAAGCGACCGTACACGTGTGTTGATTACTATGCAATGGTCCCGAGTTTGATTCTTGGTGCTAGTGTTAGGAAATTTTCACACCCTTCGAAGCTAATTGAAAGGATGACGATAAGAAATGATGAAATGAGAAAACATCATAAACTTACTTGCTTGCGGATTGAAGCAGAGACCTCACACATCAGAAAGAAAAAAAAACGCTGAGCCACCATGCCAACTTCAGTGCGAGCAGTTTTGCGTATGAAAAAGAACATGATCAGATTATGTTACATTACACATTTCTGCTCGTTGTTAAGCATAGAAGTTTGTTATTGTGAAATTGCAGCATGTGCTTTTACGAAGAGTACTACATCAGCATTTTTTCAGCTGACGGACTTTTAAAGCTCAACTTTACATTTATGTCAAAGACAGTTTCATAACATATCGATGAGTGTTACATTTTTTCAATCAAGTTTAAGGAAAATGAATCACATTTAGATGTGATAATTTGAATGTCGTATTAAACTAACGAGTCAACGGTATGATGTCATGATCAAAATTGCGATACTAGATGTCGTAACGATTGATGTGTAAGGAAAAAAACGTGAATAATGTCACAACCAATCAGATTGTTTCTTACATCACGTTTTGGTTCATGATACATGATGAAAGCTGTGTTTTCATTGGTTCTCCGTGATGTCATTTATTATTTTCATCGTTTCTGATTGGCTGATAGTGTTGGCACTTTATAGTTGAACCCGTTTCAGACCTAAATAAAATTCTTAATTTCATTTTCAAATCCTACTTCCACGAAGATCTTGAATGAACGTAGGTGTACCTCTAGTGACAGCGTGACTTTACTCCGTTCCTTGAATTTGAGGTAAGTATCAACCGCATTTCTTAATATCAATGGAGTGCTTTTGCATGAGGATAACATTGTTATCACTGTTTTTTTTATTTTAGCATGAAATTTTTAGCAAATGGAAGAATAACCCTCACTTACTTGACCGGGGATCGAATTAGGAATCCCACACATTAGAAGTAAGCACGAGAAATGATATGATTTATTGATTTTGGTTTAGCGTCCCTTCAGTAGTGAGGCTAGGAATACAGCTTAATGTTGAATTTGAGCGCATACTGGATGTTGAACCCGGGCCAGAGGTGCGTAACGCTAACCACTTAGCTCAGTTTCTGAAAGTTACGATTAACGTAAACAAAGAAACTACGCACGAATTTGTTCCCTACAACGTGAGACGTGGACTTGCAAATTAATGTGGGATCTGATCTCCCGCCGAGAAACGAATTCGAGTTTTTCTTGTCTTAGCTCGAGAAAAGCAAGCGCATGAGATTTTGTTTTCATGTTCGTTATACGTTTTAAAGTTCAGTGTAAGGAGAAAGAATGCTTACTACAATGATTCTCTCAGCATAGTTAGAAAAACAATTTCATTCATTCTTTTTATCATTACAGAAAGTTAGGTCAGTTACATATTGGTCCCAGGTTTGATTTCCAGTATGACGACAATAAAAATTTTTAACAGTAGAACTGTTTGAGATATGATAATTCTTTTAGGATTGATCGTGTAGTCATTTTGATACAGTTAAACGTGTTAGCGATTTTCTGATTTCAATTTTAATTCGTGTTTTTTTTTCTTCTCGTTTTAGATATTTGTTTTCTTTGCCCATTCCTTTTCTGCTTACCTTATCTTTTTTCCTATTTGAATATGGCTACTTCTGGCTTTACTGTCTTGCGAGAAATCAATAGACATTATCGGCGTTTTAATCTAGAAGGACGAATGCTGGAAATTCAAATTAATGCTCCGACCAGTGACACCGATATTGTTGAGTGGGTTCAGGCCTCCTTTCAACAGATGTTAGATTACTTATTGGAAAATGTCGACGAATTATCGATGGTTGGATTATCTATTTTATTTCATGATGAGAAGAACAAACCGTTTTATTTATCTTTTCGGCGTGCAAGTAATTTGACACTGGAGACTTTATGGGCTTCCTTTGATCGCATCCTTCAAAGTAACGATAGTTTTCTCATGAACGAACCGTGCATTGTACATTTTCATCATGTGGATGTGCCCCGTGGATCTGGATTGGTGCGTCGAGGTCTTTTATCAAACGACGAATTATTAAAGTGCAAGAAAGGCATTTTACGGGTCAAAAACACCGACAAGAAATGTTTGGCTTATGCGATTGTGATTGCTATTGGCCTAAAGAAATATAAAGATACAAATCAGAAACTGTACAATCAATATCGCAAACAGCGCAAGTTTGTTGTTATTCCAGACGTACATGAACTTTTGTCTCGATCATCAGTGAATTTAGATCATGGGGGATCCGTGGAAGAATTGCGACAATTGCAACGCTACTTGACAAATTATAAACTTACCGTATACACCAGCTTCTCCGGAGAAGATATTCTGTATGAAGGGCCGAGTGCCGAAGACAAGATTCCAATCAATTTAATGTGCATCAATTCTCATTATGACATCATCACGTCATTAACGTCTGTTTTTTCTACCAACTCTTACTGTGCTGCATGCCACAAAAAATATGATCATCGTATTGCACACGTCAAGAACTGTTCGGCCATGTGTGAGAAATGTTTGCAGAAACCGCCATGCAGTAAGACCAATACGGAGAAGCAGTGCCCAGAATGCAATCGTGAATTTTATGGTGAAACATGCTATATAAATCATCTGACTGTACCATATCATAAGGGCCAACCAATATGCAAGATGGTAAAACAGTGTGCCAAATGTCTACGCATTTATTCGTTTGTCCATACAGGGGAAAGAAAACATGATTGTACAGATTATTTTTGTAATGTGTGCCATAAACACGTTACGTCTACTCACCAATGCTACATGAAGCCTGATACGACTCAATTAAAACCTGGAGTTCCATCAGTGTTACATGCCAAGAAGGCTATGATTGTCTTCTATGATATCGAAGCCACACAGGATACTTTCTTTGATGAAGACACATTCATTCATAAGCCCAATTTACTGGTGGCCCAACAAGTATGTTACAACTGTGTTCAAGATGAAGATATACATCTTCCGTGTGAAGTTTGTGGACAGCGGGAACATATTTTTCAAGATGATCCGATCAATGCCTTTCTTGCGTATTTACGTCAACCACGACCCAACATCAAACTTATTGTATCTTTGGCACATAACTCTAAGGGATATGACGGTCATTTTATTCTTAAATCCTTAGTGGAAAACATGAATTGAAAACTACTTTGATCTTGAACGGAGCAAAAAGTTTTAAGCATGACAGTGAATCACTTATCGTTTATTGACTCCTTAAATTTTATGCCAATGGCTTTAAGTAAATTATCCAAGGCATTTCATTTACCAGCGACCAAAGGATATTTTCCACACTTTTTTAATACTGCTGCAAATCAAACGTATTTGGGAAAATTACCGGACATCCATTATTATGGTGCAGATGAAATGAAAGTGGATGAACGAGAAAAATTCATGACATGGTACAACGAACACCAGAACGATACGTTTATTTTCCAAGAAGAATTGGTGAACTATTGTGTCCAGGACGTCAACGTACTTCGAATGGCTTGTATATCTTTCATGACCACTTTTGAACAAGAAACTCACGTTAATCCTTTCCTGGAGGCTATCACTTTGGCGAGTGATGCAATTTAGTATTTCGACGAAATTTCTTAAAACCCAATACTATTAGCATTCTTCCTGCACGAGGATATCGTCACAGAAACAATCAGTCACGGATTGCTTTGCAGTGGCTTGCCTACATGGAGGAAAAAGAGGGTCATTCAATTCTACATGCTGCGAGAGGAAAAGAAGTTTATGTTGCTGGTTTTCATCTGGACGGTTACTACAAAGATCCAGACACTAAAGAGGAACACGTGTATGAGTTTCAAGGTTGCAGAATTCATGGCTGTACTCTATGTGTCCCTACAGGCCGTGATCAGCCCATTTATGAGAACTCCGAAGAAACGATGAACTATCGCTACGAGAGAACACAGCGTAAAATGAAGTTATTACGATCCATGGGATATAAAGTACATGAAATGTGGGAATGTGAATTTCGTCAAGTGTTCAAATCCAATCCAGCATTGGCCTCTTCTTTAAGCACACATCCTTATACTAATAAGACACCGTTAAATCCAAGAGACAGCTTCTATGGTGGCCGTGTTAATGCCACTAAATTGTACCACGTCGCAAATGAAAATGAAGGCGAAGAAATAAAATTCTTGGATATCGTTTCCCTGTATCCTTATGTGAATAAATGTGGACGGTATCCAATAGGGCATCCACGAATATATCTACAGGGAGATCCAGAAATGCCCGACATTCAAGATGTCAACGGATTAGTCAAGTTGAAGATTTTGCCGAGCAGAAATGTGTTTCATTCAGTACTACCATTTCGCTCAAATAAGAAGTTGTTGTTTCCACTTTGTGCTGCCTGTGCCACAGCATTAAATCAAGATTCTGAATGTACACATACCGACACTGAACGAAGTCTAACAGGAACGTGGGTGTCCTATGAAATTTAAAAAGCCATTGAACTTGGGTATCAAGTCATTGAAATTTACGAAATTTGGGATTACGACATCACCGTATATGATCCAGAAACCAAGACTGGCGGATTATTCAGCGAATACATTAACACATTTTTGAAATCGAAGCTGGAAGCTTCTGGTTGGCCTGCCAATTGCGTCACCGAAGAAGAAAGGCAGCAGTATATTCAAATGGTACAACAACGTGAAGGCATAACTTTGGATGCAACAAATATAATGACAAATTCATCACGTCGTAGTCTTGCAAAGCTCTGTTTGAATGCCTTCTGGGGACGACTCGCTATAAGAGACAATTTCAGCCAAACGACCATCATTAACGACCCCAAAGAACTGTATCAGAAATTAACTGCTCCAGACATAAAAGTCAACCAAATTTTACCTGTTAATGATTCGTTGTTATACCTTTATTGGCAGTATGAAGATGATGTTCCAGTACAAAATCACAATGCTGATGTTGTCCTTGGAGCATTTACAACGTGTCAAGCTCGTCTGGAACTTTACAAATATTTAGAATTGCTGCAAGAAAGAGTACTATATTTCGATACAGATTCCGTAATATTCACGCAGCGACCATCACAGCCCACAATAGAACCAGAAGTATTTCTTGGTTCAATGTCAAATGAACTGGAATCAATTGGACCAAAAGCATACATTAAAAAATTCGTGTCTGGTGGCCCAAAACAGTACGCCTTGGAAATCTACGATCCCGACACGAAATCAACCAGTTATGTATGCAAAATTCGTGGATTCACACTCAATTATGCTGCAAGTCAAAAGTTAAATTTCAATAGTCTGGAGCAAATGATAATAAATCAATCGAGTGAAAAAATCTCCATTAGCACGCCGCACAAAATTTACAGAACCCACGATCATCATCTTGTCACAAAACCTGAAGAAAAGAAGTACAGTTTCAACTATAAAAAACGCCGATTAATACCAGACACATACGAAACATTGCCCTATGGGTATAAAAAAGCCAGAACAGAATAACAGCCATATTTTTCCCTAATCCCACCAACATCACCTTTCAAAGATGGCAAAGAATCAAGACGGTGCACGGGACATGCTTCAACGATGCACGAACGGAGACAAACTCAGATGACATCACCTTGCAGAAACCAGTGGAGAAAAAAAAAGGAATTCAGGTACGTCACATTTGCTTTTCTTTTTCTCACCTCACTCTCTCTTGATCAGTTAGTTCGATGTTAATAATCTGTTTTTCTTCTTTCACAGGAAACAAAATAAATATTACCATGCATATTCATATGTTTTATTTTCTCTTTACAGAATTTGTACCCGTCACGGACACGTCTTCCTTTGAAGAAAAAGAAATTCTGTATTCTATTTCACATGCTAAAAATAAATGTACAAAAACATGATTCTGTATTTTATTTCACATCCTAAAATCAAATTCTTTTCCTGTACTGCGATTTCAATTTCTTTTTTCTGAATCAGTTTACCGATAAAATAAAATTTCTAAAAAATGTTTTATGAAAAAAAAATCAAACTAAATTTTTCTTTTAGAACTTTTTTTTTCGTGTACGAAATAAAAAAAATTGTGTACAAAATAAAACTCTGTTTCAGAAAATTTTTAGTGTACGAAACAAAAACTGATTCAGAAATTTTTTGTGTACAAAACAAAAACTGTTTCAGAAAAAATTTTTATGTACAATCAAAATTCTGTTTCAGAAAAAAATGTTTATGTACAAACAAAATTCTGTTTCAGAAAAAAATTTTGTGTACAAACAAAAATCAGTTTTCGTCACGAAACTGCTCCGACTAAATGAATCGATTCATTCTGATAGTGTTTGCAACACTGGAAAATTTCGGTAAGTATCGCTCAGGCACTGAGTTACAGCGAACACAACTAGATTCGAACCAACATCCTTAAATGTCTGATTCATCTCAAAATACAGCCAACTAAACAATAAGATTATGTGTATACGTTTTAATGCCAATGCTTAGCACTGAGTCAGCAAGGTTTTCTTCAAGGTCCAAGTCGCACACGAAGTAAAAAGATGACAACACAGATCTTCTATATTTCTATATGAAACATAAACCTAGTGTAAACTGCTCGCACTGAAATGTGTAATGTAACTTAATCTGTTTAAATCTTCTCGTCTTCTTTTCATACGCGAAACTGTTCGCACTGAATGGAGTACGATGGCTCAGCGCTTGTCTGTAACGTGTGAGTTTCCTGCTTCAATCCACAACGAAGTAAGTTCATGTTTCCTCCTATCATTTCTCATCATCGTTTCAAGGGGACGTTAACATTTCCTGAAACTAACACCAAGAATTAAACTCGGGACCATTGCATAGTAATCAACACACGTGTACGGTCGCTTAGCGCTTGTCTCTACTGTATGAGGTCCCTGCTTCAATCCTCAGTCAAGTAAGTTCATGTTTCGTCCTATCATTTCTCACCGTTTTCGCGGGGACGTTAAATTCAACATTTCCAAGAATCAAACTCGGGACGATTCCAAGGTATCCATGTTCACCCCTAAAGCGGAACAAAAATGCCCCCTAAAAGGGAACGAGGTGGACCACTGTATCCATGTTCACCCCTAAAGCGGAACAAAATGACCCCTAAAAGGGAACGAGGTGGACCACCCAAATTTATAGTAATATATATTAGGGTCCAGTACTATGATACCAAATGTTTAAATTTGGCAATTTCTAAAACTTAAGGGCTGGGCCAAGGTATCATTCCCCCCCCAAAAAAAAATTCAAGGGGTGCACAAATGTACCTATGTCTTATAATAGGGGATGGACCCCTATACATGACCATATAACCATATAAGGTAATAGGACCTCATCCATTGGAATAAATAAGGTCCAAAAACCAAACACGTGATACAACGTATTGCTTACGTTTATATTTTGGCAATTTTATACCCCTAAAAGGGAACGAGGTAGACCACCCAAATTTATAGTGATCTATATTAGGGTTTTATACTATTATACCAAATGTTTAAATTGGGCGATTTCCAAAATTTAAGGGGTGGGCCAAGGTACTCCTCCCAAATTTTTAAAGGGGTGCACAAATATACCCATGTCTTATGAAAGGTAATTGACCCTGTATATGCACATATATCCATATAGGGTAATAACACCTCATCAAAAGGGGGATGATAACACCTCATCCAAGAGGATAAATTAGGTCAAAAAACCCCGAAATTTGAATTTTTGGCAATTTTTTACCCATGAAAGGGAACGACATAGACACCCAATACTGATAGAGGTACATACTATGGTCCTAGGCTACCACACCAAATTTTTAGATTTGGCAATTTCCAAAATTTAAGGGGGATGGTCCTAGGTACCCCTGCCAAAATTTAGGGGGGTGGGCCATGGTACCCCTACCAATATCTAAAAGGGGTGGTCCTATGTACCCCTAGGTCATTGACCCCGGGCCACGTAACCCAAAAGAAGGGGCGCCGGGCGCCAGGGGGCGCAAAATTTTGGCGGCGGCGGGCGCCCCCTAGGTCATTGACCCCGGGCCACGTAACCCCAAAAATGGGCGCCGGGCGCCCGGGGCGCAAAATTTTGGCAGCGGCGGCGGGCGCCATGCTCTAGGGGGCGGGAAAAATGGCCTCAAGTCATGCGATTACTACTCACACACTCTCAAAGAAATTCTCCCAAAGAGTACGCGCGCGTTCTTTGGTAACTCACTAACACGCGCGTTCTTTTGTAGCTCACTAACGCGCACTCTTTCGGAAACAGCAGTCGACTCGAGTAAAATTCATCTATGTGGCTGCACATGCAAGACCCCCGAAACAAAGCCATGATAAGCAATTCTATCTGCATTCATGTTTTCTACCATACAACAAGGGTACTGTAGTTAGTTGCTATATCAGAATAATTTCTTAACTAAGAGTACTAAAATATTACATCAAGAATTCAGAAAAGTTATTTTTAGCTGTATTTTCTGTTTGCAGCGAAACGTTAACTTCCCTTTTCTTCGTATCAACTTTCACACAAAGACACGTCAAAGAGCGTAGCAATAATAATTCTGTGTGTTACCAGTTCAGCGTAATTGGCACTGCGCGCTCTTAGGGCGTGCGTACTCTTTGGTAACCCTCCTCTATAACCGGAATCTCACATTAAACTTCCCCTTGTATTTAAGGGCAATGCTCAAACAAACCATTTACAAATTTTACTTTAAGTAAAACATTGTCAAGATATTGACTTCGGGTTAGGTAAACTTAAACCAATTTCTTTCAGAAATAGTAAATTAAAAACACTTATGATACGAGGAATGATATTTCTAGATTTTGTCTTTTTTTAAAGAATTAACTAAATTTTTAACGTGCCACGCACGGTTCTGTTCACTTGTCCGAACGCCACTGTACTGAAAGCATACGTGCGGAAATTGAAATATATTTATATAGTTACCAAGATTATAATCTCGTATTATTTTACATTGCTGGAGGTAGTAATACTAGAAAGGTTTAAAAATGTATCGATTTTATTCTACGTAACAGCAGACTTCAATCTCGCTCTCTGAAACACAAGCTGTAATGGAGACTGACGCTAGATTTTCCGTTTCATAATGTCTTTTAAATTATACCTATATCGAGATCTCTATGAAGTGCATTCAAGGTACATGCAGCACAAATTAAATTCTTTTTTACTACAATTCACAAGCAAAGTGTGTGAGTCTTAGCATATAAATGATTGAAATCACGCAATTAAACAAATCGCGCCCCTGGAATAATACTGTCGTAACTCGAAATGGCCCAGGTTACAGCTTAATCAAAAAAAAAGTTTTTGATAAGAATACTGAATAGTTTCCTCGGTTTTCAAAGAATTACGCTTAATTTTATAGCCTAATTCTAAGAAGGACGGAAACTATCACAAACAAACCGTCTGTTTGGTTGGTTTGTAACGAGGTATATTTCGAGTTACGATAGTGTTATTCTGGGGTTTCGATTTGTTACCCTCCCTGTTGCTTTAGATAGATCAGTTCCCATTCTAACTATTCCGCCGTTTGTTGGATATTAATAAACACTATTTTGTTTCAAACATTCTTTCCGGGAAGCGTTGGCTTATTTGATCCACCATATGTATAACTGGCCTCAGTAAAATAGATGTGTAAGTTTCAGAAATAGGGTTGGTGAAGTTTTCCTCCGAAAACGTATTTTATTTCGGGTAAAACAAAACAAAAACAAAAAAAAAAACAAAAAAAAACAATAAAACCCACTTCAAAACCTATAGATCAGACTACAACAAAGATCTTACTTTGATTCGAGCATTTTCTCATAAAGCCGGTACCTATACCGTGTATAGTTTGCAGTACATGTACAACTCGCCATCTATTCAAGTAAAGAAATGTAGAGCGTAGACCCTCTATGCTTATCTCAACACGTCCATTCAAAACAGATCTATATAAAAGGGCCATCTTGTGGTGAAAATTAAAGCTCTATAGAAATACGTTACGTTAAGCCGAGTTCATTTTTTTTAATCGTCTGGCGACGTTTTTGTCCGATTTGTCACAACCAATAGCTCACAATCCCCGAAGTACGTTTACACAAGTAGAAAGCTCTTACAGGAGAAAAAACTCAATATAATTAGCTTTTAATTGAAATTATCTCGTTTTTTTCTACATTTTTGCCCCTTTAGAGGAGGGTTTCATCCCCTCCCTCTTGTTCGATTTTATTGCCCAACGAACCTGACCTGTACTTTGAACCAATAAACAATCTGTGAAAGTTCCATTTGAAACGGTTAAGGTGTTCGAAAGTTATCGTGAGACATACAGACAGACAACACACATGCCGAGTAAGTCTGATCTGGACCTCCTCTTTGCTTCGGTCAAAAAGCAGCAAGCAAACCCTTGCATTGTGAAATCTTAATTCTAAGTGTCAATGGTTGATATTTAGAGTGATAATGAATTTTGTTAGTTACTTACATTGTATTTACGAGTCACCATTACGCAGTGTTGGGTTAGGTACTCATTTTCTGTACCTAGGTACAGGTACTGCCCAATAGTTTTTTTTTCTTCATTCATAAAATAATACGTGATGAATTACAGGTTGTGTACATCACAATAAAATAGAAGGTTTATTTAAGCGAACTTAAATTCGTTAATATTCTTTAACAACGCTAGAGCTGCTTGTTTTTAACCAGTAACCGTTTTCTCCAAATAACATTTAACTAGTTATACGCATTGTAACACCAAACTACTGTATAATAAAATTCGAGAATAAGTCATTATTTTAAATATTCTTTTCTATATAAATGAACTGACTCTTCAATGTGACCGAGGTGTTCATTTTTCCTCGACCTCACTCAACCTCACGCTCTGGCTAAGCGGTTAGCGTACGCGCCTTTGGCGCGGGAGACCCGGGTTCGATTCCCGGCGGGAGCTCATGTGGTTCGGATTCCACGTTAATCAGTAGGTTCACGTCTCATATAGCCTCGCTGCTGAAAAGGGACGTTAAACGCAAAATCAACTCAACTCAACCTCACGCTCACGGTAGGAATGGAATTCGACCTCACGTTCATTCAAACTCACCTGAACTCAAGATCACTCGACCTCACGCTCACAATAAGAAATGGAATTCGAACTCACTCGAACCTCACTCTCAAGCTGTGAAGTTGAAGTTGACATTTCATATGTGTAAAAGTTCTTGCAGTGTTTAGTATCTTCTATACCTTCTAAGTAAGGAGGTATCGGTACTTGAAGGTCCTTCTCCATAATTCAAGTTTACGTGGTTGCGATGGTATTAACAGTACACTTGGTAACATCGGAAATTTCAGTGTCGACGAAGATCGATTCTTTTCGATTTCGATACATACACCAGGAGGTGTGCAAATAAGGCTTCCCGTAATAAAGCATCCTTTGTGTAGAGAAATCAATTAACACGATTGTATATAATGACAAATAGTTTTTTTTAATAAGTACCATTTATTTTCAAAGAAAAAAATAATTTTAGAATTACTCGTAATTTAACGGCTAATAAAATAAGGCCAAAAATGGTATAAGTGTTTCATAAAATAAGCTATATTTAAGGCTATAAACATTTCGTAGATTTGTATGGCTAAATGCCTCTCCAAATAGGCTAGATTCAGCCAAAATAGGCTAAATTGGCATCACTGGAGCAATGTTTCTTTCGAAACAGCGAAAATCAATTAATGTGCCAGATTATTGGTTTAAGAAAAGGTGGCAGAAATCAGAGAGAGATAGCTAACATCTTGAACATATGCAGAAACGAAACAAGTTCCCCATCGTAAGTGTCGCGGGTGAAAACGTGCTCTTTGCAATTGTGTTATTCGCCGGTTGGTGAACCTTTCAAAAGTGAATAGAAGGGCTACAGAAGAGAAGTAGAAGATCGTTTGGGCGAACAATTCTCTATAGCAACAATAAAATGAATACTCATCGAAGTGGGCAGAAGGTCGCGCGTTGCTGCCCTGAATGCATGGCACCAAAAGTGCAAAAGGAAAACGGATCTCACATCATTTGGTATTGTATGGCAACCAAAGGGACCGACAAGATAGCCATGGTGGATGGTACTGTAAATATGGATAGATACTTGAATTTGATGGAGGAATATATGATTCTGTCAAAGACGAAATTACTAGGAAGAGAGAAGACTTGGTTGTACGAACAAGATAATTAACTTTGTCATGTCTCCAGAAACTCTAAGAAGTGGCTTAACGAGATGAAAATTCCTCTGCTGGAATGGCCAGCACAATCGCAAGATATGAAGCTAATTGAAGATGTATGTGACTTGAAGAACCGAGAGTTAGCAGAAGGAAGATTGGCACTGTGCTGGAGCTCCGTGGAGCGGTTGCTTAAATTTGGGAAAACATAAGGACCAAAAAAGACCTTTTGAGGAATTGAGTAATTTAAATGTCAAAACGTGTAAGAGCATTGTATATACAACGCAAAAGGTGGGCCAACAAAGAATTAATAAGGTACATGAACAAAAATTAATAGCTTTGACAGCTAAACAAATTATGAAAAACAAGGAAATATAGTGAAAACGTGCACTTTTACAGGTTTTGCAGAGGTATAAAATCCCTGTTTTAAGACATCACTTGAACATAAGATCTTCATGGAAGCCAAGTTTATTTTTGTTTTTATCATACTTTCTTAAGGAGAAATTGTATATTTTTGTTTAAAAGAAACATGTGTCTGTGTCGAAGATGACAAGAGTTTGTTAATTTTCGACAAATTGTCCAAAAGTGAAAATTCTCGTTTAAAGTCGGAAAACCCGCCAAAAACAATTCAAAATAGTGTTTTCTTATATAACTTCTTCTTTCAGAATATGTAATTATTTTCTCAACCAAACAACAAATATGACTGTAACAGTCGAAAAGCATGTTTTTATAAGGATGGTCTTATATTTTTGAGCGCTACAGTACTATCGATTGCACTATGTTTAATCTAGTGTTTTCTGGGGCGAGGGCTATCTTCACGTTAGCCACCTCAAACTTTTTTTGCTTGTAGCGTCCAAACTATTGAATCACTAATGTTGAGAGCTAGTGCTCTAAGAAGCACTAATGAAGCACTAACGATTGCATTTGAAAAGATCACTAATGTTTTAGAATTTGACTGGAATTTGACCCAATGAAGAATTCCCCATGTATTTCTTATGGGAATTTCGTGTAATACAATTAGGCATATCTATACTAATAGTGAAGCACTAGACGAAACTATTAGTGTTTTCTAGATGCACTAACGATAGACTATCGATTGCACTAGGTTTCATCAATAGTGCTTTCTTGGCGGGCTAAAGCTTTTTTGCTTTTAGCGTGCAAATTATCGCAGCACTAATGTTGGGAATTGGTGTTCTAAGAAGCAGTAATGATCGCACTAGAAGATATCATTAGTGCTCCTATAGGAAGGACAATTTGACGGAGGTTAAAATGCACCCATGAAAACATAAACTCGGGGAACAAAGACCCGGGTTCAATTCCCGGTGGGAGCTCATGTGGTTTGGATTCAACGTTAACCAGTATGTCCCGTCTCATATAGCCTCGCTGCTGAAAGGGGCGTGAAACTCAAGATCACCTCACCTCAAAGAAGCATAAAGCGATTTAATAGTAAATTTTTGTCGCTATACGTGAGCGTGAGAAGGGCACTGAGAACAAAATAAAATACTGTACCTAGTATATCCTAATTGAAATAATTCTTTGAAATGAAACAGAACTTTATTGAATGTTGCAATTTAAGACCTACACTTTATATATAGTTTTTTTAAAAGAAAAAAAGTTTTTTCTTAATATAAACACGTTAGTATGTTTAACACTGCGGAGCAATTTTAAAAAGAAGAAAACTTTCAAAAGTATGAAGCTTAGAAACTACTCATTTCGAAGATAAAGATAAGTTATATCAAAGTGTCTGTAGCAATAACATTTGTATTTAGAAAACTGAACAAATTCCACACGTAAAACTTACTCCTGAAAGTTAATAGCATAGACTGTGAAATTACATGCTTCCTTTTCCGTATATTTTAATGAAATTATAATGTCTGGAAAGAGAGAAACTTTTTGTAGTTGTTTCAGCACCATGAAGATGAAAGGACTGAATTTACTTCGTGCGCTGTTAGTAGTGCTTGTAATAGAAGGCCGTTTGATATTCACTGGCGCAAAACCTGCTTATCATTTTGTGACGAGAAGACTTAGTTCTACAATGGAGCCAGCACAACGGATAGTTTTTGATCCTGGTGCTACAGATTCACGGTATTTTCGGACTATTTCTTACCAACCGCCTCCTCCGGTTGTGTACTTATTTCTTCCGCAACGGGTAAGTCCATCAAAAGCTTCTCCTCCTACGAAAAAAATCGAGAAATTGCAAAGGAAAGAGAAAATAAATGAACTGGACATTCTTCAATCTCGCTTGGTGCTGTTTGATCAACCGAGTACTAGTAAAGTTTCTCCAAGAAATAGTGAAAAATCAGTCGCACTTCAGTTACGAAGCTATACAACTACATGTCCAAAATTGAGAGATACAGTGCAATTACATTGTGAGGCAATTACTAACTCTACAGATCCTTTGGTAAGTGAAAGTAGATTGTATTTATAATTTAAGTAAGATTTTTACTAATTAAATATCTTGTGTTTATTTTCAAAATTTTAATTTTGCATAACTTTTGGCTATTTACTTATTTTCAGTGGTGTATTGGAGAAAGGAAAATTATAATCACTTAATAAGGAAAGATGAATTAAATTTTTAGTAGTTCCACGTCCCATATAATTGTTCTCCGGAAGCTAAAGGAGACAAATAGTTATTATATGCAATCGTATTAAGATTAACGAAATTATAAGGAGAAAATTAGGGAAATACCACGCATAAGATTATATTTGCCGCAGACACAAATAGCCTAGAATTGATCCAGGGAAAACTGTCCTTCGTGCTGAGGGGCCGCGGTGGCTCAGTTCACCTCTGGTGCATGGGGTCCCGGGTTCAAACCCTGCTCCCGGCAAGTGAATTTTGTGGTGGACAAACACCGTGTGCGTGGGTTTTCTCGGGTTCTACCGTTTCCTCCCACTTTCTTCATTTCAATCATTTCTCATAATCACCGTCTCCTTTAGCCTAACCGGCATAACCGTGGGACGTAAAACTCACAGATTTCATTTCATTTTTCCTTTGTGCTGGCTCCAAGTAAAAGAATAAAATGACTGTAACATACATATGTGAATGTCATTTTAAAATGAAAATTGCAGCTGGGTAAGAGGAACCGATATAGTTTCAAGTGTGAACACTCTTATTCAAGTGAGCACAACGAGTTTCTGTCACTTGACTCGAATGATATTGTGTGTCTATCCGTTTGTTGTTACGATAACTCTCGTAAAATAAATTCGGTTGTGATGAAACTTGCATGTACACTCATGTCCAAAATGATTGTCGCATATCTATAACTGTCTTCTTGTAAGAATATAATTTGATAATGATTTTTCAGGGTACTTTTAATACTGATACTATGTGTATAATCGGGAAATGTATATTTGTGGTAAATTTCATAGGAAAATAATTATAAATACGAAAATTAGAATGAGTAAAAAAAATGTTGCTAAATTAACAAGAATTTTTTATTTTCGTTTTATTGTTCTTATTTACTGCTCTTTTGATATGAAATTTTCCACATACATGTCTTTGCCGATTATACACATACTAACATTATAAGAAATACCGGGCGAATTCGACATCAAATTATATTCCTACAGCAACATATTTATAGACATGCGACACTAATTTTGGACATGAGTGTACCTTTCTCAAACCTTCCGAAATAAACCTATTGCATGGAATCTCAACCCATAAATAATAAAGGATGAACCTCTTTGTAAGTATAATCATATGCACACAACAAAATTCTGCACCGTAAATTACGTAAATATTGCTTGATTTTAACGTAATTTCTTTAGGACATTCATCCTCACAGCTTGAGGTAAATATTCCAAGAATAAAAGCCTGCAATTATTCCCCTCCCCAGGGGTTATCAACCTAATTCCTATCACCATCCCCATTTTATTACATCCTCTTTCCAGCGATCTTATAATTTCTGGTTTGTAACAAGCTTTTGTGGGACTTGTAATATACCTATTGCGGATATCTCACGATATCCATCTATTTATATAATAGTAGAATCCATTTCTTGTATATAGTGGATACAGTACCCTCTTTAAAAGTAATGAATTAAAAGCAAACTTGGTCAGTTCATTCATATTACGAATATCGAATCCGATCCGTCATACTGAGGTTGTTTGAAAATTTTAAAACTTTTTAAGTCCTTTAATTTTGGGTCTTATAATAACTAGGAATGCAATGGATATACCCGATTGCAATGAAATGAGCTGAGCGAGCTTAAACTACGTAATCAGGAAGCGTTTTTCGGTGATTATTCCTCGATGGTACATCGGATGTTTGATTTCGACCTATGTTGTCACTCAGCACGACATACTCTATCAGCGTGCTAAGTTTGGTTGAGATCGGCCAAACGGTCTAGGAGGAAGCGTTTTTCGGTGATTATTCCTCGATGGTACATCGGATGTTTGATTTCGACCTATGTTGTCACTCAGCACGACATACTCTATCAGCGTGCTAAGTTTGGTTGAGATCAGCCAACGGTCTAGGAGGAGTTCGCGGACAACCAAACGGCTAACCCGAGTATAAGAGCTTCGCTTCGCTCAGCTCAAAAAAAATAAAGTGATTTCTAATTTTCGTTAAGTAAAACTTGGATAGTTGTTTAAAAAGTTATTGAGTATTTTAACTTTCGAGAGACCGCCACTTTGAGTTACCTCATATTGTTGTGTATGTGTTCAGTATCACTAAAATCTGTTAAAAGCAACTTGCTTACATTTAAAAATTACGGAACAATTAAAATCCCACACTAAAAATCTATCTTCCTTGTGGCCAGCTTGCTGGAAAAACAGCAAGTATGTATCTATTCTTACAGTACGTATAAAAATAAGATTATGCCTATCAGAACAAAATTCAAAATAATATTTGAAAATATTTTCCAGTAAGTCCTTTGCACCCAAGGTTAATAGGCTTTGCACCCTTCAAAAACAAATCGTGTAACTTGATGTTGTATCACTGCGCGCACGACTATTTGCTGATTGGTGAACAGGAAATTCTTTCGTCTGTTTCACGCAATATTTCTGCTGCAGCACGTGCAATGTATTTCTGTTACTGCTATGTGCATTACTCGTCCCACTCTAACACCATTGCCGTGATATAGGGCAACATACCCAATACTATATAATCCCCCCCTCCTTTAAGAGCAAGTGAACATTGTTATTTTTCTCCAAACTGTAATTATAGATGAAATTACAATGAGTTATGTCAAATTATCAACTGAACGTTAAAGAGATGGCGCTGGTATGTTACAGTAAGCATATTTATAATTATGGGAGATTATTTCTTTTTCATCTATTACCTAAATCATTACGCATATCCATGAAAAACAGATGGTACTTTTCCCCCTTAAGTTCAATTTATTGATGTGCTTTCTTACATTGTATAGCATGCGAATGTACTGTATATACAAATACTAACTTCAGTAGTACAAAGTAAGTAAATTCAGGGGTGGATAACTTAACGTAACTGTAACGTAACGAAAATAGCTCTCTGTAACAAAATTATTGGTTATTTCATTTCGGTGGGTACAAGACATAACACACATTTTCGTTATGAGGCAGTAACGTTATTCAAGCATGTAACGTTTTTGTACCGTAACTAATTGAAGGAACAAATCTGTTTCTGGTATGCTTTATCACTCTTCTGACCAGAAAATCCAGCTTTTGTACAATCCGCGGCAAAAAACCTGCAACATGAACATATAAGTTTATTGTGAAATGAAGAAGTCTTTTGCTCCAAAATAAATGTGCACGGGAGGAGGCCGAGGTTTATCCTGGCGTGATTCGTTCCACTTAGACGTTATGTTCTTTCCCTGTGCTGTAAGGCGTAGCTTCACAATAAACTTACATCCTCATGTTGCAGGTTTTTTGCCGCGGATTGTACCACCAGAATGAGATTCTTTTTTATGCGGGTATCTAATGGAACGAAAATGTGCGGAACAGAAGCTATTTCGTTACAAAGACTATTTGCCACATGAGTAACACAGTTGATCAGACAGGTTTGGTAAAGGTATTGTGTTCATCGGTTACAGATCTTATCAGATCTTTGGAGAGTTCCTTGGGCATGGTTTCAATTGTATTGTTCTTCAGAGGGTCACATTGAACTTCGTTCTTCAGGTGGTGAAGCAGAAAGAAATTTCACTTTCATATGTTGTTATTGCAAATCTAAAGCAGTAGGGAGAAAAAAGAACTTGATCGATTTCTGTGAATATCACAGGAAAAAGTCAGTCACAACACAGATGGAACCGTGGAAGGGGCAGCAGGGTCGGGGGGAAGCATAGAGTGAGCCAAAAGTAGCAAAGGGGAGGGAAAAATAGACAATGTCTTTCATTCTTCATCTTGCTTTGTTTTCATAGCGCTCTTCGCTGTCCATAACAAGAGTAGGATTATTTGATGTAAGACCTGTTCCATGAATGGGGGCGCAAGCCTGTGAAAATCATATTATTATTATTATTACTAAAACAAAACTTCACAGTTTTATACAGCCCACAAAATAGCTAGAAAATTGCGTGATGCATGATCACGGGCAGTGGCGTAGGGAAGGGGGGCCCGGAGGGGCCGGGCCCCCCCCAAAGAGGTCCGACAATGTACTTTGGTACTTTGATGTTTGTAATTTTTTATATATTTTTATGTTTATATATTTTTTGTTTGTAATTTTTCTATATGTACCTATAACAGCACTTGCCCCCCCCCAAAACACACATCCTGGCTACGCTACTGATCACGGGGTATTTCAGCGGAGTTTGCTGATTCTTAATCCAGGCAGATCCCCAATTGGTTCACTATATTGAGTAAAGATTATATATATATATATATATATATATATATATATATATATATATATATATATATATATATATATATATATATATATATATATATATATATATATTATTTCTAACGAGCGTAGGCTAGTGGTTAGCGTTCTTCCTTCGCAAAAGGGAGATCCTAGGTGCAAAGCTTGTGGCTTGCTATCCTGACTAGTTACACCAGTTTTTTCGCGGTTCCACAAGGTGAATGTCGGGATGTTATCTTTAAGCATAAATCCTGCCTGATTTTCTTCTTTACTTTTTCCACTATTGATGTTAAAATATTCTGTTGTAAATTGGCCTTAGAGGCTGTATTTGAAATATTGTTACATAAATAAATGAATGTTTAGAGCACACCAGGCACGCGTCCATTTTTTTTTTTTTTTTTTTTTATGGATTTAAAGATTTTTGGGGGGTCTTATACGTATATTGTAGTATTTAACCTGTGCTATTCAACATCTGAAAAGACTAAGTAATTGTCAATTAGTGCCTCCTATTTCTCAGAAAAAATGATAGTGCTAGAGATATAAAATACAATTTTTAGGCCATATCATTCATTTCGATATGAAACAAATATACTTGTGTTAAGAAAGTTCACAAACATTCGTCGACTTACGAAGTTTAGTGAGGGCGGGGAATCTGAATTCGGTAGACCCCACGTAGCTCCTGGTTTCAATTCTCAGTAGGAGCTAAAGTGTTACCCAGCATCTTGAGACAATGGGAAAACTTCCTAAGTTAAGACTACGGTAGACTAGCGGAATCTGGTTACGTGCTATGTGTCTTCCTTTCACTTGCAGCAATAATGCTATTGTTTAGGGTTAAAATTCATAAAGTATACTGCGGGGGAAGGGGGGGTAAATTCAATCCCATGTTGCAAGTTTACACATGTACATGGAAATCAAAATTTCAATTTAAACTATGTAAAATATTTTTATGACAAAAGTTGGTGTATACTATATTTACTTTATGACATCTTGTATATCCCTCAATTTTAGGTTAAAATCTGCCAAGAATAAAAGTTTAAGTTCACCTTTCTCCATATTTTTTAAAAAATATATATGTATGGTCAACGATAATTTTCGTTAGAAAGTATTCGATTTTGGGATAATTTGGCGTACTTTTATTTGAGGCTTCCCGATTTTTATTCCCTCTGCTCTGAGTTGAAAGCAATAAGAAATAAATTAGTGGGTTTACCCTCCTAGTCCCCGTGCATTTCTTTTAGAGTTCAATGGTAAATTTTCTATAATTCATTCGGTTTTGATACAATATAATGTTTTTCTTCACTCTTTCCATAATCCCCAGTGCTTGGAATTAAAATCACTCAAGAATGAGCGGTGAATTCAACCCTCTTCCCCCTGAACTTAAAAAATATTTTTCTCGATAATTTCCGTTACAACTACAGCGAGAAAAAATGAGTGATACGTAAAATTGTATGTTACATTTGTATTATCCTGTAGTTTTGGACTTAACGTACAGCAAACGTATAGCTGAAAACGCATGTTTTATAATACTTTCTGCATAAGTATTCCAATTCCATCTGTACGTACTTTCCGTGTGAAACAATATAGGCTATCAGGATCTCACATGCAATTGGATGTATATAACATATAGCTGACGAAGATAACATACATATATGTATATTATAAGGAAGACTATTAGATATCCCACATCGTGCAACGGCATGATGTAACATCTAAGGGCAGGGCCTATGTAGCATACGGATAACGTTTGTTCCCTACTGATTTCTGTAGTAAGCAAGTGGATTCCGTATATTTGTACAATATACCGCTGTCCGGAGAACGAATTTTTCTCAGTGTATGGGTAGTGGATCTGAAAAGGAAGGGGGGCCGCGGTGGCTGAGTGGTAGAGCGTTCACCTCTGGTGCTTGGGGTCCCGGGTTCGATTTCAGCCTCCGCCAAGTGAACCTTGTGGTGGACAAACACCGCGTGTGTGGGTTTCTCGGGATTCTCCCGTTTCCTCCCACTTTCTTCATTCCACCATTTCATTCATTACTCATCATCACCGTCTCCTTTAGCCTAACCGGCATAACCGTGGGACGTAAAACTCAAAGATTTCATTTCATTCTTTTTCTGAAAAGGAAGGGGGTTTGCATGACGTCATGCCATCCCCCGAGCCCATCTTTGCCCATTTTAATTTTTTTTAGGAAGTGGGGAATGTCATAGATATTTTTTTTGTGTGGGGTAAGGCGTTTAGTCGCCTTCCCCGGTTACAACTTTTCGATTTTAGTGTAATATGCCGTATATTTTCCTTAAGGCTTCCTAATTATTCACTCGAGCTCCTCCGTGGCTAAGCGGTTAGCATACGCGCCTTTGGCGTGGGTGACCCGGGTTCGATTCCCGGCAGGAGCTCATGTGGTTCGGATTCCACGTTAATCTGTAGGTCCACGTCTCATATAGCCTCGCTGCTGAAAGGGACGCTAAACTAAAAATCAACTCAACCTAATTATTCACTCTAAGAAGATATAATATTTGAAATAATTTGAATGCAATTTGTTTTAAAATCCTCATATATGCCTTCTCCATCTAAATGAGGCCCCCCATTTTACAGAGAAATCGGCGCCCTTGTATACATGCGCGGATCCGAGGGAAGGCTATAGGAGCTATAGTCCCCCCTTGACGATCAGGTATACACTGGTTAAAATGGGCTTCAATTCTGCTTTACACTGGATAAAGCTGCAAGCTATGGTTTATCCCCTCCCTTGTTCATATCCTGGAACCGCCTCTCTCTCTCTTTATATATATCTTTTTGGCATTATGTTTCTGTTTGGGGATTAAAAGAAAGCAGAGCTTTGTAAAAGCATGATTTTCTGAAGGTTGAAGGAAAAGAATTCACAAAGCAAAATAATATAACTTTTTTCAAGTAAGTAAGAAAACATAAGGCAAGGTGAGAGAAGGACACTTTTGTCCTGCATTCCACTTGCATCCCTGTTTAAAATATTTCGGCCAGTAGTTACTGAAAAAGAAGATACAACGTACAAGGGAAGTCGAGCCGACACTGTCGTCGACCGAGCCCAGAGATGGAAACCAAATTTGATTTAAATCTGACCAATAGTTACCGAGAAATAAAGTACCACATACAAACAGAGCCGAACCGAGCCTATCCTTTACCGAGTCGGCCACCAAGTATATAGATGTTTATACTTTGGACAATGGGCTATCTGCGCACCAAATTTCGATGATATTTGGCCAGTAGTTACGGAGAAATAAAATAGAACATACAAGGAAAGCCTAGCCGAGCCTGTCGCCGACCAAGCTCGGCCATCACATGTAGAGATCTTTATTCCTTAGATGATTGGGTACTTGTACATCTAATTTGGTTTAAATTTAGCTGGTAGTTACCGAGGAATAAAGTACTACATACACATATACTTAATTACATCTGCAGTAAAACTACAAGCCCCCTTATGCTTACTAAGGAAACTAAAAAGAAAAGTTCTAACATTACAAATGGAACATACTTCATGTAAGCAGAATCCACTTTCAACATTACAACACTAATGGGGAGAGATTGAGCCCCCCTGACTACGCCACTGCACTTTTGAGACACTTGAGAGCTATTCGATTGGAGCAAACTGCTTTCATCTATCTTTTACCGCTCTTGCTCTATGTAGACCAATATTTACTGAAACGAAAAATTATAGTTGAATGAACCACTTCCGGTTTTAGTAGAGAGTTAATAATATAGATTAAATATGTTCTTGCGAAACAGAAACCCGAATCTTAATACGTATTAAGTTTTTCGATCTATGATGATCAATGATCAAACCGGAAATGGTTTATTTAAACCACTTTCGGTTTGAGAAGACTATTTTAATAACAAACTCACTTCCTAATTCTTGACTCTTTGTATTTTTTTAAAAAATTGGTGATGATCCATGAAATACTTTATTTATTTATTTATTTATTTATTTACTTTTTGTCACACACGGACACACGCGAAATATATAATGGAGTTTTGACAAACGAAACTCTAGTTATTAAAAAAAAACACAACAAAAACTTGATTTTTCCCATCCCTGCACACAATTAATCCGTTCTAACCACAGAAACATCATACTATGTGTGTTTTTGTGATAAATATTATAAAATGAAAAGAAATCTATCCTTCCAGAAAACAAAAGAAATAGGCAAATATATAAGAAACATTTAAGACTTTTTTTGGTTGTACATTTGTGAGTGGAAGAGATTAAAGCTACTGCTTCGAAGGAGAATCCATCCGTTCAAGCAACAAAAAATGTAGAAAAGCAATTGGAAAGACATTCCATACTGAGGTTTCAAAGATCATTATCTTTGTTCTACGAAGTATTTTGTTGACACGTGAATCATACCAACATACGCCGAAAAAGCACATTCAGATAGTTGCGTCGTAAAGTTTTGGGAAATCAGTAGGAGGTGGGGGGTGGGAGTGGGAAGGGAGACTGCTCAAGGCATAAATGATTATGAAACTGGAGGGGTAGACACGGGTTTCACGTTTCAAATTGTCATAATACATCCCTCCTCAGCATTTGTTCTTCAAAGAATGTCATCCATGAGGTTTGCAAGTGATCTTTTGACTCTTTACCTGCAGTAACTCAATACGGAAGAATGCATTACAATTAATCCAAGTAATTAGGTGCAAAATTGTGACAGTTATCTGAATTGTATTACTCTTTGGCAACAGTGTTGGTAGTAACGTAACGCAAGTAACGCGTTACTTTTTAAGTAACGTTTCCTAGTAACACGTTACATTTTTCCCAAAGTAACTGTAACGGTAACGCGTTACAAATTTTTAAGTAACGTACCTAGTTTGCGTTACTTTTTTCGCGTTACATTTCGGATGAGTAACTACAATATATGTATTTTTTTTTCGGAAACAAATGTTTCTTTCCTGTAAGTGAATTTCTGAGAATGAAACAATCGAGCATGAAGTACGTATGTCAGTGACCAACAGTCACAGACACACAGAGAAACAGATAAGTTCGTAGTGCCATTTGGTGTTTTTTGAAGATGAGAACAGCCTTAGGGAAATCACGTGTACTGATTGCAAACACCTGGAAGATTTTGTTGTAGGTTTTGACAGCTCCAAATCAATACATTCAGTGAGTGAATTAGGAGTGCAATGATACCGGTAGTCTATTTTACTTTGATTGGTGTTTGTATAAAGATGGAGAACGAAAATATTTTACCGTTCGAACATTTGAAAGAATACTTTTTGCTTAAGAGCTGAGGATGATGGTGGACAGAATTTAAAAGTAAAGTGTCTGAAGTGCCCCGGTGGAAAATATTTATCAACTAGGGTGCCATAATTAACGATTTACAGTAAGGTGTTAATATGAATGAACTGTGTTCTGATGAGCAGGCCTACTTTATTACTAGAAAATAGTTTGCTGATGGTATATAATATTGGAGTCCTTTCAGATCAGTTTGCTTATCCTAGAGTCCCGTTGATTCTAGAGTAGTGTAATGTTTCTCTATATTCTTTATTTTTAATTTTACTTAACAGCATTGGTATTATTATATGGACGGACTCAGGGTAAAAGGTAACAAGTCATTTTTATTCATTTTTCAGGAGAGTCATCTTATTCCCTTTTACCCAGTGTGGATTCCATTGTAGCTTAATTATTCCCTTTTGCACGTCCCTTGTACCTGTTTTTGGTCACGTTTTTTACATAGGGCTTTTCATACAAAAAAAAGCGCCATTTAAAATATTACAACTCTGTGTTAAGAACCGAAAATTGAAAAAAAGTGACTTGTTGCCTTTTACCCTGAGTCCGTCCATATAATTAGTTTAACAGAATAATAATAAGCAACCATTTTTTCTAACGCATAGGGATGAGCACGAGTCAAGCTAAAATTCGACTCGACTCGAATTCAAGTCGAGTTTTGAGCAGGGTGGATTGATTTAAATTAGTCTGATTTAAATCACGATTTTAATCAAGATTTAAATCACTTGATTTTTTAAATAAAAATCGTTGATTTAAATCAAATTCCGAAATGAATTAATTTAAAGTGAAAGTAAGTAAAATCCCGTTTGTCTTCTGTTATTTCGATTATGGAAGATAATAATCATAATACAATGAGACTCAAATGTATGTAAGCACAGTATGAAAACGAGTACTATGTAGGGAACGATCAGGGAAAATCCCGTTTGAACGGGTTACGGGTGAACCCTGCTTTCTTCTCTTTGTAACACAGGGTTTTATAATTTCTATTCCAACGGGGAAATCACCATGGACATTTAAGATGAAAACTCTTTTGTGTGCACGTCTATTTGTTTGTTTCCAGATAATAGGGGCTTATTTAGAGGGGTCCGATCCCCTCTCCGAAACAAACAAAAAAAATGGATTTTAAAATTTTGGGCGAAATTTATGTACTAAATACATAGAAGTTCCTCGGGATCGTAATACGACAAATTTTGGATGCATTAAAATATCGAATAATACTTTTGATAAAGTGGATTCTTGACCCCATTGCAGAACATGCCGCGATCTGCGATGTGATCGCAGAAAATTTGCCGCGCCTATGCAGGAAAATTTGTCAGAGGAAATAAAATAGCCAACAGAAAAGTATAAAAATGTGCCTGCAATGTATAGATGTCTTAAATGTACGAACAACTCGCATTTGAACTGTTTTTCACGTCACATAAAGCATATTTTTAACAATCACAAGTGTTTCTTCTGCTGGAACTGATCATCTTGATTTTTTTTTTTTATTTTGGAATTCCTGCAGAAAATTTTTGACGTACAAACGCTCATCGCATAAAGACAAAGGAAATTCTGCCATCGGCTAATATATAGGATCAGAAAACGATATTCACGAAGAAATTAAATATCGACTAAAAGCAGGGAATTCGTGTTATTATTCAGTTCAAAATCTTTTATCGTCGCGAATTGTGTCGAGGAATTTGAAGCTTTAAAATATATAAAACGATAATTATGCCTGGTGTGCTGTATGGTTGTGAAACATGGTCACTTACGCTGAGGGAAGAACGCAGACTGAAAATATTTGAGAATAAAATCCTGAAACGAATATTCGGAACCAAAAGGAACGGAAATGAGGAATGGCGAAAACTTCATGATGAGAAACTGCATAATTTATACCGTTCACCAAACATTGTTAGGGTCATCAAATCTTGGAGGCTCAGGTGGGCAGGACATATAGCGAGAATGGAAGAAAGTAGGAACGCTTTCAAAGTTTTAATTGGAAGTCCAATCGGAAAACGACCATTAGGAAGACCTAGGCGCAGATGGAAGGACAATATTAAGATGGATTTCGCAGAAAGAAGAATACAAAATATAAACTGGATTCAGTTGACTAAGGATAGAAGTCAGGAGAGCTTTTGTGAACATGGCATTGCACCTCCGGGTTCCATAGGTCATAGAGTGAGTTAGTTAATTTTAGGCGAAGTTTATGTACTTTATATGTATTTCG
The DNA here is from genome assembly GCF_964235325.1 of Thermobia domestica. Classification (NCBI taxonomy): domain Eukaryota; kingdom Metazoa; phylum Arthropoda; class Insecta; order Zygentoma; family Lepismatidae; genus Thermobia; species Thermobia domestica. Next base: position 193,721,443 of record NC_137458.1, on the reverse strand, counting down.
TGCCGCTAGCTAGTTGCAATTGTTTAAAAATATGCCCCTGCCAAATATCAGTAACTTTCGTGAAAAGAAAAGTGTCATGTTGATATACATTGCTGTACTTTTTCCTTGATGCTTAAGAAACATTATTTGGGATTGAAATAGGTTAACGACTGGGAATTAATTCAAAATTAAAACCCAATACTTTCACTTAAATGGCATAATTAACATTTAATACTAATTTCTAATGTTTTTTCTTCAGTTCGCGACTTGTATTATACGAAGAAAAAGATTTGATTTAAATCAAAAAATCAATTTAAATCAAAAAAATCAACAAAAATGATTTTTTTTTTGAAAAAAATCATGATTTTTTTCCACCCTGGTTTTGAGTCAAGTCATGGGTAGTATCCTCGAGTCGAGATCCGAGCCGATTCAGTTTTTCGCGTCGAGTTTCGAGTCCAGTCGAGTTTATGAATGGCTCGTTCGTTTTAAGTCGTCTTGAAATCATGGCCTGATTACACTGGAAAACGAAAACCATGAGAAATGTAAGCTAAACAGAAATATGGAATACTTTTAGTGTTGCTCACGAGAAGGGACACGGCTCGCATCTCGTCTCGGCTCGATAGCGAGACCACAAGAGATTTTTATAACAAGCTCAGCTCGGCTCGGCTCAACTGAGAAGATGGTTCGAGCCGGCTCACTTGGGGTGAGCCATCGGCTCGAGCTGGCTTGGTAGGAATGAGCCATTTACTCGGTTCGGCTCAACTGAACCGAGGGTTCTAGCCCAGTCAGTTTGGTGAGCTGTTGGCTCGGCTCACTTCTCGGTTCGGGTCGATAGTGGATGAACTGTGAGCCGAGCTGCTCCAGTCGTTGACAATTCTAAACCCGGGCCGAGCAGTTTTGAAGATATTTGGCCAGTGCCCTCTAAATTTTAACAGTGTTTGGCTCGAGCCCGAATACTCAACCTAGACCCTCAACCCAAATTCAGAAGCTCGTGAACAATGTCCTTGACTCCTAGACTTCACGACTACCGAAATTGGCAATCAACTAGTTTTTTAGTATTCAAATACAAACCGCCTAGTTTTTCATATACAGTGTTGTTAAAATAATAATAATAATAATAATAATAATAATAATAATAATAATAATAATAATAATAATAATAATAATAATAATAATAATAATAATAATAATAATAATATAAGTTGTAGTAGTAGTAGTGTCATTAATAATAATTACACTGTCTATGTAATATACTTGAAGAATGTACTCGAAACTACCACCGGATTTGGCCCGAGTCGACTCGAAACTCGACCCCAATTCGAGGCGGGTTGGAGGAAATTTTTCGAGTCGAGTTCTCGGGTCGAGCTCAAAGATGTCTGTTTGTAGTCGAATTGAGTGTCAAAGAAAATTCGCTCGAACTCAATCGTGTCCATCCCTACGAGTAACGCAGTATGGCATTTTATCAATGTTACATTATATGAAAATGTTCATATATCAAGTTAAAATTTGTCCTTGCATTTACATAAAGCGATTCAGAACGTGCAATAATAATAATAATAATAATAATAATAATAATAATAATAATAATAATAATAATAATAATAATAATAATAATAATAGCGGTAGTAATAGTAGTACGGAAAATTGAAGTAATATTTTTCCACATTTTTAAAGTTTCGGACCTAAAAGTAACGCGTGCAAGTAACGCGTTACATTTTAAGGGAATGTAAAGTAACTTGTAACGCGTTACATTTTTACAAGTAACTTACCCAACACTGTTTGGCAACAAAATTACCATCTTTGTACAAAATTACAAGTTCCTAAATGCAGTATTTCCTAAGATATTTATGAATTAAATTTTACACGTTATGAAGATCCTGAAGCCTCTGATGATGGGAAGACATCCCCTTAAGCTGTAGGTCATGTCTGACAGTGGCGTAGCCAGGGAGGATTACCCGGCTCAAGCCCCCACCCATTAGTGTTGCGATGTTGAAAGTGGATTCCGCTTACATATAGTATGTTCTATTTGTGATCCTGATATTAGAACTTTTCTTTTTAGTTCCCGGCGTAAGCCGACCGGATGTTGTACCATTAAATGTCAAGCACTTCATATTGAACCAAATAGAAAGTTGTGCAGGGTCTCGTGTGTATATGCAATCTTTTATGTGTTATCGTTGATGAAATATTCTCTGAACTTATATACATGCAGACACACAGATGTCAATACGGAAATGGTACGTCTTCACCCAACTCTGGCCGTATCTGGATCTACATTAGGCATTTTGACAGTAATACAAAACTTCCTTATTATAGTATAACATGGAAGTAATAACAATCACTCATGGAAATGTAATAAGATTATGACACCTATGTTATAAGGAGTTTTCCAGTTAGAAATTGTTTTGATTTGTCAACATCAAAAACGTAAGCGTAACATATTAATCTGCAATGTCTATTCGCAAAGTGCCTGGAGGGAATGAACATGTAATACCTTCCAAATGGTGCAAGCTACGGTAAAATACATTACACCAGTGAATGTAAACGTAACACCGGCACGTGTCCGATGTAACACTTGCACCTATTTCCATTTGAAAAAAACGAAAATAAAATATAATATGGCGGATCTAAGATGGCGGCCGGAGTGGGTAACATGTTTCAGAAGCAGTACTTGATCCAATTTGTTTTGCATATGCCCATATTCATGTCCAGTGAGTAATATCTAAAGAAACTAAAAGAAATTTTGTGTCCGAGCGTTATGGTAGTGTATGATAGAATTCCGGATATATGAAGGCCCATAAATATGCCAATTACCGGCATGGGCAGCTAAATTTAGTACAATACATGTTAGACAGCAGAGAACTTTGTATTTAAATCAATTTTACACGAATCTCGACAGGACACTTCGCGAATGTACACCTTGTCTCAAAAAGGTTGAGCGCATTCTTTATTGGTGTTTTGAGGCAAAAATTTTCAAAGTCCAGCTTCGGGTATCTTCGGGAAAAAGTAAGCCAGGTTCGAACCTCCAAGCCAGCCTTTGCAAAAGGGTAAAAGTTTGCAGATGTGTTTTTCTTCTTTTAAATATAATAAGACTTGTTACCAAGTGTTTAAAAAAGCAACATTGATTGAAATACTAAATGATACAATATTTCGAAACGTTTTTATTAATGTGAGCACATGCTTGTTTGTCATTTAGCTCTCTATACGTAATGGAACATTTAAATACGTTAAAGAATCTTTCCATATGTAAAAGAATGCTCAAAATTAAGAAAAAGAACATAATTATCGCCTGAGTACTAAAATAAAACTCAAAGTAGAACAGAAACTGCGTTTGTAATGGATATGAATGTCATAATTATCATGAGATCCGTTATACATCGCTAGAAGCTTAGTTCTAGAAGTCCTTGTGTTAGCTCATTGGTAAGCTGTCGGCTTTCAAATCATACGGTTGAGAGTTCGATTCTCGTCTGGGCCAATACTTTTTTTAAAATTATATTTTCCGCAATGCATGAAAAATTATATAAAATAATTACATTAAAATACACAAGTTGTTTATATATAACATAATAATTGCAGAACATAGTAAGTATTATGTTTAAAATATAACATCTGAGATAATTTTCACAGTAGGTCGGTATTATATATGATAATGTTAAATACAAGTTAGGAAAATCGTTTAATAGCAATAAATAAGTTATGTAGTGTATTTATTTGCAGCTATTTGTCATACAGATTTAACTTCTCAATATTCTCATTACAGTATGTTATTTATATTCGTGAAATACAGTATATTCCTACGGATATAGAAAGTGTATAAACAGAGTATCCAAAGTCGTATCCTGCTTCAAGACACAACTTTTCCCGATCCCCTTAACGTCACGGGAAGAAACACAAATTCTCTTTAGAACGGAATGTCGTTACTTAGAGTCTCATTCGAATACGTTGAATATGCTTTTGTGTATTCATCTCTCTCTCTCTCTCTCTCTCTCTCTCTCTCTCTCTCTTTCGCTTTGTTTATGTGTGTGTGTGTGTTGCGGAATATCCCAAGTTGAATACAACATTTGCAAAGTATATGAGCATCATTGTCATCGAATACCAGAAATTGAAAGTCGTGTTTCTTCAGGTTGGGTTTGCGTGTTCATGTTAGTTCACTGGTAGAGTACGGACTTGCCACTGAAGAGGTATTGAGTTCAAAGCCTACAGCTAATTATCATTCTTTTGTTAGTAGGATTGCACAGAAATCGGATACAAGGAGTGGTTTACTTCTAGAAATATTTTCAGAAGCGTTTAGGTAGCCCTGAAAAGGGCTTTTTTCGCGAGTTAAGGGGGGGGGGGCATTAATATTGTGTCCAAGACCCTTCTGAATTTATTACACGCCCCATTCTTCTGGGCATGGAATCTATTACATGGGTGACAAATCTATCTCCTTCCTCTACCTCCAGCCATGCTTCGGAAACAAGATGCCACAGGTCATCCTGAGTTCTTGGTGGATCTGCCTCAGGCCAACTTTCCCTTAGAGTACGCTTCACTTCTGCCCACATATTTTCCATGAGATTGAGGTCTGCTCCACGAGGCGGCCAGTCGATTAAATCAATCTCAGGGTGCCCTGCGAACCATTCATGAACCACATGGGAAGTATGTATTGGCGACTGGTATTGCTGGAACTGAATTACACCATCAGGCTGAAATACTCGTACAGATGGCACCATGATATTACTGATAATGTCTAAGTACTGAGCATTGTCCAGATGTCCTTCAATTCTATGAAGCTGTCCTGCTCCGCGACTGGAAATCCAACCCCAACATAAAATAGATACATGGCCACTGCGATTGCAAGCAGCCACATATCCATGGTCATATCGGGTGCCTCTCGGACGATACACAAAACGGCGTCCCTCCTTTGATGTTGTGAATATGGATTCATCTGAGAAAACTACGTTTTCCCAATTGAGACCCACATTCGCCTGTGCAAACGCGAGACGGTAAATTTTGTGGTCGTCCGAGAGTTTTTCCTTCACGGCAGCAACACGGCCACGTAACCCAGCATGACGAAGCCTTCGCAGAGCTGTATGCTTACTACCAGGAAAGAGAGAAGCTTCCCTTAGCTGTCCAGACGTCCTTAGTGGGTCTAACCGGGCTTCGTTTACTAATCTCGCATCTTGGGCTTCGGTTGACACATGCGGACGACCAGGAGATCGTAAATTACCAGTCTGACCTGTAACACCATATTTCCGAATCCATCGCCTTCCTGTAGATGCCGGGACACCTACTCGCCTGCTAGCTGCAGTTGCAGAATAACCTTCCAACTCCCATAAAGTAATTACTGCTGTACGTCTATCCATAGTTACTAATGTTCTGAGCTGTGAGAAGGAAGCATAAGGTAAAAGCCAGTACCTGGCGTGTGATTGGTTACTTGCACGACACGCCTATTGTGGGGAACAGCGTTGCCAGATCTAGCATAATGATGCTAGATCTAGCATAATTTGCATGTCTCTAGCATCTAGCATCTTGCTTTTAGCATCCTGCCCAAATCTAGCACAATTTCAGCAAGTTATCAAAAAGCCGTAAAACCTGGAGATGAGAAAGAAGTTGGTCGTGGGAAGAAAAAGAACGGCAGAAATGTATCCTCTTCCATTGATTCATACACTCGGTAAACCATACAGGCAGTCTTATTTTCCGAAGTAAGTTCGGAACGGCTTTGGGCTTTTTTTTTGTGGCTCCACCCAGGGTTTTCTAATCCTTTAACTCCGAGGCATGGGCGGAGCTATGGGGGCCATTCTCCCCCCAACTTTTTGGCAACTTCACCATCTTTATTTCTGACTTCATGATCATATTTATTCCTGAAATGACAGCTCCGAGACCGACCAAAAATCTGCCCCCCCCCCCCAGCAGATGATTCCCAACTCCGCTTATGCTGCGAAGTAATTTTCTTTCAAAATATGTAAAGAAAAACTTTGCATTCATTTATACGATATATACGCCATTGAGTCTGACAACGACTGCAGTAATTTAGTTGAGTTAAAATTTTGGTGCGTGAAGTATTGAGTTCTATCCATGCATTCTTGCTCTCTGTGTATTTTAAGTTACGTTATCGTATCTCAACTTCCTTTTTTTAAAACTCCTGAATTAGTAATTATGAGGATCTAGCATAATTTGACCGAATCTAGCATAAGTTCGATCAGGTTTTGGAATAATTCCGAGCTGTGAGTCTGGCAACGCTGGTGGCGAACGACTTGATCAACGACTCGCGAAAGAAATCTGAAAATGGTGCGCCGTAATAATAATATTAAAAACAGTTTTTATAAAGAAATATTAATACATACGAAAAGCTGTTTAAAGAATGAATTGTTATACTGACTTTACACGTATAAAAACATATACCATATACCAAACAGATTGAGCGATATGATGATAGCTGTTTTGAGACGAACACTTTCGAAGTCCAACTTCGGGTATCTTCGGAAAACAGTAAACTAAAGCTGTTGGTTCGAACCTCCAAAGCCAACCTTAGTAATCGGGAAAAGATGTACAGATATGTTTTTCCTTCTGTTAAATATAATAAGACATGTTGAAATGGTATTAAGTGTAGAAAAAAGTAACATTGATTGAAATACTTAATGATACAATATTTCGAGACTATGTATTCACACTCTCGTTTCGTCATTGTGATTTCCATACGGAAAAGAGCATTTACGTATGAGCTCAGTTATATTTCAGAAGCAGATTCCGAAAAGCGGTCATGTTAGCTCAGTGGTACACCACCGAGTGTTTAAATCGTGAGTTCGATACCCGTTCAGGTGAGATTATTTTATGATATTCTACTTTCCTCAATGCATGAAAATTATGTAAAATAGTTACATTACAATTCATCAGTTGTATATATATTTTCATACCATCACTTGTATATATGAGTTGAATATATATATTCATATCATTTCACGACATAAGTAATTCTTATCTTTAAAATATAACATCTGAGGTATTCACAGAACGTCGGTGTGTTATGTGTGAATATTGAATACAAATTTAAAAAATCGTGTAATAGCAATAAATAAGTTATGTAATGTATTTATTTGCAGCTACTTTCATCGCAGATAACTTCTCAATATTCGCATTACAGCATTTAGGTCGAGCATATCGAAAATCGGATCGTGGTTCAAGACAAAAAAAACTAGCTAGCCCCGAACTGTCACGTAAGAAATTCACGAATCGCAAAAGTAAAGTGAAGAGATTGAGAGCGGTAATTCCTTAATCGCTCTCTCTCAACTCTCTCTTATCTGCATTTATACATATAAAAGTGTATGTATGTATGTTCCCTCATAACTCATGTGTGCCTAGAGCAGGGTTTCTCAACCTGGGAGTCGCGGCCCCTAGGGGATCGCGAAGATAGGCGGAAGAGATAAATATAGTTAGAATCTAATACCAGAAATTATTTTTAAATATTATTTTTAATTTTGTTCTGATAGGCATACTTTTATTTTTTATACACACTGTAAAGAACAATAAAAAATAAGTCTACTGAACATTTTCAAAGGGTGTAGAATTCGTGTTACTATTCGGTTCAAAGTATCTTGTCGTCGCGAATTCTGTCGAGAAATTTGAAGCTTAAAATATACAAAACGATAATCATGCCTGTTGTTCTGTATGGCTGCGAAACATGGTCACTTACTCTGAGGGAAGAACATAGACTGAAAGTATTTGAGAACAAGATCCTTAGACGAATATTCGGACCCAAGAGGAACGGGAATGGGGAATGGCGGAAACTTCATAACGAGGAACTACATAATTTATACGGTTACCCAACATTGTTAGGGTCGTCAAGTCTAGGAGGCTTAGGTGGGCAGGTCATGTAGCTAGAATGGAAGAAAGTAGAAACGCTTTCAAAGTCTTGACAGGAAGACCAAACGGAAAACGACCATTAGGAAGACCTAGGCGCAGATGGGAGTAGAATATTAAGATGGATCTCGCTGAGATAAGAATACAAATTAGAAACTGGATCCAATTGGCTAAGGATAGAAGTCAGTGTAGAGCTTTTGTGAACGCGGCATTGAACCTCCGGGTTCCATAGGCCATAGAGTTAGTTAGTTAGTAGAGTTGTTTAAAAATGAATTTAAATCAAAGAGGTATGATATAAAACTAATGAGAACTGTATATAGAAATACTAGAAAAATACACATGAAACAAAACCTGCACATTGAAATACAATTAAAATTAAAACCTAATGAGATACCTAAGCATGGTGTAATTTCACTAGTGCAGCAATGCCCGGTTCAATCTTCATGACGAACATTATCAAGCCATTTTCAACTGATAAGCGATTTCTTATCTTTGTTTTAATGTTTACCATAAAAAAAACACTTTCGCACAAGTACGATATAGCAAATGGAATTATTACTTTTAAAGCAGCAATCACCAGACCAGGATATTCTTCTCTCCTCATCAGGCAGAACTTGTCCAAGTCTTCGTTACAGAAAACCAGTTGCAAAGACTTGTCGCATGATCATTCTATTATTTGGTCAAGAAGTTGTGGGCTTAGATCGGATACGTTAATGGCCTCTTCAATGAAGGAGTTTAACATCCATCTTGAACCATCACCTTCGTCGTTGGGAATATAGATATTACAGTTACTGTATCCACTGTCAGTGCCGGACGCCTAAAAAAGGGGCCACACATTTCGGAGGAAGTGTGTTACTCATGTTAGGAAAGTGCATGTGCACATGTGTAAAATAGAAGGAAAACGTAATAAAATGTGCTCAAAATTAAGGAAAGGTAGGGTTTATTTTGAAAATGTTATTGAGCTTCGTGCCAACCATGGTGGCGCTTCGTAGCTAGTCTGTCGACGTCACTCATATATACGGTGACATCGTACTATACTCTCGCCCCGGGCAATATTTTCCATGGCACTGTTCACTATAAACCAAAAAAATGGATTCTACTATTATAGAAGTAGGTATGTTAAAAATCCCACACAAGCTTATTATAAAACAAATTATAAAAGGGTCGCTGGCAAGAGCGTGTGATAAAAGGGGATCGTGATAGGAATTAGATTGAGAACCACTGGCCTAGAGTAATTTTAACCACATTTCTTATAGTTTCAAAAAGAGTGCTGTCGGGTTACCTATGGTGAATGGGAGGGGGATACATATAAAAGATTGCTAGAAAATGATCGATATTAGATTCATAGTTTTCGGGGTCGCTTAGATAAATAGTGAGACTTTCAATTTCGCTTAACTCCGATTAAGCTCTCATTAGTAGGGATGGGCACGAACGACTTTTCTTTGAAACTCGACTCGACTCGAAACAGACATCTTTGAGGTCTACTCTTGGACTCGGCGCGAAAAATATCTTCCAACTCGACTCGGATTAGAGTCAAGTCGAACCAAAACGAGCCAAATCCTGTGTGTAGTCCTACCTAGACAATACATAGACAATAATCATTCTATCATCAATTATACTACTGTTACTACAAATAATAATAATAATAATAATAATAATAATAATAATAATAATAATAATAATAATAATAATAATTATTATTATTATTATTATTATTATTATTATTATTATTATTATTATTATTATTATTATTATTATTATTATTATTATGACAACACCGTGTACAAACATGAACGATAGATGGTTAATAAAGGAATACTAAAAGCTAGTTGACTGCCGACGTCGGTAGTCATGAAGTCTACAAGGCAAGGACATCGTTCATTACCCTAAGCTGTAAGCGTCGGTGGAGTACAGATGGTCAACTATTAACCTCTCGCCAGAAATTGGTGGCCCCGCAGCGACGATCCGTGATGGCCCAAGTTCAATTTTGAAAACTTTACTACCAGCGGCAGAGACGCGATGAAACGCCAACGAACCACAAAAATTACTCTCCCAAAATATGTTAAAATGCCTATATGTGTGATTTGTTTATATTTAGGTGAATCAAAAAAACACAAAACAAATACGCCGGGGTGGACGCGAACTATCAATATTACGATTACTAGGCACGTGTTCTTCTGACTTCCCCACGGAAACGATTATAAAAAGCTTGGTTGTTGAAGGATAAATCATTGACGTCTTAATTTAGCCAATCAGACAAACCCCTACATCTCGAGTTCTAGGAGGTGATACCGTGAACCGTTTCAGATTTATTGCTTTCTGGTAAAGTACTATCCATGCGCAAAATTTGAGCATAATAGCCGACATGCATCTTCGGTGCCTCTTATCTTTAGTACAATTTTAACCAGAGATGGTGTGGGTCAATGAAAATTTGATCCACGACCCACCATGACCCACTATCACCCACCACCCAAATGACCCATTGGCCCACTCTGACCCATCAACCATCGTGATCCACTCTGACCCACCACCAACTATGAACCACTCTGAACCATTGCGACCAACTCCGACCCACCAAAACCCATCGACATCAACTCTGACCGATGACCCACGTCCTCCTCTCCATTGACTAAAGAGATTACACTTGTAATAAAACAAGACTGTGAAATTATCACTTATCGGAGTTTGAATTTCTACCGTCATTGGCTCAAGCACCTCTTTGTTACAATACTGGTGGGTCTGACCTTTACGATATATAATGGCAAAGTGTTTCTCATTTTCCGAATTAAAATGAATTTAAATTTATCATATGTAATTATTTCTTTGTTGCCTTACAGACACATTCAGTAGAAAATAGGGTGAAATTTAAAAGTTTCGAATCAAGGAAAAGTAGACCAACGTAAAAAAAAAAAAAAAAAAAAAAAAAAAAAAAATTGAAAATGCCCATGTAATTACGTTTAGAATACAAATTTTATGGCCATTTTCTCTAACTTTATGGCTTGATTGCCTTATGCTCGGAACGCTCCATATATTAAACACCAGCTTCAGCAATTATAAATAGAAAGCAGTGGGTATAAAATTCAAAAAGAACTTTAGTTTGCATTACTCAATTTTTTTCTCAACTAATATCAATCGTTTTCGATTATTTTTACAAATCAACCCACTATTAATTTCCACTATATAGAAAAGGCACCCCCGTCCCCCCGCTCATAAAAGACAATTTTAAAAAATGCCAGGGCATATTCTCTTTATTTTTAATAAAGAGTTGTATGCTGAATTTCAGCTCTCAGTTGAACGGCTTGTGAGATACCAAATTTTTCGCAAAAATTCGGACTTCAACTCCCCCTAAGGATATGTATTATAATGAAAGTGACACGCGTATGATAACTTCCCAGTTGGGATTGGAGCCTGATTATATACCAAACGTCAATTCATTTGACTTTGCAATTTGACCGTGATGATTACGCAGACATAGTTACTTTCAATTTTTTATGATACATATCCTTATTTCATATGTTACAGATGATTCAAAAATATTTTTTCAAGCAGTTAGCTCCTCTAGAATCTCACAGGCTGCATCCCAAAATCCAACTCCTACTATCCTATGACAATCCAAAAGTGACTGAACTTTTTTTTATTAGGAACAAATGACAAAAGAAAAATGGAGATCTTGAAAGTAAAATGTAGAAAAGCTCGGTGCCGCCAATAACTGCATATTTCTCCGCCCCTTCATTCCGAACTTAAAAATAAAACTTAATTCGAATATGGTTAATTACTGAATTTATTACAGTTAAATTCCACTCACTACATGCTATAGCTACAACTATGTAACAAAAATAACAACTGTGAAACATGTTCTGAATTACTATTACATTTCTTACGCAATTATTAAACATATTAGAATAGTAAAAGAGGATTGTTCGTGAAATAGTATATTTGCTCATGATTTTTAACTTTTTCATACGGAAAAAATTAAAATATTATTCAAGTTTTAAAATTTGCACTCTGCAAATATGTTGCCCTCTAGGCAATGGGACTAATGTGGACTAATGGGAAATGCTACACTGTTAGCGGCGCTGAAAACTTACGATTCGATTCTAATATCGGTTGATTTCGATATCTTTATGTCGCTACGTAACCACCCTGGGTGCTAATGGGAGCTTAATTGGACTTGAATTGAAAGTAGAGCTATTCACCTAAGCGACCACGAAACTATGGATTCGATACTAATATCGAACCGTTTCTAGCATTTTTGATATGTATCCCGACAGTACTCTTTTTCCAGACTGTAAGAAATATAGTTAAAATTGCTCTAGATATATTAGAATTATGTTGAAACACACACATAAATCCACTTTTATATTCTGTATAAATAGAGAGTGAGCGAGCGAGCGAGCGAGAGAGAGGCGACTCAAGGCATCACCACTTCCACATTGCAAAAGCATATATCAGGAATTGAATTGAAAATCTATGTAAAGACTTTCTGCTGTGGCATGCTTCATAAGCACAATTCCAGTCTGCTCACGTGACCATTGGGGTTCATGAATTTTTTTTTGCGAGCGTTCCGACTTTGGATTCTCTGTTTATACCCTCTGTTTATGCATCGAATAACTTTTCAAGAACATAAATGACATTCTGTATTATGAATGTTGAGAATTACTCTCTATATGACAAATAGCTGCAAATAAATACACTACATGATTTATTTATTGCTATTGAACGAGTTTCTTAACTTGTATTTACATCCTCATATATAATACCGACCTACTGTGAAAATTATCTCAGATGTTATATTTTAAACATAATAATTACTATGTTCTGCAATTATTATGTTATATATAAACAACTTATGTATTTTAATGTAATTATTTTATATAATTTTTCATGCATTGCGGAAAATGCAATTTTAAAAAAAGTATTGGCCCAGACGAGAATCGAACTCTCAACCATATGATTTGAAATCCGACAGCTTACCAATGAGCTAACACAAGGACTTCTAAAACTAAGCTTCTAGCAACGTATAACGGATCTCAAGATGATTATGACATTCATATCCATTACAAACGCAGTTTCTGTTCTACTTTGAGTTTTATTTTAGTACTCAGGCGATAATTATGTTCTTTTTCTTAATTTTGAGCATTCTTTTACATATGGAAAGATTCTTTAACGTATTTAAATGTTCCATTACGTATAGAGAGCTAAATGACAAACAAGCATGTGCTCACATTAATAAAAACGTTTCGAAATATTGTATCATTTAGTATTTCAATCAATGTTGCTTTCTTAAACACTTGGTAACAAGTCTTATTATATTTAAAAGAAGAAAAACACATCTGCAAACTTTTACCCTTTTGCAAAGGCTGGCTTGGAGGTTCGAACCTGGCTTACTTTTTCCCGAAGATACCCGAAGCTGGACTTTGAAAATTTTTGCCTCAAAACACCAATAAAGAATGCGCTCAACCTTTTTGAGACAAGGTGTACCTGGTGAGAACCAACATGTAGGCTACTATATCAATGAATACATGCGATATATTAATTTCAGAACCGCAATTTAGAACCGCAAGAACCCTATGTTTGTTTACTGAATGCAACATAAAAATTTGTTTCCATGATAATTCTTTTATTTACTTTTTAATATCAGTTCTACAAGTAGTACAACCTTCGACTATGACACTTTCTCGCAAGATAAATTATAAGCATTTAAACAATACAATGAACATTAAAAATCAAAGGGAGAAAATGAAACAAAATAAACTGTAGATTACCACATTGCCAAGAGAAGTCAAAACATTCGCATGAAAAGAAAATAGTCTTCTGAATGGGTAGCACTTTTTGACAATTTTCTTTCTCTGGCAGATTTCTTTTCTTTTCTTTTTTTTTTTTTTTTTTTTACAAAAATAAGATAAAATAGAAATATGTTTAAAACAAGTCTTAAAAATGCGTGTTTAAAACAAAATGTTTAAAACGTATATAAAATTTGATTTAAACAAAACCAATTGTTTAAAACAAGTTTTAACCATTTGTTTTAAACATTTTGTTCTAAACAAAACAACCCTACACCAGATTCATATTTCAAGTCGCTATGGTGACATGGCACTCCGGATTTTTCAACCCAGACACACACACACACACACACACACACACACACACACATATATATATATATATATATATATATATATATATATATATATATATATATATATATATATATATACATGTTATATATATATATATGGCCGGATTTATTGGGGTGCAAAGTAGGGATGGCCAAAAATTTTCGGATCCGGATATCCCGGATCCAGTGAGATCCGGATCTGGATCTTGCCGGATCCGGACCTAGATCCGGATCTCGGATCCGAACCTCAGATCCGGATCTCGGATCTGGATCCGAAACTCGGATCTCGGATCTGGATCCGAAACTCGTAGTGTTGCCACGAGACGAGACATTTCTCGTGTCTCGTCTCGTCTCGTCTCGTAAACGAGACGAGACACGAGACGGGACAGAACCTTCTTAGACGAGACACGAGACGAGACAGACTACTTGTCCCGTCTCGAAAACGAGACGAGACACGAGACGAGACGGGACGTCTCGTGAAATGTCTCGTCTCGTCCGTGTCTCGAAAATGAAAACGCTGGCGGGAATGGTCAAGATTGAAATTGCCAGTGGTCATATAGATTGCAAAAGGAAAATCCCCTTTGTGAGAAAACATGATGAAAAGCCTTCATAGAAAAGTGTCCTCTGTCTATTGAATGAAACAATCGTGATACATGAGCTTCCATGAATATCATCCTTAATGTCTTGTCCCCAATTCCCCTTGCTGTAAACTGAGGAATTCTCTTTTTTTTATTTCTGGTTGGAATGATGACAAACAAAATCAAAGACAGGGAAGATTTTTACAAGGTCAAGAAACCGAACTACCACCACCATCTATTCAATTTGAAAACTGGGTAAGGTCTACACTTGTCTTTATTCTCTGATGGCGGTATTCTTTTTGCTATATGAACCGAAAACGGCAATTGAGGTATGTCATCTTGCAACTAAAATTTTGTCTTCTCTCTCCCTCTCTCTCTCTCTCTCTCTCTCTCTCTCTCTCACACACACACACACACACATACACACACACATAAAAACACACTTTTACCATCGCTCGCTTATTATACAGCAGTCATGTTGTAAAATTCTCCTCTTCGTTTGGAAGGCGGGCGGACGACAAAAGAAGCAAAGATATTATCGACGAACCCTTCAAATTGTTTGCTTTCAGCAAATTTATGATACTAATAATAACACTTTTGGTAAAGAAGTTTTACAGGGGGACCTTCGTTTTGTTACGCGGAAATGTTTGATCTGACCAGAGTGCGAAATTGCCCTCTGCTTCGAGAGGAGGGGAATACTTCCCTTTCCTAGTGAATAATATTCATTAGGACCTGAATTATCTTCAGAAATTGTTTCTTACAGGCACACTAAACCTCTCGAACTTGATAGTGTAAAGAACATTTGGTATAATATTCATGGAACTCCGTTGAAAGCAGAAAATATCATGAGAATGATCAAAATTCGAACATTGAAGAATATAATTAACAGAAAAGAAATAGGATACCCAAACCATATTTTTAAACCTGCTATAAAATGTATATCCTATATTTTTACTAATTCCTTACTCCCATGAAAGTATCCTGGGGAGGATATTATCTCCATTTTTTTCAGACTGAAATCCTTTTATCCCGTACGATTCCCCCCCCCTGACACAGTACGAAAAAACAAATGTTGTTAAAATCCATACACATGACCCTTCCGGGACTCAACCCGGGGCCTTCAAGCCGATGGTCTATCGCCGCAGACCGCTCGGCTTGGTATGAAGATGTACGTTGTATGATTGCGAATAGATCCCGACAATATAAGGAACTTTAATCCAAAATGGCCACCCAAAAATCATTTTTTTTTTTTTTAGCCATTAGCTAATCTGGGTGTACTGTCATGAGTTTGTTACACAAACGGGGCAAGCACCACATAGTAGCACACACCCCGCGGTTATGGGAACAGATTTGAACCATGGAGATGAAGACTGGCCCCAAGCATTCTTTCGTCCGATGTGTCGTTCAGCTCCCATTACTATGGCAGTTTAAGTAGAGCTTAGTGTGCAGTAACATATAAAATTTCAATCAAATACTTTCCATTACTCAATAAAATTATTTGGTTCCGAGCTTTTTTTAAAAAAGAATAATTGCAACAAATCTATATATGCTAAAATGGAAAGTAGTTTTTGGATTGTTATGGGTTAACACTGTGAAACCTAAAGGCTGGAATATATGAAATCAAAGTGTACACACATATCTATATCTTTCCATCTCTCTCTCTCTCTCTCTCTCTCTCTCTATATATATATATATATATATATATATATATATATATATATATACAGACACTATAAAGCAAGTGGGCTGATAGTATACGATAGTGTCGGGGATGATGACACCTTTACATCGAACTATGCTTGTCGTGTAAACATTATTTAACATTAGTGTCTTCATCTTCGACGTACCTATGAGCAATTTACTGTATATTCGTGTATTGAAACTGGTGAAACAAATTTCAATGTTTTAGAATGAAAAAAAAAAAAGAAGAAGCCAGGGTCGAGAAGCCTCAGACAACTAACAGCAGAGATATATTATCTTGTAAACTATTTGTCCTTGCCTTGTGAGCTTATTTGAATTTATTTTTAAGACCTTTAGGCAACTTTGGCCGAATGGATGATGATGGGAAAATTAGTGGAATGAAGAAAGTGGTAGGATACTAGACAACTTCGAGAAAACACACACATTCGAAAAATGAAATGAAATGAAATGAAATCTTTGAGTTTTACGTCCCACAGTTATGCCGGTTAGGCTAAAGGAGACAGTGATGATGAGTAATGAATGAAATGGTGGAATGAAGAAAGTGGGAGGAAACGGGAGAACCCCGAGAAAACCCACGCACACGGTGTTTGTCCACCACAAAGTTCACTTGGCGGGGCTGGGATCGAACCCGAGACCCCAAGCACCAGAGGTGAACACTCTACCACTGAGCCACCGCGGTCCCCACACACATTCAATGTTTGTCTACCATAAAGCTCACATGGCACTAACCGACATCGAACCGACTACGACATACACCAGAGGTGAAGGCTTTACGGTGTAGCTACCGTGACATTTCTTGTCTTGTGTGTTCTGGGTAATACTTGTAACTTACAAGGGAAGAGAGAGAGATTATATATCGAAGTGGAAGATGGTTTATATACCAATCGAAAGCACTAATGAAGCCTATTACAAAACTGTAATAAAAATATTCCGAATGCATATACTATGCGAGTTATATGGATATATAGTGTGTCCAGATAATCCGTTACCACCCCTTGAAATCGCAAACGATAAGACAGATGCCAAAACTCGAAAACATGTGTTTGATTATTTTAAAACTACAACGTATCAAAGCAAAAATTCTTGTCACAAGGTCACCCGCAGTGTACTGGGCAGGGTCCAACTCAAAAATTACAAAAGGTAAGGGGGTCAAGTAGCATATCGTTCGAAACTTCTTGGGAAATGAAAGAAGACGGAACAAGTCTCAATACTCTAAAATTACCTTGTGCAAAATGGCGGCCGGTCAAACTGTCAGCAAAAACGTCATTGTAAAGTCGATGGCCACCCCCCAAAAAATCCTGAAACGGTGAGGCAGATGTCAAAACAGGAAAACATGTGTGTCATCATTTCAAAAGTACAATGATTGGAAGTAAAAATATTTGTCTCTGGGTCCTCCACAATGTCCCAGGTTGGGTCATGTTCAAATTGTTCAAATGGCAAGGGAGGTCAAGTAGCACATCGTTTAAAGCTGTTATTAAATGAAAGCAGAAAGAACAAGTATGGACGCTCTACGATAATACTGTGCAAACATCTTGCATTTTAGTTGTTCTTTCTGTAACCGGGTTTTAGTTAATTTTCACTTTAATTCTTGTACTCAACGGAAAGAAAGGAAATGCCCCTACTGTGAGATTCTGCTCTTTGAGCCCAATAATATCTAAATAAAGAAAAAAATAATAAAATAAAAGCAAATTAAGACATAAAGAAAAGAAACGACAACATTTGACATCTTTGAGTATAGAACTGACTAGTTAACATATAATGTACTTCCACGAACATAAATAAGTAGAGGTTGGAGCCATCAGAAGTAAAGACTCTTACCTCTACTTATTTATGTTTATGACTGCACAACAGTGGTACTTATGCTCGTTATCTGGTTTATCAATTATAAAATGATTCAAACGAAAGAATTCCTTGCACCAGGAAGAGTAAATACGTACAAATGTCTCAGAATGAAAACAAGTGCCGATTGCAAAATGGAAAGTGAACGTGCTCAGAAAATCGAAATGAAGTGTACATTTTGACCGGCCGCCATTTTACACAGGGTAATTTTAGAGGATCGAGACTTGTTCCGTGTTCTTTTATTTCTCAACAGCTTTATTTGACCATATTTGCCATTTGAAAATTTTGAGTAGGACCCCGTCTGGAACCTTGTGGAGGACCCTGGGGCAAACATTTTTACTTTCAATCATTGTACTTTTGAAAAGATGACACACATGTTTTCCTGTTTTGACATCTGTCTTACCGTTTCAGTTTTTTTTTCTTTCTTTGGAGGGTGGCCATAGACTCTACAATGACGTTTTTGCTGACAGTTAGACCGGCCGCCATTTTGCACAGGGTAATTTTAGAGAGTTGGGACTTGTTCGTCTTCTTTCATTTCCTAAGAAGTTTCGAACGATATACTACTTGACCCCCTTACCTTTTGTAATTTTTGAGTTGGATCTCGCCTGGGACTCTGCGGGTGGCCCTGGGACAACAATGTTTGCTTTGATACATTGTACTTTTATAATGATCAAAAACGTGTTTTCCAGTTTTAGCATCTGTCTCATCGTTTGCGATTTCAAGGGGTGGAAATGGATTTTCTGGACACCCTGTATATTCATATAACTCGCACAGTATATGCATTCGGAAAATTTTTATTACAGTTTTGTAATAGGCGTCATTAGTGCTTTCGATTGGTATATAAACCATCTTCCACTTCGATATATAATCTCCCTCTCTTCCCTTGTTACTTATATCTTGATTAGCATGGTGCAGCCTGCTACATTTTGCTTTCGTTCCCATGGTATGCTGCTATATTTTTACGAGACAAGACGAGACAAAACGAGACAAACGAGACGAGACGAGACGAGACGGGACAGAACCTCTCGAGACGAGACGGGACGAGCACATTTTTTCGAGACGAGACATGCTTTGCACGAGACGAGACAGCCTGAAGTCTCGTCTCGTCTCGTCTCGTGGCAACACTAGAAACTCGGATCTGGATCCGAAACTCGGATCTCGGATCTCGGATCTGGGTCCGGATCTCGGATCTGGATCCGAAACTCGGATCTCGGATCTGGGTCCGGATCTCGGATCTGAATCCGAAATTCGAAGCTCATATCTTGATTCGTATCCAAACCTACATCTGAAATTGTGATGATAAAATTGAATATCTAAAATTCGTCAAAACTTTTTTTCAGATTCACTAATATAATAGGTTGCTGTGCTTTTAAATGTTTCCATAACACGTTTGTGTTACCTTTGTTCTTAATTTATTTTAACTTTGCAATATTTACATCGAAGTCTCTTTAGTAAAATGTTTCCAAGTTTGACTTCTTCCCATTTCAGAGTATACTGAATTGTCTGAAAACAGATGTAAATGGTAAAAAATTCTTCTGTTTAGCTTCTCTTCGAAACTTAATGTTAGCTTCACATTGAAAATATTTATTTTATTCTTAGAAAATAAACTTTCTTATTTTCTCATATACAAATGAAATATCTTTTAGATAAGACCCTTCTAATCGCAGGAATACTGGACAAAACAAACTCTTTATTAATAGTAGTTTCTGACTCACTAGAGTCCAACCATCAACAAATGTAATAATGAATATCTTTCACTTCGAAGGTACAACAAAAAATATAGACTGGTTGGCGTGGAACAACAGTAGATTTTTAAACATACACACGAGAATTTCAGAAGAGCGATATGGTTGTGTAGTATTATTAGTATTAATAAAAGTGTTCGTTGTATGACTTTATTACCTAACTTATGGCTTGCCCTTCTGAGGTCGGGAGTTTGTTGAAGGAGCAAATATAAAAGAGATTTGTTATTTTTTCTCCACCCTCCAGGTTTCTTTAATCATACATTGCAGGACGTAACCAAAACATATCCATGCATCGTACCATTGAAGCGTTTTGTGTTTTGTATATTGAAGTGTTCAAAAATATTTAACATATTCACATTTGTTCATGTGATCTCAGGTTCAATTCTCGGTGGAACATAAATGAGAAAATTGAAAGCTGAAACAATATGAAAATAGTATTTAAAAGTCAGAAAATTGATATTAAAACTTTAGCTATCTATTGGGACTGTAAGGCTGTAGTTAAATTAACCCACACGTTTCGTGAAGATATATTACGTCGTTATTGTTTATTTACTATAAGCTACCAGATACATCCTCAGAGGCCACTTTACACTGTAGTAATCAACAGATGAAAACATTGGAAAAGGAATGGAAGGAAGGTCTCCAGAGCCTTAGATCAAGGTACTAACTAGTGCTGTCGAAATCGGTTTTTGGAAAAACCGAAAACCGGTTTTTGAAAAAAGTGAAATTTCATAAAACCAAAATGTCGGTTTTGAAAATCGCTTTTGCGGTTTCGGTTTTGAAAACCGCTTTTGCGGTTTCGGTTTTGAAAACCCTTTTGCGGTTTTCGGTTTTCAGAAAACCGGTTTTCTCAAAAACCGAAAACTGCAAAAGTCACAAAAAATTCGAGAGCACTAATATCAAGTAACGACGAGAAAACAGCAAAGAATCTTCCCCATCTTCGGCTCACAGTTGCCAGATGGAGGGAAATTTCCCTCGGCGTAGGGAAAAAATGTTCAAAATTTGCAGAGGGGAAAGAGGATATTTTTTCTTAAAATGTCTTAATGTGTAGGGAAATTCCTGTTTAGTATACTTTTACAATTGGCAGAATAAAAAAAAATAAGTTGTAGTTTCTCACAAAGGGACACGGCTATCGTTATTGGGAAGTAAAAAGATATAGAATAAAATATGATCGGTGTTCCCTTCACGTATGAACTATTGCAGGTGTCTGGGACTTGCGATAAGAAACCAGTCAACACATGCAAAACCACAACATTCACATTTATCGGAGTGGCAACAAATCAACAATAAAATTGTGTATTGCGATCTAAATTTGTTTCTTTTTTCTTTTCTTTTTTTTAAGAAAGGGAGGTGGTGTTTTTTTTTGTTAACAAAAGAAAGAGTGGCAGTACTATTTAAAAACAAGGTGAAAGAGTAATGATAATATAAAAGATCTCAGTCTAAGTGGATGAGATTTCAAATTGGATTTCATGAGTTGCAGGTGTAGTGATCTTAAATAGGGATATACCTTATTTTCTATTTAGCTTAGTGTTGTCATATTACCCGATTTTTGCGGGTACCACCCGATTTTCGGGTTCTATATTCGTCCCTCGCTAAAACGTATCTTAATCACGAAAAACCACCCGCTTTTTGGGATTGGAGAAAAATCTAAGACGACTTAGTGGATAAAGTGTTGGTATATTCAACGTAAACCGCTACACCTCTGACAATCTTAATCGCGATTGAGTTAAATTTGGACTCGCGCTCAGGCTCAGGCTGTGAGCTATCTGAACAGTGCGCGGGTGTAGGGCCATTTGCTAATAAGAGATCTGCTGTAATGCACAATAGTTTTCTTTGTGTAGTTCATGTGTTTTTAATGTAATGAATTGGAGGTTCTATACGAATGAATATTCGTTTGTAGATGTTGTGACAAACATACTTGAATTATTCATGCCTTCATAAGCTACGAGAATGGCGAACGACAATTTCAAGTGTAACTTTAACGACTCTTATAGAAGCGAATTTACGCATGTTAGCAAGGGCAGAACTCAGTTTGAAGCTAAATGTACAGTCTGGAAAACTCAGTTTCGTTTGAAAAGTAGGCTGCAGGGAAGCAACTGGACCCCACCTGAATTTTTATGCATTTTGTAAATTAGACCACGAGAAACACGAATCTGGAGGAATTTTGACATTCCGAATTTCGGAACTCGAGATATTCGATCATAAAGTGACCAAGGAAGCAAACTGGACCCCACTTTATTTTTATATATTTTGTAAATTAGACCACGAGGAACACGAATCTGAAGGAATTTTGACATTGCGAATTTCGTAACTCGAGATATTCGAACATAAAGTTACCACGGAAGTAAAACTGATGTTTATATATTTCGTAAACTAGATCACAAGGAAAAAGAACACGAATCTCAAGGATTTTTGACATTCCGACTTCCGGAACTCGAGATATTAAAACTTTAAGTTTAATATAGATATATTCTCTATACGAAACATATTATGTCCTGTGAGATATATAAAGGTAACCAAGAAAGTTCTGTCACTTTTTGTGGAGGTCTGTGTTCAATTGATCCTCACACCGTGAGTTGAATGCGAATGGAGAAAAGGCGAAGGTCAGATGTTGGTGTGGGTATATCCAACATTCTACCTGCTTGTGGCAATTCAGTTACAACGTGAACTTGTGTAAGGACAGAGTAAATATGGAACCTCCACAGAGCGTCATAAGGGTGTGTATGCTGTACGAGTTCAAACTTGGGTCAAACGCCACTGCAGTGGGACGGAAGATATCTCAGGCCTTTCGTGATGGTGTCGTGATTACGCAGACAGTGCAAGGGGTTTAGAAAGTTTAAGGACGGTGACAAAACACTCACGAAAAACGCACCACGTGCCGGAAGACCAACACATGTACAAAATGAAGATCTTCAGGTAGCAATTGAGGCGAACAGTGGAGAGACCTGTGAGGAACTGGGGCTAACATTCAATGTGAGTGGAGAAACCATCCGGCAGCACCTCCATCAACTTGGGAAGCACTACAATTTGAGTCTATTGGTTCCACATGAAATTAACTCCGGGCCAGAAGGCTACGCGAACAGACACCTGTGTTTCTTTGCTGTCTCGTCTGAGGAATGAGCCATTTCAGGACAGGATGTTGACATGTGATGAGAAGCTCCATGGCGTCGTCATCATTGGTTAAAATCCCATGAACTGGTTCCAAAACAGCTGAAACCAGTAATGCAACAGAAAGTCCTGCTGTGTGTTTGGTGGGCTGCTCACGACATCGTGCATCGGGAACTGCTACTGGCTGGTCAGAGCAGAACATTAATGCAACTGTCTACTGTCAGCAGTTGAGCCGTGTTCGAGAAAAACTCAAAACCCTGGATGCATCCGCCATACTGCCTGGACATTTCACCGTCCAATTATCATCTGTTCCCTTCCTTGGACAATCACCTTAAAAGGATGCCAGCTCAAATCCCAAGTAGAGGTGCAAAATGCAGTTGATACCTTCTTCGCTTCACGGAACACCAACCTCTACCGCGATGGAATAAATGGCCTTCCAGAGCATTTGCAGAAGGTTGTCGATCTATTCTTGATCTTCCAGATACGTGTTAGGTGACATATGAATGTTCGGAGGTGGTGGGTGAGAAAGCGATAGAACTTTCTTGTTTACCTTTATAGATCGGTTCTGTGTATTGAAATAGTTATGCACAAAGGTATAATGTTTGGTCCAGGGCAGTAGTTCTTGGTTAAACATAATACAAACTATCTGTAATATAATTTATGAGATTATTATTATTATTATTATTATTATTATTATTATTATTATTATTATTATTATTATTATTATTATTAATAATAATAATAATAATAATAATAATAATAATAATAATAATAATAATAATAAGAAGAAGAAGAAGAAGAAGAAGAAGCTAAAAACAGTGTTTTTAGTTTTCCGGAAGGAAACCAAAATTTTCCAGTTTTTTTCAGGCTTCAAAAACACTAGCTGCAACACATTTTTTTAAGATTGTAGCTGGTCCCCCTTCAAAAACGACGGGCCCCTCCTACAGAAACCTGCTGGCTACACCCCTGGTCTTACGTGACATATCGATGCTCTAAGGTGATAGGTCAAAAAGCGACAGAACTTTCTTCGTTAATTTTATACATACTATGTAAAACTATTGTATAAGTTCTAGTATCTCGAGTTCGGGAAGTCGGAATGTCGAAATTCCTTCAGATTCGTGTTCTTTGTGGTCTACTTTGCTTTTGCGGTTTCGGTTTCCAAAACCGCATTTGCGGTTTCGGTTTTGAAAACCGCGTTTGCGGTTTGCGGTTTTCAGAAAACCGGTTTTCTCAAAAACCGAAAACCGCAAATGTCACAAAAATTCAACAGCACTAGTACTAACCTAGCATTTGCCCAGTATAACTGAGGAACAACCCTGGAAAATCCTCAGTCAGGATGGCTGGTCTCCGAATTCGAACCCGGTATTATCCAATTGAGAAGCAAGAATCATAACAAGTAGCCTGAGTTCGCTCCGTATTATTATTATTATTTAATTAACGTAATGTTCTAAAATTAGTGCAAATTAACCCCTACTTTCTTTATTGCTGATGTTATAGTTAATAAGCCTACATGAGACATCAGTCCCCCATTAAATAGGCCTTGCTCAAGAAAGAATACCAGAACTGGAATTCAGGAAGCGGGGGTGAAGAGATTAATGAGAATGAGGAAAGTATGTACGATGAAAAAATTGATAAATTATGACTTCATCATATATATATTCACTTACATACGTCAATAATATTTCTCTTACTTTCTATAGTGGCAGGAAAATGGCCCGCTTTTGTAAACAAACACACTAAGCATGTGCATATAGGCGCAATGTCCGTGCAAAAGAAACATAGGTAAAACCAGAAAAAAATAGGGAAAGCGAGGGGAAAGTGATAAAACGCCATTCAGTTTTTTTTTTAAAAGCTAAAAATTACTAAACTTAGAGCTACGAAAGACGCGAGGCGAATTTTATTGAAAAGATTGTTTTTCCTTAGTGATTAGTTGTGCTAACTATGATCATGAATTACAAAGAAAAAGTAGCTAGCTCTGAGTTTCGCAAACTGGTTGAAAAGAAAATATTGGATAAAATTTAATAATAAAGAAGGCATTTATGATAAATAAAACAAACTAAATTCTTGGCACGACAGTCCTTTAATTCCTACCAGCGGGCTTACGTTCAAAGTGGGAATGTGTAGTCAACGCATCGACACCCAAAGTCCCTAATGCCGGCTTTCTAGACTGGAGTCCTCTATCTCTTACTTAAGATAACTCCCCAATTGTCCTCACGATGCTGGGTCAACATCGAAATTGTTGAGTGCCTCTCCGGAAACTGAACCCATGACCACGGGCACCGAAAGCACGCGCTAACCACTGTTTTTTTATATATAAAAAGGTAACAGCTTTTTATCAGATTATTTAACCTGTTGAACGCTTTGCACGTGTTTAACCTGTTGAACACTGTAACCATTACGACACCACACAGACATAGAAGTAAAGGAGGACAGTTAAAAACACCTATGCCCGAAGTGGGATTTGAATCCAAAACATTCACAGTAAACGATCCACAGCCTAATGCCGCAGACCACTCGACTATGGCTGTCGGGTTTTATCGGCTAATCTGTAGATAACTGTTAATCTTAGCTTTGAAAATGTTACATAAAGAGTCTTATCGATATCATTAGGTTGCATATAAATCTCTTTATTCCGGAATTATCGGATTTATTTTAACGCTTAAACTTTCACATCTCTTCTGATTTACGAATATTTAAATCATGATTATCCCCTTAAGTTCAATTAGTGATATTTTAACTCATTTCGAACCAACTATATGTGGTTAGTCTTGTTATACGGGAATAATTGAGACCAGAAGCAGTCTACAGGCAAAGTTCAAAAGAATCTTGGCCGACCTTCTGATAAACTACGTTTTTCAGCAAGGTGAATTGTGGCAATCAGATATCCACATGAGGAAATCTTCCGGTTCAAGTGAAAGCTTCTATAAGAATCAGCACTCTAATCAGTGAAATGCGCCTTGCTAATTTTTCCCCAAGTACCTAACTTTATTGTTAAAAATGAAAAGGACTTGATTTCAAACAAGTCGCCATTACAGCTTTCATATTTGAACACAACACTCATGAAAAGTCATGTTAAAGCGCGACTTACCCCTGAAAAAAAATATTTATCTGTTTTTAGATACTCGTGTTCCCCAAAGTGCATGCGGAATTAGTGCAAGTGCCTTCCGCTCGCATTACCTAGGTACAAACGACTACGATCTTGGCACTATAGCACGGCCAACAAGAGATGGTCTCTGACGTTTCTTACCACATGCGGTGGGACATTGCAGCCCCTACTTTGATACCAGTGTTACCAACCACGATCACTCTGTCTTATACCATTAATTAAATTGCCCCTACAGTTGCACCGAAAAAAACCTTGACACGCGAGTAGTGGCAATGTCACTGCTAGCTGTCAGAGACGTTCTCTTACTGGACGCACTATAGTACATGTTTCGGTTTCCAGATCTCAAATATTTATATTTCAGCCTGATTCTATGTATGAATCCGAAATTTCAAATCTAGATAAGGGGCACCAAAATTCATAGTTTATTCTCGGTGCTCATATTGTTATTTACTAAATAATTATTAAATCTAATTGTAAGATATATATTTGATATTTTGAGCAGACTGAGCAAGATAAATATACGTAAAAACTAATCAATACTTGTCTTAACTGTTTATGTTTTCTTAACTGTCAATGAAATAGGTGTATTGAGTAATTTTAAATATTCGGGTTTTGTACTCCGGTTTCAAATATATATATGTATGTATTTCATCTCGGTCCTGCAACCGAGTGGACCTAGATTCGACATTCGAACTCTCATCCGGATCATTTTTTTTTTTTTTTTAAAGTAAGCCAACCATTTGATCTTTAGAGTAGAATGAAGGAGACAAATAGACTTGTCAATATTCGTCTTAATTTTATGTTCTCTTCTTCACTGTCAGGACTTCGTGAAATTACTTTCGGCGATTTTTAGATATTCAAGTTTATCATAATTTGGGTGGGATGTGGGTTTGGATAAGAATCAAGATCTGAGATCCGAATTTCGAACCCAGATCCGAGATTCGAGATCTGGATCCAGATCCGAGATCCGGATCCAGATTCGAGATTCGAAATCCGGATCCAGATCCGAGATCCGGATCCAGATCCGAAATCCAAGATCCGGATCCAGATCCGAAATCCGAGATCCGGATCTAGATCCGAGATCCGGATCCAGATCCGAGATTCGAAATCCGGATCCAGATCCGAGATCCGGATCCAAAGGATCCGGACCCAATCAGATCCGGATCTTCGGATCCGGCCAGATCCGGATCTGGCCATCCCTAGTGCAAAGGTGCACGCGCACCCCCTTCCTTGTAAATATACACTACTTAAAGTGAGAAGCTAGGAGTGAAAATAGCAACACTTTCCGAAATTTTCTTCTGTCATGTTTCGATTTGGACTTAAATCAAAGGGATGTTTTGCAAAATCGATAGTTTAAGTCAATTTTCTAAAAGTTCAACAAAAGGATTCACCGAGAACAGATACTTAGGATTTCCAGGGCATTTCCTCATTCACACCACAGGTGCCTAAAGGCATTTAAAAAATTCCAATTCAATTCAAATGTACTGGTAGTTATTGGTGCACCCCCTCAGAAGATCCTTTCTCCCAAATCTTGTGTGTTGGTCCCAATTGATGAGTTTCTCGCTACGCCACTGATGTCTGATGTGTATTTGATTTATAAACTAAATTGCTTGCAAGCAAATGAAATGTCCTTCCTGCTTCCCTGGGGGCCAGTGTATGTGTAACTTTGGTGCATGTAGCTCCGGGTTCGATCCTTGTTGGGAAGTGAGCTCGAGCTTCAATCACATTGGTCAGTGCAATACTGTTGCAAAATAAACATATATTGTGACTACCAGCAGTCAGCTCCTTCATGCCTAAGCGCTTAGCGCCTTTGGCCTGGAAGACCCGGGTTCGATTCCCGTCGTGAGCACATGTGATTTCGATTTCATGTTAGTCAATATGTCCCGTCTCATAAAGCCTCGCTGCCGAAAAGGACGTTAAACTCCAAATCAACTCAACTATCGGCAGTGTCATCACAAGAAGTAAAAATCTTATCAATAAGCTTATATTAAAAACTTCACTCTTTGATCATTTCTCTTTTTCTTCTTTTTAAACACAGAGCAATCAAAGTAATGCTATTCTCAAAGGACATGTGCCTGGGGGCCTAAGGTGTCTATTGAATCTTAAGTATGAGGAAAAAGAAAACAGACTGAAAAACGTGGAATTTATTTGCTAATATAATGGAGATTCTTTTAAAGCCAACCTTAGACTCCCTGTTGCCAAGGATGTTTAAACGTTACTCAAGTGTAACTTCAAGACCCTCAGAATTGAAGAAGATGAAATACAGGTACAAAAGGTAACCAATAAAGAAAAGAGAAACATAGAAGTGGTACTCATCATAACAAAAATATGTCTACTTACACAAAAATGTTCTGCAGAATTTCAATACGTTTCATATCGCTAAAATCAAGGAACAAAACACTTTGGGTTCGAGAGAGAACTGGTATTCAGTGAAACCAGTTTTATCTTAACAATCTCAAGCAGGTACGACATAAGTGGGAATTTCGAGTAACGCTAATCCATTGGTAACTGTAACTACAGTACCGAAATGCAGAATGTTCCATTGAATAACGTTACTCATTGTAACGTAATTCAGAGCGTACCATTTTAAAAGTTACACTGACTAATAACGTTATTAACTAGGTGCAGAAATGGGTTACAAAATAGTAACCGTAACAGATAACAAATTGTAAATGTTGCACATTTCGTTAAGTTATCTATCCTTGAAATAAATATTCTATGAGAACATGAAAATGAGCTATTATAGGTCTCAATTTTCTTCAAGTGAATTAAACAACGTTGATATCGTTTGATAAAGTATTTGCTTTTCTTCTGGACTTACGGGTTTGCTTTGTTTATGCTTAGCAGAATAACTCGGAGCTGGTTGGGCGACATCCAGGGGTGTAGCTACGGGGGAAGGGGCATCGCGGCCAGGCCCCCCCAAATGACCAGCTTTTAAGACATCATCGTAAGATTACCTCGCTTCAGTCATTTAAAAATAAAGTTTACACGAATCGAAAAATAGTATGGAATCTCTTTCTTATACTGATCGGAAAATAGTATGGTATCCATTTTTTTTTTTTTTTTTTTTTTTTTTTTTTTTTGCCGGCAGATGACACAATTTACTGCGATTTATATTTGACAGTCTGAAGACAAACGTTTTAACAAGGTACAAGGTACTACCTTAAAACAATGGTACTAAACTAATTAGTAAATATATTATATTTTTGGTATGCTATAACTAGTGTTTTAAACAACATTTTTTTTATCAGATCGAAAATTGGTGAAAAACAACGTTTTTATTCAATTTCACACTTTGGATTTCATTCGTTTATTTTATGATACTTGGTATAAAACAGGAAGTGAAATACAGCTGTTATTTTTTTGTCACGAATCTATATTATAAAATTGAAAATGATTGTTTTTGACACTTAATGTCTTGACCTGTCTGGCCGATCTAGATCAAATTTTTGACGTATATGCAGTTCTGGCCTGGAAGTGTCTTTAGCTATTCACTTTGACGGTAGCGCTTAGTTGAGGGGGAGATGGAAAAAATAAGTAAAACTTAATAACTCTTTAACCAAACGACCAATCTCGATCAAGTTCTCAACATAGATGAGGTTCGGGACTGTGATGGATTTTGTCATTTCACTTTGACGGAACAACGTAGGGGAGAAGGATGAGGGGAAGATACATATAAAAATCAATATAAATAAAAATAAAAGTGACTACGTTTGTGACAATAACTCTTGAACCACCGGACCGATTTCAATCAAATTTTCAACATGGATGAGGTTCAGAACTTGGAAGTTTTTTTTTTTTTCATTTCGTTTCGACGGTAGATCTTAGGGTTAGGGAAAGGGGAGGAGGGGAAATATACGAAAATGAATAAAATGTGACCGTCTGCCCGGCCACAAAACTATGTTTTTGGACGACGAGGGTATTTCCTTTTAACTTTTATACATGCAACGAAATTATTATTTTACTCATAGAAACGAACAGCTATTTTTCCTTTTGGTGAGAACTTCAATTCTTTCTGTGGTATGCAGGTGTTCTTCAGTCGTTATCGTTTCTCACGATAGAACAAAGAACTTGTTGTTTTTCAATGCAACGCTTTTCGTCTGGCCAGAGTGTTTCGTCGCAGCAAACTTACTTTTTCTTTTCTTAAAATAGTGTCCAACTTATAGTCTTCGTCACCATGACTGTTCCGCATATACTTTTTTTTATAATAACATTTATTAAGATTGGGAATATTTTTGGATACGAAGTTGATATTGTGTGTGAATGCTATTGTGTTTGTCGTGTTCTCACGCACTCTTATTACGTCATCCTTCCTGCCGTGCGAACAAGCGTTCATATCCTGCAGGAGTTGTAGGTGGAATGACTTATACACACAATTACCATCGTTCGCTTCTTTCCACTGAACCGTTTTACTTATAACAGTAGTGCATAAAAATCTATAACCATGGGAAGAATTTATTAGTTAAGACTGCTACACTTTTTTCAACTATTATTTCCAAGCTTCTTTCCCACGGGATCAAATCAAATGTTGCCAGTGTTCTTTATTATAACATCGACCCATTGGCATTGTGTATGAATGCAGAAAACTTTACCATTTCTTTATTATTTTACATAATGCATTGTCAACCCTAAGTAAGCGGACGGGTTGTTCCCGAGCGTAAGTAGAAGCAGGGAGTTAGCAATAACAGTTGGTAGTAAGTGGAGGGTTAGCAAAGAATTCGTCGTAGAGAGAGACAGTGCAAGACAACGTATGAAGTGATAGTATGAAGAACTTCGTGGCGCGATGTTAATCTATAGGATGTGAAGCAAAAGTACCAACAAATACCTTCTGGATATGTAGCGTCTTTTAGGAGTCAAGATACTTCATCCATCAGTGTTTCCCCTTATCATTATCACAAAGTAAAAGTTTTGACTCAGTGCGAAGAGTCAATTTATAGTGCAAGCGATCTTTAAACAAGGGCTATGTTTCTAGTGTTCGTGAATAGCGTGCGCATATCTACATTTACCATGCAGTGTTAAGAATTTATTTTTCATTTCGTTTATTCGATTGCATCAGTGCAATTCCTTCTGTTTGAGCATTTAGCTCTATGAAGTGAGAATTTTATGTGTTGTTATATATATATATACAGTGGCGTATTTACAATTTTGTTTCGGGAGGGGCTTTGCTAACTTTCGGGGGGGGGCTTTGCCTGGAAATGTGAAAACTCTGCAAGATATTTCATGTACTTTACTATACTAAGTAAGATTTCGGGGGGGCTTAAGCCCGGAAGCACCCCCTAAATACGCCACTGTATATATATATATATATATATATATATATATATATATATATATATATATATATATATATATATATATATATATATATGTTTTATTCCGTTCCGTACCCACACATATTCATACTCAATAAATAGGAATTTACCTAAGTAAATATCGTCTTCATTCATGTGTGTGTGAGTTCCTGCGAGCAGACGGCTTGCCAGTTGCGTATATGTATGTGTGTGCATACGCAAAAGTAAGTATAATACAACCTGAGTCTCAAAAGCACCAACGTGGCTCATGCCAAATCACTTGTCATATCTCAATATTATCAATCAGCGCCCAAACAGAATATGAGCCTGGACCAGAATTGTTATCAGCTGTTTTCTTAGGGAGTTCTTCGGGAGCCAGCACCCAAGAAAAGCGGTAGGCACCAATTTAAATGACGCCCGAACTAGCGACACGAGCCAAGACCGTCAGTGATTTGTGCATGGAGACAGTAGTTATATATGAATAAGTACTAATAATATTGGAACAGGAAATTTTATTAATCATATTTTCTTTTTACAGGTTGTCCCAATACAAATAAACATAGTAAAATTTAGTATTTTCGTACTCATATAGTGTTCTATAGTATATGTATTTTATATGAATTTCATTTACATTTATCATTTGCGATTAGTAATTGTATTTTCATTATGGCTCACCAGCAGGTTGACATACTTAAGATACTTGAACAAATGCAAGCTGAAAATAGAGCACATTTTAAGAAAAATGAACAGGTACAGATAGAAAATAAGGAAAATCTTGCTAAACTACAGGCACAAATAGAAGCAGTTGAAATTAAATGCGATGAGGGAACTACCAAAATAGCTGATAGAATACAAGCGTTAGAGAATAAAGTAGATCAAAATATTGAAAGAGCTCAGAGGGGAATCGAACATAATACAGTAGCTATTCATCAAAACAGAGATAACATAGAACTTATAGTCCGCGATGTACATTCAATGGGAATGAAAATAACCAAAAACAAATCATTTAATGGGTATGTCCGAAAGATTAGAATTAACACAAGGACAGGTAGAGGCTAATCACACCATTTGTAACGCTAATAAAGAACGTTGTCTCGTAGCGCACACAGCAAAGAACTTAGACGAAACACACGACGAAGTCGTAGATTTAAAAGAACAGGTTCGAAAGGACGAAGGGTCACTTCAGATGTGCTACCAAGAGATTAGACAGTTAGATTATCACGTCAATGTTAAAAATGACCAGACTTTCGAGAACAACGCCGAAATTAAAGTAGCACAGCGTGAAATAGGAGAAATTAGGCACGATTTGGCGTTAGTATACCAAAAAGTAGAAAGAATCGAAAACAAATCACGGGAATCGGAATCTAATATCGATAGTGACATTCATGTTAGAACTGGATACCAACCTAACAGTGATTCAGCTTACACCGAACATAGTGAAGTTAGCAGTAGTGACGAAACTCACGTTAAGGTTATGACCAATAGAAATTTTAGACGTAATAATCGTGAAACTAGACATAGGGAAGTACAAACAACTAAATTAAAAGACCACCTTACACCGAAAATTATTGCGTATTTACCTAAGTTTAAAGGTGATCCCGCTACTGAATCAGTACATACATATCTGCGCAAGTTAGCATTAGCCGCGGAAGTTGCTAAATTGTCAGAAAAAGCCTTAGTACAAGCCATACCTCATGTATTGGAGGGTGTAGCCTTAAGCTGGTACTACACACGTAATGAGGAATTTAAAACTTTAGAAGAAGTTAAAAAAGCGTTAGTTGAATCTTTCGCTGGAGACGCGACGATACACCACAGGCTGTCAGCTTGTAAAGCAACTTGATTCAATCCTAAGACTCATGATTCAGTACATGCTTTTGCTTTAGATCAGTTTAATAAACTTAGAGAACTGACACTGCAATTACCAGAGAATTTGATATTAACAGATATTATACATATGTTACCTCAGAGAGAGAACTTTATTTACATTCTTGTACTAATATTAGGGAATTTTTAGCGTCTATTCAAAAATTAGAAACATTATATTTTCAGCAAACTAGAGAGGAAAAACATCCGCAGGGTAACAATTCGAACAATAGGCAGAATCAAACTTCTCAAAATTATCAGAGATCTTTCGGTTATGGTAATAATAATCAGAATAGGTATTACAATCAGAAAGTTAATAATACCAAGGCTCAAAGAAACGGTAATTGGAACAGGAGAAATGCAAATGATCGTGACAACAACGATCGACAACCACGTTCTCGTAATCAGAACACTAACCATGAGCAAAATCGGAATCGTAACCCTCATAATTACAATAAACGTCGGAAACAACATAATGGTAACTCTAAGGATAAAAGGAATGATCACCGAAAAAATAAAAACAGCAGACAATTTTGTGATCGTGATAATGACAAAAATCACCGGAACGACGAACGAAATTATGAACGATCAAATTATCGTCACGAACGAGACTCCGACTTTCAGGAAAACTAGATTTAATGTTCACTTTTCGATTTAGGTTACTTAGGTATAATTTAGTGTATTTGTAGATTTTTAAACTTTATATTAATACTTATTGATCCCACGACAGGTGAATATATAGGTTTGCACTCCATGGACAAGTCAAAACTTTAAATTCAACGCCTGAAACCCGAAAAATCTGATTAACTTTGGCACAAAGGCAACTCCCAGAACACATTTTACAAGATTTAAATTTAGTAACACCTGACACTTCCAATAATCTTACTTCTCTTACTCCTAGTGGGAAATTTCATTTATCCAAACTCAATGGGGAAGCAGAAGAGGAAAGTGAGAATGGTAATCCGAAAGATGATTCCCAGGTAAAGCAAGCTCAAACCAATAATTTAACATCTGCCCGTTTGTTATCTTTATATTTAGGAGATCCTTTGTTGAAATATTATTTCAACACTTCTTACTGGCAACCTTCATTTGTCAAACTAATCGTTCCGAACTTGACTGGAGGATTTCTATTGAGAAGAGGCCTATTTTGAGGAAGAAGCCAGATTCAGCAGACTTTTTATTAAAGTTTTTGACTTTTAATATGACTAAGTGTGTTTGCAGAATATGGTACAAATGTGTCTAATATGATACATTGATATTTTATATCGAGATCTGTCAAGCAGTGTAGACTGTTAAGTTTCAAGATATTTTACATTAAGATTTTACGTAGTTTTTTCCTTGTCATAGGAAACACAAGAAGATATGTATTCAAGACGTACGGTCGTATCCTTCGGTTGCGGTATTCACCGTAACTAAACATTTCTTTTGGAATCTATCCAATCTATTTGGGTTTCTTATTAACATTTCTTTTTGCTTCTTTAGCATCTTGATACGACCGATTCTTCGGGAAGGAATTTTAGGGTATATTAATAAGGGATGATTAAATTTATTTTCCAAACTACATTCTAGGTAGACATGGCGTGGTGAACCATGAAATACTTGGACACCACAGTAATTAACCCATCATTCGGTAATTATTGGAAAATTTCCCCTTCTTTATGCACACATTGAAGTTTCGTTGTAACCTGTGTATTCATATCCTGTATTTTAGACATATGCCTCTGTGTATATTGAATATTAAAATTTAATGATGTTTCATTGTATTATTATTATAATGTATTTCATGCTTGAATATTTTAACATCTGTGAATTTATGATATGTATTAATGCCATTAGCATATTTCAACAGATTTCCACGAAGAATCTGAAGTATTTCTGTATAACTGATATTTTGATTTTGTGAAATATTCATGTATTGATATTTTGCCTGATGTATTTTAAGACTATGTTAGTATGTATTATGATACATTTCAAATATTTCTTTTATTGTATTTCAGTAATCGTAACTTTTATCTATTTAGTGGAACAAGAACGCATACAATTTTCAGAACTAATTACTCATACCATGCCAACTAATTTCCATTAATTTTTGTCGATGCCAAAATTTAAAATCTATCTAGGTGAAATAATATTCACGTTAATATTCTTGTTGTTAACCATTTGTTTGGATTTACAGCTGAAAAGTTAAAAAGCTTATTCGAGGAATATTATTAATAAAGTCTTTATATTATTTCAATGTTTCGACTTATGGCGTCCTATTTTCATCGATAATGAATATTTCAGGAATGTTTACATCTTGTGTCTTTATCTTGATATCCTAAGAAATTACTTGTTATTGTACTTCCATGCAATGAATCGCTAATAGGATTTTATTTTAGGCATACGTTAGTTAAATCACAGTTCGAGATGGCAAATGTGTGAATGTTACGATAAATATACATGTGTCGTTAATGAACATGTTGATGTATACTATTGCAGACTTTGTGGACATTGTGGAAGTGCCGATGAGCATCCATTACGCCCAGGCTAGGCGTTTGTTTACAATGGAATTTTGCATCATGAGAGATGATTGCATTTATAAATATGCCTACAAATTGTCGTCATGCATTGTTGATTTTGTGTTAACAAAATTTTACTATCCTATTGTAAGCATTAGGGGTTGGACTTCAAGAATTTCCTCGGAAGTACTCAAGATCAGTATTCCTTTACATTCTTATATTTTGTGTTGATCATGATTATGTTCTACAGACGTCTTGTGTAACATCTCACTACCACATGAAGACTACTGAATATTCTTTTACATGCATTTTTCGATAATGGTTAACTAACTTTACTTTAATAGGACCAAAGAACTGTTTAGATGGAACCCGGTATCTTCATCAGTTAATGGATTAGATTAGTTAAAACGATTCAACAATATATATATGTACTGGCATGCGAATTCGTAGAGTGTTTTGGATACACTTGGATGAAGAAATAACTCGTAAATGTTTTTTCAAAAGGAATTATTCTTTGTTGAAAGTATATATGTGTGTCTTAACCATGTTTAGGAATTTAAGTTTTTTGTTTATTAGTATGCAAGATTTTGCGTTCTCACAGTTCACACAAAATTATCTCACGAATGTTTATTCGTCTAAACCTTCAGGATTGTTATGATTTAACATCCGTTTACAGGTGAATTAACCTATATTTTATGATTATTCATAATCAGATTAATAAATCGAATTTTTTTTATTCTCTTTGAAGTTAACATATTCACTCGATATACTCCAGTATTTTGAAAATATTTAGTGTTTTGTATTATTACATTTTATCTATACTTGTCAATTTTATTTAAATATTTTAATCATTCAATCATAAATATTTTGAAAGAAAAAGAACTAATAGACTAAGAATATATATAAAAATAAATAAATAGAAACAAAACTATATAGCCCTATAAACATTTTCACACATACAGGTGAAACCACGTATTCGTTTTCACGTAATCAGTTTAGCCCAAAGTGTTATACGCATCACAAACAAGTAGTGAAATACCAAAGCTGGCTTAAAGTGAATGTTCACAGTGAAGTGAGAATATTTATTCTCATTGTTGAAAAAAAAAAAAATAAATAATAGACGCTTTCACTTATGTGCTACGATTGTCTTCGCACCCCATGACCCCAATTGTCAAGAAGACTGGATTTCACCAATTGGAACTTTCATCGCAGAACAAAGAAGACATCTGGATACGGAATTTTCAGGAACATCTCATGGAATCTGAAATCAGCTGATAGTCATCCATCTGGATCAACAGTGTTCTAAACATAATAAATAGCCCTAGTGATTCATAGTGACAAATCTACATTATTTTCGTCATTCACTGCGAATAGTGTTAATCGAAAACGGTGTTACCAGTGTTTTCCCCTCATAATCCTCCATACCCAGCGAACCAAGAACAGTGTTGCCAACTCCGTATTTTGGAAAAGAAGCCATAAACTTCCAAACTCGTTTTCACATAGGTGTTTACCCAGGATTCTCAACGCATTACTTCGTTGACTCGCAATGTGTTGTTCCCTTTCGGCTCGCCAAGTTGTGACCGTCTGCCCGGCCGCAAAACTATGTTTTTGGACGACCAGTGTATTTCCTTTTAACTTTTATTCATGCAACGAAATTATTATTTTACTCATAGAAACGAACAGCTATTTTTCCTTTTGGTGAGAACTTCAATTCTTTCTGTGGTATGCAGGTGTTCTTCAGTCGTTATCGTTTCTCACGATAGAACAAAGAACTTGTTGTTTTTCAATGCAACGCTTATCGTCTGGCCAGAGTGTTTCGTCGCAGCAAACTTACTTTTTTTTCTTAAAATAGTTTCCAACTTATAGTCTTCGTCACCATGACTGTTCCGCATATTTTTTTTTAATAACATTTATTAAGATTGGGAATATTTTTGGATACGAAGTTGATATTGTGTGTGAATGCTATTGTGTTTGTCGTGTTCTCACGCACTCCTATTACGTCATCCTTCCTGCCGTGAGAACAAGCGTTCATATCCTGCAGGAGTTGTAGGCGGAATGACTCATACACACAATTACCATCGTTCGCTTCTTTCCACTGAACCGTTTTACTTATAACAGTAGTGCATAAAAATCTATAACCATGGGAAGAATTTATTAGTTAAGACTGCTACACTTTTTTCATCTATTATTTCCAAGCTTCTTTCCCACGGGATCAAATCAAATGTTGCCAGTGTTCTTTATTATAACATCGACCCATTGGCATTGTGTATGAATGCAGAAAACTTTACCATTTCTTTATTATTTTACATAATGCATTGTCAACCCTAAGTAAGCGGACGGGTTGTTCCCGAGCGTGAGTAGAAGCAGGGAGTTAGCAATAAGAGTTGGTAGTAAGTGGAGGGTTAGCAAAGAATTCGTCGTAGAGAGAGACAGTGCAAGACAACGTATGAAGTGATAGTATGAAGAACTTCGTGGCGCGATGTTAATCTATAGGATGTGAAGCAAAAGTACCAACAAATACCTTCTGGATATGTAGCGTCTTTTAGGAGTCAAGATACTTCATCCATCAGTGTTTCCCCTTATCATTATCACAAAGTAAAAGTTTTGACTCAGTGCGAAGAGTCAATTTATAGTGCAAGCGATCTTTAAACAAGGGCTATGTTTCTAGTGTTCGTGAATAGCGTGCGCATATCTACATTTACCATGCAGTGTTAAGAATTTATTTTTCATTTCGTTTATTCGATTGCATCAGTGCAATTCCTTCTGTTTGAGCATTTAGCTCTATGAAGTGAGAATTTTATGTGTTGTTATATATATATGTATATATATATATATATATATATATATATATATATATATATATATATATATATATATATATATATATATATATATATATATATATATATATGTTTTATTCCGTTCCGTACCCACACATATTCATACTCAATAAATAGGAATTTACCTAAGTAAATATCGTCTTCATTCATGTGTGTGTGAGTTCCTGCGAGCAGACGGCTTGCCAGTTGCGTATATGTATGCGTGTGCATACGCAAAAGTAAGTATAATACAACCTGAGTCTCAAAAGCACCAACGTGGCTCATGCCAAATCACTTGTCATATCTCAATATTATCAATCAGCGCCCAAACAGAATATGAGCCTGGACCAGAATTATCAGCTGGTTTCTTAAGGAGTTCTTCGGGAGCCAGCACCCAAGGAAAGCGGTAGGTAGCAAAAACTTAATAACTCTTAAACCACCCGACCGATCTCGATCAAACTTTCAACATAGATAAGTTTAGGGCCTGGGGTGGTTTTACCATTTCACTTTTACGGTGTAACTTAGGAGAAGGGGCGGGAGAAGATATTTGTGAAAAAAAAAATAAATAAAAATAAAAGTGACTGTCTTTGTGACTTCATCAGGCTTAAGTCATCCGACCGATCTTAATCAAATTTTCAATATAGATGAGGTTCTGACCTGAGGTGATTTTTATCACATCATTTTGATGCTAAAACTTAGGGTAGGGAGAGGGGAGGGGAGAGAGATATGAAAATAATAAAACTTGAATAAATGATAAATAAATAATGAATAAATAACTCTTGAACCACCCAACCCTCTATCAAATGTTCAACACATATGACGTTCGGTCCTGGGACAATTTTTAACTTTGACGGTACAACGTAGGGGAGGGCGCAGGGGATACATATGTAAAGATAAAAATTAAATTGACTGTTTTTGTGACTTCATCACTCTTGAACCATCCGAACGATATCGATCAAATTTTCAACATAGATGAGGTTTGGTCTGACATGGTACTTATCTATTCACTTTGACGATAGAACTTCGGGGAGGGGTAGGGAGGAGTTAAAAAATAAATAAAAGTTAATAACTCTTGAACCAAACGATCAATCTCGATCAAATTTTTAACTTAGATGTTTTCTATCATTTCACTTTGACGGTAGAACTTAGGGTAGCGGGTGGGAGGGACAGATACATAAAAATAAATAAAACTTAACAACTCTCGAACCTCCGGGCCAATCCCGATCAAGTTTTCAACATAGATGAAGTTCGAACCTGAGATGTTTTTTGTCATATCACTTTGACAGTGTGACTTAAGAGAGGGGGAGGGGGAGAGACATTTAAAAATGTTCGAAAATGACGAATATTTGTGTCGAATCTATAGATTTTGGGGTCGCTGAAATGAACAGTGACACTTTCGATGCCGTGCCCCGCAAATTGGGAGAGAAGGGAGATATATAAAAATCATCGAAAATGACCAATATCAAAGAGCGCTTTAGTAATAGTAGAAAGTGACTGACTAGGAGAACATATTACTATTTTTTCTCTTAATTTAACCCAGCGAAGCGGGTAATTGATGCTATAGCATATATTATAAAATTGAAAAGTAACTATGTTTGTGACTCTTAATATTTTGAACCGCCCGACCGATATCGATCTTTTTTTTTTTTTTTTTTTTTTTTTTTACATAGATGCAGTTCTGGCCTGGGACTGATTTTAGGTATTCACTTTGACGGTTAGGGAAGAAGAGATAGAAAATAACAAATAGAACTTAATAACTCTGTAACCACCAACCGATCTCGATCAAAATTTCCATATTGATAAGGTTTGGGACTGGGATGGATTTTATGATTTCACTTTGACGGAACAACATAGGGGAGGAGGAAGAGGAGGATATATATATATATATATATATATATATATATATATATATATATATATATATATATATATATATATATATACAAGTCAATATAAATAAAAATGAAAGTGACTGGGTCTGTGACTTAATAACTCTTGAAACACCCGACCGAACTCAAATTTTCAACATAGATGAGGTTCAGGATTGAAAGGTTCTTTTATAAGTTTACCTTGGCGGTAGAACCAAGGAGAGGGGGAGGGGATATGTATATATACATGAAAGTAAATACAAGTTAATAACTCTTCAACCATCCAACCGACGTCGATCAAATTTTCAACATAAATGAGATTTGAACCTGGGACGATTTTGTCATTTTACTTTGAGGGTACAAGATAGGGGAGGGGGAAATATATGTCAAAAACAAAAAGAAAGGAAACTGTCTTTGTGACTTCACCACTCTTGAACTACCCGACCGATCTCGATGGAATTTTCATCATATATGAGCTTCAGACTTGAGACGGTTTTGTCATATCACTTTGTCGGTGCAACTTAGGGGAGGAAGAAGGGAGAGGAACATTTATAAATGATAAAAAAAAATGACCGGTATTAGTGCCGAATATATTGTTTTCGGGGTTTCTGAGATGAACAGTGACTCTTCTGATGTTGATTAAATCCAAATTTAGCACTGCAGCTTGAGGGAGGGGAAAGAGAAATACATAAAACTGATCTAAAATGGCCCATATTAGTGTCATCCATAGTTTTCGGGGTCGCTGAGACGAACGATGATACTTCCGATGCTGTGTCCCGCAACATGGAGGGGGGAGGGGGAGAAAGAGATATATAAAAATGACCGAAAATGACCTATATCAGTGTCGAATCCATAATTTTCGGGGTTGCTGAGATGAGCTGTGATCTTTCCGATTCAGTTGAAATCGATGCCACTAAAAATGAAAACAGCATATTTCACGGGTACCAAACACATGAGACACGGAATTTTAATTACATTGGCATTTAATTTTTCATTTTAACCCAGCGAAGTGGATAATCGATGCTAGTAACAAATACATATTTTTGGCAGGAAATCCTAAAGAAATTAAGTGCAATTTCAAAGAAAATCAGTCTTATGTAGATAGGTTTTATGTACAAAGGCTAAATTGAAATAGTTATGCACAAAAGTATGTTTGGTCCGGGGCAGTAGTTCTTCGTTAAACATAATAAAAACTACCTGGACTATAATTTATGGAGAGAAAGCAAAAAATAATAAAGAAATAATAACAACAACAATAATAATAATCTAAAAAAACTGTTGTTTTTTTAGTTTTTCGACGGAAGCAAATCAAATTTTTCCTATTTTTTCAAGCACCAAAAACACTAGCTGCAACATTTCTTTTGTTTTATACATTATAGCTGCCCCCCCCTTGAAAAACGGCGGGCCCCTCCTACATAAACTTGCTGGTTACACCCCTGGCGACATCTTTAAATTGTGGCGCGCACTTCGTGTGTTTTGTCATTTGTTGTACAGTAACTAGTGATGGGTATTACCTGACCAGCGAACGAGTGCGGGCGGCCGGTTTTGGAACTAAAATGCAAGCAGCAGTGTTTCTAACCGGATTACTTGTAATCAGTCTATCACAGTTTTTTTTTTTTTTTTGTCCTGTTCGTAATAAACCACTTCACGCATATGCTCAAGTCAGGGGCAGATTCAGGTGGGGGCGATCGGGGCAATTTCCCTCCCCCAGAGTAGCATTTTTTTATTTTAAAAATAAAAGCTATGAATTTTCACCTTTGTATTATAAATTTAAAATGAAACCTAAAATAGGTAGGCCTTACTTTTTTTGTTTTACGTTGCAGAAGTCAAATAATAAATTGCAAGAAATTACTTAATTACATTGGCGTTCTTGCTCAAAAAAATGTCCACCTTCGAAATCGCAGGTGGCCATTTCTGTTCTAGAAATTGCAGACAATAGCTACTTCTCCTTTTCTAAAGTTGTTTTACTTTTTTTCTTTTTTTGCAATGCACTCTTACCTTGATTTGACTTCGAACGACCACATCCTATACATTCAGCCTGTATCCGCCCTTGGCTCAAGTTAAGACAAACAGTTTCAAATGTTATTGAAGTTATTTGCAGAACATCTTAAGTAACAAGCAAACAACATCAACAACAAAAAATATAACTCCATATTAACATGCGAACAAACTAGCAAGAGCAGCGTTTCACAGATTGCTCCTGTTTTATAATGGCATCGAATAAAACGTAATCAATTTTTATACAATCTTTTTAATACACGGTAGAAGCTCACTGAATTGTCAATTGTGCTGTGTTGTTCTTAAATTGTTAATTTCTATTCATATATCACTATTTACAATACATCTGCATTATTGCAGGAGTGGTTCACTACAATCACGTAACTTACGGCGTTCTTTATTAAGCGGAAAGAGATTAGGCCATGCATAACATCTAAACTGCAATTTTTAAAAACTGTTGGATACACTGCAGAGTAGAAGTCTCCGTTCCCCTGTCTCGACCGCTAATGCCAAGAAACTGATCTAAACACAACAGCAGCGCCATCCTCCCAAAACCGCACTGCCATCCTGGTCAGGTAATAGTTCCGGAATGATTCGTTCCGAAAGAACGAATCCTTCAGAGGAATGAAAGGAACGAATCTATGAAAGGAATCGGATTCATTTGGGCGGAATCACTCACGGCATGGACTCACTCAGGAAATTTACGTATTGAATCAGTGGATTCGGTTGGTGGAACCAAACAACAGACGAATGGATTGATATGGATGGGACAAAAACAGTAGTAAAGAATAAACTGACACTGCACAGCAGAGAAGCAAATAATGCACGTACTGCGCATGTCTGGAAACAAGCAATCTTTCCTACGCGCTCTCGTGTCACTTTTCCGCAATATTCTGAACCATCGTCAGCGATGTTCTGAACACAGCAACTGCTCCCCCAACTGGAGGAGAGGGGAGAGCGGCTGCTAGTCTTATCACTATTTTTTTCTTTCTTTCTTTTTGTTTTTACTTTTACACAGGTGTTCAGCGTTACCAGGTCTATAGATTTTTGTTGCAAGACGGATAATAAAAGTATTTGCTGTAACACACAAGCTCTTATTCAATATATTCTGATGTAATGTCCAGATAATCCTATACTAATATAAAATTCCGAATCGGTTGTTTGATTACGGTTTAATGCTTATTTCAACACCAAGACAATATTTAAAAAATGATGAAATCTTTGAGTTTTACATTCCACGATTATGCCGGTTAGGCTAAAGGAGATGGTGATGATGAGTAATGAATGAAATGGTGGAATGAAGAAAGTGGGAGGAAACGCGAGAACCCCGAGAAAACCAACGCACACGATTTGTCTACCACAAAGTCCACACGGTGAGAGTTAGGATCGAACCAGGGACCCCAAGCACCGTAGGTGAACGATCTACCACTAAGCCACCGCACTTCCCCCCCGAACCACACGAGTTGCCACTGGAAATACAACTGGAGTCTCCCGCGAGGAGAACCAGAATTTT
Organism: Thermobia domestica; assembly: GCF_964235325.1. Lineage (NCBI taxonomy): Eukaryota > Metazoa > Arthropoda > Insecta > Zygentoma > Lepismatidae > Thermobia > Thermobia domestica. The sequence continues at coordinate 193,677,586 of NC_137458.1, read as the reverse complement.
GCGTAACGTTTATTATTATTATTATTATTATTATTATTATTATTATTATTATTATTATTATTATTATTATTATTATTATTATGTTTTTTAGTTTTTCGACGGAAGCAAATCAATTTTTTCCTAATTTTTCAAGCACCAAAAACACTAGCTGCAACATTTTTTTGTTTTATACATTATAGCTGCCCCCCCCCCCCGTTGAAAAACGGCGGGCCCCTTTTACATAAACTTGCTGGCTACACCCCTGGCGACATCTTTAAATTGTGGCGCGCGCTTCGTGTGTTTTGTCATTTGTTGTAACTAGTGATGGGTTGTTCTGGAATGATTCGTTCCGAAAGAACGAATCCTTCAGAGGAATGAAAGGAACGAATCTATGAAAGGAATCGGATTCATTTGGGCGGAATCACTCACGGCATAGCACACGGCACGGCTATTATTATTATTATTATTATTATTATTATTATTATTATTATTATTATTATTATTATTATTATTATACAATTTATTAAAAAATAGTTCCATCTCAGCCCCCTCCAAGTGAACTTTGTGGTGGACAAACACCGTATGCGTGGGTTTCCTCGGAGTTCTCCCGTTTCCTCCCACTTTCTTCATTCCACCATTTCATTCATTACTCATCATCACCGTCTACTTTAGCTAACCTGCATAAGTGTGGGACGTAAAACTCAAAGATTTCATTTCATTTTTTTTATTTAAAAATATGTAATTTTCAAAATCAGGATAGACAATTGCCCTCTCCAAATGACACTCCTACTCGTGTTTCTTCCAGACATGTTTTTTTGGAGGTGCACTCAGGCCGGTAGCCAGCTCAAAAATGTAGGTGGTAGGTAAAGAAACTGATTATGGTGAAGCAGTGTGTCCTATTTGTGGTAAGTTGTACTCGGAAGACAAACGTGGTGAGAAATGGATTCGCTGTTCAATGGGTTTCCACTGGTTCCATGAACTTTACTGCACCTCACCTACTTCCAAAAATTTCATTTGTGACTTTTGCTATGATGGGTGAAGTTGTGCTTTCATTGCTAAATCTGAGTTTTTTCTATTCTTTTTTATCTGTGTTCATCATCATTACATTGTATGTATTGTACACCAATTATTTAATGTCAATACAGTAACATAACTTGTGTAACTACAGAGTGTTTATCTCTTTTCATTTACTAACACCCAGGGGACGAAATTAGGAACCACTTTAGATGTAACTGCTATTCTGTTTGTTATTAGAATTTATTTTTTCTCTCTCTAACCTTTTGCCCTGCATATATATAATTATCATCAATATGTACTAGAATGACGACAGATTGTGTGTAATTCTTTTGCCATTCATGCTACTTCACAAAACTCTTCCAGAAGGCAAAATGCAACTGGGGGACGAAATTTGGGCCTATTACCTTATATGCTCCTGTCCTATGTGCAATATTATCTCTGTCTTATCAAGAAAAAATGGAACCTTCTGAACATATTTCAAAACATTGAAATCCCTCCTTTTGCTTCTACTCATTCCAATTTCCCATACCACCACACTGCACCAACTTCTCAAGCGATAAGAGTGGTTTGACGATTTTGGGTGAAAGCAGGAATCGAATTGGGGAGCCATATGAGAACTCAGAATTGTTTCGACTCATCGGAACCAAAGGATTCGATCCAGAGAGGAACGAATCCTTGTTTGGAGGAATCAAATTGAAAACACACACACACACACACACACAAAAACAAAAAAAAAAAAAAAACACGGAATCATTTAACTATGCGGAACTAAAGGATTCGGTCCGGAGGAACGAAACTTTCTTCGGAACGGATTCAGAGGAATTGATTCCGGGAAAGGAACCAAACTGCCCATCACTAGTTGTAACAGTTTTCTCTTACAAATTCGATTTTGGTTCAAGATTTCGATCCCATATAGATACGAGTCGGATCCTAATGTTCTTACTGTGCCTTAACAATACACTAATTACCATAATACGTTGCATTTGTTGTGTACTATTTTCTCATGGAAGAATAAACTGTTATTAGAATAAGGCCGCGCTAAGAAGAGCTCTGACAACTCTCACGTGCGAGCACGCGCGGTTGCCACATTTATCTTCTGTAACAATACAATATAACAAGGAGCACATTTTGTGGGAAAAGAATCACCTATGTATTACAACAAAAATATTATTTAACATTATGCCTGACGAAAGTATTAGTCAAAAGAAACAAATTAGTATTGCGTTAAGATAGTTTACAAAATCGTAAAGAAAACAACCGTTACTTCTAAACACATAGGGACTTATACAGAGTCGTTTTGACGTATGATTAGCGTCATACTAAATGCCTGGCTACTGCATGGAAACATATGTTAGTCGAACTCTTTAGTATGACATCGAGCTTCTTCGTGGCTAAGCGGTTAGCGTATGCCTTTGGCATGCGAGACCCCGGTTTGATTCCAGGCGGTTCGGATTCCATGTTAATCAGTAGGTCCACGTCTCACATAGCCTCGCTGCTCAAAGAGACGTTAAACTCAAAATCAACTCAACTCTTTAGTGTGACACTAAACACGCTTCACAACGACTCTGGGTAAGACCCAGGGTGCGAATTACCGGGTGGATGAGGGGGATTTTCCCTGTCAATCACATTTTGATCCCCCCAAAGAAGTCAGCTGAAGTATCCCCAACGGGGATAATCGCTATACCCCCCCAAACTATGCTCAGTATAACTCCAAATTTCACTTATTTTGTCATTTCTTGTAAGTTTAATTTTCTAGCTGTATTTCGAAATGATTGATGTAAACTATTCAGTTTTGGTAATTTCTACTAACCACCTACGTTGTTTAGTTGAACTTTTCACAAATAGACTTTCCAAGTAAAAGGAACAGTTCTTCTTTATTTTCGTCATTACGAAGGAAATCGTTCCACTTGCTAGGAATTGGTGTAGTTGGTGTTACTTTTGTCCTTATTCCTTCACCCCTGCTTTCTCTTGTGGAAGATTTTATGCTCTTTGAAGAGTATCTATCCAATATCAGATCCACTTGCTTTGCATGGAATGTGTCTGCTTCATTTTGAACATATTTGAAGAAATTACACTGGAAATAATTACAAAATGTTTCTACTGATACTGGTTGCAAAATGTAAACCAAAATTGCTCCATCAAATAACAAAACATCACAAGAATTAGGAAAGTGTTCTTCTTTGATGTTGGCTTCACTCTCTAGAACAGCCCTGGCCACGGCGAGCAGATAGTGGAAACTCTCCTCGTGAACGCTCACGAGCATTCTACGAGCAAATACCGTTGTTCGTGCTTCGTGAATCTTCGGGTTTTGTCCTTAGAGGAGCGGAAGTGTTGTCAACCTTGGCGGTAACAACTAGCTTACCAAATAAAAAAAAAGTATGTATAGTAACTGATTGCCATTTAGTGTATAGTGTTTTTTTACAATGTGGTAACCGTTAACTATAGACAACACAAACTGGTAACAGCAATCAAATGATAAACTATGTACGTTCCTTTTCTTCTTTTTTCTTTCCTTTTGTTAAAGAAGGATGTGGTGGAACCAAACCATCGCTTACATTTATAAAAAATTGCCAGTTTGCCCAATGGAAAACCAGTTTTCAATATATATATATTATCAAGTTCTTAATCCGAGTGTTACGCGCCTTTGGCGTGGGAGACCCGGGTTCAATTCCCGGCGGGAGCTCATGTGGTTCGGATTCCACGTTAATCAGTAGGTCCACGTCTCATATAGCCTCGCTGCTGAAAGGGACGCTAAACTAAAATCAACTCAATTAATCCGAGTGTGGGTATGTTGTTTCGCTTTTTAGGAAAAGAGATAATATGTTGATACGAAAAAAAAATACTGTAGCACTTGTTTGTAACTATCTAAGTATTATCTCCAGAAAATTAGCTTATGCATGTATGTGTGTACGAATAGGCTTAGCAAGGGGTTGGTTGTGGAGGTTAGAAGCCACTATCAATAGGAAGAATAGTATTTCTTACTCCACTTTTAAAGTGGGGCCGCGGTGGCTCAGTGGTAGAACGTTCACATCTGGTGCTTGGGGTCCCGGGTTCGATCCCAGCCCCCGCCAAGTGAACTTTGCGGTGGACAAACACCGTGTGCGTGGGTTTTCTCGGGGTTCTCCCATTTCCTCCCACTTTCTTCATTCTATCATTTCATTCATTACTCATCATCACCGTCTCCTTTAGCCTAACCGGTATAACCGTGGGACGTAAAACCCAAAGATTTCATTTCATTTTTTCCACTTTTAATGTTACTTTGATCGCAAAGAATCAAACAAAATATTAAGAGAGCCAAAGAGATTTTCCATTTTTAAGAGTGACCATTAGTGGGTACCATTAGTTTTTTTTTTTTTTTTTTTTTTTTTTTTTTTACAAAAAGTGTCTTTTTAATAAGGAAAAATATATTGTCCCTGGCTGGTTGCTTGCCGGTAGCTTGTTAAAAGTGAAAAAGAATGTTAAATCATATCAACGACTGAAGCTACACGCTTGTCTTTCTTCGATAGTTACTGACTGGTTTTGAAAGTCACGATGTTGTAGGCCTACTGTAACAGCGTAAACTTGGAAGGGAACGTTCCAACTGAATGATACGAACAATTATTCCCAATGTCTTGAACATGAAACGTGGATTGCACGGATAACGCTTAAAGTGGGCTGGACTGCACTGGAATTTCCTTCCGGCAAATTAGTGTTTGGTCGGAACTCAGTTCTTCTGTGTAATTGTCTCTTAACAACATTTGAACATTTCTTTTAGATAATAATATCTAACTAACTCTATGGCCTATGGAACCCGAAGGTTCAATGCGGCGTTTACAACATATTTCCACTAACTTCTGTCCTTAGCCAACTGGATCCAGTTTCTACTCTGTACTCTTATTTCTGCAAGATCCATCTTAATATTGTCTTCCCATCTACGTCTAGGTCTTCCTAGTGGTCTTCTTCCAATTGGGTTTTCAGTTAAAATTATGAAAGCGTTTCTAATTTCTTCCATTCTGGCTACACGGAATGGCCACCTGAGCCTTCTACACTTAATGACCCTAACAATGTTAAGTGAGCGGTATAAACTATGCAATTCCTCGTTATGAATTTCCTCCAATCCCCATTTACATCCGTCTTTGGTCCGAATACTACTACTACTACTACTACTACTACTACTACTACTACTAATAATAATAATAATAATAATAACAATAATAATAATAATAATAATAATAATAATAATAATAATACGCATTATTATTATTATTATTATTATTATTATTATTATTATTATTATTATTATTATTATTATTATTTTAATTATTTTCAACCTCCCGTCGTTCTGCTATCAATCTAGCAACGAAAGGCGTTCACAACTTAGCAAACGTGAAGCGAGTGACAAGTTACAGACCGAGTGCTAATGTAATACAATGTCACGAATTGTGTAAGCAAGCTAAAAAAAGGCCTGAAACAATTCGTTTTCGATTTTTGCAGTCGTTTTTACGTCTGTAAGCTGACATGTTTAATATTAGTTTCTTTCTTTCTTTCTTTCTTTTTCATTTGTTAGTTACTTCAACGCTAACTGTAACCTCTATCATGCGTCTTCCTGAATCAAAAAACGTACCAATTTTATTTCCTGCAGTGTTTTCGCGTCACTGCTTTCGAAATGGGGAGGGGGAGAGCACACCTGCACATTTCGCGCTTGCGTCTGCTCAATGCTTCAACATCGTGCGAATTTGTGACCAGGCTTGGCCGTAGGTTTTTTACCATCATGTGTGGTTGGCAACACTTATCGGATGCAGTGGAAGGGGCGGAGCTACCAACACCTGTGCTCACCTGTTCTTATCTCCGCTCGTTGTCGCTCACGCTTCGGCTCCGGGAGCCAATTCATGGGCAGGCCTGCTCTAGAAGCATAACTAAGTTGGACTATTTTGACGATTGTGAATTATGGCAGAGAGACTGTGGAATTGGTTGACTCTCGTGCTGAAAGAATTCATCCAAGTCAAGTCGTCTTGTGTTACTGACGCGTAGTAGCGACAGAATAGCTCAACGTCCATCTATTTGTAATTTTGTTTCATTTCTATTTGTTTTATTCTTTTGAAGGGAAGACTGAAGCACTAGAGAAGATTTTTTCATGGGCGAAAAGAATGGCTTGGTACATTCTACTGATCTTTCTTGCACAAATTCCTTGTACATATTAGACCCTTTTTTTCTGTTGAATATAGGGATTCAATTATATCACCGCTATAGATGATTCTGGAAGCAACATTAACAAGTCCACTATTTTCTTCAAACGGATTCCCAATTCGACGAAAACTTCTTTCATCTTTTCAACAGATGATTTAAATCTTTCTTGCATCGACGAGTAATCTTCATGGTGCTTATTATCAGGTTCACATTCATTATATGATATTTTGAATTCATTAATTAGTCTACTAATTTCTGGTTCCGCTGTCATCCATTTGACAAGAGCATTGTCGTCGTGTAAGAGACCAATCGCTCCGCCATCCCCTTTTATAATTCTGTTATTCTGTTCGTGAGCTGATCTATAGCTATTGCAGAGAAAGGTTTTGATGTCTTTCTTATCACAAAGTAACCCATTTCGAAAGCATAATCTCAGGATGTGTATCTTCCAACTTCTTCCAATCAAAAATGCGAACGGGAAGCCAACGAGCATAGTTAAGGTGGTCCATTGCGAAAAACAATTCTGCCATTAGTTTTAGTGTTTCAACGTAGAGCTTAAAATTTCCTTGACGCATGGCTCTGATGTAAATTAAGAGTAAAATCACGAGACGGTAATATATTATCCACAACTTAAACGTTGGACACGAAGATTCCTTTTCAGTATACCAGTCATTGAAAGATTGCCCTGATGAAGAATTATGATATGCATCACGCAGCAAATGATATAAAACTGTCAGAGTAATCTGATGAGCAAAACGAGCTTTCGTAATGCGAGTTACTTTCAATATACTGTCAGTGGTTCCTGGTGTTGCTACATCTGACTTGTATAAAATTTCTACCCAACCACTTCCATCTAACTATTTGCTATAAGATTCAGGAAGGCTTGTTCGATGTGCAATCCTCCCAGCATCAGAATTTGATGATTTCCGCCATATAACTCTGGCCAATTCCATTGAATTCGTTTCCCCAAGATAAATAGTGGTTGATCCATTACACTGCCGTGTCGTGACAAAACGCTGTAACTTTGGCGGAGCTGTTTTGCGAAAAAGAGCCGGAAAGTTTTCATCCGAAAATGTGATCTGTATCGTGTAGAACCAGTGTATCTTGACTTTGGAAACACGTGGTTACATGTAATGTTACGTAAATGCATGTTGTGTGATTAAATTTGGTGAAAATTGATTGGTTGACCATTATTGCCTAGTTACACTGGTTCTACACGATACAGATCACATTTTCGGATGAAAACTTTACGGCTCTTTTTCGCAAAACTGCTCCGCGAAAGTTACAGCGTTTTGTCACGACACGGCAGTACAAGAGCCGGAACTTGTCCTTTGTTGACTTTGTAAGTTGTCGTACCACATTCATTTCGTGCCGTATCATAGCAACAGATATAGAGTCTTCCCTAAACAACGGAAGCAGGCAGCATATATATTTGGCATTTGCAGAGTTTCAGTTTTCGAAACATGGTGTACAGACCAAGTGCAAATAGTGTCATTTTTTAAGCATGCTTCAAGCCAACACACTCAGTTTTTTTCTTCTGCGAAAAATCCATTTCGCGGAAGAACTTTCTCTACAAACTGCGGATTCTGTTGAGGTAAAACTGGTTCCTTATTAGTGATATAATCAGGAGGTACTAGAGCAGGGATGCAAATAACCACTCGCCCGGGGCGAGTGGTTTATCGGTGCGGGCGAGTATTTAATATCATAACCAAGGTAAGTAAATGATTTCTATTGTGGGATGTAGGCTAGTAGCTTTTTTCTTGGATGAGTAAAATTTTTGTTGCTTATTTGCATCTCTGTACTAGAGTATAATTATCGGGGAGAGCAGGAGCAGTTCTCATTTTTATATTCACTTATCCAGTGAGACATGGTCACGTCGAATGCCAGGGTATCTTTAGAAGGATGCTGGAAAATAGAAATGCTCGTACCATAAAAAGAATCCTTTGATGTGCTAGAAGGATTGTAGTCAATATTATCTAATGCTGCAACGGTTAAAATACCTCGACGAAGATTGGAAGGACAAACCCATTTCGTCACTTTGATTTATCAAGCACTGAGAAAGACTTCAAGATATTTCCTGTACACGTGTAGATGAATTGCCTTGTGAATGCAGTTCATTTATGAGGAATTTTTACGAGCTTTAGCATACACGCTCAGCCCAACATAGAGAGGAAGAGGTGGCTCGCGATTGCTTTATGCCTTGCAGCTTCTGTTTGAATATCGCCTGCTTTCTGATGGAAGTTATAAAATATAAGTTGGCTTGCTATCAGGCGATAAACTTGAAGTTGCTTGACTTGCGTTGCTATCAGGGGGTGACAGACGAATCATAAAGTAACATATTTACAGCAGCTATTAGTGAAGGAGGAACAGAATCTTCCTGGCAGTGATTCTCAAATTTTTCTGCAAAATGACTCTTGTGGTTTGCCATATCCTTTCGAAGCATCTTAACAACATGACTTAGTGCCATAGCATCTTCATCAATATCTTTCTCCAGCTCACTTATTATGTCAGATCCTTCTGAAAGTAAAACATATTCTCTGCCGGACAGATGAGCTGTTAGCTCTGGCCTGTGACGAAGAATCCTTTCATGAAATCTTGTACTATGAACTTCTATTTCTTCTGATTCAGGCTTCTTCATAATCGTCATTAAGCATGTTTTGTACAATTTAAAAACATCGCTCATTTTGAATCGACGACTTCTTGGTAACACAAGAATTGCGTAGGCGCCTCAAACTTTGCCTTTTTGTGTGATTCCGAACTATTCCCGCCGAAACATTACACGGGATTTACGCCATTGTTACTTTCAATGAAAATACTTCGAGAATAGTGCAGTTGTTATTACTCCAAGTTTTTTAAACACTCAGTTCTATCCGATTCATTTGACGTATTTCGAAACATGATTTGGAGTTCATTCCTTCCCATACTTACTCTGTGGGGCAGAAGGATGGGGGAGAGAAAAATGTTTGGTATTACTTTGTCGAACTTGTTTATAAATCTAGATACTTCAATAAATATTTCGAAAGAGACTTATCTTTATGGATGATAATTAATGGCAGCCATATTGGATTCATATAACCGGGCTGGGTCAGACTGTTTTGTGCTCTGGTGAAAATGTGACTTATGAAGAACACATCACAAGAGAATGATTTGTTTCGTACAATGCAGCATCCATCAGTGATGTTTTATTACGATAAATGAACTCTCGTTCGAAATTTGGGAAAATCAATCGACTCAATGCGAATCTTTAAATTGTCACAACTTCGTTGTTTATTACCTAATCTCAATGAATTATACACCAAACGAAAGATAATTTAATACTCTTTAAAAAGTTATACGGCATCTTTTTCGATAATCCCAGCCGTTTACTTGTTACTTTAAAAAATATGAGTAAACTCGATCATAAGAAATGTAAAGTTCCAAATTAAATAATTTCTGTAGGTGTTAATTTCAGGGTTAGGTAAAACCTTTTGCTAATTTGTTAGACCCTGTTATCTTCTACGTCGTTTAGTTTTTGAATCGTGAAGATTGGACTATTAGTTAAGGAGATATATGCCTCTAAAACCACACTATGAATCCGCAGAGGCGGCCATCTTTGATAGCCGCCATATTGGATTCTGGCCACCTGTCGGAGTGGGGCCACTTCGATTCCTGCTTAGTTGGATCAGGGAAACTACATATCCGAGTGGCACCTTTTTAACACAAAGTGCAGGGTTTGGCCCTTTTTTTCCCCCCTTAATCTTCCCTACTAATACGACGGGTTCTCCGTGTCATTGTCCGTGTCTGTATAAGCATTTCAACTGGAGCGGGTTAACCCTTCATTTTCCCATCTTTTCACTGTACAGTTTGCTGTCCATGCTAATAATGTTGTCTGAAAAACTTCAATGTAATGTTTTACTTTATTTGAATAACGTAGCCCATAGTGAATCAACTCATCTGCAACCTAACAGTAAAGTAATTTTAAGTGTCGACTTCCATCACGGAATCGATATTTGGAGAAAAAAGTCGTGATGAGCACAGCTTTAGCGGGAAGTAGAAGCACAAGCTCGAAATTTGAATTGAGAGATTTTAAATATTTGGCCTTCGATTTGACCTTGATGTTAGAAATCGGGACCAGCAACAATCCATTTCTTATTTGATAGGCTAATATCTAGATTTTTTTTTTTTTTTTAAAAAAAAAGCATGTTCGGTTTAACTGATAATTTTAGTGGTTTTCACAAGTCTAAAGTAGGTTTTTTTTCGCAACCTGTATGTAATAACGCAAAGTGGAAGCTTTCAATATGAGTGGAAAAATTAACATATGCTTGTGATCATGGCTATCGCTCGGGCCGAATTATTAACTAAATAAACCTTAGAGAGCTACGGGGACAAGAGTGAGTACATTTAAACACGTTCTGAAAGGTTCAGTGGGGTGTGTGTATGTCAGGTGCATAGCTATTGTCGGTGGATTTATTACATTAATAAATCTCTTATTTATTACAGTCAAACACACACACACACACACACACACACATATATATATATATATATATATATATATATATATATATATATATATATATATATATATATATATATATATATATATATATATATATATATATATATGGGGTAAGGCATTTATTGTCTCATTTTGAAACTTGAACCTTCAGACTTTATGTCCTGTTGGCCTAATTTTATCCCCCACAATATAGATTATCTAATTCGCACACTGGTAAGACCCATAATGTTATATCTTTTTTTAAAAAATTGAAAACTACTTACGTTAGAGAAAGGCTTTCAATCGTAGACAATTTAATTCCGTTTACTGTGGAAATCCTACGCTTTTTTCCTAGGGTAGATAAAGTTTCCGTCGGTTCAGCGAGGTCTTTCGGGCACTTCTCTTTTGTGATTCTTTTCATAGTTGTAGGGCTAATGTATAAAGCTGAATCTTCTCTTTCAATCACTTGATTCAATGGCAATAAAGGACCGTTGTTACGTTCTTTTTCGAAATATTTCCTAAGATTAAACACAAATTCCCGTGCCTCAGTTGTCAAGCCCTCCCCCCCCCCGTTTCCGCACTTCAGGCATTGTGTTCATAAACACAAACACACACACATACACATACTAAATTTATATTTTAGGTCTGTGAATAATACGAAATCAAACTATGTTCCACTGGTGAATGAAAACAACAACAATTACACCACAATATTCACACCAATGTACTGAGATGATAACACAAAAATCAAAACAACCTGACAAGACAAAAACTTTCACAGTAATGAGTAGGTATAAATGCGACAACACCGTTCTGTTACCATGGAAACAAACAACCTAGTGTTTCTAAATGTATTTTGGTTGGTCTAAACCAATCCTCCCCTTCACATATTGGTGAAAAAAAAAAAGTCTTCTAAGAAAAGACAAACATAGCTGGATCATGTTCGTTAGTTTCCAACTACTCAGTTTCTAAATCAGTCCTTATGAAAAGCTCATTATAACATTTTTTTCCATGTCAACAAATTTCCTATAAAGACCATTAGAAATTCTACTAATTTCAGCCTGACATTCCAAATCACGGTTTATTGAACTTGAACTTTAGAAAAGCCGTACACACTCGCTACCCTCTTCTCTTCCAATTCCACGAAAACTTACTCCCTGCGGCGACAGGAAGGTAGACCGGTTGTTGTTCCATGTAACCCCACTTCTATTTACGTAGCAAACTTGTCAAAAGGACAGAGTTGTGTCAATAAGTGGATAAAGAAAAAAAAATATTCATTATTGTGGCAATATCGTTAGGCCTAGTGGAACTACGTTGTGTGGAATGTTGAGGAGTAAAGTGAAGTACGATTATCTTTTAAATATCTAGTTTGTAAATATTTCAACTTATAATCTGATTCAATCAGTGGTAAAGTAATTCTATTCCTTCGTTGTTCTGTCAAGTTGTCGCTTTGATTCTTCTTGCTATGACAGTTCGCAACACTGTCGTCAACTTACACGATGTTAGATTTGTCACAGCTCAGGTTATGATGCCCTTAGAATAGTCTCATTTTCAATGTTGTTAACTCATGGTTATTTTTCAGTTTTCACAAAGAATGCTTGTCAAATAGTTGTCATTTCATGAAAATGGGCTAAGAAAATGAAAAAGAGAAATCAAGTGAACTCGCTGTTCTTATTGAAGATAATAAGTTCCTTATAGTATTTCAGATCTTGGTTTGACCTTTCATTAGAGATGAGGAAATAGTCATTAAAAAAAAAAAAAAAAAAAAAAAAAAAAAAAAGAGAGAGAGAGAGAGAGAGAGAGAGAGAGGGATAGAAAGAAGTTAAAGAGGATAAAACCTGTTTTAGTGATTCATTACTAATTTTTCAGTTATAATTTGTATATCGCCTTTTTAAAATACGATCAGAATAAATGACCATTTAAAAGATGCAAAAACCGAATATTCGGTGCCAGAAATGAAATAATGTACAAAGGAATCTTCAACATTTAAGAACTTTTATAATATTGGATAGAAATGTTCATAACTTTTGAGTCTTATTTTTTTGTGGCTGCAGTGAAATTAAGAGGAGATACTATGTGCATGTTAAATAATATGTCTTTATTCCTGTGTAGAATCTAGAAAGTTTCTTGGAAAATGTTGAATAAGATGTTGATAGAGTCTTCATACTCTCATGACTGATATTAGTTTATGGTGTAACTTTTCTATTAGATATCAAATGAAAGGATAAGTCACGAGGATTCAAAATATATTTTATATGTATTTTATTACATATAGCAAAGGAAATAAAATAATAAATTCTCTATTCAATAAATAAGTAAACTTAGTATTGTTGTATTGTTGTACGGTGTAGTCGCGTGTTTGAGGAGCTCCGCAAATTTAATTAATTTTGAGGTTTAATTGTGATTTGTTGGTGAGAGAGGTGTCTGATCTTGGCTTCCTGCATGTTCTGAACAGGTTGGGGAGCATAGTGTGGTCTGCGGGCGCTGGCCGGTGCTGAGGGGTGTGTGTGGTGTTGTCTTCTTTCATCACTCAGAACGTTGTGGTGTGGTGCTTTGCTTTCATCGTGTGGTGCCTTGTCCTATGTTTCTGTTTGCAGGAGATCCAGGAAGTAACGTGCAATTTTGATCCATTTCGTATTATATGCATTTCAACAGAAAATATTTATGTCAGTTATTAGTCGATAAAATTCGAATTCAACAATCAAAAATATTATTTTTTATAAATCCTAAACAATGAGAAAACAATGGAAAATAATTCTAAAAATAAATCTATAAATGCAAACTGTTCACTAGATTTATCCATCTTATTCGAAAATGAAATTTATTGTTCTCAATGCGATAAATTCCCGACAAAGAAAGGATATAATGTACACAAGACTAGAAAACACGCTACGCAGGAACAACCTCAACTACGGAAGACTTTACGCACAAGTTGGCTAAATTAAAATCAAATATATGGGTAATAAAAAGGATTCCAAGAGGCATACGAGGTGCTGTAGCAGACAAACTTTCTTCTATCATTAGTGATTGCGCCAAGAAAAATGATTTAACTTCTTGGAAGAAACTGTTAAGATTTGCTTTTCATTATCTACGAATTCCCAGAAACTGAAGAACATCCTCAGTCACTAACATAACTAAACAAAATTTAAGAGAGTCTTCTGTAGTAGAATGTCCTGCAATTTCAAGTAAAAAGATCAAACCCGACTTATCTAAACTGATTACAGCCAAAATCGCTGATTTTGATACAAGAGGTGCCTTAAGATTATGATACCCGACGATTCTCTGGCTCCTTCGAGTGATGAAACTTTTGTTAGTCTACAAAACAAACATCCGTCTCCTTCCAGAATTTTAGAAACGCCGGAGCAACCAGAGTGCTTGACATTTTCTCTCCTTGTACATGAAGACATGGTATCAAGAGCAATCCATAATTTTAAGAGTGGCTCTGCTTTTGGAATCGATGGCTTATCCCCTCAACACCTGAAAGACTTATTTTCTAAATCTACAGAAGCATCAGCGTCTGTTTTACTAGATGAAATCACGAAACTGGTTAACACCATTTTAAATGGAAACGTAAATCAAAACGTGTGAAAATACCTTTTTGGAGCCAATTTATGTGGGTACGAAAAAACGATGGCGGAATCAGACATATAGCAGTTGGATGTGTTTTTCGACGACTATCATCCAAGATACTTGTTTCGCTCGTTTACAACCAATGCTCTCAATACTTACAACCACACCAACTGGGGTTTGCAACTAAAAAAGGTAATGAAGCTATTATACATGCCATACGGACATACATAAAGAGAAATTAAAACGCAAACAAAGTAATCTTAAAAATTGATTACAAAAATGCCTTTAATTCGGTGGAAAGAGACACAATGCTAAAAGAAGTGAAATCTTTTATGCCACATTTGTATTTTTTTTGGAAGGGGGGGGGGCAAAGCTATGCTTATCCATCAATATTATTTTATGGAGAAAGAACTATTTCATCGCAAGTAGGGAGATCCTGCAGGTCCAATGTTGTTTACTTTGGCTATTCATCCGATAGTCCAAGCGCTGTGTTCTGAACTGAACGCTTTTTATCTGGATGATGGAACCTTACGAGGATCGCCGAATATAGTCATAGAGCATTTAATTACAGAATCAAAGAAAATTGGGCTAGAGGTGAATCCATCGAAATGTGAACTCTATTACACATCGAGTAAAATAGACACAGAGGTAGAAATCCAATTTAGAGAGCTGTTGCCAGGCATACGTATTTTACAACCAGATGAATTATCGTTATTAGGGTCTCCGCTCCACGAAGAAGGATATGATCTTCATTTCGAGAAACATATGAATAGTTTCAAAGTAATAACTGAGAGAGTAAAAAGTTTACCAAATCACATAGCTTATTTTCTTCTCAAAAATTGCTTCGGCATTCCAAAGCTAACGTACTTTTTAAGAACTGTTCCAACATGGAAAAGACCATCTAAAGTTTTACAGATAGATAATTACTTGAAAAAGGCATTACAGCTAATAATCAACTATTCCCTAAAAGAAACCCAATGGACACAAGCAAGCCTTCCAGTCCGCCTAGGAGGTCTAAACATACGGAAAGCATCGGACTTGAGCCTACCAGCCTTCCTTTCCTCTTGCCATGGGGTGCGTCCACTTGTCTCCAATATTTTAAATAGCTCAGTTGACAACGTGGATATACATCACATGGATGAGGCTTTGGAAATTTGGATATACACATATTTTACCGGATTTTGTCACAGTAAAATTCCTGAGACAAAAGAATTACAAAAAAGTTGGGATATTATTGCAGGAAGTAATAGATAATGAAGTAATTTCTGAAAATATAACTGACACTGTGCGTATGAAAGCTTTAAAGAAAAAAGAGACCGATGCTTGGTTGCAAGTCACGCCATCTAAAACAATTGGTACCTTTTTAGATAACAAAGTTTTTCAAATATGTGTAGCTTTGCGTCTGAGGGTAAATATCTGCCATACATTTACTTGTATATACATTTATCACGTTTACTCTTACAACTCATGCGATGCAGTCACCAAGTGTTAACGACAGACATATTTATAGGAAAAGCAATCAATTGCCAGTACCACTTGTTTGTTGACTCTATAATTTGAGACATTTTCATCTAAGAGATCGACGCAACCCATGAAGAGACTGTAATTACTAAACACAGCTGGCATATTTACTTCGATGTCCTACTTTAATGTCCTATACCATCGTTTAACTTTGGTCATAGGATGTATTCCCGCTTGTGTTGCCGCAATGGTAACAATATTGTTATCATTGTATTGAACTAGGTTTATACCACCGTTTGCATCTGTAACCTGATCGAATGGTCCTCTTTCTTGCTTTTCCAAATCTTGAGCTTTCAACTCTATTTACAACAATCGTTCCTGATGCGTCATGTCCTTGATTTTTTATTTCTTACAATAGGCGAACTGTGGTGAAATAATTGTCAAAGTAAAAATTTTAGCTGGATCCTCTTGGCAACGCCGAGATCAAATAAGAACAACACTTCCTCCTACACCAACGTTAAACTCCGGTCGTGTATTTCCATTTGTTGCCTCTCAATAAGGTTATCCTCTGATAAGATAACCCAACAAGTTGCACAAACACCAAACTTTATAGCTGATTCTATTTGGTCTTCCTTGCATATGTTATTTTGCACTGTGTCGTCCATAGTACAGTACCATTCCTTCATCTACACGAAGATTTACCTTGTTGTTGTAATTATTTAACCATCTTTCGTTCAACATATACCACACCTTTCTTACTTCTGTAAGTCTGTCGTTATTGTTGATGTTTGTGTTATCACATGTGTGGGTGTATCATAAAACTTGTCCAAATCTGTTTCGTGATATGGCTGACGCTATTCCTCTGTTATGCGTATCCTCACTATCCGTACTTTCTTCCCAGTACATACGATACCTTGGCACTTGAACATATCCGCTTAGAAGAAATACAACAAGAAAAACACGAATTTTTTCAAGAAGAACATTGTTTCATTTCACCCTTTTGAGATTCATACAAATTAGAATAAGATACTATCATATTTATCACACCATCATCAAAGAAACACTCAAAGAGTTCAACAGGAGTGAAGTTCCTTTTTTAAAAACTCTGGTAGTGTCCATTTTTTTTTCTTGTTTAACAGTCAGGTCCTTTCTTTTGCCACTTCCGGACAAGAGGTAGAGAAATTTTGGTCTTCTTTCTGAAGTGAGAATTACGGTGTTTTTCATTTTTGGTGAATTGTAGATTTGCATTTGAAGTTTCTGAATTTTTGGTAGTTATAGGAATCTTCACAACCTTACCTTCATGAATTCTTGTCACGACTGCTTCACATTCACCACGTAGTTGGTTCCCTGATAGTTTGTTAATGTCATCTCCTATACGTTCCTCGTCTGCACTATCCTCATCAGAAAGGAGGGGATTTTCCGGTTCTGTAATGTAAACGGGTCATTCCATATGAAATCAACAAATCAAGGTGGCTCATATGTTTTAGATTTTCTTCAAATGTTGTACAAATGTTGTGGTACCCAAACATAACACACCTGAGTAGATGTAATATGTTCTTTCTGCCCCCACCCCCTCCCCTCCAGCCCCAACTGCCTATAACTGCTAGACCCGCCACTGACCACAGTACGCCAGTGACATATTCCCAATACACCACTGCAGAAGAATAGCGCAATACTTTAGTTAAATTGTACCCAGTAATATCGCTAATGCAAAATAAACTGCTCCATACGGACACTGAAAAGTATTTTACAGAGGGAATAACATCCTATCATTTAAACATCTCTTTCTTCGATCGCATCATTGCTAGATATATTAACTTAAGATCCTAAGAATACATTTTAATCTCTGTTGAGAAGAATTCAGTTGTTTGCAGTCTCTTATATACACATAAGTGTTACCTAGCCTAAAGGATAAATATCAAATCTTTAAAATCTTATTATTTGTTACCCTATTGGGAAAACAAAAAATACTACCATAAATTAGATACAATTCTAAGACAATTCTAAAGAATAACATTTTTTCGAATTCTCAAAACTTTACCAGCAAAAAATCCCAAAATTTTTGATTCGTTAATTATTAATCTAGAACAAAAAATCAAACGCTTTATTATGTATCCCTCACTAAGAGCACACATTCGCAGCGTGTAACCAGATTTTTCCAGAAGTAACCAGATTTAGTGACTTTTTTGTAACTAGATTTAGTAAGTTTTCCAAAAATAACCAGATTTAGGAACTTTTCCAGAAATAACCAGATTTAGTAACTTTTTACAGAATCAACATTTTCTCTACTTATTCTATTTTCAAAAAGTGTCTATAAATCTCTTTATGAAATCAATTGCTGAGCTACTGAAAAATATTTGACAGAGGGTCTATGTATAATGCTTTACGCATAGGCCTTATGATATCCATAAAAATTTATATCTAAGAACTACAACTAACTTATATCTAACTTGTATCTAAGAACTACAACTAACTTATATCTACTTCTCTTCTATCTCATAATGAATCCAAGGTAATGTATTTACACCATTCTCTAGTATATAACTTTTATCATCACTCGGATCTAACGCTAACTTATTAATAGCTATAGTATATACATCATGCTTATGAATACGAAAGAGGTTTATATCTTTATATTATGGAATAGGGTTTTCTTATAATCATCGAACTTTAACTCTTTTGCTACTACACATTTAGTTATTCCTTTCGCTGTTTTTATTTTTATTTACTATTCTAAAGGCATACATCTTAGATCGTAGTCCAATAAATTCAGTCATTATTTTACCATTGTTTTTATCTTTCATTTTGCCTAGTACTTTTTTGTTTATTAGTGGTATTCCATATTTATCGTCCTTTTTGTATTCGCTTGTATCAAATAGATCAACCATTTCTTTTAAGTCTTTGTAGAAGTCATCTGTTTCTATCTCATAAAAAAGCTTCAGTAACCATGTAAGATACATCTATATTGATTCCATATTTAGGTTTCATAGTATTGTAATGAAAATTGTACATTAGTAGTTTTGATAATTCTAATACACTCATTCCAACATATATTGGTTTATTGAATGTTAATTTCTCTTTTCTGATATGTATCGCACACAAATCTTCAATAAATATTGTTCTGTAATCGAAGTTCGGTTTCACTATTAATTTCTCTAACTTCTCCGGATCACATTCTAAAGTAATACATGGTCTCTTTCTAATATTTTCCAACGTCTTCCCGAATAGGCTATTATTCATGAATTTGTAAGTCTTTCTCAAAATCATTCTTAGCTTTCGTTCTCATATTAGTATTTAAACCTACATATTTCTTTAACCAATCTGATTGTTTGAACTCTAATACTCTGTGAACTTTCTTTAATTTCATTCCAAGTGACATATATAGTCTTAAATTTCTATAGTGAATAACGTATCTTTTTTGTTATAAAGTGTGATTAATAGTTTTGATTGTGGTGGGCACATGTTTTCTGGGCCTAATGGTAGATCTGAGTGCTTATTATGTAGATACTTTGGATATTCTAAATCAACCTCTAATATATAACCTACATCAGAATCATCTCGAATATTCATTATATCGATGTAATGCCCTCTTTATATACTTGTCTTAAAATTAACCATATCATTATATGTTCAATAAGGTCAATAATGTCTGTCAATTGTTTACTTTAGCAGAACCAACTGTTTTCAAGAAGTGTGTACTCAAACTTAAGAAGTACCACAACAAAGGAAATGAATCTCTGTGCACTACCTCATCAAGGTCAATCACGTGGTAGATCATATTGCTTACGTTTATATTTGGTCCATAGGCGGGAATAGCCAAAACTAATGACGTAATTTCATTTTGACAATTCTCAAAATATCCTACAAAGTTTCAATGTACCAATGTCCTGGACTCCTAATCCCATCATAGGTCAATAACTGACCACGTGATCATACTAATATTTGACAATGATTTACCCAAAGAATGAGATACCACCCAATTCTAAGAACAACTACCAATTATTGATTTAACCATAAGAAATGTACCCCTCCCAAAATTTAAGATTGGTACACAAATACACCTGTGTCTTATGAAAAATATAATAAATCCTGTACTCATTGAATGATAAAGCCGCATCAAAGAAGATAAAATAGGTCAATTACCTTCGAAATTTGAATATTCGGCCATAAGAGGGACAACAACATTTTTCAAAGGGTCCCAGAAAACGTTTGCCAAATTTTGTTATTTGATAATTCCCAAATTTAAGGAATGGTTCTATGTACCCCAACAAAATTTAAAAGGGAACAAAAATATAAAGGAAATGACTCCTGTACATATCCATTCTTATTAAAGAGTTGATTTACATTTTTGACAATATTTTACCCATGAGAGGGAACGAGATTTATAATGGTATTTATTAAGGCACTATACCAAATTTGCCAATTTCCAAATTTTAAGGGTGAGTCGATGTACCCTCCTGAATTGTCAATGTACCTATATCTTAAGAAAGAAAATAGACCTTTACACACGTCCATATAATCATATAAGGTAATAAGACTTTATCAAATGAAGTCAAGAACCGAACACATAGTCGTACTAATTTTTATCGATTTTTTAACCGTAAAAGGGAACAAGATGAATCACCGAAGTTTATATGTAGCAATACATATTAAAATCCTATATTATTATATCAAAGTTTAAATTGGACAATTTCCAAAATTTAAGGGTGGGCCAATGTACCTCTACCAAAATTTTAAAGGGGTGCATCGATGTACCTATATCTTAAGAAATAAAATAGACCCCTGTACATGCACACATAATCACATAAGGTAATAAAGGTCATCAAAGGGGTCAATAACCTCCGAAATTTGATGTTTGGTAGTTCTTTACCCATGAAAGAGAACGAGGTAAACCGTCCAAATTTATAGCGGTATATATTGAGGTCCTGTACTATGATACCAAATGCTTATATTGAACAATTTCTAAAATTGAGGGGGTAAGCCAAGGTACAACTCCCAAATTTTTAAAGGGGTGCATAAATGTACCCATGTCTTATGATAGGAAATTAATCCCTATACATGACCATATAACCATATAAGGTAATAGGACCTCATCAAAGGGGTATAACTTAGGTCAAAACCAAACACGTGGTACAACACATTTCTTATGTTTATATTTCGGCAATTTTTTACCCATGAAAGAGAACGAGGTGGACCATCCGAATTTATCATGATACATATTGAGGTCCTGTACTATAATACCAAATGCTTAAATTGGAGAATTTCCAAAATTTAAGGGGTGGGCCAAGGTACCCCTACCAAAAATTTAAAGGGGTGCATCAATATACCCTTGTCTTATGATAGGAAATGAACCCGTGTATACGCCCGTATAACCATATAAGGTAATAAAACCTCATCAAAGGGGATAAATTGGACCAAAAACCAAACACATGGTTGTACTAAAATTTGACAATTTTGTACCCCTAAAAGGGAACGAGGTGGACCACCCAAATTTATAGTGGTCTATATTAGGGTCCTATACTATAATACCAAATGTTTAGATTGGGCAATTTCCAAAATTTAAGGGGGGACCAAGGTACCCCTCCCAAAAATTTAAACGGGTGCATCAATGTACCTATGTCTTATGATAGGAAAGGGACCTCTATACATGGCTATATAACCATATAAGGTAATAGGACCTCATCCAAGGGGATAAAATGGGCCGAAAACCAAACACGTGGTACAACGTATTGCTTACGTTTATATTTTGGCAATTTTGTAGCCCTAAAATTGAATGAGGTGGACCACCTAAATTTATAGTGATCTATATTAGGGTCCTACACTAAAATACCAAATGTTTAGATTGGGCAATTTCCAAAATTTAAGGGGTGGGCCAATGTACCCCTCCCAAATTTTTAAACGGGTGCACCAATATACCCATATCTTATGAAAGGGAATGGACCCCTGTATACGTCCATATAACTATATAGGGTAATAAGACTTCATCAAAGGGGATAAATTAGGTCAAAAACCCCGAAATTTAACTTTTTGGCAATTTTTTACCCATGAAAGGGAACGAGGTGGACCCCCAATACTAATAGAGGTACATACCCTGGTCCTAGGCTACCATACCCGATTTTTAGATTTGGCAATTTACAAATTTTAAGGGGGTGGTCCTATGTACCCCTGTCAATATTTAGGAGTTGGGCCAAGGTACCCCTGCCAAAATTTAGAGGGGGTGGTCCTAATTACCCTTAGGTCATTGAGCCTGGGCCAAGGTCGTTGACCTTTGACCTACGACGTCACAAAAGTCGGGGTAAAGTCCAAACTTCGATCAAGTCAGGCCCATACTACTGTTATTATTTGGGCATGCGCTAGAGTACTCGCAACAGTCGAGCACGTCTTAGGAATCATTTAGAGTATACAAAACTCATGTCGTTAAAACCTTCCATCAACAATATTTAAAGTTGTCAAATTATGCAGAAGACACAACCTTTAGTTAGAACTTCAAAATACAGATATTCGAACTAAAAGCGTTAATCGAAGGATGGCTTAAAATTAATTCCAAAGCAATCATAGTACACTAACTGTCTATCTACTTTCATTCTTCTTAGTAACGTCTAAAACTTCCCATTAAACATAGTGCATTCGGTTAATAATTTCGTAATTATAAACTTAAATTTTTAAAAAGTCAATAACATATTACATAAATTCTGATTTAAATAACAAACAGATCTGAGTAAATGTTCACAATATTAGTAAAAATATTAGTAAGTTTTCAGTATAGGCATTTCATTCATTTAATTCGTTCAATGAATCGATTCGTAAGAATCTAATTCCTCAGAACAATTCGTATCAGAAATCGGTTACAAGTGGTATTTCTAACTCATATGTAGAATCGGTTTGTGAAGGACGTCACATCGCCAAAAATATATTTTGCCTTCAAACTACGAAAACAAGTACCTGATGTACTAATTTTTCTATACAACAATCAGTGCATCAGATAATTTTATGCCCATAGTTTAAATCGAGAGTAGTTTGAATTTCACCACTGTCACTTCCGTTACGAGCCACCTCTGAATACTTCAATAATCATGAAGGTACAAAAAGCGGAAAAGGAAAGTTAGAACATAAAAAAATTTGAACTATACCATATACTAAAGACACGAGATGGGCCAAGACCCCTAGAGGGTAATCCCCCAACAAATATTATATCAGAATTGTTCAATAGTACAACCAGGCCCGTATTTAGGTAAGTGCTATCGTGTGCTTGAGCACACGTCGGCAGAATTTATGGGCCTGCAAAATTTTGGACTTTGTTTTTAAGATTCACAATAAAGTAATATTTAAGTCTAGCAACTTGCAGAGTCCCGCGCAAGCGCTACAAATGTGTTAACGTTTTTAATTCGCTCTAATTGCAGTAGTTACTGATTAGCTAGCTTATCTGATTATTTTTAAAAAGTCATCCTCTCCCACGCTTATGCTAAAGGATGAGGATGAACTTGAACATCATGAAAATTAATACCATTAAACTAGGCGACTCGAAAACTATGAATTCAACACTAATATCTATCGTTTTCGATTACTTTCAAAATCGCCCCCTCCCTGGGGTGGAGTATGTCCTTGAAGTTGAATTGGATTAAAACTGTTGCTATTCATCTCAGTGACCCCAAAAACTATGAATTCAACTCTAATATTGGTTGTTTTCGGGGGCCAGAGAGCGGAAATTTTGAGCAGGGGAGGCAAATTACACTAGTCAACAAGGTTTTTGCCACATGAAAGAAAAATGCTGATCTTTAAGGAACTTTGGCCGCTGAATTCGAATCTGCAATCCGTTTTTCTCTATCACGCACAGTTTTCCCGTGACAGAGGGATTTTCGGGAAATTTCCCCCCAAATTTTCCTTTTTCTTCATTTTTGAACCTCTAGCTCGGGTACCCTTAGGCATATAAACATACAAATTATATTCTAGGTTAGCTTGATTCATACTTAGTAAACCCTGTAAGTTTCATCTGAGTCGCATCATTCTTCATTGAGAAATAAATATATTTCTATAAATATATGCTATGTGTACTGTCCATTTTACCATATACAATAGGTGCAGAAAAATCACATGTAACTTCCACGGGAATTACAATATAAGCAAGGTTTATACTTCATTGGATTTGTAATGAAACATACTTTACAATGATGTATACACCATGTCCGCCATTTTTATAAGAGGGAAATTCTAGAGGGATTTTTCGGGAAATTCTCTAAAAAAGTAGATTTTTTGTCTCGTGTCACTGTTCATATAGTGGTACAGAAACGGGAATTGCGCAAGATTAATCCTATTGAAAAACTGATCTTTAACTCCAAAAGTATACAACAAAATTCTTAGTTTACACGCCTTTTAAACGTTATTCAAGATAGTAAACAAAAAATTAATATTGACCTACAAAAACAAATATCAATAACTCACAATGGATCAAATGCACAACTGCTTTACAAAGTATGAAAATAAAACATTTGTACTTACAATTAATTCTTCCTTTTGTAGTGCCAGTCACTTTCTCTAACTAAAAACCAGCAGTAGTCGTCCATCATATGAGGATCCCATTTACCTTGATAACGTTGCTCCATTTTTTGAATGTCCTGATGGAATCGTTCCCCTTGTTCGTCACTTACAGCTCCTAAATTCTCGGGGGAAAATTCCAAGTGGGAATGAAGAAAGTGAATTTTCAGGGACATTCTACATCCTAACCTTTGATAGCTATCCAAAAGCTCTTGAACCAATTGACGGTAATTTTCTGCCTTATGATTTCCCAAAAATCCATACACCACTTTACTGAAAGCTCTCCAGGCGGATAGTTCATCATTATTTAACTCTGTCTCAAAGATGTGGTCCTTTAATAGTTTCCGAATTTAGGGCCCGACGAATATCCCCTCTTTTACTTTCGCGTCACTAAGTTTTGGAAACTGACTTCTAAGGTACGCAAAACCTTCTCCATTCTTGTCCATGGCCTTAACAAAGTTTTTCATTAAGCCTAATTTTATATGTAAAGGCGGCAGCAGAATTTTTTCTGAATTAACTAAGGGAGAATACTTAACATTGTGTTTCCCTGGCATATATGTTTCTCTTGGGGACCATTCTTTTTTAATGTAGTGTGATTCAGTTGCCCTACTGTCCCACAAGCAAAGAAAACAACAGTATTTTGTAAATCCTCCCTGAAGCCCCAGTAATATAGCAATGACCTTTAAATCACCACAAATTTGCCAACAGTACTTGTTATAATGTATCACAGCTAACAGCACAGACAAACTTTCATAAGTTTCCTTCATCTCTACGGAATATGCCATTGGAATTGATGGTTTAGTATTCCCATTATGTAGCAAAACAGCCTTAAGGCTTGTTTTAGAGGAGTCGATAAACAACCTCCATTCTTCAGGGATGTGTTGGAAACCTAGCGCATCCATTAAACCATCTATATTTGTACATGCACAGAGGGAATTTTGCATTATATAGTAACCTGAAAATTGTTCATGTCGGTTTCTGAAAATTTAAATTCTGGTGGTAGGAGCCAGTAAATTCCATTCTTGAAGTCTCGATCCGAGCAACTCAGCTTGTTGCCTACTCAGATTTAGATCCCTCACTAAGTCATTCAGTCTGGACTGGTTAACAAGGAGAGGTGTGTTTTTGGTTGGACTATAGTTTGGATCAAAGGAAGTTGATGGTTCGGGTAACTCATCTACTTGCTCTTCTGCTGGAGAAGATTCTTCTGACTGTGCGTATGGATCAGGGATTGGGAGTTCAGGTCCATGTGGTATGGGTTTTAGAGCGGGTGGAACATTTGGGTACTCAATATTAGATTTTGTTCGTTTAGAATGACCCCAAATTTTTGTTAGACAGAAATAACAATCTTCAGCATGACTGGTTGGTTCTCGCCAGACCATTGGCACCGCAAAAGGCATAGCTCGAGTTTTATCGCCACTTTTGCAGTTAATAAGAGTAGAATAGCATGTTACACAGCACACATTGGGAGCCCACACTTTGTCTTGATCACCCACATGACACCTAAAATAGCTATAATAAGCTTGTTTTAACGTTTCTGTTAATGCACGGCGCTGACTTTTCACAGTATATTTCCACACACGTAACAGAAAGTGTTCGGTGAGTTTATACACGCACGCCGCGGTCTCTTCATAGCGGAGAAAGAAAACAAACATGCACACGCACTTACGACCACTTGTCACAGGTAAATCCAAATTAAAACTAAACTTACAATATGCATGCAGTTATACAACACTTCCTTATCTATTTGCCATGGACCTGACAATTTATCAGTAGAGTCCGATTTTGCGCAGCTTTATTGCATCAGCTAAACACGTGTTGTTGTACAGCTTTATCAATGCAATCACATGCCAGGTGGTAGAAAACCACAGACCTCTTACTCTATGTCGTATACTCTCATTTTTCGTATTTGTGCCTGTATGGGTAAATGAAATTGTGTTTTTTTTCTTTCGGTGCAAAGAACGCAACATCACGCCTTAAAATAAGTAGTGCAAACAACATACATGCAGCTATATTTATTTCTCTAGAAATAATAATGCGATTGTTCTGAAACTTGCGAGGTTTCTTAAGTATAAATCAAAGTTTTATATGGTGTCATTTTTGTATTTATATTTCAAGGGCCAGTGGTACGAAAATTTGGAAAAAAGGTATATTTTGAGGGAATTTCTCAGCCCCCTCCACTTTCATGCAAAAAACTGTGGGTGATGGAGAAAAACGGATTGCACTTTCGAATTCAGCAACCAAAGTTCCTTTAGGATCAGATGTTTTCTTTCATGTGGCAAAAACCTTGTCTACTAGTGAGTGATTGATTTATTGAATTGATATAAATCTATATTCTGGCGCAATTCCCGCTTCTGTATCACTATATGAACAGTGACATGAGACAAAAAATCTACTTTTTTAGAGAATTTCCCGAAAAATCCCTCTAGAATTTCCCTCTTATAAAAATGGCGGACATGGTGTATACATCATTGTAAAGTATGTTTCATTACAAATCCAATGAAGTATAAACCTTGCTTATATTGTAATTCCCGTGGAAGTTACATGTGATTTTTCTGCACCTATTGTATATGGTAAAATGGACAGTACACATAGCATATATTTATAGAAATATATTTATTTCTCAATGAAGAATGATGCGACTCAGATGAAACTTACAGGGTTTACTAAGTATGAATCAAGCTAACCTAGAATATAATTTGTATGTTTATATGCCTAAGGGTACCCGAGCTAGAGGTATAAAAATGAAGAAAAAGGAAAATTTGGGGGGAAATTTCCCGAAAATCCCTCTGTCACGGGAAAACTGTGCGTGATAGAGAAAAATGGATTGCAGATTCGAATTCAGCGGCCAAAGTTCCTTTAAGATCAGGTGTTTTCTCTTATGTGGCGGAAAGAAAGTTAAAATTTGTTGACTAGTCTAATTTTGAGCACAGTGGCGCACAATATATAAATATAGGACTGACAAGTGAGTATAACTAATATATTTGAACTATACATCTTAAAATACAGAAAAAGATAATGAACCTGTAAGAAATGAGAAATACTTGAAATTTCAATTTGAAGAAAGACAGCTTGCCAGCAAGCTTCGTGAATAAGAACTATTTCTCTCCAATAGTATAATCATCATCATCACAAAGTTTCCAATTTCACAGATAAAAGGCGAACTGAAGCATAATCCTTCCGATCCATGTGTACAGCTAAGACTTCTCTTTAAATGACACGTATTTAGGTTAAGTATGCTTGTTTCTTTATCATTTGAACATTTAAGAATCTGTAAATACCATGAATGTTATAATTCATTTAATAAATGTTAATAAATTCATTGAATTCTTCACACTGATTATTATTGTCCGCTTTAACTATTAGCAAAGATTCATTGATAAACGAACTATTTTCATATCGTTTTCTCTTAATATACAGTAGTATAGTTCATCCTTGTTCTAGTAAACCATGTTCTATCCATTGTCGAAAGAGTCAAAATGCTAGCATATTGTTAATAATTACGGGCGAGATTACTACATGCATCTACATCACACATCTTAAACATTTTTAGTATTCTGATATCAGATATACCCAAGTTACACTAAATCTTAGATTTCTTAACAAGAACGATTTGGAATCACGCTTGTAGTAAATATAATATACTAAGTCTTAAATATTGCGAACGATTAGTAAAGACTAGAACCATAGCGTGTACCTGTATAATATTCAATAGTATCAGATAAGTTGATATTTACGTTCAGGAGACCGCAAAGTTGAATGTATCAAAAGTACGTGAATGTGTTACAGCCAAGTGAAGGAAGAGAGACACTGAGATAACTACTTTATATTGTTTATAACTTAATCTTAACATTTTACCTTTTATAGGGATCATACACTATCAATTTTAACTGATCAGTCCAACTGAGCTTCAAACTGACGTAACCAATCATAAGATAAACTGAACTGATAATGTATGGAGTACTGTCAGTTAATCGAGTTCAGTTCTTCAGTTCCTTGAGTTCAGTTGCTTCAGTTTCTTCAGATGTTCTGTGGAGCGCTCTTGTAAGTTTCCTGTAATGCCAAAGCTTTGGAACGTATACTCCCTCACCTCAAGTTCCCGATTTCCTGGATTCATTCACTTTCCGCAGTTCCTTTCTAAGTGCCGACAGTAGGGTTTTTATTTTTGTAATAACAGTATCGCGTGTCACCTGAGTAGTTTGTTAGACAATAATCGACACTCATAAATATTCATAAGTGTCGATATTTTCAACATTGTAAGAGTTCTTAATGCTATGTTGTAATTATATACACGGGTCGTCGACAGTTTGAATAATTGATACACCTTCCTCCGCATATTAATGATCTTGTAAATGACACGCCGCATATAATAAACGTTTTCCGCTGTTAGAAATGCTAATGTGAAAGCAGAATAGAAAAAGACCTTTAGCAAATAAAATATGCATATCACACACGTATAACAAGGTAATACATTGTTACTTCATTTATATGCATGGCATGTAACGCGGTAGCGGATGTTGGTCGTTGGAATGGGTGAAAGAAAATGCTGTAAGTTCCAGCTTTTTCTCAAGGTTATTATTGTTGGAACAGGGGAAAGAATACTCTCGAAGTTTCCAGATGGCTCTTCAGGTTATTGGACTTATATAAATAAAGATTCATTTGCATGATTCGTACACTCCGAATAAAAAAATTGCGACAGTTAACGCCGTGCAGTTAGGCCACGAAATATACACCTTCTTAAACCATAATCGTGCCAGGAAAAGAGACGCCCTCTCTGTCCTCCTTTCTTCTCACCTATACTAAAATTAGCTAACAACATGAGCGCAATTCTTATTTCAAACTACACATGTATTAGTTTCGATAAAATGAAATAACGAAACCTAGACGAAACAAGATTCATAAGTTGATGTATGGAGAAAATGGAACACACAAAATGAAAAATTGAAACCAATGGATGTATATTACACAGAGATTCAGAAATGAGGCAGAAAAAGATAAAAAGAAAAAGAAAAGGGAGAACAGATAAAACTGTGGAATTCAAACGTAGCAAGTAACGTAATAACTGTGGCGGGCTAACATTATAAACTTCCGTTTCCAGAAATCCAACAGTAATATAGAGATAACGTTTGTTTTTACATATTTTTTCAGAACTATTCAAATATATACAGGATGCTTTAAACATTCATTATGTCCCTTTCATAATGGATAGCATACCCATTTTCAAGTAGAACTGTAGATTTCCGAGACACATCTAGGATAATGTCAAAAGTTTAACACTCATGCTTTGTTTCCGCGTGGTTCGATTGCAAATTAGGTAGTGTTCATTGGAAACTACTGTTCCAAAATACTGTTCCAACAGCATGAAATACTGTTCCAAAATACATTCTAATAAACCCAGTAGATGGCGTTGGTCATATCCTGTATTTCAGACTACTAATGCAAACTGAACAAAAAAGAAAAAAAACGAAACGAGAAGAAAAGGGAAAGAAAGAAAGAGAAAATAGAAGAATTCTATTTTACTGCTAAATTTCTATCAGAAATACCCTATATTAAAAGTCCAAAATGTATCGTAATGAAAAGTTAGATATGTTGGAAAGCAAAAGTTTATGTTCCTCATAGATGTAGCATGTTTGAAATTTCAACGTGAAAATACACATTGAATTATAGGATGGGAACAAATTATGTGTCGAACAAGTATAAATATTTTTTTTCAAATAACCAAACAGGTTACCACTTTCTTGTCTTTTCCGAAGATTTTTCTGTTCCGAACATCCAGCATTGATTTCATCTCTTCAGGATATAACATAATTTGCACAGATAAAATGAACACGCTAATAGCTCAAACGAATCATTGTGTCAGTCGGATGATGTTGGTAAGGTTACAGACTACCACTGGATGAAGGATTCAAATCCGTAGTGACAAGGTAATTCGACTGAGACTCGATAACCCAGAGGATAAAAAAGATATTTTACTTATTCCGTTGCGTTTAAACAGTATTTCTGTCAGAGATGAGATGGACTGGAGATGTTATCCCCAGAGTACGGAAAACACGACGCCGAAGTTACCAGTTAATTAGAAATCTCCAGACCACGTATGTCGGGCTCTTGCTCCGTTTTAACTTTGGAACCTGAAGTGCGTGTGTGAGAGAGGGGAAGAAGTGAAAGATGCCAAGATAGGATAGGGAAACGTCAAGAAAGAGAGAAAGGGGGACGAATATAAATATGAAACATACTTATCATTGCAGTGTATGGTGTAGAACGCACACACTGTTTACTCGAACTATCGCCAGTGATGTATTGTAAGTTCTCCATCAGAAGATTAATCTTTGCAGCCATTATTTTGTGCAAAAGATCATACTACCTAATGGGGAATCAAACCAAGATTTTCCATTTGAAAGTCTGGCACGTTACCACTACACCACCGATTGCTTTAGCCAAACTTAGTTTAACAAATGGTGCAGTGTCTCTTTCTGAGAACGATAACACGAAAAGTTTATACTGCAGATCAATGTTGTCTTTGGAATGTCCTGTTGTTCCCCTGCCTTTTTCCAACCAGCATTCGTAAATCGTCTCTATCATGATAGAGGTGTTTCCTTCCACATTCTTATGTATTGAACCACCAAACCAATCTCGATCAAATTTTTAAAATAGACGAAGTTCGAACCTGACATGGTTTCTGTCATATCACTTGGACGCTGGAACTTAAGAGAAGGAGCGACAATTAAAAAAGAACAAAAATTACCGGTGTAAGTGTCGAATCTATAATTTTTGGAGTCGCTGAGATTAACAGTGACCCTTATGTTGCTGCTTAAATCGAAATTCAGTCCCTCACCTTGAGGAGGGGGAGACATAAAAATGATCGAAATAACCAATATCAGTCTCGAATTTATATTTTTCCGGCTCGCTGAGATCAACAATGACACTGCAGATGCCGTACTCCACAACATAGGGTGGGAAGGGAATATATAAAACACATCGAAAAAGACTGATAACAAAGAGCGCTCAATTTAACTCAACGAAGCGGGTAATTTAGGTTAATAATAATAATAATAATTATTATAGACAACTGTACTGTGAATGTGAACATATTATTATTATTCACGTACTTCTGATCTTGCACGACGAAATTACTGCAAAATATGTTTTATTCCTGTAATTTTTCTTGGGTTGTATGTTTTTCCTTTATTAGTGGGCACTAATTTCTTTCTAGATTCGTCGAATAAGTCAATTTTGTTGTGTACTGTGGTTCGTTAGAAAGATCAGGGCCAAAGTAATTATTTGGCTTGTAATTTCAGATGGCATGATAGTGTAGGCGTAACGTAATGGCCTTATGAATAATACAATTATCGTACGTAGGTTCAAATCCTATTCACATGAAAGTTAACTAACTAACTAACTAACTAACTCTATGGCCTATGGAACCCGCAGGTTCAGTGCCGCGTTCACAAAAGCTCTCCACTGACTTCTATCCTTAGCTAATTGAATCCAGTTTCTACTTTGTATTCCTATCTCTGCGAGATCCATCTTAATATTATCCTCCCATCTGCGCCTAGGTCTTCCTAATGGTCGTTTTCCTATGGGTCTTCCAGTCAAGGCTTTGAAAGCGTTTCTACTTTTTTCCATTCTAGCTACATGACCTGCCCACCTAAGCCTCCTAGACTTGACGACCCTAACAATGTTGGGTAAACCGTTAGTTAACTCTTTTACAAAGTTATTGTGAAGAATCGACTTACCATACTGGACAATCAATACATAAGAATGAGGAAGGAAACACCTGTATCATGATAGAGAAGATTTACGAATGCTGGTTGGGAAAGGGCAATGGGATTACAAGGACATTCCAAAGACATCATTGATCTGCAGTATAAAGTTTTCGTGTTATCGTTCTCAGAAAGAAACACTACGCCATTTGTTAAACAAAGTTTGGCTAAAGCAATCGGTGGTGTAGTAGTAACATGCCAGACTTCCAAATGAAAAATCTTGGATCGATTCCATATCAGGTAGTAAGATTTTTTTTCGCATTAAATAATGGCTGCAGAGATTTATCTTCTGATGCAGAACTTACAATACATCACTGGCGATAGTTCGAGTAAACAGTGTGTGCGTTCTACACAATACACTGCAATGATAAGCATGTTTCATATTTATATTCGTCCCCCTTTCTCTCTTTCTTGACGTTTCTCTATCCTATCTTGGCATCTTTCACTTCTTCCCCTCTCTCCCCCTCTCTCACACACGCACTTCAGGTTCCAAAGTTAAAACGGAGCAAGAGCCCGACATACGTGGTCTGGAGATTTCTAATTAACTGGTAACTTCGGCGTCGTGTTTTCCGTACTCTGGGGATAACATCTCCAGTCCATCTCATCTCTGACAGAAATACTGTTTAAACGCAACGGAATAAGTAAAATATCTTTTTTATCCTCTGGGTTATCGAGTCTCAGTCGAATTACCTTGTCACTACGGATTTGAATCCTCCATCCAGTGGTAGTCTATAAACTTACCAACATCATCCGACTGACACAATGATCCGCTTGAGCTATTAGCGTGTTCATTTTATCTGTGCAAATTATGTTATATCCTGAAGAGATGAAATCAATGCTGGATGTTCGGAACAGATAAATCTTCGGAAAAGACAAGAAAATGGTAACCTCATTGGTTATTTGAAAAAAATATTTATACTTGTTCGACACATAATTTGTTCCCATCCTATAATTCAATGTGTATTTTCACGTTGAAATTTCAAACATGCTACATCTATGAGGAACATAAACTTTTGCTTTCCAACATATCTAACTTTTCATTACGATACATTTTGGACTTTTAATATAGGGTATTTCTGATAGAAATTTAGCAGTAAAATAGAATTCTTCTATTTTCTCTTTCTTTCTTTCCCTTTTCTTCTCGTTTCGTTTTTTTTTTTTTTTTTTTTTTTGCTTTTTTTGTTCAGTTTGCATTAGTAGTCTGAAATACAGGATATGACCAACGCCATCTTCTGGGTTTATTAGAATGTATTTTGGAACACTAGTTTCCAATGAACACTACCTAATTTGCAATCGAACCACGCGGAAACAAAGCATGTGTGTTAAACTTTTGACATTATCCTAGATGTGTCCCGGAGATCTACAGTTCTACTTGAAAATGAATATGCTATCCATTATGTAAGGGACATAATGAATGTTTAAAGCATCCTGTATATATTTGAATAGCTTTGAAAAAATATGTAAAAGCAAACGTTATTTCTATATTTCTATTGGATTTCTGGAAACGGAAGTTTACAATGTTAGGTTCTTTTCTTACTACGTTTGAATTCCGAAGTTTTATCTGTGCTCCTTTTTTCTTTTTTCTCCTCTTTTCCTTATCATCCTTGTTTCTGAATTTCTGTGTAATAGACATCCATTGGTTTCAATTTTTCATTTTGTGTGTTCCATTTTCTCCGTACATCAACTTATGAATCTTGTTTCGTCTAGGTTTTGTTATTTCATTTTATCGAAACTAATACATGTGTAGTTTGAAATAAGAATTGCGCTCATATTGTTAGCTAATTTTAGTATAGGAGAGAAGAAAGTAGGATACAGAGGGGGTCTTTCTACCTGACACGGTTATGGGACAAGAAGGTGTATATTGGGTGGCCTAACTGCACGGCATTAGCTGTGGCTTTTTTTATGCAGAGTGTACAACGTATAAGTGAAAAGAATCAGAAGTACAGTGTTGGAAGAAGAAAATTGACACCTAGAATGCACTGGAAGAGAAAATTATTGCTGGGTATTAACTTTGTACGATTCTTGTTTTATACTTGTTCATTTTTATATAGGAACGGACATTGGAAAAAGAAATACATGTGAAACATATTGTAACTGTCGGGAGTATAAGGGGCGGGAGTGTTTGTCTTTTATCGGAAATTGCGGATTTTCCGGCATTGAGGATCATATGACTCGCAGTGATTTTATGGAATTATAACTTGACTAAGATATAGTATAATGTAATATGGAGGGTAAAGGGAATCTAGATTATTCATTGCACTGGGACTCGAACTAGGGTTTTCCCATGTGGAGAACCGTACGCTAAACCTTTTGCTTCCAGGGCGGAGTTTTTACTTTTAAATGTTACAAACGTTACTGCGTATGAACACATTTATACTGAACAGGAAGTCAGCAGAATTTGCGCCGGGAACCGAATCAGGGCTCTTTCACGTGGAAAACAATACGATAAACATTTTGCTCAGCAGGTGTTGTTACTTATACCTAGCTATGAATTGTGTAAGACGTATTTATATTTAGTTATTTATAAAGTATATATTAAGAACGAAGTTATATTGGATAAAGAACCATGACACTGCCGGGAATTGAAGCAGGGGTGCTTTACATGGAGAACTGTACGCTATACATTTTGCTCGCACTGTGGACTTTTCAGTTATAAATGGTATAAATTTTATTGTGTATGAAAGAACTTACATTGAAGAGGTAGTTAGCAGAATCCGCACCCAAAATCGAACCATGGCTTTCTCACAGGCAAAGGCAATATAGTTGGGTACGTTAATGCTACGTTGAGTATCATATTTTTGTAATTTGTAAAGTCGTAATACGGTAACAAATTGCAGTTTTATTTTTCTGTTTTAGGTGGTGAAGAAAATAGAAAGTTTTATAATCAATAAAAAGACTGGCGAATAAAACCAATTGTCGTGAATTGTTTGTTGTGAAATATAGCGCAGATTTTTTACGTAAGGAATAATAGATTGCTCTTAAAATATGGATTTACTGAACTTTTCGAATCTTATTTGTATGAAATATTGAAATATTGGATAATGTTCGAGGATATTGAATAATGAAATATCGATATAAAAGTTATAAGTTTTACGTCCAACGAATATACTGGCTAAACTAAAAGAGTCGGTTAAAGCTACGCATTTATAAATTACTGAAATGAAGAAAGTAGAGGAAACGAGAGAACCGCGAGAAAACCCACGCACACCATTTTTGTTCCCCACAAAGCTTACTTGGCGTGAGCTGGGATCGAACCAAGGACCTCATGCACCAGAGGTGAACGCTGTATCGCGTACCCATCATAGCTTTCTATGTATTATCTTTTGGATATAGGAGAGTGATGAATAAAGTACGCATTTATAATTTGGTGGAACGAAATTTTCGGAAGAAAGGAGAGATTCCACACACAATGTTTAAACTAGATACACTTTGAGTGAGCGAAAGCATTTCGTTTCAGAAGTGACATATCTTTATGATCAGCGTTATTTAATGTTTATGAACGAGGAAAGAAACTTACTGTAGCAGTTAATGAAGAATTATACTCTTTGAAACTCTTTATACAAAACTAGATTTTTATTTAACTTCATACATACTAGTAAAGAAGATATGTCTAATAAAAGGTAATGTACGTTAGGGACAATTTTGACATTATTTAAACAGTGTAGGTAACAACACTTTTAAGGCAATACAAGAGACGGACAATTATCTGACAGCGCAGTTCGTGATAGTAATGGTGTGCTTGTTTTATTAGGATTAGTCTTATATGCAGATGGAAACAATTGCTTTAAATAAGATATCACTTTGAACGTATAGTTCGGTCAAATTGCTTTACTCTAGAACTCT
Source organism: Thermobia domestica (assembly GCF_964235325.1). Lineage (NCBI taxonomy): Eukaryota > Metazoa > Arthropoda > Insecta > Zygentoma > Lepismatidae > Thermobia > Thermobia domestica. The sequence continues at coordinate 193,641,787 of NC_137458.1, read as the reverse complement.
CTTAACCCTATATTGCGCAGTGTTAATCCAAATTAACAAACCATGTTGAGTGTGATATTTTGAAAGTCATACCGTAGATGGTGCCCCTTCTGTTTCAGATGGTTTCCTTTATGCCGTGCCATCTGTTATGAACACTCATAATTGCATCTCTTTCGGAAGGAGAGGTTTTCCAGCAGTTTCTGTTGCGAGGGCGGATACAGCGTGGGTGAAATGCATTGCTTTGTTTATTTTTGAAGCAAGAGAAGTCGAAAACAGGGAAATTTTTCTTTGAAAAAATATTTTTCTAGAAGGTATGTGTCTGTTGTTTATTTTAAGTGCTGGTAACTTATTACACTAATTTCGTTTTGTATTTGATCGTCCGAAATATGTTTGTATATTCTGATTAACATTGAGCAACTACGAACCTCTTTTACTAACAATCAAACATTTCTTCGATAGGCCTAATGGAAAGCTTCAAAGGTTGGTTTCTTTCCTTCTTTTCTTTGAATTTTGTTGGAATTTTTATTGGCTCATGGAAAGCATTGTTGCGTGCAGTGTATGCTTTCAGTGTTACCAACATATGAATAAAAATAATTTGAAGTTGAACACGAAAAAAGAAATACTAAACGTAACAACGTCATTTCAGACATCTTTCTCTATTTTTTTCGATTTTGTGTTATTTTGAAAACCTCAATTATTCTTTCTCTCTCTTTCCTTTCTGTTACTCTTTAGTATTATTTACCGATTATTGCCCGATAAAGATTCTTGAAGACTGTAAAAGCTTACATTACTTTAACAGATGAGCAAGAATATATTTCGGAAAAACGACTCGTTCAGCCATACATACTTCCTGACGACAGTGAGGATAAGCAGCTCCAGGTAAGCGATAGAGTTAGGAGTTCTAGATTCAGACGATGAAGAATGGCGTCCTAAATCTGAAACTTCAAATGGATTAGAAGATATGTTCAAAACTATTGTACTCCAGTATTTTACATTGATTTCATTGAAATAGATACTTTTAGATTAGTAAATTGAAAGAATCGTTTGCTTTTTTTCTTTCTTCAGATGAAACAGTAAATGCCAATTCCAGTCAGGCTACAACTGCTGCCAGTCGTCAGCCCCAATGGAAAAGAATAACAAGAAATTATCCACCTCTTCACTCACCACAATAGAAATCACGTTTGTCTTCTCCAAATGAAATTAGATCTCCAATTGAATATTTCCAAATGTTTTTAGTGCTGATATTCTGGATTTAATCGTTCGTGAAAGCATTTTATATTCTAACCAGAAGGACGCGAATAAACCTTTGGAACTAACTAAGAATTAGAAATATTTCGGAACCGTGATGTTCATGTCCATTTTCGCATACCAAGATTGAATTGGAGTTCGTCCTATAGAATTCGCCAAGTTGCTAATAACATGTCTTACGGCATTGTGTTTCACTTCAAAGAAAAATTGTTTACTGTCATTCTATTCATAATAGGTGTGATCCATAAAAGATATGTTAGTAATTCCAGATTAAACATACTATGTTTCAGCATACCTTAGAATACATATTGTTTACTAAAGTATGTTATGAAAATCTGCACAATACTATGTGCAAAGAAAGTCCGTAACGTCTATAAAAAATTCTGTATTGGATATCAATGAAAAATTAAACAAATATGGTTCATAATTGCGCAATGTTAATTCAAATACACAATTCTCCTGACGTCCTATGGTAAATGTGAAAGTCAAAATTTATTATTAGTTTGGTTTAGATACGCGAATGCAGTAAGAAAAAACATCTAAATATTTTTTCTCGAAACAATTAATAAATTGCGCAATATAGTTTTAACTTTAAGTACAAGGTAACCAACACCATTGGCGATAACTATTAGCATGAGTTGAACTATAGGCATTAGCGTATCGGAGAGACAGATACATTTTGTATATATAATAATGAGTATGAATATTTGACTTTGGCACTTGGAAGATTATGCAACCGACAAGTTAAAAATGTTTTGAGGATTGCGCATTATATACAGAGACAGTCTGATACGATTTTGTTTCTTACTTGAAGTGTAATGAATGTTTGTTTGAACTAAAAGGATTTTTTATTTATAGATTTTGTTTGTAAGTTAGAAAAGCAATGAAATATTTTTTAATGATATTAGGACCGCCAGAAACGAAATAATTTAATAGCTTCTATTACAGTTAATACCTAACATGTCCTTTTTACAGTTGAAATAGATGTCTGTTAATTTTAAGCTTTAACAAAAACTATTCTGAATTTCGACAATTTTAAACTTTATTGTAATTGTTAGAAATGCCTACTAAAATAGTATTTTAATGTTTTAGTTGTCTGCATATACAGTGTAGATATATTTGTGGGTGAATAAATGACATACGGTTATAAAAGATTACAAGTGTTGTGCTCACGAAACTATATCTTCCTAAACCTTAAAGAGATTTTATTGTGCAATTTACACTTATTGAATTAAATTTGTTAATTTAAGACGAACTGTCGTTTCGCTCTTTTACCCACTGCAATTGTATTGGATGGAAATACTGAACTTACTATTTTCTGGAAATGTTTCAGTGACTGTTTAGCTGGTTCTTTGAGTGATTTGGGAGGGCTGTTATTTAAAGTGGAATTTGAACCATTACTAATGGTTGTAACGAGAAAGTATATCTATTGGGAAATGTGGACTTCGTTTTACGTAGATGAGAAGTAGCCTGTGTTCAAGACAGCATTACGAAGACGAATGTTTGCACAACGAAGTGAATAACAATTGCTCACACCAAGATTCATTTTAACTGTACTTGGGACTTTTGATTGATGAGTAAATTAGTAAATTATATTTTAAAGCGTTGTTGAGATTTATTTGGTATTAGGTTATCGAATAGTTTGTATTTTTTTAATTTTATGTTTTGTACAAAAACAAGGTTATAAGGAACGGCATATTAACAGTAATATGGGTTCCAAACCACAATAGGGACAACTTCAATGCAGCTGCTGTGTATATGAAGATTAATTCTCATAGTATATAGCATTTCTTTTATATAGTCGTAACTGCAAGAGAACTGTAATATAAGACTATCTAACACATGTAAATAATAGTTAGAGCTAAAATACTGAAGTACTTGCAACTTAATTGTCAGTGAGAGTAATGTATTGTTTTTTTTAAAGAAATAAATTCATATTAGGAAATACAATCTTAGTTGTTTGTATGCCATATGAAGGAACTGGTGTTTTAAGAAGCAGTGCATTAGAAGAAAAATAATTGTTTTCGATGAATATGGTAGGAAACTGAATGTATTTAATACTTTATTTCAGATTTCTACAGACATTACCAACGTAAGTGTATGATGAACTGTTGTCCATTGAACGGGAGTCATTGAGGTTGATACATTGTGTTTAGTTTATTATATGAAGATTTTAAAACTTTTCTTCAATCATTTGCTTTAAATGAAAAACAACATATAACCGTGTATGCAAGAGGCACTGATTCAAGGGCGCCCCCACGCGAGGGATCCTTTGGACCAGGACCACGTTTAAAACTTTATAACCTGACGAATACTTTCAACACTTTTAATAAAATATGGTTACAGTATAAGAGAAATGCGTGATATACTGCAGAAAAGTTAATGTTATACTACCCTTGTACTCTACCTTTTCTTACAAAAAGAAGTTAGTGTACTATTTTGCTGAGAATATAGGTGACAATATTGTAAAATTACGTATCATTTTATTGAATGTAGAATAATGCTACTTCAATAATGCTTAAACTCATTGACTGTTAGTGCTGGATCCACCCTTCAAAAAATTTTAGGGTGTGCAGACCCTTACTTGGTATATGCTTTAAAATTAATAGTTCTTAGAGCTCAATACTTCGAGGTAAAAGTATAAAATGTCTATGAAATGCATAGGGTATACAGTAAGACACTCTTGTTATTAAGATGATAAAGTGAAATACTTCTTCCATTTTATATAGTAAAAGATCAAGATTGTACTGTTGTGGATAATTACCTTGGAATTGAAAATCAAACACAATCCTTTTGTTAGGGAACGAGAAGAAACCTTACGTATAACGAATTGACACACACTGCAGACGCTTTACTTTTATTGATCCTGACAATAAACATTGTATGGTAACCTCTTGAAAACTTGTAGACCGACAGTGAGGTATAGTCGAGTACGGGAAAAACTATTCATGCTTATAGCAGAATAATGTAGTATGTGGAAAAGCAGGAGAGCACGGTGACTCAGTGGTAGAACGACATCTTTGATGTTTGTGATTCAAAACCGACCAAGTGAACTTTGTGCTGGACAAATTTTTTTCTCCTGGTACTTCCATTTCCTACATCATTCATTCATTGGCTTAATTAGCCTTTCCCTTAACCTAAAGGACCTCCATCAGAGTAAAGAAGCTACCATGTTTCATAATATACAGTATAATAGGTACGATTATCGTTGTATGTATTAAAACCTCAACTTCTTCGATAGAATTTTACAACGACGAAAGATTTTGTATTGAATAATGATACGATTTCTATGCTTTTAGTTAATATTTAACTTCTTCCTAAATATGGTTTCGGTAGATTTTATCGAAAGTATTATTTGATATTAAAGGTATTCTCTTTATCGAAAGTATTTGATTTTATAAAGCATTTTATAATTGTAGCATTACGATTGGAAGAAGTCTCATGTACTTATTAGTAAACTCACGTCTCTGCAATCGTTTTAATAAGACGTGACTGTCGAAATAAAATTCTATCTTTGAAACAGGTATACTCGTATTTATTCTTTCAAAAGATTGAATTAGTTTTAGTTGTATACAAAGCATTTTAATTTGATCTTTCTTTCTCTCTTGCAATGGAATCATTACGAGGCTATGATCACACCTTATAATTATTATTAAATCTTTGATGTTTATTGAAGGTTTAATTTACTTCACGATTTCTTTGGAAACAATAAAATAATTTACTTGAGATGGATTGATTTCTCAGGGAGGATATGTCAGAATCCTGAGAAAACTCGCTTACACCTGTGTGCCAACCATAATAAGCGCTTGGCGGGCTAACAGTCAATGTGTTCAAGCATTATTGAAGTAGCATTATTCTACTTTGAATAAAATGATACGTAATTTTACAATATTGTCACCTATATTCTCAGCAAAATAGTACACTAACTTCATTTTATAAGAAAAGATTGAGTACAAGGGTAGTATAACATTAACTTTTCTGCAGTATATCACGCATTTCTCTTATACTGTAACCATATTTTTTAAGTGTTGAAATATCTGTAAGGTTATACAGTTTTAAATGAGGTCCGGGTCCAAAGGATCCCTCGCGTGGGGGCGCCCTTGAATCAGTGCCACTTGCATACACGGTTATATGTTGTTTTTCATTTAAAAAAGTAAATGATTGAAGAATAGTTTTAAAATCTTCATATCATAAACTAAACACAGTGTATCAACCTCAGTAACTCCCGTTCAATGGACAACAGTTCATCATACACTTACGTTGGTAATGTCTGTAGAAATCTGAAATAGAGTATTAAATACTTTCAGTTTCCTACCATATTCTTCGAAAACAATTATTTTTCTTCTAATGCACTGCTTCTTAAACACCAGTTCCTTCATATGACACAAACACCTAAGATTATATTTCCTAATATGAATTTATTTCTTTAAAAAAAACAATACATTACTCTTACTGACAATTCAGTCGCCAGTACTTCAGTATTTTAGCTCTAACTATTATTTACATGTGTTAGGTAGTCTTATAATATAGTTCTCTTGCAGTTACGATAATATAAAAGAAATGCTATATACTATGAGAATTAATCTTCCAGAACAATTTATATACAGAGCAACTGCATTGGAGTCGTCCCTATTGTGGTTCGGAGCCCATATTACTGTTAATATACCGTTCTTTATAACCTTGTTGTTGTACAAAACATAAAATTAGAAAATCCAAACTATTCGATAACCTAATATAAAATAAATCTCAACAACGCTTTAAAATATAATTTACTAATTTCCTCATCAATCAAAAGTCCCAGGTACAGTTAAAATGAATCTTGGTGTGAGCAATTGTTATTCAATTCGTTGTGCAAACACTCGTCTTCGTAATGCTGTCTTGAACACAGGCTTCTTCTCATCTACGTAAAACGAAGTCCACACTTCCCAATTGGTATACTTTCTCGTTACAACCATTAGTAATGGTTCAAATTCCACTTTAAACAACAGCCCTCCCAAATCACTCAAAGATCCAGCTGAACAGTCACTAAAACATTTCCAGAAAATAATAAGTTAAGTATTTCTATCCAATACAATTGCAGTGGGTAAAAGAGCGAAACGACAGTTCGTCTTAAATTAACAAATTTAATTCAATAAGTGTAAATTGCACAATAAAATCTCTTTAAGGTTTAGGAAGATATAGTTTCGTGAGCACAACACTTGTAATCTGTTTTAACCGTATGTCATTTATTCACTCACAAATATATCTACACTGTATATGCAGACAACTAAAACATTAAAATACTATTTTAGTAGGCATTTCTAACAATTACAATAAAGTTTAAAATTGTCGAAATTCAGAATAGTTTTTGTTAAAGCTTAAAATTAACAGACATCTATTTCAACTGTAAAAAGGACATATTAGGTATTAACTGTAATAGAAGCTATTAAATTATTTCGTTTCTGGCGGTCCTAATATCATTAAAAAATATTTCTTTGCTTTTCTAACTTACAAACAACATCTATAAATAAAAAATCCATTTAGTTCAAACAAACATTCATTACATTTCAAGTAAGAAACAAAATCGTATCAGATTGTCTCTGAATATAATATGCAATCCTCAAAACATTTTTAACTTGTCGGTTGCATAATCTTCTAAGTGCCAAAGTCAAATATTCATACTCATTATTATATATACAAAATGTATCTGTCTCTCCGACACGCTAATGCCTATAGTTCACAGTCATATCGCCAATGGTGTTGGTTACCTTGTACTTAATGTTAAGAGAGTTCTAGAGTAAAGCAACTTAACCGAACTATACGTTCAAAGTGATATCTTATTTAAAGCAATTGTTTCCATCTGCATATAAGACTAATCCTAATAAAACAAGCACACCATTACTATCACGAACTGCGCTGTCAGATAATTGTCCGTCTCTTGTATTGCCTTAAAAGTGTTGTTACCTACACTGTTTAAATAATGTCAAAATTGTCCCTAACGTACATTACCTTTTATTAGACATATCTTCTTTACTAGTATGTATGAAGTTAAATAAAAATCTAGTTTTGTATAAAGAGTTTCAAAGAGTATAATTCTTCATTAACTGCTACAGTAAGTTTCTTTCCTCGTTCATAAACATTAAATAACGCTGATCATAAAGATATGTCATTTCTGAAACGAAATGCTTTCGCTCACTCAAAGTGTATTTCTAGTTTAAACATTGTGTGTGGAATCTCTCCTTTCTTCCGACAATTTCGTTCCACCAAATTATAAATGCGTACTTTATTCACCACTCTCCTGTATCCAAAAGATAATACATAGAAAGCTATGATGAGTACGCGATACAGCGTTCACCTCTGGTGCATGAGGTCCTTGGTTCGATCCCAGCTCACGCCAAGTAAGCTTTGTGGGGAACAAAAATGGTGTGCGTGGGTTTTCTCGCGGTTCTCTCGTTTCCTCTACTTTCTTCATTTCAGTAATTTATAAATGCGTAGCTTTAACCGACTCTTTTAGTTTAGCCAGTATATTCGTTGGACTTAAAACTTATAATAACTTTTATATCACTTTTATATCGATATCTCATTATTCAATATTTATATCGAACATTATCCAATATTTCAATATTTCGTACAACTAAGATTCGAAAATTACAGTAAAACCATATTTTAAAACCAATCTATTACTCTTTTCGTTAAAAAACCTCCGCTATATTTCAACAACAAAGAATTCATGACAGTAGGTTTTATTGTCCAGTGTTTTTATTGATTATAAGACTTTCTATTTCCTTCACCACCTAAAACAGAAAAATAAAACTGCAATTTGTTACCGTATTACGACTTTTCAAATTACAAAAATATGATACTCAACGTAGCACTAACGTTCCCAACCATATTGCCTTTGCCTGTGAGAAAGCCATGGTTCGATTTTGGGTGCGGATTCTGCTAACTACCTCTTCAATATAAGTTCGTTCATACGCAATAAAATTTATACCATTTATAACTGAAAAGTCCACAGTGCAAGCAAAAGATTTAGCGTACAGTTCTCCATGTAAAACATCCCTGCTTCTATTACCGGCAGTGTCATGGTTCTCTATCCAATATAACTTCGTTCTTAACATATACTTTATAAATAAATAAATGTAAATACGTCTTACACAATTCATAGCTACGTATAAGTGACACCTGCTAAGCAAAATGTTAAACGTGCAGTTTTCCACATAGGAAAGCTATAGTTCGATTCTTGGTGTGGATTCTGCCAACTACCTATCCAACATAAGTTTGTTCTCACACAGTAAAATTTATAGCAGTTATAAGTGAAACCACCACAGTGGAAGAATAAAAAGGACTAGTGTACGGTTTCCACGTAAGAAAATTTTAGTTCGAGTCCCAGCAGTGTCATGGCTCCCTGCCCAATATAACTTCCTTCTTGACATATAATTTATGAATACCATTTATACGTCTTCAGGGCCGTGCCGTGGAAAATCAGCGAGAGTATACGACGGCGCCCCGATACATATATTCCAAGAATTTTTTCGTGCCTTTTTCCTTTTTCTCCCGAATTTTTCGCACCCTTTTTTCGGCGCCCGAGGCCGTCGCCCCGCTCGCCCCCCACGGCACGGACCTGTGAGTCTTACACAGTTCATGGCTACATATAAGTAACAAAAGCTGCTAAGCGAAAGGTTTAGCGTGCGCTTTTCTACGTTAAAAAGTCCTGGTTCGATTCCCGGCGCAAATTGTGCTGACTTTCTGTTCAGTATAAATTTGTTCATATGGAGTAACGTTAATAATAGTTATAAGTAAATCTCCGCACTGCAAGCAAAAGGTTTAGCGTTCGAGTCCCTGTGCAATGAGTAATCTCGATTCCCTGTACCCTCCATATTACATTATACTATATCTTAGTCAAGTTATAATTCTATAAAAATACTGCTACTCATATGGTATTCAATGCCGGAAAATCCGCAATCAATTTGCGATAAAAGACAAACACTTCCGTCCCCTTATACTCCCGACAATTACAATATGTTTTACTTGTATTTCCTTTTCCAAAGTCCCTTCCCATATAAAATTGAACAAGTATAAAACAAAATTACTCAAAGATAGTACATACCAATATTTTTCTCTTCTAGTGGCGTGGCAATTTTCTTCTTTCAACACTGTACTTCAGCTTCTTATCTGTTATACGTTGTACGATCATGCAAATGAATCTTTATTTATATGAATCTAATAACCTTAAGAGCCATTTGGAAACTTTTTGAGTATTCTTTCCCCTGTTCCCACGATAATAAGCTTGAGAAAATCAGGAATCTTCCAGCATTTTCTTTCACCAATTCCAACGGCCAACATCCGCTGCCGTGTTACATGTCATGCATATCAATGAAACAACAATATATTACCTTGTTATACGTGTGTGATCTGCATATTTTATTTGCTAAAGTTCTTTTTCTATTCTGCTTGTCACATCAGCATTTCTAACAGCGGAAATCGTTTATTATACGCGACGTGTCATTTACAAGATCATTATTATGCGGAGAAAAGTGTATCAATTATTCAAACTGTCGACGACCCGTGTATATAATTACAACATAGCATTAAGAACTCTTACAACGTTGAAAATATCGACACTTATGAATATTTATGAGTGTCGATTATTGTCTAACAAACTACTCTCGTGAGATTCCGACTCTTTTAATTTTGTAAATAAAACATCATAGGCCTCCCCACTTTTATACTTATTCGCCTACTGCACATGTTGCATGTCCCAAAGTTCGGGATGAGCACGATAGGCTTCAATAAAAGCCAACAATGCCTCACTTTTACTAGCAGCCGTGATGACAAGACATGGACTGAGAGAACTGAACTGAGACAACAGTGTGTCTACTTTAGTTAATAGCACGCTTATTATAGCAAAAGAAGCTTCGTTTGTTCAGTCCAAAATAACCGTTCTTCAGTCTAAATAACTGCATGAAAAACTGAATGAACTGAACGAATTCCTTCAGTTCGCACAATTTTATCTTCAGTTCTAACGTCACGATCGGGTTTTCGTTAGTTAAAGTGATAGTGTACGGGCCTCTTTACGTGTCCAAAATTGGTAGAAAGTAGTGTCTTATTCCATTCCTGAGAAGTTATATATATAATCTAGCAGAAAGCATGAATAAAATGAAACTTACCATTTCGAGACAACTAACATTTCATTCTTTGTTGGCAAGGGCGTGATTTGAGATCATTTGAATCTTTTCTTGTAATACAAGAAAGGAAAATACTTTTACATTATGATAACCTCTAACACATAAATCTATATAATTATAACAAAATATCCCAATGTGTTGTTATAATTATATAGGTTATAATTTTAATATAATGTAATCTATAGAATTTTACCTAGATTATAATTATGTAGATAATGGATATTTTTCGTAATCAGCCATTATGGTATATGTGTCTTAAGTAAGGCGCTTGTTATTATTAATATACTATTCTTAAGGCAACGATTTAAAATGTCAAGTTTTTCATGTACAAACTTTAAATTTTTCCGCTCCTTTTAGGTTTGTATATCATACATACGAGGGTGGGCTGATAGATTCTCGGCCCGACCCAGAAGGACTTGAGCTGCAGGCATGGAAGTGTGAGGCTATTCAACATAGACCCCTCGAAGGTCAACACACTTGGCACTTGATGCTGCAATTTCTCCATCCCATGCAAAAAAAGATTTCTCAAGGTCTGCAAAAAGAAACTGTTCCGCAGCTGCTATCACCTCTTCATCACTGTGAAATTTCTGTCCTTACAGTGCTGTTTTGAGTTTTGGAAACAGATAATAATCAGAACGGGCAGGATCTGAAGAGTAAGGTGGGTAGTCAATGCACTGGAACCCTAGGTCTCTCAGATAATCCATTTTTCTGCCAGCCTTGTGCACGGGACTATTTCCTGCAAGAACAAGACACCTCGAGTCAACTTTTCCCGGCGTTTTTCTTTAATAGCGTCCTTTTCCTTAGCCAGCAGACTGCAGTAGTACTCTGCATTTATGGTTTGGCCCTTTGGAAGGTAGTCTGAGAGCAAAACACCATCCTTATCCCAGAATATTAAGGCAAGCACCTTCCCTGTGGACTTTTGTGCTTTGAACTTTTTTGGGCCTTGAAAATCCTGAGTAGCGCTACTCGCATGACTGCTGTTTGATTTCCGAATCAAAGTAATGCAACCACGTTTCATCCTGGGTAACAAGCCGATTAAAAAAATCGTCCATGGAGTTCGCAAAATGCCGTAAAATCACCTGCGATGATCTCACACGTTCGCGTTTCTGATCCGCGTTCAAACATTTCGGAATCCATTTCGCAGAAAGCTTGCGCATGTCCAACTCATCATAGATTATTGATCCAACACGCTCTTTGGATATGTGCACTTTGTCAGCTATCTCCTGAAGCGAAATCCGTCTGTTGCTCAAAATCAGGTCATGAATCTGCTCCACTTTTTCCGGAGTTGACACTGACACTGGCCTGCCACACCTGTCACCATCTTCTGTTGAAAATTAACCACGCTTGTAGTTGAGTTGAGTTGATTTTAGTTTAGCGTCCCTTTCAGCAGCGAGGCTATATGAGACGTGGACCTACTGATTAACGTGGAATCCGAACCACATGAGCTCCCGCCGGGAATCGAACCCGGACCTCCCACGTCAAGGGCGCGTATGCTAACCACTTAGCCACGAAGGAGCTCTCGCTTGTAGTTCGTACACCATTTCTTCACAGTAGAGTATGAAGGACACTGTCCACCTAATGTGTCTAACATGCAGCCATGGATTTCCTTGGGCGACTTCTGTTGCAGAAAGAACTTCATTACAACTCGCAACTCCTCTTCGGTGAATTTGACATCTGGCTCCGCCATGGTTCATTCAGTTACCTGTAAAATAAAAACCGTTCATGGAAGAATCGTGAAATTTGGTACTTAAACATATAAAAGATCAACATTTCACATGACATCAATTACATTATGGTAGTACATTCGGAAGGGGTCGGACCGACAACTTATCAGCCAACCCTCGTATCTTTTCAAATCAATAAAACAATTATTTCAATTCGAAAAATTAATTATTTTAAAAAATACAGTTTATAATATTCTTATTCGTGCACCTGAATTTTCGAGATAAAATGTAGCATATGTGTACTTCAAATTTATTGTTTTTATATTTACTATATGTATATGAGTAAAGGAGGTTTTGCTCAGATTTCAATTTAAAAACCAATCCAAAATAGTTCTTAAAACTATCCAATAGCAATAATTAAAGAAAAACAATGTTTTCATGCAACAATTCTATTCGTACATTAATATGGTGTGTCTTGTTAATCGTAAATAATATTATCATTCACGAGTATTCTTCGTTTTGTATCGAAGCAGTGTGAGTGGTATAGTTGAATCTTGTTAGTGGTAAGTGCATCGCATGCTTTCGTTCGAACACCATGGATCAAAATGGGTAAGCAAAAGGAGATGAGTTTCGAGCTAAAGGAGATAATTACAAACTTAGCACTGAGGGGAAATTCTTTACGTCAAATTGCACGTACCGTTAATGCCTCACACTCCACTGTGCAGTACATAGTACAAAAATTCAAAGAGCACGTTTCAACGAGGAAATTACCGAGAAAACCAAAGGAACGTAACTTAAATGCACACGAAGAACGTTTCATTCTTCAAAGAATGCGAGAAAATCTCAAATTATTTCCCAGAACTATGTCCATTATTAGCGAATGTGTCCGGGAAGCAGATGAGTGACGAAAATGTGCGACGTGTGTTGTAGAAACATGGTTATTATGGTTGAATAGCTCGAAAGAGGCCGTATGTAAATAAATAGAATGGCAAGAAGCGCCTCGCATTTGCAAAAGAACATCGTGATGAGGATCAAGAATTTTGCGATAGTGTTATATGGTCCGATGAGATGAAAATAAACCTTTTAGGGTCAGATGGGGTACGTAGGGTATGGAGGAAACCAAATACAGTGAATAATAATATGAACACATTCCCACAGTTAAGCACATGATGGTGAGTCACTAATGGTTTGGGCCTGTATGTCATCGAATGGAGTTGGCACCATCCAGTGTATTGATGGCATTATGGATGCCGATGAATATAATGCAAATTAAAGAACAATGCCAAGTAGAGTGCGCAAAAAATGAATAAGCCCCCTGTCAACAAATTTCAACAGGATAATGACAGTAAACACAATGCTAGACTTAGCATGTCTTGGTTGATTTGGAACGTGCCGAAATTGCTGCAAACTCCACCTCAATGAAATAAGAGCGAAAAGTGCAAACATCTTGTAAGCTCCATGAAGAGACGGTGTCTAGCAGTAATTGCGGCAAAGGGATATGCCACAAAATATTAACTTACCAAGTTTGTGTTTTTCTTATGATTTCTTTATGGTGTAATAGCTCGTGTCCGAATAGAAAAGTTGCATCAAAATAGGGGTTCTCTCATTGTTTGTTTTTATTAATTAATATTTAATTTGATATGAATTAATTTTTGTATGTTTTTCAGTTTGTGAAGCCCTAATGTATCCAAGTGTGACAATTGGCTAACCCAGTATTGTAGTTTAATGGAGAAATTAAATACTTTTTTGAAGAACAATGTGTACGAATAAGAATGTTGTATACTGTAACTTTGCTGTAACCTCCTTTCCTGTTGCAGGACACTGTAGGCAAATGCAAGTAACTATAGATTTTAAAGTTACTTTCACCAAACGAGAAAATATATTTTAATTTAAGTTTAAGAAGTATTGTCTTAGTTATTGAGTTATTTAAATATGCCAACAAAGGATTTTGAAAAGTCATTCTTAGAATTTTATTTAAAATTGAAGTCTATTTTGTACAAAATTAGGTCTTAATATTTAAATAAATTATTATGTAGCTCTAATTATATATTATATTCAATGGCCCATTATGTAAACATTCAGAGGGTTTTAAGTTTGAAAACTGTTGTCTGCGTGCTTGAAATAATAGTCTACATCAAACACAAAATATAAATTTGAAAATACATTCCAAAATAAAGGAAATCTTCTATTCTAAAGGTAACTTGTTTTCGAGTTTTCACTTTTACAACATTTTTAAATATTTTTCTCATTTTTTAGGTGTGGTCCTGGAAGCAACGAGTATATTCAGGTGGTCGAGAGGAGAGATTGGAAATAGTTCGAAATGGCCAGCTACTGGTTAAAGATTCACGATATTCTTTGAGAACTACGCCAACTGGACATACTCTCGAGATAATGAACTTCAACACTTCCGACTGTTGTTCATTCGAGTGTGAGGCTGTTTTAAAAGGAAAAAGAACTGTGTCAATTTTGCCTCTTTTTATATGTCACTAAAACACTGACATTAATTTTCTAGTTAAATAATGTGATTTATGAGAAAATAAAACATCCCTAGTGTAACGTTATGGGAAACATTTAAAATACCTCACGAAACCAACAGCTCGGGTAATTTTAACAAGCATTCTTCCTGTAACAGAATACTTATACAAATGGAAATGCACATCTCAAACTCACCAGCACCGATATTTAACGGTCACACAGCCTAACAAGATATGAAAAATGTAGCAGGTTATTTTTATATTTTTTGTTATAGCAGTACTATTATTAATTAGTAAGTCTACGATGCTTCTTTTGTAACAACAAATCAATTTTTAATGGACAAAATAAAGTTTTATTGAACAAAATACATAGCCAACAATAACGGAATAACAAATGTGAATTAATTTCTCTATTTAAGACAACCATTTTAAAATCCTATGTATTTAACATTTTTTTCAAGTTTGTTTCACTGAAGAAATACATAGATAAAATTACCCACCTAAAACTCTTTAGAATTAAGGCACTCGGCATATTATTGTTGACATCCGATTTTTTTATCGTGGAATTATTGTTGAATAATTTGCACGTGTGAGGAATCTTTACAAGAAAAGAATGAAAAAGTAAAAATAATGCAGAAAGAAGGAAGGGAGATCTTCACTAACGTTAACGTTTCTACCAAGATGCTAAAACTATTCAGTGAATTGTACCTATCACTCCTGCCCAAAACGTGCAACAATTGCAACAGGTAAATCTAGGTTTACAAGATCCGCAAAGAATCAGAAGAAAAAATGACTGCTAACTTCTAGGTAACAGTAAAAATAGCTTTGTTCAGGAGAATTGTTCCAAGATTTTACCCCAGACGGTGCGATTCCCTACTCTTACCGTCAGAATTTTAAAAAATTAGAAATCAACATGTATAACTCATCAATTTTTCCTCGAATATGAAAATGTCACCCCAGAAAGGATAGTTTAAAAAATCTTTAAAAGTAGATTTTTTCAGTTTTATACCAGTGAGAGTCTCGCTATAATGTACTCAATGGTTCTAGGTTAAGTGCATTATTGTTTCCCATTAATATGTTTTCTTTTTCCTAATTTAAATGATTGCTCATAACGTGCCAACCCTGAATCGATTTTTGAGTACAGCATGTTCACCACGCGATGTCTTGTACCCGAGTGAAATTGCTTCCCAGTATCGGTGAAATCGACAGCGTCGACATATGTGATAAAACTAAGTAACAATTTGTTCGTAACGCGCGGGCCATAGTTCTTTACATCATCTATTACCTTGTCCATGTGAACCTTTTGTTATCTTTCTTATGGTCTTTCGCATACCTGAACGTCCATCTGTTAATTTTTCATCATATATATATTCCATAGTATAGTTTCGGATCACGAAAGTTTTGATACACGATCATCATAAGATAACGAGTAGCTCTAGTTCGCTTGGACAAAATATATATTGAGTAAGATACCCTTCAATAGATTTCCAATTTAATCTTTTAGGGTCTTCTGCATACCTGAATGTCCATCTTTTAATTTTTCATCATGGAAATAATCCATAGTATACGTTCCGATCACGAAAGTTTTGAATTACGATCGTCATAAGATAACGAGTAGCTCTAGTTCGCTTGGACAAAAACGTATTGAATAAGATACCCTTCAATAGATTTCCAGTTCAATCTTTTAGGTTCTTCTACATACCTGAATGTCCATCTATTATTTTTTCATCATGAAAATATTTCATAGTATAGGTTCGGATCAGGAAAGTTTTGAATCACGATCGTCATAAGATAACGAGTAGCTCTAGTTTACTTGAAAAAAACACATATTGAATAAGATACCCTTCAATAGATTTCCATTTCAATCTCTTGTATAATTCGGTATCAATTATTTGATAATTCTGGAGAGGTTTCTTTATACAAGTTAAATTTCAAATATTCACACTTCAAAAGTATTCTTCTAAAAATGAAACCCAAACAAGCTAGTTTTCGTTTCAAGTTTTTATGAATCAGAAACTCAAGATAAATATGTCTATTATAAAATCCTCTTGCGTCTGAACCATATTTTAGTAATATTTTAGGATTTTTCGTAATCCACGAAAACTGAGCGATTACTTGTATAAGTGTCGAATTCATTGAACAAATAATGCCTAAACCTTAAAACAGCTTTAACAGGATTAATGAATTCAACTTCATAGATTGATCTATTGTAGAGGATATCATGCTTAGCGCTTATTTTGAATTCTCCTTGTATGTTGTGGTTATTTTTCAAACAAGAAATTGTAATTATTTTATAATAAAGAAAAGACTTCCCTATGTTGTCACCTCATCCCAATACAAATTCATGCTTACCATTCTCTTCCTAGTTTCTGTATTTTCCTCAAAACAAAGTCAGCCACGCGGTTTCAGCAATTCATAAACTTCCCTATTGACCAAGATAATTCTGATGTGCTAATCTCCCACGTGCGAAGCACCAGGAAGAAACGAAAGGAGGAAAGTGGAACAAAACCAGGAGACACGGAACCCTCGAGAAGAGAAGTGTGACAGAAGCCGTCAGAAACACACTTTTGGACCGCTATTCAAAAGTCATCTTAAGAACAATCGGGAGACGTTTGGCACGCCTGGGCCCTCACCATCCATTGCATGACAGAGGCGTTATTCCAAACAGGCCAGGACATATGGGGTCTGTTGCCCTGAGGTAGAGAGGTTCTTGTCTTTCGAACGCGAGGTCCGGCATCGATACCAGACGAAAACACTGAACTCTTGGAGGATAAGGCTTCACCCGATATTTAAAGAGGTTCATCACATCGAAATGGCTGAGGTACAGTAACACCCTTTCCTTCCCTAACCTTTGCGTCTCTGTGATCTTTTTTGTTAGAAAACATGCACCTCATTTCTCTCATCCCCAATTAATTACTCAAGCGCTGTACTGCTCAGATCCCCACGTACTTTCTCTCTTATCATGCGAAGTGCTATGCCCACGTTCATTTAGTAAGAACTGATAAGAGACAATCAACTATAGTTGTAACCCCACAGTACAGTACAGCAAGATAGTGATGTGGGCCTTCATTTTGTGAAGTTTTCTGAGGCCCTTGCCTAGCATTTAGAAATTTTTTCTCCTAATGTGGAAACGCAGCTTCTGTGATACGCTGTTATTTTAAATTTCTGAATCATAAGAAATTTAAATTTTACTTCTACCAGACGATTTTTCTATCAAATCATTCCTTCCTTATTATTTACTTTAAGTGATGCAAAGATTGGGTATATTTTAACTTTAAGTACGCTGTATTGACGTTGATTTTATATGCGTATTTGCTTAGCATTTTCTGCATGTTTCGATTACTAGCAGAACAATTCTACAACCTTTTGATGATCTAAACGATATTTCCACCACGCAGTACTTGAACTCAGAATTTGTTCATCACCGATTGCCATTCCAGTTACAAGACATTTTTTATACCAATCTTAAAGGCAATTTGCATTTACCTACCCCAGCTTCAAGTATTTCCTTTTCTTTCACACCGGACAGTTTAAACGTGGCCCATAATAATAGTGAGAAATTAGAAGGTCCATTGACCTCGATTCATACAATAATAAGGCTCGAACCATTTTATCCTAAATTAGGAGAAGACATCACGAGGTATTTACAGAAATACGAGGCTATTGCCTCCATCAATAATTGGATAGGCATAAAAAAAAGCTCATCCTATGTACATTGATGAAAGGTCCGGCTGAATTTTGGATGGATAATACTTCCAAAAAACCCGAATTTGCAAATTCAACTTACAATTAATTGAGATGAATTTCATTTTAGCGTCCCTTTCAGCAGCGAGGCTATGTGAGACGTGGACCTACTGATTAACGTGGAATCCGAACCACACGAGTTCCCGCCGGGAATCAAATCCGGGTCTCCCGCGCCAAGGGCGCGTATGCTAAACATGTAGCCACGGAGGTGTTCAACTTACGATTAGTTCAAAGTAAAATTAATAGAAGCTTTTGGAAGCAACACTATGCTTCAGTTGACAGAAAATGAAATGCGTTATGGCGAACAAGGAGAAACTGAAAGTATTTCTAATTATGTTTATTCTAAACTGAACTTCATTCAGTTGAGAAATTGATATCAGACTTGATAACTGAGGAAAAAACAAAAATATTATTGGAACGGAAAATCATCGAGAAATACATCAAACGTAATTCGTCAATATTGCAACCTTCATTAGTTACTAGTAACACGAATGTTGACCCGGCGAATACGTATTCTCGCTCTCAGCCTACTACTCCCAGTCAGTTGAGAAAATTTCTGCTCAGAAAAATGCTGACGAGCATGTAAACTCTGAGGTTTCAGACTCCAATGCATTGCAGCAAATACAGCAACAGTTAGACAAACTTTCTTTGAATATTACGTCTCTCACAGCAAATCTAGGTCAAGCGACCAACACAGGAAGTGCAAGTTCATCTTTTCGTGGTAATAACAGAGGAAGTAGAGGCCGAGGTAGAGGGGGAAACCAAGCTCCCTACTACAAAAATTATGCTAAAAATCAAAGGAGTATTGGTGATAGGGGTAACGCGACTGACAATAACTCGAGTAAACAGAGTTCAAGGTGACTTTTAAACCACCACGTTCTCCTGTTGTGCGTTGGCGCTGCCAAGGATTAAATCATATAGCCAAAGATTGTCGCGCATTTTTAAACGAAGAAACAGAATGGTTGGTCGGGACACAACTATTCGCCATTATGTGTTACAAGTCCTTATATTCAAGGAATCGGAACTCCCGTACATTAGTATTAGAGCAGGGCGCGTGTACACTCCCTTGCTAATCGACTGAGGATCACAAGTTTCTTGTCTCCCTGAAACTTTAGTTCCAAAGAAGCAGAGAAAATAGCATTTACCACAAAATTAAAGGGAGTGACGGGCAACACAATTGAAGTATCATATTTTTTGAGTATCTTCATAGGAAAAAGAGCTTTTGGCATCCGTTCAGAATAATTCCTCGGTTTCCATTTAAGCCCTTGCTTGATCAGCATTTCTTAGCATCCCATAATGTTTTTCTGGATTTTCAAAACAATATTTTTCAGTCAATCGATTTGGGAAACCACCTCAAAACCAGCTTCCACGCAATAACAATGAGGGTGTAATTTCTGAAACTTTAAAAGAGATATTAGAGGCTCTTTCCGAAGCCATTTTCACACTTTCTGAACAAATAGTGCTTCCATCGAAAACGCATACTCGAGTTAGCTCACTAAACGTTACGACATAGGAGGGAATAAGAATCATTTAGTGCCAAATATTTCTTTGCAGAACAAATTAGAAATTTTTATTCCTTTTTGTGTTTTGTCACCATCTCAGCCTTGTGTATGAAACGAACCCTACTATTAAAAACATAACATTAAATGATGGTCAAGAAATAAGGTTAGCCGAAGAATCAGATGAAATATCAGAGGTAGAGTACTCTGCTTATCTAGTAGTTCAAATTTAGGAGGAATTGTCACCCGAAATTTTAGAAAAGAGAAAACTGTTTAACAGGTCACAAATTCAGATTAACCCCGACCTTTCTGAAAGTGATAAAGAGAAATTTTATGATCTCGCTTATCGTTATAGTGATATTTTCATGTGGCACGATCAAGATTTTTTCTTTTGCTAAGAATTGCGAATACCAAATCTAGCTCAAAGACCACATGCCTATTTGCAAACCAGCCCTGCCTCTACCGTATCACTTGCGCGCTGTAGTTAAAAACATTTGGACAATTTATTGAAAAGAGGAATCATTTCAAGAACAATATAACCATGGAACTCACCTATTCTCTTAGTTAAAAAACGAACAGGTGATTATCGTTTGTTTTTGATTTTCGATCGATGAACCTTCAATGTACAGTGGATTCTTTTCCGATTCCTAGCATGGAGGACGTGTTAAAACGAGTTTCTGTAAAGAAATATATTACGTGTGATCAAAAGGATGCTTTTTTTTTTCAAATTCACATCACAGAAGATAGCAAGCCAATCACAGCATTCTCTGTTCCGGGGGAGGGATCTTTTATTATAATGTGGTTATCCAGGGATTACTTTGTTCTTCTCCGGCGTTGAACCGGCTCATAAAACTGGCATTAGCTGACATTCCATCGCCTCATATATTGAATTACCTAGATGACTATTTTATAGTATCTGACACCATACCAGAAATTTCAGAATTATGCACATTACTTTTGATGCTTTTCGCAAGAGAGGTTTAAAACTGTCTCCAAAGGAAACCAAGTTTGCACATACTTCTGTAGTTGTTCTTGGACATAAAGTAAATAAATATGGTATTTTTCTGTCTGACAGTGATTGCCACTATAAAATGTTACAAACGTCCAGAACCTAAAAAACAACTGAAGTAATCTTTGGGCAATTGTGGTTTTTGTGAGACGCCTTGTAAAGAATTTCAGTGAAATTTCAGCTTCTCTACAATTACTTAAGCGTGATATTATATTTAGCTGGAAAAAGCCACAACAGGATTCTTTTGAAAAACTCAAAGAAGCAATAATAATTTCACCACTTTAATGAACTATTACCCCAACAGATCATTATTTCTGTACACGGATGGATGTAAATCTAGGGTGGGGGCGGTTGCTAAGCAACCAATTGATTATAACCATGACAGTGAATTAGTTCCTATTGGGTATTGTTAACGGTCTATAAATGCTACAGAAAAAAATTTCAATATACGAGATTGAGCTTCTTCGGGTGCTGTATGCACTACGTTGTTTTTGTTAGTGGTTCATCGGAAGACTTTTTTTCTGAAAACAGACTGCCGAGCGATTACATTTCTGAAACAACCTAAAAATGTTAGTGGCAAGCTAGCTCGGTGGGTTTCTCAGCTGGAACAATTTGACTTTATACTATCCCATGTCTCAGGAACTGCCAATATAGAAGCCGATAATATCAGCCGTTTTGTTTCCAATAAAAGAGATCTCGAGGATGAAAAGCTAAGTTCAGAGGACTCCTGTGTTTTTCTAGAAGATAACACCGACATTAATATTAGGGAAGCTCAGAGAAAAGATAATGTTCTTAAGCACATTATTGGCTGGCTTGAGGGCAAATCTAAATACAATCAGTATGAAAGACAAGCTTCCTGTTACGAATTGCGTAATAACATTCTTTATAGAAAAATAAAACACCTATGGATATGAACTACTTGCTTGCCATTCCTTTGTTATTGCGGGAAACAGTTTTTAAGAGTGTCATGATTAGATTTTGGGAGCCAATTACTCTGCTTTTAGCGAAACATGTAAATTATTAGTTAACAGTGTATATCTTCTTGATATGTGTTTTGTATATAGACGCTGTAGAGAATGCCTTCACTGACAAATGTTAGAAAAGAGTTGGTTTGAGTTATGGTAAGCTGCAAACTCATCCTAGTGTTATGCCCTTTTAACGAATCTATTTAGAAATAGCGGGACTTATTGCACTAATAATATTTTGAAACAAATATTTTGTAGTTTGTGTAGATGAGATTTTGTATAACCGATAGTATTCCAGACACCACTGCCAATACTTTGGCATCATTCCTTTTTAGTGACGCCATTTTAAAATATGGATTATTTTATGAACTTCGCCTAGACAGGGCAGCTGTTTTTACAAGCACCATATTTAAGGAATTGTGTAATATTTGTGGTGTTACTTTGAAATTTGCAGACGTGAAAGCCCATTTTTCTATAGGGCTAGCTGCTGTAACAATACGTAATTTGGAACAAAAATTGAAGCTCAACATTGATCCAGATAATTGAAAAAATTGGGTTGAGTTACTTCCCAAGGTTACATTTAGTCATAATATTTCTGTTAACACAAGTATAGGATACTCCAGTTTGGAATTACTCCATGGCTTCGTACCAAGGTTAATATATCAAGCTATGTTTGACACACAGTGTCAATTTCAAGACAACGCAGTCAGGCTATCTCATCTTAATGATATTCGAAAGCAGGCTGGTGAGAGACTATTCAAAAGGTTCCAAATTTGTGCAAAATAATTGTGTGACAAGCGTCATAAACAAATTCAATTTCAGAAGGGAAATTTTGTTTGGATATATGTAGATAACATGGAACGGGGCCAGACACTGGGAAATACATTGGACCAGGTGAGATAATGGCAAGAATAATAAAAATAGTTACTTTGTTAAATTCACTACAGTACTGGAGGACAGAAAACATTACGATTGACCATCTTAAGAAATATTACCCTCCGTCGCGTTTGGACGAGTTAGGAAATCATACCATAAACGCAAGAAGCCTCACACCAGTGATGATATTGAAGCCAGAGACTCAGCCATTCAAGGAGAGAACGTACCCCCTGAGGAGAACTGTACAGAAGATGACGAGGAACGGAATCAGCTGTCTCTACGAAATGACGAAGACAAAACAGGCTTCCCAACATAGAGGTTTATTATCGAATTGACTGGAAGGAAAGAGGTAGAGGATGAAAAAGGTTATCAAACTGACAATTATACGTGCCTAAATATTGTTAATGCCACTTCTATGCTTCATTTACCTGCGTGGGATATCACAGCTAGACGTACGCTACATAATGCACTTAAAGTTCCTTCAAAATTTGGTGTGAACACTGAAATCAATTTTAAAGTAGCTTTGTACCATGGAAGCATTGTAGAACTTCAGGGTGACGGTTTTGTAAACCCAAGCAACACGGATTTAGTACCCCTATGGGGCGCAGACAAAGCAATACACTTAGCAGCAGGGCCGCAATTAACCCAAGAATGTGCACCATTGGGAACTTAAACGAAGGTCCGTGCATTATTACAAAAGGTTTCAATCTTCCAGCTAAATATGTAGTACACACTTATGGTCCTAAAGGTAAAAAAAAGCAAATTATTACAGTCTTGTCACAATAAAATCTTATTTAGTGTTCTAAACAATGATTTCGTACGGTTGCCTTGCCCACCATTTCAACAGGTGCATTTTTATATCCGAAAACACCAGCATGTCATATAGCCTTAAGAACTGTGAAAAATTTCTTGGAGGAAAATCTGGATTTCATAGAGAACATTATTTTTTGTGTTTACGATGTACAGAATAAACGAATCTACGAAAATTTGATGCATGAATATTTTCCTCTCGTGTAAAAAGAAGGGAGCATGACTATATGAGTGGATAAGATAATCTTATTATTACGAAACATTAGTAACGTATAATAAAGTATTAATACACTATATTTATAATTTTGAAACTACCTTTTAGTTTCTGTGGTATAATTTCATAATCCCTTAATTTTGAGTATTATTTATTGTGTATGAGTAGTGGGTTGCATGACAAGTATTCTTTAAATATGTTTCATGTTCTTTCTTGATCTTTTTGTTGGTCGTTTTTTCACTGTCAGTGAACCTTCAAGGTAACATGGAAATATAAAGAAAGAAACATGGAAGGAACTTTTCCAGGCCCAAACTGAAAATTAAGAAGAGAAGGAAAAACCTTACTAGTCTCAGGACCTGCTAAAAGGCAGAAAACTTATCATAATAATATTAAATAATAATAATAATAATAATAATAATAATAATAATAATAATAATAATAATAATAAAAATAATAATAATAATAATAAGGTCTCGTAAACACAATTTACATTAAAACCATTTCAAGCACTCTACCTTGGTACTAATTATATCTGAATATTCTTCCTTAATATCATTCGTAATCTGTTTACTATCAATATCTAACCAAGAATTCTCTTCTTGTTTCAATCGTTCATAATCTTTTATAAACGAGTTTCTTCACGTCGATACTCAAATTCTTCCTCTTGATGATGACTTCCTCACTAATTTGACGTTTCAAACGACTAAACCTCAACTCAAATTCCTCCTCAAATGAATCAGCCGACTCCACAGGATGTTGCAAACTCGAGTTTACATCACTGCGTTGTTGTAATGAAATGTAATTGACATCAATCTCCCAAAGTCAATATTCAATTTCCATGCTTTTTATTAGGATAACCATATCCAAAATTCTGAGTCTCTGGGTCTCTTCTATCACATTTGCAGAACAATTACCAATTACCAGCGAAGAATCTAAAGCTGAAGCCAATCCACCAGTTACACCAATCTTCAATTTTTTTATACTAGTACAGTTCGCGGTATAGAAATTGTTACACAAATTCTAAGATCAAATTAATAACAAATTCTTGCCCTTTTTTCTTATGCATCCAGAAATACATGTCTCAATCGATTATCTGCTTCTAGTACGATCCAACTCCAACTCCTCCCCTCCTTCACCTCTCCTTGTCTAAAGCAGTGTGTGACGTAGTACACTCTTTCCATTCAGAAAAAAAAACAGGAATGAAGTTTACAATGTTATAGCTCTAAAACAGTCTTTTTCATTCGTTTGTTCTGAAATATCTTTTAAGAGCCTAACTTAAAAAAAAAAAAAAAAAAAAAAGTCTCACTATCTTCCCATAGCTTCATTAATACCTTTAGTTTCATTATTTCCCTTCTTTAAAGACTGCAAGCTAGTAAGATACTCCCTAAGAAATCTATGGAAATTGCTAATAACGGCAGTAAGTTTTGTGCTTCCTAAAGTCTGTAATGCACGCACAGAGCTCGAGAATATCTACTGATAGAAATCAGTGTTATTCAATGATTCATTTCATTTCTTTTCAGTAATTGCAAGCAAATGTTCCAAACGCGTCATTTGGGCAGGACATGAGCGTGTAATTTCCCCTCCCATGAGCTTCATAAATACACATTATTTGATCAAATGTATAGTAATACACTAATAAAAAAAGTGAAAAATTTTTGGCGGTGGATGCTTTCCCCCCCCCCCCCCCGGAATAAAATCTAAAATGACACTGCTTTTAGCAACAAACCTATAGAGTTATGATAGCACTTTGCTAGAGAGCTTACATTTGGTATCAAGAGTCAAAGGTTTGATCTCAAGCAATATGAGTTCCTGGGCGACATTGAGAGAGACAGAGAGAAAGATGGAGGGAGGGAGAGATTGAAATGTGGAGACAGAGAGGAATGATTTTTATACACAGATTTAGAACTGGAGAAAAATGATCGGACAGCATTCGTATTATGACGAAAATTGTGGTTTTGTGAAACAGAAGAAGGGAAGGTTTCGAGCTGCGAGGATCACATTAGGCAGTTGTCGTATTAAGGTGGAGAACGCTTTTTAGTGCATCAGATGATTATGAATGGAAAGAAAGATCTTGAGAACTGAGGAATTAAGACTTTAAAAAATCTGCAGCTTCTGAGAAGGGTTTCGAACAGCAAACCTTGTAGTTATCGAACCATGACTTCATTATTTGCTACGCAGAACTCTGTACTCATTCACATAAGTTTTCTTTATCTACGTTGAAAGCTAACTCAATGGGATATTCCAAAAGTTGACTTGGTGGATACGCCGTTTTGATAGTATATAAACCTCTTGTAACTTAGTTACATTGTGCATAATGAATTTCTTCTTGTTCAGAACACTTTTAGGGCAGTAAAATTTGTTACTAATGTGTTAATTAGGTTACATTTGAAAGAACCATCTAATAAAGTAATGCGAAACCCTGTGTGTCATTGTATGTTAGGTGAGTTGTTTAATGTAAGTTACACCTACGTGTATGGTCCGAGCTTCGAATCAAGACCATTCTCATTCATTATTTCCTTTCAGCTACTTTCATACTGTGCATTCCCCGAGTTCAATTATGGAGTAATGTACTCACAGCTAATTTAATTCGAAATTATTTTCAAATATGATATTTGTTATTACATGCGTTTCTTTAACTTGCGATGTTTCAAACTTGATATTAAATCTTACAACCTTAATAAAACTCATTTCCCTACGACATATCATCATGAATGTTTGCACAACGACGACAGTCAGGCAATGTATGTATATATATTTTGAAAGTTTGACTCAGAAAAAAACGTACAATGCAACATTGACTCTTGGAGGAATTTCAAACGAATTTACTATACGTATAAATTACCATCTCAACAATCTGCTGTGGGGGCTAAGACACTGAAACCATTCCAGGGAGGGAAAGGGGTTACAAGTAAGTAAGTAATAGAATAGGATAGATATTGGGGTCAAATTGATAGTTTTCTGGTTCGAAGAGATGAATAGTGGCTACCACATGGCACTCCTCACTTGTTTGTAGACTGGTTCGAAGAGATGAATAGTGGCTACCACATGGCACTCCTCACTTGTTTGTAGCCTTGCATAAATGGAAAATTGTTTTAAAAGTATATTTTACATTCAAGTATGATTGTTTTAAAAAGAGCTTGTTCTTCAACATTATGTTTTATAATTATTTTCTACTGCATTTCTTATTTAGCTTACAGAATGCAGGCCTTGGCAATCCAGAGCTCCTGCCTCACGAAATCACTACTTTTCTGTAAATTATATCTAATTTTAGAGATGATGATAGACATTTTAGTAAAACATGCCCTCAAAAAGCTTTGTCTACACCCCTGCTAAGCAGTGAAAATTTTAGAAAGTGATCAGTTAGTAATGTTTCCCCAGAAATTATATCTCCGATAATTCCGAGTGTGATATCAGTACAGTAAAACCTGTGAACTTGGCCACCTCTCTAAGTTGGCCACCTGCTTATCTTGGCCTGGTTCGTGTTGAACCTGCATTTTTCCATAAGACATTCGTTAGTTATTACTCTGTAAGTTGGCCACCTGTCAATCTTGGAAGTTGGCCAGATTGAAGCAATGTTTGTCCTATGATGATAATGATAAATTTACCTGCGAATCTTGGCCACGCAAAATACCGTTTTGTTATTTTTCTTAACTCTTTCTTATTCCCATATGAGAGGCAGATGTTCTGTATTTGTGACTAGACACAAAGAAACATGGATTCGCACGATTTGTTCTTGGAGGTCAATGGCCAGAACACTACCCTAATAAAGGGTTGGTGAAGGAAGATGTGAATATGTAAAAGCACGTACAGGAATTCAGGAAATGGTTATACGTATTTGTTTACCCTGTCTGTTTTGGAAAGCCATTAGCTATACCAGCTCCTTTCATCAGTGGGAAGCTTTAGTATTTCCGGAAAATTCTCAAGGTTAAAGCTAACGATGTCAATTTTCAAGTATTGCCACCTGACGGCTTGTGGAAAGATAGCGGAAGTTTTGAGATATGAATTCCCATAAGATTTTCTTAAAACATATTTTGCTACGAGGAAACACTTGTAGCTCATTAACAAGAAGTAATTAACTACATAATTAGAACGCTAAAAAGAATAAAAGAAGTACGTTTAGAATGAACCACGATGAATAAATTTGTATAATAACTGATTTGCTATTTTTTTCGAAAGATATCTACAGAAAATATTTGTCACTGCCGAAAAAATACATATAAACTGCACATAAATTGTTCAATTTATAATTTTGCTTTTCTTGTTTTCAAACTGAAATTAAATCTTTACGTCCCACGTTTATGCCGGGTAGACTAAAGGAGACGGTGATAACGAGAAATGAGTAAAATGGTGGAATGAAGAAAGTGGGAGGAAACGGGAGAACCCCGATGAAACCCACGCACACGGCATCTGTCCACCTTCAAAGTTCACTTGACGCGAGCTCGGATCGAACCTGAGACCCCATGCACCAGAAGTGAAATCTCTATCACTGAACCACTGCGGCCCCTGTTTTCAATCTAAATAACTCAGTATGCTACAATGTCAATTTCAATAAACTGCGTGAGTATGTTTCTATTATATGGTTGTTTGTGTAATTGCGCTTTCAATCCGAATAACTAAGTGTACCAGACTAGTTTTCAAGAAGATAAAGGTACATATATTAAACATACTGAAGTACTTTTTCTAGTACTGTACATTGTTATTATTACTCTATATACATTATTTAAAAGTAGATATGCTGCCATTGCTTAATAAAATTTTACAATCAAGTAATACTAGAAATTCTATCTTAAAAATACATCAATCACACTTATTTTCTGTAAGTTGGCCACCTGTCTAAGTTGGCCACTTTTCAATGGAACCGATGGTGGCCAACATAGACAGGTTTTACTGTATTTGTGCATTATCACTTTTCAACCGCTGTGTATTGAAACGCACTAAAAGGGAACTATTCTGAAATCATCACTGGTTCCCCCTATGATTTCATGCCAATAGGGTCAACCTTGGACATATCCACATCAGGAATATCACCTTTTATGTCAGTGATTCCGAAAACTATCCCTTCGACACAAATATAGGATATTTTCGATTCTTTTTTCCTGTCACTCTCCCAACTCCATGCCAACCAAGGCTTAATTTGGACTTACGTAGCATCCACAGTGTCAGTATTCATATTTGCACATGAATTCGACACTAATATCGTTCGTATTTGACTTCTTTTATATGTCATCTTCATATCTTGGTAGGGGTGGTTTCATTCTCTCGCCCTCATAACTACGGAGAAATTTCAACCAACGGAAGTATAATTATAAATTACCATTAGAAAAATAACTGTACAGGTGATCTTTTTCGGAGAGGAATTTGTTGGCTAAATTTTCGATATCAATGTATTGCCTTTTTTGCTTTCCATGCTGAAAATTGCCAAAGGGCTCAACTTCAACTGCACAATTGTGCTATGAAGATAGGTTTTAGTGGTTTAACTCACTGAATGCTTTCTTAGATGTTGCTCTCGTCACAGGAAAAGTGAGATACAATTATAAAAGAGAAATGAAATGAAATATTTGTTTTACGTCCCACGTTTATACCGATTACGCTAATGGAGACATTGATTCTGAGAAATGAATGAAATCGTGGAATGAAGAAGTGGGAGGAAACGGGAGAAACCCAAGAAAACTCATGAACGCGGTGTTTGCTCATAATGAAGTTCATTCGGGGAACCGGGGATCGAACCAAGTACTCCATGCACCATAGGTAAAGTTATAAAAGAATAGGCGTCTAAACAAATACGAAACACTACTATCAATGAGAGTTATATAAGATTAGATCTTTAGTTATTTCATTCTAAGTTAAACTTTCAATCAATCTTGTTCTTCATTACTGTTCGAAAACTTAAAGTTGTTGCTGCAAGGACGTGATAAATCTTTTCAGTAGACTTCACAGTCTATATCTCCTTCACAACTTCTGTTTCATCTAAGGTTAAAGCAGTTATATTTTAGACATTGGGGAAAAAATGTGAAATTATATAAAAACCTTCAAAGTGGAATTACGAAATTGCATTGGGTCCCTTTTTGTTGTAGGCCTCCCTCACCACACTCCCGTTAGTTACCCCAGGTGCGTGGTACAGTTTCGCCCTTTTAGGAATATTTACTAAGGCAGTACGAGTTATTTTTACTGCTGTGTGAATTGAGTTGTATTTGCTAGAACTGTTTTTTAAAGGAGACGAACGATCCTATACTCAAACACAAATCATGTCTTTCAAAGCTCGATAGGAAAACGAAACGAATAGTCGTATACATCTTACGTTTTTGAAGAGAAAAAGAGCAAAACATTGATTGCACAATCGTATAATGGTATCATTTGCATGCAAATTTAGAACTTATAAATGGTGTTTGCTTGATAGATGAGGGGTTAGTGAACAGGTTTTTTGCTTGTGGTCCTACCTTTGAATCTCGTCCATTGCTTTTTCTTTTAGCTACATTGAGTTTGTGCATTACAGATCTTCAAGCTTGAACCAAATCTAATACCAGTTAGTGAATTAAACGTAGCTGACATTATTTTCAAATACGAGACGTTATTAAATGCCTTTCATTAGCTTACAGTACTCAACTTTGATATCAACTCTTCCATCCTTCATTTGACTCATTTCTTGACGTTTTTGTTACAAAATTAATGAATCGTGACGAAAAAGTTGCTTTACCAGTTAATGGTGATTCCTTTGAAAGCAAGTGCAAAGTATAAGAATTAAATTTTGTCATATCTGTAGTTTCGTGTGGAGAAGAAACAAACTTGTGAACCAAAGGTTTAAGAACAACTCAAGTTATTAATATAAACTTTGCTTATATTAATTAATATAAAGATTATTCACTTATATCATTATAAAATAAATACGAAAGACGTTCTGAAACGAAGAAATAAAACATACAACTAGTTATTCTAGTTTTACATTTATTTCCAGTAACATTGAACGAGAGGGACAGGAACGCAGATGCATCGAGGACATTTAATATTTCAAAGGCTCTCTTACCGGGAATCGAAACTGAGACCCCACCACCTGCACTATCTAATGGGTGGGGTTCCTGGTTCGTTCCCAAGGCCATTAATCTTTAGACGGACAACATCGTGCTCGTGGGTTTTCTCGGGACACTCCCACTTTTTCATTCCACCAATTCGTCCATCATAATTCACTTGCTTTAACCATAGTCTTCCTCAACCTAAGAGGCATAATCGTGGAACATTAAACGTAAAGATTACATTTTCAAGCTGTTAACCCAACCCAATCCGAATCGAAAAACAGTTGCATATTATTGCTCATTAACGTGTTTTCACAAAAATATGTAGAAAAGAAACGGGGAATCGTAATTCCATCAAAGGTGAAACAGCAGACTCATAATATCTTAACCTAAAACGAAACACGATTACGATTCCCTGTTTTTTCTACATATTTTTTTTTTAAAAAATATAATGGGCAACAATATACAACTGTTTTTGATTCTGATTGGTTTGGGTTAACAGCTTGAAAATGTAATCTTTACGTTTAATGTCCCACGATTATGCCTGTTAGTTTGAGGAAGACTATGATTAAAGCAAGCGAACTATAATGGACAAATTGGTGGAATGAGAAAGTCGGAGTGTACCGAGAAAACCCACGAGCACGATGTTGTCCGTATCAAGCTTACTTGCCTTGGGAACGAACCAGGCACCCCACCCATCAGATAGTGCAGTTGGCGGGATCTAAGTTTCGATTCCCGATAGGAGAGAGTTTGAAATATTAAATGTCCTCGATTTATTTGTTTTCGTATCCCTGTCATTCAAGGTTACTGGAAATAAATGTAAAACGAGAATAACCGAATATAATAGAGGTAAGTAACGGAGATACTTTCGGTTTTTTAAATTTAAACTTGAATTCTCTGGACTATAGTATTCTATCATGACCGAAATCAGTTTCAGCATTATTAAAATATTGGTATCGCAAACGTTTGCAATTTGTTTTATACACGAGTGCTTCTTGACTCTTGCTTAAAAGAGTAATCTTAGGGTAGTAGCTTGAGGAGTCGTTTCGAGAGTCAGGAGTCCGCGGTTCGAGTACCTCCGCCGAAATTCAGAAAAATTTTCTAATTTACAAAGTTGATATTTCTGATATATTATAACATGAACAATAGTCAATTTCTCTCTTTGTTACAAGTTAGAGTTGAAACGACTTCCTTCACAGGGGAAAAACTAAGAACATGACGTCACAGTCTACACTCTCAATTCCTACTTTCTTAGAAGTTCGCGAGTTTCGCAAACAATTCCTGAATACAAAACGGTCATCCTCAAGGCCTAGTATGAGTAATAAGTTTCCCTGAAACGACAATGTGAAACTGTTTCTGTTCTTCCAGTCTTACTAAAAATAATAATAATATTTCCGTTCGTCATTTTCAATACGTTCCATATATTCGTTCAACCAAAATAGGTAAATATGAACTATTCTTTTTTGTATATATATTTTGTTAAAATATCAATATACCGCAAATATAATCCAATGTTTTTCCCAAAGAAAAAGCGTTACTATGTATCGTGATGAAGACAAATCCTGCTTAGTTTCTATTAAGGCATCCGAAGGTTCGATTTTCATACTATCCAGTAGGTGACACTTTCTTTTTCCCCCTCTTTTCCTTCCAAAGTATCTCTTATAATTCAATTCATCCTTATAGAGGGTCCAAAAAATTTTTTTTGATTTTTCTTAACTTCAGTATGCTTATATGCATTGGAATAGGACGTAATATTGAGGTCTCAAATATTCAGTAATAATAATTAATACTAATAATTATAATAGTAATAATAATAATAATAATAATAATAATAATAATAATAATAATAATAATAATAATAATTATTATTATTATTATTATTATTATTATTATTATTATTATTATTATTATTATTATTATTATTGTATTAAAAGTTTTAAAGTAGCCCTAGAATTTGGTATAACTTACTTAAATGTAGGGATTTCGGAGAAGGGGTTCCGTACCTTCAAGATACACTTCTGCAACTACCCACATTTTAAACAAAAGCTTTCCACTAACGTTTCGTGCAGAAAAAGTTCTACTGTATGTTGTAAGAAAAATAACTGTAATAGAAATAATTGAATATCACTCAGCAGTAAGGCATATAATATACTAATTTTTAGGATATGCAGAGGTAAGTATAAAAGATTTGCTAAAAAAAGAATACCTACAAAGACCATAATTCAATGAGCTGTAAAATACAAAGTCACAAAAAGCTTATAAGATTCAGTCTACAGAGCAATTGTTACTTAAAGAATGGACATGCCGTATTTCAAGAGTCTTAACAAGACGAGAAAAGTTTACGATTCTTTTCGTCTCGTCTCGATTCTCATCTCCAAAGCGACATGATAATTTCAGTTACCCTTATCCCGTCTCGAATGTAAAATATTAAATTTAATGTTATTTTGTTTGTTTTACGAACAAGGTGAAAAATTTCTCTTCTCGTGGGCAACATTAAACAAAACCGAAATATTCTTGCCAAACGTCAGGTTTCTCCTTGTAACGGTATGACCGGAGCGAGAATTAGCTCTACCTTTTAATCTTCTACGAGATAATAATAAGTATTATTATTACTATTATTATCCCTGATGATATAATAAAACGTGTATCATGGTCTATTAATCGCCATCAAAAGTCATAAACTAGGGAAAATGTCCGACGAGGTTTCGAACCACGAACCTCCAGATTACTGGTGGAGCGCATTGACCACTCATCCACGATCATTACGCCGGAAATTATTCGTCTTTAGCCTTATTACGTTAGGTTTCTTTGCCTCTGCTTGCAAGTTGTATGTTGTATTTCTTCGTTTCAGAACGTCTTTCGTATTTCTTTTATAATGATATAAGTGAATAATTTTCGGCAAAGTTTATATCAATAACTTGAGTTGTTCTTAAACCTTTGGTTCACAAGTTTGTTTCTTCTCCACACGAAACTACAGATATGACAAATTTACTTCTCATAGTTTGCACTTGCTTTCAGAGCAATCACCATTAACTGGTAAAGCAATTTTTTCGTCACGATTCATTAATTTTGTAACAAAAAACGTCAAGAAATGAGTCAAATGAAGGATGGAAGAGTTGATATCAAAGTTGAGTACTGTAAGGTAATGAAAAGCATGTAATAACATCTCGTATTTGAAAATAATGTCAGCTACTTTTAATTCACTAATTGGTATTAGATTTGGATCAAGCTTCAAGACCTGAAATGCACAAACTCAGTGTAACTAAAAGAAAAAAACAACAAGAATGAACGAGATTCAAAGGTAGGATCACCAGCAGAGGAATCCCGTTTGCTAAACCCTCATGTAAGAAGCCAGCACCTTTTGTAAGTTCTAAATTTGCATACGATCAACGTTTGCAAATGATACCATTATACGATTGTGCAATTAATGTTTTGCTCTTTTTCTCTTCAAAAACGTAAGATGTATACGACGATCCATTTCGTTTTCCTATAGAGCTTTGAAAGACATGATTTGTGTTTAAGTATGGGATGTTTCGTCTCCTTTAAAAAGCAGTTCTGGCAAATACAAATCAATTCACACAGCAGTAAAAATAACTCGTACTGCCTTAGGAAATATTCCTAAAAGGGCGAAACTGTATCATGCACCTGGGGTAACTAACGGGAGTGTGGTGAGGGAGGCCTACAACAAAAAGAGGCCCACTGAAATTTCGTAATTCCACTTTGGAGGGTTTTTATATAATTTCACACTTTTTCTTCAATGTCTAAAATATAACTGCTTTAACCTTAGATGAAACAGAAGTTGTGAAGGAGATATAGACTGTGAAGTCTACTGAAAAGATTTATCACGTCATTGCAGCAACAACTTTAAGTTTTCGAACAGTAATGAAGAACAAGATTGATTGAAAGTTTAACTTAGAATGAAATAACTGAAGATCTAATCTTATATAACTCTCATTGATAGTAGTGTTTCGTATTTGTTTAGACGCCTATTCTTTTATAACTTTACCTATGGTGCATGAGTACTTGGTTCGATCCCCGGTTGCGCCAAATGAACTTTATTATGAGCAAACACCATGCGCATGAGTTTTCTTGGGTTTCTCCCGTTTCCTCCCACTTCTTCATTCCACGATTTCATTCATTTCTCAACATCAATGTCTCCATTAACGTAATCGGTATAATCATGGGACGTAAGACTTAAATATTTCATTTCATTTTTCTTTTATAACTGTATCTCACTTTTCCTGTGATGAGAGGAACATCTAAGAAAGCATTCAGTGAATTAAACCACTTTGGCAATTTTCAGAATGAAAGCAAAAAAAAAAAAAAAAAAAAAAAGGCAATACATTGATATCGAAAATGTAGTTTACGAATTCCTCTCCGAAAAAGGTCACCTGTACGGTTATTTTTCTAATGGTAATTTACAGTTATACTTACGTTGGTTGAAATTTCTCCGTAGTTACGGGGCCAGACACTGAAACCTCCCCTACCAAGATATGAAGATGACATGTAAAAGAAGTCAAATACGAACGATATTAGTGTCGAGTTCATGTGCAAATATGAATACTGATACTGTGGATGCTGCGTAACTCCAAATTAAGCCTTGGTTGGCATGGAGATGACAATGGGAGAGAGACAGGGAAAAAGAATCGAAAATATCCTATATTTGTGTCGAAGGGATAGTTTTCGTGATCACTGACATGAAAGGTAATATTTCAGATGTGGATATGTCCAAAGTTGACCCTATTGTCATGAGGTCATGGGAAGAACCAGTGAAGATTTCAGAATAGTTCCCTTATAGTGCGTTTCAATACACAGCGGTTGAAAAGTGATAATGCACAAATACTGATATCACACTCGGAATTATCGGAGATATAACTTCTGGGGAAACATTACTAACTGATCACTTTCTAAAATTTTCACTGCTTAGCAAGGGTGTAGACAAAGCTTTTTGAGGGCATGTTTTACTAAAATGTCTATCATCATCTCTAAAATTAGATATAATTTACAGAAAAATAGGATTTCGTGGGGCAGGAGCTCTGGATTGCCAAGGCCTGCATTCTGGAAGCTAAATAAGAAATGCAGTAGAAAATAATTATAAAACATAATGTTGAAGAACAAGCTCTTTTTAAAACAATCATGCTTGAATGTAAAATATACTTTTAAAACAATTTTCCATTTATGCAAGGCTACAAACAAGTGAGGAGTGCCATGTGGTAGCCACTATTCATCTCGTCGAACCAGAAAACTATCAATTTGACTCCAATATCTATCGTATTCTATTACTTATTTACTTGTAACCCCTTTCGCTCCCTGGAATGGTTTCAGTGTCTTAGCCCCCACAGCAGATTGTTGAGATGGTAATTTATACGTATAGTAAATTCGTTTGAAATTCCTCCAAGAGTCAATGTTGCACTGTACGTTTTTTTCTGAGTCAAACTTTCAAAATATATATACATACATTACAGTAAGAACTGAATTTGTATTAACGCCTGACTGTCGTTGTTGTGCAAATATTCATGATGATATGCCGCAGGGAAATGTGTTTTATTAAGGTTGTAAGATTTAATACCAAGTTTGAAACATCGCATGTTAAAGAAACGCATGTAATAACAAATATCATATTTGAAAATAATTTCGAATTAAACTAGCTGTGAGTACATTACTTCAAAATTGAACTTGTGGAATGCACAGTATGAGCGTAGCTCAAAGAAAATTATCAATAAGAGTGGTTTTGTTTCGAAGCTCGGACTATACACGTAGGAGTAACTTACATTAACCATTCATCTAACAGACAAGTACGAACAGGGTTTCGCACTACTTTGTTAGATGGTTCTATCAAATGTAACCTACTTAACACAATAGTAACAAATTTTACTGTCCTATCAGAACGGCGCATCCACCAAGCCAACCTCTGGAATAGCTCTTTAAGTCAGCTTTCAACGTAGCTAAATGAAACGTATGTGGATTAGTACAGAGTTCTCCGTAGCAGAATGTATAAAGTCATGGTTCGATAACTACAAGATTCGCGGTTCGAAACGCGTCTCGGAAGCTGCAGTTTTTTTTAATTCTTAATTCCTCAGTTGTCAAGATCTTTCTCTCCATTCGTAATCATCTGATGCTCTAAAAAGTGTTCTCCATCTTAATTCGACAACTGCCTAATGTGATCCTTGTAGGTCGAAACCTTCCCTTCTTATGTTTCACAAAATCAAAATTTTCGTCATAATACGGATGCTGTCCAATCATTTTCTCCCAGTTCTAAATCTGTGTATATAAATCACTCCTCTCTGTCTCCATATTTCAATCTCTCCCTCTCAATGTCGCCCAGGAACTCATATGGCTTGAGTTCAAACCTTCGACTCTTGAAACCAAATGTAAGTTCTCATAACTCTATAGGTGTGTTGCTAAAAGCAGTGTCATTTTAGATTTTATTCGGGGAGGAGAGTATCCGCCGACAAAAATTTTTCCTCTTTATTAGTGTATTACTATACATTTGATCAAACAATATGTATTTATGAAGCTCAAGGGAGGGGAAACTACACCTTCCTGTCCTGCCCAAATGATGCTCTTGGAACATTTGCTGGCAATTACTGAAAAGAAATGAAATGAATCATTGAATAACACTCGTTTCTGTCAGTAGATATTCTCGATCTCTGTGCGTGCATTACAGACTTTAGGAAGCCCAAAAAATACTACCGTTATTGGCAATTTCTATAGATATCTTAGGTAGCATCTTACTATCTTGCAGTCTTTAAAGAAGGGAGATAATGAAACTAAAGGTATTAATGAAGCTATGGGAAGATTGTGAGACATTTTTTTAAATGGGCTCTTAAAAGATATTTCAGAACAAACGAATGGAAAAGATTGTTTTAGAGCTATAACATTGTAAACTTGATTCCTGCTTTTTTTGTGTGTGTGTGTGAATCATCACACACACTACTTTCGACAAGGAGTGGTGGAGGAGGGGAGGAGTTGAAGTTAGATCGTACTGGAAGCAACCAATCGATTGAGACATGTATTTCTGGATGCATAAGGAAACGGAGCAAGAGTTTGTTATTAATTTGGACTTAAAATTTGTGTAACAATTTCTATGCCGCGAACTGTACTAAGTTCATTCACTGATGACCTACCACGTAAATAAATGCACACCATGTTTGAGGAAGGATCAATCGTATATGTAGTTCCACTTCCACCTTGAATGAAACTTTATATTATCAACTTAGTCAAACATTAATCTTTTTAATCACAATAGATCGATGGCATCTTTTACCAAAGACAAATAAGACACATACAGCAACATGTTACTTAGCAAAGTTCCCATTTACTGTATTAAGTTCAGCAGAAAAAAAAGGTAATAACTAGATTTTTTTTATTTCGCGTGGCATTTGCTAACCCAATCTTCGCTGGATCCCAAGGTTAATGAATAAATTAATGAAGTCAGTCTCACTAAAATTTTGTTTTAGATACTCATTACACGTCAGATTTAACAATGGTAATGAATCTACAGAAAATGGAACTACATTTCTGAATTAAACTGTTATGTTTTGTAACTTTTCCCGTTGTTAACATTAAAGGCACATGCTATATATATATATATATATATATATATATATATATATATATATATATATATATATATATATATATATATATGTGTGTGTGTGTGTGTGTGTGTGGGTGTGTGTGTGTGTACGTATATACATTTATCATCTTGAAACCCTGTTTGTGGAAGAGATTTAGAATTCACATTCTTGAATATTCCTCCTATGCCCATTAGGTTAAATATTTCTCCTAATATTTTCCCCTTGATTTCCAAAAGACTGATATTTCAATATTAAACCTTTTCAGTATATGATTTGAAGTCGTAAACTGACAACTTTCATTCCAGATTTATTGAAAAAAACTTTTCTTTCTTCCTCTAATTACATTACATAAATTCGACTTTCGATTTTTATATTGATCATAGGGTCCAACCATTCGACACATTTCACCAAGAGACCGTAGTCAATAATGACTGAAACATTTATATCAGTAGCTAAGATTAATAACGTGCATAATTAACCAAATTATATCATCATCATTATTACAAACACGTAACATGTTAGTGGCATTTGGAATGCCCTGGATGTAATTTATAACATTATTGTTTAACCTCATTCACCGTCATATTTTCCCCATTTTAAATTCGTTCTAGATGTCATAGAAATAAACCTATATAAAATCTTATTACTAAGATCTGAATACTTCCTGTTTTCTGCAATACTCATTCTACTTTCATCTAATAAGCATACTTTCGTTTTAACAGTAACAGCCAAAAATATGAATTAATCGGTATGAAGAATCCTCAACTAATTCATTCAATACCACTCAAAAATCAAAAACCTCCTTGCCGTATGACCCCTCAATATTCTATCAAAAATAAATTTATTATTAAAAGGATCCTGGAATTTTGAATCTAGTTTTTGAAAAGAGTTCGGAATTTTAAAACTTCTCATTATGACCTTGTCAATATTCCGTAATCTATCACGCTCATCTAAATTTTTAAGTCTTTATTAAAAGAATTCTCTAAATACAAAAAAAAAGTATTTATATAGAACGTATTCTCAGCAATATCTCATGATTCCTTAAGGTGTCTTCCCACTTGCGACAGTCCTATTAGCGACAGGAACTGTTAACTGTCCCATGAGCGACCGATTCGACCTGTTAACTTCCATATGAGTCACCGATTCGTTCATACTAAGATAATGGAAGAAGATAAGGTTCTCTCTTCTTTAACTTGTTTTATGCTAATGTGATTTAGAACCCAACAAAATGTAATATGAAAAATTTCGCTCTACCTGAATTTAATACGTGAGAATGCTCTCATTACATTAACAATCTTTTATACGTTTTTCCTAATATTATATTCTTGAATTAATTTCTATGAATACATTGACTCTATCAAGGGGAAAACTATTAGAGTAGCTCCGCCGTTGTCTATGATTCTAATATAATTAAAAATTTCATGTTAAAATGATACGGAGCATAAATTTAGATTGAATATGTTTATGGCATAAGAAAGAAATCAGAAAGAGGTAGGGTCGCCCGAAGAAAATTTTCTAGGGAGGTGCATCTCCATGGTTGCTGTATCACATCTGGTACATCTGGTATTTAATATACGTGGTTTGCTATATTACGTATACATTTTTGTGAGCCAGGGGGCGACCCCTGCCTTCCTATCGGGCGGCCATGGAAAAACGGTGTTCACCATATGAGGATATTAAAGAAATATAAATGACATGGTGCATTCGAAGAAATTATTACACAAGTTACAAATCTCTCGCAGGACTTAACAGTTCGTCTAGTTATAAGGGGTTATTTGAGATTGCTACACGACAAGCTTTTATGTATAAGTCAAAACAAGGGAGGAAGGCAAATCAAGCAATTAATTTACGTTTTAGTAGCTTACAATAGGGGGAAGGTAGTTTAAGAGTTTGTTTACCTTTTGGATTGTTTAGAGTGAACTGTTTTGTAATTGGTGAGATTGTTGAGAATAGCCAATCAGATGTAAGGGATCCCAAAAGCATTTATCATTGACATTTGTTTTCATTTTATTCATAGAGTCTTAGGAAGTCTAAAAAGTAGATAGTTGGCGAAACTGTTACACGTTTAAATTTTTCAAAATAAAATATATTACTGTGCTTATTGAGTAATTAGATTTGAATCAAATTAAGTAGAGAAAACAGAGCTTTTGAAGAAAGGGGATATTACAACTGGATTTTCAATAATTACATAGGAATATATTTTTCATGGAAATATCCCTGTTGTCTCGTTAAGTTATTTGGTATGTTTTATGTGAAATCTAACTCAAAATTAAAATAAGTTTTATTTGCACTTACAGTAGAGGAAATATATATTTGACGAACAGTATCACTGACACGCACGTATTTCATACCAAGGTTGTTCGGGCCTTAATAATATTTTACGAAATGGAATCATATTATCTTCCATCATCTCAATGTAAATGAATCGGTCGCTCATAGGACAGATAATAGTTCCTGTCGCTAATAGGACTGTCGCTTCTGGGACTAATTCTTCCTTAACTTCCATTTTCCTAAGTTCATTTGGAGTTTCCTTTTTAATTTGGAATTCAGAATAGGGAACCTGAACCTCTGTTCTAGTAGAAAACCCATTCTCACTTTCCATTGTTCTTCA
Organism: Thermobia domestica; assembly: GCF_964235325.1. Classification (NCBI taxonomy): domain Eukaryota; kingdom Metazoa; phylum Arthropoda; class Insecta; order Zygentoma; family Lepismatidae; genus Thermobia; species Thermobia domestica. The sequence continues at coordinate 193,600,943 of NC_137458.1, read as the reverse complement.
TCCCCCAATTTACTCATACTAGAAATCGCACTATCATTTGAGAAAGCTGTTTCCAATGTTATTTTTCCTAACTCACGTTTTTCATTAAAATCGAAGGAACTGTCAGATGTGGTGAACTATAACGATCAGCATTCACTATTCGTTGCAACCTACTACTGTTACTAGCAACATGATCTGGTGACCCTAGGCCACTAAAACACTTACATACACTTTAGGAACTCTCTTATGTTTATTAGCAACAGAATTCCTAACATCCCTCTTAAACTTTCGTCCCGTACCAATTGACACGGTTTCTCTAACAATCTTGTCAAAAAGTCCAGACATACTTCTATTTTAGAACGAAGATATGGCAACAATGGATCTAACTCCCCAGTTCTATCAATAGTACAGAAGGTGTCAGGTTCAAGGCTCATATTACTAGAAACTGTTTTAGAGTATTCCCACATGTTTCAACTCTTTTAGAAAAATGAAGGATTTGCAGGAAAATTTCAAAAGCAGTGATATAATAAAGTTTGAATAATACATTTCTGACTACATTAACTACTCAATCACATTGTCACTCAGAGGATAATTATCAACACCATTCTACAGTAATGTCTACAAATCAAAATTTTCCAACAAACTTTGTAATTTAGTTCAAAACATTAATATATTTGCTTAATCTCGTAGACCCCTAGTCCGCAGACATAAATTTCATCATAGGTATTCTGCCTTTATTGGCAGGTCACTTGCCGCAGCTGAGAAACTTCCATGCTCCACGGTCCTCCGCTAAACTTTTCGTCTTCGCGCATGATCTTTCTGTTTTAATATCATCCATTAATTGTAGTCTCCTTCGCCCCCTCCCTCTCTTTCCCGCCACCATACCCTCTAGGACATCCCTCATGATACAATCTCTTCTTAGGCAATGTCCCAACCAGTTTCTCTTCCTCTTCCTAATAATATCTAAAAGTGTTCCTTTCTCACCCACCATTTCTAACACTCTCTCATTCGTTTTCCGCTCGACCCAACTAATTCTTTCCATTCTTCTCCACACCCACATTTCGAAGGCTTCCAGTCGACTTTCGTCACCTTTACGTAATGTCCACGTTTCTGCCCCACACAGTACAACACTCCACACGAAGCATTTTATGAGTCTTTTTCTCAACTCTTTGTTCAAGGTCCCACAAAACAGACTTTTCTTTCTTTCAAAGGCTTCTTTCGCCATTCCTATCCTTGCTTTTATTTCACGTTCGCATTTCATGTCATTACTAAGAATACTACCCAGGTATCGAAAACTATTCACTTGTTCTATTTTCTCCCCTCCTACTTTTATATTTGACACCGACCCCTTTGTTCCAATCACCATGGCTTTTGTCTTTCTAACATTTATTTTCATCCCATATTCTTCAAAGCCCTTTCTCATTTTTTCTAACATTTTATTGATTTTCTTTTCAGATTCTGCAATAAGCGCCATATCGTCTGCAAATCTTATGCATCTAATCATTCTACCTCCTACCGAAATGCCATCATCATCATGTAGGCTCTTTTTCACTATCTCTTCTAGATAGACATTAAATAGTGTTGGCGAGAGGCAGCATCCTTGTCGAACTCCCCTTCCAATTGCACTCTCTTCCGTCAGTTCTTACCCTATCCTAACACTTACTTGTTGGTTCATGTATAAGTTTCTTATGAGTCTTCTATCTTTCCATTCCAACCCTATCTTTGTTAGAACTCCCAACAGCAATTTCCAATTCACGCGGTCATAAGCCTTTTCTAGATCAATAAATACAACGTACACCTCTTTCCCTTTTTCTATAAATCTTTCACCGATCGCCTTTAATAATCCAATTGCATCTCTTGTGCCCTTGCCTCTTCTGAACCCAAACTGCTCTTCCTCAACATCTTTATTTGTTCTTCCATATAACCTTCTGTTCAGTATTCGGTGCAGAATTTTAGCTGCATAAGATATGAGACTAATAGTTCTATAATCCTCACATTCTTTGGGTTCGATTTCTTAGCCATCGGTATCATGATCGTTTTCAGAAAGCCTCTTGGCCATTCTCCTGTTTCATATATTTCATTGCATAGTCGCCAAAATTGTTTCTTTCCCTTCTCTCCTATATTTTTAATGAATTCGATTGGTATGTTATCTATTCCGGTTGCCTTTCCATTCCTAATCTCGGATATAGCCTTTTCAAACTCATCCCGAAGAATACTAAATCCTTTATCATCTTCACCTACTTCATTTTCCACTTTAACATTTAGGCTACACGGTCTATCCCTACTCTAATATAAGTCTTCAACGTATTCTTTCCACCTTCCTATGACCTCATTTCTCTCGCTAACTACCTTCCCATTCTTATCTTCTACTGCCATCATAATACTCCCTTGTTTCCTCCAAAATTCCATAGATTTCACCTCCTTGTATCCTCGTCGCCATAAGTGCCTTTACATCGCAGTGACGGGTATGTGACCGCGCAGTACTCCAAGGAAGGGATGGTTGTATAAGAATTTTTGATTAATTTTGAAGAGTTTTTATTTTGACTAGGGAATTAACATAGGTATAGGGAGTAAAGACACAGATTTGAAGCATCAGTGCACGAAAAGATTCGTATTCTCAGTTTTTCTACTTATTGTTTTATATGTTAAGTTAAACACCACAATATGTATCACTGATATCGCAGATAGAATTATTTTCTAAAATCGTGTCTGTAACCTATTGTCAAAACATTCATCTCAAGACATGATGTAGAGAAAAGAGAAAGAGATAAGACATCTGTAATATATGTATAATTACTCAATAAGTAATTATAAGTAAATTAGACTCAATAAGTAATTGTAGCAATTAGTTAAAGGACACGTAAGAGAGCGAAAAGGAGGTCTAGAAGTCTGAACTTTTTAGAAACGTCCTAGATAGGTGAAAATATAGTTAAAAATTGCAAAAGGTATCATGTAATTTATCTTTCTTTTCTTATTATATCCTAGTATACTTTTTTCTTTCACATCCAAACATCCCTATTCAGAATTACGAGATAAAGGTGAAGAGAGAAACATTTCCAAAGTATAATTTCCTCTAGAGGGGGCAATCTCCCCCTCTTACCCCCTTAATGGGCGCCCCTGGAGACACAGGGACATGCAAAAATAATCGAAAATAAACTATATTAATGTTAAATCCATAGCTTTTGAGTACATGAATTATGAAACCTTCTATATCGTTCACATCAAAGTTTAGCATTATCGGCATGGAGGTTTAATGGGAGGGGTGAAAATTTAATAATTCTTAATTGAAAGATATGAGTGTCTATTCAATAGTTTTCGGGGTTGCTGAAATTAATAATTACACTCCAGATACCATTAAAGCCCAAAGCTTTACTCTTTCGTTAGCAGGAAGGTTATTCATTTACTTAACTCAGGAGACCTTAAAGTTAAGGATATGAAACTCGATGCGTATATTTCTAATTCAAAATTATTAGATACGTATTATAGCTTAGACTTCTAAGGAGGGGAAGGGTCAATTTATGCAATGATTTCCTTCACATTCGAATAAAATACTGTTCCATTATATTGCGAAAACTCATTTAGAGTAGTGTCATTGCTAATAGTTTTCGTATTTGTTTAGACCCCTACTCATTTATAACAGAATCTCACTTTTCCTGTAACACCTAAGCAAGCACTTAGTAAAGTAAATGCCATTAAAATCTATATTCATAGGACAGTGGTGCAAATGCAGTTGAGCTCTTCGGCAATCTTTAGCATGGAAAGAGAAAAAAGCCACCACATTGATATTGGAAAAGTAGCTAATGAATTCCTCCCCGAAAAAGGTCACCAGCACATTTATTTTACAGATGGTGGGTTATAGCTATACGTAAGTTTGTTGAAATTGCTCCATAGTTATGGGGGCGAGACACTGAAGCCATCCATAATAAGGGGGGAAGTGGCATGTAAAAGTACTCAATATGAACAATATTAATTACGAAATCATTATCTTATTAGTTTTCGTGGTCGCAGATGAATAGTGACGCTGTCGATGTTGCTTAAGTTCAAGTTAAGCCTTGGTTGGCATGGAAGTCAGAGTGGGAGGGTGACAGGCAAATAAATAAATAAATAAAATAAAATAAAATCGAAAACATCCTTTATTTGTGTCGAATATATATTTTTGGGGGCTCTGACATAAACGGTAATATTCCAGATGTGGTATATGACCAAGGTTGGCCCCATTCGCATGCGGTTTCAGAGGAGAGAACCGGTGAAGATTTCAGAACAGTTCCTTTGACTTAAGTTTCAATACACTTAGAGTGAGGAGTGGTAATACACAAATACTGGTGTCACATCCGGACCTATCAGAGGTATGATTTCTGGGGAACTGTCGTTGCTCCAGGGAGGCATTACCCCATGATCAGTCCCTAAAATTCTTACTGCTTTACAGGAGCGTAGGCAGGAATTTATTTCAGTGATCGAAAGCATTTTTAGGGTTAAATTGTTCAGATGGTAATGTATACGTATACTAAATTCGTTTGAAATCCCTCCAGGAGCCCATGTTGCATCGTACGTTCAACTGTACTTTTTTCTGAATCAAAACTCTCTCTCTCTCTCTCTCTCTCTTCTCTCTCTCTCTCTCTCTCTCTCTCTCTCTCTATATATATATATATATATATATATATATATAGTAACAGGATCGGTTGTAGACATTTTGTAAGTGTAAATAAACATTATTTAGTCGCCCCCGCCTAAATGATAATAAAAGAATAGAATGCTGTAATGGACAAAAATTCTTCAGATAATTGTTACAATTACAAATTTCTTCAATATATAATAATTCAGTCTTCCTGTAAGTATTAAAGGAAAATGGCGAAATTAAACCTAATTAACTGTGGATGAATCATGACCAAAGTTCCAGTTTTAACAATTTATATATTTTTTTATTAAATAAGCACAGGAAACAACTAAAATTTATACCTAAGATGTATTTTGACAAATACAGTTAAAACATAAAAGTCGAAATGGAATAAAACTAATGAGCTTTAAGTCTAACATTATCACAGGTTTGATTTTGACAAAGAGATATGCTCTTACACTTCATTAAAAGCATATTTAAATAGTGTTTTCTAGTGATACAAATATGGTAGTTAGCTTAATTTCTCGTTTTCTTTGTTACTGTAAAGTTCATGTTATAAAGACACTTTTCTGGCTTTCAATTTGGCAAAATCTCTTATTATTGCATCAATATCAATTTCATTCAGAATGTAATTTTCAATGGCCATCAAAACTAGTCCATTTAATCGTTCTTGAGATATACTTGATTTCAAATAATTCTTTATTAATTTTAGTTAAACTAGTTCAATACACAACAAATGACAAAAGTGTGTGTCTTAATTGATATTTAATATGTCCTCGATCCAGTGGCAGCACTTTAAAATCAGGTTCCTTCGCAAAAATTCTTTTCAGGGCCCTTTAGGCCTATAGAACAATTCAATTCTTTCATGTTTCTTTCCAACATAAACGTACGAAATCAGGCAGTAACACAATGTAAACACAAGCAAAGATACACCCAAGATTTTTCTTTCGGGTCCGAAGATTTTTCGGAATAGCCTACAAATGCAAATAATTTTGTGTATCTGCCCCTGAAATTGTGCTAATTGAAGGATCCGGACTCTCAGACTACCTGTGCAGTGTTTCGTCCACACATATTTTTAGGGGGCCACTTTCCCCCGGGAGGAGATCAAAATAATACGTCTGTAATATAATAATAAATAAAAGAGTAGCAGCAGTGGCCCTCTGAATACTAAGTGTACCCCCCCGGAAGATTTTTTGTGAAAGGAACACTGCACCTATTAGGGATGTCCACGAGACAAGATGTGTAGCTGTCTCGTCTCGAAAATGTGTTGTAAAAGTGATGTCTCGACTCGAAAAATGTATATTTCTCTATTGGAAGAACCGTGTCTCGACTCGAATTTTGTCTGGAAAATCCTGTCTCGATTCGTCTCGTGCGCATCCCTAGCACCTATGTCGGTGCATCCCTGAACACAAGTAAGTAATAATCAAAACTCTACTTTGCATTAGAATTATTACTAATTTAAAATATCGCTCCATCTAAATTTAATAACAGAGAATGGATTAATAATTATTGTTATACTGTTATAATAAAACAAGCATCTGTATATGCTGCTGTGATTGAAAGTGAGAGTACTAAAAAAAAACTACTTGTCATCCAAATGACATTTCATCGCTTTCGATTATATACTTTCAAGTTATATACTTATATGCCGCGTGAAAAGTAATTGTATTCAAACATATTTTGAAATACATAAAATTTAATTCAGACCCGTAACAGAAATGACCGTATCGTTCCATTTTAATTCAACAATTAAATTACTGCAATCAGGTAAAATAACTTTACAGTTTCAAAAGAATGTCGACCTGCAAATGCTTCGTTAACAGTGACTGGTATTGACAACTCCCCACCTCAACATTTGTATGATTTTGTCCAGAACGCGAAAGAAACCTTTTAGAGCCTTCGATTCCCTCTTATCTTCTTTCATGTTTTGTAGCTTTCTTTTCCGATAAAATGCTCACTTGGTTTTATATCGTTGCTCATTATTATTACATGAAAAACAAAGTACTATTAAAAAGTAAAAGCACACATCATTATAAATTTAAAAAGTAAAACAAAAACGAAATGACTTATGATAGAAATGAAAATCTTGACGAACAACAAATGAACTAATAGATATTAAACAAAGTGAGCATTAAGCAGTGGACAGCGATTTGAGCCATTAGGAACTTAAGTTAAAATTTCCCTCAGAAATGATTTTTAAAAAATCCATTTGTACCGCCCGTCTTTTCTTAGTATTCGCTCCACTCCCTGGGCGAATGGGCAAGAAAAGCCTACTTGCTTGCATGGGGGCCCGAAGAATTTTTAGAGGGGTCATCTTCCTGGTTGGTATATTACGTTTGGTATTTTTATTTGTATTAAGAAAATCTTGAGAAATTATAGATATATATTATACTTGTCGTAAGCCAGGTGGGGCCCGGCCCCCTCGTACCCTTTTGGGCGCCCATGCTTGCTTCAACTTTGATAATGTGAATTTCATTAACGGTGATCTTTCTCAACCCTTAACTGAGATCATTGAACCAAAGTACTATGCGAAGACACTGTTTAAGACAAGATGGAGGAGCACCCTTGGAGACATTTCTTTCTACTGTGATAATGCCATCCAATCCATAAACAATACTTGCGGTTGAATTCCTTTTGTTTGTTGATCCATTCAGATTTTAAAGACATATTTGGCAATTATATTCTCTAGCAAGGTGTCGGAAGGATTGTTGAGGAAGGAATGAAGAGTCTGTTATATTTGTATTTTGTGCATATGGTGGGATTGTGGAAAGAATACCACTGTCTTTAGCTCTACGGTCATAGTGCTTAATACAACATCTATTGGAAAGCTAAAGTTACCTTCATTTTATCTCATATTCGTAAAATATCCCTTTAAAAAGGTCTATCCCGTGCCGTGGAAATTTTCCTCAAACTAGCATCACTTGTGCGTGTGGTATTGGCATCAATTGATGTACGAGTCCATTTCATTTGTAAAGGGTGTTTTGCAGCCAACCACGCAAAGATTCGACTTTATTGTCCTTTTGATGTATTTTATCTGTATCTCAGTCTGTACAATATTTATTTGAAGCTATATGAGGAAAATTTTTCATCATAACATTTTTTTTAAATTAAATATTTTCATTTAAAACAAAATTCATTTTTCTAATTTGGCTCCCTGTCCACCTGGCGCCTCCTGCGAACGCGTAGTTTGCAGGCTTCAAGATCCGGCCCTGCAGTAACAATGAAATTTTGTATTACCGCCCGACTATCGTTGTTCTGAAAACATTCATCATTATATGACGTAGGGAAATAAGTTACATTAGGGTTCTAAGATCTAATATCAAAGTTGAAACATCGCAAGTAAAACAAAAACATGTAATAGCAAATAGTTTTGAAAATAATTTCAGTTTAAACTAGCTGCGACTACATTTAATTCAAAATTGAACTTCTGGAGTGCAACATATGAGCGTAGCTAAAAGAAAAAATCAATAAGAACAGTCGGGATTTGAACCTAAGTAATACAAGTAGGAGTCCCTTACACTAACCATTCATCTACTATATTTTGTTTACTAAAATATTTTCCATGCAGCAAAATGCCATTTCACACTGAAGCATTAACAACATTAGAACAAAGATTTCAAGAAAATTTGCCAAAGCTTATGTATTAAAGGTATCCTGGTATTCGCCCAGTGTTACTGCAAAATCACTAGTCAGGATGCCTCGTATCGAAATTTGAACCGGGAGACTCTCAATTACGAATCATCAACACTAACCAGTAACCTTCGTTCGCTCAGTAAATGTCTTCAAATTACTTTTCTGTAATTATTTTTCAAAAATGTTTATTATTTTCATGAAGCAAAGAGTGCATCTTCTACTCGAGTTGAGAACTATATCTACTATACTTGTAATAGTCAACTAATAGTTGATGTTCATTATTTCTATCGATTTTCTACGTCTACTAAGTTATTTCAATTTTTTATAAGTTTTCCCTTCCGTTTATGACAATGATTAGAAATGAAGGCTCCTCTTCTTATACAAATCTTGATCATTGTAACATTTTTAGTCAAAATTCTGAATTATTGAAAATATTTAAATTAGTTAGATGGAAGAAGAAGATAATACTAAGAAACGTGGTTAGAAAAAAGAAACATTGTTGTTTAACGAATTGATAAAATCAAGCTTTTTCAAAACATAAAAAATACTGTATGGTATGGGATGATCATGGAAAAAGTAAAAATAGCCATCGAGGACACACTAACCAACTACTGTACGCGGATAAGTCAAGGTTCGTTAACTTGGTAGACGTATATGAAGAAACCACTAATAGAAAATAGCTGATAGCTTTACGCCTAATCATCTCAGCGACCTCAAAACTATGAACTCTACATTAACATCGGTTGTCGTTTTCGATCATTTTATATGTTACTCCCTTCCATTGTCCCACGGTATGTCTTACCCCTTATTCCAATGCATGAAAAGCGAATAATATTTTCGCAAACACCGCCAGGGGCAGGGAGGGAGTAACAGAACGGACACAGCTCGCTGTATGGCTTTAGGGCAAATACCTAAAGGCATAAGCAATAGGCCACTTGACCAAGAGCAATGTTGCCAAACGTAAGACAAGGTAAGCCCACGCGCAGCCTGTCTCTTCGCGTGACATTACCTTCGAAACAAAATCACTGACCCTTCGAACAAGATAAAATTGTTGCGCTCTCAGAGTCAGGTTTTAATTGCATTTGTGTTGAAGAAATGAAATGAAATCTTTAAGTTTTACGTCCCACGGTTGTGCCGGTTAAACTAAAGGAGACGGTGATGATGAGTAATGAATGAAATGAAGAGAGTGGGAGGAAATGGGAGAACCCCGAGGAAACTGACGCACACGGTGTTCTTCCGCCACAAATTCAATTGGCGGGGGCTGGGATCGAACCCGAGGCCCCAAGCACTAGAGGTGAAAGGTCTGCCACTGAGCCACCGCGGCCCTAAAGGAAAATAAAATAAAAGCGCACCCAAGATAATACCTCTAGAGTTGTGGGGAAACTTATCCAAATAGACTTTTCTTTTTATTTACATTTAAAAAGAAATAAAATATATTTCCATGAAGGAATAAAATTCCACTAATATAATAGACATCTAAATTAGAAATAGCAAGAACAGCTGAAAGTAAGGAGAAAGCAGTAATTTCACATCAGGTTCCAAAGAGAATAAACAGCACCGAGTAAGCAAACAACAGCGTTACTCCTCCTGTGGTCCTGTCCCGAGCATGTGTCAAAGGTGACGTCATTGCACGATATGACGGAAACGCGTTCAGTAATGAACTTACCTAGCCAGTAACTACTGTATTTACGCCACGGAGTCCGACACTCTATAAAGTGCCTTTTATCTATACAGGATTATGCGCGATCAACATTATAACTGTTACATTTTTCATTCTCTGCTGCAAGAAAATAATTGACATAAGGATAGGACCTGTACTTAAACGCAAAATTAGATAAACGGTCTGGTAGTTTTAGCTAGAACGATCCGTCAAGTGGAGGTGAGGTAAGTTCTCAAACATTTAAATATACGACGTCTTATATACTGTAGGTGCACTACGCAACCAGTTACTAGAGAACAAACCCCGAAGTAGAACTGGTATCAAAACGAGACAATGCGAGACTATTTACAGTATTAATCTCCTTTCAACCGACAAATAGCGGTCTCAGTCTCGTCTCGATAGTTTCGAAATAAATTATTTGAAATTATTCCACACTAAATTCGACAGTAGATAAATAAAATACACCTCCAATAGTTCTCCCTATTGCTTCAGAATATATAATGGATGCACCATTTTCTACTAGATAAAGTACCATTTTCTACTTAGCAATTCATATACAACATTCAAAAATACATATGTCTGTTTCCATTAAATATACTCGATATTTCTTAAATTATTTATTTACTAATTGAAATACCCGGCGTTGCACGGGAAGAATAGGTTTATATTTCAAAGATATATTTTAGATTAGTTTTCCCAGTAGAATAATATTTGAATCGGAATGAAATAGTACGAATCCATTTCCAGCAGGAGCAAATGAATTAACTTGCCGCTAACGAAGAATAAAAACTTGGGCTTTTATGGTATCGGGAGTGTCATTATTCACTTCAGCGACCCCGAAAACTATTGAATAGACACTCATATCTTTCAATTAGGTATTTTTAGGACCTCGAAAGCTATGGATTTAACATTAATATCGTTTATTTTCGATTATTTTTACATGTCCCTGTGTCTCCCATGATAGAGCTAGAGGTGACATGGGTTTCGATTCCCGGCAGGAGTCGTGTGGTTCGGGTTCCACGTTAAGTCGTAGATGCACATCTTGTATAGAGTCACAGCTGAAAGACAAGCTGAACTCTATATCACCTCACCTCGTGAGATATTCTATTTTTGCATAATTTCTAAACCACTTTTCTTTCTTTGAATCTCCTCCTTCCTCTTAGGACACGCATAGGTTCAAACCGAATCTTTCTTCACGGTTGGAGGACGCAAAGCTACTGTACCATACGCGTACAACCCTTATGAGTTGCGCAGTTTGAGTAGCACGCACGAATAAACCACGCTTACATTTATTATATATAATTAATAAAATCTCATATTAGGACTAACTTCGCACACCAAACTTTTAAAAATGTGACTTTTTAAATTCCGTTCATCATCTTCTTCTTCTTATTATTATTATTATTATCTTATTATTATTATTATTATTATTATTATTATTATTATTATTATTATTGCAATAGCTATATGAAGCAATTATCTCGGCCAATTTCGTTAATACACACCATTCAGCAAGCGGTAGTTGTAGAAATCAGGCTTTTGCAACATCAATTGTTAGCTCAATCGGTAGAGCGCAGACTTATGGATTCAAGGGTTACGAGTTCGAATCTAGCCTAAGTCAAAAGATTTTTTTCTGATATAATTGTTGAGATGGAAATGTTTCTCTCTTCACCTTTATCTCGTAATTCTGAATAGAGATGTTTGGATGTGAAAGAAAAAAGTATACTAGGATATAATAAGAAAAGAAAGATAAATTACATGATACCTTTTGCAATTTTTAACTATATTTTCACCTATCTAGGACGTTTCTAAAAAGTTCAGACTTCTAGACCTCCTTTTCGCTCTCTTACGTGTCCTTTAACTAATTGCTACAATTACTTATTGAGTCTAATTTACTTATAATTACTTATTGAGTAATTATACATATATTACAGATGTCTTATCTCTTTCTCTTTTCTCTACATCATATCTTGAGATGAATGTTTTGACAATAGGTTACAGACACGATTTTAGAAAATAATTCTATCTGCGATATCAGTGATACATATTGTGGTGTTTAACTTAACATATAAAACAATAAATAGAAAAACTGAGAATACGAATCTTTTCGTGCACTGATGCTTCAAATCTGTGTCTTTACTCCCTATACCTATGTTAATTCCCTAGTCAAAATAAAAACTCTTCAAAATTAATCAAAAATTCTTATACAACCATCCCTTCCTTGGAGTACTGCGCGGTCACATACCCGTCACTGCGATGTAAAGGCACTTATGGCGACGAGGATACATTTCCTCATATTTCCCAACTCTTTCTAATTCTTCTATGTCCTCGCATTTTCTTTTGTAAAACTCTTCCCTCGCTCTGTCTGTTTCTCTTCGTAATTCATTATTTAACTTTCTGTACATCTTTCTGCCCTCTTCTGTATCAACCTGTTTCCACATCTTCCTCTCCCTCATTTTCTGCAACATCTGCTCTGTAACCCATGGTTTCTTAGCAGTTTTGTGTTCGCGGTAACCTACTGCTTCTGCTGTAGCCTGCTGTAAGCAACGTTTAATATGTTCCCACCGTGCGTTATTACCTGCGCCTATCCTTTTCTCGTTTGAACATTTTTCTTCGAATTTTTCAGCGAAAAGATTTCTTATTTCCTCGTTTTTCAACTTTTCAGTATTAAACCCTTGCTACCTACTTTTCTTCTGCCTACATTTTTCAGTTGAATATCTACTTCGGCCAGCACAAGATTATGATCAGAGAAAATATCAGCCCTGCGAAGGGTCTTCGCGTTCTTTAAGCTATTTCGATACCTGTTCTGAATCATAACATAGTCTATCTGATATCTTCCGCCGTCTATTGGTGATTTCCATGTATATGTTCTTCTCTTGTGTTGATTGAACCAAGTCTTTCCAATTACTAGTGAATTCTGTGTACAGAAATTCACCAGTCCCTCTCCCCTTTCATTTCTTTCGCCTAAACCATATTTGCCTACGATACTACCTTCCTGTTTTTCTCCCACAACTGCATTGAAATCTCCTATTAGAGTTATGCATACACCCTTCTTCTCCCTATCTATAATTTCTTCTATTTCCTCATAATTTTCCTCTACTTCTTCATTTGCATGCGAAGTCGTCGGTGCATATGTCTGTATCACCACTAGATCCTTCGTTTTCCCTTTAAGTCTTAACATCATAACTCTATCATCAATAAATTCTACTTTCACTACCTTTTCATTTAAGCGCTTTCCAAGAATTATTCCTACGCCATTATGACCACCCTTTTCATTACCTGAGTAAAACATTCTATATCCTTCGCTGTTCAATACCCCATTACCTTCCTATCTAACTTCACAAACGCCTACCAAATCTAAATTATTTTGTTTCATTTCTTCTTTAAGACTTTCTAATTTTCCTCCCTGTAACATAGTACGTACGTTCCATGTCCCTATCCTAAACCTTTTGCTCTTCCTTGTCTTTATTTCTCTGTTTGTCTTCCCCCCCCCCCCATTATTACTTTCTCGTCCAATAGTCCTTCCCAAGCCATCCCCCTCCCGGAGATCCGAATGGGGGGATATTTTACCTCCGGAACTACATTTTGACCTGCGAAAGGCCATTGTTCATATGTTCTCTTTTAGCTGCCAGCAAACTAGGGAAAATAGAGTGGTGGTTTCCCGTTGCCTTCCACCCCGCAGTATCCCAGCCGTTAAAGTCATTCTGACCACGCCTGGGACTAATGTCCAAGTTGCCGTACCAATCATTATGATTTTCGCCAACTTGGCTACTGGAGAACTGCTACCTTCTCCCAGAACACTCTTCGTCTGTCTACTCCATTTAGACCAATTTGGTAGGGGTGGCCCTTCTGGTAGTGAACTACCACCGACACAGCTCTAAATTTCACTGTAGCATGCAATCCTCCCCACCCGATACATAAGTGTCTTCGTAAAGGTGGTGTTTATCGGGGAGCTTAAAATTGAGAAAGATATATTTAAGCTTAATAAACGTTCATCTTTAAATTTGACGTCCCACGATTATGACCTGTAGCCTAAAATATCATTCGTTCACTCGTTGTTGCAGTGCACCGTCTTTTTCCAGCACCGAGGCTATGCGAGATGTGTACTTAACAGTTTAAGGCGGAATCACAACATTTTAACCGCTTGCGTTCCAGTGACATGCATCTGAATGTCATGTCATTTCCCTTTTTCAGTCCAAATGTTCCACAACGCAAATGTCTTTTTTTTATCAGTAATGTGAATGCCACTCTCGCGTTTGCACAATAACTATACTCTATATGACGGTCTAGGCAGTGTTTTAACAGTAAATAAAAGCCTGGTATTACAGTAGAGACATAGGAAAATGACACCTGGAACGCAAGGGATTAATACTCTCCCACCGAACCGGTAGGACGTGTACACCAGAATAATGAAAGTAAATGATTATGGAATATTTGGTAGAACAAGAGGCCGTGAGAAAATGAGAGAACTTCCAGAAAACCCACGAACATGGTCTGTGATCGAACCAGGGACCCTAGCTCAGAGATGAGCAATCTACCACTAAGCCACCATGTACCCATCCTTACTTAGGATATTTTAATGAAGGGATAAAGCCATGACGCACAATTGTAAGAATTTTTAATAAATTTGACCTAACCTTAATGTATTTTCTAATAAAAATGTTTATCATACCGAAGACCAACTAAGTTAACCCATATATTGCCCAATTATTTTTCGTCACGGATTTCGATGATATTTATAAATATCATTTAGTTAGTGTGAATAATTGCTAAAATGATAGTTCTAATGAGTGCGTCTGTAGGAGGGTGGGTCGAAATCGACTCCCTGGGAATACCGCGGCTAATACTGTGGGTCGTTTTCGACGCCGTGGGAAGGTATGTTTATGTTTTGTGTATATATTTGAAATATTATTTACCTATAATGCGTAATTTTATTTTATTTTAAATTGTTTATATTAAATATATCGTATTCCATTTCTTTATTGGCATTTCCTTTTTATATTCATGTATTTCTAGCTATTCCTATTCCTCGTAGATGTATACTTGTCTCTGTATGTTCTTTTTTATAATCTATAGTTTATGAACAATCTCGAAAAGACACCTTGAAATAAATACTTCTTAAGGAATTATAAACCACATATTGAAATAATCACATTTTTATTTCTTATTGCGATTCTATAATTGAAAGAAAACGGAAAAAAAATATAGTAAACTAAGAAGGACTGCATGTAGTGTAGAGGAGTCGCTAAAATTAATTTTCTTTTAACGAGGGCGATTACTAAACAACACCTACTAATTGAAATCATGATTATTTTCCAATAAAGTAAAATTCAATAAACTTTCTTGTTATTGTTCGCCCCTCAATGCATACTCATCTCATGGTTAATTATCCCATATCGGACTTCCGAAGAAACTCATCGAAACAACTTATTGACCGCGCCAATAGCGACTACTCTCAGTCATGACTCCGTTTTCTTTCATTCAGAAATAGAAAAGAAAGAGAAGAAAGTAGAAGGGTAAAAGAAGGTTAGGAAAAGGGAGGAAAAAGAAAGAAAACAAATAGAGTATTTTAATAAGAAATAGATTACTGGATAATTCCGGGAATATAGTGAGAAGTCGAGAAAGTTGTTGAAAGATGAATCATTTTAAGTGTTATTAACGTTTAATCAATTTTAGAATGCTTCGGAATAGACACATGTTCCTCCATACCACCCCGACCTAGCTCCAGGCACCACATTCGTGTTGTTGCCCAGACCTAGACCAGGAGAGGAGAAAATCGAAATTATTCTTTGTAAAGTTATTCCAAACGATGATTGATAACCATCCAGTATCTCTAGGATCGACCACACATATGAATTAGCCAAGAAGAAAAAAAATCAAAGTTATAAACTCAATATAAATTTATGTATCGTATCAATAAGGGTTTCAACTTCCTGGAAGAAAGATGTCGTATTTAGGCTCATCCTGCTATTTTCGTTTCACTCCTAGAGCCGATTTAAACCGTTAGTAGCGGTCCTTCATGACCTAGGTTATTTACCTTAACACATATATTAAAACATGACACATATATTATAGATGTTAATATGACAAATGATATCACTAAAATTACTTAAATTAAATCTATCATGCATTCACTCGCTCACTCACTCAGGACAGTGTATATATGTTTAAAGGAAACCAACTAGCTACAAAGGTACAAATAGTTTATTACATTCATAGTGAAAAAAAATAATTATAAAGAAAAATATTAAAAGCACAAGTTCTTGGTTATATATCAATAGAATACATAGGGTTATACTTTAGTAAGTCTTTATACATTTGATCATATTGACAAATGGAAAGAAAAAAAATAATTACATATATTATATCTTAGGCATGCTAAAGCAAAATTATGATTTGCTACATACGCAAAGAAGACACTTATTTTACTTAAAAAAATGGACAAAGACAAGGAAAAGAATAAAGCTTTTAGGTGTAATAGAACTTACGAGTCTCTACTTCACATTGAGCAATAAAATATTAATAATTCCGAGCGTTCAAATCACAGATCGCGCACTACTCGTAGCGTCCAAAATATTTCGCTCCATTTAACTTAGTTTGTGTTTATATATCTATCTATAACTATTGGTTTATATAACTATTGGTTTATATAACTATTGGTTTATATTATATATAACTATTGGTTTATAAAAAACATTCATCAACTATATTTAATTTGTGACTATTAGCAGTTTACGTCTACACTCGTATACTGCGACGTTTATACCCATCTAGGGATTTTGAAAATCACCTTCCGCCAGAGGATGTTTCTCCTCTTAGTCAGTCCATTCACAAATTTATTAATCAGGTAATTTTGAGTTACTTGTTCATCACTGGGGCACGTCATGAGACCTTTCATTTATCCAGGATCACTTTTGTATATATATATATATATATATATATATATATATATATAGTTCGGATTTGAGATGATCTTCCACAGGTGTAAGGAGTATAATTGATTTAAATTAAGGAAAACCACTGGTCAAGTCATAGGATACATATGCAGGTGAGAGGGATTAAAGGTACACTTTCCACAATGGTTTTAGGTTGGTAGCTCAGGGATAATATTCATTATGATGTGGGTTACATTTAGACCTGCCGTTACTTCTTAATACATGCCATTAAATAATGATTACATAGGTTATGATTTACATCTATTCAGAAGAAAGGAAAATTATTTGAGTGCACGGCGGTATTCTTGACAAAAATCTATATTATTATATTCGTCGGAAACTTACTTGTAAACTATAGCAACCAATACACGTTTGGGGGGACAGACACGAGCGCTCTTACATATATCCATATAATACATTTAATATCATACTTTTACTTTAACATCATATTCACATACTAAGCACATGTACATTTCCACGTATTCATTTATCTCTATATATATATATTTATATTTAATAAATGCGCACACATTTGAAGTAATAACCCCAACAATAATTTCAGAAAATGTTGCAAACATTGTACAAGAAAAACAAATGACTTCCGACATTACATATGAAAAAAAATTGATTTTTTTACCTGATACTGCGCGTCTATAAATTTTAACTTTCATATAGTCAATTCGTGCATGAATCGTAAAAAAAAAACTTTGTGAGGCAGGCACGTAACACAGAACATTCCTAAAGATATAAATAGATAAACCAAAATACAATTTCTGGGCCCAGGTTAACTACAAGATAAACGAAAACCAAAACGGAAGGAAAGTGACCAATGGATTAAAAAAAACTTAGAGGGACGACGGTGAAAGAACGTAATTGAAGTGTCGTCAAATATGAAGTCGTTATTCATTTTGGCAATAGGTCAAAATGTGATGGAGGACCCAATCATTATCTACTCTATCCATGAATTGTGTCTTGCAACGTCTCAGCTGGTAATTTCAGATCAGAGTTGTACGTTAAATAAATTGTAAGCGACAAGTTCAAAATCTAGGGGGGGAGGTTGAAGATTTAAAAAAACTCTAGAGAAGTAGAAGGAGTATAGGTAAAGAGAGAGGAGACAGAACACTACAACTACGAAAGATAAGTGGTCGAATTTACGTATACAACATACTATAACCAAATATTCTCTTTTATGCCAAAAAAGGGTTGGTTTACTTAAATACGTAAACTCAAAAGTTATCTTCAAACACACAACTAGTCTGTGCCCGCAGGGGAATTTTCAGAAAGACGAAAGCCGGAATCCCGGAATCTCCCGGAAGGTTGGAGTAGAGTCTTAATTTGAAATTTCAAATGAAAAAAAATCATCCGACCTCTAAGAAACTAGGAGAGTCCAGAATAGAAATGAAACTAGAGTAAAATAATATCTAAGATATCCCTAATTAGTGATTTGCCAAAATAATAAAAAAATTAAATAAACTGAATTTTGGATCGGTGATTTCAATGACCAAACATCACCGATGGCTACCCTGCGCAGACATGCCACAGTCTGGGATGTCGTTAATTTCCCTCATCTAATTAAACTAAGAAAAGAAATGAAAATACTTAAGGGGACTAGGGGTCGACATCCGGGTACGCAAAAATAAATTTCAATAACTAACTGTTTCGATTCTGTAACCCTGTCAGAGCTGTCGCCTCCATGAATATTGTAAGCTAGCCCGAGTAGGTAACGTGAAGAAAGAAAAAAAATCTCACGGAGCAGGATATTCTATTTTAAAACCGACCGAAAAATATAATTCACTACAGACCCGTTATGTAACAACTATTGTGTTTACATAATTGATTATTAAATATGTCCAGTCAGCGATTATGTGATGCTACAAATATTATTAAACGAGATTATTATGAACGAATACGACTGCAATAACAAATTAAGCTATTAAGCACTAACATAGTCCGGCAATATCTCACCCACATGTTCGCAGGATGCTCCGGTGTAGGGGCCAGAACTCGAGATGTGGATAGCTACACATAATCCTTAAATATATATATATATCTATTCTTTTTACCGAAACGTGACTAATCATAAACTGGGCTTATATATATCTATATATATATGGATGTCCTCTCATTTATTTCGTTTCACAATATATTCATACTATCATTTTATTCTTTTATTACGACGTCGTATTTCATAAACACCCTATTTCTTTAACTACACCCAGACCATATGCACACTTCGTCATATACTTCTAAATCTATAAATCATTGCCAACATTTCATGTTCCGGCCACCACACAAAACATCCCTCGAACTCAAAACTCCCTTACCACGCAAACAATACTATGTTATACTTCGTAGCTTCATGTAAAAAAAAAAAAATATGTATGTTCACAGAAAGTAGAGTTCTCCGCGATATTATTCAATTTTATAAAATTCTGACAACAATGAAATTATTCTGCAGCCACAGAGGAAAAAAATGAACATTTAATATAATTTCAAAGCGAAACTAGCATCATATCGCCCGACTTCTGTTAAGAATTTACGTATTGTTTATTTACTTAAATATTTCGATTTCTAGACTAAGTAGAATGTTGTAATTTTCAGAAAATATTAATTTTGAATCACTTAACCTAACTGTATATGCATTTGGGCTGGGAATTATATTTACTAGGTTTTATTTCGAAAAGAAAGGTCAATTCCATGGAAACTAAATCACTAATAGCATCGACATAAGAATGACGGTTAGTACTGACTTTTGACACTAGGGGGCTAGCGACGATATGATCAACCCTTGAACCACTGAATGTGACCTTGTACACGGAATTTTGATACTATGACACTCTCGTTTTCTGATATTACTATAGATCGATATGTTGCGTTTAGATATTGATCGAATACGAATGATACACTGTCCATACTTCATTATTTCACACACTCTTCCATCACTTAAGTACAATTGCTACTACTGATACTACATTACAAACACATACATGCCACATCCATAACTATAAACTACATTAATACATGTTATAATACATATTAATCATTAATACTTACTCACATAAACAACATTCAGATTTTACCATTTTCTTTAAAATCGGCTCTATCGGTTTACGAAAGGAAAGGGAAAGAAAGGAACAGGTCCAATTGGCCTTTGTATTCACTGAATCACATTCTTAATTCAACCTGTTTAGTTAATACCCAAACTATTTATTGGAAAATATATAGGCCCCTTTCCTGAAGGGAAAAGAACCTTATGACAACTATACGTTCAACCCATCCCTGCTGGAAGCCGTACCCCCAAATTGGGAGTAAACAGGAGCCCTCTTGAAACTTTACACGTGCATTATGATCACTATCCTAACTACAACGAAATTAAATACCGCCATGTTACTACTAGATAAGTACAAAAAGAAATCACATTCACTACATACACGAACACAAACGGCAGTGGGGCAGGCCTTACGTAACTCTAAAAGGAATAATTTTCAGGATAAAAATATTTTAAGGGAGAAAACACTACTCTTCCGAAACTGTTTGTGGATCTTTAAGAACAACTAACAAATTGATGCACTTCACTTGGTAGAACCTGTCCATCACTAATTATATCTGCAAAACATGGCGTCACTGAATTACACTTCCTATTTCAGCTCTTCAGTCCGGGTTTTTACTATGAAATTTAGTAAATTATGGCTCCGTAGCTTCCTGGATGGTATTTATTCAACTATCAAACTAGATTTACCTTGTTAATGCAGCTTTTCTAGCTAATTTCTACCCTTTCCAGAGCTGGGAAAATCTGGGTCTGCTGTCTTCAGCAAAATTCTAGGCAGGGAATGGGAATAATCGCGCTTTAACATCATAGCGTGGGTGAATCCTCCAATCAAAACAAAGAATTTTTGGCGGTGGGGCTTTGGAACGAATAAATTTTGGTAAAATCTGGATTAAACTAGATATCAGAAGGACATAGATATCTAAAAGAGAGGTGAAGGGTGGTCCAGAAAATTCTGCCGAATTTTAGATTGGTTATTTATTCGAAAGTTTCCGTCCAACGGTGGACCTATATTTTCAGATAGCACTGACACCGTAAGAATTGTAATAATCCATTTACATATCCATATACAAGACTTATAACTAATTTAATATATAAATAAAGATATCGATTCCCAAAACTATAATTCCTAATGAATTTTTACAGTTTTCCATGTTAATTTGAAATAGAATAACAAACAAAATTACGAATTATATGAACAGCCAGAAATTTTTTGTTAAACGTCAAGTACAGTCGGTGCAAAAAAAATTCGGGCACCCTCCTATTAAAAACATCATCACATTAGACTGTAATGGCATATTACATAATATTGTAAGTTTTGGTCTAGCCTATCCACGCCATCCATATTAGCATTGTATACAGAAACGATATCAGGTAACTGAATTCTGCTTCCAGCTGCTGACGAGCATTTAGACGTTACCTTCAATGACGCAACACCATCACAGGAAGTAAACATTTACTAGAACAGCTGTGATGTCTGAATTCTTTCCAATTTGGAAATAGTATGTAGCTCTTTGTTCTTTTGCATTTGTTTTATATCTACCAATGGGCAATTTTCAAATCTTGTCAGTGTAGCTGTACCAGTTGCCACATAACCCGTCACTGAAGCTCTTCAACCAACTTGAAGGATGTGAAAAACTTTTCAAAAAAGGGTGAAAGTGGTAGATGAGAAAAATTTTGTGCTAACATAGCAAATTTAATAGAATAGAACCACCAATACCGAAGTTTTTGACGTGAGTATGAGTGTTCCTGTCCTTTCCCTGATACACATCAAAACTTATATAACCCAGTCGAGTAGACAAGATGAATACTTTATAGCCCCAACGTAGTTCCCTTCCAAAAATTAGCTTCATGTCTTATATTTAATATTTAATAATTGATTTGTCAACGGAAACAATATATTCTAAGGGGAAATTGTCAATAGTGCGTTTGTTCAATTGCAAAACTAATGAACGTATTTTTGAAAGTCTGTCATTCATGTGTAGTTATTAGCCACGTGAAGCTCTGCCACAATTTCGTCGAACCTGTTACGTCTCATTGAGTTACAAACTAGAATATTGTGGGTGTCATGTACATTTTCCTAGTACATACTTTTAGGAGTCAAAGGTACATAACCCTCAGTATAAGAACAGCAACTAAATTACGAAATTCCTCATATGAAAGAGAAAAGCTATGCTTTCCTTTCTCTGTTATGTAGATATTTTTGAAAGTATATAGATTACTGTGAAATAAAGTAGTCTTCATAACACGTTAGTACTTCAGTTGCTACTGATAGTTTCTATGTATATGAGAAAATGTAGCTTCTAAATCCGGCAGAACGTTAGTTGACATATTCCTTTATTAGCCACGGTATTCCGTAGAGGCCATATAAAACTTGCAAATATAATTACTGTGTGAAATATAAAAGAATAATTTGAGCATAAATAAAAGACGGAGTCATTAATAAGTATTATATCCAAGAAAATAAGTAAATTAAACAGGAAACAAAAGAGTATTTAACTCTTTTTCTGACACAGCTGTAGCGCTCCTAGCATATTTTCAGGCAAGTAAAACAAAACCCCTTAAATATGAAAAGTTAAGTTCCCATACTAGTAGAGTATGGTTAATTAATGTGTCCACTGTAATTCTTGAACGAAAAGAAACATATAAATTTACATTGCGAAACTTACGGAAGGTAAAAGCTGAAGGATGCGAAAGGGGTCGAAAGCGACCCCATGGGAATATACGGGTTAAATTTTAATTTAATAAATATTCTAAATTGGGGCCAGAAAAAGCTTAATAATCTTTCTGCAAGTATAACAATATAGTAAATTTTCCAAAAAAGATTCCAACACAGAGATTTCTCCTGTAACTCTATCATCAGGACTCTGGAATTCACTAAAGGAATAATTAACACTTCTGACTAGAGTATATACACTTATTTATTAAAATTAAAGTACGATTTCGACAACTTAACGTTATCTTCATCAAACACTAACTGAAAGAAATATCTTCAGAGCATGGAAATATACACTAAAAGTGAATGTACTAAGATACGTTGTTTGTATAGGAAGCCCCCGTAGTCGTACATCCTCGAGAGTCATCTGTCGGCCACCTGCCCTGAGTTATTAACCCTTCCACCTGTGTTTATCTTTTCCAAACATTTGTTATGCACTTGTTTATAATTGACAAATTGTGTTAAAGCTTTCTCTTAATCTTTCCTTAATGCCTGTTAGATATAATTTAAAAGTAACTAAAATATACTAAATAATACTAACTATACTATACTAAATATTTAGTATATTAGGCATATCTATCTATTTATATCTATATATATATGTATCTGTCTGTCTGTCTATCTATCTATCTATCTATCTATCTATCTAACTATCTATCTATCTATACAGAGGGTTGATTAATTCGTGTCAATTTCATTTGTTCACTGTGCAAAAGTGGCGTGAGGTAAGGCCGTGCAATTTGGTGTAACTTTAGAGGAAGGACATAAGTTTTGTTTCGTCATAGAAGCATGTCACTTGTACAACAGATTGAAGAGATATAAGGTCAAAGGTCAAATTTAGATTTTTCCTTATGGGACTGCAATGGTAAATTCTGAAAGAGCCTGAAAAAACGTAAATCGAAGTGATAACAAAGAAAAAGCTGTATGGTATGATTCTATTTCGCAAGTCGACGAAATATGCGTCAATCAGGTGTCATGGTCAGAGGTCACTGTCACATCAAGGGCACAGGTCATCTTGAGAACCCATTTGAATACTCTGAAAACAACGCAATGTCCGTACCTCATCATGTCAAATGGGTTCCCAAGGTGACCTGTGACCTTGATGTGACGTTTCTGAAGCCTCTCAATATGTTCATTACAATATTCCTCCTTGAATAGGATCAGAAAATCGCCAAAGTTTTGAATCCTGTATTTAATCGAGGTAAACCATGCGCCTGAGGCAGTAACTAAACATTTTCCCACGATTTGCAAACGTTCATCATCAGTCAATCGGTACATGTCCAGGTACTGTTGTAACCTTCGTAGAAAACCACGAGGCACTCCATTTGTGATATTCCAATCAAAAGTTGGGAAACGTTCAATGTCTCTGAGTTACACTTTGGAACTCATGCTTACCGGAGCAGGAAAAGAGTTCGAAGAGATCAAGGCATTGTCCAGGACATATGAAGTTGTCATCGGATTTACTACTGACGGCGTCGTTGCTGTATTAAACGTACCCACATAGGTAAAAGAGACTCTATAATTTGTGTCGGTCACATTGGGTTTCACCCTCGGACCAACCGCACCAGCAACCAAAGGTTCCGTACGGTATTCTCCCTCTTTTCCTGACAACGCACTATATGATTGAATACCTCCGAGTGATGAGGAAGCATTCACGCTCGTGACTGTAGTGGTCACTACACTGAATTGAATAGGTGCGTTGACGCAACCCGACCATGGCTTCAAACTCGAATGATGTAGGGGATAAGGCACTGTAATATCTCGTGCACCTGTCAACACTCGATTTTCCTCCTCATTACTCTCTTTCTTTCCTTTTTCGAATACTGGTTCCGGGGAATCGTCACCAGGGAAAGGATAGGACACATCTAGTTTACTCCACTTCGTTTTCTCCACCTTATGATGCAAATTAGTTACTTCCTTCTCTAACTCTTTAACCTTTCAGTCCACTACTTCTAATTTCCTGCCTATTAATAACTCTGATAGTGTTAAATTTAACTGATCAATCTCTGCCTGCTGTTTCTCAAATTTTTTATTTGTTGTTTGTAGTTTGTCATCTACTTCTTCTAGTTTTAAATCTTACATTATTAAATTTAACATCTGTCTCTTGTTTGAGTTGCTGTGTGGATTGTTGGGTCTCGTACCTTACACCATCGATTCCTGTAGACATTTGCTCCCTCAATTAGCTAATTGAGGAAGCAAAGTCCAAACGTACTTTATCAATTTTATCGGTCAATACCTCGAATCGAGCTTCATTCACTCGCCTCGAGGTATCGATTCTTTGTTCCATAGTACTGAATTTTTCGTTCATATCACCTCTCATTTTGAGCATTTGTTGTAACATGTTACTATTTATGTTTTCGACAAACTGTTGGAATAGAACAGACATTTCAGACCCGCCAGATGACACTCTTTCCTTTGGGTATGTCTGGTCACGATTCGGATTAGTTCGAGAAACCCCCGGTGTAACCCCACTCTTCTCATTTTCTTCGAGGTCAGATATGTTCTCCGGAGATGTCAGGCCTCGATCCTTTGGGGTGCTGTACCCGCGTTCCTCATCTGATTCGCGATGTTCGATTTCTTTTAAGATCGAAACATCCATTGGGTCGTGAGGCTGGCGAAGATTTTCAGCACATTCTTCGCAATACCTGACAATCTCCCTACTCTTGACTTTCTCTTCATTTTCTACAGTATCGTCCAAATTTACGCAAGTAAAATGAATCCATTTTAATCCTCAACCGTTACACTTCACCAACCTACGCGGGACGCGAGACCTTTTCTCTTTGTCACTTAGTGTACATTGAGTACAAGATACTTCGGATTCGTCGTGTGTGACGACAATTTTACCACCAGTTGCCATACTTCGATATACAGGTTACAAATGTACATACAATATATAAACGTTTACAAACTAACAAGGCAAAACTTATTACACAAATATTATTCATGAATTAAGGAAACTCCCATTTTACTCCCTCCCTGAGCATCTTCCAGGAGTTTAATTTTAAAATTTTGAATGTTTTATTTTCATTTCATTCCCCCTACCTATAGAGAAAAGAAAAATAGCAGAATAGCCAACGACTATACTTATTTAACTTAATTGTAAAGTCTTTCTATCATTTGGATTGCTATGGCCAATTTGACATGTGTTCGATCGCGATTTGACTATTTAACAAATAATTCAGATCCGTTACCACGGAAAACACGTTTGCATGATAATCGTCCTATGTCACGGTCGCCATTTCTGAAATAAAAAGAAATCGTGGTTGGAGAGAAATGGGGGTGTCGTCGTTAACCCTTTTTCCGAATTTTAAAACTGTTGTAAAATTTTGAATAGAATAATATAATTAAATATGAATAAAATAAATGAATATTAGGGCATTCTAACTTCAAAATGCTTGTTGTTGGGTTGACTAATTCATATGTGACTTCCGTAAAAATATCAAAACAATTTTAATGACCGTGTCAATAGCGACAACTCCCAGTCACGAACCCTCTTTTCAGATTTTAGTAGAAATAGGGAAAGGAACAGTGAAAAAGAGAAAGAATAAGGTAGGAGAGAAGAAGGAAGGAAAAGGAGAGGAAGAAGAAGATAGGAAGTTAGGGGAGAAGGAATTTCTGGATAACTCTGGGAAAACGGTAAAGAACCTTAAATAATTACTGAAAGGTAGTTTGTATTCAAAATGCTATTGCTTGGAGATCGATATTGAAGTGGTCCGGAAGAGACACATGTTTACCCATACAGCCCTTACCTGGATCCAGGCAACTACATCAGTAGGAGTTGCCCCGACCCAGCTCGGGTAACGAGAAAGTTTAGTTCTATTGTTTGTCCGTTTGTTTTGGAACGACGGTTAACCAGTATCCAGTCTGTGAACTTCAAAATCAGAGATCGATCACACATTTAAATCAGCCAGAAAAAATATATTACGTAATGCATATATTCTTCACAAAGGAAAATTCTGATATTTCTGAAGGATCGTCGTTCATTCAGGCACATCCTGTTATCTTGATTTTTCTCCCAGAGCCAATTATGATTAGTTTGGAATTTATCCTTTACCCGAATGCATTACGAAAACCATTACAGTAAACTAATGTTAATGTTACAACTTAAAATTATCACTCAGTCACACAAACATACACACGGGACAGCGTGTAGACAAGGATAAAATATTCTAAAGGAAACCATGTAACTACATTTTTCTATACATTTTATTACATTTAGAGAAAAAAGACAATATTGACTGTTAAGAACATATTTAGAACATGTTAAATTTTTTTTGACAATATACATACTAGATTGGACAGCAACGTTTGAATGACGTACAAATATATATATATATATATATATATATATATATATATATATATATATATATATATATATATATATATATATATTGTCATATTTTCCATATTGTCATATTGTCATATTTTCCATATTACGAAGGCAAAACACTGTATCTGAGCAATTCAAAGTACAAAGTGGATTTCTCTCATTGTTTAAAAGACTTAAGAAAAACAGAATAATTAATTACAGACGATATTGTATTTAAAACAAATTGTTCTTTTACACTGTATGTACGAAATCTTCAATAAATAACATTAATTTCATAGGTTATGTACAGTATAATTCAAATGAGCCGTATTGAAGGAAATTATATTAAATTTTCCATTATTTGAAACAAAATGTTTTATGCGTAGAGTATAACGAAGATTAAGAATAGTGTTAGTTAAGAGACGAGATTTAAAGCTGTTTCGTCTTGAAAAGGAGGCGTGAAAGTGCCTTTAAAAACGTGTTTATTGGAAGAGTTCGGTGTCATCTCGAAAATTCTCCGTCGACATTATGTTGGGTAACTAATACTATAATCTATATAGTACTATTATATAAAGAGTGGAAGTGATTTGCTCATCAACGCCTAGATCATACTTCTTTAGGTAAGAATATACGTTATATTTTGACAGAATATTCCCTGAGTGTACTTCACTAGCGCACAAAGAAATAAAAGAAAGTGCTTATGATTAAGCACACAATACTCGATGCTGATTGTTATATTTAGATTTGTTTTACAAATTATATGAGATTGTTTCTGTTACATAGAGAGGTAAATGTCAAGAAATACAACAGATGTTTATTATAACACTATTATATTAATTGCCACATTTTGATTTTTGAAAAATATGGGAAGATGTTTTTGTATGAAAAGGTAAATAGCAGGAAATATAACATATAACATATAACATTACAATATAGTGAATTGTATATCCACGATCTGTCTTTAATTGACATTTATCCATTTTTAGTTCGCACTATTAAAAAGAAAAAATGAGCATCACCGGCTACCAAAGTATAAGTGCCGCTAAATGTGTAATTTTCGTCAAGGGGAAGATTTAAGTTTATTTTTGTATCAGTTATAGATAATTTAAAAGGGAATTCTTGAATTTCATTTATGCACAATTATCCTTGCTGTTTACTTTGAAAATTAATACCCTATGTTAATAGAGAACAGTTTACTTTTTTAAGTATATGCTGACAACATGAAAGTATAAAGACATGACACGTAATATATTGAACCATCTCCAAATTCTATTTCTTCTCCAGCGCGAAATAATTTAACTAATCTTGTGCCCAGTGATAATGCAATATTTGTTTCGAGGGTGGTGAATGGGACTTTGAAAA
This sequence comes from Thermobia domestica, assembly GCF_964235325.1. Taxonomy (NCBI): domain Eukaryota; kingdom Metazoa; phylum Arthropoda; class Insecta; order Zygentoma; family Lepismatidae; genus Thermobia; species Thermobia domestica. The sequence goes on along the minus strand of NC_137458.1, from coordinate 193,572,685 downwards.
AAATCACTATTGCCAAAAACTGTTTAACACAATTGAGTATCATCGCATAACTTGTGAACTCGAGGTTTGTTATTTATGTCACGATCGTACATAGGGACTTGTTTGTGCGCACCCGGAAACGGCCTATTCCTTTTATCACGGAGGCAAGAGATAAGAAAGGATTTTTTGAAACATGTATTCCAAGGGAAATGAAGAGATTTTCAAAGTTTTTTTAAGTGAGTCATGGAATTAGAGAGATGAAACTCAGCATATAAACTCTTCTATAAAATAAGGTAATACGTATTTCAGCCTTTCAAAAATACCGCTTCTAACGGAAACATTTCTGTAACATTGAAACTTCTCTTCCTTTCTTCAGAGACTGTCGAATGTCAAGATTCGCTTAAGTTGGAGGTTTGGAATTCGGTACATAGTTTTTTAATTAAAAATAAAGGAACACTGCAGGTCATATTTATCATATTGAAATTTCCTTTTATTTATACATAAAATGCCGAGTGTGACAATTTAAATTTCCGGTTTTATATTTATTACACCTTATTTCTCGTGAGGAGAACGGAAACTTCTGCTATTGTATGTATAATCAGAATACGATAAAATATATATTTAATAATTAGCCTTCGGTTATTATCTAGAGACTTCGGCCAGAAACCGCCATGTTTTCTCGGCCTACGGTCTCACATCTCATACACCTGCAAGCATACCGAATTTCAGTTCTAACATTAAGTTTCATGTTTCTAACTTTCGGGATCCCCAGATATGAATGTATAATTATAATAAACTCAAAGACCGTAAAGAGGATTACGTAATATTTTATCATTTAATATGGAATATGGATTAGTGTTGAGATGGGATATATTCTTGGGACACTTAATTGATTAAAGAAAACGAGATCAACATTACAACCGGAAATGAGTAATTTCTACTTTCGTTATACTAGGGTGTTAAAGATCAAGATGAAAGTTGTCTTTGAAACGTTTAATTGATTACGAAAACAGGTTTTCGCTATCTATTACCGTTTGTGCTATATAGTGATTAACGTTAAAACAAGAAGTGATTTATTACTATAACTTCCGGCTTCACTAGAGTGTTAAGGATGAAGATGAAAGTTGTCCTTGAAACGTGTAATCGATTTTCGAAAACCAGTTAACTCTGTCTATTACCGTTTTCCTCTACAGTGATAAATGTGGAAACCGGAAATGGCTCATTTCTACTACTTCCGGTGAGCGAATTACCGCCATCAACGAACTCCCTCGAGATAATCACTCTATGTATCTATGGCAAAAAAATAATTTAAAAATTCGCATCCGTTTAAAAGTTATCGTGCGGAGTTTTCACTTTCAGAAGTTAATGTGAAAATTTATATTTATTTTTCTATACATAGTGTTATTTCCGTTTTTCCTTAATTTTTGGTGGTCTGGGCTTCATATATTTCCATATGATGAGCATACGCATCTCTGGAGCCCCGGGTTTGATTGCCGGTGGAAGCTCATGTGGTTCGGATCTCACGTAAAGTTATAGGTCTATATAGCCTCGCTGCTGAAACGCACGCTAAAGCCGACCAATAAGGACTTGTAGTACCACCTTTGTCAACAACTAAAGTGTAGCATCAGTCGAAATCCAACCAATTGTGCTACTTGTTACTACTTCAACTCTAAGTTACGATGAACAAAATCATATCGGGAAGAAATCCAAGCCCAAATCAGGGACAGACGGAAGTTTAAATAAGGCATGAATAAATATAAAAACACTGATATATCGAAAAGTATTGTTTGGAGGGGATAGGTTATTTCCTAGACTATGAATGTAGGATCGATATACGGAATGACAGTTTAATGCAAATACGAATTCAAAAACACCTTAGACTACGTGTGGTTTTAGAGAAGTAGTATTAAAGACACTAATTCAATTTCTTAATATATACTATATGAATTAAAATGCATATGATGAATTAAAATGGGTATCTTATGTTTTGAGTTTCACATTCCATCTCTAAACCCATATCAGGATTCAGTGATTCACTGATCCTTGATTGCAGTCAAGGATCAGTGACTACAAAGAAATTTGGAGTCATCGTCCTTCCTACTGATATTCCCGCAAATGTATGAGTCATACACTCGCATCTTTGAAGCTTTTCGCGAGCGGCCCAATGAATTAGAAATAAAAATATCGACAGTTCAAATGATATGCCTACGTATGTACCACACCTTTTTTGTCAGATTCTGGCAAGCTTATGTCACAAAGTCTGGATCGCTGATTTTTTTCTTCTTACAACGAATTAATACTGAAATTAAAACATAGCAAGATAATCCTATAAACGGAGAGGTCGCCTTTTCCGTTCCCACGTGCCACTGTATGAAAGTGACTTAAGAACTGTTCTACCTGGTATTTGTGTGATTGTTTAATTATAACAATGGTTTACTTTTAAGAATAGATAAGAGACACTTAAAAGTAGTGACCAAACTTCTTTAAAATTTTTTAATATGAGGGTCTGTATGCTTTATATTAGAATAACTTCTTCTATGAATAGGCGTATCAAATGGGTTTCTTTCTTCACAGCACTAGTTTGCTTCATGCGAAAATAAACAGGGGATTCAAATAATAATAATAATAATAATAATAATAATAATAATAATAATAATAATAATAATAATAATAATAATAATAATAATAATAACAATAAATAAATACACAAATAAAAACTTCTTGGTGATTCTTTTGTAATGGTCTATTTTAGGAGGTATTCTATATGACTTAGGTGTATAATTTATGTTATCAACAACTAGAGGTAAGCCTGGGGTGGCAAAGCTCCACCCAGAGCACTGTTGACCCCTACAATACTGTTTCAATACCATAGGTCGATGAAAAATCCTCAGTTATTGTAAAAGACCACAGCCGACTTTCCCGCCCCGAGCAAGATATTGTACTTACACTAATGTCAAGAATCTCAGATGTGTCAATAAAAATATATAGTCATATCTAAAAAAATATATTGTATGAAGCAAGTCATAGCAGAAAAAAGACATATTAATTTCCAGTCTTTGTTAAAAGTGGTTATGTGCAAAACTTTCAACTGTTACCATAATCATATATACACATAAATACTCTTGACGAAGAGATAAACAATTGTAAAAATACCTGCTGAAAATCTCTAAATAAAAATATTAGCAAAGTCCATATTACAAATTAAATAGTTTTTGTGTTTATCTCGAAATGTTGATTTGTCACACAACCCCTAAAATTGACGTAATGAAATTGTGACAGTAAAGTTGTGTATTCTTTAACCGACCCTCATATTCACAAGGGGAATTCTTAGAATTAACGCTTAACCAGTCGAAATTCGCAGAAGAGCGAAACCGTAGAATTTTTCTACACAGAAGGTGCCTGTTTTCTTAAGACATTTCAGCATCTCTCGCCGAACCGTATTTGGGAACGTATTTGCTCGTTCCTTCAATCACACCTACGCAGTCTGCTGTCCAAAGTATTAATATGTTCAATTACACTGGCCGACGTCAGTTTAGTTACAGAAAGGAAAACCTCTGATTCTGATTAATTGCAGGATGCTGAATTCGAAATTGATAGCCGTTTTACTACATTAGCTCGTACTTTGGCGTTATGCATTGTTGCCAATTTTGCCATTTTGTAGGGATGGCATCAGTTGTCATCGAAGTAACCGGCCTGGCAATTCTATTCGAGTAAAAGTATTAGATTTCACTCAGTTGGCGACACATAGGACCCCCTTTGTTGTTGGCATATATATATATATATATATATATATATATATATATATATATATATATATATATATATATATTAATGTGAAGCGTTTTGCACTTTTGTTGGAAATTCGATGACGGCTAGTGCGGAAAAGGTGCCATTAGTGGCACTGACCTTACTGAATTTCTTTTTCTTTTCTTTCTTTTTTTTTTTTTTTTGGATAACCCCTTATCCTGCTCCAACGGACTTAAAGTTTCTTAAGTGTTTGGTTAGGCAACACGCACAACACCAATGACAGAAAAGCTACTTGTGGTCGTATTTAGAGTTACCTGATTGCTATAATACAATTATTTTATTAAAAGAAACTTGTAGCAATGCCAGTAAATAATTTTAAAATGTTTATGAGTCAAAGTACAGCCATATTAGCTCAGTTGTTGGAATTAATGTCCAGATTTTTTTGGGGAATGCCACGTTGACGATGATTATAGACATATATACCTCTTGATATAACACGATTTGTTTTTGGCAACTGTTCGTTTGTTATGTACACCGACAGCAAATGCCATCTAGCGGCAGGCTACACAACTTCGTGGTGTCTTACTTTGGGTACGCTCTTCGAGTATCCGGACGGCTCTGTCCAGAAGATTCGCGCACCTCCCTCTCGCCTCGTTGGCTCCAGAACCTACGCCGACGTTTCTAGAATATTCTCACTCGAAGTTCGGCGGTGGTATAAATATTGCGTACTTCGGCCAACCAATAAGCAGGCCAGTTTGTTGCAGCTTAAGCTTTAACGGTTTTAGTTCGCTACTGTTTCTGTTAAGACAGAGAGTTTGTGCATTGTACCTAAAGTTGCAATCTTCTTAGTGCGATACGATCCAGAGACATTTTGTATACTTTGCTTTCCTAGTTCGGAAGCAATGGAAAGCAAGATGAAGAAAAAGCCTCATAGCAGACCAACGCGGGAAAATGTGAAACGAGGCTTATTTGGCACTCCAAATGAAATGAGTAAAGTGCAGTTACCCACTTACGCTGACGTTATGCGACATTATCATTGGTTTCGAAGTGGTTTAAGTGGTGATGAAAGTGTAACTAAATTACCAGTGACTGACATTTGTAAACTAGTTGGACATAATTGGCGTAAAACAAGCATTCCTCTGGTTTCAGAAAAGAGAGTTTTTGACATGCTGAAAACATTTTATAATAAGTGTCGCATCAAGGAAAACATTTCAGTCGACAACGACAAAAAGCAATTCTTCGTGCAGGTTTTGTTGCACACGCGGAAAAGTCTCTTTTTTATATTGCGTCTTGCAAATGTAAAACCGCCGAAGATTTCAACTGTGAGAGGGCACGCAAGATTCCAAAACGAGAATTCAAAGTTTCTTTTGGGATCAGAGAACATAACGGAAAATGAGCTTTGGTAACATTGACGTCCGAACAAACAAATCTCTGTCAAAGATGTTTTCCCATAAAGTGAGAAGATTTAAGGAGCAGACAACCAAGAAAGACGCTGGAAATGTTGAAGCAAGTCCATCAACTAGTGGGATTAGGCATAGGCACAGGTCAAAGATACCGGCGTCGTCAGGGGAATCCAACGAAGCTGTTGAATCGGGAAGCACGTCATGATCTGACTTCGAGGCGCGACCAAGAAGGAAACATAGTCTAAAGCGCATCTGTCTTCAAAATACAGCGGAGGCAGCGTTTAAAACTGGAACTTCAGACAGACAGATTGCTTTGATCGCTTCTGTCGTACTTCAGGACGCGAGACTCATAGCGCCAGAGTTCAAAAATCTTGTTGTTGACAGAGCGAAGGTACGAAGAGGAAAAGATAAACTGGGTGAGAAGATCCAGAAAGAAAAGGCTCACCTAGGCCGGGCGATTACAAGTATCTACTTCGACCGAAAAAATGATGCAACCCTTGTGCAAGAAAAAACGGCAAACTAAGAAGACGAGAGGTTACAGAAAAGCATATCACAGTTCTACCGGAGTCCGGTTCAGAATACTTGGGTCATGCCACACCTAAGTCAGATACTGGCAATGACATTGCCGAATCCATATTGAAGCTTTTAGAGAAGAACTAGTACTACGTGTCAAGTCTTGAGGCAGTCGGCAACGATGGTGAAGCCACGAACACATGATGGGATAACGGCGTGATAAGTCAGATACAAAGATCCCTAGGAAAAGAACTGCAGCATCTCATTTGCCTTCTTCATACCAACGAGTTTCAATTTCGACACTGGTTACCGAATTGGATGGTGGGACGATCGGACCCAACTCTTTTTCTGACCCCATCGGAAAGACATTAAAGGATTGTGAAGTTCACCGATCGTTTCCTTTACACCCATTCCCGCTGAATGGGTGTCTGAAATGAAAAAAAAATAACAGATGGTTTAAGCAGCGACCAGAATTATCTCTTTGAAATTTGTAAGGCTGTTGCTACAGGAATGTGTACTACAGATCTAGCAAACAGAAAACCAGGACCATTATCATATTCACGATGGCTTCCATTGGACTGTAGGATGCTTCGCCACTACATCAGTACTGATAAACCTAGTTCAAGTTTGTGTCTACTTTGCCAGTACATTGTTAAAGTATACGCTTCTGTCTGGTTTACAATATGGCGAAATCCTTCGTGCGAAATGGGCGTCATGCATCTGTTTAGCGTAGCTAAGCTATCACGTTTTCTGCCAGAAAATCTACAACATATAGTTCATCCTGTTTTACAAACAAACGGATATTACGCTCATCATGAAAACCTGCTGATAGCGATGACAGCAAATGAAAATCTACATATTCGAACGTTAGGCTGGAGAAGGATAAAAAAGTGCCGCAGCCAGAATACTCCAAGATCAAGCCGCCCACGTGACTTCATTGTTCCGAAATTAAACTTTACAGCTGAAAATTACTACGACATGATTAATTGGCCTAAATGTCTAACAGAGCAGCAAATCACACGAAACATAACAGATCAGCAGTTTGAAGAAAACATCGGCACTTCAGCCACTGTAACAGCAACATTCCCTTGCCATAGTCAAGCTGTGGAACGCACAGTGAAGCTGGTATCCGAGGCAGCGTCGAAAAAGTGCGGCCAGAACGCTAGACATATCTACGTTAGAGCCAAACTGAAGTCTAGAACAAGAATGCCCCGCTTCGAGACCAAGAAGAACTACGTGACCTAAGGTCAAATGTCAGCGTATGCCTACTGGGTGAGTGCGTGGTCGGAACTCGATGTGCAACCACCTCCCCGTGGTGAGTTCTGGGTTATTTTGCGTACAAAGCAAAATAAGCGAAGAGTTATCGTGTTAAAGTAAAATTGCTCAAATCGTCCCCAAGCAGCTACAAAGGAAGTGGAACACCATTGAAGAAAACCACATGTTTCTTTGTTACATGGGAGGGATAATTCAACAAGTCCCTCCAGTTGAGGGTGGCCTTCGAGTTGATCTGCTGAAAAAGAAAGCGATGTTGCAATTTTCACCCTCTTGCTTAATGATTCTTCACTAGTCTTCGCAGAAAGACAGGTTTATCTAGCTTTTCGATACTTTTGTTTTCGTTGCATCCTCCTCCTTCTGTCTCCTTTAGCTTGAAGGGCATAGTATTGAAACGTTAAACTGAAATATTTCATTTAATTTGAATTCAATTTGGATATGTTGTAATGAAGAGAAAAAAGAAATCAATCATTATTTTCATGATATGTGCTTATTTTACTCTTAAATATAGTATATTGTTAATATTGTGTAATTTCATAAGGATAACGCTTGTATGAACCAAACATGGTTCACTCCTTTCCTTCCCTCCCCGCACGTAAGGCATCAGTGCCGCAAAAACCCGTTGAGAAAAAAATGCAATATATCTTTGCCACCCCCAGAAATCCGTCCTTGACCGCCACTGTACGTACTATTATATTGAATTCTTTTAATGATTGTTGTGTTATAATTATTATTATTATTACATAATGTATCCATCGATTATATAAGTTTAGCCATGGCAACAAGGTATCATTTCGACACCAAACACTTGGTTTGGTTTATGGCTTACTTGGAGTGTTATTTATGAGAGCGGTTAGAGTAAATTTTCTGCTTGAGTACGAAGGAAGCCGGTTGGGGACCAATAGAACGTCTCGACTATATATCAAGAGCTATGTCTATAATCATCGTTATCGTGGCATTCCAAACAAAATCTGGACATTAATTCCAAGAACTGAGCTAATATGGCTGTACTTTCACTCATAAATATTTTAAAATTATTTACTGGCATTGCTACAAGTTTCTTTTAATAAAATAATTGTACTATAGCCATCAGATAACTCTAAATACGACCACACGTAGCTTTTGTGTCATTGGTGTTGCGCGTGTTGCCTAACCAAACACATAAAAAACTTTCAGTCTGTTGGGGCAGGGTAAGAAGTTTCCAAAAAAAATTTAAAACTTCAGTAAGGTCGGTGCCACTAATGGCACCTTTTCCGCACTAGCCGTCATCGAATTTCCAACAAAAGTGCAAAACGCTCCACCCTAATATATATAAAACAATGAATAATGGGAGGACGGGGATGATTGAAATACTTAACACTTGTGTTCCTCCCCTCCTTTGTTTGTTTGTTTCAGACCACTGAAACCGTTTTAAAAAGTAGGGTATATGTGGCAACAATGGGCGGCACAATGACGCGGGCGAAAAAAGCGCCGACTGCGCCGTTATTGCGTGGCTCAGTCTCGTTCTTATGCATTGCAGTAAGTAATCTCTCAAGTGTATAAGAATTTTGTCGGGAGAATTAACTTGGAATTTTTACGTTAGTAACTTCCGTTTTATTTTACCGTACTTTTAGAATTATTTGCGTGTGTTTTCAGTATTTTTTAGTGATTTTATGGAATAAGTGGTTGTGCTGTTGCTCTGAGTTTCGCTTTCCTGTGCAAAATGTCAAGTTCTTCCCGCAGAGGATGTAAGAACTCGCCGGACAGATTTTGTTATATCTGTGGCGTATTTATGGTTAAGTCACAGATTAGATCGATAAATGATGACGTTAGGAAAGCATATTATTTTTATTTTGGCTGCAAGATCGGTGATCAAGATAAAAGCTGGGCCCCTCATGTGTGTTGTTTGATGTGTTATGCGACTCTGACTGCCTGGCATAAAGGAACCAAATGAAGGATACCTTTTGCTTTTCCGATGATATGAAGAGAACCCCGGAATCATTATGATGATTTTTATTTCTGTATGACGAATAGAGCAGGAAGTAACAAGAAGAAACAACGTGCCATCGAATACCCAAACTTGCAATCCGCGATTAGACCAGTGCCCCATGGAGAAAATTTACCTGTACCTACTCTTCCGAAAGATTGGGAAACTATCAATATTACAGCGCCTACAGGAAGCGATGAGGACACCAACTCAATATCGGCAGATGAAGATCCGAGAGACAATTCCTTTCACGTAAAAGATGAGCCTCGCTTCATCCTACAACATGAGTTGAATGATTTACTGAGAGAGCTACAACTTTCGAAAGCGAAAGCTCAACTTTTGGGTGTTAGACTCAAAGAGTGGAATTTACTGGCTCCTGGCACTACTTACACTCACTACAGGAAAAAGAACGAGCCCTTTTCAGAATACTACAGAATGGAAGGTTCCCTTTGCGTATGCACGGACATCAATGGTCTGATGAATGAATTAGAAATTCAACATGATCCATCCGATTGGCGTATTTTCATAGATTCGTCTAAGTACAGTCTGAAAGAAGTTTTATTTCATAATGGAAATAAGCTGCCGTTTATTCTTGTGGCACACTCTGTTTCGATGAAAGAGACTTACGAGAATCTCGCACTCATATTAAATCGTATTAACTACAAAGAATATGGTTGGCAAATTTGCGGAGATTTGAAAGTTATTGCAATATTACTTCATCTGCAAGGTGGATTTACTAAGTACTGTTGTTTTTTGTGTCTTTGGGGCTCAAGAGCCACAGGAAAACATTTTTCAAAAAAAGAGTGCCCCCCCCCCAGAGAGACATTTAAGCCTGGTACCAGCAGTGTCAAGTATGAGCCTCTGATCGATCCAGCCAAGGTTCTGCTTCTACCTCTTGATATTAAGTTGGGCCTCATGAAGAATTGGACAAAGAAGGTAAAGGATTTAGGTATCATAAACAGTGTTTTCCAAAACTAAGTGATGGTAAATTAAAAGAAGGAGTTTTCACAGGACCTGATATTCGCAAACCTATCCATGACGAATTGTTTGAACAGAGTTTAAACGACAAAGAGTTTAATGTCTGGCGTGCTTTTGTTCAAGTTGTAAAAGATTTTTGGGCAATACTAAAGCTCAAAATTACGAGGCTCTGGTGCAGCAACTTCTGGTCGCATGTGAAGCTCTGGGATGTCGCATGTCTTTGAAAATCCATTTTCTGCATTCCTACCTCAACTTCTTTCCAAAAAATCTTGCAGATGTAAGCGACGAAATGGGAGAACGGTTTCATCAGGATATAAGAACGATGGAAACTCGATATCAAGGACGTTGGAACCCTGCAATGATGGGGGACTATTGCTGGTCGGTGAAGAGAGAGGACCCAACATTTCAAAGAAAAAAGTAAAGCAGATGGTGTTATTTGCAGCTCTAAACATTAGACTTTATAAATTACTCTCTGTATGTAAATACCAATAGACCTACACTAACAGAATATATATAGTTTTTTAGTGCTAATACATAAACAGAATATATAGCTTTTTTAACTGGTTTGATTCAATAAAAATTATTTTAAGAATTTTAAAAACTGAATGTCGTTCTTGACCAACTGTCGAAATGAAGTTGATTCCTTTTCGGCACGCAAACAGCTTATTTTATGCCGATACACTTCATGATAGCTCATTTTCCCTATTATGGTAAATCTGGCAACTATGCGTTACACAAAAATGCGAGCTAATGTAGTAAAATGGATATCATATTCATATTCAGGGACATAAAATTAGTCGGAATCAGTGAGTTTTGTTTCTGTAACTTTTCAAAAGTTTAAAAACGTCGGCCTGTGTTATCAGTAGTTGATTGATAGTCAGTGAATTGTCCAATGTCTATGTGTTACTTACTTAATTAATAGACATATAATTTTCGTAATGGTGTTTAACTGGCTAATATATTTAATAATAATGTGTAATTTTGTAGGAACTATATCCTAGTAACATTTATATCAATCCTCTCTGTTTGTCTGCAGAAAAGCGTTAAGGAAGAAGAGGCGGGCAGTGCAACTTAAGGACGTAATACTTCTTTAAAACTTTCTTACATTACTTCAATATGGCATATCCAAAAGTTACTCGTAAAATCCGGACGTCGTCCACTAAATCGTGGTTAACTAAACGTATTAAAATTTCTAAAAGCAACCTATTTAGATATAATAGATTACTCAAAATAAATACATCACTTCCTCAGAAGTTTCGAAATTATATTTTTAAGTACAGGAAAATATACAGAAGAATAAGTAAAACAGCTAAATTACTATCAAATAGCTCCACTATACTTAATTCTACTAATAAAACTAAAACTATGTAGAAAATCTTAAATGGTGGAACAAATAACAAAAAGAGCGACTTTGAGTATGTTAAAGTTGGGGACGAAATTATTAAAGAACCTAAGCAGATTGCAGATGTGTTCAATGATTATTTTCAAGATAGTGTGCCATTACCTAATCCCATACAAGCGAGTTATGATGACTCGATGTATAGTGTACCATTACCTAACCCCATACAAGCGAGTTACGATGACTCGATGTAAATTCCAATGCATTCACATACTTTCTTTTTAATTCCAGCGACTGTAGAGGAGTTATGGAAAATATTGAATAGGGTGTCAAATTCGGGATCTTCAGGTTTTGATGAAGTTCCAGTGACTGTTATTAAATTTTGTTTTCCTTTCATTGTAAATCATCTCTGCTATTTAGTAAACCTATCTCTTAAGAAAGGATATTTTCCATCAGTGTTAAAAATAGCAAAAGTAAATCCACTTCATAAAAGGTGCAGTATGCATGATGTAAGAAATTATCGCCCATTCTTTCCACGTTTTCAAAAATTTTTGAATATGTGATGAAGCCACGAGTCTGCAATTTTTTGAAGTCATGTAAATTACTATCACCACCACAACATAGCTTCCAAAATAAGAAAAGTGTGGAAACAGCCTTGTTTGATTACATGTCCAATATAGCTCTTGAATCAAAAAACAGTAAGTATGTTGTTGATCTATACATCGACTTATCCAAAGCTTTTGATACAATTGATCATGCTTTTCTTTTAAGCAAGTTGTATGCTTATGGTATTAGAGGAGTAGCTCACAACTGGTTTCTCTCTTATTTATCCAATAGACAACAAGCAGTACAAATATCTAAATTAGCAGCAGATGGGTTTCAAACAACTTGTTCGCCTGTATCAACTGTAATCAGAGGTGTTCCTCAAGGTTCTATTTTGGGTCCTATTCTCTTCCTGATTCATATAAATGACTTGTTAGAATATATATATTCTATATGCTAATGACATCAGTACGATAATATCAGGAAAATCAATAGAAGAAGTTGAGAGGGAATCTGACATTTTTACGGACAAATTAGTAAAATGGTTAACACCGAATAGGTTAATTATAAATCATGATAAATCGATTCTCTTCCATTTTCATTTTCCAGGAAAACCGCGTATATTACCTAGAATAAAAATATCTTCTAACTTATTCCGATATTCTTGCATGCCAAAGCTTTTATGTATAATCATAAGTGACGATCTTTCATGGCCTGCTCATATCTCCTCTTTCAACAAGAAACTAAGTAGCGTGTGTTTTGCCTTATACAAACTTCAAGATACTGTGTCGCGAGAAGCACTTCTTAGTTTTACTACGCCAAGTTTAATTCACTAATCAACTTCGGCATAATACACTGGGGATCTACTGAAAATAGTTTAAGCACTTTCCGATTGCAAAAGAAAGCGATTAGAATTTTTTTGTATTACCCACAAAATCGACATGTAAAAAGGTTTTCATAGAAGCAAAAATTTTAACACTCCCCAGCTTATACATCTATAAATATATTCTTTTTACTGTGAGAAACATGCGTCTTTTTATCTTTAACAAAAATGTTCATTGTCATAATACAAGGCAAGGTAGTGACATATTTATAATGTATAAAAAATATGCAATATAAGCAAAACCATGTACATGAATTTTGTCAGATTGTATAATAAACTTCCTCTGTACTTGAAAAATATGACCAATGTTTCCATTCTTGGTAAGACGTTATATAATCTACTCGCTGAAAAGTGGTATTAGACCATCAAAGAATATCAAAATGATTCATTAAGTGAAGAGTTGGTAACAGATACTCCTAAGTACATGCCTGGTGTAGCACAAACAGTTACCTAATTACGATGTAAATTGTCATGTTTTTATACTTAATATATATTATTATGTGGTTTTGTATTTTAGAAAGATGTATGATGTATACCTCTGGTACTTGACAATATTGTATGTTTTTTCTGACAACTGTAATCCTTATATAGCATTCCTCATGCTTTGTAAGCTAATGAAGCATGCAAATAAATGAAATGAAATCAACAAGTCCTCCGGACGCATAAGCCACTAGTTACTACATATTTAATATGATTAGTGATGTGAGGTGGAAAATTTTCCGCTATATTTTTCCGGAAAACTTTCCGTTCTAAAAAAAATATCAGTAATCAAGTAACAATTCCTCAGCAATCATAAAATTGGTTGAATTCATGTATTGACATGTTAAAAAGTGAAAGATCGTTTAAAGAATCTGAAAATTTTCATGGCTCAGACAATTTTCAGTACTATGTAAGAAACAAGTGAAACAATTTTTCATGAATCGAAATATTTTCTGTCTTATATGGAAAAATTGAAAAACTTTTTATGAGTTCGAAAATTCTCATCATTTTGAAGCAAAAAGTAAATCAACTTTTTAAGAATCGGAAAGTTTTATTGCTCTGTAGAAACAAATTAAAGGAATTTTCATAGATCGGAAAATTTTCATCACTATGTAGAAACAAGTGGAAAAAACTTTTCATAGTCCGGCAATTTTGGATATTATGTATAGTGGTGTTAGGTGGAAAATTTTCCACTATATTTAACTGCACATAGAGCTACAAATTTGAATTTCTGTAGAGGAAGGTTAGTCAGCAACAAATTATAATTTTCCAATTAGCTTTCGGGAACCAGAAATTTTCTAATATTTCAAGTTGGGAAGTAAAATTTTACACAGTCTTTCTCTCTCTCTCTCTTCGTCTGTGAGCTCCTTCTTTGCTAAGCGGTTAGCATACGCGCCTTTGGGATGGAAGACCTGGCTTCGATTCCGAGTGGGGGCTCATGTAGTTCAGATTCCACGTTAATCAGTTGGTCCCGTCTTAAATAGTCTTGCTGCTGAAAGGTACGTTAAACTCAAAATCAACTCAATTCAACTCTCCTCTCTCTTTCTCTCTCTCTTTTTGTCTCTCTCTCTCTCTCTGTGTGTGTGTATGCAAAGTGCAGGGAACATACATCGAGTTCCTAGAGTACCAATATCCCATTCTATTATTTAAAATTTCAATTTATTAAAAGTCGAATATTTTCCGATTCATAAAAACATACTCCACTTATTCCTACATTGTTGTTTATCCGTAAAATTTATTGATAATAAATATTGTCTTAAGTTTCATGAAGTGAAAATCTAATGATTCTTCATTTCAAGAATGTTTCAAGAACTTCAATGCGTTCTTTCCTCAGAATCCACCTTTGATCTTACAATATTAGACTTCGACAGTTTAATAAGACGGTTTTTTCATAGCTTTACTACTTTTATAGATTTACATACTGAAAGATTTACAAGTAAGTAGATATAATATAAAGTGCGTACTGTAAATTTTTGACTACCCAAAATTCGAGTTTAAGTAACTCATGAAAGCAAATACTGACCATTTTCTAGAAATAAATATTTATTTATTTATACATTCATTCAGAAGAGAAAGTGAAATTTAACTAATAAGAAAGCTGATTTGTGTAGCTGCACTATTAGCGCTGCGTTCTAAAAGCAACAAGGAATTTCATTTTAATTTGCAAAATAAAAAACATATTTCTCTTATTTTGTATATATATATAAATGTACTTGTTCTATCGAATCGTCATTATTTCTAATACATTTTTATACATAATAATGGTAGTTTTACAATACAAATATCTGCTCTAAGATGTTGATTATACAAAATTCCACTATTGAAATTATGATTTACGAGTGTTAAACACAATAAAATATTTTTTTCTTATTTTCTGTTACAAAAATAATCTTCATAAGGAACTTTTATGTAGTTATTTCATTACATAGGCAAGCCTACATGTGAAGATATAGTGGAATTTTCTGTTTCTGAAATTGATAAATTCACAAAGGTTTCTTTTCAATTTCTTGTTACATTTTAAGTATTGGAATGAGATATTTGTTCTCTACGAACTCGATGTATGTTCCCTACACTTTACACACACACACACACACAGAGAGAGAGAGAGAGAGAGAGAGAGAGAGAGAGAGAGAGAGAGAAAGAAAGAAACACTGTGTAAAATTTTACTTCCCAACTTGAAATATTAGAAAATTTTTTGGTTTCTGAAAGCTAATTGGAAAATGACAATTTGTTGCTGTCTAACTTTCCTCCATAGGAATTGAATTTTATAACTGAATGTGCAGTTAAATATAGTGGAAAATTTTCTTCCTTCCTAACATCACTGTACATAATGTCCAAAATTGTCCGGATTATGAAAAGTTTTTTCAATTATTTCTACATCGTGATGAAAATTTTCCGATCTATGAAAATTCCTTTCACTTGTTTCTACAGAGCAATAAAACTTTCCGATTCACAAAAAGTTGTTTTACTTTTTGCTTCAAAATGATGAAAATTTTCGGGTTCATAAAAAGTTCTTCAAATTTTCCATACAAGACAGAAATATTTCGAATCATGAAAATTTGTTTAACTTGTTCCTACATAGTACTGAAAATTGTCTGAGCCATGAAAATTTTCAGATTCTTTCAACGATCTTTCACTTTTTAACATTTCTATACAGGATTTCAATCAATTTTATGAATACTGAGGAACTGTTACTTGATCATTGATATTTGTTAAGAACGGAAAATTTCCAGGAAAAATATAGAAGAAAATTTTCCACCTCAAATCACGTCTAAAAAACGATGTAGGAATAAGTGGAGTGTTTTTGTAAATCGGAAAATTTTCCGTTTCAAAATTTTCCGGAAAATTTTCATCACTGTACAGGACAGACAATTTTTCGATTCATGAAAAATTGTTTAACTTGTTCCTTCATAGTACTGAAAATTGTCTGAGCCATGGAAATTTTCAGATTCTTTCAACGATCTTTCACTTTTTAACATTTCTATACATGATTTCAATCAATTTTATGAATACTGAGGAACTGTTACTTGATCACTGATATTTGTTAAGAATGGAAAATTTCCCGAAAAAATTTTGAAAATTTTCCACCTCACATCACAGGTAAACAATGATGTTGGAATAAGTGGAGTATGTTTTCATGAATCCGAAAAATTTTCCGTTTCAAAATTTTCCGGAAAATTTTCATCACTGAATATGATTGTGTACTCTCAAAACTATGGGAAAGTGATAACCTATCCAAAGTGTGTAAATAGCACTACGGAGAAGAAATTTGAGGTTTTGCACCATGGAACGATAAATGGATTATTTCTGCATTTTCGCATCATCGGTTTTATTTCGTTTTGCTTACGCGACGCAAATAGCGTAACGCGACTGTCTAAGCGCGACCGTACTTCGTTCGGACATGGAGTAGGGAATGAAATACCCACATAATATATTGTTATTGCTTAAAATTTAAGTGTTGTCTGTGAATGTGAAATATTAATAATAAATCGATGTCTTTCATATCATCTTAAAATATTTTTTAAAATCAAGAGCAGTGTAATATTAATTCTCTAATTTACATGCGTAGTGCCATTAATAAATGTCGTAAGCGTTTTGTTCTTTATTTGTTATTATAATGTGTTTGTAATGTGTTGTGAGCAAAAACAATACAGGTAAGGATTCGAAATGTTTGTGACGATTACATGTTAATTTGTAGGCTGTGACGATAATGGAATACGATACAACACCACGCTTATCTCTTAGACAACCAGTGCGTGTTCAGGTTATTATTATTATTATTATTATTATTATTATTATTATTTTGTAGATTTCCCCCTTTTTGCTGGATGAGACATGTGTATTACCCGAACCAATGGTATTGGGATGATTTGTTATTGAAACTTGAAATCCAGTCGCAAGCGTACCGGGTAATCTCGTGCGCGACGGTGGATACTTGGAGAAAAACCCTAGTCTATTTAAATAACTTGACACCGAACCCCGATATCGTCATAGAATGGCGTCCCTTCCCATGGACCTTTGTTTCGTTGAGAGAAGGTGAAGTGTTGTATTGTATTAGTGTATATTCGATACCATAATTTAGTGTATATTATACTAGCAGCGTTCACCCCGCTTCGCTGCGGTCACCCCGGAACGCAATAAACTTTGTTACTTAGATAATTTTTACTTTTTCGCTTTCAAGTGATATGATAAAAACCATAGAAGATTGCAGTAAATGTTAACATTATATCGCCTGTCATTTATGTTAACCCGCCCCGCTTCGCTGCGGTCACCCCCGAACGCAATAAACTTTGTTACTTAGATAATTTTTACTTTTTCGCTTTCAAGTGATATGATAAAAACCATTATAACGCCTGTCATGTATGTTAACCCGCCGAGTGACACGGTCATGCGGGTTGCATATAAATACGTTTATTTTTATACCTATGATGAACTAACAAAGGATTTTTTGTACGTATGGACACCTGATTGGTCAATTATCTCAAGACACTGGTAATTGAAAATTAAAGTGATATGATAAAAACCATCTAGGGTCCAAATCCTAACAACCCCCCAAAAATGAAAGAAATCGGTTCAGCCGTATTAGCGTGATGAGCGGACAAAGGATTTTGTGCGTTCTCTTTTATATATATAGATGTGTGTGTGATTTAAGTTTACTGTTGCAGATGCAAATAAATTAGAAACACTGGTTGAAGAGGTGAAAAAGTTATCTGTAGAACTGAATGAAACTAACCAATTTATGTAAAACAATCACGTTGAGTTAGTAGAACAAGTTGATTTTTGAAAACAGAACTAGCTGGATTAAGTGAAAAACACGATGCGTCAATTCAACAGATTACGAACGGTACTCAAGGAATACAAACAGAATTCAATGCTTTTAAATTAGAAATTAAAACCGAAATTGAAAATGTGAGAAGAGAACTTAGGGAATTCAAAATAGAAGTAGATGATCGATTTAGTGAAACAAAAGTTCAAACCTGCGATCAGCTGACAGAAACGCGGGATGGGTTGTCACTAGCCATGAATTGAAACAAATTGAAACCCGAAATGGTAGTTCTCTAACACAGCGTTTCCCAACCTTTTTCAACTTGCGGCACACTACAGGTGTAACTTGAATTCTCGCGGCACACTCATATATTATTATTATTATTATTATTATTATTATTATTATTATTATTATTATTATTATTATTATAATATTATTTGTAAATATAAAATACCATGGTAATTTTTTTCTGTGATTACTGATATTCTTTTCACAGAGAAGAAAGCTGGATCGCTTGTTTTCCTCCGTGGTAAACCATTATGCTTATTTTTCATTCTAATTTAAAAATAGAAAACAATTACTATGAAGTATAGCCCTCAGGTTTTTAAAAATACGCTTTCTTTTTCGAAAACTGTATCCAAACTTTCATTAAGAAGGAAGATCATTAAAGAACAAAGAAACAAATCTGTTGTACTTTTAAAACACAAATCTAGGTCATTTGTATCCATGTTTGTTTTGTCGAAAGGATTGAATGATATTTCAAAATTTCAAGTTACGAAATAATCTGCAACAATAAAAATGTACAGAATATTAACAGAATATGAAACTTAAAATTGTAGATTCATAGTAATTTGAAACACAGATATACATTTTTCCTCATAAATATAATGTGAGACTCAATGTCTTGCAATTTGGTTGTAATAGAATTAGTCTAATAATTTTGTTTCGATTTCCTCGCGGCACACCAGCGGCCCATTCGCGGCACACCAGTGTGCCGCGGCACACCGGTTGGGAAACGCTGCTCTAACACAAGTAAAGCATGACTTTCAACAAATTTTTGAAATGCATGATCGTAGCATTATAGATCTAGAAAAGAAGATATGTTATAATTAAAGCATGCTAGCAGATATTGAAAGTAGGATTAAAACCCACCAAGCACAGGTGATTGAGTGCATGCAAAAGGTAGCATTGAATGAAAGTAGCGTAAATAATAGTGGCATGGAAATTGACCGCATTTATATCGTTTCCTGAATTGGTTGTTCGGGTCTTCTGTAGGCATTGCTCGTTTTCAAGCCACACAGGTGTCATCTTGCGCCATGTAAGCTATTTTGGTGGACAAACATCGTGTGCGTGGGATTTCTCAGGTTTTTAAGGTTCCTTCCTACTTTCTTCATTCCACCATTTCAGTCATTTTTTATCATTACCGTCTCCCTTAGCCTTGGTGCATAACTGTTGAACGTTAAACTAGATACTTCATTTCATTTCAAAGCATACTAGTGCTGTTCTTCTTCCAAAACTGAAGAGAAATGTAGTATTGAACATCGGTAATTCCGTACACCATAGGTGCTGACTACATGGGTATGGCCTTGGCTCCGAGACTCAAGCATCCGTTGGAAATTTTTAATGTGTGCTCAAAAAAATTAATATCAAAATAACATTTTTATGACATTGACAAAAACTTAGTGCATCTGACCGCAAGTTTGATTTCATGGGCGGATGCTTATGCGTTGAATAATTGTTTATCAATGTAACTTTTAGCCTCCTTAGGTATACGGCTCATCGAGGACTGAGCGATATAACATTATACTACAACAGTAAATCTATATTATAAAATTGAAAGTGACTATCTATGTTCGTGACTCCTAATCTCTTGAACCACCCGCTCGAGTTCGATCAAATTTTCAATATAGATCAGTTTTGGGCCAGGAATGTTATTTGTCAGTTCACTTTGAAGAAGCAACGTATGGGAGGAGGAGGGGAGGTATACAAAAATCAAAATAAATAAAAATAAAAGTGACTAAGTTTGTGATTTAATAATTCTTGAACCACCAGACCGATCTTAATCCAATTTTTAACATGTATGAGTATGAGGTTCGGAACTGGAAAGTCTCTTATAGTTTCATTTTGATGGTAGAACCTAGGGTTGGAGGAGGGGAGTGGGAGGTATATATATAAATAAATAAAACTTAATAACTCTTGATACACCCGACCGATCTCGATCAAATTTTCAACATAGATGAAGCTCAGGCCTGGCACGATTTTTATCATTTTACTTTGACAGTGCAACATAGGGGATGGGGAGGAGCGAGATATATGTAAAAAGTAAAAGTATAAGTGACTGTCTTTGTGATTTCATACTCTTGAACCAGCCAATCGATATTAATGAAATTTTCAACATAGATGAGGTTCGGACTTGGGCCGCTTATGCAGAGTCGTTTTGACATATGATTAGCATCATATACTAAAGGCCTGACTACCACAGGAAACACGCTAGTTAAACTCTTTAGTATGGCGCTAATGATGCGTCAGAACGACTCTGCATAAGGCTCGGGGTGTTTTGTATCATATCACTTTGATGGTAGAACTAAGGGGAGGAGGAGGGAAGGGGAAGTGCACAAAAATATATAAAACTTAATAACTCTTGAACCACTCAACCGATCTCGATCACATTTTCAACATAGATGAGGTTCGAACCTGAGATGGTTTCTGTCATATCACTTTGACGGTGGAGCTTAGGGGACGGGGAGAGGAGAGATATTTAAAAATGATCGAAAATGACCGATATTAGAGTGGAGTCTATAGTTTTTGCGGTCGCTGAAATAAACAGTGACACTTCCAATGCTGTTTAAATCCAAATTTAGCCCCGTAGCTTGGCGGTGGGAGAGGAGATATCTAAAAGTGATCGAAAATTAATATTAGTGTCGAATTCATAGTTTTTGGGGTCACTAAAGTGAACAGTGTTACTTCCGATCCCGTTTAAATGCAAATTCAGCACCGCAACTTGGGAAGGTGGAAGAAGGAGATATATAAAAATTATCGAAAATGACTATTATCAATGTCAAACTCATGGTTTTCGAGGTCATTGAGATAAACACTGACAGTTCCGATGCCGTGCCCTGCAACATGGGGGAGGAGGAGATATATAAATTTATTGAAAATGACCTATATTAGTGCCGAATCCATAGTATTCGGTGTCTCTAAGATGAACAGTGATGTTTCTGATGCCGTTTAAACCCAAATTCAGTCCCGCAACTTGGGGAGAAGGAGGGGAGAGAAATATAAAAATAATCGAAAATGAACGATATCAGAAAGCGCTTTAGTAATAATAAAAATTGACTGATTAACGAGACATATACTTTTAAAAAAAATAACCCAACGAAGTGGATAATTGATGCTAGTAATCCATATTCACAAGTGAGACTGATTTTGTACAATTATTTTAAATAACTTGTAGTTTAATGTCTTTATTTTGTATTTCTAATATAGGTCAAAAGTATTTATACAAATTGAGTTGATAGAAAAGACATAGACAGATGAGTTGTTTTCAGTTTTCACTCAAATTGTTCTAAAATATTAAGTTTCGATTATAATAATTATTGTATTTTTTTCTCTTTTTCGGTCGATACGCTAAACATATCATCATCATAATCATCAAAGCTATTCTGCCATTATTTATTGGCAGGTTGCTTGCTGCAACTGGGAAACCTTGATGCATGGTAGAGACCTGCACGGGCCGGGCCTGGCCCGAGGCCCGAAGCCCGGCCCGGCCCGCGGGCCGGGCTTGGGCGGGCCGACACTGATTTCTCTTCACGTCGGGCCGGGCTGGGGCCGATCAATTGCAATTCTTTAATAATTATTGACTCTCGTTAAACGATAATTGGCATAAAACCAAATGTTGAAGAAGTGTGTCCGTGAAAAATGTTACAAAGAATACAATAGCTATTTCCAGTTTGTGTTGCTCCACTTTCACTATAGATGATTGCAGGCATTATGCGGTAAATTGAGCTCTGACCTTGACCTTCACTGAACTCAAAATATAACAAGAAGGGGTGGGAATGTTTTGCCTGTCGCTAAACAATATTGCCATCTTCACTTTATGCTAAAAGTCAATTAAGTTAGATTTTTGTTACAGGGAGTGGAGTTTTTGTTCTCTCGATGACAGGCAAAGTTCTAGGAGGCAATGGTACCAGGTTGCAAGCGTCAGGTTGTAAACCAGAGTTTAGTAAATGTTTCTGAGGTTAGGTCAAATTTAGTACTAAATTTTGAGAAAGATTGGGGCTCGAGCTAATATTTAAAAAAAAAATTATCGGGCCGGGGTCGGGCCAAAAACTTTCGGGCCTAGGTACGTTCGGGCTGGATTGGGCTCGGGCCGAAAAATTCGGCCCGTGCAGGTCTCTAATGCACGGTGGTCCTCAACTAGTATCTTCGTCTTAATGTAGCAATTTTCTGTTTTAATACCTTCCTTCAACTACAATTTCCTTTGGTCTCTCTCTCTCTTTCCTTTCACCATACCCTCTAGCACGTCCTCCACAACCAATATCCCAACCAGTTCCTCTTTCTCCTCTTATCAATATCTATTTTTTTCTTTTTTCCCTTACTGCTCTTCTAATTGATTTTCCCTTCCTACAGAGCTAATTCTCTGTTTTTTTTCTCCATGCCCAGGTTTCGAAAGTCTGCAATTTTTTCCATCGCTTTTGCGTAATGTCCATGTTTCTGCCCCATTGGAATCAGTAAAACAAAATATCAATATTTAATTTATTAGTTTGTTTAATACAAAGATTAGCTAATCGTGGTTGAAAAGAAAAATCTGACGCCTTTAGAGTGTAAAAATAATTTTGCAGTTCATGGTATTTCAATAATCTGTATCTTTTTTTCTTTCATTTGTCTCAGGAGTAGCCTCCCCAGTTTTGGAATCAGTGGAGTGTTGGATCTGTTTAAAAAATATAAAAATATTACGAAACGTTTTGATTTATCTTATAAGTAGCGAAGCGTGGGCATCCGATAAAAAGATAAAGGTCATCACTTATGTTGTACACTATTATCATACTTACACGAAGATAAACTATGTTACATTTAGAAACATACATTGTATTTCCGTTTCTATTGGAGCATTGTAGAATTTATTATCTCTTATGTCCATCTCTTATATATGAAAAACATAAGATTTCCTAAAAGCATAAGATTTGCAGACGACATGGCGCTTGTTGCAGAATTTGAAAAGAAAACCAATAAAATGTTAGAAAAAATGAGAAAGGGCTTTGAAGAATATGGGATGAAAATAAATGTTAGAAAGACAAAAGCCATGGTGATTGGAACGAAGGGGTCGGTGTCAAATATAAAAGTAGGAGGGGAGAAAATAGAACAAGTGAATAGTTTTAGATATCTGGGTAGTATTCTTAGTAATAGCATGAAGTGCGAACGTGAAATAAAAGCAAGGATAGGAATGGCGAAAGAAGCCTTTAGGATGAAGAAAAATGTTTTGTGGGACCTTGAATAAAGAGTTGAGAAAAAGACTCATAAAATGCTTCGTGTGCAGTGTTGTACTGTATTGCGGCCCATACACGTAAACACATGCCTGAAGAAACGGCCCGACTTGTATGAAAAATGATAAAACCAAGGCAAGTTGATCGTGTATGGCCTCGTTCATTCATGTTGAAAGTTTTCAAAATCTTCTGAAAACATGCTTAATGTTTTTGCCGTTCTGCATGCATGTTTACCGTGTATGGGCTCGTTCATGCAAGGTGGCTGTTTTATATTTAGGTCCGCCAATCACGACAGCGGAAGAAATCACGTGACTCTCTCCTCCGTCGCATGTCAAGGTCGTTCAAGATGGGTGATCGTTATTCCTGGAGCATCAAAACATAGAGTGTGTGTGTGTGTGTGTGTGTGTGTGTGTGTGTGTGAGAGAGAGAGAGAGAGAGAGAGATGCGTTACATGACAAGGGATTCTGTGCATGCATTTATTCAGGTATACAAAGAAGTACCATGTCTTTGGAAGGTAAAATAAAAATTTTAAAAAACTGCTGTGTGGGGAATGACGTAAAGAATTCTACATTTGAAAATCTAGAAAAGCTGAGAGAATTTCAACCTCACTCAGGGGCGTCGTTAAGGGGGGTAAAGGGGGGGAGCCTCCCCCCCAAAGTTAACAATCGCTTGACAAGTTGGCAAATTAAAATACATAGTTGGCAATTTGAAGAATGTCGTTTTGTTCAATTGATTTATTCGGTTTAATATTTTCTTAGGTATCCAGTTGCTGCAAATTATTATCAGTTCTCTTGGCAGTTTTGTGTAGTTTCCAATCTTGAAATAAATTGATATATTCGTTTAAAGTTTCTTCACTTGTTGCAAGTGATTACACTTCACTTTTGTTCATCTGATATTCGTAAACATTTTAAAGAATCTTTAATGAAAATCGGGAATTGTACCACTGAAAAAAGCAGAATAGAGTTGGCATGCAAAGACAGACAGAAGAGGCGTTTCGGTGGCAAGTAGAGAATTGACGCAAAAGCATTTGATACAAGAGCGTATACAAGGCAACTGGAAGAATTGATATTAATAAAACAAGAACAAGGCAGTGACTGGTTAGTATTAAGCCTGCCATTCGTCCCGTATAAAACGGGACAGTCCCGATTTTGGGCCCGAGAATACCGCGTCCCAAATTTAGTCGGGACAGGCAAATGTCCCATATTTTAATTCCATCCCATTTCTCCTATCAATATAAGCTTATTCGAAAAGTAATGAAGTGGCTGAGCGAGCGAAATTTGCAACAATGCTTTTTCCATTGTACCTGGTGGAAACTCGGACACTCTCCAACATAAAAAAAAAAAAAAAGGTACGATAGCTTTGAGTGTTTCTACATGTAGAAGCACAGGAAAGATGAGTGACTTTTTCTTCAGAGAGACATTAAATAAAGTACCGTAACAAGAATTATAATATTTTTTAGAGGTTATGGGCACAGAATTGTGCTTGGTCCAGGGCTTAGAAATATGTAAATCTGGTCTTGACAATTATACACGACACAAGGAGAAAAATCAACTTTTCAACAGATTAAACTGACAAACTAATTTTGGCAAATACTACCATGTAAATAAATATTGCTAAACGCGCGAAGAATATTGAATGTAGATTGTATCACTGATTAGAACCGTTTGCATATTGTTTTTCTGTAAAGCATTCTTATAAGACATTATCTTAAGTTTTTAAGGCATTTTTTTTTTATTGTAGTTGGATTGTAAAAATCTTCAGTCCGTAAAGTTAATTGCAGGGAACGACGAGAGAAAAGTAGCTGCAGCTTAGGGAACTTCCGCCTATTATATTGTTGAAAAAATAAATGTTGGCTAGGCTAAAGGAGATGGTGATGATGAGAAATGAATGAAATGGTGCAATGAAGAAAGTGGGAGGAAACGGGAGAACCCTGAGAAAACCCACGCACACGGTGTTTTTCCACTACAAAGCTCACTTGAAGCAAGCTGGGATCGAACCAAGGACCCCATGCACCAGAAGTGAACGCTATAGCACTGAGCCATCGCGGCCTATTATACTGTTATTCATAACCAGAGTTACAGTTTATTGGATTTTGTTGGAAAGTTTGGGGGGAAGGGGATCTAAGATGTCCCGTATTCCCATGAAGAAAACATGGCAGGTTTATTAGTATAAACCTTTTACTATGTATATTATGTGAATTTGACAAATTTAAGAGTTTTTTTCTAATAGTAAAGTGTCAAAGGGAAGTAGATTTTGATACCAGAGTGAATATACTTTGTATTGTGTAACCGTGTATGCTTTGTGTGTGAATAAACCTTTCGCTTTGAAACAAAAGGTGATCAGATTAATATAGAGGACAAGAATAGCTTATTTCAGTTCTGTTTTGCAGTAAGACTTTCTATTTACAGGGCTTTTCGAGTAGGGAGAACTGAAGAAAAGTGTGTTTTGGGAATGCTATCATCAGTGCCTTGCATAATGGGGGGCGATAGATCCGGGCTCCGAAGAAAGGGGGCGCAAAATTGGGGAGAAAAATGAAAAAAGAGAATGAAAGAAAAAGAGAGACAGGAAAGATTACTTGGAATACTACTAGTATGTACTTAAATCCTCTTTCTGCTTTAGGAAATGTCCTATAATGTTACTCATGTTAGGAAAATATATGTGCACATACATATAAAATGGAAGGAAAAAAGTAATAAAATGTGTTCAAAATCAAGGAAAAGCAAGGTTTATTTATGAAAATTTTCTTGCGCTTCGCGCCAACCATGGTTGCGGTTCGCGGATGATCTGTTGTCCTAACTCACGCCGTCGTATACTCTCGCCCCGGCCGCTGATTTTCCATGCCACGGCACAGGGGGGCACAGTAGGTTTATGGAAATGTTGTTCGATGGACGAAAGCTACAATGGATGAGTCAAATCGTTCTGTCTCTTCCGCTATGAACCTAAGTGCATAATTCCAAAAGTCACATTTTGGGGGGCCAAACAATACGTCTGCTGGGTGAAAGCATAAACCGGTGTGTGTTTCACTTCATTTTCATACAAATATGTTGCCTTTCCTACTTTATATTTAATCACGTAGTTGGTTCTTTCGGAAAGTAAAACAAAAATTGCAATTCTTCCTCTCTTTATAGTATTTATAAGTCAAAGTATTACGTAATCATTGTATGTTACTTATGTAGCTCATGGGGGAGCAGGCGAGGCACGTGCCCCGGGCTTGTGGTTGGAGGGGCGCCTAAAAGGGAGGTTATATATTAGTATTTTTCTTGCCGGTATTTAATAATTTTCATCAGAGTGCGAGATTATGAAATCGAAGTGGGAGGAGACTGGAGGACAGAAGAGAAAAAACTCTCCGCATTTCTGGTGAGGACTGACTGGCGCAGACTACCAAAACTAGCCATAAGTTGTCAAATTAACAGTTGTGCATCGTGGGAGATGATAGTGATTCTGAGTTGAGGTGTGAAATTTTACTCGAAACCGGGTACTGTTCGTATTCGTATCTCAGATGGGGCACGGAATGGGGCGAATATGAAAATAAGGTTGCTGTGAAGTTTTCCGCAGGGTTGGTAAAAGTGAGACTAAGATTTTCGAAACACTTGATATATATATCAAGACTTGGCAATTTCAAGTTTCATCCCCCCCAATCTTGTAATGCTCGCTACGCCACTGACCTCACTCCACACTTGATAGTTGTTAAAAGGAGAATAAATACGTTGCGCTCCAACTACAGAAGAGAGCACATCAAAGTGAGAAAAAGGAGATTAAGAGGTTCTGCCGCTCATGAAATTTACATGCCAAAGTTATGGTACTACAGGGGTGTAGCCAGCAGGCTTATCTAGGGGGGTCATTTTTGAGGAGAGACAGCTACAATGTACAAAACCCCAAAAAATGTGTTACAGCTAGAGATTTTGAGGGCTGAAAAAACGGATTTTTTTTGTTTCCGTCCGAAAATCTAAACACACTGTTTTTTTTTTAAGTTTTTTTCTTCAAAAATATTATGTACCAGGTAGTTTTTATTATACTTAACCAAGAACTACTGCCCCGAAGCAAACGTTATACCTTTGTGTAAAACTATTTCAATCCAAGTCCTTGTACACAGAACCTATCTACATAAGACTGATTTTTTTAAATTTCATTTAATTTCTTTAAAATTTCCTGACAAAAATATTTATTTATTATTCGTGACTAAAAAACATTATAATTATTTTATTAACAGCTATATATCACTTCCTGTTTTACACCAAGTGGAAAAAAAAAGCGAATAAAATTCAAACTGAAAAACTGAATTAAGACGTTGTTTTTCACCATATTTTCCAACTGATAAAAAAATGTGTTTTTTAAAACACTCAGTTTACGGCGATAGTTTTGTAGCAATATTTATAGTACCTTGTTGAAACGTTTGTCTTCAAACTGTCAAATATAAAACAGGGGCGGATCCAGGACGGACTTCTGGGGGTCGGTGGGTTATAATACTGCTACTTAGAGCTACCTTTAAGAGCTTCAAACTCTGGGATGGGTTTTATTTATATATAAAATAAGAAATCTCCATCTTCTGGGGGTTATCGCCCCTCTGGATCAGCCTCTTATATAAAATCACAGTAAATCGTGTAATCTGCTGTTACAAATAAGTGTATATATATATATATATATATATATATATATATATATATATATATATATATATATATATATATATATATATATATATATTTCGAAGTCCATTTGTTTGTTATGAGTTTATATTGACACAAATCTAAAGAAAAATTAGGCAAAATATTATAATTTGTGTGGAATAATTTAGTTCCATTATCTAAACCATTTCCATCCAATTTGGACATGTTGGCGTGGGAAACCCGGGTTCGATTCCCAGTGGGAACTAATGTGGTTCGGATTCCACGTTAATCAGTAGGTCCACGTCTCATATAGCCTCGCTGCTGAAAAGGGCGTTAAACTCAAAATCAACTCAACCAATTTGGAAGTGATCCGCACAGGAGCACTAGATCAATCGATTGTAGTAGATGTGGTAGCAACCTGTGCATTTGGTCATTCCTTACACAGAAGATACACCATATTATTTTTCAATCGGTAAGTAATTTAACGTAAATTATTAACTATATGTAAACTTTGTTATATTTAAATGGCTGGAGCAATATAATTTTACGATGATGTTCTAAAAACTGGTCGTTTAGGGGGTCCAGGAAATCATTTGGGGGGACTGGCCCCGACGCCCTCCTCCCCATGGCTACACCCCTGTGATATTACGATTAACTTTAATTTTTATCGGATTAGGAAGAAACACGTGTAAGCAAAAGCAACCTAGATGAAAACAGCAGTGATGAAGAGCCTGATGAGTCATCTCCACAGATAATTAAAATAAAATATTATTGCAACTAGTTTTATTTTCACACTTATTCCTGTGTACTGGCATGTAGAATTAAGAGACCTCGATGGTCACTACTAGTTGGTAGCAATCATATTGTCTTACCATTCGACTCTTCACGGTCTCCGTCCTCCACATTTCTCAAACAACTTCTAGTAAGTTGAACAGCACGTTGGTGCGTGTGTGGGCAAAAAATTCTTCCAACATACATGATGAGACAAATCTTTCATGAATGTTGGTCATGCAAGTGTGTACATGTATGGGCCGCTTATGGGGCAGAAACGTGGACATTACGTAAAGGCGATGAAAATCGACTGCAAGCATTCGAAATGTGGGTGTGGAGAAGAATGGAAAGAATTAGTTGGGTCGAGCGGAAAACGAATGAGAGAGTGTTAGAAATGGTGGGTGAGAAAAGAACACTTTTAGATATTATTAGGAAGAGGAAGAGAAACTGGTTGGGACATTGCCTAAGAAGAGATTGAATTATGAGGGACGTCCTAGAGGGTATGGTGGCGGGAAAGAGAGGGAGGGGGCGAAGGAGACTACAATTAATGGATGATATAAAAACAGAAAGATCATACGCGAAGACGAATAAGTTAGCGGAGGACCGTGGAGCATGGAAGCTTCTCAGCTGCGGCGAGTGACCTGCCAGTGGGGGCAGAATACCTATGATGGTGATGATGATGATGATCTTAAAAGCAAGACTTGCAAGACTCTTGCAAGCAAGACCAAGACCGAAGGTTCCAGTGCAAGACCAAGACCAAGACTGTGTGTGCAAGACCAAGACCAAGATCAAGACCACCCCTGTCTTGGTCTTGGTATTGCATTTGCTCATCACTACAGCAGATTTCAGATGAGAAGCGGCATAGCCTTGAGTTGGCTTTACGCGGCGTCCAATTGGCTTTGAGCGGTGTTGACAATTCGCGACAAGCAGTTCTGCACGCTGACTTCCCGCGCTACTGCGAATCTTGACAATAGCAGAGGCGCTTATTAGAATTATTGTATTAGCACATTAACTGCTCACTTTACGAAGTAGAGAAAAGAATTACGAACACATACGTGAAAACTACATCTTTTTATGACAACTGGTTGTCATGATACACGCTTTGAAAGGTTTCCATATAAAACAATTAGTAAAACGAGCGTTGAGTCCCGTCTAATTTCCAGTGGATTTTTCTTCGATTTGGAAATGGAACTCAACTTTTATTAAAGGATAATCAGGGGTGTAACCAACAGGTTGTTCTAGGGGAACATTACTTTCAGGGGGAGGAAAGCTTTTCACACATTAAAAACAGAACAAATGACCTCTTTCAGAATATGAAAGCATTTTAACTCACCATGTATACTATACACATATTATGTTTTCTCGATGCTACCTTAACAAAAGACGGATCTTGACAGTACTGAAGTTGAAAAGCGGATTGTAAGAGATAAATCAATAAGCTATTCATAAGAAAACAAATGCTATTTCTAGCAGTCTGTTTATCTGACTTTGTGTTAATGTAGATTAAAATAGTAAAGGGGAAAAAACTCGAAAAAATATCAACTCAGATATTATTATGCAATAATATAGTAGTGAGTTCACACGGTGAGCGTCCAGTTAGGGAAATAAGAATATAAAGCATATAATTAATGTTAGTTATTTTAATTAGGCAAGGGCATAGATCCTGGGGGACGGAGGGGGCCAGGGCCCCTCAAAACTCATATGGGCCCCCCTCATATTATTTGTAAATTTGCAGTATTAGGCATAATTTGAATGCAATTTGTCTTAAAATCATCATATATGCTTTCTGCATCTGAATGCACCCCCCGCCAATTTACAGAGAAATCAGCGTCCTTGTAATTAGGTACAGAAACTGTATTGATGATGTTTTCTTTTTTCTTTTTTTAAAAATCGTATTTTATTATAAACGTTCCTAATTTGCATTAACTATTAAATAAGTTTACTAAACATATACTAGATGAACCTCATTTCGGGGCTGGAAATAGTTTGGAAAGTCAAGGCCCTCTTTTCCCCCGTTTCTACACCCTTGAGAATAGTAAGCGATCGAATTAAATAACAAGCCTCTGCAATTTGATTCATATAAAATATATATATATATATATATATATATATATATATATATATATATATATATATATATATATATATATATACATATATATATATATATATTCGATTCCCGGCGGGAGCTCATGTGGAAGAACAGAAGGTATGGGACATTCGTAATATTGTTTTGAAATTGCCTTCATGCAAGATTCTTCCTTATTCGACAGAAGAAACGCAGTGTGATTTTTTTTTTCCTCGTTTCAATACCTTACGTATGTGTGGCCAATTACGTGCTCCTTCTTTACTCCTCTAGCAGGGATGCAAAAGCACCAGGCGTCTGAGTGGTGTCATAAATTATTGTAACCCAAAACAAACTCGACCATATCGTGTTGCTTACGAATCAGATGGATTGTTGTTGTGAGACCTACATCAAGTATAAGAGTATATTATTATAGGAACAGACATGGAAGCAAAGGAGCTGATTGTGTGTGTAGGAACGCAACTTCTCTTCTAGCATAAACAGAATTCATCAGTGTCTAGGTTGCTTTCTTTCGTGGTAGTTCATTTGTTCTCCAAAATTATAGTTGACAATGTCTTTAAGGAAACCGAGTACAAGTGCGGAATTTTCTTTAAAAAAAAAAAAAAAAAGTGCTACGAAGTGAAGCTCGAAGAATTATTTTTTGTGTTTACAATTTTTGGAACTCATAATAAAAAATTTACAAGAGTCAGATTCAGACAATGGCGAAATATTAATTGACATAGACAATAGTGAAAGTAGTGTTGAAGACGAACGTTTAGCAGTTCCACTGGAATAAGTTAATAGGTATGTTATTCAGTTGCTATATATACTTCTAGGATACACAGCCAAAATCTTTGACTTTGCTGGAATAGTATATTTACATTGTGAATAATGTTGCCAATGTATGTGTAATAATCTCAACTAGAGGAAGAGCGAGAAGGGAAAGGGGAGTCCGAAATCCGGCAACACCGCGCGGAATATCGCACAGCATTGGCTACTGCCCGTGATGCTTTACATCTGAAAAACACAATAGTTTCTATGTTTTATAAATCTGAATAATGCATTTTGTGTACTTTACAGTTATTCTGAAAACTGAAGAATGTCCACTTCTAAGTCGAATGACTCCTAAAAGGAAATTATGTTGATCTCATTATAATCTATCACGTGTTAAAAAAAATGAAAGTAAATTTAAATGAACAATTATTATGGTACTTATTTTAGGGGATGAGATGGTTGTCAGTTCCCCACCCTTTTATACCTATACATGATAATGATAAGAATAATTATACAGTACATAAAGAGGTTTTAAGCATTCACGCAAGCTTACTTCTTTTTTCAAAGTTTCAGATGCAGTAGAAATCATTATTTCATTATGAAAGCTTAGCACGTAAACTGAAAATTGTTAGATAGGAAGCCAAGAAATCAGCATCTAGAAACTATATATACTGAAAGTACCCCTGTCATTCACCAACCAATGACCAATGAAAAAAACTGTCCTGGATGCAGGGAGCGGATACAGGACGGAGCCCTGGAGAGGGTGAATAGACTCCAAGGGAGGGTGATCAGACCTGCTGGAGGTAAAATATTCGTCTAATGCTCTAAAGTCAGGGGCGGATCCAGGACGAACTTCTGGGAGGGAGGCGGTGGATTGTAATACTGCTACTTAAAGCTAATTTTTAAAGCTCCAAACTCTGGGAGGGTTTTATTTATGTATAAAATAAAACAGTTTCTTCTTCTGGGGGGCGATTGCCACGATCTCCCCCCCATATCCACCTCTCTACCTGGATAGCCTAACCAGGATGTACGGACTCGGGATTTGATCTCGGAATCCTAACTTAGTAAGTGCAACACAAACTATGAACCAGATACTATTTTAATATTGTTTTTTTTTTCTTAATTAAGATTGAAGGAAAGTTTGGTAGTACTACTAGTAAGAAGTAGTATATGCTTAGTACGTAAGATAATAACAAAAAGGCTTGCCAACGAACCTAACTTTAAATTAAGATTGAACATCTCTTTCGAAACAACAATAATAATAAATTGATTTATTCAGCATATATTTGAAAACTTGGTCCTAACGGCATCAAACCTCTGGTTTGTGGGGTCCCTGGTTCGATTCCAGCCCGAACAAAGTAGGCTTTGTTGTGAACACCATGTGCGTGGGTTTTCTCGGATCCTACCGTTTCTTCCAACATCCTTTACTCCAGCCGTCCTTCCAACATCCTTTGTGATCCGTCTCATCCTTGTATTCTTTAGCTTCGGTGCATAATCATGAGACGTTAGACTAAAAAATAAAATAACAGTGTCAATAGAAACTCGACACTTAATCAGTATAACTTCTTGTTTTTGCTTCGTTTTCATCTCTAGGTAATTTAATGTGTGAAATGACTCTGGTTTAGGGGCTTGAGGAAATAGACGGTTGAGCAAATGATCCTATTTCCGTTATCTCAGCTCATCCTGTTGCATCGGCTTTCCTTTCAGAGCCGATTTAGAATAATATATAGTTAGTTATCTTTCATGACCTCGGCCATGGACAAATACACATATAATATAGTATACACACATATAGTAGCTACTATTATATTAAATTGAGATTAGAAGTAACCACTTAAAACTAAAATTGTCATTCATTCACGCACACACACATACATACAGGACAATGTATTGATATAGGTAAATCAGCTTTAAAGGAAACTATCAGCTAACTACATTTTTGCCAACATTTATTACATCTATTAAAATAAACACAAATAAAATAAAATGTTAACCCTCATCCGGGCAAGCGGGGCCTCCCAGGCCCAGTAGCTTCATATATATATATATATATATATATATATATATATATATATATATATATTCGAATTTCTCAATAACCGTAAATATTTCGATGACATAAAATTCTGAATTCTTCTATATTTAGTCGAAGTTAAAGTCATGAACATATCGAGTTGGTAAACCTAATAGAGTTGGTAAGGCCCCAGTTACCATCTACGTTACAAAAATAGCTTGCCCGAACGAGAGTTAATCATATGCGAATGAGTGTACATATATATACATATACGGTGTATATCGTTTCACATGGAATCTTAAACTACATCCATATAGGTTCAATATTAAAAGAGGATGAAAATAAAAATTAATAACATAAAACGAAGAGTTGAAAATTTAGTTACATCATGAGGTATCTCATATGAAGAAAGAGAAAAATAAAAAATCTTAGTATGATGATTAAACGAGCCTTTTCTCGTGGTTTCAGATATTATTTTATATTTCGCGTCCATAACGCACCCTTTGGTGTCCATGCGCGTTATTTCACTTTATTTATTTACATATGTTAAATAATATTCACGTAATCGTGAGTTACACCCATTAACTCTGTAGAATTATTCGTCTATGCGTTCTTTTTCCCGTTCATAGCTTAAGAAAGCAAACCTTTGCCATTAATTTTACTCAACTGTATCACTCATTTAGTTATTCCTTTCATTATCCAGTGCATTCACTCAATTTTAAATCACTATCATATTTCATTATATTAGAAAATGAAATGAACTCTTTGATTTTTACGTCCCATGGTTTTGCCGGTTAGGCTAAAGGAGACGGCGATTATGAGAAATGAATGAAATGATGGAATGAAGGAAGTGGGAGGAAACGGGAGAACCCCGAGAAAATCCACGCACACGGTGTTTGTCCACCACAAAGTTCACTTGGCGTTCATTATATTAGATTCACACTTTGGTAATTATAGTATTGATACAATCTAAGAACACAAATTTCCTGAATTCGAGGAGGACTCTGCGGTAATCGCTTTCATATCAAGACCACGAGCACAAATTCGGATAAACACTATTCTGGTTCAAAGGTTGTAGATGGCGAATGAAGTGGAAGACAATTGTATGGGAGTTTCTAGGTTTATGAACTTGAGAATGAGTTTAAAATAGTGTAAGGTAACTACAACCTGCCTACGTTACATGTCACATGCAATTAGAACAACAATAGATGTTAATATACATATACAAGTTAACTACATTACAATGATTCAGGATAAGGTTTAAAGAAGGGGCGGTATTCTAAATTTACACTTTATATTCGTTGAATTTTTCCGAACCTATGGCAACCAACAACCGTTCGGCGTAGGTACCAAGACCCTTTACACATATTTATCTACGTAATTCTACATTATACGTTTCATCTCAATATCACGTTTATCTCCTTGAAGTATTTATATTTCAACATACATATATTCAATTATCATTTAATCTTCCAAATAAATTACCCCGCTCAATAAAATTCTCAAGTTGCAACACTTCATATAGTAAGATAAATTCGAATATACAACCAATAAATAACCGCGCAATTATAAACTTTTATATCCTTGATGGTTGCGAACTAGTGGACACTTGAAGTTCCTGGCAGGCACGCACGGCAACGCAGATCCTGAAGTTGTGCAGGCACGTAAACTGAGTTACAACACAGAAATTATATACTTTTTTACAATTTACCATCCGGATAATGAAATCTTAAAACTTTAATACTTATGGGCCCAAACATCCATACGAAAATTCATCTGTATTGCACTTAATAGAAACAAAGTGGAAACAACGGATAGTATAATGGTTAACTTCAAACAGAGAATGCTAAGAGAAACGAAAGCAAATTTGGATTGTATACTGGACTATCGCTTGCTATTGAGGCGGGTCAAATTGCGATGGAAACGGTCCCTCGATATTTGATGAAAATGAATATCTCCACGAATTGTGTCTCGCAACATCTCAATTGAATATGTAAGTTCAGGTAAGGTATGTTAAATGGTTGAAATTTGTCAAGTTAAAACTTAAGGGGGTTGAAAAGTTTTAAAAAATCCTTGAGAAGAGAATAGAGAGATAGATAGAGAAGAGAAAAAGCGGCGCGCCAAAAGAAATAAGCTAGGACACTAAAACTACAAAGATAAGTGGTCGAATTTAGACACATGAAAATCGCCAACTTCAGAACCAAATATACCTTTCAATATGCCGAAACAGTTGGTCTACTAAATGCGTGGCCTACAGAAAATATATCTCCAAGCTCACGAGCGAGTCCGTGTTCAGAATGGGATTTTCACAAAGACAGGGGCTTTATGGGAATTCCACTTCGCGTTGTATCTGGCCGAGCTCTTGGAAACTCCTGAAACTCCCGGAAGGTCAGTGTGTTTCCTCAACCTTTTAGACACCGAATTGCTTTGTCATTGGACTACATTTTTTATAAAATAGTTCACTTTATTCCTATTTAGGAATATTTATGGTATTTTTTTTATTTATTTCTTATTTTTGTGGCTTTTACAGGTATGTTCCCGTTTGGGAACATTGGCGTTTTACAGATGGTGATCAGAAAAATGGAAACACCTGAACGAAATTGCAACTTACCAGATTAATATGGTGTCGGGCCACCTTTCGCCTTCAGAACAGCCTTGATGCGACGTGGGGTGGAGGTATAGGGGTCGTGAATGGTAGCAAGTGGAATTTTACACCATTCCTCGTGCAGGGCATCGGCCAGTTCTGAGAGAGAGGATGGAGGTGGAAATCGTCGCCGGAGTCGTGTTTCCAAGACGGACCACAGATGTTCAATTATGTTGAGATCTGGGGATTGGGCGGGCTAGGGGAGGTGTTGAACTTCTTCCCGATGTTCCTCAAATCCCGATGCAACAACGCCAGCTGTGTGAATGGGTTCATTATCATCCTGGAAGATGGCATTATTGTCTGGGAACAACATCCGGACCATAGGATGCAAGTGGTCTCCTAAAATTGCGGCATAATCGTTGGCAGTGATTCGTCCGCTAAGTGTGACCACAGGACCCAATGAAAACCATGATATGGCGACCCACAGCATCACCGAGCCACCGCCATGTTTCACAGTTGGGCGGAGACACTGCAGATCATAAGCTTCTTTGGGCGTTCTCCCATATAAACACGGCCCGTGGTTGGGAATAGGGTGAAGGATGACTCATCCGACCATATCACACGTTTCCAGTCCTCAACGGTCCAAGTTGCATGGTCGCGGCACCATTTGCGGCGTGCGAAAGCGTTATGGTCCCTGATGAGCGGTTTGGCCCGTGCAACACGACCCCGTAAGTTCATGTCATGTAATTCGCGGCGGACTGTAATTGTCGAAACAGGGTGGGGGAGGTGCTGATTGAGTTCCTTCGTCACTTGCTCCGCAGTGGCACGACGGTTCTGCGTGACAATGCGCTTTAATACCCGGCGTGACCTGTTACTCATGATTTTCTTCCGCCCACTGTTCCGCTTCCCCGATGTGGTTTTCCCGTGTGTTGTGTAGGCCGTCATCGCCTTCGACACTGTCCCATGCGACACACCTAGCACAGTAGCCATTGCCGTCACACTCACTCCACATAACCGCGCACCAGCAATTTGCCCTCTTTGAAAATCTGAGAGGTCTCCCATCTTACACTACCTCCGTCTGCTGCAGCCACTGGACACTGCAGTTCCACTGCGCCTGACGTAGTATGGAGACCGACCTAACACACCACCACCAGCGGTTCAGCGCTGCGGGCGCCACGACACCAATGCCAACCCATACATCTGACGTGTTGCCAACTACAGGTGTTTCCATTTTTCTGATCACCATCTGTAAGTGAACATTTTATATATGACTAAGAGAATAAAGTTTTATGTGGTGCACCTGGGATATATCATCACTATTAAATTGAATATTACAATTGACACAATATTTTTAGTCTTTTCTTGAATTTCAAAATTGACATACAGAATACAAGGCAGTTGTTTCTTCAAACAGTAATTAGTACAGTTCACTGTTCAAACATTTACGGTAGATCTTCAATGGTACAATGGGAAACATTCCTGATGAAGCCTTTTCTCACAGTCCTGGCATTGCTTTCTTGTATTTTTCTGACACACAACACCGTTCCTGTTTCGGGGCTGATACAAAATAGTAACCACCAACCTGATTACATAAGGATGATCTTTGATGAGCTCGGGGGCCGGGTCGGTTAATAATCACGGGTTTGCTGTGCAACAACGCCAGTGTAATTTCTCTCCGAAACTGAAGATGCGTGATTCCACCTTGTGTTTTCTTAAACATTTCTGAATAGAAAAGCCATGATGCCACTATTGCAATATTTAGTGTGTTGTTGAACAAATTCCACCACCACTTTTTTTCGTAACTGTGGACGATAGCTACCTAGTTCTCGCTCAAGAAGATCAACACCTCCCATCCCGGAGTTGTACTTTGAAATCAAATGCGGCTGCAGGATTTGAATTATTTCGTGCTTAGATCTGGAGAACCTTCTGGCAGTAGAGAGAGGTTCGAGTGCAGCAAAGTTAGAAGCAACCGTCACAACTGCATTGTCATTCCATTTCCATACATACATGTTCCCATCACAGCGGTAGTCAAAATAGCCTCTATCCTTTTTCGACGTTTTTTTCGAACTTGGCAAAGGGCATTGTTTGGTTCTGTTTTCCGTAATTGTACCTATTGCCTTCACGTGCAATAATCTCAGTTCATTTACGTGATCATAGGAAGTGAAAAAATTATCAAAATAGACCTGATACTGCTTCGGACTTTGCAAAATACTTCTCATATGCTTCACTACTGTTGACCCAATTGGTTCTCTTGATTCATCTTCGCCTTTCTTTCCACTGTAGATTTCCAAGTCATAGGGATACCCATTCGAAGAACATATCATCCAAATTTTATATCCGAACCTTATGGGTTTGCCCCGAACGAATATTTTACAAGAGTGATGGCCATAATAGGGAACCATTGATTCATTAATACTTAACATCTCATGAAATACACCAAACTGACACAGATTTTTTGAAACTTCATCGTATATAGGCGAAATCTTGGCAAATTTATCTTCAGGTTTCATTGTAGCATTATCCGTCACATGGAAAAACCGTTTTATCTGTCGAAAACGGCCAGGAGACAATTTTGGACACAATGGGCACAGACGCGTCTTCTGCAGTACTCCAATACATATCTTCTTTCGGGACACTGTCACATGCACTCAAAAGTAACAATCCACAAAACTAGGAAATTTCTTCAGCACCTACTTCCAAAGAATGTTAGTTCTGCAAGGCATATAGTGCGGTCATGGCTGCCAAATGTTCAAAATATTCAAGAGGAAGATTTTTTCTGAAGAACTCTATACTGTTCAACGAAACAATTTCAGGATGTCTTTCACACAAAGGCACAATTGGTTCCGTCTCCACCTGTGAATCGAACGTAATGCTTTTCTTTCATTTACGTAAATTTTCATCTATGACATGTGTACTAGCAGTCAAACGTTCAGTTTGCGCCACGTTCGGCGTTTTGTCAATGGTAGCACAATCTAATTCAAAATTACCGGTACTGGTTATAATTTCTACCTTACCAAAAACATCAT
This sequence comes from Thermobia domestica, assembly GCF_964235325.1. Classification (NCBI taxonomy): domain Eukaryota; kingdom Metazoa; phylum Arthropoda; class Insecta; order Zygentoma; family Lepismatidae; genus Thermobia; species Thermobia domestica. The sequence goes on along the minus strand of NC_137458.1, from coordinate 193,533,493 downwards.
TCGGCTCAATAGGAATTAAATCTGCATCATCTATATACTCCTCGTCCATTAGATCAGCGTTCTCATCAGGGGGAAGAATACACACTTCAGCATCAGATATGTCTGAAAATTCAGAGTCTGAAAGCGTCTCAAAATATTCATGAACTTCTTGTAATGTAAAAATAGTTCCTTAATAATGTGTTGGCAATGTACACAGGAAATTCGAAAACTCAACAATAAGCCACCACCCAACACACCTTGAAATCAGTGTTCGTAGGTTTTCTTAAGAAAATTTCCCTCGACTAGCATAAAATTTTCCCTTATCAAATTTTCCTTAGTTTGTTGATTATCCAATTCTTATGACAGAAGTTTTGTGATATTATTAATTTAGCTATATTGAAGGAAGCACCAATCACATTTGTTTTATTTATTTGCTTTTTCCTTCTACTTTCTACATTTCCCTTCATTTTTTAAACGAAAAATACAAACAAATACACCCAGCCTACAATTGGTGCAAATATGACACTTTGAACAGACACACACACACAAAAACTATTGCTACAGTTTAGATTTATTTTCAGAGGCGGATCTAGAAGGTCAAAACTGTATGTGGCATACGTAATGAGTATGTGGCTGGACTTATATAACATATAGCTGACGAAGGTAACATACATATATGTATGTAATATAAGGAAGACTATTAGACGGCATGATGTAACATCCAAGGGTAGTGTCTGTAGCTACGAATAACGTATACTTCGTGCTGATTTCTGTAGTAAGTAAGAGGATTCCCTATATTTGAACAATATACCGCTGTCCGGAGAACGGATTTTTCTGTGTATGATTGTTATATCATGAGTTTACTATAAACTTTCAAAAATTTATAAATACTAGCTTCAATTATTTTTGTCACCCAAAACCTGAGGGACTAAGGCCACCCCGGCCCTGGGCTGGATCCGCCTCTGTTTATTTCTGAAGAACAAATTATTACGGTATCCGAGTTTCGATCCTTGTACCTCCCTGATTGGGATTTCTGTCCCTGTGATGGGCTTAGCCATTCTATTACGGTACAGCTTCGCGCAGCCCGGTACGCACCATCTTTAGACGGTTACCGTAGAGAACTCACAACCCTTTACCTCCAATTAATATAGCTTTGCACTATATTACTTGTAGGTTCAGAAAGCTCGTCCCTTCGACAATCGTCTAATAGTCCAGGAAGGCACGGTTCACCTTACCGTAACGGTACAGATTCGGACGGAATCACCTGAGAGGAGACCTGAGGCATGATAAAGAAATTAGGTGAGAGCATCACCCACTTTCACAGATCAATTACAAGTAATTCAACAACCACGTTTTCGCCTTGTCATGCAACCTGAAAAAAGAACAAACAAACCTAAATATTTTCAGTGCCATTTATTATGAATAATAATTGAACGTACCTGTAACATAGTATATATTTTACAATTTACCTTGCCCCAATTTCGTAGTTGGTTCGTAGATATACTTTGAAGCTTCTTACAAGAACAAAGTTTTAGTCCGTCGAAGCACACTATCGTTCGTGATCACTAATCGAAAGTCTATCCATTATAAATCTGATGAATCTTCTTGCAATAATTGTCCTTTACTTCACTTTTAACATTTTATGAAGCAGGTTTCCCTGGTGAACATGATGACTACATTATTTTGTGAGTTCAATCGAAGAAATTGGATTAATTGATGGACCTTTATATTAATTGGTGTTTTAGACGTCCATTCTGTTAAGGTACACCTTGCCGAGTCCTTTGTTCAACTCACTGTCTCGTTCACAACCCCCTCTTGTTATAAAGTACTTCATGGGGTAGATTTACTTTAGTAACAGTGTATAAGGTGTTTGCGGAAAGCACTAATATTTTTATCATTACTTTTAGAAATTATTTATGAAACATCTCCCATAGCTTTATATTTTTTAAAGATATCGCGCAGTTTAAGCTTTGACAAACTTTTGGCGTCGAGATACTAATACACCGTATATTCAGCAAAACTTGCTGATTCATTTTCCACACACACACTTACATCAAAATCTCCGTTTATAGACTAAAATAGTAGTGACCTCATTTCCTCTCCGTTACCATGGTGATCGCCATTTTTTTCTACACAAACGTGAGTTGAAGTATGAGGTGTTGTGTAGTTTCATGTGCATACGAACAATGACTGTGAAATTATTTAGAATGTTCAAATACTTTGAGGACGAAGTGAAGTTGGTGGGAAAAGGTACAACAAGAAACAACTAGTCATGAGTGGTTCTGCACATATTTTAAAACAACTGTTAAAACAGTAATTCTTCGTGCTTGGAACACTGTATGTAATATCGATACCACTGAGTGAAAAATTTAAACTTACAGTGAATTAGATGGATGCACTTTGACAGATATTGTAAATATCAAAATGAAAAAAATAATAATAATAACAAAAGTACGACATGAAAAAGAACATTTCCGAGGGAATGTAAACTTGCACTTATTTCATTTTAATACTTGCCAATATAGGCCTATAATTTTCTCTCTATGAAACTAAATATTACTTACCTAATTGTTTTTCCCATCTTCTTTTTCTGCTTCATTCATGGGAAATGTAAAAAATTGCTATCGCTATAATGTTTATAAATCAGGCACATAACACATAACCATTTTTACGTTATTTCTCAGCCTTCGCTCATGTGTGTATAGAAAATAAAATGGCGATCACCATAGCAACGAAAAGGATGTGACGTCACACTATTTCAGTCTATACGTCTGGAGTTCTCTTAACTTTCTTCTTCCTTTTCTTCTACTCTCTTTCTTTCTGTACTACCAGATGTCAGCACAGTTAACGGAAAGCATACACCATATGAATTGTACGAATTCAAATGAACGTCACAAAATATACTAACGCAGAATTTGCGTTGAAGCGAAAAAATATATCAAGCAAAAAATTGGAGCAGCTACAAAATAAATATTTAAGCATTTATATTGGTCAATCAGTCAGGTCGATTTTTCACGTTTTATCGAAAAATTTCCTTTTTCCCTTTTTACTAAACTTACCTATGAAATTTCCATAGATTAAGGAAATTTCCCTCAAACTACAAACACTCCTTGCAATGCAAACCAAGATATATATATATAAAATAACAGATAGCCCCAGTTTGCGATTAGCGTTCTGATTGGCTCTCTGTCTGTGACGTCATGTGGAGGTATCGGTGAAGAGTTTTTCGCTTGCCTGCTTGTTACACTTCGCCCTTTACTCGTAAAACTGTGTTCAAAACATAGTTATGAACTTCCTTGTCTTTCCAAATACAAATAAAGAGTTTTTCTTCTCACACATGAGAAAATATAAAGTAATAAATAAATAAATACTGTCAATAATGATTAATTATTTATACCAATAAGAATGAATATAATGTTTGCTCGGTAACTTATCCTAGACCTTTGGGCCAACCTTATAATTTTTAGCACATGAGGTGGCCTGACTAAGATTTTTATCACTTTACTTTGATTAAAGGTCGAATCCTAAGGGGTAGAAGGGGTTTTAAATTTGTACCTAAAATACAGTATCTCACGAGACTTTCAAGTTAGGAAGATGAAACTGTATATAAACTCCTCATTAAACTTAAGGGGAAAAATATTCCATTGTTTTTGAAAACTTCCGTTTTAAGCGGAAGGGAGAGCATTTTTTATTCATATAAACAAAAATTATTGTAACAATGTTTGATTGCTAACTCCTCCTCGACACACTTTAATGATTTTTGGTACATTAATGCACCCAGACCTAACTTAGGATCCTACCAATTATCGGCTCGAGAGTGAGAGAAGATATGCAGAAGACATATCGAAATTGGTGTCCAGTCCATAAATTTTGGAATCCCTGAAATGAATAGCGACCCTCCCGATACCGCTTAAATCCAAATTCATCCTCTTCGGGCGTGGAGAAGAGATGACATTATAGATTTTTGTCATTGCACTTTCATTGAAATGTGGGGAGTTCAAATACTTTCCATAAACCAATCCTTTCCATGAGAGCATTTCAGATAGTAAAATACGTAAAGCAAACATAATTCAAAGTATTCAGAGATTCCGGGTATTTAATAACAAATTAGGTTATTTTGTGTTAGGATAGGTTAGGTTACGTTAGAAATCTAAGCTACCCTAACCTAACGTAACCTAACCTATCCTAACTTAATTTGGTTAGGTTAAGTTAGAAATCTAACCTAACCTTTTGTATTTAGTGTGTATTAATCAAACTGTCAGATATCGTGACTGCAAAATATGTCCTTTACATTACTAATATTCGTTTATTACTCAATACAACACACTTTACATTATGGATCACAGATTACAAGTTGCTCAGATATCTATAGAGTGGTATACATACATAAAAGAACCAAAATTCATGAAAGCTCGCGGTCATCTTTTCACGGATGCCCGCCAAAAGGAACGAAAGTGTAACGCCTGGAAGCTTTACGAACGGCATCTGGCAAAACAAAGGTGAATGTATCCACGTCGCCAAAAGTGCCTTTACATCGCCGTGACGGGTATGTGACCGCCCAGTACTCCAAGGAAGGGATGGTTGCATCAGAAATTGTGAATAATTTGAAGAGTTTTTATTTTGACTAGGGAAATAACGTATGTATAAGGAGTAAAGGAACAGATTTAAAGCATCAGTACACTGTCATCTCTGAAAAGATTGGTATTCTCAGTTTTTCAGTTTATTATCTTCTATGTTCAGTTAATAACTGCTAACAATTGCTACTAGCGCATGTCACTCTTCAGGAATTTACTACGACATGTTCGCAGGACACTTTTCTAAGTCCTAAATGTATGCGTAAATAATTTCATTCGTCTCACTGTCTTTATTTGATAATGGAAACTGGTTACGCTGAAGGTGAATATGTTTCGCTGTCGTAAAGCAAGGTCCGTAATAAACGTAAATAAGGTTCTTCTTATTAAATAAAACACAGATGTATTTATTGTGTGTATAGCACAATATAATACAGTAACTAAGCAACATGATAATCCTTAACACCAGCAAGATTTTTCCAACAGGAGGGGGGAGCAAAAAGCCGATATAGAGTTTTTCGATTTATTGCGCTATATATATTAAGTTAAAATTCGTAACATTTGTAATTGATAGCATATATCGTCTTACTTTTTAAAATCGCCACTGTAGCCTATTAGTCAGAACATTCCTCTCCAGACATGATGTAGAGAGAAGAGAAAGAAAGAAATATGATCAGTAGCGTAACTAATTTTACTGCGCCAGGAATCGATTAATAATCGATTTACTCATACCCACCTCCTGCCCCACGCGTTTCAGCTGCTGCGTTATATATATGGTTTTATGTCAGAAGGGCCAGACGAAAGGGCGAGGACAGAAAGGCCGAAGTCAAAACAGGAACGATCAAAAGTACCCGCGACATAGGAGCTCAAGGCAAAACGGACCCGCATCAAACGGGCCCGTGTCTAAAGGACCCTACGCCAAATGGACCGGTGTCAAAACGGGCCCCGCAACAAAAGGGCCCCAGTCAAAAAAAACCTGCTCAAAAGGTCTCCGAAACAAAAGTCCCCGAGTCAAAACGGCCCCGCGTCAAATGGGCCCGGGTCAAAATGGCCCCGAGTTAAAAGAGCCCGGGTTAAAAGGGCCCTGGTAACTGCCTCCGCGACAAAACGCCCCGAGTAAAACCTGCCCCGGGTCATAAGCTCTCTGCGACAAAGGGGCCCTGTGCCAAAAGGGCCCGAGTCAATACACGCACGCATCAAAGGAGCCGGGTCAAAAGGGCACGGGTCGAAACAACGCGTAATAAAAGGGACCGAGTCAAAACGGACCCGAGTCTAAATGGCCTGGGTCAAAAGGTCTCCGCGACGAAAGGCGCGAGTCGAATCTACCCCGCGTCAGAAGTGTCCGGTTCAAAAGTGCCCTGCGTCAAAAGAACCCGGGTCAAAAGGATACCGAATCAAAAGGTCCTGGGTCAAAATGATTTCGTGACAAAAAGATTCGAGTCAAAAGATTCCTGCGTCAAACGTGCCAGAGTAAAAACGCCCCCGCATTAAAAGAGCGTAGGTTAAGATGTCTGCGAGTCAACAGGGCTCGGGTAAAAGAGACCCGAGTAAAAACAACCTGGGCCAAAAGATATCCGTGACAAAACGGCCCTGCGTCAAAGGGGCCCGAGTCAAAACGGCCCCGCGACAAAAGGTCCCGCAACCAAAGGGCCCTAGTTCAAAAAAGGCCGGGTCGAAAGGACCCGCCTCAAAAGGGCACCGATCTAAGCAGCCCGCTACAAAAGAGCCCGAGTAAAAAGGTCCCGCGTCAAAAAGGCCAGGGTCAAAACTCTCCGCGACAATAGGGCCAGAGTCAAAACGACCCCGCGTCAAAAGTTTCTTAGTCTAAAGGGCTCGAGTAAAAAGGGCCCTGTGTCAAAAGAGTACGGGTCAAAACGAACCCGCCTCAAAAGGGCCCAGGTCAAAATAGTCCGGCGTGAAAAAGGCCAGAGACAATATGACCCCGCGTCAAGAGAGCCAGGAATAAAACGACCCATTGTGAAAAAGGTCCGGGTCAAATGGGTCCTGCGAAAAAAGACGCTTGTCAAAAGGCCCCTGCGTCAAACGGGCCCAAGAAAAGGCAGCCCCACGTGAAGAGAGCCCAGGTCATAATGTCTCAGTGTCAAAAGGGCCCGGGTAAATGACCACCGCGACAACAGGCCTCAAGTTAAAACGGCCCCGGGTCATGAGATCTCAGCGACAAAAGGGAACTGATCCAAAAGGGCCCGAGTCAATAGGGCACTGGTCAAAAGGGCCTGCGACAAATTGGACCTGGCTCAGAAAAGGCCGGGTCATAGGAGCGACCTCTAAAGGGCACAAGTCAAAAGGACCCCGCAACAAAAGGGCCCGAGTCAAAAGGACCGGTTTCTAAAGGGGAAGGGTCAAAAGAGCGAAGCAACGAAAAGACTCGAGTCAAAACGGTCCAGCGTCAAAATTGTACGGGTCAAAAGGGATCAAGTTAAAAGGCCCTGTGTCAAAAGAGCCTGGGTCGAAGGAACCCTCCTCAAAAGGACCCGAATCAAAACGACCCAGCGTGAAAAAGGTCTGGGTACAAAGGTATCCGCGACAAAAGGAAACGACTCAAAACGACCCCGCCTCAAAAGGGCTCTAGTTAAAAGGGGACTGCGTAAAAAGAGCCCCGGTCAAAACTATCCCGCCTCAAAAGGGCCCGGGTCAAATCGGTACAGCGTGAAAAAGTTCAGGTCAAAATCGTCCTGTGACAGAGACCGGAGTAAAAAAGAACTTCGTGTTAAGAGAGCTCGAGTCAAAAGGGCTCTACGCCAAACGGACTGTGCCAAAAGGGGCCCCGCTACAAAAATGCCCGAGTCGAAAAGGCCCGGGTCTAAAGCTCTTCGCAACCAACGTTCCTGGATCAAAACGGCCCCGCGTCAAAAGAGCTCGTGTCAAAAGTGTCCTGCGACGAAAAGACCCGAGTCAAAATGGACCTGCGTCATACAGGCCCAAGTAAAAAGGGCTCCGCGTGAAAAGAGAGCAGGTCAATAGGGCTCGGATAAAAGAACCTCCAGACAAAAGGCCCGGGTTCAAAATATCTCTGCAACAAAAGGGCCCGAGTCAAAAGGACCTGTGTGAAAGGGTCTCCGCGAAAGAAGGACCCGAGTCAAAATGGCCCCACGTCTAAAGGGCTCAGGTTAAATGGGCTTGAGTTAAAAAGGCCCTGCGTGAAAAGAGCCCGGGTCAAAAGGATCCCGCGTAAAAAAACCGAGTCAAAAGGTTACTACGTCAAACGGGCCCGAGAAGAAACGGCCCCGTGTTAAAAGAGCGCAAGTCAAAAAGTCTGCAGGTCAAAAGGGCCTAGCGACAAAAGGCCCCGAGTAGAAACGGCCCCGCGTGAAAAGGAGCCGAGTCAAAAGACCCCGCGACAAATGGTCCCTAGTTCGAAAGAGGCCGGGTCTAAAGGATGCAACTCAAAAGGGCCCGGTTTAAACCAGCCTCGCTAGAAAAGAGCCCGCGTCAAAAAGGCCTGCGTCAAAAGGTCTCCGCGACAAAAGTGCCCGAGTCAAAATGACCCCGCAACAAAAGGGTCCGGGTCAAAGCAGCCCAGATTGAAATGTCCAGGTCAAGAGTCTCCGCGAAAAAAAAAGTCCAAGTCAAAATGACCACGCGTCAAAATGGCCTTGGTCGAAAAGGCTTGAGTTAAAAGTTTCCGGGATAAAACGACCGAGCGTGAAAAAGACCTGGGTCAAAATGGTCCCGCGACAAAAAGAACCGAGTCAAAAGGGCCCTGCGTCAAACGAGCCCGAGTATAAACAGCCCCGCGTCAAGAGAGCCTAGAAAAATAAAGAAACATTCGCAATAATGTTACCTCGCCGGTTTTGAATGCTTAAGGCACCGGCTGAGAGTTACTCGACTGAGCGAATGTAAAAAAAGAGCCCAGGCCAAAAGGTCTCCGCGTCAAAATGCCCCGCGAGAAAAGTCTCCGAGTCAAAAGATCTCCGCAACAAAAGGGCCTGAGTCACAACGGCCCCGCTACAAATGGATACGAGTCAAAACAGTCCGCGCCAAAAGGGCTTGGTGAAAGGGCCCCGCGACAAACGGGCCCTACATCAAAAGAGCCCGGGTCAAAAGGACCCGCCTCTAAAGGACACGGGTGAAAATAGCCCCGCTACTAAAAGGCTAGGGTCAAAACGGCCCAGCGTCAAAATTGCCCGCGTCAAAAGGAATTGAGTTAAAAGAGTCCTGCGTCAAAGCAGCCTGGGTCGAAAGAACCCTGCCTCAAAAGGGCCCGGGTCGAACGGCCCAGCATAAAAAAGGTCTGGGCGTAAGTGCTCCGCGACAAAAATGCACGAGTCAAAACGGCCCAGCGTCAAAGTTACCCGGCAAATACGGTTTCACGTGTAAAAGGCCTGAGATCAATGCAAGAGTGAAAATCAGTTATGCATGAGGGGATAATATCCCCTTCGTAAGTTGAAGTGATTGTGCAAAAGAAGGAGAAACATCTGTAGTTATTATTAACAAATAGTAAATTTGAATGGTGATATTAATTTTGTTTTTTTTTGTTAGTTGTTCTGCAACAATCTCTATCGCTTAAGTCGTTCTCCATCAAAGTTCGCTTGCACTTCCGACTTTCTCAATCAAACTTTATCTATTATTGACTTTCCTCTTAGTTCTAAAATTCCATTTCCACCCCTGGATCAAAGTATAGAATGAAAATATTCTGTGGAAAAGATTAGTTTAATGTTGCTCTGAGAAGACATATGTGGATCTGTATACAGGGCATTGGGACAGAACAATAATATAGAGTTTTTCGATTTATTGCCCTATATGTATAAAAAGTCATAGTTTATCATTGATAGCGTATATCCTCTTACTTTTTAAAATTGCCACAGTAGCCTATTAATCAGAACATACATCTCCAGATATAATGTAAAGAGAAGAGAAAGAAGGAGATATGCCCAGTGGCCTAACTAGTTTTACTGTGCCCTGGATCGATTCATTCCATTGGTGATCGATTTGCTCATACCCTCCTGCCCCACGCATTTCAGCTGCTGCGTTATATATATATACTAACAGTATACAAAGTTATTTTTATTAAGAAATCTAAGTTCTTACTTATCTTTTTCCTAAGTTATCACTACATACTTAACTCGTAACTACTATCGTGGGGGATCAAATTTGACCTCAGCAAACACATTTCTAGCTGTGGACAATATATATAGTCGTCAGTCGTCTATTCTCAGTTGACCTTGCTAGGGGGCCGCGGTGGCTCAGTGATAGAGTATTCACCTCTGGTGCATGGGATCCTGGGTTTGGTCCCAGCCCGCGCAAAGTGAACCTTGTGCTGGATAAACACTGTGGGCGTGGGTTTCCTCGGGGTTCTCCAGTTTCGTCCCACTTTCTTCATTTCACCATTTCATTCATTTCTCATTATCGCCGCCTCCTTTAGCCTAGCCGGCATAATCGTGGGTCGTAAAACTTAACGGTTGCATTTTTTCAGTTGATCTTGAGATTTCGTAGCGACTTGTTGTTCGTGTCCATGCACTTTGTTGTTTCGATAGTTTCGGACCTCTGGGGTCGAAATTTTCCCCAGGATAGTACTTGCGCTATACGTTTCCTGCATTACATTTTTTCTGTGGTTTTCTTGGGGAGTGTTACAGAGATGTGTGCAGAACTCGGAACTGGCAGATTTTGCAGAAGGTGGTTTCTTGCAATTTTCTATAGAATACTGGACCTTGCATGCTTAAATAGCCTTGTTTTTTTTTTTACCATCTTTCCAACGAACCAAGAAGACTTCAGAGACGAGACTTCATGAGGAGTATTACGATGACTCTCGCTCAAGATCACCTAAAAGTAAGGGGCGAACGCGGGACACTTTCTCGTTTGCTTTGGCAGTCATTGTTACGACTAACTGATAGGAACATTAATGAAGACTGCCCGCAAACAGATTCTCCAGCTAAAAGGAGGAGATGTGCTATTTGTCCTCGAATTGATGACATAAAACGTTCTTGGATTTGTTCTATGTGCATAAGGGTCAATCAAGAAAAATCACTATATGTACTGACTGTCAGTAGAAGAACTAAAGTGTCTATATTTGTTCTGTGTCTAATGGATATGTGATTAAGACACATTTAGGGGTCGTCCACATATTACGTAACGCGGCAAGGAAGGAAGGGGGTTCGGCCTTGCGTTACGAAGAGTGATAAGGGGGAGGAGGGGCTTTAGGTCTTCGTTACGTAAGAGTTTTTTCAGCTGTATTTTTATTTTTATTCTCAGATTTATATGCAATTTTTTAAACAAATAATTTTATTGTTTTTTTCTTTTTTATAAATTAGCTAGAATACCCGTTTTTCATACGGGGAGAATACGTTTCATTTTGGATATATAGGGCACCAAAACTGTCACCATCAACTTACGGACTCCAAAAACTATGGATTCGACACAAATATCGGTCATATTCGATCACTTTTATATATATATATCTCCGCTTCCCCAAGTTGCATGGCCAAATTTTAATTTAAACGGCATTGCAAGTGTTACTGTTCATCTCAGCGACCCCAAACACCATGGTCTCGACTCTAATATCAGTCATTTTCGAACATTTTGTATATGTCATCCTATACTTTACCCAAGTTGCGGGGTGAATTTGGATTTAAACTGCATCGAAAGGGTCACTGTTTATCTCAGCGACCCCGAAATCTATGCATTTGACACTAACATCGTTCATTTTCAATCATTTTTTACATATTCCCCCTCCCCCAAGTTGCACCTTCAAAGTAAAATGATAAAAAACATCCCAGGTCAGAACTTCATCTATGTTGAAAATTTGAACGAGATCGGTCGGGTGGTTAAGAGTTATTAAGTTACAAACATAGTCACTTTCATTTATATATATATCAATATAGATAAATAAATATTCCTATTGTTTTGGAAAATTGCGAACTATAGCCTATATAAATTGAATCATACAGAAGAGATTCGAAAACGCACTAGACACCAGCGTAAATGGTGGCGAATCCTGCATGTATTACAATACAATAAAACTCCGTTTTGTGGCTATCGCAGCATTGGATTTAGGGAACACGCTTTTCCGGAGTTAGTTATTAGTGATCGTAACCATTGCCTGAAAATGCCCTCATGCTCCCACTAGTATTGCTACTTCTGAGAATGTTATCTGAAACCTTTGATTTGAATCATTACTCACTCTATTCTTCTAAGGGGTTTTGCATGGGAAACAGAATAAATTCTTTTTCGTGAAATTATATTTTCCGGTATGAAACGATCCAGGATTTGTAGATCAAAATAAGATATTAAAAAACCTAATTCGTCGGATATTATCTCGTACTAAATTTTTGATTTTTGAATTTGAATATTTCTAAAGAAATTGAGTTTGTTCGCATTCTCGCACTGATTTAGGACAAGAAGAATATGAGAAGAGGTAAACTGAAGTCCGAAGTCCAAAAAAGATGCTCGAGAGCTTCTTCGCAAACGAGATGTCCCTGCTTCTTCACATGCGCAGCCACTTTGAATCTGTGGTCGACGAGTAAGGCAACTTTGCATCGTCGAAACTGGCGAACTTCAAATGCACGAAGCATCCTGGATCCCTGAAAAAGAGATCGATGTTAGTTCTTCAGATCCTGTTCCACCTTCATCTTCCTTGTTAGTACGAGGGTCACTACGAAAGTTTTCAGATGTGAAATAACTTACTTAAAATCAATTTAACACTTACATTTTTTCAAAGTATTCACCATTACACTGTACACACTTTTGCATCCTCGAAAGCCACTTTTGGAAGCAGTGTTGCCAGCCTTTTTCTTCAAGTGCTGAAAGTTCGTTCTCGTAAGCCACTACAGCTTCTTCAGGGCTGCAAAATCTCTTCCCACGCATGCGATCTTTGATCCTGGGGAACAGAAAAAAGTCACACGGGGCCAGTTCAGGGCTATACGGCGAATGAGACATAAGTTTGACCTCCCTAGATTCTAAAAACTGATTTGTGATATTCACCGTGTGTGCGGACGCGTTGTCATGATGAAGCAGGATCCCACGCAATCCAGTTCTTGGACGCCATTCCCGAAGCTTTTGGAACACTTTTGTTAGGCAAACAGTAGTGTACCATTGAGCAGTAACAGTCCTTTGTTCTTCAAGTGGAAAAGTTGCAACATGGCCAGATTTGGAGAAGAAAGTTGCGACCATATTCTTCCCCACACTTCGCGGTCGTTTCACTTTCGTGGGTGGATTTTCGTCTGGAAAGATCTAAACTGTAGACTGGCGTTTATTTTCAGAGTCAAATTGATAGATTCAAGTCTCATCACCAGTAACAATGTCAGAGACGCGTCGAGAATTGCCTCCATCAAATCTTGCAAGCATTTTTTCACACCATTACACACGCATGCGCTTCTGCTGTTCAGTCAAAGTGTGAGGCACCCAACGAGATGAAACCTTCATGAACCGAAGATGAACATGAAGAATTTTTGTTACTGCTGGCGATCCAATGTTCACTGTAGATTCAATGTCCTTGAAAGTTGTTCGAGGATTTTCTCGAATCATTTGTTCCACAGCGGCAATGTTTTCATCTGACACAGCTTTTGCAGAACGTCCAGCTCTCTCTCCATCTTTAAGCGATGTCCGGCCTCTTCTGAATTCACCAAACCACCGAAAAATTGTAGCACGGGAATTAGCAAGGTCCCCAAATGAACCCTGCAAACGGTCAAGGCTTTGTGTCTCGTTCAAACCACTTTTGAAATCGTAAAGGATCATTGCCCGAAAAGGTTCCCTTTCGAGCTCCATTCTAGACAGCCAAATACTGCTCACATCAACAAACAAGTGAAGGCGATACGCCGTTGAAACTTGCTTCGCTTCTTCGCTCTGGATATCACTACCGAACGCAATTGTTGGAATTCAAATACTGTGCCACAACAATGCGTATCTCAAAACTTTCGTAGTGACCCTCGTATTTCCTCATTGTCATCATCTGACCGAAAAGGATAGGTGTGATCTCCTTGGGAAACGACAGTATGCAGTTTTGAAAAATTAGGACTGTTAATTAAGAAATCTTATGGGGTTAAAATATTATTACCATCCTACCATTTTCTAATACTTACCGGTACTTTGATTTATTAGCGAAAAACACTACAAATATATTCAGAAAAAGAGCATTTTGTAATAAAATTTCTGCTATTAAAAATAGTTTTTATTATAATAACTCCCAAAATAAGGAAAATTGGTGAGAAAACAAAAATCCAAAAGTGTTACGTAACGAACGGGGGAGAGGTTCAGCCTTGCATTACGAAGTGTGACAAGGGGAAGGGAGAGGATAAAAATTGGTCAAAAATAGCGTTACGTAATATGTGGACGGCCCCTTAAGACTAATCATTGTGTGTATTGGTAGGTAGCCAAGCAGGTAGCCGTAGCCAGCCCAAAAATATGAGGGGGCGGTAGAAGTTAGGGGGCCGATCCAACCATATTATAGTTCACCATTATAGTATAGCAGTTCATTTGCAAGCCTACCGTGAATATTTTAGGGGGCATACGCAGGGGTGGGTCCTGGGGGTCCGCCCCCCGAAATCCCGACTTTTTAAAAATGTAATCTACTTTTAGGGGCAATTTTAGAAATTCTCATATAATTTAGCCTCAAATTGTATTTGGACCCCTCCAAAACGCTTTACGCCCCTCCCGAAATAAATTTCTGGGTACGTCCCTCTTAGGGGGAACAGTAAAACTTAGGGGGGCCCGGCACCCTAGTTCCCCTGTGGATACGGGCCTGTAGCCAAGCAACTAATCAAACACAAAAGCCTCAATTGTCAGCTTTTTGAATGACAAGTTACATTTTCTCAGCACTAATAATTGAATGCTTTTTTACATAAAAATAAGTTTATTTTCATACTTTAGTTTCGGATAACAAAAAGGTTTATTCCATTTAAGTATGTTGTTTCGCTTCGTAATAATCTATTACCAAAAGACCATTAGTCAAAAAATATTTTGAAAATATCTTTTGTCCCCAAAACTAGTTAAATCCATTAAAGTATAGCACTAGTAAACGGTCCACAATCAACTGCCAATGGTAACACGTATTAACATATTTTAATTTCAAAAAAATAATGGGGTTAAATCTGACCCCACGATAGTACTTATGCACAGGGTTGAATTCAGGGGGTAGCTCGGAGGGGAATCTCCCCCCGAAGAAAATTCATTCCCCCCCGGAGAAACTGAAAAAAATTCAGTCACAAAATGTAGAAATTACTTCACCCAATTATTTGCTTTCTTTCCGTGCACGTGCAGACGAAATCCGATCTCTCAATATACATAGAAATGACGTAGACCCATTCAATATAAATATTAAACGTAACATCTAAGATAGAACACCAAATAGTCAATAAAACTTGTATTTCTTAACGCTATGACCGAGTTTGGCAGAACATGAAATTGTTAACTGTTGAAGAAAGGTTTGTATTTTAGTAGGTACTATACTCTCGCCCTATATTATATATTAGTAGGTAGCGCTAACAGATTGTGATAGGAAAGGAAAGATAGGGAAGATCTTTCGATCATTCCATATTATATGTGATGTCAGCAGACTTCAGTTCTTGAAAATGTACAGTTTTTGCATTATTTGAAATAGGGCGCATAAATCCCATTTCTCCCATCGGAAGTAACAGACGTAAATGTGTTTTACGATTGTTAAAGTAAACACACCTTTCTTTAATTAAAAATAATTCATTTAAAGGGTGAGATTCAGAGTGCGTCATTTAGAGGGATCAGGGAGGAACAGTTATCCCTCCTTGGTTAGAGATTTAATATAGAATTTGTCAATATGATAGTAGTATATGAGTAAAAGATTGCTATTGAAGGTGATGAAGATCCTGCTCAGTGCCGTGCCATGGGGGAAGAGCAAGCGGGGCGACGGCCCCGGGCGCCGAAGTAATGAAGTAATGGGGCTGTAAAATTCGGGAGGGAAACAGAAAAGAAAAGAAGGAAAGAAAAACAGAGGAATAAAACACATGTGCACATGTGCACATATATAAAATGAAAGGAAAAAAAGTAATGAAAAGTGCTCAAAATCAAGGAAAAGCAGGGTTTACTTTTTAAAATTTTCTCACCTTTCGCGGCTGGTCTGTTGACCTCACTCATATATACGGGTGCCATCTTATACTCTCGCGCCAAGTGCTGATTTTCCACGACACGGCACTAATCCTACTGAAGATTTCGTAAACTAAACTATTGATGTGTATGCAGTGAAGAAACCAAGGCTAATATGCTTGATTTAGAATCAGAAGTGTGAGAAAGGATGATAACTTTTTGTTAAGATATTCCTATGTAGCCCTATGTTTGTTTTAGGACAAAAAATATTTCAGTTAATTTAAATCTTTTTAAAAACTTTTACATTGGTAACAAACAGTAACTACTGAATATAGGAAATAATAACAAAAATAGTTACTGTAAATAGCAGTTAAAGTTTAGTGTAAAATTTTTTGCCAGTCTTTATTTAATGTTTTAGATAAAATTAAACGATTGTTTTTTTTTTAAAAAAATTATAATCTCTCATTGAATATTTAGCAGCAATTAGTCTCAATATTAGGTAAGATGTGGATGTGAATGGAATTGTTAAATATGCTGCTTTCTTGCAAAAATACAGAAAAACAACCCTCCCCCCCGAGGAGTTGACATTCCCCCTGGTGAAAATGTCTGAATTCAACACTGCTTATGCAGTATAAAAATAAGAATATTAGTAAAGAGTTAATATGAATTATGTTAATAGGAAATTAAATTAAAAATAGTTTACTCTACATAATCTAATTTAAGAAAAATAATGATAATAATAAAATAAAATAATGCAATAATAAAAAGATGGTAATAAAAAGTTTTTTATTGTAATCCTGGATTCTCTCGTGTTGAACAACATGGCTTTCCTCAACGTTGCCTCCAGAAGGGCGATAAATACGTATTATGAAGCACTCCAGTTCACATTTTTGGTTAGCCAACCACATATCAAGAAATGTCTCAAATTTATTTTTCAGACCTGCCCCCCCCTCAAAACTTCCTGGATCTGTCCGTGATATCAGTTGTTGCCAATTAACTGATAATAGTCATAGCGTAGTTTTTGCAATGTTTCAAAACGCTCTTTGCATAAGGAACAGTTTTCCGTATTCTTTATTTTTTCCTTTCTTTCCTTTTTTTTTCGCCCTTTTACTGTGCTGGAAAGGGACTCCATGAGCAGTGTTTGGCACACGACCCACTCGGGAGAGTAATGCTCCCAGAAGTACGTTTTTTTCGCGCGCTACTTTAGCCAGCTGTTCTAAACGCTATCCTAGCCAGTTGTTTTAAGTTGGTCACAAAATTTATATCATGGAGTACAAGGGGAACAAAACGAGCCCTGCGGGGCTTCTAACCCGTTCCTACTACTACTACTACTTATCTGCACAAAAGTAAGTAAATCACTTTTTTGAATATTATTTTCATATTATTTTAATTTAAAGTGTGTTATAAAAATATTAAAAAGATGTAAAAAGAAATTCTCGAGTCGGGTTTGAACTCACACCAAAAGCGATTTTCATTAGTAGCATATAGCGCTAGCCCACTCGGTCACGAAGATCGACAACGACAATCATTTGATTTCTGCTATTTAAATGCAACCTGGCAAGAAATTGATAACGCCAACCAATCAGAACTGTGTTTCTCGTTCCTACTTCCGAGAGCATTACTCTCCTGAGCTAGTCCTTTTGGCACAAGCTATGTGCGAACAGCAAGCAGCTCTGAAGTTGAATGTTTTCAAGGCCAACGCCATAAACACATTTTGATAAGTACACTGTCGCGTGACTCACAGCAGTTGCATTGTGTGTTTCCGTATGATACTGAGATATTTCTTTGGCAGGAAAATAGTTTTGTTAGGAACCAAAGATGACTGAATATAAACACATTTGAAAGGTATACTCGGCCTGCAAGACTTACATGCCGGGCTTTACTTTGATGAATAAGGACAACCACTACCACAGTGCATGTTGTGGCACGAAAGTTGTAGTCTACGTGTCTGCCATGAGTTGGTCAGCTGTGTTTATTCACATCAGGCTTGACTTTCGTTTGTTGAGTACAACACCTGAAATCCATTCATAGTTCGATATGAAGGTTTCAACATGTGACAGTTCTTGTGGATTGTTAATATGTTTTAGTTACTAAAGTAGTGTCTTCATTATTCGATTTAAAAAGAACAAATAAAGCTTTTTACTTTGGGTTTTCTGTTTTCCAAGCCTAGAGGCATTGTAGAACACGTTATGTATGGTTTCACGCCTTTCTGCGTCGAGACATAGGAGGTGATGACGTCAAAACTTTAAAAAATATTTTGTTATTAGGCCGATATTTATTTTTTTATATTTTTTGGCGGATTTACTTTTGCACCTAGAAGATTGAAATTTTGCACAAACATGCAGTCCACCGAACAAAATTTATCAGATTTTTTCAGATGATTTCTGCGTTAACACGGGGGATCCATAGGGGCAAAAAGGTAAAAAAAATATTTTTAACCAAAAAAAATCTCTTTTTTTTCGCGATTTTACGCCTTAGATACACGATGGAGACATGTGAATGGTATCGCTTGAAAGGCAGTTCTGAAGAGAATTATGTACGACCCACGATTCTAGGATAAATAGGGATGTCTCAAGGAAATTTCTACACAAGATCCTGTTTTATACGGGAATCTGGGGTATTATGGATATATATAGATATATATATATATATGGCAGGCTTAGTTTTGCACCTAGAAGATTGACATTTGGACAAATATTCACTCCACCGAATAGTATTTATCAGATTTCTTTCAGATCTCTGCGTTAAAACAGAGGGGTCCAGAGGGGCAAAATTTTAAAAGGATATTTTGATGAAAAATCTCTTTCTTCGCGATTTTCCCGCCTTAGATACATGATAGAGACATGTGAATAATACCGTTTGAAAGGTAGTTCTATTCTCAAGAGAATGATGGCAAACCATGATCCTAGAATAAACACGGATGTCTCAGGAAATTTTTTACCTGCCATCAGGGTCTTTTGCGATAGTCTGGGGCACTGTGGGGGTTACTGATAAATGAAATACTTTTCCTGCCCTTACTATTCAAGATAGAAAATTGAAATTTTGTACACACATATAGTATTTTTCAGTTGATTTTAAGATGTCTATGTTTACACGGGCTTCCAAAGGGACTAAAAAAATTTAAAAATCAGAAAAAAATCTGATTTCCGTCAAATTTTCTCACTTCAGGGACACAATAGGGAAGTGTAAATGGTACACTCCGATTCAAAAACATTGCGACAGCTAACGCCGTGCAGTTAGGCCACCAAATATACATCTTATCACATAGTCGTGTCAGGGAAAGAGACCCCTCTGTCACCTCCTTTCTTCTCTTCCATACTAAAATTAGCTAACAACATGAGCGCAATTCTTAATTCAAACTATACATGTATTAGTATAGATAAAAAGAAATAACAAAACCGAGACGAAACAAGATTCATAGGTTGATGTAGGGAGAAACTGAAATACCCAGAATGAAAAATTGAAACCAATGAATGTCTATTACCCAAAGATTCAGAAATGAGCAGAGAGAAAGAGAGAGAGGGAGAGGGAGAGAGAGAAGAGGTAAGGAGAGAAGAAGAAGAAAAGTAACGGGAGAACAGATAAAACTGTGGAATTCAAACGTAGTAAGAAAATAACCTAACATTATAAAGTTCCGTTTCCAGAAATCCAACAGTAATATAGAAATAATGTTTGTTTTTACATAGTTTTTCAGAACTATTCGAATATATAGACGATCCTTTAAATATTTATTATGTTACTTTCATAATGAATAGCATACTCAATTTTAAGTAGAACTGTAGATCTCCGAGACACATCTAGGATAATGTCAAAGGTTTAACACACATGCTTTGTTTCCGCGTGGTTCGATTGCAAATTCGGTAATGTTCGTTGGACGTAATGATCAAAAATACATTCTAATATACCCAGTAGACAGCGTTGGTCATATCTTCCATTTCAGACTACTAATGCAAACTGAACGAAAAAAACGAAACGAAAAGAAAAGAGAAAGAAAGAAAAAAGAGAAAATTGAAGAGTGCTATTTTATTGCTAAATATCTATCAGATACAACCTATATTAAAAGTCCAACTGTATCGTAATGGAAAGCTACAAATGTTGGAAAGGAAAAGTTCATGTTTCTCATAGATGTAGCATCTTTCAAATTTCAACGTGAATAAAACACATTGAATTATAGGACGGGAACAAATATTGTGTCGAACTAGTAAAATAAAATTTTGTTTTCAAATAACCAGAGAGGTATCATTTTCTAGTCTTTTCCGAAGAGTTATCTGTTCCGAACCTCCAGCATTGATTTCATCTCTTCCGAATATAACGTAATTTGCACAGAGAGAAAGAACACGCTAAGAGTTCATACGCATCATCGTGTCAGTCGTATGATGTTGGTTAGGTTATAGACCACCACTGGATCGAGGAATTTAAATCCGTAGTGAACCGGTAATTCGACTGAGATTCGGTAACCCAGAGGATAAAAAAGAGATTTTACTTATTTCCTTGCGTTTAAACAGTATTTCTGTCAGAGATGACTAGGACCGTTGATGTTATCCCCAGAGCACGAAAAACACGACGCCGAAGTTAACAGTTAATTAGATTCCCCGGACCAGGCTTCTGCTCCGTTTTAACTTTGGAATATGAACTGCATGTATGTGAGAGAGGGAGAGAGGTGAAAAATGCAAAGACAGATAGGGAAACGTCAAGAAAGAAAGAGAGAGGGACGGGACGAATATAAATATGAAGCATACTTACTATTGCAGTGTATGATATAGAACGCACACACTATTTACTCGAACTATCGCTAGTGATGCCTTGTAAGTTCTCCATCATCATCATCTCCGTGTTTCTTTCTGAGAACGATAACACGAAAAGTTCATACTGCAGATCAATGATGTCTTTGGAATGTCCTGGTAATTCCCTTGCTCTTTCCCAACCAACATTCGTAAATCGTCTCTATCATGATACAGGTGTTTGCTTTCATATTCTTACGTAATGCTTGTCCAGTATGATAAGTCGATTCTACACAATCACATTGTAAAAATATTAACTTTAAAGTGAATAAGATTTGAACCTATGTTGATTTGTATTATGCATAAAGCCACTGGGTTGCCCGAACACTTTCATGCCACCTGAAATTAGAAGTCAAATATTACTTACTTTAGGTGTGATCTTTTGAACGAATCAAAGTGCACAAGGAAATTGATTTATTCGACGGCCTAGAGAGAAATTAGTGCCCACTAATAAATAAAGGAAATGCATACAATCCAGGAAAAATTACAGAAATAAAACATATTTTCAGTAATTTCGTCGTGCAAATTCAAAAGTACGTGAATAATAATAATAATAATAATAATAATAATAATAATAATAATAATAATAATAATAAATGTGTACATTCACACTATAGTAGTCTATTATTATTATTATTATTATTATTATTATTATTATTATTATTATTATTATTATTAGCATCAATTACCCGCTTCATTGGGTTAAATTGAGAAAAAATATTAATATGGTCCGTTATTCAGTCACTGTTTAGTATTACTAAAGCCCTCTTTGATATCGGTCATTTTCGTTGAGTTTTATATATCCCCTCCCCACTCTATGTTGTGGGGCACGGCATCTGCAGTGTCATTGTTGATCTCAGCGAGCCGGAAAACTGTGAATTCGACACTGATATTGGTTACCGACACTGATATTTCGATCATTTTCATATGTCTCCCCTCCTCCCACTAGAGGGACTGAATTTGGATTTAAACAGCATCAGATGTGTCACTATTAATCTCAGCGAATCCAAAAATTACAGATACACGACTTATACCAGTAATTTTTCGTTCTTTGTTAAATGTCGCTCCCCCTCTTCATCTCTTAAGTTCCAACGTCCAAGTGATTGACAGAAACCATCTCAGGTTCGAACTTCATCTAGGTTGAAAATTTGATCGTGATGGATCATTTTTTTCGCGAGTTATCAACTTTTATTTATACTTTTTAACTTCTCCCTCTCCTCAACCCTAAGCTATATCGTCAAAGTAAATAGATAAATGCTATCTTAGGCCCGAACCTGATCTGTGTTGAAAATTTAATTGAGATCGGTCGGGTGGTTCAAGAGTGATGAAGTCACAAAGACAGCTACTTTCATTTTCAGTTTTTTTTTTTTTACATGTACCTCCCTCTCACCGGCCCCTACGTTGCACCGTCAAACTGAAATGACAAAAGTAGTCCCAGATCCGAACCTTATCTATGTTAAAAGCTTTATAGAGATCAGTCGGGTGGTTCAAGAGATTAGGAGCCACACACATAGTTACTTTCAATTTTATAATATAGGTTATTATTATTATTATTATTATTATTATTATTATTATTATTATTATTATTTGCTTACTTTTGAACTTGCACGGAGAAATTACTGCAAAATATGTTTTAATTTCACATCCTTTCCTCGATTGTAAGTTTTTTTATCAGTGGGCACTTATTTCTCTCTAGGCCGTCGAACAAATCAATTTTGTTGTGCACTTTGTTGCAAATAACGTTACACTAGAAGCCGATTCGTTCCAGAGATCAGGGCTAAATAAAGTAATATTCGGCTTGAAATTTTAGATGGCATGATAGTGTAGGGGTAACGCAATGGCCTTATGAATAATATTGCTATCTACGAGAGCCATCCAGAAAGTGATACCCGTTTGCGCCGCTTGAAGCGCTGACGACTCGGAAAGCCGCTGGGCAAGGTCATACCGCGTCAGTGGCTTGTCTGCCTGCTATGTGCGAGGTTGCGTGATGCTAGCAGTGCCTGTGTTGTGTCTGTGCTCATTTATAATGATTAAACGAATTGAGAACCCCGCCAGTTGTGAAGTGAGGACCGTGATTAAATTTCTTAATGAACGAAACGTTCGACCTTGTGAAATTCATCCCCAATTAAATGAGGTGTATGGAGACAATGCGATGGACGAGTCGTCTGTTCGGCGCTGGTGTCTCAACTTCAACCTGGGGAGGGGGAGTACACACGACGAGGAGCGTTCAGGGAGACCATCTGTCATTACAGACGAACTGCTGAGGTCAGTAGACGAATGAGTGAGAAACGATCGGCGCGTCACAATTGATGAACTCTGTGAACATTTTCCTAATGTGTCTCGACTTTCTGGCGGGAAAAAGATTTGACAGTGATGACGAACTTAAACGAGGCGTGACTACGTATCTCAATACGCTGGTGGCGGAGGACTATGACGCTGGAATACAAAAACTCGTCACACGGTATGACAAATGCCTAAATTTGCTTGGTGATTATGTGGGGAAGTAGTGTAAAGTATGCTTTTTCCAATAAAAATGTCTATATTTGTTAATATGTACTGCTGTGTCTTTATTGCACAAACGGGTACCAATTTCCGGATGACCCTCGTAACATACTGATTGTGAAGAATCGACTTATCATACTGATCAAGCAATACATAACAATGTGAAAGCAAACACCTGCATCATGATAGAGACGATTTACGAATGTTGGATGTGAAGGAGCAAAAGAATTACCAGGACATTCCAAAGACATGATTGATCTGCAGTATGAACTTTTCGTGTTATCGTTCTCAGAAAGAAACACTACACCATTTGTTAAACAAAGTTTGGCTAAACCAATCGGTGGTGTAGTGGTAACCTGTCAGACATCCAAATGAAAAATCTTGGTTCGATACTCCATCAGGTAGTATGATCTTTTCGCATAAAATAATGGCTGCAAATAGAGACTCATCTTATGATGGAGAACTTACAAGGCATCACTAGCGATAATTCGAGTAAATAGTGTGTGCGTTCTATATCATACACTGCAATAGTAAGTATGCTTCATATTTATATTCGTCCCGTCCCTCTCTCTTTCTTTCTTGACGTTTCCCTATCTGTCTTTGCATTTTTCACCTCTCTCCCTCTCTCACATACATGCAGTTCATATTCCAAAGTTAAAACGGAGCAGAAGCCTGGTCCGGGGAATCTAATTAACTGTTAACTTCGGCGTCGTGTTTTTCGTGCTCTGGGGATAACATCAACGGTCCTAGTCATCTCTGACAGAAATACTGTTTAAACGCAAGGAAATAAGTAAAATCTCTTTTTTATCCTCTGGGTTACCGAATCTCAGTCGAATTACCGGTTCACTACGGATTTAAATTCCTCGATCCAGTGGTGGTCTATAACCTAACCAACATCATACGACTGACACGATGATGCGTATGAGCTCTTAGCGTGTTCTTTCTCTCTGTGCAAATTACGTTATATTCGGAAGAGATGAAATCAATGCTGGAGGTTCGGAACAGATAACTCTTCGGAAAAGACTAGAAAATGATACCTCTCTGGTTATTTGAAAACAAAATTTTATTTTACTAGTTCGACACAATATTTGTTCCCGTCCTATAATTCAATGTGTTTTATTCACGTTGAAATTTGAAAGATGCTACATCTATGAGAAACATGAACTTTTCCTTTCCAACATTTGTAGCTTTCCATTACGATACAGTTGGACTTTTAATATAGGTTGTATCTGATAGATATTTAGCAATAAAATAGCACTCTTCAAAGGTGTGTGTTAAACCTTTGGCATTATCCTAGATGTGTCTCGGAGATCTACAGTTCTACTTGAAATTGAGTATGCTATCCATTATGAAAGTAACATAATAAATATTTAAAGGATCGTCTATATATTCGAATAGTTCTGAAAAACTAAGTAAAAACAAACATTATTTCTATATTACTGTTGGATTTCTGGTAACGGAACTTTATAATGTTAGGTTATTTTCTTACTACGTTTGCATTCTACAGTTTTATCTGTTTTCCCGTTACTTTTTCTTCTTCTCCTCTCCTTTCCTCTTCTCTCTCTCCCTCTCTCTCTCTCTCTCTCTCTGCTCATTTCTGAATCTTTGGGTAATAGACATTCATTGGTTTCAATTTTTCATTGTGGGTATTTCAGTTTCTCCCTACATCAACCTATGAATCTTGTTTCGTCTCGGTTTTGTTATTTCTTTTTTTCTATACTAATACATGTATAGTTTGAAATAAGAATTGCGCTCATGTTGTTAGCTAATTTTAGTATGGAAGAGAAGAAAGGAGGTGACAGAGGGGTCTCTTTCCCTGACACGACTATGTGATAAGAAGATGTATATTTGGTTGCCTAACTGCACGGCGTTAGCTGTCGCAATTTTTTGATGCGGAGTTTACCATTTAAAAGACTGCTGTATTGTGATAAAATGAGACTAGAAGTATGATCATACGATAAATAGGGATGATGCTGATGTCGCTTTACTGAATGTCTGTAATTGACTTTTAAACATCGGACACCCTGTAAAACAGAGCATACAGCTGTATCAAACAGATGATGTGTCAGAAACGAGTTCACATTCTCATTTGTAGGAATATTAAAGTATAAGTTAGTCTAAAACCATAACCTTTTATATTTAATAATATTGTGTGATATGCAATATGGCGGAATTCAAGATCGGTTCGAAGGTGACCCCACTCCAAGTCATGACAATAATGCCAATTGTAACATTTTTTGCCTCCATCCACGCACGTCGTTATTATTCTTCTGTTCCAATACTTTTGACTAACCCTGTATACAGCTCCACATGTGTCTTGTCACTGCAAAATTAAACTAATCGTTTTCACAGAATATTTTTCATACTATACTTTGATCCAGGGCTAGAAATCGAATTTTAGAACTAAGGAGAAAATGAATAATATATAAAGCAACGAGAATACAAACTCCGAAAGACGGGAGTGCAACTTTACTTTAATGGAGAATGACTTAGGCAATAGCATTTGTTGCAGAACAATCAACAACCAAACAAAACTTATACCACCATTCAAATTTCCTATTTGTTACTAATAACTACAGATATTTTTCCTTCTTTTGCACAAAACCATCAACTTATCAAAGGGACAATATACACCTGTGCATGCTTGATTTTCACTTGTGCTTTGATCTCAGGCTTTTTAGCACTGGAACCGGGCCCATTTGACGCGGGACCTTTTTCACTCGGGACTATTTTACGCGTGGCACTTTCGACTCGAACGGTATTGGTGCGGGGCCGTTTTGACCAGGGCACTTTTGAAACAGCGCCCTTTTGACGCGGGCTCATTTGTCGCCGACTCCTTACCCGGGGCCGTTTTGACTTGGACCCTTTTGACTCGGCCCCTTTGGTCGCCGAGCCCTTTAGACGTGGTACCGTTTTTGACTAGGGCAGTTTTGTCATGGGGCCCTTTCGCCCGGGGCGCTTTTGACTCGGGCATTTCGGTCCTCGCCCTTCTGGCATAGAATATATATTCACCTGCTGAAATGCGTTGGGCAGGTGGAAGTTATGAGTAAATAGATGATCAACGATCCAGGGCACAATAAAAACACTTACGCAAGTGGTCATATATCTTTCTTTCTCCTGATTTCCACTCTTGATCTCAGGCTTTTTAGAAGTGGAATTGTATTTACCGGGCCTTTTATCTCGGGGCTTTTTTGACCCGGGGCTTCTTTGACACGGCCTCTTTTAACGCGGGGCCTCTTTTGACTCGGGGCATTTTGTAGCGTGGCCCTTTCGACTAGGGAACTTTTGACGCGGGACAGTCTTCACCTGTGCCCTTTTGATGCGGTGTCCTTTTTACCGGGCATTTTTTAGATAGAACCCTATTGTCGCGACGACCTTTTGACTTGGGCACTTTTGACAGCGGGGCCCTTTTGACTTGGACCCTTTTGTCGCCGGTCCCTTTAGACCGGGGTCCATTTTACTTGGGCATTTCTGTCTTCGCCTTTTTGTCCGTGTCCTTCTGACACAACTATACACGTATATATATATATATATATATATATATATATATATACATCAACACTGCGTGGGGCAGGGCAAGGGCAGGTATGATTAAGTAGATGATCTATGACCATGGCGCAGTAAAATTTGTTACACCACTGGTCATATCTCTTTCTTTCTCCTGATTTCCAGTTCTGATCTCAGGCTTTTTCGCCGTGAAATTATATTTGCCGGGCCCTTTTGACGCGGAGCCTTTTGAGTCGGTCCTTTTTGACGCAGGGGTCTTTTGACTCGTCCCGTTTTAACGGAGGCCTTTTTGACTCGAGCTTCCTTTCGCGGTGCCCTTTCGCGTGTAACCCTTTTGACCTGGGACCGTTTTGACCCGTGTCTATTTTGAGGTAAGGTCCCTTTTGACTCGGACATTTTTGATAGGGCCTTTTTGTCGCGACGTCCTTTTGATTCCGGCCCTTTTGACAGCGGGGCTGTTTGGATTCGGATTCTTTAGTCGCAGGGCCCTTTCGATCCTTTTTATTCGGGCATTTCTATTCTTGTCCTTTGTCTGTGCCCTTCTGACATATATATATATATATATACCAGCTGAAATGCGGGAGACAGGGGGAAGGTATGAGTTGGATGAACGATCAATGCACAATAAAATTAGTTACGCCACTGGTCATATGTATCTTTCTCCTGATTTTCACTCCTGATCTCAGGTTTTTTAGCCGTGGAATTGTATTTGCCGACCCCTTTGACGCGGGGCTCTTTTGACTTGGCTCCTTTGGACGCGGGGCCTTTTTGACTCGGGGCCTTTTGCCGCGGGGTCATTTTGACGCGGGACCGTCTTGACCTGTGCCCTTTTGAAGCGGGGTCCTTTCTGACCCGGCTTTTTTGACATAACGCCCTTTTGACTCGGCCTCTTTACTCGCAAGGATCTTTTGATCCGTGTCCTTTTGAGGCGGTGTCCACTGTGTCCGGTTTATTTTCATTTGGCTCTTTTGTCTCGGACTCTCTTCCCGCGATGATCTTTGACCCGGGCCCTTTTGACGAGGGGAATATTTTCACGCTGTGCATTTTCGACTCGGGCACTTTTGTCGCGGGGCCACTTTTGAACTTGCTCTTTTGGCGCGGGTCCTTTTAAAACCGAGCCCCGTTTTGACTCGGGCCTTTCTATCCTCGCCCTCTTTCGGGCCCTTCTGACATGGAACCATATATATATAACGCAGCAGTTGAAATGCGTGGGAGAGGGGGCGGGTATGAGTAATGGATTATCCAGGGTGCAGTAAAACTACTTACGCTACTTTTCATATCTCTTTCCTTCTTTTCCCTCTACATTATATCTGGAGATGTATGTTCTGACTAATAGGTTACACTGGTGATTTTAAAAAGTAAGAGGATATACGCTATCAATGATAAACTATGACTTTTAATATATATAGGGCAATAAATCGAAAAACTCTATATCGGTCTTTCCCCCCCCTTCCCTTCCGTTCGAAAAAATCTTGCGGGCGTTAGTGATTATCATGTTGGTTAATTACTGTATTATATTGTGCTATACATGGAATAGATACTTCTTTGTTTTATTTAATAATAAGAACCTTATTTACATTTATTACAACCCTTGCTTGACGACAGCGAAACATACTTACGTTCAGCATATTCAGTTTCCATTCTGAAATAAGGACAGTGAGACGAATGGAATAATTCACGCATACATTTAGGACTTAGAAAAGTGTCCTGCGAACATGTCGTGTTAAATTCCTGAAGAGTGAAAAGCGCTAGTAGCAGTTGTCAGCAGTTATTAACTTAACATATAAGAGAATAAAATGAAAAACTGAGAATACGAATCTTTTCAGAGATGATAGTGTACTGATGCTTCAAATCTTTTCCTTTGCTCCCTATATCTACGTTATTTCCCTAGTCAAAATAAAAACTGTTCAAAATTAATCACAATTTCTTATGCAACCATCCCTTCCTTGGAGTACTGCGTGGTCACATACCCGTCACGGCGATGTAAAGGCACTTTTGGCGACGAGGATACGTCGTAACGCTCGATGAAGCATGGATTTACCTTTCCGACTGCGGCATACCGAGAGCCATCATGTACCGAGAGAAAGGCGCCAAGAACTTCAGAAGGTGGGTCCGTGTCTGTAAAGAATCCTTACCAAAAGGGTTCATGGTCGTTACTGGCTACTGTTATCGAGGTAAACTGAATATTTGTAAGGTGGCGAAGAACTGCAAAATAAATACGCAGTATTTTCAGGAGCAGATCATGCGGCCGATCTACGAGCATGAGATTCCAACAATGTACGGAAATGACGCCAATCTGTTGCGCCTTCACATGGACAAGGTCTCATCACATACCTCATGACCGTCCCTCGCATTCTCCAGATGCAAGTTCTATGGACTATTGTGGATTTTGATTGCTGAAGCGGGCTTTGGGAAAACGGCGTGTGACAATTGTCGAAGGACATTGGAAAGCTGTGCAAAAGGAATGGAACAAGATTCCCCTCCCAGTTCTTCAGAGAAGCCTATTACTGTGGAAATTACTCTGTCGGGCTATTGTTAGGAACCAAGGGAAACACATCGAGTGCTTACGAACCTGGCGCCATGGATTCTTCTAAATTTTTAGGTAAGTCAAATTTGGGCAAATGTAGACTTAACAACCTTTATAGAACTACGACAACTATAATGTCATTGATGTGTAATCTACCGTACAGGAAGCAATTATAACCAATATGAACACTCTCCCAAAATAGTTTTGAGCCACACCTTCCAAGTTGCCTACTTTCGCTTGCAATAAAATTTCTAAGCCAGTTCGCAACAGTGTCGTCATCACCCTAACCACCGGTGCGACTCTTCTTCCTGAGGATTAATAAATATTCCCTCACACAAGCATTCCTAATAAAATAGAACATCGCCAATAGTTTAGTGGTTTTTACACTCTTATGAATTTACTGTGCAGAAGACAACACAACACACACACACACACAAAGTCATTTTATGGTTTTTATGGTTACTCCATATTGTCAATCCGTACGATATATTTATCTCTAATATAACTGGAAAGTTATTCATAAAGAAAAAGCATTTTTATTTTTTCTAGTACGCGAAATTCTGCCTTCTTTTGTTATTAATGTTCCATGTTCCACCACGATGAGGCAGTGGAACGAAGTGCGGATCAAGAGGTAAGTTGATGAAGTGTACACTATTTAGTGTGCTCTCCATTTGTAGACTTCGAGTGTGCATTCTCGAAGTGTGCACTATGCACTTTTGGACATGGCCTCTGGTTAAGAACCTCGTGTAGTTCCTTCTTGCCCTCAGAAAGAAAATAATTTAAGCAATGTTTAAAGCAACATTACTTTGAGAAACCTATAAATGAAATCAACAATAAATATATATATAGGAACCATGATTATACAGTAATTTTTTGTATTTTAGTAATTCGCATTAAATTGTTTTTGTGTTGCGGCAATTGCATATTTCCTATTCCACACACCGTAAAAAATACAATAAAAATATGGGTGAAGAGTGCAGTTACCTAGTTGGATTTCTTTAAGACTCTTTGGTTCTTCGGGTAAAACCCTTCGTCGCTGGCGCCACGCTTCACAGTCTCGATGTTTGGAAACTCTACCCTTTCAACCTCCATAGCATTTTGAAGGGATTCGTCTATTCCGGATTCTCCAATCCTGTTCCAGCTCAATTATTTATATGTTCACGCGTTCTTTCATTCTTCAATGAATGGTTTGCGCTCATGATTATGTCCCGAAACCATCGTCCCTTCCACCATGGATGTAATCTGAAATAAAGACCATTTTGAGAAAACATTTCACATGAACATTTTTTCATAACTTCATTTTTCATAACTTTTCATAACTCATTTTTTCATAGCTTTAGTAGCTAATATATTTACATTCTATGAAGTACCTTAGTTCAAAGTTAGGAAATAACTACGAAACCATTCACGCCAAATTTACATACTACTTTCCAGCACTATTTAAAAAAAAAAAAAAAGAAAAAAAAAAAAGAAATAGTCCTGCTGGCTTTTAAACAATTCTAAAGTCTGAAAACCCTAGAAGCCCTAGTCATACTAGCAATGTAACTGCGAGAAATAGGCTGGAACAGAACTTACCTGTACATTGGTGGAAAGAGCATCCTTTACGTCCACCGCTTCTATGCCTATTACAGACCCATCGTATTCAGTTATCAGTTGCTTACTTCACAACACACTCATATCCATTGAATAGCAACTTCCTTTTTACTTTCTGCGTTGCTATCACTTTCATAATGGCTTAGATTTAGGACCTCATTCACCAGTAATTCCAAACCAAACGTTTGAAACAAATAGCATGCAGCTTCAATTTATGTCCTACTTTAACCAATCTGAAGCCAGAAAAGTTTATCATTGTCTTGTCTTCTTCACCATTAATGGTGTTTCATTATTTGGTGCACCAACATCAAGTCAAGTGTGCTAAAAGTTCAGAAAGTATAGAATTATTTGTGTAAAATTTGAGCTAGTTCTATTAGAAATCGTATAAAGTTTACAAATGGCGAATGTGTCGAAGTCGAAGTCGAGGCCATAAAAGTCGAAGTGCCTGAATTAGATTGTTAAAAATTGACATACGTAAGTTTTAAAAAAGTAGAATAAAATATAAGTATAAAACAGCTAAAGCAAATGCAGAATTCAGGTAAATTATCGAATTGTCAAAATCAGTAAGAATTGAACCAAAAGCGGGAAGGAGGTCCAGCTACCCAGATGGTCAGGGTGTAAAAGTGAAAAAAGTTAGAAATAAATTAAATATACGTAGATGTTTAGAGTATTTGTGGATGAGTGTAGATGAATTTGTGTATAAAAGTAAATGTGTGTAATGAATGTAAAATGTGCACTTTTCACTTAATCCTCCTCCTCTTCTGCGCATCACACCAGGGGATGTTGACCACAGATCACATAGCCTAACGGCAAGATTGGTAACTACATGGAAAAACAAGCGTATCATGTTCGTCGCGCTTGTAGCGACATCTACTCTCGCTGGCAGGATAATGTAACTACTCACCAGCAGTGTAACTATCCACCTAAAGAATTCACCAATATAAGCAGTAGATCCATAGGCATAGACTAGTTACCAACATTAGCAGTGTATCCATACAGCACCTTGACGTAGTTTATAAATAATATTTGCCATTAAATTCAAAATGCAAATACGATGCCCTTATAGTAGTCCTAATTTCCTATCTTTATTCATCCGACTATTTTGAGTTGAGTTGACTTTGAGTTTTACGTCCCGTTCAGCAGCGAGGCTATATGAGACGTGGACCTACTGATTAACGTGGAATCCGAACCACATGAGCTCCCGCCGGGAATCGAACCCAGGTCTCCCACGCCAATCCGACTATTTTAATCGAAGGTCATATTAATAAGAGTTGAAGTGTGGTTATTGTGTATCATATTCGTATAATTTAGAAATTGGAGACACTCTTTTTTTCACTCTATGCTTTAAGTACGAATTCAATAAAATTCTAAGAGAAAAAATGCTAGACTTGTCTGGCAATCGAATCTTTCTCTACTCTTATAATGCCGGTGAGCTATCATACAATTCCAGTTCCTCCCCCATTGGCTCTGCGCTGTCCTGAACATTGAATTAGGGTTAGTCTGGACAGTATACCGATACAGTAAGCTATAGACCGGAATACGACCTCTTGTACTCTCACATTTTCATTGTTCTAAATTTATTGATTTCGTACCTACAAAAGATACAGTGAAAGAAAAATCAAACATTTTCCCCCATTTCTTAATAAATAAAGTTATATATATACGCAATAACACAATTAAAATATAATACTAACACGCTTTTGATCGGAATCAAATAGTAAAGCTAAACATTTCCAAATTAAGGCTGCTAGAAGGTAATTATAGCTATTTTTTAATTAATGTTAGGTAACTATTAATACTATAGTTCTAAATATGTACATTTATTAAAATTTCATTTAAAATTCTCTTATGTCTTGTTTGAGTGCATTGAATTGCTCTTCTTGCGCATAATACAGGTGTTTTTACCAGCGGCGCAAATCTGTCTTCAATATTGGATGGGTGGGGCGGGAAAGACCGTTCCCATATTTTTTTCTAAGCGATGTTCAAAATATTTATGAAGTTGAAAAACAATGCTGTGGAGGATCAGGGGAGCAGAGTTGTCTTCAACATTGGGAGGCCGGCAGATTTGAGGCTTGTTCTGGGGGGACATCAATTTCATTGCACTTTCCTTTGTGGCAATCGGACACAAATCAACACATTTCTCACCGAAAAACACATTTCAAATCAGATTATTGGGGGACAGTTCCCCTCAGTTTTAAGGTTGGAGCGGACATGTTCCCCTCATTCTCCCGGGATTTGCGCCAGTGGTCTTTACATTCCCAGCTCGCAGGACTGTTTATTTACTTTAAATTTCTCTGTTTTCTTAAAAAGTAATCGTTGTAGATTGTTTCTTATCCTCTCTCCCTAAGTAAGAAATCAATAAATTTCCTAACAAAGCTTGGTTCAACATGTTAATTGTGTTGAAAACCTTACCGGAAAGCGCGATGGTAAAGCGTTCACGTCTAGTGCATGGCTCTCTGGTTCGATTCCAGTTCTCGGCGAGTTAACTTTGTAGTGGACAAACACCGCGTGCATAAATGTTCTCAGGGTTCTTCCGTTTCCTCACCATTATCACCCATCTCATCATGATTGCATGCCTTGGCGAGAATTAAAAAAAAAAAAAAAAACTTACCTGAATTTCAGTCTCACCTAAAACAGTCACTCCTTCCTTGCTGTTCGAAAACTAAAAGGTTGACATTTCTGCCAGAATAATTTAAGATAACATTCAACTTGGGAAAATCTACATAGATGTAATAATTACTTTTGCGTTGCTTTGGAATCCGCAAATTCTGTGAACATTATTATGCAATGAAGCTCCTGAGCCCATAGTGATGGAGCTCTAGTATTTGTAACGGGAGTAAATCATGATTAGGAGAAATTGATGATTGTAAATAAGAATCATAATTACTGCAGTTCCTTTTATTTAACATTAGTACTATGCACTTATTACACAATAACAATACAACTTAAAAGAGCTGTCTTCATTTTACTATTTCCGCCTTATTCTTTCTTTTATTTTTCATTTTTCAATTTACAGATACAAAAACTTTATAAAATTGTCCACGTTTTCCACGACATCCATTTAAGCACTGATAATTTCAAAGTGGAAATAAGATTGCAATACAAATACAAATCCCATTAAATAGGATACAAATCTGTACATTCCACAAACAAATGTGTATACTCAAATATTTGTAAGATGTATAGCGTACAAAATACTACACACTTTTTAACTCAGTAAAGGATAGAAAATCATGGAAATAAACACGAAAGAAAGCAAACCATCAATTTCCATTAGAGGCTACGGTAACAAAAATGTATAAACCAATAATTACTTTTTGTTCTCAATTTTTTGATAAGGATGAGTCATAAGTCTAGCAATATTCTGGTACACAGTCAGATTAACACTCAAAGTAGACCTATAGCTCCTCGAGTTAATTATCTGGAGCTACCTTCTTGCTAGTTACTGGTTTCCACGTCGATAGCCCGGAATAGCTAAATAAGAATATCATTCATATGGGGTAAAGCTCATTACGCTTAGTTTTGTAAGCAGTGACAAACAGAATACATGCACCTATCTACAAACTTGTATAATGGTAGAAATAGGCATGCAATCTAACGATAAATGATTAATACTAGTTACAGATTTCATACATAAAATAAAAAATATTATTTTTTTTTGTCAATAATGACTGCTTCTGTCGTACAGACTGTACAGATACTCGAGTCTTCTATTCATGATTAAGGGACTGTGAAGTAGGTGGAGACAACCGATTTCCTTCTATTTCACACATAGCGTAGTTGAATCGGAAACACTGGTTCAAATCCTGAAGAGTGTTGTGACTGCGAGCATTAATACTGACATTCACATTGTTGTCACTATGTGATACAAGGACGTGAAGACTTAAAAGCTTCTAGGAGTAACAACAGAACAGTTATGGTTTTTGTTTCCTCCACGTGAGGGAGAACCAAAAACTATGGTATTTGTGACTCATCGCATTCTCTCAAATGCAGAAATAAGAGCTATGACGTTTATTCCACCCAATTAATGTTCAGGTTTCTGTATAAGCTTAATGCTTCTGTTCACTTCTGATACCTGTCAAAATAAAGAGCTAATAAAAATAAATGAGATAACAAAGAGATAAAAAAGAGAATGAGATATATGTATTTAAATTACTTCGTGGGATTCGATTATGGTAACCTGTCTTATTTCTAAAATCATTATAATCTTAAAATATAAGATTAGCCAATATTCGCTATTTTTTATTTTAACACATCACACAAAGTAACTCTATTCGAGATTATGAGGGTGTTTAACCACTTTTGACTCATTCTATTGAACTTGGTATTGACAGAAAGTAATTAAGGACATTCATATCTACTTATGTATGCTATGAGGCGCGTCTCTTAATTATCCATATAGCCCAAACACATCTGTTATAGACTTTAATAACTAGTTCAAAGTGAACATACATCTGGTGTTGGAAGGTTCAAGTATCAGTAATTCTCTCATTATGTCATTCAAATCATCGGACCGATTAACCAGCCGTCGACATATAGTAGCCAAAACGTTGTAAGATATTAGAGTACGTTTGTTTTATCTTTTCACACTTCCCGCCAGTGCACTTGGTTTTCCTTTAAAGTATTTTCTTCTAGCACTCAAGTGAACGTTTTAATCCAATAGACGTCTTATTGCTTTTGTCGTGTACGTGACGTTAGTTGTCAGTCAGCCACCGCCTCCTCGATTCACTTACCTGCCTGTTCATTCTTTTCAAAAACCATTGCCTCCCGCGTGAACGCTTGTTTTCTAATTTCGACGCTAGAGTGCAGCACGTACTGCCCATTTTTGTGAGTAAATCTTTATGGTTTGCATAGGAATGACCACGCTTTTCCAATAGTTTAGAAAAGAAAATGGTCTTATATTGTTGAGTATCATTCTGCAAAGCAAGAAAAGGCAAGTTGGAATACAATGGAGTGCTATTTCATGAAATACCATCCGATAATGAATTACGTAAGAACATTAATAGGGGTATAAATGAGGGATACTAGATTTTCCGTTTTTTCCTCAAGCCTTTGGCAGTTCCATATACGAAACTCTCTAAGTCAATAAACTAACTGTATACTACACATTTGACGAGTTCAACAATGGGGTATATTAACAAGGAGTTACAAAATGAAAAAGATCTTCAGTATTAGACTTCCAAACTATACTATGTATAAGTGTTGGCAGTCTTATAGAACGGCTATATCCTTCCGTTGACAGGTATCAGAGCAAAAACGGCAAGAGCTATCGATATGCAGTTTTCGGGAATCGATTCAGTGCCCCAGGAATATTTCCCATCTTCTTGGACTACCTTCTACTTAAGCCGGAATGGTTGAATTCGACCACTTCCGGTTTCAACAGTAAAGCGTATAACTCAAAACGGTGATAGATAGCCACACACTTTTCGGAAATTGACTCATGGTCTCAGGAAAATAGCCCATCTGCACCCCTATATTTTAGTAAAACTGGAAGTTGAAGAAATTTAGTACTACGTCCAGTTTCAATGAAATACTATGAATAATATTTAAATATTATTCAGTTCAGGAATTTGCAAATGATGACAATGTATGAATATGATGTAATGATATAACAAATTTAACATGTCATGTCTGTTATAATTTTGTACTTCAAATGGTGTAATAAGTTGTAATTACAATTTGCATTTATATACGGTACTTGACAACTGTAGAACTTATAGGAGATACTCTCCATATTGTAAGTCAAAACAGGCTAAATAAATAAATAAATAAATATAGCAAAAACGATAAGAGATTTTGCGAAACGTTTCTCAGTAATGGATTCAGTCCCAAGAATATACTCCGTGTCTTCAATATAGTATTGAATCTGCATAGCTTGGAACTCTACTGTAGTTTCACAGTCTGAAACGATACTCTCTTGTATATATTGGATATTGTTGCTCTCGAGACAAGATTTAAGCTACTTCATCTCAAGAAGCTGTTGCTATATTGTGAGACAGCTTTGTCATCTCGTTTCTCATAGACAGACTGTCTCGTATCGTGGGCAATACTAATTTTAATATTAAAACAATGTACAATTTGGCTTAGAGTAAAAACAGTTTATATAACATGTTGTGTGGTTTGCGATAGCCCAAAGTTTATTAGAAAAGGTACAATTCTTTGTGTTTCACGTTTGTATTAGTAATGACTAGTGTTGGGGTTTAAACTTCCTTATGATATATAAGAGGGTGGCCCAAAAGTAGGTATACAGTAACTTACTGATCAACCCATTGCTTTTTATATCATTTCTTATTGCTATCCATAAGGTAGACTTAGTTTCATTATTTATTCTTAATGTCTTTGTACTTATAGGCCCTATCTTAAGCTCGGAACAGCCGAAACAAATGAACCTATAAGCTAGAATGTTAGAGGGTATATCTGATCAATGCAGGGGTGTAGGCGTATACCTACTTTTGAACCACCCTGTGTAATTACTCTTATAGTTAATGGCGTCGACTTCTCAGTAAATTTGGGAGGGGGGCATTCAGATGCAGAAGACATATATCAGGATTTTAAGACAAATTGCATTCAAATTATACCGAATATAGCATATTCATAAGTACAATGCGGGGGGCCGGGGCCCCTGCCCCCCATGATCGGCACCCTTGCTTATAGCATCAGAGTTCCTTCACACGAAAGCATAAAATTATATATAGACCTATTCTATTTAGGCCAATGTATGATTGAGCGTATTCTTTCATTTTTGTGCCTCAGCCGTCACATCAACAAATGCGTTTCTATTTGAACAAATATTTTTTTGTTCTTCTTCAATGACTACCGCATATTATATCTTTTACGCAAACCATTTAGATTTCTTTACATTCTTTCTATTAGCATGTATTGTGTACGTATAGATGTCAAACTGCAACGCAACAGCATTGACTGTCAAACGCTAGGATGCCATGGTAGGACCTGCCACCTAGTGGCGAATTCGTGATGAAAGGTACACGCATTTTTTTGGCTGATTGAGCAGGCAGTTAGAGGGAGCGGACGGATGTAGAAGGCAGTGCAGTCAGCTCATCAAATGAGGTCGTTGCTGTTTGGCGGGTATTTGAAGTGCTCAGTTGCCACAGGCGAATAGGTGTGTTACTGTGATTTGTAAGTGGTGTCGCGTTTTGCGGTGTTTCCTAGCGTATTGTAACCGTCAACTTAACCGTGGCGTGGCAACAATGCGTTTGCAAACAGATCCATCCTATAGACGGGAAGCGTCCCAAGATGAAACAAACGCACTCTAAAGCAATTTCATAGATGGCCACACCAGTCATACAGACTTAACTTGTCTTCGCCTAACTTCTACATATTTGATCCAATGAAGGAAATCGTATTAAACAGAAGAGCCCTCTACCAACAGGAATAACGGGTAAAAGTCTCGGCTCATCTCGATAATAAGCGTATTTCATTACAATTCTTCGGAAGAGTTTAACTTGAAGATCTAGAATTATAACGAAATTTCAGGGACTGGTAAAGAAAAATCATGTGCTTCCAGAATACAGAAGCTTATAGTCAGGTGTCAAATATCTGCTGCCGTAGCAGAAGACTAAATAGAAAATAGAACATTAAACTTCAGTTCATACTCTACAGTTATCAAAATTCAATCAGTCACATCAGAACTGAAATAGTGATATATGGGTGTATGGTAATTATATTCTGTACTTACAACCAGTAGTGTGTAGTTTGGTATATGTTGGAATTATTTATCCTCTTCAGCACCGAAGCTATATGAGGCGTAGACCTACAGTGGAAGGTGAAAACCGAACCAAAATAATGTGTTCAAGTTTCAAATCTTTTCCATGGGAATAGAACACAGTACTCATCACGTTATCGAATAGGCCAACAGGCAAGCCAATTTCAACTCTAGATTTCAATAGTTGTTGAAAGAAATTACTTGCGAGTAAGTGAACGAAATCTAGCGACGAAGATAACAGCGTTTATCGAAATCGTTTTAATTACTAACATTTAATTCCAGACGCAATAAAAAGGGTAATTGGTAACTTCCCATTGCAAATAATCCAGCTTTCAATATTTAGTTTTGGTGGATAATTATGTGCCAACAAAATAAAACAAAA
This sequence comes from Thermobia domestica, assembly GCF_964235325.1. Taxonomy (NCBI): domain Eukaryota; kingdom Metazoa; phylum Arthropoda; class Insecta; order Zygentoma; family Lepismatidae; genus Thermobia; species Thermobia domestica. The sequence goes on along the minus strand of NC_137458.1, from coordinate 193,494,918 downwards.
GAAACATATGGGACCACAATAAGAATTGAAAATAGTATCCATCTTATCGTGCCGGTGTGATAACTAATTCACTACTCAACTAGTCCTGGATCATAAACATATAAACTTTTAAATATCACTTTTACCGTAACAGTAAACCGCAGACCTTAGCCCGAGTCTCAACTCCGTTCTCCTACTTTCGAAATTCCATTGAATTCGCAACAAATGAGGATAATGTAACGAAAATTCTATTGCCCCCTCCTTTCTGATAAATCACAGTACATACCGTTGGATAATGAACCAAAGACTTCAATGTATTTCACTTAAAACTGATTTTAAGAACGAGATTAAAAAGCATAATATGTTTGTAACCTCATCGTCAAAAGTGCCTTTACATCGCCGTGACGGGTATGTGACCGCGCAGTACTCTAAGGAAGGGATGCTTGCATCAGGGGCGGATCCAGGACCGATTTCTGGGGGGCGGTGGGTTGTAATGCTGCTACTTTTAAGTGCTTCAAACTTTGGGATGGGTTTTATTTATATATATAAAATAAGAAAGTTTCCTCTTCTGGGGGGAACGGTCGCTACCCTGGATTTGCCCCTGCACAGAACGCACACAGCTCGCTGTATAGCTGCAAGAGACCCATGGGTAATTGTAGTTGCCCTCTTGTTACAACGCGTTCAGTCAAGGCGCACCTATCAAGGTCAGTTCCGGCAGTAGAACACGCAGTTAACTGTTATAAAACAAGTGCAGCATGCAACTAGTACCTCCTGTTTACTTTTCACAAATATTTTTCATTTTCATGCGCACAGGTCACGTATTACGTAATTTAATTGACATGCTGTGTCAAGTATATATGCCCTAAAAAGATATGAGTACTCAAAAGGCAAAAACATGTAACTATATTTCTTTTCCTTTTTCTATTAGCCAGAGGAAGTTTGTATGGTTGTTTCAACATCCTTCTTGTAGTTTGCTTAGGATTCACTTCCTCTTTTTAGTTGAGCTTTTGGTTATGAATACCACCGCGACAAGTCGTGATTATTATGATAGTGGCGTATTTTCGCCTGGATTAGGAATGCGTTCGAGTCGAGTCGAGACAGAATTTTCCTGACAAAATTCGAGTCGAGACACAGCTCTTCCAATAGAAAAATATATATTTTTTGAGTCGAGACATCACTTTTACAGCACATTTTCGAGACGAGACAATCTCAAATCTTGTCTCGTGCGCATCCCTAGCCTGGATAAATTACGGAAATGATAAATAATGTAGACTCCAATGCTTTTGAAACGGACGATAAATGTAGTTTGTAGGAAGATTATAGCATCAATTTATGTGACACACATACCTCTTTCTATTTAAAAATATTGTTTGTTATACAATATGCGGCATTCAAGATGGCTGCCATGATGTACACTAAATCATTTAACGCAGTTTCTACACCAATGCCAAATTGTAACATTTGATTTTCCTCCATCTGTGCGTCTCTTTGTTACTGCCCTATCATGATACATTTTTCTATTAGATACATATGTTAAACATAGCACACTCTGTCTCAAACAGATGATGTGTCAAAAATGATTCACATTCTCATTTGTGGGAATATTCAAGCCTAAGCTGAAGAGTAAAATCATAACCTTTTACATTTAAAACAATATTGTGTGATATATAATATGGTGGAATTCGAGATGCCTTCCATAATGACCACACTCCAAAGTAATGCAGGTTTTGCAATAATACCAATTGTAACATTTATTTTTAATCCGTCCACGCATGTCCTTTATATTGTTCTGTCCCAATACTTTTCACTAACCCTGTATATAGATCCACATGTCTTCTCACAGTAAAATTAATCTAATCTTTTTCACAGAATATTTTTATACTATACTTTGATCCAGGGGTAAAAATGGAATTTTAGAACTAAGAGGAAAGTCAACAATAGATAAAGTGTGATTGGGCTATGTCACGAGAAAACCAACTCCGAAATACGAGAGTGCAAGCAAACTTTCATGGAGAACGACTTAAGCGATAGCGATTGTTGCAGAACAATCAAGAAGCAAACAAAACTAATATCACCATTCAAATTTCCTATTTGTTACTAATAACTACAGATATTTTTCCTTCTTTTCACAAACACTTCAACTTACTAAGGAGACACTATCCCCTTTTGCATGCCTCATCTCCACTCTTGCTTTGATCTCAAGCTTTTTACCCGTGGAACCTATTTACCGGGCCATTTCTGACTTGTGCCTTTTTGATGCGGGGCCCTTTTGACTCTAGTGTTTTTGTCGTGGGGCCCTTTCAACCAGGGCCATTGACGCATGGTCGTTCTTATTCGTGCCCTTCGGCAGCAGGGCCCCTTTTGACCCAGGCCCGTTTCATGCAGTTCCCCTTCGACACGTGACCTTTTGTAGCGGAACACTTTAGACCTGGGCCCTTTTGACGCAGCGCCCTTATGACTCTGGCCCTTTCTTCGCGGACACATTTTACCTGGGCTCTTTCGACGCAGGGCTGGTTTGACTCGTGCCCTTTTGTAGCAGGTCCCTTTTTGACACGGGCCCTTTTGTCGTGGAACTCTTTGGACCCGGGTCCTTTTGATGAGGGGCGTTTTGATTTGGCCACTTTTGACTCGGCCCTTTTGTTGCGGAGACCTTTTGATAAGGTCACTTTTGACGAGGGGCCGTTTGACTCGGGCCTTTTTAAGTTGGGCCCCTCTTGACCGGGGCCCGTTTGACGCAGTTCCCTTTTGACTAGGGCCCATTTGTCGCAGAACAATTTTGACCCGGGCCCTTTTGATGAGTCGAGCGGTGTAAAGTAAAACATTTTTAAAAAAATTGATATCACTGCAATCGACAACTGGTACTTCAGTACAAAGAGAGCGTTACACAAACGTGCAGTCTTAAGATACTTTTTAACATGTATATAATTGTCCAATTCAAAATTTATTATCCTGAATTTATTATCTCTTTCTCAAACCAAAGGCCTAGGGGGGGGGGGGCTCTCATAATTTGTAAATGAGAGATACTGGCGACCATCATTTTTCGATTGTCGAGTGCGTCTGATTTTGAAATTTTTCACCCTGGGTTAGTACAAGTTTTTATATTTGATGAATAATATTTACTATGTTATTTCGTTGGTTGGATCAGGGCATAACGTCCCTTTCAACATCTATTTAATATGAGACATGCACCTCTGCTTAACATGGAATTAGAACCACATGAGCTCACCGGGAATTGAACCCGGGTCTCCCGTCTTGAAGTTGTGTACGCGCTTGACGACAAAGGAATACTGATATACAGATACATATCAATTCAATGGAACACCTGAAAAAATGTAACTTACTAGATTACTATAGGGCTGCACTACTTTTCGCCCTTAGAACAGCTCTGATGTGACTTAATGGAGTCATAGATGAGGTGATTAGCAAGAGTGGAATACTGCATCATTCTGCGTGTAGTTCTCTCTACGTCGGACGGTATTAGTCCATTATTCGGCGGGCCAGGGGTATTGTTCAATTTCATCTACATGTTCCTCAGATCACGACACAACAGCTTCAGCTGTATGAATGGGCGCAGTATCATCCTGGAATATGGCATAATTGACCGGAAACACCATCCCGCGCATAGGATACAAACGGTCCCCCAAAATCGGATCATAATCACAGCAAGGGCGAGACCGGTAAGCGTCAACATAGAACCCGATGAAAGCCAAGATATTGCCTCCCACATGGTCACAAAGTGTCCACCATGTTTCATGGTTGGGCGGAGACACTGCATATCACACGCTTCTCTGGTGTCTGACCATATAAACACGGTCGTGATTTGAAATATAATGAACGAAGACTCATCCAACCATATCACACGTTTCCAGACATCAGCAGTCAATGCTGCATATTCGCGTCAACATAGGTGTCGTGATAAAGCTTTATGGTCCCTTATCAACAGTTTCAGCTGTACAACAAACATTATGTCCCTATCATACAATTCGGGGTGGAATGATTTCGACATAGGCTGTGAGAACTGGTGTTCACAGCCTTGGGTCACTTTCATCACAGTCGCACGACAGTTCTAAGTGACAATAAGCTTTAATGTTCGGCAGTGTCTGTAACAGGGGGCTTCATTCCAACTTCTGTTCTTTTTCGCTAACGTGTTTTGCCGTGAGTTTTGTTGGCAGTAATAATCTTAGGCACTGATCCTCACAATACACTCAACACATATAGCACTTTCGTTACACCAACAATTTGGCCTCATTGGAAATAAGAGGCTAACTATTTTACACTATCACTGTTTGTTCAGATCGCTGCACACTGCTATTCTATTGCTCTTCATATAAGTTTCCCCTAACACATCACCAGCATCTTGAAGCCTCTACTATCACTAAACAGAAAACAATCTTGCATTTATTTGTTGAAATTTCAGTTCTTTTTCTAGCGCTAAAATTATATCAGACGTGAACTGATAGTTCTTGAATCCGAACAACCAGGAATCTGACCAAGAACTCCTAGCGGTGCAACAAAAGTGCATTCGCTAGCTACTACTCCAGCTCGTGAGCTGAAGATCTTTTTCAGTTTAATGTTGCATAATTATCCATCAAGGCTAAAAGAGACGGTAGATGATAGTGGAATGACAAAACGGGAGATCACCGAGAAAAGCCATAAGCATGATGTTTATCCACTGCAAAGTCCATTTGGGTCTACTGTATCGAGCCAAATACCCAATGCGCCACAGGTGAGAGATCTATTACTGAACCACCCATGCCCCGAAACAAGTTATTGTATATGATATTACAGAATCACATTTTAACATTATCGTCGCAAAGAAACTTTCACAAAATCAATTTAAACCAAAAATACCCACAAGGACTCATGTGGATTTTGTTTTTCAAAGCCTGATGAATACTGTGCTTTTTAAAAACAAAATTCGTTTTAAATTAATTAAGTAGTAGTTATATTTCTTCATTAAGTTGCTTGAACGAGTGGATTGTTTCCGTGAACTAGCTGGAAACATGCAAAGCCCGATCCCTAAAAATAACACGAAGACTTAGGACTCCTAAGTCAGAGAGCATGCGTTATTTACACTAAATTTTGTTTAAAATACTTAAGTTTATCTAACCTAATTTGTAAGCATTAGTTCTATATGTACTTGTTTTTGCACACTTTTTTTTAAATCAACTTTTTGCATTTCATGTAACGTCCATTAGTACCAAGCTAAAGCAACAATTCTCTCACTTCTTGACGGTACTGTCATATAACCATTATTATGTTCCATGTTCTCTTTCAGTACTAGGTCATACTTGAAGATAAATAACGCTCAGAGAGAAACAGAACGTCTTCTGTCGTAGGGAAGACTTTTGATTGCTGAAATTCTTCGGTTCCCCTTACCTTACAGATGTGACATATGCGTAAATTATATATAAGGAGTGTTAAAAAAGAAATGAGCTGAAGGATGTAATGTTCACACCGGTGATAGAATGATAATATTGTTGCGTGTGTAACAAATAGTTGTTCCGACAAGAGAGCGGAAGTTCACAACGGCTAGAATCACGTGTGCAAGCCTCGCAGCGACGGAAATACGCTAGTTGTCGCCTTAGATCCTCCCTGACCAATCAAACCAAACCACTGTCTCAAATATTTGCCCAATTTTGCGACTTCCCAATCCGGCGCCCGGGGCATATAAATAGTATATTACCTCTAATTTCCAAATGCTAATTTGCACCACTCCAGCAGTACGATTGCTTCTAGAAAATGAGTCATTTTGCCCAGAAAATGCAATTGCAGCAATAATAATTGAGCTCCTAATTCAAACTTGCCGTTATAAAATGCAACTTCTCAAGGTACTAACAATACAGTTTAATCAAACGCAGGGTATATATGTAATTACTTTTTATATGCCTTCCTCACTGGTCAAATGGCTCACATGCACACCTTTAGTGCACATGTTCCTCGGTTCGACTTGCGATAGAAGTACATTCAATGAGTTGAGTTGATTTTCTGCTTAACTCCCGTGCAGCAGCGAGGCTACATGAAACATTGACATATTTTGATTAACGTGGAATCCAAACCACGCCTGAAATCGAATCCTAGTTTTCCAGGAAGTAAATTGAAATATAAACGCATTACGATGGTTCAAATTCCACCTTAAATTGAAGGTCTGAATCTCATGTAGTTTCAGTACTGAAAGGGACAGTAAAGTATAATTCAACTAAACGAAGATTTTAGATTGGTTCACCTATTCTTAATCTGTACATGAAGGTGTAATAGGACTCATTTTGTAGTTCCACAGCTTTTTTTGGTTAAATTTACACTTATCTTTCACTCTGCTCTTATACAAACATATTAAGTATTGCTAAATTTATGTATAAATAACGAAAAAAGTTCAGTCAGCAATATATAGGCCTACGTGTATCTTTGCAACTCAATTACTTCGTTAAACACACAGAACCTAAATCCAGCAAAATTTTAATTTTAGATAAAAGTTAGTAAAACTATTATTTGTGAATATTGATATTCGAACACTGAAACTTCTAACTATTTACCCTATAATGTTATAATGTAACAAACCTATTTTCTGGAAAATACTAAATCATGTAGCAGCACTTCTTTCCAATCGGTAATGACACAGCCGCAATAAAGTCATCCATACTGCTTTAAAGAATGCCATACACATAATACACCAAGCAACATATTATAAAATAAGCGGATATTTAATTATAAATATGAAATCAATTGTAAACACATTGAAACAAGACGGCTCAAGATATACAAATATAAATTCTCACCAAAAGTTGTATCTTGGAATCGGTTCTTATCAGAAAAAGATGGACACATTCTTAAACAAGTGAGTATTAGCATGCGAGACGGAGCGACACTATCGACATCTGTCTCTCGCAGTGAAAGTTATGAACTAAAACAGTGTACTTCCGGATTCCCTTTGACTGTCACAGGCCTGATGTTGACACTATCACAGAGCTGAACTTCAAGCTTTTCATTGCATTCAGCGCTCTGATTCGCTACCTGTCCGTGACGTCATAGGGAGGTATCAACGAAGAGTTCCTCATGCTTTCCTGCCTGTTACACTTCGCATTTTATCTATAGAACTGGATTTGGAACGTGATAATTTATGAATTTGCTTTTCAAACTTTGTATGATTCATGATCATTCTCCTTCATTAATCATTCGTCAACTTTAACATAAAGCGAACAACCACAGCCCGTGAAACAACAAAATACATTTTATTTGTTATTTAAATTAAGATTGCAAAAGCATTTTCCCGACAAACCTAATAGTTCATTTTAGTTCATTTTTAATATTTAATAAATGCAAACGTGCTGGTTTATATCAATCTGTATGCAATTATTTGTGCATGCTCCAAGAAAATAAGAGTGTATAATGAATCAGTGCCGTGTCCTGCGGGAGGCGAGCAAGACGACGGCCCCGGGCGCCGAAGTATGGGGGCGCAAATTCGGGAAGAAAAGAAAAAAGAGAGGAAAACTTACATGGAATTAATTTCACTAGTTTTGTCAACATATCAGTACAAACTAGTATGTACTTAAATCCTCTTCCTTCTTTAGGAAGTGGTCCTATAACCTTACTCATGTTAGAAAAATGCATGTGCGCATATATAAAATGGAAGGAAAAAAGCAGTAAAAGGTGCTCCAAATCAAGGAAAAGTAGGGCTTGTTTTTGAAAATTTCCCTACGCTTCGCGCCAGCCATGTTGGCACTTCCCGGTTGGTCTGTTAATCTCACTCATATGTCCGGGCACCGTCATATACTCTCGCCCAGGGTTCTAATTTTCAACGGCATGGCATTGAAATGTATTAGGGTATAATTTAGATTAAAAGTAGCGATTGAAAGATTAATTTGAAAGTGGTTAGCCTGTTCTTTATTTGGTTTTAATTTTACGTAAATTTAGTAATTCGCAAATACCTTCGAAAAATATGGATGGCTATTCCAAATCATTTATTTCTTCCATTTTCCATGTGAAGTCTGCTTATATGAAAACCTTGGTGAGCTTTTGCTCAATCACACGAAACCTCTGATGAGCTTTTGTTCGCTTTCACGAAGCCCTGGTGGGCTTTCGTTCACCTTCAGTAAGCTATAGTGAGCTTTCTTCCAGTGGGCTTTTGTTCTAGCCCTTTGATCTATGTATTGGATGAAATTTTGGGGATCAACGAAAATGCAAACCGTTCCGAGAAGTGCAAATTCACACGCCGAAAATTATTCTGGGAGTCACTAGCTACCAATTTTCAAAAACATTTCCAACCGCAATGCAAAGCAAAAAAAAAAAAAAAATCTTTAAAAAAAGGTATACCTAATATTGCAAACTGAAACTTGTGCTGTTTGTAGACGGTAAAAGAAAGCTTAAACAAGGCCATTCAAGAGTATTTGATGTATGAGATGATAACACTGACGTCACTTTTATCTTTTATGTATCTAGTAGTTTCCTTCAAGAAATTTTTTGTTTCGGTCATGTTCTAAACAATCCAATTCAAAAGCATTCAATACCAGTGTTGGGAAGTAACGTAACGCAAGTAACGCGTTACTTGTAACGCGTTACTTTTTAAGTAACGTTTCCTAGTAACGCGTTACATTTTTTCCAAAGTAACTGTAACGGTAACGCGTTACAAATTTTTAAGTAACGTATCTAGTTTGCGTTACTTTTTTCGCGTTACATTTCGGATGAGTAACTACAATATATGTATATTATTTTTCGGAAACAAACGTTTCTTTCCTGTAAGTGAATTTCTCGGAATGGAGCAATGAAGCATGAACGATGTCACTGACCGACAGTCAGTCACCGGCACTCAAAGAATCAGATAAGATCATAGTACCACTTGCTGTTTTTGGAAGATGAGGACAGCCTCAGGGAAATCACGTGTACTGATTGCAAGCACCTGGAAAGTTTTGTCATAGATTTTGACAGCTCTAATCCATTCACTGAGTGAACTACGAGTGCAATTGTACCGATAGTCTATTTTACTTTGATTGGTGTTTTTATAAAGATGGAGAACGAAAATATTTTACCGTTCAAACATTTGAAAGATACTTCTTAAAAGCTGAAGATGATGGTGGACAGAATTTAAAGCTAGTTGTCCCAAACTCTATAATTCACGGGACTGTAGGATCCGCAAACTGATCTGAAAGAGCTCCAATAATACAAAACATAAACAAACTATTTTCTAGTAATAAAGTAGGCCTGCTCATCAGAACAGAGATTATTTACATTAACCCCTTACTCTATATCGTTAATTATGGTACCCTAGTTGTTTACAAAATTTCCCGCCGGGGCACCACTCTACTTTTAAAAAGCATGTATTGATTTTAAAATTACTGGCAAGTTTTGATTCACCTTCAGTTAATGTGGTCTCATTTTATTAGTTGTAGTGTAATGTTTCTCAATATTCTGTATTTTCAATATTACATAACAACATTGTTATTATTATATACAGGTAATTAGTTTAGCAAAAGAACAATAAGCGATCATTTTTTCTAACGCATATTGATGGGCAAGAGTCAAGCTAAAACTCGACTCAGATTCAAGTCGAGTTTTGAGTTGAGTCGAAGGTAATATTGTCGAGTCTAGTTCCGAGCCGACTCACTGTTTTTGGCGTCTAGTTTCGAGTCTAGTTGAGTTTGATAAAGGGTTCACTCGTTTTAACTCGTTTTCAAATCATGTCCTGATTACACTGGAAAGCGAAAGCCATGAGAAAGGAAAGCTAAACAGTAATAAGGAGTACTTTTAGTATTGCTCACGAGAGGGGACACTGCTCGCATCTCTTCTCGTGTCAATATCGAGACCGGCTCGGCTCAACTGAGCCGATAGCTCGAGCCGGCTCTTTTGGGGTGAACCATCTGCTCAAGCTGGTTTGGTTGGAATGAGCCATTTGCTCGGTTCAGCTCATCTGGGCCCAAGGCTCTAGCCGACTCGGTTGGGTGAGCTGTTGACTCGGCTTCTCGGTTAGGGTCGATAGTGAATGAGCTGTGAGCCAAGCTGCTCAAGTCGTTGACAATTCTAAACCTGGGCCGAGCAGTTTTGAAGATATTTGGCCAGTTCTTTATAACTTTTAACAATGTTTGACTCGAGGCCGAATACTCAACCTAGACCCTCAACCCAAATTCAGAAGCTCGTGAACAATGTCCTTGACTCCTAGACTTCACGACTACCGAGGTTGGCAATCAACTAGCTTTTTAGTATTCAACTACAAACCGCCTATCTTTCATGTTTAAACACAGTGTTGTTATAATTAATAATAATAATAATAATAATAATAATAATAATAATAGTAGTAGTAGTAGTAGTAATAGTAGTATAACCTATATTGTCTATGCAAGATACTTGAAGAGAGTACTCAAAACTACACACCAGATTTGGCTCGATTCCACTTGAAACTCGACCAGAATTCGAGTCGAGCTGGAGGAAATTTCTCGAGCCGAGTTCTCGAGTCGAGCTCAAAGATGTCTGTTTCTAGTCGAATCGAGTTTCAAAAAAAACTCGCCCATCCTAGAGTGACCAGATTCTAACAAACGAAAAATAGGACACAGGTATAATAGTATATGGTAGTTTACTGCGTCGGCAATACGCCTATACTTATTTAATTTAATGTTAACCTTAAGTTAATCAACATTTTTTAAAAAGGAAGAAGCACTGAACTAAAGTATTCCAGGAATTCAACACAACTCCAAATGCTTTGACGAATGACAAAATGGTTTATTTTTATGAACATACAGTGAAACTTCGTGTTGGGCTAAAAAAAAAAAAATCGAAGCGTGGTATTATTTTAAGAAATGAGAGAAAATTTAGACCGGCACAAGGGAACTTCTATTTAACTCGGTTAGCATTACTGTCATAAGTTCAAAAAGAAACTTTTCCTACCTTACCGATATCTCAACAAGCCCTTCTCAATAAAAGCAATGTATTGTAAAAAAAAAAATGGTTTGTTGATTGTTCTGCATCCTTAGTCTTTTGAGGAGTGTTAAAAAAACACAGCGGTTCATCATTCAGGAAAAGAGTGCATTTGATTCAAAATGTTGTGAATAAAGAATGAAACATTAAGATATTGCAAATAAATTAACTCTAGACATTTCGCAGAACATTTAAAAGAAGGATATTTCTCGACTTTCTAAGTGTCTTCGCAACACACAGGACAGCTCTTTGAAAAACAGTACTGTACTGTGAAAATCAGTACGTCTTATCACCGTAGCGCATCCCTATCAATAACGCAGTATGGCATTTTAGTCAATGTTACATTATATGGAAATATTCATATAGCTGTCAAGTAAAAATTTGTCCTTGCATTTACATAAAGCAATTCAGAACGTGCAATAATAATAATAATAATAATAATAATAATAAAATAGCGGTATTAATAGTAGTACGGAAAATTGAAGTAATACGATTTTTTCACATATTCAAAGTTTCCGACCTAAAAGTAACGCGTTAGTAACGCGTTACTTTCGAAGTAAAGTAACAGTTACTTTTTTGGAGCAAGTAACGCGTTAGTAACGCGTTACATTTTAAGAGAAAGTAAAGTAACTTGTAACGCGTTACATTTTTACAAGTAACTTACCCAACACTGTTCAATACCCAATCAGCGCCCGAGTTGAGTGCGGAAAATACAAAACAACTATGATGGCGTCGTGAGACAGAGCGGCAGTTGTTGAATCTTTTTTATTATTCTTTTCCATAATTATCTTATATTCAGAGTGTGCATTATAATAATAAACAAAAGCAAATACCCACGGTGGAAGATATTGTTAGTATTTTTCTTGATAATATACACGATTTGTGTAGTCACAGTGTTTGTATGCCCATAACTATTGTTAAATTTTGAGGCAATGATAGCAATGGCAGTCGTACCAATATGCTCAGGGTGGGCAATAAAGAAAATAATCTAGTACACAATAAAACTAACTTTATTATCTACTTGCCTATGATAGTGTCTTAATATTACAAGACAGTGCCGTGCCGTCGAAGATCAGCGCCCGGGGCTAATATATGACAGTGACCCCATATATATGATTGGTGAGGTCAACAGACCAGCCACGAAGCGCCACCATAGTTGGGGGGAACGTAAGAAAATTTTCAAAAATAAACCCTGCTTTTCCTTGATTTTGAGCACTTTTTAATACTTTTTCTGTACATTGTACATAGCCTATCTTCATTTGCATTTTCCTAACATGAGTAACATTATAGGACCACTTCCTAAAGCAGGAAGAGAATTTAAGTACATACTAGTAATATTAAAAGAAATTTCTCCTCTCTCTTTTTTTCTTTTCTTTTATCCTCCCACGGCACTGTTACAAAAATAGATTATAAGTTTGTTTCAAGTCACCATTACGTAATGTTTTATGTAAACAAATCCGAATTCATAATTGTTTGTATTTATATTCTTAATGATTGAATCGATAGCTCTTTATAAAAGTCAGTGTCAAATCGTATTTAGGCTCGCTGGTACTTCTGAAACTTCTGAAAGCGCGAGGCCCTGGGTTATCGCCCATCGCTTGCAATGCCACTGACAAAACAAATGATTCATAACTAATAAATAAGTAAATAATAATAAATAAATAATAATAATAATAAATAAATAAAATAATAATAATAGTTTTTGTTGTTGTCTTGTCCAAGTTCCTTGTTTTGGTTTGCGTTACTCTTCCCCCTTTTTTCCTGCTTTTCCTTCCAAATTAAGAAATAAAGAATCCTCCCCCTCAAAAAAATTCGCAAAGATGATAATTCGCCAGTTTTGCATGCTCGAGGCACCGACTGACAGTAACGTGGCTGACGAACATATATATATATATATATATATCGTGCGTTCCACCAATAACACTAAGGTCCACCTCAAGAAGAAACGAAGGCAGATAGAAACATGAAACCTTTCGGAACCTTCAAGGGACATAAAAGGCAACATTATGCTGAAGGAGAATCCCCCACAAGGGGGGCTAAAGGGGGTTACTGGGGGTAACTCAAAACTTTTAAATAGCAACCGCCATCGTGTGGTACCTCGTTTGAAAGGTATCACGTGTATTGACCTGTTCTGGAAAGCGCATGTTGATTGCATGTCCGTAGCCAACATGGCTGCCATCCGTAAACTATGATCGAAGAAACATTGCAAACCTGTAAGCAGAGAGTAACGTAGTATGATTTGGAACATACCTCATTAATGCAGCAGATGCTCGAAGTGTGCACTTCCCACTTCCTGGCAGTAATGTAAACGTTGGACGAACTCCTCTCGAACACGGGTAAAAGTCATTACCGGTATTGAATGACAGGCATCAACTATGCGTTTGCGCAACTCCGCAATGCTGTTGGGCTGCGTGCGGAACACTATAGTCTTCAAATAGCCCCAGAGAAAAAAGTCGGGTGGAGCAAGGTCTGGCGAACGGGCTGGCCATTCAATGGTGCCGCGACGACCAATCCATCGTCGCGGAATCTCACTATCTAAATAGTTACGTACAAGGCGGTGAAAATGGGCAGGACAGCCGTCATGCTGAAAAACGGGTGGAATATATCCAAATTCTTGCGGATTCTCTTCCATTGCCTCGACAGTCAACGGTGCAATAAAGTCTTGCAGCAGCGCCAGGTACTTCTCACCCGTTAATATTCCATCGATGAAGAGGGGCCCGATTATGTGATTACCTAAGATACCCGCCCAGATATTCAGCGACTCTAGGTGTTGAGTGTTGCCTTCACGAAATACATGAGGGTTTGTGTCACACCAGTATCGGCAGTTATGCCTGTTGACCTTGCCATTCAAGTAGAACTCTCATCGCTGAAACACACGTTTGTCAGCACAATGGTCCCACGTGCCAATGCCTCACACATCTGCTCACAAAACTCGATACGCATATCGGGATCATGTTCACTTAACTCCTGGACCATATGTAGTTTGTATGGATGGAAGGTATGTTTTTTTAAGATTCTGTATGTCGTTGTGCGTGACACACCACACGTTTGAGCCACAGTTGTTATGGACTGTTGAGGATGCACATTCAGCTCCGCTAGCACTTGTATCTGTGTTTCTTCCGTAGCAATACTAGGGTTTCGAGGCTTTGGGGCATTGGTCACACTGCCTGTCGTAAAGAATTTGATTAATAAATGGCGTACTTAAGAAACACTAATTGGGTTGCGCACATTTTGTTCATTGAACAACCGTGCGGTTGCACTGTACGAACGATTTGTAGCACCAAAGAGTAACACAATTTCAATTCTCTGTTCAAGAGACCACATTATGTATGCAATGTAGGATGGTCAAACGCACCAGCACAAACACACGTCTACGTCCTTCAGACCTACTGTTCCGGGTTGTAAAGTAGCGCACTGTTGGTCGGAAAAGCACATCTGATAGTGGTGCACGAGTAAACAGAGTAGCTTTACTAAAGTACGTCTGTCCAACACCAAAGCGCCACCACGGGCAACTCGTCGTCATGAACTACATCTCCTCGCCCGTAAGAGTAGCAGTTCGACAGTAGCGCAATGGTAAAGTGTTGGTTCAGTACACGTGCGGTCCGGGGTTCGAGCCTCGGAGGGTTCAGATTATTCAATAATATTATGGTACTCTCTTTTCTATCGGTTTCAGTTCAATTTGCATGTTTTGTATTTGTAATACTGTTATAGTGTTAGTTGTGTAGTATGTGTATTGTGCATTCGTTCCGAACTAGACCTACGTTAGACTTTAGAGTTTGTTGTGGACACGGTCTGGTCTCTATACGCGATTACTTTTCCAGCGAGGTACCACACAATGGGGGTTGCTATTCAAAATTTTTGAGTTACCCCAGTAACCCCCTTTAGCCACCCTTGTGGGGGATTCTCCTTCTCAGCATAATGTTGCCTTTTATCTCCCTTGAAGGTTCCGAAAGGCTTCATGGTTCTATCTGCCTTTGTTTCTTCTGGAGACGAGTTTTAGTGTTATTCGTTGAACGCACTTCGACCGTCCTTTACAGATGGCCGCCATGTTGGCTACGGACATGCTAGCGACTTACAATTTTCACAAGTGGTCTTTACTCGTGATTACCTTTCAAACGAGGTATCACACGATGGAGGTTGCTATTTAAAATTTTTGAGTTACCCCAGTAACCCCCTTTAGCCACCCTTGTGGGGGATTCTCCTTCTCAGCATAATGTTGCCTTTTATGTTCCTTGAAGGTTCCAAAAGGTTTCATGTTTCTATCTGCCTTCGTTTCTCCAGGAGGTGGCCCTTAGTGTTATTCGTGGAACGCACTGTATATATATATATATATATATATATATATATATATATATATATATATATATATATATATATATATATATATATATATATATATATATATATATATATATATATAATTAATTTCAAATGGGTTATGCCATCTGGTTTGACATTAGAAGAAAGCACAAGTTCTTATTATTTCTGAAATAATAATTCTTTCTGTTGTTTGTATGCCGATCGTTTAAGAATAATAAGATACCGAGCAGTAACTACATGTATTATCTGTTATTGATACTGTCTCTCCCTGTCTCTAGCACGTTTTTTTCCTAACGCTTTAAGCCATTGGCAACTGAGTAAAAACACCTTCTACTGCCATGTAAATAAGCTATACTAGCGACCTCAGGAAAAGGAAGCCAGCGCTTGGCAGCACTGTATGTGTTGGGGTATGCAGAGTGCGTATTTTTGAAATACATTGAACTCTAACCATAAGGCATTGTGAACAGGGTTACGCTTCGCAACAATGTAGGAAAAATGAATGATGTTTATATCGCGATCGTGTTGGTGACATCGCGAGTCATGACCTACATATAGCACAAAGTAAACGCCAGACGCTGTCGGCCCTCGTAGCCGAGTAAGCTAGCCCAATATTCTAGTAAGAAAAATCGTTCTTGGCGTGGGTTCAAACCCTGCCTAAGGAAAGTTATTTTTAAAAATTTTATAACACTTCTTTCGTTAAAATAAGACTAAAAATAATATTCAAAAAGTGATTTAACGATTATTTTTAAAAATTTTCATTAAAATAAGTTTGCCCTTGTATTTATACAGATCCATAGCAAAAGTAGTAGTAGTAAAAAATGAAATGAAATGAAATCTTTAAGTTTTACGTCCCACGTTTATGCCGGTTAGGCTAAAAGAGACGGTGATGATGAGACATGAGTGAAATGAAGAAAGTGGGAGCAAACGGCAGAACCCGAGAAAACCCACGAGCACGATGTTTGTCCACCACAAAGTCCACACGGCGCGAGCTGGGATCGAACCAGGGATCCCAGGCACCGGATCCACCGCGCCCTTAGTAGTATTAGTAATAGTAGTAGTAAAAGTAATAGTAGTAGGAACAGGGAGATCTTAAGTTGACAAAACCAGAGCACCACACAATATGACGTCACTAAATGTGATAGTAAGTTGAGCAGTGTTTGCAACTGATTTGGTGTCAACTTATTAATTTTATACTAGAGTAACAGACCGGCAAAGGAAATATGTTTAAAAATGATTATCTGTTAATGAAGTAATATACTTAAAGAGATATTTGTTTATTTGTGTGAAAACATAGCATCTCCACACGCGAAATTTGATGATGTGCTCCGCGAAAGATTTGTTGTCACAAAAAATTTGGAGATCCACAATATATAATTGACATAAAAATTAATGATAGGTCTACATCATATTAGTATGTGACAGGCCCATATCCATGGGGTCTAGGGGGCGGGCCTCCTCTAAATTTTTACTGGTCCCCTAAAATTTTCACAGTACGCTTGCAAATGAACTATAACAGGGTGCAAAATTTCAAAGTCAGACGCACTCGCCAATCCAAAAATAATGGTCGCCAGTATCTCTCACGTACAAATTGAGATGCCCCCCCCCCAAACGGCCTTTGGTTTGACAAAGAAAGACTTCACATTCCGTGTTTTCTCTCACTCAGTGACAATTATTTTCTTACGAAACAGAAAATGCGCTGCCCTGTGAGTTCAGGCAGAAACCATTCCTACTGAACACTGGTTGCAAGCTCTAAATTTCTAGTCGCCAATGGCGACTTGGCGACCGGAAAATTTGTGCGCTGAGCTATAATATGATGATTAACTATAATACGTTTGGGTCGGGACCCCTCCCAAACTTCTACCGGGCTTCCCCTAGATTTTTGGGCTGGCTACCAGCCTAGTATGTGATAAGTGATAGGGCTGTAACTTAAGGAGTGAGGGGTCAAATGCTTCACCAAGGAAGATCCCCCCGTTCGAGGGGACCCATTTTAAGACAAAATTTTCTTACTCCGTATACGATACGAACATGAAATTATTAATGAAGCATCGAATATGTCCACTATATTACATAAACAAAACAACACATAAAAGGTAAATAAAACAAAAATGAGTCGTGCGCCCATTTCAATAAAAAGTTTACTATTAGGGACCCTTGTTCTCTTAATTTATTTGTCATGTATGGAAAGGGCCCAAAGGTGTAACTAACGACCCGGGCCCATAAAGAGTAAGAGAAAGATGGAAAGAGGGAGCCCAAGAATTAGAGAAACAACTTTTTTCTAGGAGCATCAAATACGCGTATTAATGCTTACCCCCCTCCCAAGAAAAAAATTTAAGTTACGGCGCTGGATAAATTGATGCAGGTGTAGAATACATGAACATAAAACAGTAATTTATGATTAAAATGAATGACTGCGTGTGAAAGAGGACTGTACGACTATTTTTTTAAAATTATATAACGTTTACTGTATGTAGAAAACGATGGTGCAGTCCTATTTTATGAGTTTGAATTTGCAAAATTTAGGAAAGAAGTATGTAATATATTTCTCGGGTTCTGTAGGATTACGGGGGACCAAAACTATGTAAAAACACAATGTTTATAGGTGGAATGAGTTCATGTTGCGGAAAGATAATTGATACAGTGAAACCTCCCTTAACGGACACCTCTCAATAACGGACACCTCTATAATACGGACAGATTTTTTTGTCCCGGCAAAAATATATGTTATCTTACGGAACAAAACCCTCCCTTTTACGGACACTCTCAGATACGGACGCGGACAGTCCTTTTCCCCCCAAACGTTTGAATAACCTCTTCATAACGGACAGGAATTGTTCTCGGTTCTGCGATATATTACAGTATACATCAGAAAAGTCTTTTCCCCATAAATGTATCTGTCGAGTCCAGGCCTCAAACCATCAAACAGAACAGCTGAACTTGTAATTTTTTCCGCAATAAACTGCTTTCTGGCGGAAATCGTAGAACATTTTCAATAAGCAATAACACTCATGCAGGGTTAGTCGTAAGGTCAGGAATTCTATGCGAAAGATCCTCCCTTCCCTAACAAATTTAATCCTTTTCGTCTGGACCTTGCATCTTTACCGACAATTTCATAGATAACAAAACAAACATTGTTTGTTTTATAATAACATTTTCAACGAGCAATGCTACCTCTTTTACTTTTTTTTTGGAAAAGAAACATTTTTCTTTTACTCATGATACTGGAACATGTCTGGGTTGGAGTTTTTCCGGCTTTTTCGTTTTCTCTAAAAGGATATTCTTTGTGATTGGGCCTGGGTCAATAAAATGCATCCCCAATAGCTTGCCTTTTCATCCATTTTGTCAACGAAGATGCCGCGCCAGTACACAAACACACACACACACGTTTCTTCTGCAATCGTACTGAAGATTTTTAGAGGACACTTGCTAATGAGTTTTATTACCGTTGTAGAGTAAAAAGCATGCCTTTTTCGTTAAACATTGCTCAGCAATAATAGGCTATGATTTAATAGAAATGAATTTCTCCTTCATCCCTCCCAGTAATTCAAATTGTACTAAATAAGACTATTTTAATATTGAATGTTACGTATTTACGCCCATACATGATGTATTTACTTTATATTACTGCATATAATTACCCTTATAAGTAATTAAAATTCTGTAACCTCTCTATAACGGACACCTCTCAGTAACGGACAAAACTTCATGTCCCATTGGTGTCCGCTATTGAGAGGTTTCACTGTATTGATATGTGAGTAATTTGTGAACTGAGTAGACTGGAAATGCCGTGTGCGGAATGGAAAATTTTGCAATTACTATTTGCTATTAATTAGAATGGACGAATACAACGTGCATTGCGGCGTTCTAATCCGACTTCGCTTGCTAGCGCTCGCTCGTCAATATTTATTTATTGATACAAGTCATGGCCATTACCGGCATCTATGGCCTTAAGCAAGTCACGTTGGAGGGATCACATCCTCGGCGAGCGTACAATCACGGTACGGGGGAGGGATATAAGGAACGGATAAGGAAAGAAGCGGTCTGAGGCCTGTAAATTAGATACCATCCCGGTATTTACCTGGTGTGAATGAGGAAATCCCAGAAAAAACCTCATTTAGGATAGCTAGCGTGAAAAAGCTGTTACACCTTTTCGACCGACTGACCCTGCCGGAAATCGAGCCCAGGACCAAAGGCGAGAGCAATAGCGACTACTCCTGCTCAGCAATACTGTCTGAAACTCTCTAGTTAGTGGTATATTTGGCTTTAGGTAGATTAACCTCAAAAACATTTTAAGAAAACAGCAATGATTTTCAACAAAAAATGCTTTCTCCCCGTAATCCGACATATGGCTAGTTTTCAAAGCACATACTGAGAAAAAAAAAATTGTAGGTAGCGTACTTAAAACGGTAGGTTATATGCGTAATTCCTGTAGTTTTTGGACTTAACGTACAGCAAACGTATAACTGAAATCGCATGTTTTATAATACTTTCCGTATGTGTTCCATCTATACGTACTTTCCGTATGAAACAATATAGGCGGTCATGATCTCACATACAAATCGACGCAGAATGTCCATAGTAGAATAGAATATAGCTGCAGAATGTAACATAGGTGATATACGGAAAACTGTTAGATGTCAGAAATCCTGCAACGGCATGATGTAACATCTAAGGGCAGTGCGTATGTAGCATATGCTCCATACTGATTTCTGTAGTAAGCAAGAGGATTTCGTATATTTGTACAATATACCACTGTCCGGAGAACGGATTTTTCTTAGTGTGCAGTTCATAAGCAAGGGCGCCCATGTTGTGGTTTCCAAGGGGGGCAAGTATAAGCGACGTTTCAATTATAGTTTCAAATTTTGCTGTAAGTAATGTAAATTTCTATTGGGTTTTCAATACTCCCAAGTTCAATTTCCTCTTAGGGGAGCGAACGCCCAACCTTGCCCCCCCTGATGGGAGCCCTTGTTCAGTAATGCAGTTATGTGGGTGCTGAACCTGTGGGTTCAGTATTTCTTGATAAATCCATTAAATGTTGTGCGTGTAATCCACAACGCACACAGATATAGGCGGGAACACAGATATAGGCGGGAATTCATGTCACTTAATGACCTTCCCATTTTAAGGCAGTAATAAATGCGAAAATTGTCGATAAGTGATTCGCCTACTTTGATTTTGCGAATAATTCGTACTATGCGTGACTTTGTCCATGCGGCGTCTAGGGTATGGTCGACGTCGATAAGCTAATAAAACGAAATACTTCAAAAGTTGAGCAGTGGGTGCGTAAACGTAAACCTCGTGTAGCTTAGGTATAGGCTGCATAATTACTTTATTACATCAGTGTTAATATGCATCCTTAAATTGGGATAGAGCAGTTCCCGCAGTTCAGATCAACAATACGTGGACAAATTCATATTACTTTGAAACTCACATTTCTTGATGAAAATAGTGTCATCACGCCTTCTAGACTGTACATGTGTTGGCGCATGTCAGTGATCCACCAGAAACAGGTAAAATTCAGGGGCGCTACAAGAGACAATTGTTCAAAAATTACATTTTTTAAAACATTTATGGGTGCACACTTAGTAGTAGTAATAGTAGTAATATAGTATAGTAGTAGTAAGGCAGTAGTAGTAGGGTAGTAGTTTAGTAGTAGCCAGGCCCGCAACCAGAGAGGGGCTAGGGGGAAGGTTCCCCTAAACTTTTTATGACCCCTCCAGACTTCAATATAAAATTTTATTATTAATACAAGAAACACAATTTAGATATTTATAAGATAATTTTAATGACTTGGCTCCCCGTAACATATTCACGACCCTCCCAAACCTTTGTAGCTGGTTTCGGCCCTGGTAGTAGCAATGATAGTATAAGAATAGGCTAGTAGCAGTAGTAGTAGTAGTATAGTAAGGCAGTAATGGTAGTAGTAGTAAGAACAGTATACTATTAGTAGTAAAGTAGCAGTAGTTCAGGTTAGGTTAGGGTAGGTTCAGGCAGCGAAATAGTCATATTACAAGTTCCTTTTACATTAGTTTGCAGCCCTGGAATAACGCCCTTACGGAGAGTTTTATAGAAATGAAAGAAACATCTTATTGCTGTATCTATGTTCACAGATGACTTACATATTCTGCGCCTTCATAAATAAATTCCCTAAACATTTGTCTTTTGTTCTGAATTAACACCTTTTACCTGTAAATTGTAATTTTAAAAATGTCCACGTATTCTTAATCCCATTGCTGCCACTCCAAAACACTTACTAAACCTACAAGAGTTCATTTGGTGCTAAAAGAAATTGATAAATCATGAATGCCAGTACAGTTATAAAATAGAACATAACTGAGGAAACCTGAAATTTCAATCTTGATACACGTATCAGTGCGCAGCACGAAATGAGTTTTTTTTTTTTTTAATCCCGGCGTTCTTCCCGCCTTTGATGGGACGAGCCGCAATTATTTATGCATTATTCAGTGCATTGTTTGTGTTGTTCGTTTGTTGAATGTAAAACGCAACTCACACAACCGCTGTAACAACATAATGTTTTTTTTTTTATTGTCCACCAGTACACGAACAAATTCCAGGTATGTCTTAAATTATAATCCACCTTGGCATATTATCTCAGCCTTAATGCTGTCAACAGAGCTGCCTTGCTTATGGATACACTGCGCATGAAGTGCTCCAGGATAGTGACGACATTAAGTGACGTCATGTCCTGTTGCTCTGGTTGTGTCAACTTAAGAACTCCCAGTAGGAACAGGTTAGAATGCAATTCAGCATTCATTTGTTTACCTGCGATGTTGCCAAACGTAATGCCTTCTGGCTAGGGCTGAGTGTACTTCGAAAATATGCGTGCAGAGTCTGCAAGAGCTGGTCAAATCTTTATACGCATGTGCTGTGTATACTTCGGAACATGTGTTGAATATTATACTTAATCATAAGCTAAAGCTTGTAATATACACTGAAAATATCTTGCAGAGTAGGAGATTAAAATTTGCAGGCGTTAGTTATTTCAGAGCTACTTCTGGAGTTAGTGGTTTCTTCATGAACTACAATGCAAAAGTTGGTGAGCGCACGTTCGTCCAGGACTTTGCGTAACTTTCGAAGACTCTGTTACAGGAAAGTTTTGATACAAGCTCTTCAAATATATTAAAGATTTAATTCGTAAATTATTCAAGTAAACCTACCCTGAGCAGCCGCGTCTGAATGATAGGTATAAATATTAATTTGAGATTTTAATATACAAGAGAATCGGGTGTACATTAAAGAAAAGAGTCCATCAAATAAAAAAATATATTTAATTTTCTTGCTTTAATAAGATGTTTTGTACTGTTATTAGTTTGATATAATAACATAATTGTGTACAATTTATAATATCCCCGCAAACTGAAGTATCTGGAAATGATTATATGTTATTCTATTATAATTTATCCTGTTATTTTATCACGAAATTCACACAAAGGTAGGAGTTACTTTCATGTGTGCAGATTAATTTTACGAGGGCTTTCCCGTAAGGTACAAATGCGCTCCAGACATACGCAACGTAAAGTGAAAAAAAAAGTAGAATTGAGGATGCTATTGAACAGTGTCAGGGCAGGTGTCTAGAAAGGGGCCCACGCGAGAGCATGTCGGTAGGGAGCAGGCGTGTCATCGAGGGTTATAGTGCAAGAAATATAAGGAGAAGAACAATGCACATCTAAGAATAGTGCAACAAACCCTTGACATCGTATTCACTCATTTGAACTCAACTATAGCACTTGTAATGATTTGATACTAATAACATTAAATTTCTAATCGTAAATACTGGTTTCCCACATTATACAGGCATGTTCGACAGTGGAAATTATTATCTCAGACAATCCTCTTTCATACGCACTCACACATTTTAACAGTAAAATTACTATTTGTTTGACGGACTATTCTTAACTAGTTCTGGACTATTAAAATATGGGATAGGTTTATCAAGAAAATCTGATGTAGATATGGGCGGTAAGTCCAGTAGGTGAAAAAAATCAGGGGTATGTTTAGTACAAGGGGTCCAGAAGCACGTAAAAACACAAAATTTGCAGGAGAAATGAGTGATGCAAGTACTTAGACGTAACATAACGTAACCAAATCTAACCTAATCTAACATAAACCAACGTAAGCTAACCTGAACTAACCTAAACTAACGTAATATTAGTAGAAATAAGCGAAATTCTATCATTTTTTTGAAAATTATGCGAGACTCCTACACTAATATAACATAAACTAAACTAACCTAACGTAACCTAAACTAGCCTAACCTAACTTAAACTAACCAACCCTACCCTAAACTAACCGAATGTGAACAGAAATTACCAAAATTGTAACATTTTTTAGAGAAAAGAGCTGGACCCCTTCTGCTAAACATAGGCCAAAAATCATTGCTCCGTTTGGTTTCCTGTGTTTTCAGTCTTTTCTTTAAATAGTCTTCGATGACATAGCATAAATAACATCAAAAGGCTCATAATACACACAACTTTGCGAAACAGTTCGATTTTTCTTTAGATTGATTCTGTTATCAGTACGCCATGTGAAGAATCAGATTTTTAGAAACCTTAGTACCGGGAAGGATTTTATAATTAAACAGCACTTTACTCTTTTAACGTAAGCCACCATAACCCGCATTTAATGTAAAAAGGACGAAAAACTTCGATGGCGTTGCTACAAAATCATGACCTGTTTTCTAAATGATTTATTTTAACCTACTAAATTCCAAATGTTTGTAGAAAATTAGGAAAGAACTGCTAGCATTAGCCTATAACTATTCATGCGCTGCACTGAACTAAGCCAGTACATAGTTTTACTTTCATTTGTTTTCATAGTTTTCGGCCAGTAGTTTTGGACTGCCACCTATCAACAAGTATATAGATGATTCAATTCCTATATAATCGTATAAAAATTGTTTCACGATTTTCATAACAAGTTCATTTGAGACTCTTGTTCAAGTGAATTGAACAATATTCCTCTGAACGTGTAAATTTGAGGTGTTGAATGGTCTTGTTCAAGCTTTCTTTGACCATCTAGGATCAGCTTTAGGGCCTTATGCAGAGTCGTTCTGACGCGTGATTAGTGCCATACTAAAGAACTCAACTAACATATATTTCCTGTAGTAGTCAGGCCCAGGCCCGAAGCTAGCCCAAAAATATAGAGTGGGCTCGGTAGAAGTTAGGGGAGCCCGAGTCAACCATATTATAATTCATCAAATATTAACATCAGCAATTCATCATATCTGCTCTTGAATGTTTAAGTATTTTGTTTCTACCTAATTCAATTATCCCCCTCTACATAGACAGATTAACATTCTGCAATCTACATGAAAAAATGTAAATTTTATTAAATAGGTATTACTAACTACACGAATTAGAATTAAAATATATATTTTAATAGTCCCACATGTAATACTGCTGTCTGTAAAAGCCAGATCGCTGTCCTACCAACGAGGGGTACCTTGTGTCCACAACATAAAAAGATGTCAATTTACGATAAATCAGAACATTCAAATTGAATATGTTTCAGAAAAGCATAGGGCAATAACTAGAAAGTTCTGAAAATTAATGATATTACTAGTGAATATAATGCAAAAAGCATAACATGTGAGCAAAAAGTAACCCCCGATTGGTAGTGCGAGGGTCATATATATATATATATATATATATATATATATATATATATATATATATATATATATATATATATATATAGATAGATAGATAGATAGATAGATATAATTCACTATGAAATGCCACTGTATATATTCAAAACTTGTACAAGCTAATTAAACACTACCAACTTACTCTAAATTTATCAAAAACAAACATTTCGTAAGACAATTAAGGTTCCGTTGCTACATTTAGATGGTAGGATTGGCCCTTAATGTCCGTTATACCTGATCAAACTTTCCATCATAATGAATAATTATTTTGAATACAGCAACCATGCACTTGAAGAAAATGTTGACCCTTGAAAAAAAATTATTCCATTAGTTTCATTTGATTAACTTCTTTTTACAAGGGTCAACATTTTCTTAAAGTGCGTTTGCTACCACTGTATACTGAATGGGGCGTCAGAAATTTGCAATCAGTCCCACTTAGAGGAATCGAAATTTATTGTCACTGGGTATGAAAAATGAAAATAGAAAGAACAGATCTACTTTGTTACTAACTTTATTTGTTTGTAAAACCCCAAGGATAAATAAGGTGAGAGTACAGGCTGCATTGTCACAACACTAACACTTAAACTCATTGGACCTTATGCAGAGTCGTTCTGACGATCGATTAGTGTCATACTAAAGTGTTCTACTAACATATGTTTCCTGCAGTAGTCATGCCTTTAGTATGACTCTAATCACACGTCAAAACGACTTTGCTAAGGCGGATTTTTACTAAATTCAGCACAACACACACTTAGCAATTTCTTTGTACAGGAGTCAATGTTTTATTTAAAAAACACAACTATCAGTAATGAATATTGAATGGGGGTCAGAAATATACAATTATCATCCCTCTAAACAGAGTGTTAAAGTTAATGGGAAATATCTATGAACATTAAGATCAAGAACGAGAGATGTTCTACTGTGAAAGAAGCAAACTAAACTTTCCTTAGGCTCTTGTTTAGGGTTAACTTGCGAAGTTGCCCGTTAGTTTTTATCAAAATTTTGAAATTTACTAGAAGAAATGGATAATTTGATTGCTTGTGTGCTTCATAACATGTAAGTAAAGCGTAATTGATGTGTAATATCATTGATAAGCGGTTATAAAGACAGAACTAATTCGCAAGTAGAGGGAACTACTTGTCTCTAAGTTCAGGATGGTTGGATTGTGGATAAGTTTCGAGTCTCCAAGTGTACAGGATCTTTGCGCTGGATGTGAATTGGCAGTACTAATATTTGTAAAACATGATGTTGATAATGAGGTTAATCTTTTAAATATGTATACATTTCATGGATTAATGAATGATAGAACAAAGACCAAAAACAATCGTTCACGATTTTCTGCTTGAGATAGGAGAGCTCTACAAACCTAAGTACTAAGGTAAGTGGGAAGTAGACATAACCTAACCTAAGTAACCTAGTAGTGCGTTATCTCACCTTACTTTGGCTTCTTGCTTCGCTCGTTCTTCCCTCTCAACTCCGCATTCCCCATTAAACACTCACAACCGTGCTCCACGCGGCCCGCAGGTCTCATCTGTAGGTTAATAATGGATTTCCATATGTAAGTGTGGTTCCTCCCCCATACTCCCACACTCGAGGTAACGTAACAGAACAAAATGAGTAAAGTTTAAGTACAAATTGATGATTGTAGATTTTATTATGGTTTTTGTTGAAAATTAGGTGGACGAATAACTTTGAAGTAATTCCCTTGTTTACAATTACAGTTCCATTTTTTTTTTAAATATTTATAGTAACTTCTTGTTTAAAATATTAAATTAAACTCGTTTTATATAAATGAGCCACCTGCACACTACACCAAGAAGACACATACCAAAACACCTTTAAAAAAGCACTATAATATTATTCAGAGCTACACTGAGAAAAAATGTATGTGGATTACCTAATATCATATGTTAGGTCTACATTTGTAAATCCTGTATTTTTTGGACTTAATGTACAGCAAACGTATAACTGAAAACGCATGTTTTATAATACTTTCTGTATAAGTGTCCCATCTATACATACTTTCCGTATGAACCAATATAGGCAGTCAGGATCTCACATACAAATGGACATGTGTAACATATAGCTGACGAAGGTAACATACATATATGTATGTAATATAAGGAAGACTGTTAAAATCAGACATCCTGCAACGGCATGATGTAACACCTAAGGAAAGTGCCTATGTAGATTACGGATAACGTGTGCTCCGTTGTGATTTTTGAAGTAAGCAAGAGGATTCCATATATTTGCACAATATACCACTGTCCGGAGAACGGATTTATTCTTAGTGTAAGTAAAACGCTACACCCATCTAGTATCGAGTAAAAGCATCACTGCTTCTTTCATGTTGAAGTAGAACATTGTTACGCGTACGCGACTAATGCTGCTTCTAGACGATCCAAGAAAGCTTGAACAAGACCATTCAATACCTCAAATTTACACGTTCAAACGAGTATTGTTCAAGACACTGACACTTGAACAAGAGTCTCGTTTTGATTTGAAACATCTTTTACACGATCATAGAGGTATTGAATCTGTTTTATACACTTGTTAATGGATAGCAGTCCAAAACGAGTGACTGTAACTATAAAAACAAATGAAAGCGAAACTGCGTATTGACTTAGTTCAGTTCTGCGCATGAATAGCTTAATATTAGGATATCTTTCCTAACTTTCTGCAGCATTTGCAATTTAATAGGTTATATTAAATAATTTAGAAAACGAGTCAATTGGGTTTGCAGCGATCCCATCGAATTTTCGCTAAGTATTCTGTTCCTTCTACATTAAATGCGGGTTAAGTTAGCTGAATTTAAAAGTGTAAAGTGCTTTTTAGGTATAAAATCGTTCCCCATACTAAGCTTTTTTAAAAGTCTGATTCTACAAATGGCGTGATGACAAAACCAGGCTCAAAAAGAAAAAAAAATCGAACTGTTTCCTAAAATTGTGTATCACGAGGCAATGGCTGCCTTTTGATGTTATTTATGCTGTGGCATCGAAGACTGTTTCAAGAAAAGGCTGAAATCACAGAAAACCAAAAGAAGCAATTGTACTATTTTTCAGCTACTGGACTTACCGCCCATATCTGCATCAGACTTTCTTCACAAATCTATCCCATATTTGGTACCGGTCAAGAATAACTCGTCAAACGAATAGTATTATTACTGTTAAAATGTGTGAGTGCGTATGGAGGAGATACCGTAATAATTTCCACTGTCGGAAAATGCCTGTGTAATGTAGGAAACCAGTATTTTATGTTTAGAAGTTTAATGTTACCAGTATCAAATCATTACAAGAGCTATAGTTGAGTTCAATTGAGTGAATACGGTGTCAAGGGTTTGTTGCATTATTCTCATTTATGCATGATTTTTATTCTTATGTTTCTTGCATTAGAACCTCCGTCGATGACGTACCTGCTCCTACGGACGTACTCTCCCGTGGACACCCTTCTATGCTCCGGCACTGACACTGTTAAATAGCATTCTCGATTTTAGTGTATTTTTATGCACTGTCTTATATGTGGCATATGCTGGGATGCGCATTGCACCTTACGGTAAAGCACTCGTAAAATTAATCTGCACGCATGAAAGCAACCTCTACCTTCAGAAATAGTACGTGTGTATTTCGTAATAAAATAATTAGATTACAGTAGGATAACATGTAATTATTTCCAGAGTATTTCAGTTGGCGAGCATATTATCAATCTGTACGCAATTATTTGATATAAGAGATTAATAACAGCACAAAAAGTGAAATTAAATCAAGAAAAGTTAGCTATATATATATTTTATTAAATGGACTCCTCTTTATTAATCTATACCCGGTATTCTTGTACATTAAATTCTCAAATACTTCTCATTCCCTCAAAATTTAACAAAAGTTATGGGCATGCAAGCACTATAACTACATAAATCGTGTATATTATTTAAAAAAATACTAACAAAATCTTCCGGTGTAAATGTTAGCTTTTGTTTATTATATAATGCACACTTGGAACATCAGATAATTAAAGTAAAGAGTAATGAAAAGATATCTATTCAACAACTGTAGCTCTGTCTCACGACTCAATCATACTTGTTTTGTATTTTCCTGCACTTAACTCGACGCTAATTGGCTATTGAATGCCCTTGAATTGGATTGTTTAGAACAGGACCGAAACGAAATTTCTTGAACGAAACTATTGAATTCAAGACAAAAATGACTTCTTTTTCATCAAATAGTCTTGAATGGTCTTGAACAAGAGTCTTGGATCGTCTACAAGCAGTATAATAAATAGTTCCAATTTACAACGTTTTTATATGAAAACTAGCTACTTCCACGGGATCCCCCACCCCACGTACAATACAAAACATTCTGCTACTTAATTTCTCCTCTAAATCTTGAAAATTTTTAGTAGTCCTGGTTCCACAATCTGGAATTTAATCCTTAAAGGTTAAATATATTCACGTGCACAGTTAATCATCTACTTAAGGTAATTTAACTTAAATTTATTTTTCTATGAGAACAAACATATGAAAGTCTTTGCAACCATTACTTTTTCGGTGAATGTTCCACCACAGTTCTTGTTTTACATATCGCACCAAAATCATTTACTAGACTCAGTCGCCTTTAATGGAACTCGGAGCTATTAATTCACTTCATAACTAATTGTTTCAGAATTAATGTAAGGTTTGCTGCTGACGAGGATTTTGCAATGCTTGTATGCACTACAACTACACAATAGAATAAAAATAACCTACCGCCGTTACTGCAATCGACAAAAGATAAACGCAATTCCTGCTCCTGTTTTTATGAGGGAGTTCTTATGTTGACATAACCAGAACAACAGCAAATGACGTCACTAACCTGAAGCCGAGGCTGACGAGAAAGACAGGCTACGGCGCTACGCAACAACACGAGTGTGACGTCATCAACTTAGTCCGACTCACTTTTCTAGCTGAATAGTGGAATTTTAACTGTTGTTTCATGGTTCTATCACAGGTTAATTTCAGAATTTCTTAATGTAACAGGGGTAATAGCCTATTTATGAGAATTCTATGTAGAATTAAAATAATTCCAAGCTATAATCGAACACATACATAACCACCCCCTTTTATTATATATATGTTACACGAGCGAAGCGATTTAACACAGGGAATATTTGGGTCAAATTATAGATCTTATATCATTTCCAGTCTGTAGGTAGAATCCAACTTAAGGTAACAAACCTTACAGAATAATTAATATATCAGCTGTGAGTGCCTGCATAGAATTTCAGTCCCTGTATTACTTTGGGGTGGCGAAAAAAAATGTATTACAGGAAAGATAGAATATATTTATAACAGAAAGTTAGTGAAATATGAAATGAAATAGCTAATTTAACATCCTACTTTTATCACCGAGGCTAAGGGAGACAGTGATGATAAGAAATGAACGAATTGGATAATAAAGAAAGTAGGAGGAAACGGTAGAACCCCGAGTCTCCAGAAAATTTTCTTGGCGCGAGCTGGAATAGAGACAGAGATCCCACGCACTAGAGAGTAAAAATTTAAGCACCAAATAGTTTACCATGGCTCCTTACCTGCTCGCTACGAACGCACGTGCGCGTGTGCCCATAAATTTAACTCTGCCCTGGCGCGGAATACATGCAATTCTTTGTTTTAGTGGTCACCAAGCATAGGTTGGTGCGTGTTTTCTGGATGGAAAATATTTTTACGGCAAATTAATTTCCACACACATAATGAATCTCTGAGCAATTATTTGGGCATGCGCCATAGGCAAGTAAGTTTGCAGAACCCCTTAGGGAGCGTTTCAGGCAAGAAAAATTAAGTACAATTTCTTGTTTTAATTTGGTGAATTATTGTAAATCTGGACGTTTGACTATGAGAAAATATTCTTGCAATAACTGGAATTTCTGCCAGCCATTGTGTATCAAAGTCCGCTGTCCCTGTGAATTAAAAAGTAATTTGATACAGGAAGTCACTGGCGTCTCGAGCATGTAAAATTTGTGGGAGACATCAAAGAAATTGATTTAAATGGTACTTCCTAGTCCAACCCGTTTATTATCTTCGATTGCATTGTTACCCTTTAGCGTACCTTCAAGGATCCCCTGAAGTACATCACGAACTGTTATAATCGTTTCACATCCTGAATATTATATTCCAAATAAAAAAAATATGTTATTCTATGGTTAGTAAAAAATTAAATTAGAATAAAATATGGAATATTTTGTAGTTCAAAATATTGGGGGGATGTGTCTCGCTCTCTTCCCCCCGCTAGAGACGCCCGCGCAGAAAGATTATCTCTGCACTCACTTATGTGCCACTATATTTTAGACGAGAAGAAAAAACGCAATTACTCTTATTCATAATTATCTGGAATTTTACTTATCTCCCTCGTACGAAGTAACACATACATATTTTAAAAACTGGTGAAATGATAATGTGGGAGAAGACGAGAGACTCTGAGAACACCCAAGGACATGATCTTGCCCACCACAAACCGAGGCCTCCGAGCTGGGATAGAGCTAGGGAACCCACGCACCAGAGAGCAGAAATTTAAGTTTTAAAAGAACAGTTCAAATAAAAGACCACGTTAATTCAACTACTGACACACACTAAATAAGTGATGGATGTACAATATGCAAGCAATTGTATAGATTGAAAGTGAGGATGAACTTACCATGGCAAAAACTGAGTTATAAACAGATACGGAATTCTGTTCCACTCACTTTTTGCATATTTTTCTACAGGTTAAGGAATCTTACAGAAGTTATAAAAGACGAGTTATTTTCACAAAAGGAGGTTGAGTATAAGGAATTAATTTACGTTTGCGTCAACACTCCTCTTGTGAATAACTATCGAGTAATACTAACAAATTTGGTGGATAAAAGTAATCAAACAGTACCTTTTTATTGCATTTTTTGTTAAATATGCTGTAAAAGATTCTGTATCTGAATTCACACGCTGCTTAACGCAGGGTTTGAAAAAACCCGGGTTTTTTTGAAAAAGCCCAACCCACTTGGGCTTAGATGGGTTTTTTCGAAATATTTCAATGTCTTTGGGGTAAAAGTGTTAAAATGTGATTTATGTTTCAAGATTGTCATTGTCACAATTTGCAACATTTTTCTACTTCCTGTTATTTTGAAAAAAATTGCCGCCATTTTGAAATTTTACATTCGATCGTCAAAAAAATCTATACAGCAAATTTAGCATATCTCGTGCTTCCACCGTCAAAAATTCAACTTAAAAGACTGAAAATTGCGCTTCGTAGCGTGGATATTCGCTGTTTTGAAAAAGTGGCCGCCATTTTGATATTTTAAGTTGGTATGCCGCTAAAATTATACAGAAAATTAAGAGTGTCTCGTGCTTGTACCCTGACAAATTTAACTTAAAAGTCCGAAAGTTGTACCCTGTAGTGTGTGTGGTAGAGGCAGACAAACGAGTTAAGTTGATTTTGTGTTTAACGCCCCTTTCAGCAGCGGGGCTATATGAGACGGGACCTACTGATTAACATGGAATCCGAACCACATGAGCTCCCTCCGGGAAGGAAACCCGGGTACCACGCCGAAGACGCGTACACTAAGCGCATAACCATGAAGGAGCTCGGCAGACAAACGAACAAAAATGTAGATCAAGTCATCCAGAAGCCTGACTGACGTTCGTCAAATATGAATACCAAAAGGGCTCTATCAATTTAAAACAAAGATACAATTCATGTTATATGAAATAAATAAATGTTTTAAAATGTCGTATATGAAATTAACATCTTCCAGCGTAAATAAACCTGCCATATTTTCTCCATGAGAATACGGGACACCTCATATCCCCCCCCTCCTCAACTTTCCAACACAATACAATGAACAAAAGTATTGTGAACTGGTCTGGTTATGAACAAAAGTATAATAGGCCGCGGTGGTTCAGTGGTAGAGCGTTCACCTCACTCACCGAAGAGATTTCAATGGAATGGAAACATTACTGGAACTTAACATAAGTAGACTTTTAAAACGAAGCTTCCTTTCACTCTCTAGAATTTGGACATAACTTATATAATAATTAGTACCACTCATTTGCCGGTAGTTCCCGAAACGTCCTTCAAGGTCGTCTGTTTGGAATTTTCCCAACAACAGGCAGTCTGTTCTGTAGTTATGAAATACATAGGGTATCATTTGCAAAAATGCGTCCGTCGTTGTAATTAAAGATTGAAAAGTTTGTGTTGTTAGTGCATCAGCTATAGGAACAATCTGTCGCCAGGTTTTTAACCACATGGATAGAGTACGAAGAAAATCAACAGATGAGGAGTCTATTCCTCTTACAGGTTCCCTGTCTGGGTCATTGAATCGTTTTCCCTCAAAAACGCTTTGAACATTCACTATTTCCTACCATTTACAGAAAATAAGCAGAAAAGTACACGTTTCCTCATACCCAGAAAATAACTGAGGATGATGTAGAGCAATAGCTCTTAAAGCTGCTACATTCTTTTCATTTATTATATCTAAAGCTAGTTTTACGTTTTGCTTTTGTATGTTAGATGGATACAAACACTTGCAAGACAAAATATGACCACATTTTACAACAATCTTCTTTTTCACACTATATAACACTTCTAAATGCTTATATTGTGCTTTCAAAAGAACATTCTCATTATTCATATCAGGATACACTACACTGCGTCCATCATTTCTTTTGGCAAGACAATTATTTCGAATGCATTTCAGGATGTGAACAGTATCGAAGATAAAAAATAAGAGTCTAGAGTTATCTACTGGATGAGAAATACTCGGTTCAAGAATTTTGTTCGGGCTTAATAACTCAAAAGCTTTGCGATTTACAGAATTATTATCTGAGGTTACACTTAACACCTGAAAACTATTTTTCTCAAGAGCAAAAATAACTTCTAAAATCAAGTTTTTCAATTGTTCACTTGTAAGGCCATGAACAAATACAATACTGACCACATCTTTAAATTTAGAAAACACAGAAGAAATCATACTTGAGCTGTTTTTGCAACCATGTTAGGATTTAACTGACTAGACCCATATATTGATCCACCCTTAAAACTGTAATTCTGTTCCATGTATATTTCGTCAATCAGTAGGTGAATTACATGTTCATGCTCTAACAAAAAAGGCAATTTGGCTTGCAGGTACCGCATACTACCTTCTAAAGAGCTACCTTCGAGTGAATATTTACAAATTAATTTTTCTAGATTTCTTGGGTGAGGCAGACAAAGTAATTTACATTTATACAGAACAATATAGGCTGATCGTGAATGTATATATAATGAAACTGCTAACAACATAGTATTGTCTCTATAACATCTCTTAGGTTTTGGCACCTGGTTATGTTTAAGCTGTTCACAAATAAAATGTATTTGAGGTGAATCACAAGACTGAAGACCAGAAATAGCAGTATCAATACAGTCAACTTCATCTATTGTGTTTAATAATACTTTTTTCTCAAGAAATTTCATTAAATCTTCTAAAATATTTACAGAACTTAGTTTTTGTAACCCTTTTGGAAGTAGAGTGTTTCGCACTTCTCTTTGATGTACATATATATTAAAATCTAATGTATTGAATACTACAAGAGATCCTAAAATACAAGGTACTTTTTTTGTATGATCAATATAACAAAACGATGTTTTTTTGTGCACTAGTCACACACGCCCAATTTTCTGCAATACTCTCTTTATTATCAAGGAAGTAACACACTACATCTTTCCTTGAATTTATCGCCGTATTAGCCACATATTCTTTATGTTCTACAATACTTTGTCTGATAGCTTCTTCAAAGCGATCCCGCTCTTTCTCTTCCAACCTCTTTGATGTACCGGGAGTAGAGGAAAGATATTGTGGCAAGTTGAGAAAAATACTTGGCACTGCTCCTTCCTTCAGCTTTGGTATTTTTCTAGGAAACACTTTCACTTCACCACCCACAACAAATGTATCGTGACGAATTATGTTAGATTCATGTAAATGTTTTATACATATCACTGAACTTTTTATCCTGGTAAAATCGGTAGGTATTTTCCTAATCCATTGACTTCTTAATGGCTCTGATTTTGGGAGCAAAAAGTGGTAACAGTGGAATCACTTTGCTCACTTTTATAATTAGACTTGCATCCACTCACGCTACAGTGACGAGGCAAGCAGATAGCCCACATAAATTCCTCGTTCAATCTATAAATAAAATTAAACAGGCGTCAGTGAAACATCTAAATACGATTTACAAACATGTGTATTTAGTACATTTTAAAAATTGAACGTTATTAATATTACACGAACATACATATTTACTAAGTAAGTCAGTCTTTTAAAAAAGAAAGAAGGCTCTTATGTTATAAATGGCAGTAAAAATAATTAGTGATAGATTGCACGACCGGTAACCACACAACTTTCTCGATGCCAGATCAATTGTCAATGATATATATTATATTATATGTAGGGTCTCCCACACAACATGTTACACAGCTTGTGGGTAGATTCTTTGGACCAAACTGGTTTAGTTTTCTTAATACCATTTTCTAGACTACGGCTTCGTTTGTAAGATACAGGGTTGTCAATTGTGAGGCACCATTGACTTTCAAAAATAGTAAATACAATTGAAAACTGGGCAACAATAGTGATAATATATTGCAGCAAGGTGCTGTGTATACAATTAGTGCAATGAATACATGAAACATCAGTGACACGGTATTAAGAAAATTAATTTGGTCCAAAGAATTACTAGCTGTGTAACAATTTGGTCCAAGTTGTGTAACATGTTATCTGGGACACCCTATATATATATATTCATCATACATTGGAATATAACACCAAGAACTGAGCCATGAGTTATTTTAAAGATACTCAGTTGCGCTCTTCTGATACATATGCTGATATCAGGGTTAAAAAAACATGGTTTTTATTGAAAAAAAAACAAAAAAAAGTTTTTTTTGTTTAAACCAGTTTTGTTTGGTTTAAATAATTTGCTCTATGTATTTATATCCCATATGGACAGAAATAGGTTTGCTTCGCCTTGGTGGTGTTATGCAACACCCGGGTTATGCTGGAAGGGGTCACGTAAGCTTAAGGCGGAATCCAAACCGCTTCTTGGTTTACATCCGGGAGAAATTGTCCTCCATTTGAACTTGAAACCGCGACTAATTGGCCACAAATGCGATACGTCTGCCGACTCACTCACGAAGGACTCCTGATAAAAATATGTTGTACTGTTCTTTACATACTTGTTCATATAACTGTCAAGAGTCATTTCAGAAACTCAGAACACTACACAGAATTGCATATGGAAAATTTCAAAGTACTGCAGAATACAGAAGAACAAATTTAGTCCACGTTAGTTCACTACGACTTTTATTAGTCGAAGTTGAGGAAATACAATGACTTAATTTGCATATCAGTAAGAAAAGTGAATATAGGTACGAATTACTTGAGCCCACTTTGGCTCTGACTCATTTATACATAAATAGATACCAAACATACTTCTGATTTCAGTAAATGCCTCTTGAGGGTTTGTATGACCCCCCCCCCCAAAGTCGGCATTTCGAGGTACTTTATCAATAGTGAACACTATTAAAACGAAATGATATTTAGAATTTTTCTTTGATTGCAATTACATAACAATAATAACAAATTATAAAAAAATTACAAAAGAAACATTCATCAGTTATAAAAGAAACAAAAGGTGCTTTTGTAGTATAATCTATTTGAGTAATGAAAGGGTCTGAATATAATACGAGCAATATACGGGAGTGAAACGTGATAACCCACAAATGTGTGTTCATCAAGATTTTACGAGCACTTACACTTTTACGTATTTTTTGTTTTTTGGTTTAAACCAGTTTTTTTTTTTTTTTTTCAGCTGGTTTAAACCAGCCAACTCTGGCTGATATGTTTGCACAACATAACGTAGTATGAAATTTAAGAACGATTTGTTACATTCAGGAATAGACCTTGTAAATATAAGGGATTAATTCACGTTTACATCAACTCGTGACGTGAAATTAATTAATTAATTATCACATGATCGAAAATGATTTTTAGTTTTTAATAACTGAATATATATATAATGCCGCATTACAAAGTATCCAGGCAGTACTCAATTTACGGAAACTGTAAATAGGTAAAGAAGGAATAACATATTTATTAGTGTGGAAAACCTGTGTGCAATAATACCTAGTATTGTCATAGCTTACAGGAAGATTTTAACACGTAACTTATATTGGTGGATTTTAGTTTCATGCGCATTCCCACAATCTCTTCGCGCCTCCTGAGTTGCGATAAGTACCATCGTGCTCAGTTTTTACTCGGATTCGAATCAAAACAAGTTTTGAAATCTGTATGGTGGATGTAGATGTCGCTAAAGTGAGTTCAAAAGAAACATCGTTTAGTACTAAAAAGTGGTTTTACAACAAGAATAGTTAATTGATACAGGTTATCGTGTTGCTCTCATATTCCGCGACACAATTTGTCACCAACAACAATGTCATGAAAGGCAGTGAATCTTTCAGAGATGATTATCCACATAATTGCTTTCGTTCAACTTATTGATATGAATGAATAATCAAACTAGAATTTAAAATTAACGAATGGACAGTAGCCTACGGAATTCTATCAATATTCTTTGAATTACTAACTCTGGTGTGATGTTTTTAAGCACCCTTAGCACTAATTACTTGTATCAAATATATATATAGCAATTATTTGGGCATGCGCCATAGTCAAGTATGTTTGCAGAATCCCTTAGGGAGCGTTTCAGGTAAGGAAAATTAAGTACGATTTCTTGTTTTAATTTAGTGAATTATTGTAAATCTGGACGTTTGACTATTAGAAAATATTCTTGCAATAACTTGAATTTCTGCCAGCCATTGTGTATCAAAGTCCGCTGTCCCTGTGAATTAAAAAGTAATTTGATACAGGAAGTCACTGGCGTCTCGAGCATGTAAAATTTGGGGGGGGGGGGGCATCAAAGAAATTGATTTAAATGGTACTTCCTAGTCCAACCTGTTTATTATCTTCGATTGCATTGTTACCCTTTTGCTTACCTTCAAATATCCCCTGAGGTACTCCCATGCGCAAAAAAAATTGCGCGTATACTGTAACTCACGATTTTCCGCATTTATTCCTTTTTCCTTACGTTTATGGGTAAAATTGAGTTATTAGTATGTGGAGATAATAGAGAGCAATCCATCTAAGGAGATATTCAAAAAATATAATAAAATAATAAAAATATAAACAAAAAAAATTATGCTCGGTTTTGTGTATACTGGCAACGATGATTTCTAGGGATTTTTTCAATAGCACAGCACGATTGCGGAGGGAATTCAGTAGGGGAGTCGAGGAGATGAATCAAGGAACTGGATAGTGGACTAAAATGTTGCATTTATTGGTTAAAACCTAGTGTGTAGATTGCCTGCCAAATATAAATTAGCTTCTGTAACTAGAAATGCAAGGGCTCGGAAAAAAAACCGGCTTTTTTGGAAAAAAACTCGGTTTTTTCTGCTTCGCTTTTTTGCTTCGGAAATTTTGGGCTTTTTTTCAAAATTCTGCTTTAAATCGATAAAGCAGACTTTGTTTCGCTTCTCTATAACACAGAAAGTCATTTAATTAGTGGTTGATGCCGATAATAATATAAAACCTCGAAAGTAAACCATGAATTTCGAAGAGATATTTTAAACAATTTTACTTCAACATTTTTACATTATGAATTTCAAAGGATTAACCAATGTATATAATAAACACATTTTAACCTCCTATATACAAAAGTAAGCAGAGTTGGCAAGAACCATGGTTGTTTCTGAAAATGCCAAAAACCCGTTTTTGGGGGGCAGTTTAAACCAGGCTTTTTTGGGGTTTAAACCAGTTTTTTTATTTAGATATTTTGCTTTATGTATTTATATTACATATTCACAGAAATAAGTTTGTTTCGCCTTGGTGTTATTATTCAACAACGGGGTTATGCTGGAAGAGGTCCCATAAGCTTAAAGAAGTCCGGTCAGTAAATTTCTTAAATTGCGAAACTCCCGCCCTAGCCATCGGGAAAATCCCGTCATTCTTTTAAATGTAAAACAATAACGGGAAAATCCAGTAAAATTTAATTTGCATGTAAAATTTAAAGGTCAACGTATTATAATCAGTACTCTAAAACTGAGGTATTAAATTACAAATTTAGTATGTAGGTATCATTGAAAGTCCAATCCAAGCTAATGTTGGAAGCTAAGTAGGCAATCGATAAATTTTACCAATTTTAATCAATATATTTAAGCAACCTTCGCTTCTTTATAAAACAACAGGCATGCAGAAATATATATAATTTGGTTTCGTTTCGTATGTTTAGGCTTAACATCCTTACGTAATACCTAGGTTATCAAGGAGAAGACTTTCGCTTAAAGTGACATCCGAAAGAGTACTTGGTTTACACAAGAAAGAAGGGTTGTGGTTCGACCGAGAATTGAACATGGGACACCTTGATTAAGAGGTGAAAAGGATATAAGACTAATGCAGATGGTTTGACATGTGAAACGTCACCATGAAGTTCACACGATTCGCATTTTTGTTCTTTTAACTTTTTTAGTTTAAACCAGTTATTAAAAAAAAACAGCTGGTGTAAACGAGCCAACCCTAAGAGTAAAAACTTCTTTTTAAAAAATACACAAATAACTAGCAAAATTCAAAATATTCCATACCGTCTTTTTGAAACAAAATAAAATTAAAATAAATCATAAGAGAAATACTTAGATTTATATGATACAATTAAAGGCTGCACATCTGGAACTTTTGGTTCTGTATATTCTTGAAATTCTACAGTCAAGTTTTTTATAACCACCATCAAGGGCGCCCATCAGGGGGGTTAAGAGGGCGCTTGCCCTCCATAGACGAAAATGTACTTCAGAATATTGAAAATCCAATAGGATTTTTACATTAGTTACAGCAAAATTTGAAACTATTTTTGAAACGTCGCTTATACTTGCCCCTCCTTGGAAACCACAACATGGGCGCCCTTGACCACCATCACGGTTTACCCAGTCCTCAAGTTTTCTGAATTTTTAACAAAAGGGATTCAACATATCATTACGGAACTTAAAAAAAAAAAAAAAAAAAAAGACTACGGAATATATTTAAGTTAAGCTAAATACAACTGCACAACAAACGTGACTGAGTGGTTGGCTTTTGCGCTTCTATCGGGAAGTCCGGGATTCAACCCAGCATTCGACCATTCTGACAAAGCCTTCCTTCATTCCATCTGAGAATGTAGGAATAGTGCGTGTACTGGCCGACTAGGAGTGTAGGAGTTGGCTGACTTCCTTTCTTATTGTTTTTAAATCGTTATTATTACTAATTACCAGCAGTGACGGTTTTGCGAAGGTTAGAGGATCGGTCTTTCGGACTGAAGCCTGTTCTCCAAAGTTGTGGAATGTCTAAAACGAACGAAATATCTATTATTTATGCCTTTACTCATAAACTTTAAGCTCCCGTCAAATAAAAATTACGAATGTTTAGAAAAACTAAACATTAGTAGTAAGAAAACCCCTCCCAAAACACTTTTTTAAATTCGCCACCGATTCTCAGTATAAAATGATCTTCAAGGTTGTATCCGGAACATTATTGCTAAACATATAAACGAAACGAAATATTAGTTATGCCTGTACTCATAAACTTCAAGCACCTCCCAAATAAAATTAGGACTTTTTAGAAAACGAAACAATCAGAGAAACTCCTCCTAAAGTACTTTTCTAAATCCGCTATTGATTATTTGTATAAATTGGTATTCAAGGTTGTATCTGGAAAATTATTGCTAAATCATTGCACAACTACAGTATAACAGAAATGTGGAAATACGGTTTGACGGAAATATTGAAAAACGTATGCTTTGACGGATATACAGAAAAACGTAAGTTTAACTTTCGTGCTAGAAGCTGGAGTACTAAGCTCTTAGAAATGAAACACGGATGACAAACTAAAATGATCTAGAGAAGGAAAAAAATGTCGATAACTCAAAAGTTAAAATAAAGTTAAATAGCCTGTAAAATTGCCCTCAAATACTACATTCTTCGTGTTAGCTTTAATTCGTAAAATATGTGCTCCATCCATCTTGATGGTGAATTACAGAGCTAAATATGGCATTCAGGTCGTGGAAATCTTATCTAACTATAGAATATACTATAAGAAAGCTATTTGGATAGAAAAATCATGAAAATGAAAAAAGCCAAAATTTCCAAAATTCTCGTTTTTTTTTTTTTCAAAAAAGCCGGCTTTTTATGTGAAAAAAACCATCGATTCAAAAAAGCCGGCTTTTTTGCATCTCTATCTGTAACTAAGATGTCGTACGAAAATATAGAATTAAACAGAAAAACTCTTATGTTAAGGTTCGAAGCGATACGCACCATGGTTATGAAGATTATTTCTTAAGAAAAAAGAACAAACATAACGTAGCCTCTGTGGTTAGGTGGATAGAGTGGCGGACTCGTAGATATTTTATTATTTTGACACCACATCGAATCCCATCCTATCCCATCCCATTTTTTTTAACAAAACATTATTGGAAGTGTATAACTTTGATGTTAATAAGAACCGAAACAGTATAATAAGGAAATAACTTATTGATAGTATCCTTTAATCGACGTATTTATTCAGTATTAGAATACGTGTACTATTGGAAACAGTTATTGTTTTCAGTTTATGGTCTTGTATGTTACCTGCCCGTTCTTGAACAGCAAACAACTCACTTCGGATTTGTGTGTCAAGAACAGGAAAAATAACATACGTGACCTTGACAGTCTTCCCAAGTTTACCCCTTGTTATATCGACATGACGTTACATCGAATGATGCTTGTTGTCGTGAAAAAAAGGAAGAAAGGAAAAAGCTGATGTCAAATTATCGTTTGTGTGTGTGTGTGTGTGCTTGTGTTTTTTTTCTTTTTAGAGTAGGCCTATTGACTTTCTCCCTCTCTTTTTTTCATATCCACAATTGCAAGAAATTATGACCGACCTTTGTGGGTTTATTGGGAATAGGACGATTTATTTTGGATTGCTAACAGACGACATTTTTTAACCATTTGCTTTAAATTTTGGCTTTGTGGCTCTTAGCACCCACGAAAGGTCATTATAAACTATATAAGCAGTTCCCGTTTACACCGGCCGCTGAAAAGATATTGGGGAAGAGAAAAGTGCTTGCCGTAAAGATAATGAATAAAAAAACAAATTAAAACAAATAATTTATAAATCTTTATAATACACTGTAAAGTTACGAGCGATTACGGCTAAGAATTTAACGTGAGATTAAAATTACGAGTATTATGTATTATGATTAAACAAATAATATACAATAAGTAAACTACAAGCAAATTATATATTTAACAACCTGAGTGCTTAAAAACAATTACTTTATTTTTAATTTTTATTTTTTTTTAAATTATTTACTTTGATTGGTTCATTCCCGTTGTGCCTACTTCCCGTTCTGCCTACAGACCCTCCAGCACTTTAAAGAAAATATTTTTAATTATCTTATCTCTAGGCAGAACGGTAATTCCCGTTGTGCCTACTTCCCGTTGTGCCTACTCTTTCGAGACGGGGAATTATGTGCAGGGAGGAATTTTTGTAGGGAATATTTCTTTAGTATTTCTAAAAGCTTCTGTAAAAACAACCACCACCTCTACAAGTTTCATCATACATGGAAAATTGGTTGACTCAGTTGCAAGAATGTTAGACATTGTATGTGAAACAAACATTAAAAAAAAAAAAAAAAAAAAAGATCTAATATCAAGCAATTTCAGAACAAAATTTTATTTGGGTTTCCAGTAGTTTACCTCCAGCATGCTAAGACTTGCAGTACTAAAAAAATGCCACAGTTCACATCCCCAAGACATGTCTGGCCAACTATTAAACAAACAACGCAAGAGGATGCATAAGGCGGCCTTTAAAAAGAGTGTTTGTCTCCATCATATCTCTTTCCTCGAATTGATTGATTCAGTTGCCAGTAACCCGTTTGACATTGTATCTGAAACGAACACGAAACAGACTTACTTCGGGCTAATATCAATTCATTTCACAACCGAATTTTAATCGGTTTTCCAGTAGTTTATCTCCAGCATACTAAGGCTTGCAGTACTAAAAAGTGCCACAATTCACATCCTCAAGACATGTTCGGCCATACATTAAACAAACAATGCAAGAGGATGCATAAGGCGGCCCTTTTGAAAAAAAAAGAGCCTTTGTCTTTTACATCACTGCTCCTTCTTTGGCATTACCTTAACAGGTAATTTGTCTTCTAACACGATTCTATACTACATGCAATGTTACATATACTTATATTGTCAATGTAAATACTACATATCGTCAATGTTAATACCATATATCGTTAATATAGCCAATATATTTAAAACATCTCACCATCACTGTTCTAAATGCAAACAGTATGCAACTGCATCTGTGTAAGCCACCAAGTCTATTACATGTGATTCCAGACGTGCCTTCAATGATTTTATTTTTTGTTCAATTCGCTTATATTTCAGCTTTGGTTCCTTCGGCTTTTTTCCTACCTCCAACATCAGCATACAAGCTTCATTCTCACTCTGTTCTTGCTGCAACAGCTGTACAAATGTAAAAATATTTGGATGTTCTCTTGTCAGTTTTCTGTTTAATTTAGAGTGCCAGCCCTCTACAACATTATTTGTTCTTCCGCACGGTGTTTGTCCACGCACACGGTGTTTGTCCACCACAAAGCTCACCTGGCTCGAGCTGGGATCGAACCATGGACCCCATGCACCAGAGGTGAACGCTCTACCCCTGAGCCATTGCGGTCCCATTTTTTTCTTTTTTTACAATATAAGTACGACATATTGCGTGTAATACAGAATCATGAATAGGGGACAAAGCACCTGATCATATATAGAGGTGATGCCGGAAAGAGATCTGTGATGTAGAAGACAAAGGCTATTTTTAGAAAAAGAAAAGAGACCGAATTAAGCATCTTCTTGCATTGTTTGTTTAATATATGGCCAAATATATTTTGAGGATGTGAACTGTAGCACCTATTACGTACTGCGAGCCTTAGAATGTTGGAGATGAACTACTGGAAAACTGAATAAAATTTTGTTGTGAAATGACTTGATATTAGACCGAAATAAGTTTATTTTCTTGTAACTGAATCAATTAATTTTCCATTTCTCTGTAAGTATTAAAAAAACACATCTCTACTAAAGTAGACGTGAATAACGCTGCTAATAACAAAACTGTACCTAGTCATTTTTTCTGAGAAGAGCAAGTAAGATAACATTTAAAATATATGATGAAATTTAAAGGAATAGTTATTCTTCTTACAGAATCTATTAGAATTACTAAAGAAAAAATCCCTAGAAAAGATCCCTCCCTGCACAGAATTCCCCGTCTCGAAAGAGTAGGCAGAACGGGAAGTAGGCACAACGGGAATTACCGTTCTGCCTACAGATAAGATCATTAAAAATATTTTCTACAAAGTGCTGGAGGGCCTGTAGGCATAACGGGAAGTAGGCACAACGGGAAGACACCCTTTGATTAGATGGCCTTTTTGATTTATAGGAATGATTTTTAAAAAAAATTTATTTATAATTTGCGCTAGCGGCAACGAATGAGAGTAGGGGATAACTTATATAACACTTGCGTTTTATTATGCACTGCACAAGGAGGGTGGGGATTAAGTCAGCCGCAAATTTTTCT
The DNA here is from genome assembly GCF_964235325.1 of Thermobia domestica. NCBI lineage: Eukaryota > Metazoa > Arthropoda > Insecta > Zygentoma > Lepismatidae > Thermobia > Thermobia domestica. The sequence goes on along the minus strand of NC_137458.1, from coordinate 193,450,382 downwards.
TTTGGGCTTTTTTTTTTTTTTTTTTTTTTTTTTTTTTTTTACAGAAATTTGGTTTTCGGTAAAAGTCAAAAACTAATTTGAGTGTTATGCTTATACTTACTAAATTCTAACGACGACAAAAACACGATTTCAAAATGCAATCATAAGTCTGTGTAAGGAATGTTTTCGTTGAACGAAGCTAAATTATACAGATCTATGTATGCGGAACACGAATATTTCCAAAAGATAGCATGAATATGAACGATAGTTATACCATACTTCTACATTATATAGTAGCGTGAAAAACTTATATTAAAATGATATAACAAACAGGCATAAGCTTTTTTTTCTAGCACGGCAACACATTAAACTTAACTCATTAAATTTTGGGAATTACAAATTATCACCTTACGTGTCGTATTCCTATTCGTTTTCACGTTCGAGCGACGAAAGAAGAAATTGTAGTAATAGTGATAAAAATTGAATTCGAGATTTCAATGAATTCAAGTTTCACGCACCCACATATCGAAAAAGTAATTTTGATGTCTGTCCATCTGTTCGTCTGTCGGTTCGTCACGCTTTTTCATGTATTCAAATAGAGGCCATACTGTTCGACGTATCTGGACCGAATTCTAGACATGAAGTTTTTATAACACTTTAAAAAAAACTAACTCTATGGCCTATGGAACCCGGAGGTTCAATGCCGCGTTCACAAAAGCTCTCCACTGACTTCTGTTCTTAGCTAACTGCATCCAGTTTCTACTTTGTATTCCAATCTCTGCGAGATCCATCTTAATATTGTCCTCCCATCTGCGCCTAGGTCTTCCTAATGGTCGTTTTCCGATTGGTCTTCCAGTCAAGACTTTGAAAGCATTTCTACTTTCTTCCATTCTAGCTACATGACCCGCCCACCTAAGCCTCCTAGACTTGACGACCCTAACAATGTTGGGTAGACCATATAAATTACGTAGTTCCTCGTTATGAAGTTTCCGCCATTCCCCATTCCTGTTCCTCTTGGGTCCGAATATTCGTCTCAGGATCTTGTTCTCAAATACTTTGTCTATGTTCTTCCCTCAGAGTAAGTGACCATGTTTCGCAGCCATACAGAACAACAGGCATAATTATCGTTTTGTATATTTTAAGCTTCAAATTCCTCGACAGAATTTGCGACAACAAGAGATTTTGAACCGAATAGTAACACGAATTCCCTGCTTTTAGTCGACATTTAATTTCTTCGTGAATATGATTTTCCTCTCTTAATATTGATCCTAGATATTTGAAACTATCCACTTTACCAAAAGTATTATTTAATATTTTAACGCATCCATAATTTGCTGTATTGCGGTCCCGACGCACTTCCATGTATTTAGTTTTCTCTGCATTTACTTCTAAACCCATGTCCCTGCAAGAGTTTAATAAGATCTCTGCATTTCTTTCTATTGTTCTCCTATCATCCCCTATTAAATTTACATCATCAGCATATGCCATAACCTGGTGAATACCGTTCAACTGTAGGCCCTGGTTGCTATCTTTGATTTTCTTTATAGCGTATTCCAGAACGAAGTTAAATAATAATGGCGACAACGCATCTCCTTGTTTCAGGCCATTTTCGACGTGAAAACTCGTGGACAAAAATTTTCCTACCCGGACTTTACTTTGGGATTCATTTAAACATATCTTAATTAATCTAATTAGCTTTCTCGGTATTCGAAGTTCTGTAAGAACGTTGTATAATGTTTCTCTCCTAACCGAGTCGTACGCCTATCTAAAATCAATAAATAATTGATGTACCGGGGTATTGTATTCCCACTTTTTTCCGAGTATTTGGCGAATGGTAAATATTTGGTCGATAGTTGATCGATTTCGTCTAAATCCGCACTGATAATCTCCAATAATTTCATCTGCGTATGGGGTCAGTCTTGCTAACAGAATATTTGAAAGGATTTTATAGGATGTTGATAGAAGAGAAATGCCTCGATAATTATTACAGTCAGTTTTGTCGCCTTTCTAGTAAATTGGAACAATGATTGATTCTTTCCACTCTTATGGCAATTCATCCTTGTTCCATATAAGGAGAATGAGTTTGTGTATCTTGTTCCACAATTTTTCGCCTCCAGCTAAAATTAACTCAGCCGGAATTTCATCTACACCCGGAGATTTGTGTTTATAACACTATCGTTTCGAGTTCTATATCCTCCGACACCTAAAAATAAGGGTAGTTTACTGAAGGATGAAAATTTAAAATCATTAAATTGTCTCAAAAACGGCTGTAAAGATTTTGTTTGTATTTTTACAAATATAGTATGAATCATTGCTCTGAAAAAATACGTAAGGTATAATTTACTGTATGGGATGCATTTTTTTGAACAATTTTCTCAATCACATTTTATAAATAAATGTATCATTAATAACCTGACAATATGACACAACTCGTTCGTCCTGTAAACATTCAGAAGAGGTAGTTTAGCCTACTCTTCGACGATTTTCCCATTAACGCCTGACCCAATTTTGTTCATATTTCATAAATAAATGTTACATAAATAGCCTAACGATATGGTATAATTCCATCATCCTAAAAAGCTAGAAGTGGTATATTACTTTTCGGAGCAAGTTTTACCCTACGATTTTGTCGATAATTACTCTGGCAATTTTGTTCGTATTTCATAAATAGCATAACTCGTTTGTCCTGAAAAGATATACAAGGGATATTTTATTCTTGGGGATGACTTTTTTAACGATTTTCTCAGAAAGTACTCAGACGCTTTTGCTCATAGTTCACATACAATTATCTCCTTAATAATTCTAATGTATGGCATAAGTTATTTCTAACAGAAATATGACGAATGGGTACTTTACTTTTGGACGTAAGTTGCTTCGAACAAAGTTTTCTAAAACACATTATTTTATTCGCATTTCCCAAATAAATGTTTCAGTAATAGCTGCAGCCTAACACGAGTCAGTTTAAGAAATTCGAGCGAGAAAATTCAGTGCGTTTCATCCGTACCCATTCTTAAATATATTTTTAAATGTTACACCCAATCACAATTTTCCTAACAAAATCGAAACTTCTTTTTAAATATGCCTTGTTGTGTCCAAATGGTTCAAGTGCATTGGTTCTGGATTTGATTCCCGGTGAGAGCTAGTGTATTTTTATCCAACGTTAAGGAATAGGTGCAAAGAGAAAAGTGTTTAAACAAGTCTAACCAAGCTAATGAATAATACAAAGAAATAATACAATATTACGAAATTATAGAAGAAACGTTGTTAATATTAGATATTTGCGTGTAAAAGTCCAACCCATGACTATCAACTCCAAAGGTAAGAAAGTGAAACATCCAATACCAGGTTAATCAGTGGTCTCTAGTTAAAGCTATCCTACTAGGAAGTGATTGAGATACCAAAAAATATTGTAATCGCTGGGAGACATGTTAGGAGAATACATTGGGTGAGAGAGTTTAATACTGGAACTCATGAATAGTCTCTGCACCTTCGTTGAGTATTGAAGTGCGTAGGTCTATATAGGTTTGCATTGAAATGAGCATTAATACACAACATCTGTTGAACATTACGGGGGGCTTGCGGACAGGTTTGCAGTATATTTTACGGGGTTCGATATTGTAACGATCCTAGCAAACTCCTCAGCCTTTCCGCACTGTACTCTATAAGCTAAATTCGTGCTTAATTAAAACTATGTGTTTAAATTTAACACTGTTAACCGTTAATACCTGTGCACAACGGGCAACAATCCGCCAGTAATTCTTTATTTTTGCCCTTTGTTTTAGCGCCATAAATGTCTTTGTTCATAAATTTCTTTGTCTATGGTTTTGCATATACGTAGCGTGGACATTAAATTTTGACTTCTACGCCATATGCATCTAATTACAAACACACCTATTGAACGAACACAACAAACTTGGAATATATAGTTTATGTATGGAAAATCATACACGAGGCGCTGCACGGGAGAGCAGTGTGCATACATATGGCAGTCAACTTCCTAAGAAATTTATAATAATAATAATAATAATAATAATAATAATAACAGAAAACGAAACAGTTATTTACATAATGTATTTATTTAAGCATGGAAGTGCAATAGACTTAAGTTATTTGTCTCTGTCTCTCTTTGAAGGCAACAACCTTTAGGGTGCCAAGACGTAGAAAAGGACTTGTAGCACTCATTACTATAGAGTGGTGTGTGTTTGGCACATCGGGTTCCTTCGTTGTTAGCCCCAGCTTTCTAGACCGGATGCAGTTATTCCCGGTAGAAAATACAAGAAAATATACCTTTCTATTACTATTAAAGTAAATAATTACACTCATTCCCTCAACGTGATACTTGTTTGTTTAACTGTATATACTACAGACAGCTGATCCATGGGAGAATCGTTGATAATAATAAATAAAATAAACTCGAGAAATATTCTTGTAATTTGCTGGGCACGCCAGTGTGCCTGTTATCCGGTTATGGCACACTGGAATATAGGGTATGGCTTTCTAATTTTTCCCCAACTATTTTAACTGCTTCAATTGAAATTTATCTATAATAATAAGAGTGAATTTAGTCTTCTTACCCTTCGATTTAGAAATAAGGTCCGCTAGAATTGTATATTTAAAAAATAATAATACTCAGAATTTTATAGAGTAGTTTGTTTTATTCGAAATGACATACTTCCTGCAACTGTTTGGGTTGGAATTATTTGAGATCAAATCTTTAAGTTTTACGACCCACGGTTATACCGACTAGGCTAAAGGACACGGTGATGATGAGAAATGAATGAAATGGTGGAATGAAGAAAGTGGGAGAAAACGGGAAAACCCCGAGAAAACCCATGCACATGGTGTTTGTCCACCACAAAATTCACTTGGTGCGAGCTGGGGTCGAACCAAGGATCCCATGCACCAAAGGTGAACGCTTTATCACTGAGCCACCGCGGCCCCTCTGAAATTATTTATAGGAGAGAGTGACTACTTTATGAAAACTTGATATCGAACACATTTGTTTAAAAATACCAGCTTTTTGTGAAATATTGCTTAATATTCAGGAAAACCTAAGTCAATAAAATAATAATAATAATAATAATAATAATAATAATAATAATAATAATAATAATAATAATAATAATAATAATAATAATAATAATCGTCATCATCATCTTAAATTAAAAACTCTCTGGACCTAGTGCATTGGCACAATTCCACGAATTAAAAAGAGTTTGTTTACTTCTCATGTAAGTGTAGAAGGACTTAATCCCTGTTGCTTTCAATATACGAAGAAAGTGTCCAACTGTCAAATGATATGCTACATAAAATGCCCTATGCAACATAATGTAATATAGAGTCATCATTTCAGGTTGTCTAAAGAACACTTTCGTTTTAGCAAGAAGGGAAGAAAATAGAAAATACTCAGTTTTAACCTAGTAGAAATTTTGCAGATTTAAGAGAAAATGTGCAGAGTTGTTGGATATTAAATGTAGTTCGCATTAATGGAGTAAGACACCATAGTTCATTGTATGAAATATACTGGGAGTGACCAAGCCATTTCCTATGGAAATATCGAAAGAGATACGTTAATGGTGTTAGTTGCAAACTGTTGTAGAAATGAAAAATTTAAGGAAATCTCTAAAACTAAGAAATCACAGATCCAAATTGACTAACTGCTAAGTAAAACTGCTAAATCTGACTAAAGCCAAAAAAAAAAAAAAAAAAAAAAAAAATCTTAATGACCTGTGTTACAAATTCAGACACATCATTCTCATATCAAAACTACGATAGAAGTAAATTATGAATACAGGTGAATTTGCAGTTCTGGAATACCAACAAATGATTTTGCTAGATGTAAATTTTGGGAAAACTTTTTTATAAGGTTTTAGATTTATTTATTGGTTTGTTTGTTTATTAGCTTCTCCATGCCGTAAACGTCGCCAACACCTAGCCCTTTGGGGATCCTATGGTACAATTTGTACCATACGCGTTTTTCATGGTACATTGCGTTATTTCTCTTCTATTTAAGCTTTTTCGTCCGTTTTTTTTTTTTTTTTTTTTTTGTTTTTGTTTTTTCCAAGTCTAGAGGCCTTGTAGAAGACATTACGTATGGTTTCAGACCGTCCTGCGCCCAGACATAGGAGGTGATGACGTCATAAGTCAAAAATTTCTTTTCTCATTTTCTAAGCCTATGTTCAATATTTTTTGGTGGGCTTATTTTTCACGTAGAAGATTGAAATTTTGCACAAACATTCAGTCCAGCGAGTAGTATTTACCAGATTTTTGGTTTCGATGTCAGTGCTAAAACAGGGGGAAAACCAGAGGGGCAAAGGGGTAAAAAAAAAGGGATTTTTTATCCCCCAAAATCCCGTTTTTCGTCATTTTCTCGCCTCACACACATGATAGGACCACGTGAGTCATACCGTCTGAAAGGCAGTTCTATTCTGAAGAGAACGACGGTCGAATTATTATTCTAGGGTAATTAGAGCCGTCTCAGTCAATTTTTATCCAAATATGCTTTTGTATAGGGTAAAAGTGGGGCATGGTAGGGAATTTTTTTCTGGCGGGCCTATTTTTTCACGTAGAAGATTGAAATTTTGCAGAAACATTCAGTCCACCGTGTAGTATTTACCAGAAGTTTTTTTTCGATTTCTGCGTAAAAACAGGGGGAGTCCAGAGGGGCAAAAGTTGAAAAAAGGGAAATGTTGCCCCAAAAATCCCTTTTTTCAGGAATTTCCCGCCTTAGATACATGATGGAGACATGTAAATGGTACCGCCTGAAAGACAGTTCTATTCTGAAGAGAATGATTGGCGGATTATAGTCCTAGGGTAATTAGGGATGTCTCAGGAATTTTTTCCCTGAGATCATAGTGTTTTATGGTAATTTGGGGCATTGTGGGAATTTTTGATAAAAATTCTCCCGCCCTTACTATTCAAGATAGAAACTTGAAATTTGGCACACACATTCAGCATACCAAGTACTATTTATCAGTTTTTTTTTAGATGACTACGATCACACAGGGGGGGTCCAGGGGGGGGCAAAGTTCGATAAAAAAAATTTCCCTCCGAAATTTTCACTTTGACATTTTTTCCCTGCTTCTGGTATATGGTATGAGCATGCAAGTGGTACCATTTGAAAGCCAGCTCTATTTTGAAGAGAATGAGGTATGAACCATGATCCTAGGATAAATAGTGACGATACAGTAGCTGCTTGACTGAAAGTCTAAAAAATAGCCCAAAAAGCCAGGATCCTTTAAGGGCTAGTGGCCACTTGCTGGTAAATGGCGATCGTCAATATAGCGACGCGTCGAAGGATTGCCGCTAGTGTGCCACTAGTGGCAGGGATTCGTCGAGTCGAAGCAGATATCTAGAATCGGGGATATTGAAGTTACCACCACGTAACTGCGAGGACTTCATTTTGATCCCCGCTCCTTTGATTTTTCACGGAGAATCGCAAAGGGACCAACGCGAACTATCGCCAGTCATGTGCATGCGGTTATTATTATATATTACTTTTCCCTGACGAATTGTTATTATAAGGACAATACTTGAGCTCCGGGGGTCAAGAGTAACTCCTGCCTTTACATCATGAAGTGAAAAATCTTGAGATGGGTGCGTATAATTGTATGAATTTAGTTGGCAACTGTCGCCGATCACTAGCAAGTGAATATGGGAGAACTATGAAAAAAGTAAATAGACGCTTGCCATTTTGTTATAAAATTACATGACGAGTGCATTTGATCTGATTCCAAACAGTTATCGTCAAATATACACGGTTAATGGAGCACTCTGATTAGAAATATTAAAAACACTTCAACGATTTATCACTCTACAAGCTGTGTCTTCGTAATCGCCCTCCGTGGCGAATTCGGAAGAACAGGCAACTAATAACCCTAAGGTTGGTGGTTCACGCCCAGCTCAGGGCACTTTATTTTTACTTTTTTTTAAAAATGTTTGTAGACTCACCTTAATGCAAAGGCGATTTAACGTATTTTAGGGGAACAATTTTGTGGTTCGTTGGCGTTCCGTCGCTTCTCTGCCAGTGGTGGTATAATTTTCAAAGCGGAAGTGGGACCAATTTTTGGCTGCGGGACCACCAATTTTTGGGGACATGTCGCTAGTTGCCTATCGGTAGTCCACCGACGCTTACGGCATGGGGTTGTCCCCTCACAAGTGAGGCAGATTGTAATCGACCAAGAGTGTTCGGGAAAAATGGGAAACATCTTCCGACTTCGACTTCTGAATAATCCGTTTAGGATCAAGTCGAATCAAGGCTGCGTCACGGGAAGGTAGAACAAGTGAGGCAATCTTTCCAAGCACTACGCTGAAGAGCCTCTGTCTCATTCAAGACTTAGACTCTTCAGGAAAAGTAACAAGTTTATTACTTGTAATTTATTCTTTGAGTCAAAGTATTTTGCAATAAACCATCGTTTTGTAAGATATTTTTACGATTGTATACTATTAATTTCGAAAATTGTACACATAATATAATTTCCCATCATGGATTTGAAAAAATCAAAGTTCGAACAAAGAAAGATCTTCGATCCACATGTCTCTTTCATTATTGACCCTTAATTTATTTTAGTCCTAGGCAAAGCGAATCGACGGGATGGCTCTAAGCGAAAACATTCATTTAGATGGTTAAGTAATCTGGAAATTCCTGCTGTTATTTCACGAAACACAACAAATCTTGAGAAACAAAAACAATTTTGCTTATAAGGGGAAGGGAGTAAATCATCTGCTTACGTTTGCTTAACTAGGAAGAAGGAAAGGGCGCCGATCCTAGGGGGCCGGGCCCCCCAAAGCTCATGTAGGCCCCCTTTGTATTTATGAATATACAATATTTGGCATAATTTGAATGCAATTTGCCTTAAAATCGTAATATATATCGTCTGCATTTGAATGCCCTCCCAGAAAAAAAAATTTACAGAGAAATCGGCGCCCTTGGAAGAAGGTCTAGTGAAAGGAATAAAAATGTGATAACGCAATGCTTGAACAACTCTATCTAATGGAGAAAAGTAAATTAGTATTGAACACTTCTTTCAATTTTAAGCATTTCAAAGATTCTCGTAATTTAGTAGCGTCCCGGATTTGCATTTTTGAAGTACGGGTACTCTATCTATACCTTAACGTTTCAGACCACGCACTTAAGCCGCTTTGCCACAAGAGGCACATAGGAGTTTTTCTTTCGATTTCCTTAGGAATATTGAGAATGGTATGACTTTTAAAACTATGTTTAAAAAAAGAATACATATCGACACAATAAGATGATAATCTAATACCTAGGAAATATATTGAATTGTTTTTAATTTGTTCTCACGCTACCAAAACAGTATTTTTTTTTTTTTATTCCAGCCTTTTAATATAAGCATTTCACACTATTGTCTGTTCTAGGACAATACAATTCTAGTTCATGTATATGCTAGCTTTGGAAATACAGTAGAATTTCGCTTATCCGACAGAAACAGGCAGGCAGAACGCTGGATAATATGGATGTGTTAAGAAAAGACTTATTAAAAGTAAAACTTATGATATAATTTTACATATTACACATCTAATAATAATGTTTTATAACAAGTAACTGCACTGCACTGAATCAGGGACGTATCCAGCGTGAGGGCCTGAGGGCTGTCCCTCTCCGAAACTCAAGCACTTTTTAATAAACATGTTTTTACCCTTTTGAGATTCTTTTATATCAATTTACTAATAGTCAGTGTCCAAACTTTGGGCAATGTGCTGTTGTCTTGTTATAATTCTAAGAACATACCATAATGCCATTATACCATTTGGAATTAAAGAACAGGAATTAAATAGGATTAACATTTTGTTTCCGTTCTGTTTTTAACTTTAATATATTAGAACGATACACTCCATGTCTTCTTGCTATTTTTGTTATGTGATATACGTAGCAGACAGTTTTCTTTAGTTACATTTCTCTCGAAAATATGTTTCATTTTGTTTGTGCTATAATGCAGTTTCCAAAGTAAACCGGTTTATAAATGAAAAGTAGGAAAAAGTTTAAGAGAAATACAGAACTGTTGCATTATTATTATTATTATTATTATTATTATTATTATTATTATTATTATTATTATTATTGATATTTTTAAAACATTAGAATTACGTGCTTACGAGGATTCGTGTTGGGTCCCCTCCGAATAGAAAACCTGGATACGTGTCTGCACTGAATGATAGATGTATGAGTCAACGTGTAGACGGGCGCGCTAGGCGATATACTCCAGAGCATGAAAAATAGATTAAGACCACAACTTGCAGTTCTTCTTGCCGATTGGTGCTTTCTGCAATGATATATCGGATCATACGGTATGTGTAACAAAGGATGGTCGGATAAGCGAGACCATGGTGTATTGGTGTTTCACGCACCTAAACCTGTAAAATGTTTGTATAAACGATTATCTTTCACTCCCTAGCTAAATTTGTGGGTATGATCACACACCTTGCCTCATAAAGTATAGTCTTATAAAGAAAAAAATATTTTTTTAGCTAAAAGCTAAAGGGAAGTCAACTTCAGTAATTTACTTTAGTTTTTTTTTTTTTTTAAATAATGGCAAACTAGTCCATTTCATCACGATAAATCACGTTTGATACTAAGATGCCTTTTTCTGTCCGTATATATTAGGGTGGAGTGAAAAGAACTTTTTTTCACCAAGCAAAACGCCTGGGGTCGAAAAAGTTGCGTAGTGACCTGGTGACAACGGGTGTAAAATATTTCCTTGATCGGTTGATATCTTCAGGTTGCGCATGTGCACTAAAGTTTGGCGAAAATGAGGAAAATTTGAAAAAATAGGATATTTTAATTTATTTTTTTATTTATTTTTTTTGTCACCAAGCAAAACGTCTGGGGTCCAAAACGTTGCGCAGTGGCCTGGTGACAACAGGTGTAAAATATTTCCTTGATCGGTTGGTATCTTCAGGTTGCGCATGCGCACTGAAGTTTGGCGAAAATGAGGAAAATTTGAAAAAATGTAATATTTTAATTTCTTTTCTTTTCTTTTTTTGTCACCAAGCAAAACGCCTGGGGTCCAAAAAGTTGCGTAGTGGCCTGGTGACAACGGGTGTAAAATATTTCCTTGATCGTTTAATATCTTCAGGTTGCGCATGTGCACTAAAGTTTGGCGAAAAGGAAGAAAATTTGAAAAAAATGGGATATTTTAATTTATTTTTTATTTTTTTTTGTCACCAAGCAAAACGCCTGGGGTCCAAAAAGTTGCGCAGTGGCCTGGTGACAACGGGTGTAAAATATTTCCTTGATCGGTTGATATCTTCAGTTTGCGCATGCGGCATCGTCAGGTTCAGGAAGACTCCGGTCCAAGGTCCCAATTTGACACGTAAGCTGACTATTCGGATTCCAACGATGGCATCGATTGCGCGCAGTCTGCTAGTGCTGAGACAACTGACCAATCAGTAACCTTCGATACCCGGAAATCCACAAAGCAGTCGCCCAGTACCAGTCTCAAACTCCCCACGTTTGCCCAGGTGTTAGAAAGAAATGGGATTGCTGACAGGCCTGCCGCAGCGATTGCTTCTGCTATTCTGCACGACACAGCCCATCCGTCAGCTGAGAGTACGGTCAACGACAGAAGCAAAGTAGGGGAGAGCGAGAGAAGATGAGGGAGGGTTTACAAGATCCGCCCCTCCAGCTCCAACCACTGCAGGCACTCTACTTCGACGGGAGAAAGGACAAAACGATGTCTGTTGAAATGATGGCTGGTGGAAAATTACATCGCAGGGAGATTGTGGAGGAACACGTGTCCCTAATCAGTGAACCAGGGTCTACATGCTTCGGACACGTTACACCAAAATTCGGATCTGCTATAGCAATTACGAATGCAATCCTGGAATACGCAACCGTCGTGAACATGGAGTTGTCGGGACTGCAGGCGATCGGCAGCGACGGTACTGCTGTCAACACAGGAAAGCAAAATGGGGTTATTCATTGCCTGGAAGTTCAGCTGGGCAAGCCATTGCAGTGGATAGTCTGTTAACTCCACTTCAATGAGCTTACCCTACGTCATCTAATCGAGTATCTAGAGGGTCCTACGAGTAGCCCACGAGGGTATACGGGACCACTCGCAAAGAACCTTCATATTTGCGAGAACCTTCCTGTCCTGGAGTTCCAGCCTATCCAAGGCAGTTTTCCCGACGTCGTCCCAGACCTCAGCACCGACCAGCAGTATCTACTCGACATCTGTCGGGCTGTCGCAACCGGGCAATTCCCGCAAGGGCTGGGAGGAAGAAGTCCTGGCATGTTGTCCCATTCACAATGGTTGACTACTGCAAATCGAATCTTGCGGCTGTATGTGGCGAGTGAAATCCCATCTGAAAACCTATTCATCCTGTCCACGTTCGTGGTCTGCGTGTACGCTCCAATGTGGTTCAATATCAAGCGCCATTGGAAGATCACGGATGCACCAAAGAATCTATGGCATTCCATGCAGTTGTCGCAGTACCTCGATCCGGAACTGAAGAAGGTCGTTTACGACACCATGCAGAGAAACGCCTTCGCCGCATATCCCGAAAACCTCCTACTGGCGATGCTGCATGACGAGAGACCTCATATTCGTACTTCGGCCAAGAAACGAATACTGAAGGCAAGAGAGGCTCCTCCTGGTCCTGGCGGCTCGATTCGAACCTTCGAAGTTCCGCCGTTGAACTTCAGCGCCAAGGATTACACAGACATCATCTTTTGGCAAGACCTCGCTGTCACCAAACCACCACTCGTTATTGGACTGCCAGAAGATAGCCTGGATCAAGATCAACTTCAAAATCTGTGGTGGAAGGATCTACCGTGCCATACGCAAGCAGTCGAACGATGCATTCGTGTGGTGACAGAAGCTGCAACTCAAGTCTGTGGACAGGACAGGCGCGATGGTTTTTCATCCGGGCACGTCTTCCGAATCGGCTCGCGATGCCGAAGTTTGAAACTAAGAAAGACTTTGGCCCCTGTTAATCATTAATTAATTAATGAATAATTAACTAATTGCTTCTTAACTTACTCTTACAAACAATACATGAATGTGCACGAATTGGGCTTAATGGCATAATAGAATTTATTGGTAAAGCAAAAAAGGATGTTACTTCAGTGCGCATGCGCAACCTGAAAATATCAACCGATCAAGGAAATATTTTACACCCGTTGTCAACTTTTTGGACCCCAGGCGTTTTGCTTGGTGACAAAAAAATAAAAAAAATAAATTAAAATATCCTATTTTTTTCAAATTTTCCTCATTTTCGCCAAACTTCAGTGCGCATGCGCAACCTGAAGATATCAACCGATCAAGGAAATATTTTACACCCGTTGTCAACAGGCCACTACGCAACTTTTTGGACCCCAGGCGTTTTGCTTGGTGACAAAAAAAAATAAAAGCAAATAAATTAAAATATCCTATTTTTTTAAATTTCCCCCATTTTCGCCAAACTTCAGTGCGCATGCGCAACCTGAAGATATCAACCGATCAAGGAAATATTTTACACCCGTTGACACCATGCCACTACGCAACTTTTTGGACCCCAGACGTTTTGCTTGGTGAAAAAAAGTTTTTTTCGCTCCACCCTAGTATATATCCTTTACATTTTGTGGGAGACAAAATTGTTATTTTCCCAAGAAAACAGGGTGAGAGAAGCTATACAACAACATGAACTGAAAACAATAGCTATTACCAATAATACTGTAATCCTGGATATCAATAAGTTGTCCTTAGTATATTGCTTCGGTTCTTATTAACATGAAAATAATAATGTTTTGAAAAAAAAAGAGAGAATGGGATAGGATGGGATTCGATGTGGTGTCAAAGTAATAAAATAACTACGAGTCCGCCACTCTATCCACCTAACCACAGAGGCTACGTTGTGTTTGTTCTTTTTTCTTAAGAAATAATCTTCATAACCATGGTGCGTATCGCTTCGAACCTTAGCATAAGAGTTTTTCTGTTTAATTCTATATTTTCGTACGACATCTTAGTTACAGAAGCTAATTTATATTTGGCAGGCAATCTACACACTAGGTTTTAACCAATAAATGCAACATTTTAGTCCACTATCCAGTTCCTTGATCCATCTCCTCGACTCCCCTACTGAATGCCCTCCGCACTCGTGCTGTTCGACTGAAAAAAATCCCTAGAAATCATCGTTGCCAGTATACACAAAACCGAGCATAATTTTGTTTTTTGTTTATATTTTTATTATTTTATTATATTTTTTGGAAATATCTTCTTAGATGGATTGCTCTCTATTATCTCCACATACTAATAACTCAATTTTACCCATAAACGTAAGGAAAAAGGAATAAATACGGAAAAACGTGAGTTACAGTATACGCGCATTTTTTTTTTTTTTTTTTTTGCGCATGGGAGTACATCACGAACTGTTATAATCGTTTCACATCCTGAATATTATATTCCAAATAAAAAAAATATGATTATTTATATGTTATTCTATCGTTAGTAAAAAATTAAATTAGAATAAAATATGGAATATTTTGTAGTTCAAAATATTGGGGGGACGTGTCGCGCTCGCCCCCCCCCCCCCCCCGCTAGAGACGCCTGTGCAGAAAGATTATCTTTGCACTCACTTATGTGCCACTATATTTTAGACGAGAAGAAAGAACCCAATTACTCTTATTCATAATTATCTGGAATTTTACTTATCTCCCTCGTACGAAATAACACATACATATTTTAAAAACTGGTGAAATGATAATGTGGGATAGAGAGAGACTCTGAGAACATCCACGGACATGATCTTGCCCACCACAAACCGAGGCCTCCGAGCTGGGATAGAGCTAGGGAACCCACGCACCAGAGAGCAGAAATTTAAGTTTTAAAAAAACAGTTCAAATAAAAGACCACGTTAATTCAACTACTGACACGCACTAAATAAGTGATGGATGTACAATATGCAAGCAATTGTATAGATTGAAAGTGAGGATGAACTTACCATGGCAAAAACTGAGTTATAAACAGTTACGGGATTCTGTTCCACTCATTTTTTGCATATTTTTCTACAGGTTAAGGAATCACAGAAGTTATAAAAGACGAGTTATTTTCACAAAAGGAGGTTGAGTATAAGAAATTAATTTACGTTTGCGTCAACCCTCCTCTTGTGAATAACTATCGAGTAATACTAACAAATTTGGTGGATAAAAGTAATCAAAAAGTACCTTTTTATTGCATTTTTTGTTAAATATGCTGTAAAAGATTCTGTATCTGAATTCACACGCTGCTTAACGCAGGGTTTGAAATAGCCCAACCCACCTGGGCTCAGATGGGTTTTTTCGGGTTTAATCCTTTTTTTTTTCGAAATATTTCAATGTCTTTGGGGGTAAAAGTGTTAAAATGTGATTTATATTTCAAGATTGTCATTGTCACAACTTGCAACATTTTTCTACTTCCTGTTATTTTGAAAAAATTGCCGCCATTTTGAAATTTTTCATTCGATCGCTGAGGAAATCTATACAGCAAATTTAACATATCTCGTGCTTCCACCGTCAAAAATTCAACTTAAAAGACTGAAAATTGCGCTTCGTAGCGTGGATATTCGCTGTTTTGAAAAAATGGCCGCCGTTTTGATATTTTAAGTTGGTATGCCGCTAAAATCTATACAGAAAATTAAGAGTGTCTCGTGCTTGTACCCTGACAAATTTAACTTAAAAGGCCGAAAGTTGTACCCTGTAGTGTGTGTGGTAGAGGCAGACAAACGAGTTAAGTTGATTTTGTGTTTAACGCCCCTTTCAGCAGCGGGGCTATATGAGACGGGACCTACTGATTAACATGGAATCTGAACCACATGAGCTCCCTCCGGGAAGAAACCCGGGTCCCATGCCGAAGACGCGTACACTAAGCGCATAGCCATGAAGGAGTTCGGCAGACAAACGAACAAATGTAGATCAAGTCATCCAGAAGCCTGACTGACGTTCGTCAAATATGAATACCAAAAGGGCTCTATCAATTTAAAACAAAGATACAATTCATGTTATATGAAATAAATAAATGTTTTAAAATGTCGTATATGAAATTAACATCTTCCAGCGTAAATAAACCTGCCATATTTTCTCCATGAGAATACGGGACACCTCATATCCCCCCCCCCCTCCTCAACTTTCCAACACAATACAATGAACAAAAGTATTGTGAACTGGTCTGGTTATGAACAAAAGTATAATAGGCCGCGGTGGTTCAGTGGTAGAGCGTTCACCTCTATTGCACGGGGTTCCTAGTTTGATCCCAGCTCGCGCCAAGTGGTGGACAAACACCTTGTGCGTGGGTTTTCTCGGTATTCTCATGCTTCCTCCCACTTTCTTCATTCCACCATTTCATTCATTTCTCATCATCACCGTCACCTTGAGCATAGGAGGCATAACCGCGAAACTAAAACTAAAAGATTTCATTTTATTTTATTTTTTCAAGAATATAATAGGCTAAAGTTCACTAAGCAGCAGCTGCTTTTCTCTGTTCGTACTCTGCAATTAATTGTACAGACTGAAGATGCCTAAAACCTTAAGATGTGATATAAAAATGCTTTACAGGAAAACAATATGCAAATTATTTAAATCAGTGGTACAATCTATCTTCAATATTCTTCGCGCGTTTAGCAATACTTATTTACATGGCTGTATTTGCCAAAATTACGTTCGTCAGTTTAATCTGATGAAAAGCGGATTTTTTTCCTTGTGTCGTGTGTAATTGTCAGGACCAGATTTACATTTTGCTAAGACCTGGACCAAAGCACAATTCTGTGCCCCTAGCCTCTGAAAAAGATTATAATTCTTAACTTACCTAATGTGTTGCTGGAGAAAAGGTTAGTCATCTTCCCTGTGTTTGTAAATGTGGAAACACTCAAAGCATACTTTTTTTTTTTTTTTTTAATGTTTCGGAGAGTATCCGAGTTTCCATCAAGTGCAATGGAAAATGTAGCATTGCAAATTTCGCTCGCTATCAAGTCATGCAGGGTGGTGTAATATCTTCCTCGAAACTGCTACATGCAACAGCGTCCTGTTCATTCACTAATTACGGGATTCCCAGCCAATATCAGATTTTTTTGTTTTTCAATTTTCGGATAAGCTGATAATGATAGCAGAAATGGAACGGAGTTAAAATGCGGGATATTTCTCTGTCCCGACTAAATTTACGGGGACGCGAGACTTTCCCGTATTTTACGGGACGTATGGCAGGCTTAAGCGTAAAATAAATAGTTTTATTGTTGAAGTATTCATTTCCGATCCTTCTGCGTCTTATTCGGGAATTTCCCGAGCACTTCTTTCACGGCGTGTACATCAAAACTTTCACTAATACGGAAATTTGAAATTAGCACTTGAAACAGTAAGCGTCAGTGGCGGATCCAGGGGGCGCCCCAAAAATAAAACCCATCCCAGAGTTTGGAGCTCTTAAAAGTAGCTCTTAGTAGCAGTATTACAACCCCCCGCCCCGCCAGAAGTCCGTCCTGGATCCGTCCCTGGTAAGCGTTACATAGTCTTCGGAACCCCCAGCATTAAGCTTCTTAAATTTGACAAGAATTTTTACACTATTGCTGGTGTTGATTCTACAGAATGCTTATTTGAAGAGTAGCAACAAATGACTGAACTAAACTGTTATTGTTGGAAAACCAAATTTTACTTGAAGAAACTTGTGTTTTACATCAAAGGTAAGAAATAATACTAATGGTTTTACTAATGTGTTTACATATGTACTATTAGTACCGGCACCTATGACCTTAAACCCGTATGAGTGATAATGTCCCTCGGTGTCGCCAAGTCGACGAACACACTATTCACGGAAAACATTTTCTGAAGTACAAAATTGCTTATTTTACTCCAAACAGGCTATAAGCATAATCCATACATTAATTTGTTCTATAACTATCTCAAGCTAAGTTTTTTTTTTTTTTAAATTCATTTAGTGCATTCAGAACTTTATAAAGGTCTTATGTTGAATGTTGTTGTATACCTTAACGTGAAAGCCTCTAATTTGCCCACAGAAAGTCTAAAATCTGATAAAAATTACTTACAATGTGATTACCTTAGTTGTACCAATAATATACAAACAAATAGGTCAAAAACCCAGGTGGGTTTTAAAGTGTTCGGGTTGGGCCCACTTGGGCAAACCCTGGCTTAACGCCTATTAAATAGCCTACGCAGTTCACGCTTTTCCACCAGCTTTGCCCTGCCGTAGCAGCATATTATAACAACTTATACAAGTTAACCCAATGGTGTCGGGTAACAGGTTGACACTGCTAAAATATGCATTATAAACATAACTCATGCACAAAAAACTATTTTCTTATTCACTTGACTTATTTAATAACTTACTAAGCATTAACCTACACAATTATGCGCAATCGAAAAAAAATGCGTGCTAGGAACTAATTTTTATTACTAAACACGTGCATATATAGACATTATCCATGGTGAAGCTACAGAGTATTCGGGCAATACTCAATTTACGGGAACTGTTAGTAGATAAGAAAAAAAAAAGAATTATGTAACATTTCTATTGGTGTGGAAAACAAAGTGCAATTATAAGGCAGAAATACAAAGTATTGTCATAGCCTACAGGAAGACGTAACACCACATCATAGTAAGTGCAAGAAAGGCATGTTCGTTGGGTTATTGTTAGTTTTATACAAAATTCCCACCATCTCTTAGCGCCCACTCCGCTATGTCACGCACCGCCATGCTCAGTGCTTACTTGGATGCAATACAAAATCTGGTTTTCAAATTAGTATCTCGCAAAGTTGGTCCAGTGGATGTAGCATTTGGTTCCATGGTCAATAATTAGTAGAAAATAATTAGGACTGTGTACGAGATAAGAGTTGAGAATATCTCGTCTGGAAAATATGCAGAGAAAGTAATGTCTCACCTAGAAAAGTACATGAGTTCCTATTTGTAAAGCTCTGTCTTGTTTCGTCTATAGCGCAACCATAAAACTAATCATTCTTGGTAATAAGGAATTGCGGTGATACAATTTCGCAACTTTTTTTTTTCTTTTTTTAAGAAAGACAAGATTGTATCGCTGAATTTCCTCTGTTTTAGTTTACAGGAAATACTACTAACAAACAATAAATTTTATATTATTTGCAGTTTATGGTTTTCCAAATAAACTAATAAACCTAACCGAATAATTAATATACCAGCTAAAAGTGCCATGACTTTTATACAATTACAGTGGTTTTGCTAGTTCGGACTGGCGCGTAGGGAAAAAAGAGGGGAGATACAATCAGTAGCGTCTTCTCTGGGTGTGCAAGTCGTGTGTTAACGCCCAACGAAAAATTAGGAAAAGAGTATTTTAATTTAACTAAACGATCGTGAGAAATAGGGACTTTTTTCAACGGGACAAAATCAACTGTTGAAGTGCGAAAGAACCGAGAAAAGCTACACGATCTCCGTTATGTTTTGATGAGGCACCTCTGCGAGTAAGTCGTTGGCCACGCTTTGGCTATATTTTCGCCGCTTTAGAAGACTCATACCGCGCATGCGCTTCGTGTTTCCCACCTCATGCTTCTATGATCCAAGGCGTTGGAAAAGAACTCAACGCCTTGAGTTTTCTGCTTCTCTCAAAGCGTTGCCAAATCTGTAGATTTATCGGTGGATGTACATTTTTTTTTATAACAATGCAGAATGTAATTTTGTGTGTGTGTGATCTACGGACTATTTTTTTTTTTATTATTAAACATCGTTCAATTCATAAGTTAAAGGTGCAATCGACTTCCTACTAAAATACGTGTAAGGAACACGGTAAAAAGAAACATCATTATTTTCTCGATACAATAAAATTGTGTTCGAAGGGTCAATTGATGAAAAAAAAAAAAAAAAACGACGCTGAGCTACAGAATGGTTTTCCATTCTGCCTTTTCCTTTCCCTAATTTTCATTCACTTAGGTTAGTGACTCATCCGCAAGACTTTCGGTTTCGGGCCCCCTATTACTGTCTTCGAGTGCTTGGTAAAAGTTTTTTTTTTCCTTTCTTTAAAACAGTTTTTTCTGTTGTCTCTGAATACCGCAAAAAGGATTTGTTTTACTTGCTACATTTTGAGATTATTTATTAAATAGGCCTATTATATTGAAATTGGTAGGTAGCCGAGAAAAGTTCGATTCAGGAGAATCATTACTTTTTTTTTTTTTTTTTTTTTTTTTTTTTACTACAAAGCTATACATATATTGTAGGGTAGATTGTAGATATTTTGGCTTTCTGATTTGGCAATGCTGGGTGTCCCCTTGTCTTTCGCGTTTACGAGTGTAGTGGTTTCAGCTTTTTAAGATGACTAGTGAAAGTGTAATTCAAAAACTATTAAAAAGTCCTTTTTCATTAGTTTCTTATAATGAGAAAAAACAAATAATTGATCGTGGGCGACCGTGTCTTAATCTCACGATGTCAACTCTTGTGAAGGGCAAAAGTGGTGCTGGTTTTGAGAGACATTTTCGAATGGAGTTGTACGACATGTCAGACTGGCTTTGTGGGTGTAGTGTAGTGAATAGATTTTACTGTTGGACATGTTTGCTATTTTCAACTAAGAAAAATGTGTGGAATCATCAAGGATACGAGGATTTGAACCATCTTAATACTGCAGTGAAGAAGCATGGTGAGTCTGAAATGCATTTTTCTAGCTTTTTTAAATTTAATACCTTCATTGCAACTCCAACAAGAATAGACGTTCTTTTGGATTCCCAACGAAGGGCTGACATTGAGTTGCACAACGAACAAGTAAAGAAAAATAGGGAAATATTAAAGAGGTTGATTAATGCCGTCTGCTATTTAGCAAAGCAGGAGCTACCATTCAGATCTCATAATGAGCAAGCAGCGTCTCTAAACAAGGGAAATTATGTGGAATTTCTTATTGCAAGTGCAGAGTTTGATTCCACATTAAAAGAACACTTACAGACTTCTTCAGTTTTCCGTGGAACTTCAGCAAGCATTCAGAATGATTTGATAAATTCTGTTGCCGATGTACTGAGAGACGAAATTTACCGCGAAATTCAGAACACAGAGTTCGTAGCTATTATGCTTGACGAAACTTCAGATGTAAGCAATAAATCGCAATTGTCAACTGTTTTACGATATTTTTCGGCGACGGAGAAAAAAATCGTAGAACGATTTCTTGGATTTCATGACATGAGTGCTGATAAAACTGCAGCGGCACTTTTCAATCATGTTAATGAAGTAGAATACCTATAAATGCGCGGACAAATTAATTGCCCAGACATACGATGGGTCTTCGGTGATGAGCGACCATCTCAATGACCTTCAAAGCAAAGTATTGGAAAAGTATCCTAAAGCTCTCTTTACGCATTGCTATGCTCAGGTAATGAATTTAGTTTTGCAACAGTCATTGGAATGCAACAAAGAGCTTAAAACATTTTTTTGCGGTCTTAAATCACTGCCTGCCTTTTTTTCTCATTCCCCAAAGAGGTTGCACGAACTTTCTGCTTTCATGTCAAAAAAGCTACCATCATTATCTTGTATTCGATGGAATTTTACCTCTAGACTTATTCATACGGTCAGTGAAAACAGTGAATCATTGATTATGTTTTTTGATCATGTAAGTGAAAGTGGAGACTTCGACAATTTAACTGCAATGACAGGCAGAGGATTTGCTAGCTTCCTAAGGAATTTTGAAAATATATTTTTAATAAAGGTTTTGTCCAATTTACTTGCTTTCTCAGATATATTGTTCAATATACTCCAGTCTAGGGATGTTGATATTTTATACTGCAGTAATAAAATTACTGAATTTCAAAACCAACTGCAAAAGGAAAGAGAGAATTTTGAAATAGTCTGGTCTTCTGTTCATAGAGATGTAGGGGACGAAGAAGTGATTCAGATATAAAGGAGATTAAATGATGAATCACAGAAGGATCATTGTCGGAGACTATACTTTGAAATCATTGACAACATTAGTAATCAGATTACAATTAGATTTGCGTCTTTCGAAAAATTGCAGTATTTTGATCTCCTAAACCCATCTAAACTGAAGTTCTTCAACAAACGAGAAAACTTTCCTCACGATTTGTTAAAAAAACTGCAGGTAGTTTAAGGTGATGTTTTTAATTTGTCCAAACTACAAAATGAACTACATGTGTGGTACGCTTCCAATGAGGAATTAAATAAAACCCCCATTGAAATCATTCAATATTTGATGGATATGAATCTGGTGAGTGGATTCACGGAGATTTATAAGTTAGCTATGCTGATTGCAACAGTACCTTCCACAACATCATCTGTCGAGAGATCGTTTTCGTCACTGAAAAGGATCCACACGTTCTGCCGTGCTACTCAGACCGAGCACCGAATGACGAATTTAAGCCTCATTTCCATTGAAAGAGAACTGTTATCCAAGTTACGAGAGGGAGATAAATCCAAATTCTATGATGCAGTGATCCAGAGGTTTCTACGTAAAGAAAGACGACTCGAGCTGGAATTCAAGTAATTGTAAGTAAATTGATTTTGATTTTGATTTTCAGTTTCATATTTTGCTCGTTTTTTATCTTCAGCTTCATATTTTGAAGGTATATTTTCCTTATATAATTATTCTCATTAAATGTATTGCTTACGTAATAACATCCTCCTTGATTCATCTTTATAATTTGCAGACTAAATTGTTAGAAGAAAATTGCTATTTATAGGTAGTAGGCATTGGTGTAACTAGGACATTTTGCTGGGGATGGCCATTTTCCCTTACTTTCGAAAATTGCGAGAACTTACAAGTACAGACTATATTCAAGAAATCGATGGGTGAGCAAAGTATAGCCACCGTATGTCGAATGCAAACGCTAATAAAACAATTATGCGTAAATTGATAATAACTTATCACATTATTTTCGATCAGTAAAAAAAATGTGGGTCGGCCCAACTTTGCCCCTGGGGAGGGGGGTTCCCTCTAGTTTCGCCTATGGTTGTGAGGATTAATATATTTTTTCTTTTTTGCCAACGCCCTAACATCCACCTCACGAGACGCCACTGGATACAATACATATGTTCCAGCAATTTACGGAAAAAATACATACTATTTCAGGTAGCAAGGAACTCATAATTCAGGATTATTCATAAATGTATTAACCAATATTAAATTACAATAAAAATTACAAGATCCAGAACAAATAGTTATGCAACAGCTGAACGATTTTGTACTATTATCTGATACTACAAATACTACTTAAGCTTATAACCGACCAGACAATTATCAGTTAAGAAATATTAGAATCAGCTCAAAAAATGTATCAAATTCTGCTGTAATTCATATACATTTACATTAAAGTACACCACACACAATTTACATTATTTACTCAATTTTCTTATTTTCTTACCGGAAACATGTGAGTTGCTTTGAAAGTCATTTTTTGTCTTTATCAAATTTCCAAGCATTATTTTACTGGTACGTAAACATATATTTGATAACACATCTCGCAAAGTTTGTTTACATTGGCATACATCTCTAGTTTGAAAGATATGACATAGCTGTTTTGTAATAGTTTGATGACAATTTATGTAACACAGACAATTGATTCCATGTAGACAGAAATAAAACCTCGTGATACTCAAGGAGCTTTTGTAGAACATGCCATGCAATAGCAGTTGCAGAAAGCGCACATTCAGTATGGACTATTAGTTTTCCGCGATCCATTTCTTTAATAAGATCAATGGGAACTTCGACATCAACTTCTTTTCCAGATTCTACCCATAATTTACACTCTACACAATTCTTACGTTCCGCTTCCTTTCTAACTACATAACCAGATATGTAAGTTAGAATGGGGATCACATCTCTTGGTATTTGTTCTAATACAAAATCATGCTCAAGAGCACCAACGAACACACTAATATCAACTTCAACATCTTCAAAATTCTCTACTGGAAGAAGAGATTTCAATGGAATGGAAACATTACTGGAACTTAACATA
This sequence comes from Thermobia domestica, assembly GCF_964235325.1. Lineage (NCBI taxonomy): Eukaryota > Metazoa > Arthropoda > Insecta > Zygentoma > Lepismatidae > Thermobia > Thermobia domestica. The sequence goes on along the minus strand of NC_137458.1, from coordinate 193,426,511 downwards.
AGTAGACTTTTAAAACGAAGCTTCCTTTCACTCTCTAGAATTTGGACATAACTTATATAATAATTAGCACCATTCATTTGCCGGTAGTTCCCGAAACGTCCTTCAAGGTCGTCTGTTTGGAATTTTCCCAACAACAGGTAGTCTGTTCTGTAGTTATGAAATACATAGGGTATCATTTGCAAAAATGCGTCCGTCGTTGTAATTAAAGATTGAAAAGTTTGTGTTGTCAGTGCATCAGCTATAGGAAGAATCTGTCGCCAAGTTTTTTACCACATGGATAGAGTACGAAGAAAATCAACAGATGAGGAGTCTATTCCTCTTGCAGGTTCCCTGTCTGGGTCATTGAATCGTTTTCCCTCAAAAACGCTTTGAACATTCACTATTTTCCACCATTTACAGAAAATAAGCAGAAAAGTACACGTTTCTTCATACCCAGGAAATAACTGAGGATGATGTACCAAATTTCACAAAATTAAATCCCCACGTTAAGCGGGTTTGCATATACAGGCTCCTAACTATGAAAACATTTACGCTCAGTCCAACCTCAATCATTTCACGAATTCAACCTGTTTTACGTATGTTATTAGGACATAATATCGATTGTGATTTATTCTAAAAACACTTTTATGCATTGCAAGAGCTGTAACGTCCAAATATTTACTGAGAACTCATAGTCGTATCGGAATAAACAAAAGCGAGTATGGAACAGTAAACTGCTATAACAAAAGGCAAAAGAGGATGTGCAAAGGCATTCTAAACGGTCGAGTGGTTTGGGTCGATACAGAGTTCGCTACGAGCCTTCATACCGCGAGGACGTGCTTTGTCGCTGGTGCGGTTTTTGTGGTGTGAGTGTTTGAACTACGTAGTACTGGTTATTGATATACTATTAGTGCCTTTCACTGTCTGTATATATATATAGATAGATAAATAGAAGTGATATATAGATTTCTTTCTGTGTTGATACTGCATACACTGCATTGATATCAATATGTCCCAGAATATTCGTACGAATACTGTGAAATTCGAATTCGATAAGAGTACAAGATCAAGGCGGCCATTAGCACTTGAGATACATAAATGGCTAAGTGAGAACTTCGCACCCTTATTATCTGAGGCAACGGCCATACAACTGCATAATGAGGAATATTGTATATATGTGAAAATAGGTGATGTGCATAAGTTTAATGTATTTATGTCGAATAACCCAGGAACAGTGAATTTCCGCCACAGTGATGGACTGATAAGTGAAGTACGAATTACAGACGCCGCCTCTGCTTTGACTCGTGTACGCGTTTTGGATTTGCCTATGGAATTGCCGGATGAGAGGGTAGTGAATGTATTAAATGAATATGGAACTGTACATAACGTTTCTCATGAAAAATGGCCTGTATATCTCCCATACCCTATTTATAATGGAGTGCGTATTATTTCCATGGAACTGAAAAAACCCATTCACTCCAAAGTGTTTTTTGACAACCAGAAAGCCACGGTGATGTACCAGGGGCAACAAACAACGTGTTGGATATGTGCCTCCCCCGGACACGTCCAGTCCTTTTGCCCAAAGAAGAGAAATGTAAAACCACCCGCATCGCAACATGCTGAGGAACTCCGGATGACGGAAATATTTAAAGGAACACTTCCATCTACCAGGCGATATGCGAATGCGCAAGTTGCTGAGACTCTACCGCCCATGAGAACCCCGCCAAATGAACTGCCGAGAAGTGATAATAGTGTGCCTCCTCTTAATGATGAAATTGCATTTCCGGCTTTATTCAAACCCGTTGATGCATCTCATTCGTCCTTAGCATCTCCAGCGATAGCGAGTGAAGTGACGCCTTCTGCCATCTCTGGGCCTACTCAAGAATTACCTTCGCCAGTGCGCGCTTCTGAAACAAGTGAAATGTGTGAATCGTCTTCCCAGCGAGTAAACAAAGTAAATATTAAAACCCACGAACAACAATTAAGTGCCACGCATATATTAGACGAGGAAGCTGATTCGCTGCCTTTAGGTAAGAAACGAAAGTCGAATCTTGCTGATTCCCCCCATTCGAGTGATGTGTGTGAAACTGTAACCGAAACTTTTAGTTATGATTTAGATACTTCCTCCATAACATCTAACGACCAAGTAGAAACAATATCATCAGTGGAAACAGTAGAAAAACATGCCAATCAGTTGCCTGTTGAATTTACCTACTCGACAAAATAGTCTGGGTCCAGAGTCAGTTCCATAGCATATTTCTAAGTAGTGTGCATCGATATGTTGATTGGCCTTGTACTTTCTTTCCTTCAGACATTTGTCTGCCTTTATCTTTTTTTCTGCAGTTGTAGTATTATTGTTTCCAACAGTAATATGCCTCTGCCTAATGCGCGGTCATTTTGTACACTCAATTTAAATGCGATATCCAACTTCTCAAATCAGTGCTTACTGCAACAATTTGTAACACAAATTGATGCCGATTTTCTTCTGTTTCAAGAAGTGGCATTCTCCTCATTTTCCTTTTTACCGGCATATACTGCTATTATTAATCAAGGTGAACATCAACGGGGAACTGCTATTTTGTACAAGAAAGGTATACAAGTGGGCGACGTAAGATGTTTACCTTCCGGGCGGGCAATTCGTTGTCGCTCAGAGGGGTTCACAATTATTAACATTTATTCACCATCTGGGACGCAAAACCGCTTACGCAGGGAGCAGTTTTATAATGAAGACATAGTGCCGTTGTTACCAGTAGTACCAGACAAACTTATCATGGCAGGAGACTGGAATGCGGTGGAATCACCATTAGACACGTCAGGACATTATATACCATGTAAGGCTATGCAAACTCTTATCTCACAGCTTCACCTACGCGACGTTTGGTTATTATGTCATGCAGAACGACAAATGACCTACCGCTCCGCCCGAGTACAATCACGTTTAGATAGGATCTATATATCAGACGTATGCCGGCAACATATTACAGAAGCGGCCTTGCGCATCCCCTCTTTTTCTGATCATGTAGCCGTGTACATTACCTGCAAGTTCCCACAAGCTGTGAGTCGATCTGTTGGTCGCTCATATTGGAAATTGCCATCTCGACTTTTAAACCGCGCTGATATTAAAAACTTGTTCCTTCGTAAGTGGCAGTATTGGTGTAAACAACAGCGCTATTACCACAGCCTTAATCAGTGGTGGGTAGCTTACCCAAAACATAAAATTCGTTCATTCTTTCAATGGCAAGCTCGCGAAACAAAGACCGATCTTCTCCATACTCAGGAATATTATTACAAAATTCTGCATGACATATGGTCACAACCGAGCACAGCGGAAAATTTTACTCTCATGACCCACATTAAAGCAAAATTACGTCAAGTGGAACATCAACTTTTTTCTAAGTTGTACAGCCGCACACATCTTGGTGAACAACTGGAAAATGAAAAGACCATCTTCTATCATTATATGCGCAATGTGTACCGTAACACCTCCAAATATATAGATTGTCTTAATGTAGGTGGGGAACACACCCTCTACAATTTTGATGATATTCAAAATGAGTTTGTTCGTTATTATCAGCAAATGTATGACACACCTCAGGATACGTTGATGGACATACAAGACTTTATAGATTTTCCTTTACCGCATGCCCCTCCCGACGCCTTGGATTCCCTCATGCACCCCTTTTCGATCGAGGAATTGATGAGTGTTTTGAAGAAATCTCATAATATCTCCAGCCCTGGGCCTGATGGACTCCCGTACCTATTCTATAAGCAATAGGTACTGGTCAGACAGTACTTGAAATAATGAATGAATTATTGCACGCCTCTAATATTCCACAGAATGATGGTATCTTGATACTCCTTCCTAAAAAATCCGGACGAATTTCTCTTGAGGACTTTCGTCCCATTACGCTTCTGAATACCGATCTTAAAATATTGACCAAAATGATTGCTAGCCGCTTAAAACCCATCTGTAGTCAGCTCATCAGCCCCTATCAAGCTGCACTCAATCCTACGTATAATATGCAAGCAGCACTATCCAAACTGCGAGATATTATTTCATATTACCAGTTTAAACGTCTTCCAGCCTGTGTAGTCTCACTTGACTTTCGGAAAGCTTTTGACAGTATGACCCATCAATATATCTACGCGGTACTTAAGGCTTATGCATTTCCTCCATCCTTCATCAGCCTCATTACTACGTTATACAACAATGCATCCTCCAAAATTCATTTAAATGGTCATTTGTCACCTGCTATAGACCTTAAACGTGGTATCAGACAAGGCTGCGCACTTTCGGTATATTTATTCAGTCTCGGACTTGACCCTCTACTACAAAAAATTGCGAGGGATCAAGATCCACTATTACATGATTTTCACAAGCTTAATATCCAAGCATACGCAGATGATGTTACAATGCTCTGTACTGAATTTTCTCATCTTCAGAAAGCAATGCAACATATTGAGCGGTATTCCTTGCTCAGTGGACAAATGCTCAATACACATAAATCTAAGCAATTATTGTTTCATAACTGGCAATGTCCGGATTCCCCGCCGAACCCTTGGAACGTGCAGTCGGTCTCCTTTCTTAAAATTCTTGGTATTACATTCACTAATGATGTCAAAAATCAACAGCAGCATGTATGGAACCCGATCATAACCCAAATGCGTATACAAAGTCAAGCAGATAAACCACGCGCACTTCCCTTGTATCAACGGGTATGGTATGCTAACGCCAGTAGGAACATGCAGCATATATCGCCTTCCACGTATGCTAGCGCAATGAGTTTTGGTAATTGAAGTAATGATAGTGTACCTAGCGCAATGAGTTTTTGTAATTGAAATCATGAAGGAGTATGACGTATGTAATTGAAGTCGTGAAAGAGTATGATGTATGTAATTGAAGTAATGATAGTGTACCTAGCGCAATGAGTTTTTTCAATTGAAGTAATGACTGTAATTATTTTGGATTGATAACGCATGGCAGATGGTGCCGCTGGCGCCATTACTGTCTGACCGCAGCGCGACTTTCCTTTATACTTTCCCCGCCCGTTCACTTTGTATATTACCGACTGCCGCGTTGTATTGAACGTTAGCTTTGCACTGGCGCCATTACCGTCGCGAGTTTTTTCAGCCCGCCCGCTTTGTATATATGCCGCTCGGTAGCCGTAGCCGCTAATGGTATTTTCCTTTTATAGATACCAACACACTTTGTATGTTGCCTGATATTTTAACTTAAGTAAGAAGAGAAAGTTTACTTACCTTTGATGACACGCCCGCTATTTTGCTGGATATTTCCTGGTTGTGGTTGATGGTTTATGACGTAGAACTTGTTGTGCGAACAAACAAATATTGCGATACCGCATTTGTAATTTCATGTATTAGGATATATTTATAACCTTGGTTGACTTTTTTGATTCAGATTATTAATGAATTTAATAAAATAATAATTAATTGGATGAATATATGAATTTGATATTGTAATTTTATGAAAAGTATAAATATTGTGCCTTTATTAATATTCTATTTTTTATACATATGAAGCATATGTATTCTTCCTTTATCTTATACAGAATACACATACTTTAGTATAATGTACATAATTAAGTGTATATAGTATATGAAGCATATGTATTCTTCCTTTATCTTATACAGAATACACATACTTTAGTATAATGTACATAAATAAGTTTATATAACAGTATATGAAGCATATGTATTCTTCCTTTATCTTATACAGAATACACATACTTTAGTATAATGTACGTAAATAAGTTAATATAATAGTATATGAAGCATATGTATTCTTCCTTTATCTTATACAGAATACACATACATTTGCATAAGTACCTTTTTTAATTTTATAGGACGTAGAAATTAAAGGCATGGATGTAAGTTTTAAAAAATTTATTGTAAAAATATTGACAAAATATTATATATAATAAAAAATTGTAAATATAATAAAATAAAAATGTGAAATACATAATAAAAATAAAAATTGAATGTGCATAATAAAAGTAAAAATGTTGATATATAATAAAAATAAAAAATGTAAAATATATAACAATTGATTAATATAATGATACATACAGTGTTCTAGTGATTGTTTGTACTTGATTAACTAATTTAATATTTGACAAATGGTATTTACTATATGAAAAAAAAACTATTTACAATATGAAAATCTATTTGCAACATATGAAAAATTCATAATATATAAAACTATTTAGTATATGAAAATCTATTTGCAAATTTGTATAAAAATCTATTTACAATATATATTATTTACAAAATGAGGGTGCGGTGTGAGGGGTGCAGATATGTTATAAAGATGGTATAATAACCAGTACTTGTGAATATGAAAGGAATCTGATAGTATAGAATATTTATATGCTATATCCAGGTCATGTCAAGTTAACGAAAATGTATGATTATCATAGATGTTTCACCTCCATTTACACTATTATTTACATATAAAAATAAATAATTATATACATATATACACACATTCATTCGCAGAATCTATTACGTGACAGGACTTCGACTTTGATAACCATAAGGAATGGTACGGTAATCTGTCATACTGTCAGGGTTTAATCTTTGTCTTTTGTTATTGACTTTTCGATGTGTTTTTGTTTCAGGTCGTGAAACAATGGTAAACCCAGTCTTACGTGAAATCCTCCCTGGGAAGTTTAACTCCTTCTTTTCAATTTTATTCCGAACTAAATTGTAAAAATGTTCAAAATTAATTTCTTTTCGCGTTCTACTGTCCAAAGTAATACCCCTGATTTTGTATACATAATCTAGTTTTCCCGTCCCAATTTCTTTTAGCCTATACGCATAATTTTTAGCCCCTAAGCCAATAAACATGTCTATTTCCCACCCTTCCGGAACTTCATTGGTTAGTTCACCCAGGTAGGACCCAGTTGTAAGCTTGGACTTATCATTTCGTCTCTGGACAAACATTATGCTGTCCGTGTCACAGTACAAAACATTTTCAGGTCCTGCTGAAGTCAAGAGGTCATAAAGTCGAAGCCTTGCCCATGACGTAATAAACGCGGCAAGTACAACATTCGAGAACTTCCACGGTTTGTTTTCATTCTCGATGTCTTTGTATGTGATAATTAGGTGTTCGTCACCAATGGGCAGTACTGATTGAACCTCATATTGCGCCGACAATAGATATGTAAAAAATGTCTCCGGATTATCAATGATTTTTGTTTGCGGCAAGTCTGTTCTCTGCCCCCATTTTCCATATAAGGAGTTGAGGAATATTTTGGAGATATACCTCAATCCCGGGTTCTTCCTGATATTATTATGATTCAATTGAATGCCCTCATGGGCAAGATACTCGTTAATATATTTTTCTTCGTCTCCTTTATTTTGACACGAAGCAGGAAAACCAGATGCCTCCTGCTTCATTTGGAGGAAAGAATTTACATAGTCGCGAAACAAACTATGCGCATTACGATCCTCGGAGCCGCTGAGTTCAAATTCCCATATTTCTTTAATGGCGAGTATCTTATATCCGGCTTGTATTGCTTTATGAAGTTCGGGGGTGCAAAACGTACCTGTAATAGCCCGGTCCTTATCGCAATGCAAACAATCATTGACACTTTCCTCCTCCATACAAGTACGGCAAAGGCCGAAAAGTAATCGACCTCCCGCAACATATGGAAGAATCGGAAAATAAAGATCCCTTGGAGGCAAGACGGTGCATTTAACAAGCCCATTGATACCTTCCACTTCTGGAAAGTCCGGCCCCCTATGCATTTTTGGCATACCTATTGGCAGCGGCTTACGAGCCATTACCCAGGGGTAGAGACTCGTAACATCCAGATATTGAATGTTTTCATTATCAGTACACTCATACAGCGCATTAAAACATTCTGTGCGACCGCCATTAAATGCATGTTTGGGGATCAAATGATCGACAATATCCTTACACTGAGTCTTGATAAACTCCTGTATGGACTTGTCCTTCTTCACCTGATCATCCCACTCACATTCCCACATTTCAATAAGGTTAAAACCACGGCCACGTAGGTAATTTGCTTTAATGACAGTCTCCTCATAACGTTGCTGCATAATTGTACGATAAGACGAGGGGTCGTCAAGCTGTTCATGACGTAACTCTGGATAACACGTGGGACAACAATGCCAAAAACATCCATAGAACTCTAGCACAGTTTTACTACTTGGTTCATATCCATCAACCTTATATTTCCCAAAGCGTCTTTCGGTGCCATTTTCCGAACACTGAATTTCAGTACCTCTTGATAATTTCATGTATCGCAACCACTGCAGTGCTTTCACACTTTGACGGTCACGATAATCAAATCCAAGAGGTGGAATTACACCAATTGAATCTTTAGGTAAATATAAGGTACAATAGACATGCATAGCAAGACTGGCTATCGTACTTGAAGAAATGAAACATTGGATGCCGTTAGTTTTTTCTTCGATCAGGTCTGAGAATTTTATGATACCCTCAGCTAAAATTCTTACGTCATTACGACAGTACGCGAGCATCTCCTTTTGGAGATCATACTCCTCGCCGCTTAAAGCACGTTCTTGGTGCCAGGCGATTAGCTGTCTTTTCTCTTCGGGGGACAAACTGTCGGGATCAAAATACTTAAGATCCGGAATTTTGCCTACATAATTTTGATTACTTGGTGTATTAAACAAGTATGGGAAAGATCCCTTCCGCAAGTTGCCAGATAAGCCTAAAGTTTTGGGTAATTTTGACAGTTTAATTCCCATGTATAAGTAACTATCCCTGAACACAATATGCCCGTTCCCAACTCTCAATTCAATAATTTTTTGTCCCGTCATTGTTAAATTTACGGAAAGATGCTCGGTCTCTATAAGATGTTTAGCTACAAAATGGATATCATAACGACCCCCATTATGTGATAACACAATGACCTTGTCAAATCCTTTACGAGGTGTTAACACAAACTTAACAAACCCGCCAAGAGTTTTAAAAGAAAACTCACGATTTCCGTTTTCATCTCCACATATATGGCACGTATCATCCAACGAATTACCCTTGCATGAGTAACAAATTAGTTGTGTACACACAAGATTTACCTCATGTTGTTGTTCCCCCTTAACATTCATATCCAGTAGCATAGTCTCTACATCGAATACAATGTACAAATACTTTTCGACCCGGGTAAGGTTTTCTTTTTGAACATAACAAGCATGGTTACGGTCTACATGCATGTTACACGCCTTACACAACCGCTCACCACACTTGTGTTCAGATTTCCGTCGTCGTCTTAAATCAAACATAATACCACAATCGTTACAAACCCTGACTAAGTCACATACACTCTTGCCACGTTTTGTTACATTTTTATGATTGCTGAAACATTCATCCGATGAAAAGAATCTATGACAATCATTACATTCGCGTTTAATTTCAGAAGTAAATAATTCATGGAATTTTTCACAAGCTGAACACTTGAATTCGCACTTATGATAAAGCCCATTATTATTGTACCCCTGCAAACAGGATTTACAAAATCCTCTTGTACCTAATAAGTTTAGGATACTTCCAATCAATTGATAGTGATTATTCTCGTATAGAATATATATCTGTTTACCACCTTTTATACCCGGATATAACACATGAAATTCCCGACTATTATCCTTCCTTTCAAAGACAATGATTTGGTACTTCGATGCAAGGTGGCTCTGTATCTTTTTGGCGTCTTCGAGAGTACATCCGTTTTGTTCACCAGGTTCTATGTTTAATCTTTCACATAATCTAACAGCCTGATTTAACAAACGTTGTGGATGATTCTTTAATTTATATACCTGCTTGTGTTTTTGGTCGGCCCTTGCCATCCCAAGGATGATGCTCTTGGGAAGGCAGTACACGTCGTTCTCCATCGGAATTACCTTGTCTTCTAAAAATTCACCCAATGGTGCATACTTCTTGATGGTTCGATTCCGTGTTTTTCCTCTTCCTTTACGGAGATGCACACTATGCACCTTAAACGTGACATCACCTCCGATTAGGAACTCCTCATTGCTATTGAGGGTATTTTCCACTATGGAGAAGAGGGCCTCCGGGTTCAATTCAGATTTTTTTCGCCATGAGAGATAAATTGGCTTATTTAACTTCGAGGCACTGCTCTCGATAGTTATTCCTATATAGGTGTTCTTGTCAACATCCTTTATTGTATGAGCCATTACGAAATCAAACAAATTTCGTATATATTTTTCCGGGTCTTCGATTCCATTTGAGCCCATACACTTAATGGTTAGCTCTGTCCCCTTTAGCCCAAAGTATGCGTAATTACGAGATGTACTCCTTACAATCTTAAAATTTGGCACACCCATACCATCCATTGTCTTAGACACATCCTCAGAACTCACAGAACCAGATCCTACTAAGTTTATAGGTTCCCCAGAATTTGCAGAGCTTGGCCCTGGCAAGTTTATAGGTTCCCCAGAACTCATAGAACTTGATTCTGCTAAGTTCACAGGATCACCTAATAGTTCAGCAGCAGCTTCAGCAAATAAGCCATCTGTCTTACCTGCTAATATCAACTGCTTGAACTTTTCGCAAGCCTGATTTTTTATATCATCTTTGCGGAAAAATCCTATCCGATAAAGATCGCTGATATCGGTTGCGGATTTACACCCTGCTAAAATAACATTCTGCACACCCTTAAAATGGTGTAATAGCGCACGTAATAAACTATCATATTGCTCATTATACACACGCACCCCCTTGGAATGATAATTTTCTATTAGCCTTGTCCAAGTATAAAATGTAACTTCAGCCGCCTCAAATCCAAATTGCTCTTGAAGAGCCAACAGATTTTCTGCCTCCTTAATTAATGCCATATGTGCCATCTGTAATCAAATATATGTTCAAGTAAATTCACAGTATTTTTCACGCACAACGATAATTGTAAATCACAAATTTAGTTTCAAGTTTACCGACAATACACTTGAAAGCTTATCGATAATTGCACTAATATTTGCCGTTAACTATAATAATAAATCTTTTCGTGACTTTTCTTTCAGTTTATCGAACACACTATTTAACTTTATCGGTAAATTCTTCAATAGTTTCCGCTATCACCAGTTTACAGTTTGCCGTAATAAAATTCTCTTCAGGCTAATTGCACCACGTAGTATAAACCAGGAACGTCTTCACAATTTCAATAATTTTTCACTACTGACTGACCGCTCAATTTTACCTGGGTTATATACACGAAAATATTGTAAATTCCACACGAAGTTTTCCGAACATTAACGAAATTTTCCGAAGTTTGCCGAAGATTGCCGAAAAATACCAATCGTATATTAATACTGTTTATTGAAAATATAATTAAATGTTTATCATCAGATCCTGATAACTATAACTCCGTAAGTTTTTCACTTTACAAACCGGCAAATCCACTCACAGTTTCTGATAACACTAAATGACAAAATCCTGTAATATTTATCTAACTGTTTTACAATTGCAGCACAGCGTACAAACAGGAGCGTCCTCTATACTGATTCGCCGCGGCTTGCTGCGCCGTATTTATACTTTCGGAAATGTAATCTCGTACCCAAATGCATTTAGTTTGTAATCTCGTACCCAGATACATTTACTTTAAAGTCTCGTACCCAATCGTGTTCAGTTTGTAATCTCGTACCCAAATAATTTAGTTTGTAATCTCGTACCCAGACGACATAAAATATTTTCTAAAGTAATAATGTTATTTTACAAACATGTATTATTTAAAGTTATGTGACGTTCTCGAAGTTTCCCGAACTTAACCGAATGTTTCCGAATATTTATTTTTCACGGACAATAATATTTTCATATTTGAAAAAATGAACATATCTGATGTGAACATTCCAAAGAATAAAAAAATCATTTCAAAATAACATTTGCAATAAAAAAAAAATCCAAGTAATAATAAACAGAAACACAAATTAATAAAAATAACATAGTAAACAAAACACATCAAATAAGAAACAATTTAGCAAAAATCAAATAAGAAACAAGGTTAGAAAAAGGTTTAGAATAGTTTATGACCCAAAGCATCAGAACTTTATCAGACAAACAATATAGCAGAGATTTAAAGAATATACTGAATTAATCCACATAGGTTAGGAAACCCTTATTTAATTCAGCCAATGATTAAAACAAACAACAGCATAGAAACAGCAGATTTTAAAGATAATGCAGTTCTATTCAAAATAGCATTCAAATAGTTAATTGTTACAAATTATAGTTAAGAAAAATTACGTATGGTTAGAATGAAAGTTCGATTACTTACAAATCATAGTTCAACACCAATCAACAGAGAAAATTTATTAAATAGGATTAGCAAAAATTAAAATAATTAAATCATATTAGGAAAAGCATCATTATTTAAAAGATCAATTACTAAATTTAAAATACGTATAGTTAGAGAAAGCATATTAAATTAACAAACAAAATAAGAACAAATAAAATAATTAATATGATAACTGTTCTACAGTATTCAATGAAATGCATCAACAAAGAAAACTAATATATTTAATAAATATTTTGTGACTATTCAATTTGTAAATTTTGATTTATTGTAACTATTTTTATAATGCACTACTAATGAAAGTTTGTTAATTGTAATATTGAATTCTTCATAATTATGTTATTTTTTTTGTGTGATTAATCTTCTTATATACTCTTTATATTATAGTTTCATTAAATTAAAATATTGTTTTATTATTTCATTTATGTAAGTAACAATTATTTTTATTTCTATTTATTAACAAGTTTTAAAGTTTAAAAAAATGTATATGAACACTTACCGCCGCTGGAAAGACAGGAAATCCTTATCTAAATGTTCTTAAATGTCAAATAAAATATGAGAAGTGATAAATTCACACTTGAGGATGAAACACTTGAATGCTGTAATAACAAAGAAAGACAATATTACTTTACATGAAATTATATTTCAGTATAAAAAAAAAAATTTGAAAATGTATATTACTAAACTGTAGAAATTAATTTGTAAAAATTTAACTATGTTGCATGCTACAAAAAATTTTTAAGTGGTGTTAACAAACTGCATGCTAAAAAATTTTTAAGTGGTGTTAACAAACTGCATGCTAAAAAATTTTTAAGTGGTGTTAACAAAACTGCATGCTAAAAAACTTTCATGTGAACAAAAAATAAATTCAAAAATATGTATGCAAGAAAAAATGTATTAGTTGATAACAAAAAAAAAATGTATGTTGTAAATGGAAACATGTTATAAACTTTATGTTGTGCAAACAAATGCACGCTCTCAAAGAAATAAGTAATGCAAAATAGTTATTTCATAAAGTAATCTGCATGTTACAAAATAATGCACGCTATAACAAATGAAATAATGCAAAATAATTCTTTCAAAGTAATCTGCATGCTACACAAGCTCAAAGCAGCTACGCTGTGATTATTTTATTCGTTCGTGTTATTTAAAATAACACTCGTTTTTAAAAATTAGAAAGTCGTAAGAGCAGCTACGCTGTGAACTTTAAAAAAAATTCTTAAGCATAAACTATTATGTAAGTTACCAATGATACTTACTTTACTTCTGTGAACTTTGATACTTTGGAATTCTGAATTCCGCTGCCACTTTTACTCCAAGTAGTTACCTCCAATGAGTTGCCCTGAAACAATGAAACATTACTAAGCAACACTTGTAATTTATTTTCCTAATTATTTTTTATGATTCACTTCTTATTAATTTAACCTCTCGTAATAAATTACTCGAGCACTTACAGTGTGATTATTTTATTCGTTCGTGTTATTTTATTTTATTGGTTCATTTGCTTAGCAAATTCAACTTTTTTTTATTGTTTCGATTTCTATGAAATCTCAGAACACTTGTAGTGTGAACCTACAAATAATTTCAAAAATACTAAAAATTGAGAACTTGTAAATTACTCGGAACAACTATACTATGAATATTAGAATGATTAATCAAACTAACTCAACATAACTTAAGCTAATCATTTTTATATATTTGACTATTTCTATTTGGTCTTTCAATGTTTCTTTTTTTATATGCTTAACTATTTCTACTTGGTCTTTTAATGTTTCTTTCTTAACTTTGACGGATCATTTTCTGTGAAAACTTCTTATTAATTTAACCTCTCGTAATAAATTACTCGAACACTTACAGTGTGATTATTTTATTCGTTCGTGTTATTTAAAATAACACTCGTTTTTAAAATATTTTATTGGTTCGTATGCCAGAGCATACTCGCTAGAGCAGCTACGCTGCGAAATATTAAAAAGCTCCTAATAAATTTCTCGAACACTTACAGTGTGAACTTACAAAAAAAGTTCTTATTTTTATTGGTTCGTATGCCAGAGCATACTCCTAAGACCAGCTACGTTGTGAACTTACAAAAAATTCTTATTTTACTATTTCAATAATATCCTTGCACCAACATAAATGGTCTATTTAAGTACAAAAGGAATAAAAAATACCTTTGGTAGCAGAAAATATCTTGCTCCTCTGGTACTTCTGCTTGGTACTTCTTGATACTTGTTAGTAGTACACCAGTAATAGTGGTATTGCCACAAAAGGGTAACCTAAAATATAACGTAACATATGTTAGAACATATGTTGTAGTATAAAACCTTATACCTAACTATATATCTATATTTACATTAGAGATACATCTATATCTACAACTATAACTATATCTATCTATATCTATCTATCTATAACTATATCTATAACTATATTTATATATATCTATATCTATAAGTATATCTAACTATATATCTATCTATCTATATCTATAACTATATTTATATCTATCTATAACTATATATCTATATATAGCTATATATATCTATCTATAACTATATCTATATCTATATCTATAACTATATATCTATATTTACATTAGAGATATATCTATATCTACAACTATATCTATAACTATATCTATCTATCTATCTATAACTATATCTATAACTATATTTATATATATCTATATCTATAAGTATATCTAACTATATATCTATATCTATCTATAACTATATATCTATATCTATATCTATCTATATCTATATATATATAGCTATATTTATATATATCTATATCTATAAGTATATCTAACTATATATCTATATCTATCTATAACTATATATCTATATCTATATCTATCTATATCTATATATATAACTATATCTATATATATATAACTATATCTATCTATAACTATATTTATATTTACATTAGAGATATATCTATATCTATATCTATATGTTAGTATACTATACTATATGCTATGCCTTATATAAGATATATATTTCTGAAATATGTATAAATCATTTGGTTCTGTTAAAATTTAATTTTCAAATATCAGTACTATAAGATACTAGGAAGGTATACAGGTGATGTCAATGGCGTTTTGATAAGTTACGAGAAACCTAAAGAAAACATTTATAAAAAACGTCTACGAAAACAGAGTACAAAAAACAATACAAAGAAAAAACAAAGGCAAACATAAGAAGAAAAACGTGTATAATGACAAAACATAACTAATTTGAATTATACACAAACAGAAAGCTTCTGCTATATACAAAAAAGATAAATAGTTTGGGTTAGGTTAAAGAAGTTATAATAGAATACAAGTAGTAGTGCTAATAATAGTAAATAGTAGAAGCCAAGCAAGAAAAAAATACTAAACACAATAAAATAGTACTCAAGCAGATTAAGAAATATATAATGCTAGCACAATAAGGAACCCATACACCACTCTTAAAATCATCTACAAAGAGGAGCACACAATTCTAAGAGACATCTAATAATAGAATTGGTAACAGACATATAATAGCAAACAGGGAGACAGAAAACTTTACAAATAGCTTAAGCTTAGTTCAGGATAGGAACACAAACTTGAGTATGCATTAGTTAAAAGCATTAATTACTGGTTTAGCATTAAAAACTAACGAACTAATTAGTTAGCAAGTAAAAGCAGGACATGAGCTTAAGTTTAGGAAACATTTAAAGCTTAGTTGTTGTTCTGTATGACTGCAAAACACTGTCACTTACTCTGAGGGAAGAACATAAACTAAAAAGTATTTGAAAACATGATCCTAAAATGAATATTCAGTCCTCGGAAATGAAAATGGCGGAACTACATAATTTATACGGTTTTACCCAACATTGTTAGGATCATCAAGTCTAAGAGGGCAAATCATGCAGCTGAAATGGAAGAACGCTTTCAAACTCTTGACTGGAAGACCAGTCGGAAAACAACCATTAGGAAGACCTAGGCGCAAATGGGAGGAAAATATTAAGATGGATCTCGCAGAGATTGGAATACAAAGTAAAAATTGATGCAAGAATAAAAGTCAGTGGAGAGCTTCTGTGAACCTCCGGGTTCCATAGACCATAGAGTTAGTTAAAGCTTAGCTGCAGACAAGATCTTAAAAGTTTAAAATAATTCAAAACAAATTATTCAGATCATGACCGTATTGGTCTTTATTAAGTATTGTAGGACATTGACAGTTGACGAATGAGGCAAAGCACAAATACAATAAAATAAATTTAGTTCAGTACAATAACAGCAAGAATAAAAGTAGCGGCAGCAAAGTAAAAGAGGAAATCATGTACTACAACAAACAGAAAGAAAATATTTAGCGATCCATACCATAGAGTCAATGAAGGACAGATATATATTACATAACAAGTAAAGGTGAGTGGGCAGAAGCAAGAATATGTTAGCTAAAGCATAGTAGGGAAAACCAAAGAAAGAGCAAATCAGGATGTAATTTATGTAAAATTGGAAGCCCATCAAAGTTAGGGTAGCACACAATAAGTTGGAATAGCTTAGGTTACATAAAAAGGAGTCAAACTCAAGCAAGAGAAGATACTAATCTGTAAGATATGGCTTGTTAATGGTACTTTACTTAGTTTTTTATCTACTTCATCATATTATTCTATAAAAAAGAGATAGACATACCTAAAAAAGAGAAATATTCAATAGAGATAAACCAAGGAAAGAAACGGGGAATTTAGAAGCTGATCAAGAAAAGAGTAAAATAGAAATAGGTACAAATAGTACAAAAGGTGAAATAGAAATCTAATAGCATTCTGCATAGAGCAAATAGGTAAAAATAGAGATACAACACAAAGAAAAGAAACTTTGATTAAAAAAGGGCATACATGCAAAGAAAGAAAAAAGAGACAGACATGCAAAGTTTACATGGTAGTAGAAGAAAGAAGGTTAGATTACAAATGGAACAAAAAATAGCAGCAAAACAACAAGTAGTAGCCGATACTCGATAGTTCACATACAGCCAATAGTAGTAGTAGTAGTAGTGGGAGTAGCAATAGTAGTAATACTAGTACTAGGGGGTAGTAATGGTAGAATACTAGTGGCACTAGCGGCGGGGACAGTGGTAATACTAGTAGTTGGTAATAGTAGTAGCGATAGCAGTAGTACTAATAGTAGTAGTAATAGTAGTAGTAGTAGTAGCGGAAGTAGCGATAATAGTAGTAGTAGTAGTAGTAGCAGCGGTAGTACTAATAGAGTATTAGTAGCAGTAGTAATTGTGGCAGTGGTAATACTACTACTACTAGTAGTAGTAGTAGTGGTAGAATACTAATAGCAGTAGTGACTAACAGTGGTAATACTAGTAGTCGATAGTATTAGTAGTGGTGGTAGTACTAATAGTAGTAGTAGTGGTAGTAGCAGTGGTAGTGCTGGTAGGATACTAATAGCAATAGTGATGGCAATACTAGTAGTAGTAGTAGTAGTAGTGGGAGTAGCAATAGTAGTAATACTAGTACTAGGGGGTAGTAATGGTAGAATACTAGTGGCACTAGCGGCGGGGACAGTGGTAATACTAGTAGTTGGTAATAGTAGTAGCGATAGCAGTAGTACTAATAGTAGTAGTAATAGTAGTAGTGGGAGTAGCAATAGTTGTAGTAATAATAGGAGTTCATGCAGCTTCAACGATCATGTGTTTTTACATATATAAAGTATCTGTAATTCAGAACTTAGTTACTTAAGAACCCAAGGTAAATACAAATGTAGCGGACTCAACTAATACAAATTTACTTTAAATCAGATACTTTCTGTTACATATACATTAAGTTTCCATATACGTGGACTCTCATTGGGTAAGCATTTATCTAATGTAGGGGTCCAGGGTAAGCATTCTACTTTGAACTAAATTAGTCACTATAAGAAAAAAGGGATGCCTAAATTTAATCATTATTATTATTGTTAGCATGAAAATGAGTCTTTACAATGTATCAGCTATATTTTCTAACAATATCAATAACTTGGCCCTATCTGCAAATATAAGTTGGACAAATAATGAACCGGTTTTTCTTAGTTTCACATGTCTCAGTGTCTTGAACAATAGTATTCACATTGAATTGAAACAAGTGTTTCTGCTTCTATTATTCATATTGACTACTCCTCATACTTTCACGAATATTAACAGCGTACAGTTCTTTCGCCTCTGATTATATTGAAATCTTCTAATTAAATGCGTATCCTACTTATAGTTAAAATTGTGTCCATTTAACTCGAATGTATGCCATACTCAATAGTAAAATTGTTGGGGTCAGTGCTAGAAATTCTTGGTTCCCTGTAGCGTTCTCATGACAAAAAAACAAGTGTTTTGTATAAATTGTAGTGAATAATCAGCGTAATCGTGTGTTTCCTTCCACTTTTTTATATACTTTTTCAACAGCTTTCTTTGTAAAGCAAATCAATATAAAAATTCATTTCTCATAAGGGCCGCGGTGGTTCAGTGAGCCGGTGGGTGTAGCCGAGCGGTCTGAGGCGTTAGGCTGATAATTGTGAGGTAAAGCCAATTGGGGTTCGAGTCCCTCTGTAGTAGCAAGGGTGGAATTTTAACTGCCCTCAATGTTTCTATGTTCGTGTCCCTGTCGTGCCTAATAGTTTTGAAAAGTGGTTAAAGTAGGAAATAAGTCATGAAGTTTAAAAGTGGTAGAGCATTTACCTCCGGTGTTTGGAGTCCCGGGTTCAAACCCTGCTCCCTCCAAATATTTCAACATTTTCATGACAAACATTGTTTGGATTTATTTTTTTATAAATTGTGGTGGACAAACACAGTGTGCGTGGGTTTCCTCCCACTTCCTATATACTTTTAAGAGCTTATTTTAGCTCCCATATTTAGTTCAATCACCTTATTTTTAACAACGAGTTTGCACAGCAAACGATTTATTTTGCAAGTTCGCAATTTTTAAAATATTTTCGAAACAAGTTTCTCTTTATGAGATTTCATAGAAATCGATCCGTAAAATAAGTTGCTCCGACTAATTTATTAGGAGAATATAAAAAATAAGAAACGAACCAAAAAATAATCACCGTCTCCTTTAGCCTAACCGGCATAACCGTGGGACTCAAAGATTTCATTTCATTTTCTCATAATCACCATAAACTGAAAGATACTAAATCTTTAACAAGTACATACAAAATTTCCCTTTGCCCCAATCCTAGTGTCCGGTCATAACAATTTTAAATCTTATATAAATTGTGGTGGGACCCCACCCCCGCCTTTGGCTTACATTTAAAAGAAAATTGGTGAGTATTTTTCGAAACTCATAATTGTGGGACGCTAAACTAAAATATGTCACCTTATTATAATAGTAAATTTCAAAGAATAAGTTGAGATATGGTAATATCCCTGGCTGTATGCAACCCAGCGGTACATAAGTGCTTATCTAGACTACATAACATTTCAGGCACTTTTCTATTAAATATGTTTGATATTGTTCCCTAAAGTATATGTATTTCTTCCCTGTATAGTTAAACCCGCTGTACGCTAAGCATTTTAAATGTCAAAATATACAAGTCTAGGCATG
The DNA here is from genome assembly GCF_964235325.1 of Thermobia domestica. Taxonomy (NCBI): domain Eukaryota; kingdom Metazoa; phylum Arthropoda; class Insecta; order Zygentoma; family Lepismatidae; genus Thermobia; species Thermobia domestica. The sequence goes on along the minus strand of NC_137458.1, from coordinate 193,406,679 downwards.
TCCTCAAATAAGTCATTATCCAAGGAAGTCTAGAAAATCTAAAATCTCAATTCCAATCCTATACGTATTTCTGAGTATTGTCCTAAACATCCCACTAATCAACCTTACAAGTATTGAGGGGTGCTATAACATTTTTCGCCGGCATCAAATATTTTAAGGAAGCTAAAGACTCTATTTGTTAATTGTCATTTAAAATTTTGTCCATCTAAACATTTTCTCATTTGTATTATCAAACGGAAATAGATATAAAACAAATCGGGTACGGTAATATTCAAATATTACTGTAAACAAAGCTGTGAAAAAACACAATTTATGTATACTGTTCAACTTATTTTACATAAATACGAAACTAATAGCTAATTTGATGATTCTGATATAAAATTATGTTTCCAATAATATTGAACTCAATCAGGTACAAATCAAATTTAGTTTCGGGAAATACTAGTTTCAATAAACTCAAATAGTACGCTACAAACAAAATTCAAAAGTACTATAGCTCGTTGTATCTAAAATGTGTCTACGGACCCTGTAATCATCATTATTTCTTAATAAAAATGTAAGCTACAAACTAAAATACCGTGTAATTAATCTAAATATCAAATCAGTACAACTACTCCTTTTATATAGTCTTAGTATTAATCAATTTGTCCTCATACCAAAATATTTCCTATATTTCTTTAATTGTGGGGAAATCAGTGATAGAGTGCTTACTTCAAAGCCAAGTTAGGGCATTATAACAATGTCCATAGATTTTTTCGAGGTTCTATCTATTTTAATGGATCAAAATAATCACCATTTCCCTCATAACTTAGCAACTATAATTGTAAAAAGTCGGGATTATTCCTCAGATCATTATAACTGCAAGTTTTTCCTCAAGTGACTTAAAACAATATAATGCAGTAAACAAAGTGAGAGAATTCTTTAAATTTGTTCTCCAAAACTTTAAAAAAAAAAAAAAAAAAAAACAAACAAACGTGTGTGCCGTCCGTTTTTAAAATTACTAACAGTCTTTAGAATCTCAAACCAAACAAAGTGGCGCTACTAATTCAATAATATATACCTCATATAATTACACCGTTGGAGGTTCATGTCTTAAATAGCCATAACTTTGAAACTTATGTTTCGCCACCCATTAAACTAATAACTTAGTTCATACACTCTATCCAATGTCGTTAAGTGTCAATATTAACTGTATTACGCTATTTCATCAGTTATAAATCTATTCGCTTTGCTTCACTCTATGATATCCAATAAATTAAAAACTGTTATTTCACTCTACGCAATTTCTACTTTCATTTAAGCTGCTCCCATAAAATTTAATTTTATATGCGTCCAAAAGAAATAACATCTATAAAGTATTAAAGTTTTCTCGGAGTATCATATACGGCTTTAACACGGTGGAGATCCCCCATGTTACTTCCTATGGTTCAGGAATATAATAAAATATAGGTCCGTGTCTCCTATAGCCTAGTTGTTAAAAGTAATAATAAAGCTTGTTCCTTACTAATCAATTAACGTACACGTCCTAGTTGTGAGAAACCCACCAATGGGGAAGCAACGCTAAGCTATGCTTCATATAGCCACAGTTCTAAATGAACTCTATGTATTATCTTGGACTTTAAACGTAATTTTACTCAATAACCGTAAAATTGAAAAAGTACATTTTCGATAAGTTATAATCCAAAAGATCTAAGTGGGAAAATAAAATTCAATTACAAAGCTAATATAAGAAATAACAGTACGACCAATAAGCGTAGACTTCTCTCATTATGCGGTGTAAAACATCTAGATGTTAATGGAAATTATTCTACAATTACATCTCATGACTTGTCCCTAGCTGGACATTCTTTATTTTTACTGCTACCAACTCGCTGGATACTCACAAAATTTTATAATTCAAACCCTTTAAACTTAATTATTCTGTCACGCACCAATTCCTGTAACATTGGCAATGCCCCCATTTCATATAAAGTCAATATTTGATACTATCAGTATGTAAAATCAACAATAAAAAGCTTAGTATTCGCTGACTATAAGGGAACAACATAAATGTAATTCACTAGACTTGACATCATAATTTAATGGTCATATTACAAAATAAGGAAAACAAACGTAATGATGATAAAGGCACTGAAAAACAACCAAATAAGATAATATTCTTGCAATTAATCCTTTTTTCGCAAAACGAAGGAATCTCTCTTTATATATAATCTCAAATTGATTCCTAGTTAGAAAACCTTAAACACCAACGTGATAAATACGCATTTCACACTAGTAAACTCCAATAAATCACTTCAACAAATAATGTTTCCTACAACTTTGATTCAAATTCTGTACTGCACAATAATAAAATCTCCAAAACGGTAAACAAGTTTAAAATCAAGCTCAAGATGAGCAAAATTCCAGCTCAATAATAATAATAATAATAATAATAATAATAATAATAATAATAATAATAATAATAGAGCTTCTTTACTGCTAAACTTTTTAGCGTATGTGCCTTCGGCAATTAATTCTTTTATTCCTACAAAGCAGTATTCAGCTTTGCTTTTCATTGTTTATTAGTTTGTTCGTTTCATTTAAAAAAAAAAAAAATCGGTGCTAAACAGGTCTATAAACTCAAGTACAATCAACATAATGAAACAAATCTCATTTAATAAAACAAAGTTTAAAAACGAAATATCAATTTCATAAATTAATCAATCTTTGCAATATTTAATTCTATATTTTCTGTGTATAAAATTAGCTAAAGTTTTCTTACCTTAATTCTGCATAAGCGCTGAAACAATCTTCAATGTCAATACACCTATCTGCAGAAATCAAACACCAAAACTAGAACACCAATAAATTCTAATACGACCACACAATAAAATCTTCTCTATACCAAGCGCAGTACTACCCAAATAATAAATCGGCTATGGTCGGTCATGTATTTATAAAGCCACCTCAATTTCGTCAAAGCATAAGTTCATTTACCTGCCCTCCCTTCTCCTATCTATGATTAGTTACAAAATATCTTTCAGCTTTCTACCGGTATGCTTATTTAAAAAAAAAAAAAAGATAAAATCTAATTTCCTCATGCATTTTCATCAGATATAATAAATGAGGGGTCAGACTCCTGCCTTGTCCTAGTTTTTGGGTTAAGCAAACAGTTAACCAATTTATTTATTTTATTTCTAGCCAGCATGTTATTCCAAAATAAGATTGCACTTAAAAGAGAAAATTGTGGAAACCGTTTACTGATTACATGGCAATAACCTCTGTAAATAACGACGCCAGTATACATAGCACTTTCTTTCCTTAACTAGCATTCCATCAAAGTAACCTTTAGTGGTCATTCCTTTCAAATCGTCTATTAGTACACAATTAGAGGCGTCTTGCAGACATAAATATCTTCACATAAGTAAATCTTAAAATATCTAAAGAGTCGCCATAAAGTGGTTCTTTAGATAATATCACTCATTGGGCTATTACTGCAGATAATATCATCTATAGGAGAAAGTCCCATAGAGGTTCAAAAAATAGCACTAGAAATCAAAGCATGTTTTTATTACAACAGCTGTCGCTGTTAATCAGATATTGTCTACATTTATAACTCATTAACCGTCCTCATTTCAAAATACTTTATAGTTCTTGTGTACATCAAAATAGACACAAGCATCAAAAATAATATTTCAACAAGCTGTATTTCATTTAGAGGTAAATGACATTTTAAAAATAAATATGTTCCATATGCTTTCAAGATTGAGTTCCAAATTTCCAGTAACAACGAATATCCCACTTCAATCATACGAAAACCCATCGCTAAGGGTTCATTTCAAACAGGTCATATATGCTATCAAGTTCTCCAAGTCATTGTAGTACAAAATTCTGCCACATGATGTCAGCACCTCCTTATACGCAAAGAGAAATCTATCTTCGAAAGTATTAACACATAAAAAGATGCATAGCTAGTTTGTCTTTAATTTTCTTTCCGCAAAGAAAACTAAAAGTTACTATAATATATGAAAATGTTATTATAACAATAAATAATTCTAAGTTGTTCGGAAAAATCAAGTTCATTCTACAAATAATTAAAATTAAAAAAAAAACTCCGAAATCATAAAACCACGATCTGTGCGGTTCATGTGTCATCAGAGTGCTACGTCAAAAACATCAGTGGTGATATCAAAAGGTAACTTGTCTCTTACAGTGCGCCGAAAATACCATTAGCGTCCACGGCTACCGAGCGGCAGATATACAAAGCGGGCGGCGCAACGGTAATGGCGCCAGTGCAGAGCTAACGTTCAATACAACGCGGCAGTCGGTAATATACAAAGTGAACGGGCGGGGAAAGTATAAAGGAAAGTCGCGCTGCGGTCAGACAGTAATGGCGCCAGCGGCACCATCTGCCATGCGTTATCAATCCAAAATAATTACAGTCATTACTTCAATTGAAAAAACTCATTGCGCTAGGTACACTATCATTACTTCAATTACATACATCATACTCTTTCACGACTTCAATTACATACGTCATACTCCTTCATGATTTCAATTACAAAAACTCATTGCGCTAGGTACACTATCATTACTTCAATTACCAAAACTCATTGCGCTAGCATACGTGGAAGGCGATATATGCTGCATGTTCCTACTAACGCCTACCTTTGCTCCAAACTTTGGTATGTGGCACAAATTTTTCCTTTAACAGAAATGCATGCCAAGAAAATAGACTCCCTCATTGGGTGGTTTCTATGGAAAGGATGCCTTTTCCGAGTACGACGGTCGGTTCTGTCCCTCCCATATGCTCACGGTGGTCTCAATTTGATTAATATTCGACAGAAAGCTAAAGCACTACTGTTAAAAAACATACATGTACAGTCTTTAAATGCACATTCACACACTGCACAGTGGTTAACGTGCTGGACAGCCAGCCTTCATGGAAATAACCCTCCTCACTTACGCCATGAAAATCTTTGTCCATCCTATCTTCGTGACCTCATCTTAAACTGGGCATATTTGCCCACCTTGTCCCCAGAACAAGCTGGTAATACACGCATTTTATACACCATACTTCAACAACAGCACGACAATTCTGAAACTGCTTCTATCATCATGCACCATCCAAACCACAACTGGCCCGCGATTTGGCAGAATTTGAATCATCCTCTCCTCACCAGTGAAGTGAAAAGTCTGTGATAAAAAGCAATTCATAATCTGATTCCCACCAATGAACGCTTATACGCTATTCATCGAAGTGATACTGACTTATGCCTTATTTGTGGACACAGAGATACCTTACACCATCGCCTTTCGGAATGTTTAGATGCTAGACCAATTTGGAACCACCTTATTACTTGGCTGGCACTCATCTGCCGTAAACCTAAACAGTATTTTACGGCGAACATTTTTCTTTTCCCTGACTATCAATGGTTTCCGCCAACTCGGAACACAACCGTTACCTGGCTCCTCGGGACTACTCTCTATTACTTGCTTCACACTAGACCTCACTGTACAGCAATTGAATATTTTGATTATTTGCAACGTTCCCGGTGGAAACTACGGCGTCGGGTGGAGGAAAACAAATATTTCGCGAATTTTTTACATGTCATATTTGATTAGTATTTTTTTTTCCTAGCAGTGTGAACATACAAGTACAACGTCTTGACTCTTTGTATTTACATATATTTCTCATGTATAGATTCTAGTTTCATAATTATGTACTGTTTTAACACCCATGGTTCTTATTTAGTATTGTAACCTGGACTTTGTATTTCAGAACATCATGAAATAAATAAATAAGAAAAAAGATACACCATCAATCACATGTTTGTGTGTTCAAACCCGGTAGCAAGTTGTTTCTTTTTTAAGTGTCTTCCTATTTTCATTCGGAGGCTGAAAATATTTCTTTGAGTAACTCAATGAAAACTTCTTTTGTTTCACATTCGATTAGAACGGAACATTATATGAATTGCGAATCTTAAATCTATAGCTAAAAAAATGAAGTATACTCACTACTCTATTACCCTCTGATTTGTAACGAAAAACTATTTATAAACAGTGGTGACTTCAGAAAATTATCCTCGGGGGGAATTTCAATATGCGGGTGGAGGGCAAACATTGGTAGTCCACATTGAGCACGATCGAATATATGGTCCTGAAGGCGGAAATTTCTTAGCTCGAGAGGGGTCTCAAATTCTCCCTCAGATCACGTCCTGAAAGCATCATTGCTTAAAAGCTTTACGTAACAAATATAATATTACACTTGTTTCTCGTTCTACATTTAGAATTGGTAAAATCATAACTTATAGAGGATTATAATAAAAGCATAAAAATTACAATACCAATCATGTATAAATTATCCTGTAAGTTACCAACTTTGGGTCAGATTAAAACTCAAATATTTGTTTCCGGATTGCACTTAGAAGTAAGTTCTCTCTAAATAATCCGGATTGGAAATATTTATAAGCATATTTTTTTATTTTACTATTTTTACTATTCAATATTATATACACTTCATTTCCAAAATCAAAATCTCGAAAATGTATATTGTACGAGTGCAGACTCGCAAATAAATGATTATTTATCATATATATTGGTCTCTATTCGAAATTCTATTTAATCGAATCCGACAAGAACACAGACAGAAACTTCGAGAACAGGTGAAAAAAAAGAGAGAAAACGGCGTTGTACCCGGCGGGGACTCGAAGTAAGTTCGAATGGTGCTTTACAAGCCGAACGCCTTAGACCACTTTTTTTTTCTTCCTGACTTATTTTTCTATTTCCACCACTTTTCAGGACTACTAGACTCGACAGGGACACGAACACAGAAATATCGAGTACAGTTAAAATTCCACCCTTGCTACTACAGAGGGACTCGAACCCCCAATGGGCTTCACCTCATGATCATCAGCCTAACGCCTCAGACCGCTCGGCTACACCCACCGGCTGGACCACTCGGCTATGGTAACAACTAATGATTGTAGCAAAGGCTTCGAGTAGTAGTTCTTATTACAGAATAACATTTTCTATTGCCTAAAATTTAAACCTAATTTACTTTGATATAATATATCTATTAATTTGTTACATGAACACGTTTTCGTTACTTTGATGAATGATGTATGTTGTTGATATAGATTCTATTACACGTTCTTTCGTAAATATTATAGAAAGTATCAGGGTTATTTATGATCTTTCATGGACATTGACTGGCGCATGCGCAGTACACAGACAGTTCAATTGGAAGGCGAGGAAGGAAACGCTAACACACTGTTAGAATGTTTCATCGCTGTGAAGTATAAAGAAAAGCTAAAAAGTATTTTACGCTTGTCATTGCGTAAAGAATTACCAGATTAATGTTTGTCCAAGTTCTCACTAATCAACTGGACTCATGAAAATAATTAATATTGTCATTACTGCACAATATGAAGAATAAGGAACGTATATCACACCACATTGTTCTCGAATTCGAACTTAGCTATATTCGAAGGGACAATAAACAAAATATGATTTATTCATTCGAATTGAGATAATTCAATGAAACTAGAAATTACACAATCAAAAGGAAAAATATCGTTAAAAAGACAATAATACTTTTATCCGAGATGTGAAATAAAGTTATTAATTAACTGAAATGAAAGTAATATTGTTCATGATAAGTAAGAAAAAGCAGTAAATGTATTCTTAGAAACGTACAAAGTAAAATCACAAATGCTTTTTGAAGATATACTACTCTTCCTTTACGTTTTAACGAACTAATAAGTAAACAAGCAAAGGAAAAGAATGAAGAACGAAAGTATTGCTCTTGAAAAAATATAATAAACAAATGAAACTTAAATAAATGTTTACACAAAAAATAACACACTAGTACTTCGTGTAGTCACCTCCAGAGTCTGTAACTTCTTGAAGTCTGGAGCAATACGACGGTGTGTCACGAAAATGTTGCCACAGTTCCATAACATGATTTTGAAGAAACGTTTGGTCTCTGTCTTCACGTCTCTCTTCCCATTCTTGCACCATGTAGGCCCACAGATGTTCAATTGGGTTCAAATCTGGGGATAGAGGGGGCCACTCAATACAAATTAACTCTGGATGTTCACTTAGCCACTCTCGTGTTTGCCGGGAAGTGTAAACAGCACTGTTGTCATGCATAAATATATATTCTTCCTGTTCGAGGAAGTTTCTTTCTAAGGACGGTAAACACGTATTTTCGAGGATATTAATGTAAACACTGCTGTTCATTCTCTCAGGCACCGCAACCAAATCTCCAGGACCAGCAGCCGTCATGTATCCCCAAAAGTGTGCTGATATTCGTCCTGAACAAGTTCTGATAATATTTTGTTCAGCATACCTGGTTCCGCGCTGTCTATACAATATAACTCTGCCTTGTTGGTTAGACTTGAAAACCTTCTCGTCGGTCCAGATGACTAAGTCCCAATATGACTGAGGTTGGGTTATGTTATCCTGTGCCCATTTCATTCGTCTGGCCTTGTGAGTTTCAGTCAGGAGAGTCTTCCTAGCGGGTCTTGAACAGTGTAGACCAGCCCCCAGTAATCTTCTTCTTATTGTTTCGTGAGAACAATTATATTCTCTGGCTTTGTCCAAGAGGATTGACGTGTGGCCTAGAGGTCTGTTGATTAGTTCTGTAACTAAAGCTTGATCTTGAGCTGCAGTTGTCACTTTTGGCCTTCCACTTCTTGACCGAGACCTGAACCATTCACCACCTTCTTCATGTCGCTGAACCCATTTCTTGACCGTTTTCTTGTCACATCACAAATCTCTAGCAATCTGAGGCACAGTTTGTCCCATTTTTGCTCGGCCTATGATTTCTCCTCTCAGAGCAACAGACAGTTCTCCACAACCTTTAGAACGAGGCATTTTAAAAACCTGTTAGAAATTTGCGTTCTGGCGTGTATGACAAATGTCGGTAAAGTGCATCTTTCTGTTTCTACTGCGCATGCACCAGTCAATTTTCATGAAAGATCATAAACAATACTGACAATTGCTGTAATATTTATGAACGAATACGTAATAGAACCTATATTAACATCATTCGTCAAAGTAAAGAATACCGTAAACATAAAACAATTTCAACAGACTATTACATCAGGCCAAAATAGGCTTAAACTTCAGAGGATACAAAATAAATTTCATACTGTAACAAAAGATTGAACATGAAACACCCTTACTATATTTTCAACTTGTCACGTTAGCCGAGTGGAGTAAGGCATTCGGCTAGAGATTCTGAGGCACCATTCAAGAGTAGTTCGAATCCCACCACAGAATAATTTGGTTTTACCTCTTCTTGACGTTTCTGTTTGTGATCCTGCCGGATTCTATTAAATATAATTCCGTAATACGCTAAAATATACGTAATATTTGAAGTTCTTAACCTCCCATATTTACATTTTTCAAGCTCAATTGAGAAGAAAGAGGGAAAATGAAAGTACAAAGATTTACAAGTAGGTCACATGTCTCCATTTTTCGATTCTAACTTGAAAGTTACAGTTTAGGCGGTGACATATCGAAGACCCAGGGGGTTGTAACCCCTCCCATTGAAACTTTTGTATTCTATTGAAATAAAAAGTGTTTCAGTTTATAATCTTGGAAAAGCAACAATCACTGTGTGTGGAGGACGGTTTATTTATACTACGATTTATCACTTCCAAATGTGTAGAAGATGTGACTGGATATTGTGTATAATCATTCAAGAAATATAAAACAACGAAGGGACTTCGTAAACCCTTCACGCCACCCCAGGCGAACGAAGTGCGTCCCGCCGTCCCTCGGTTGGGAACTGCTGCTTGCGAGGGAAACATTCTAACAGTGTGTTAGGCTAGTTTTAGACGGAAGCATTTATCGTAGCATTTTTCGTAGCAGATGTGCTGCCAAAAATTTCATATAATATTCTATGGCATAAAAAGTATATGGTGCTTTTAAATGGTAGCATTTTGATAAGCATCTGTCGTGACTTAGCAAACAAATCACTGGAGAAGAGCGCAATTATGGCTCCGAAATTAAGCGTAAGGTAGCTAAAGCTATAGTAATTGTAACAACAGATCTCGCCGGTCATATTAAAAAACGAAAATCTCAAAGAAGTATGTGGACAAAGAGCATCCCTACTCCAACTCATTTTTCTTTACTACAATTCAATTTCCCACACAAAATAAAGAGCATGGATATTTTGCACAAAATCTTTCGCTTCTTTTTAACACACCACGGCGCTGCAATCGGACCAGAAATGCTAGGGAAAATGCTACGAAATAGAGCAGGTTCTATCGACAAGAAATGCCATAGAATATGCTATGACATGGGAAATGCTATAGCATTTGCTATTTTACACGGTAGGATATCGATGATACGAATTTTGCTACGAGAAATGCTACGATAAATGCTTCCGTCTAAAACTAGCCTTAGCATTTCCTTCCTCGCCTTCCAATTGAACTGTCTGTGTACTGCGCATGCGCCAGTCAATGTCCATGAAAGATCATAAATAACCCTGATACTTTCTATAATATTTACGAAAGAACGTGTAATAGAATCTATATCAACAACATACATCATTCATCAAAGTAACGAAAACGTTCATGAAACAAATTAATAGATATCAGTAGCGGTTCGTGGTCTGTACAAGCACCGGTTGCAATGTTGCAATATCAAAGGTATCTAGGTATGCGCAAGTGTTCCCCTCCCCCAGCATTCTTGAGTCTTATCCAAAAAATAAATAAATAAATAAATAAATAAATAAATAAAAATAAAAATCAGGAACTATGAAGAGGAAAGTCTTTTAAGCTTTATTTGTATATTATTGATTAAATTATTTCTCTAATATTGATTTAATATATAAGCTATTTCCTTTTTTTTTCAAACAACCACTATCAATGTACGTTTATACACTAATTTATACAAAACCTCTACATTCATGTTATTGAACAAGCGATAAATCGAATATCTAGTATGTGCTGTACGCCATGAATGATGGCGTTAATCCGAAATGAAGAAAGAAAAAAAAAGCAAGAAAATTGCAAGCACGCAGTTAAACAAAATTATTTAATTATATAAACTATGCATTATTTTAGAATGGAAGATCTTTTTTCGTTCTTTTGGGCTTCAAATTTTTCTATGACTTCATTGAAATCTGAAATGCTGCTTGCCATGTTTTTCTGAATAGAAAGCATCGCTACCGCAAACATTTTCAACTTTATTTTCTTTAGGGTCCAGAAACACTCTCTCCTCCGATAATATGCATTTTGATAGCATTTCTTTGTATAAATATACGGTTCAAAATGTGCATTTTCAGAAACCACGTATTTTTGTCTGCTGTTCTAGTATAAAGAAGCATGAAGTCTAAGATGTTTTCCTTCGAAAATGAAAATAAAAATAAAATAGTTTAACATTCCAGCAAATTAGGCTAAAGAAGACCGATGAGTATTCTTTTTGATTTGATATTAATAGTTTATGCTCTCCGCCAGAAATCCAACACGAGATCATGTGCACGAAAGACACAGAGCTAGGAATTAGACCAATGGTAAGACATTTTCTTTTTCGAGACTCGATCGGACACCACCCACCCACCCCCAGAATAGGATTTTTTTAAAATAAAACTTTTTACCTTTGTATTATAAATGTTAAATAAAATCTATTAACTTCGAAAGACCGCCCCCCAAACTTTCAGCCTGGATCCGTCCCTGCTACCACCAGAAACTTATATTTGTTCTTTGCGAGTTTGTTTTGTGAATAACTTCTTTCTTCCAAGCGTCTGTATCTCCGTCGCCCTATCAATTGAGTCAAGCGCTGCTAAGCGGAGGAATTCGTAACTATTACAGAAGCTGACCAGTTGCGGGATAACGTGCAACTGTAAGCCGCCAATACGGGAAGATAGGAGCGATGCAAGTATAAATCCACTTCCTCATGTTAAGAGATAGGAGCCCGCTGCCATATGCTCAATGTTACTGCTTCCAGTGGCAACGCTCGCTGCCACTGGAAATGTAAATCTCTCTATTTCTTTCAGTTTTTTAATTGATTTTTTTAGAGAAATGCATCAATACTGTTTTGCACTCAAGAGCAAAGGTTTATTTTTTACTGATACACTACTTTAATATTTAAAAAATATTTTTAGTATTAAAAAAATATATCCGGTTGCACAACCATGCAACATATAGTACCAGCCGCCGCTGATAGATATATTATATCAAAGTAAATTAGGTTTAAATTTTAGGCAATAGAAAATGTTATTCTATAATAAGAACTAATTACTACTCGAAGCCTTTGCTACAATCACTAGTTGTTACCATAGCCGAGTGGTCTAAGGCGTTCGGCTTGTAAAACACCATTTGAACTTACTTCGAGTCCGCGCCGAGTACAACGTTTTTTTCTCTCTTTTTTTCACATGTTCTCGATATTTCTGTCTGTGTTCCTGTCGGATTCGATTAAATAGAATTTCGAATAGAGACCAATATATATGATAAATAATCATTTATTTGCGAGTCTGCACTCGTACAATATACATTTTCGAGATTTTGATATTGGAAATGAAGTGTATATACTATTGAATAGCAAAAATAGTAAAATAAAAAAAAAATCGTTTAAATATTGATTAATTAGTGTTAAACATGGGTTTCCAATCAGGATTATTTAGAGAGAACTTACTTCTAAGTGCAATCCGGAAACAAATATTTGAGTTTTAATCTGACCCAAAGTTGGTAACTTACAGGATAATTTATATATGATTGGTATTGTAATTTTTATGCTTTTATTATAATCCTCTATAAGTTATGATTTTACCAATTCTAAATGTAGAACGAGAAACAAGTGTAATACAGTAAAACCTGTCTTCAACGGACCCTTTATTAAACGGAAAACTGTCTTAAACGGAAATATTTCACGGTCCCATGAATTTTGGAGAACAAAACGTGTAAAAAGTCCCTTCATTAAGCGGAAACTGTGTTACGCGGACAACGGAAAGAAAAATAAACATTTAACGGAAAATTCTGAGTTCCGGACTACAGCGTTTAGAAGATATTTAGACGTTTTGTGAGACATATACATTACACTGTCTGCGATAAAATGTTAGTTCTTTTGTTAAATATTTCTGGACAGTGTTTACCTTCCCCAACCACTACTCATATTCACCCCTACAAATTGTCCTAAATCTCCGCAACTTAATCAAAAATCATACGGAATGTCGGAAAGAAGAAAACGAGATACAGGAAGAAGAGGAATACGATACCGAGTTCGAAGAAGAGTGTAGAATAAATACATATCAAGATGCTCTCAGAAGTTTAAAGGAACTGAAAAATTTGTCTTACGGAAAAATGATTCTGATTCACTTAGTATAATTTCTCAGGCTAAAGTGTATGCGGAAAGTCAAGCAGCCAAGCAACAGTGTACACAGAAAACCCTGCTTGGCTATTAGAAAAGTAAAGAAAACGTGTGCATAGTATATTTTGTATTCATTTAAACTTTTTTGTGTATTTATTCGTAGAAGAAAGAAGTACTGTAATCGAACAATGTACGTACAGCAATATATTTTCTCAGTATGCCCCTTTATAAGCATGTTTTTTTTTTTTTTTTTTAAGAGAAAAGGTCTACCTCCATTAAGCGGAAACCTGACTTTAACGGAAATTTTTGCAAGTCCCGCTCGATTCCGCTAAAGACAGGTTTCACTGTATTATATTTGTTACGTAAAGCTTTTAAGCAATGATGCTTTCAGGACGTGATCTGAGGGAGAATTTGAGACCCCTCTCGAGCTAAGAAATTTCCGCCTTCAGGACCATATTTTCGATCGTGCTCAATGTGAACTACCAATGTTTGCCCTCCACCCGCATATTGAAATTCCCCCCGAGGATAATTTTCTGAAGTCACCACTATTTATAAATAGTTTTTCGTTACAAATCAGAGGATAATAGAGTAGTGAGTATACTTCAGTTTTTAGCTATGGATTTAAGATTCGCAATTCATATAATGTTCCGTTCTAATCGAAAGTGAAACAAAGGAAGTTTTCATTGAGTTACTCAAAAAAATATTTTCAGCCTCCGAATGAAAATAGGAAGACACTTAAAAAAGAAACAACTTGCTTCCAGGTTTGAACACACAAACATGTGAATGATAGTGTATCGACCCAAACCACTCGACCGTTTTCTATGCATTTGGACATCTTCTTTCGCCTTTTATTATAGCAGTTTACTGTTCCATACTCGCTTTTGTTTATTCCGATACGACTATGAGTTCTCAGTAAATATTTGGACGTTACAGCTCTTGCAATGTATAAAAGTGTTTTTAGAATAAATCACAATCGATATTATGTCCTAATAACATACGTAAAACAGGTTGAATTCGTGAAATGATTGAGGTTGGGCTGAGCGTAAATGTTTTCATAGTTAGGAGCCTGGATATGCAAACCCGTTTAACGTGGGGATTTAATATTGTGAAATTTGGTACAGCAATAGCTCTTAAAGCTGCTACATTCTTTTCATTTATTATATCTAAACCTAGTTTTACGTTTTGTTTTTGTATGTTAGATGGATACAAACACTTGCAAGACGAAATAAGACCATATTTTACAACAGACTTCTTTTCCACACTATATAACACTTCTAAATGCTTATATTGTGCTTTGAAAAGAACATTCTCATTATTCATATCAGGATACACTACACTGCGTCCATCATTTCTTTTGGCAAGCCAGTTATTTCGAAAGCATTTCAGGATGTGAACAGTATCGAAGATAAAAAATAAGAGTCTAGAGTTATCTACTGGATGAGAAATACTCGGTTCAAGAATTTTGTTCGGGCTTAAGAACTCAAAAGCTTTGCGATTTACAGAATTGTTATCTGAGATTACACTTAACACCTGAAAACAATTTTTCTCAAGAGCAAAAATAACTTTTAAAATCAAGTTTTTCAATTGTTCACTTGTAAGGCCATGAACAAGTACAATACTGACCACATCTTTAAATTTAGAAAACACAGAAGAAATCATAAAAACTTGAGCTGTTTTTGCAACCTTGTTAGGATTTAACTGACTAGACCCATATATTGATCCACCCTTAAAACTGTAATTCTGTTCCATGTATATTTCGTCAATCAGTAGGTGAATTACATGCTCATGCTCTAACAAAAAGGGCAATTTGGCTTGCAGGTACCGCATACTACCTTCTAAAGAGCTACCTTCGAGTGAATATTTACAAAGTAATTTTTCTAGATTTCTTGGGTGAGGAAGACAAAGTAATGTACATTTATAAAGAACAATATAGGCTGATCGTGAATGTATATATAATGAAACTGCTAACAACATAGTATTGTCTCTATAACATCTCTTAGGTTTTGGCACCTGGTTATGTTTAAGCTGTTCACAAATAAAATGAATTTGAGGTGAATCACAAGACTGAAGAACAGAAATAGCAGTATCAATACAGTCAGCTTACTATATTGTCGTTAATACTACTTTTTTCTCAAGAAATTTCATTAAATCTTCTAAAATATTTACAGAACTTAGTTTTTGTAACCCTTTTGGAAGTAGAGTTTTTAGCACTTCTGTTTATTTATACACGTTTCCAAAAGTGCATTACCACCTGCAATTCTCCTTTTCCTGCGATGGCAGGCAACCCAAAATGCTCGGCGCTTCGGTTGGTTGCGAACTCGAAAGGCGTCGGACCAAACCTCAATTTTGTAACAAATATATCAGTGTGGCAAACTGCAAATAAGAGAATAAAACAAATTGATAAAAATGACAACTTTATTATTGTGACGGAGTTGGATCACATCAAAAGTTACAAAATGATCTTACTTAAGCAGTTCAAACAAGATGAATGGCAAGAAACAGATATCAGAGGAAACCATTTCTCTCCCTCCATCCCGGAAGAAGAATTTCATAAAAAAGAAAAAATACATAATGTAAAGGTTTAATATAAAAGACAATCCCAAAATTTTCAAAGCTGACACCCGAAAGGCAAGAACAACTAAACCACAGTGAATGAAACTGTGCAGAGATATTGCAGACGTAAAATGAAGGAATACGGGTTTCGAAATTTAACGGAGAAAACGGTTGGGTGGGGAATAGGCCCCTCCAAACATTTGATCACGAAACATCAACAGTGTTGGTAACAGTATGTCAGATGTGTGTAGAGAATATAAGGAATTGCAGCGAAAATTTACGTATGGACAATACGAAAAATCAAACGAATACGTTTTTTATTTTCTGCGGAAAAACGGTTTTAGGGGGCAAAAGCCCCAACACAAAATTTTGAAAGCTGACTCCCAAAAGGCAAAAAGAAGTGAACCGAAGTAAACGATATTGTGGACAGATATTATAGACGTAAAATGTCAAAAAAGGGTTTCGTATTTTACTTGAAAAAACGGTTGGGTGAGGCACGAACCCCTCCAAACTTTGATCACAAAATATCAAAAGTGCTAGTAACAGTATGTCAGATGTTTGTAAAGGACATAGAGAATTACAACATAATTTTGTGTATGGACAATGCGCAAAAATAAACGAACACGGGTTTTTTATGTTCTGCGGAAAAATCATTTTAAGGGGGCACAATTCCCAACACAAAATTTTGAAATTTGACACGCGAAAGGCAAAAACAAGTGAACCAAAGTGAATTAAATTGTGCACAGATATTGTAGATGTAAAATGACAGAAAACTGGTTCCGTATACTCCTGCAAAAAAGGGTTGGGTAGGGCAAAGACTCCTCCAAACCTTTGATCACGAAATGTCGAAAGTGCTAGTAACAGTATTTCAGATGTGTGTAAAGCACATGAAGACTTGCAACGAAACTTTGTGCATGGACAATACGCAAAAAACAAACATATACTGTGTTTTATTTTCTGAAAAAAGGGGGGTTTTGGGGGCAAAAGTGTTGAAGTCCAAAATTTTGAGTGTTGACGCCCGAAAGGCAGGAAGAAATGAACCAAAGTGAAGAAGTTGTGCTCAGATATTGTAGACATAAAATCAGGGAATACGGGTTTAGTATATTCCTGGAAAAAAAGGGTTGTTTGGGGCACCGACCCCTCCAAACCTTTGATCACATCGTGTGAATAATTACATACAATATATTAATACTTTATTACCGTTATTTGAAAAAACGAATATAAAATTCCCCGTCGAAGTAGCACACATAAGGAAATTTGAACATATGTATAATTCTGTATTTACTAAGGAACAAATTTCTATTAATATATATGGCATTGATTATGATAATGAAACAATTTTTCCGTTACGTATAAGCGAAAATACAGGTGTTTTTAAACATATAGATTTATTATATTTAAACTCTCATTATTGTTTAATTAAAAAATTTAAATGGTTTAGTTAGACATCAGTTAGGTACTCATCAAACATTTATTTGTAGACGATGTTTAGTATCTTTTTATAACAAATCAAAATTAGATGAACATGAGAAAATTATGTAAAGAACACACTCCAACCAAAATTAACATGCTGAAACAAGGAGAAGTTTTAAAATTTCGAAATTTGAAATTGTTATTACAGAATGATGTGATAATAGTTGCAGATTTTGAAAGTTTATTAAAACCTATAAATAAACAAAGTGGATCTAGTACAATACAAATTCAGCAACATATACCATGCAGTTTTGGTTATATTGTATGTTGGAGTAACAAATATATGCAATCAGATTTAGTTATTTATCGGGGAGAAAATGTATCGATGAAGTTTATGTCTGCTATGGAGTATGAATTAACAAAAATCATAAACATATTAGATCAACAAAAACCAATAATACCATTAAATAGTTCTCAGTTACAGGAGTATAATCTATCCACTAAATGCTCTGTTTGCGATAGTAAATATATGAGTAACAATAGAAAAGTTAAACATCATAACCATTTAACTGGTCAATATATTGCCACGGTGTGCAACAACTGTAATTTGCAAACTAAACGTCAAAGTAATTTTATCCCTATCTTCTTCCATAATTTATCTGCCTATGATGCACATTTATTTGTGAAAGAATTACGTTGCACACCTGGCAATATTTCCGTAATTGCTGAAAGCACTGAGAAATACATCACATTCTCTAAGTACTTTAATTTTAATGGTAGACCTATCGAGTTACGTTTTGTAGACCTATTTAAATTTCTTCCATACAGTCTCGAAAATTTGGTGTCAAAATTAAAACCTGAGCAATTCGTCTATACAAAGCAATATTTTTCTGATGATAAGTTCCCTTTAATTCTTCGTAAGGGAATTTATTATTACGATTACATAACAAATTTAGATACATTTAATGAAATTGAATTTCCTGAAAGAGAGGCATTTAATAGCAAATTGAATAGAACACAAATTTCCGAGACTGATTATCAATATGCAAAACTGATTTGGCGTGTGTTTAAATGTGAAAATTTAGGGGACTACCACGATCTATATTTAAAATGTGATGTACTTCTCACAGCAGATGTGTTGGAGAATTTTCGAAAGACGTGTTTAAATGCTTTTTGCATTGATCCGATTAATTGTCTTACTGCACCTGGGTTGGCATGGCAAGCCATGTTATATAAAACATAAATTGAACTTCAACTTTTATCAGATATCAATATGTATATGTTTGTAGAAAAATCGATTCGCGGAGGTATTACACAAGCTGTATTAAAGTATGCCAAAGCTAATAATCCTTACGTACATGATTTTGATGCGGAAAAAGAAAAATCTTATTTACTCTATATTGACATGAACAATCTGTACGGACTATCAATGATTGACTATTTACCATATGGTGGTTTTCGGTGGGAGGATAAAATTGACAATTGGCAAGACAAGAATAAAATTATCAATTGGCCCACGGATAGTGAATGTTTTTTTTTTCTAGAAGTGGACTTAGAGTATCCAAATTATTTACACGAATACCATTCTGATTTTCCGTGTGCTCCCACTAATGAAGTTCCACCAAATGGTAAATACTCAAAATTACTATTGACACTTAAATCGAAATCGAATTATATCTTGCATTATAGAGTATTACAATTTTATCTAAAACAAGGTTTAATATTGGTGAAAGTACATAAAATATTATGGTTTCGTCAATCTAAATGGCTTGCATCTTATATACAAGAAAATACTCAGCGTCATGCAAATGCCACAATTGAATTTGAAAAAGATTTCTATAAGTTATTAAATAATTCTGTTTACGGAAAGACAATGGAGAATGTACGAAAACGAATTGATATAAAATTAATTAACAATGAAAAAAAGTGTAAAAAATTAGTAGCGCAAGATCAGTTTCAAAATTGGGTAAAATTAGGAGATAATCTTGCATTATTCCATATGTTAAAAAAATCTGTAACTAAATAAACCGATCTATGTAGGAGCTACAGTTTTAGAACTATCAAAATTAGCAATGTATGAATTCCATTACAATATAATGAAACCTCGATATGGAGATAAGATTAGCATTACTTATATGGATACTGACTCTTTCATTTACTACATTAAAACCGATTATATTTATAAAGATATAAAAGACATGAACGATTATTTTGATACTTCTAATTATGCAGAAAATCATGCTTTATATAACAAAAAAAACACGTTTTGGGTAAAATGAAAGATGAGTTAAGTGGAGTTCCTATCATTGAATATGTTGGTTTACGAGCAAAAAATTATGCAATAAAAACTTATGAAAATAAAGAATTGAAAAAATGTAAAGGGATCAAGAAAAATGTAGTTAAAGAACAAATTACGTTTGACGATTATAAATCATGTCTATTTCAAAACGAAACGATTCATAAAACAAAATTTGAAATTAAAAGCAAATATCACAATTTAACAACAAATCAGGTAACAAAATTAGCGCTAGATCCGTATGATGACAAGAGAAAAATTTTAAATTGTAATATACATACTGTTCCTTGGGGGTATCATAATAAAGATTTAACATGTAAGATTTGTATATTGTAAATATGATAATTTTTTTATATATTAGTATTAAAAAATATGTCACAATCAGTTCGAGAACAAATAGTTGCAGAATTACATAAAAGTGCAAGACGAAACTATCCTCGAATACCCGTTATAACGAAAGGTATTCATGATTTATGTCAAGCTGATTTAGTTGAAATGAATAGTGGAAAATTGAAAGGTCTAGCAAAAATTAATCGAAATTTCAAACATTTATTAACTGTGATAGATACATTCTCTAAATATGCTTGGGCTATTCCTGTGAAAAATAAAACTGGGAAAGAAATTACACAAGCATTTATAACAGTACTGAGAAAAGCAAACAAAAGCCATAAATTTTTACAAACTGACAGGGGTCGAGAATTTTATAATTCAGAGTTTCAGAAGGCGATGAACCAAAATAACATTAAACATTATTCCACGTACAGTGATGTGAAAGCAAGTATTATTGAAAGATTTAATAGATCATTACGTAATTTAATGTGGAGACAATTTACATTGCAGGAAAATTATAAATGGATTGGCATTCTGTCGGAATTACTAAATAAATATAATAATACTATTCATTCCACTATTAAAATGAAACCTATCGACGCTATTAAAAAAGATAATGAAAAACATCTATTGCAAAAAGTTTTCTGTGATAAAAAGAAAACGTAAATTTAAGCTAGGTGAATATGTAAGAATTAGTAAACTTAAACGTCCCGGTTTTGATAGAGGTTTTACTCGCAATTGGAGTACAGACATTTTTCGAATTGCTAAAGTTTTTTCACTAATCCTCCAACATATCACTTAGTAGACTCAAATAATAAACCTATTGAAGGAAGATTTTACGGACACGAATTACAATTAACGAAATTTCCAAAAACATATTTAATTGAAAAAGTTTTGCGAAAGAAAAATAATAAGGCCTATGTGAAATGGTTAGGTCTGCCAAAAAGTGAAAATTCTTGGATCGATTTAAAACATACTATATTGTAAAAAAAGAAAAGTCAAGAATTTATAGGTGAAGCATGTCGTCACAAGTATTTTAAATTCTAGCAACACTGTAAATTTTCGTTGCTTAGTTAAATTGTCATCGTCATCACGAGGTCTATCAGTATCACAAGTAAAAAGTATATTAAATCAAATTTGTTCTTCAACAAACGCTGTGTTTTTATGTAAAGGAGAAAAGAAAGCAAAATATTTAAAAACGCTATTTAAAATAAATGCAATATATCTGTAATAGAGATGGAATGGAAAATTCCTTTTACATGTATGGTAGCAGGTCCTACAGGCTGTGGAAAATCATATTTTGTTAAAACATTTCTTGACCATTATAGTAAGTTATTTAAAAATATTGTATGGTGTTATGGTGAATGGCAATCATTGTATGATACTCTTTCAAACTGTACGTTTAAAGAAGATTTACCTCAAAATAATGAATTTCAAGCGCACGAAGGTCCACATCTTGTCATTATTGATGATTTAATGCGAGAGTGTGACCATCGGATTTTAGATATTTTTACTAAGGGTAGCCATCATAGAAATATAAGTGTAATATTTATAACAGAATATTTTTCATCAACAAAAAGGAATGCGGGATATTTCGTTAAATTGTCATTATATTGTTTGTTTTAAAAATCCTAGAGACCAAGCTCAAATTAATTATCTCGCACGACAATTGTATCCAGGTAATACAAAATTTATTCAAGAAGCATATCAAGATGCAACTCGAATTGCACATTGTTATTTACTTTTTGATTTAAAACAAAATACTCCGGATGAGCAGCGAGTTCGAACAAATATATTTCCAACAGATTCTTTTAATTACGTTTATGTGCCTGTAAAAAAATAATTGCAATATGGCTTATATTCTAACAACTATTTGTGCTTTAATAGCCGTAAAAAATGATTAGTAAGGAAAATGCACATTTGTTAAAACTTTTAGCAAAGTCAAAACCGAAAGCACGTAACGCAATTTTACAAAATGCAGATCCTGATTTAATTCGCTCTATTTGCGAATGTTCCTATAACGTATTACAGGGAAATGTTCCACTAAATAAAACAGAGATAAATAAGCTAAAAAAATATAAAAAGGAACTGAGATATTTGGTGAAAAAAGGTCCGTCATTAAAACAAAAGAAAAAACGAATAATTATACAAAAAGGTGGTTTTCTTACTGCATTGCTTGCACCTATTTTAGGAGGTATACTATCTAGTTTAATTAAATAATTATGCAAAACGCACAAAAACTTATTTTAATCTCACCAGAAAAATTACATCATTATCAAACGATATCTAATCTTGATGATGAAATGAAAGAAATTTTAAATAATAGAAGTTTAGATGCGGAAGAAAAATGGATAAGATATAGAGAAGTCTTATAAAAATATTTAAATATAATTCCAAAACCGGCAGCAGTTACAACAACAGCAACTACTACTACTACTACTACTACGGAGGAAGAAGAAGAGGAGGAGGAGGAGGATGAAATAATATCTACTCTCCCTGAAATTTGTAAACGTAAAGCAAGACCTTTATTACGTAAATTGAAACAAAATCCAAATATTCAATGGGACGATAATGGAAATGTGAATATTAATAATAAATTAATTCCAGGTGCAAATATAGTGGATTTGATATCCGATTTTGTTAGATGTCGTAAGAAAAATATTTCAGTTGCCGGCTGGAAACCTTTTGCTACATTATTAGCAAAAGCCAATATACCCTTAGAGTACATTGGTAATCCTCAACAAATAGATTATATTAGAAAACTAACAGAAGACGAAGAGGACGAACAGGATGGTCCTCCACCCCGTAAACGCAAATGGTGTACTTATAAGCGATAATACTAATATTCTATTGTAATCTATTGATATTTTTGAGTATATAGAAAGAAAGATGAATGGGCCGTACTTTAATTATTACACACATCAAGCAGGAGGTGATTATAACGTGTATAAAGGTACAGCATATCAAGAAGGTTATGGCATTGGTAGTTTACTAGGAGGTTTATTTCGTACTGTATTTCCTTTATTAAAACAAGGTGCAAAAACTTGGTAAAGAATTGATACGTACAGGAATTAATGTAGCAGGAGATGTACTAGATAATAATAGACCTATTGAAGAGTCTGCATGATCGATGGCAAGAAGATAAAACAAATTTAAAAAATAAAGCTCAAAATAAATTAAATCAGGTGCTGGAAGGATCTGGAAGAAAAGAAAGAAAGTTCATTTTAGTGGTGGTGGTGGTGGTGTGAAACGGATAAAAAGATCCAAAGATATTTTTGATTGACTGATTATGGAGCAAAGTGATAGTTTTTATCTCACACTTCCTAGCAATAGTTCTATGAAATATTTTCCACAAAATACTCTTCCTTGTTATACTACTAAATTATATCAACCTATTGTACTGGAAAAGGGAGTGTGGGAAACAGCTGTTGTTGAAGTACATTATACAAGTTCATTTCAGAATGTTTCCAAATATACAAATAATATTTATTACCGTCTCATGAATACAAAAAGCTGGAACATAACTAAAATCTTACCAGGACACTATTATAATGTTGATGATATTCTATCTCAAATTAATCATAAAAGTGATATATTAAATTTACAATTAAAAGTTAAAGCATCAGTAAAACGAATCGAAGTCAGTAGAGTAATAAAGGATCAAGAGAAGCATATAGAAGTACGCCTATCTCCTGAACTAGCCAGAATACTAGGCTTTGATCACATACAACAAGAAGATAATGCAGTTGTGCATCATGCTCGTTATCCACCTGATTTACAAAAATCGCTACCTACACTTATGTATATTTACAGTGATATTGTAGAACCACAAATGGTGGGTGACACCATAGCTCCATTGTTACGTATTATAAATACAAATATTACAGAGTATGGTATTAATAATGTACATATTTTTGACAATCCTCACTATGTTCCCGTGCAACGTAAACAATTTGATCAAATTATTATTGATTTAAGAGATAGTACAGGTAATCCACTTCCTTTCCAACATGGCAGTGTATGTGTAAAATTACATTTTCGCAAACGTAATACGGTATTATAAATTTTACCATGTGTGAATATTAATAGTAAGAAAAAGACAAAAATGCAGTGTGAGTGTATGAAATCAGAATTAGATTTATTTGCTGGTTTACCCACTCAAACCAGTATTATAGGTAATAAAATAGTTCCACATAAGCCTGTGGCTTCGATAGCTGATAATGCACCAATAGAATTTGTAGTCCCCGGTCATGGGGATGACTATATTGACTTACCGCACACAATGTTATATGTTAAAGGTAAAATTACTAAATCAGATGGTTCTAATTTAACTTCTGCCGATAAGAAAATCGACCCTGTAAATGATTTTCTCAATGCAATGTTCAGTGAAGTGCAATTATATTTAAATAATCAACTTATTTCCTACTCTTCACATACATATCCATATCGATCGTATATTGAAAAACTACTAAATTATAATGCTGAAGCTAAAACAACGCATCTTCAAACATCAATGTGGTTTAAAGATACTGCAGGGCATATGGACAGTGTGGCCGATGCTAATGTAGAATTTAAACAACGTTTTCTTCTCACTGCTTTAAGTCAGTCATTTGAATTATTGGGTTATATTCATGCTGATATTTCAATCAGGAGAAATTTTTACTGAATGGTGTACAATTGCGTATTAAACTAATTCCAGCTAAACCTACATTTTGTCTAATGGGTGACGCAGATGCTGATGGAAAAGTTGTAATTACAGATGCAACATTGCTTGTGAAAAAGGTTGATGTATCACCAGCAGTTAAAATAACACAAAATAAAGTATTACAAAATCCTAAATTTAGAATAAAATATCCTATAACAAAAGTGCAGGTGAAGACAGAAACTCTGCCACAAGGAATTATGGATAGTACACTTCCAGATCTGTTTTCAGGCATAGTGCCTAAACGTATTATTATTGGTTTTGTTACTAATACTGCTTTCAATGGTACTTATCAAACAAATCCATTCAATTTTCAACATTTTAGTATGACGTTTTTTACACTGTATGTTGATGGAACTCCAGTCCCCTTCAAACCATTACAACCGGATTTTGATAATAATCTATATGTACAAGCATATTCTACGTTATTTACAGGTTCAGGTATTTATTATTCTAATCAAGGTAATGATATTTCACGTGCTGAATATCCTAATGGTTATACTCTACTGGTGTTTGATTTAACTCCTGATTCAAGCGCAAGTGTTGCATTTCATACTAGTCCACAACGGCAAGGAAGTGTACGTTTAGAGGTTCATTTTAAAGAAGCACTGCCATCTCCTGTAACAACAATTATTTATGGTGAATTCTATTCAGAATTAGAAATTGATTTCCAGAGAAAAATATATATTAATTAAAAAAATGTTAAATACAATTGAGCTTTATGAAGCATTACAACAAATTTTGCCTAAAGATCATTTTATTGGTGTATATGCTGCTGATGAGTTACCTTTGTTTATTCATACATTTCCAGCCGTCATAATTATAAATACTGATTCTAGTGATAAGCCTGGTGAACATTGGGTTGCTGTTTATATATCTAATATGTGTGTGGGAGAGTATTTCGATAGCTATGGTATACCTCCCTATATACAACATCATATAAGGTTTTTAAAACGAAACTGTCTGTATTATACATGAAATAATAGATGTATTCAAGGTGATCTATCTCAATTTTGTGGACATTACTGTTTTCTATATCTAGCATGTCGTGCATCTGGTTATTCACTGCACGATTTTTTAAACAAATTCTCACTTACCACTATTGATGCTAATGATATTATGTTTTATTCATTTATGAGAGTATGATGATGTTATTTTTTTAAACTCCGCCATTGCCGGTCCCAAGCCCTGGATGAGAAAGGAGGAGGGTTAGGGGTGTTGCTACCCCCGTAAAAGAAAATAATCTCTGCTATGTTCAAATAGGGGTTGGAAAAACGAGTTCACCCTATCTGCTATGTTTCGTAGTCTCTGTCTGATGCGCTATGTTCAATTAAGGGTTGAAGTCTGATGTTCTGCTATGGTAAAATAGGGGGTTGGAAAACGAGTTGATCCTTAAAATGGAGGTGGTTGTGTGTTACGTAGTGTTGATAGTCTCATGTTCAAATAGGGGTTGGAAACGAGTTCACCCCTGCTATGTTTCGTAGTCTCTGTCTGATGCGCTATGTTACCATACTCTTTTACTAGTTCTGTTATGTTAAAATAAGGGTTGGAAAATATGCTCATAAAAGAGAACGAGTTCACCCTTGCTTTGCTATGTGTTCGTAGGGGTTGGAAAATATGCTCATAAAAGAGAATGAATACACCCTTATTATGTTACGTACTCTTGTGTTATCTGCTCTTCTATGTGTTCGTAAGGGTTGGAAAATATGCTCATAAAAGAGAATGAATACACCCCATATTCTTATCTGTTATCTGCTATGTTAAAATAGCGGTTGGAAAACGAGTTTACCCCTTAAAAAGTGGTCATAAAAGAGAACGAATACACCCCCTAAAAAGTGCTCATAAAAGGGAACAAATTCACCCCTAAAATGGAGGTCGTAAAAGACCGTGGTTTCACGATGCTCATAAAAGGGAACGAGTTCACCCCTTAAAAAGTGGTCATGAAAGAGAACGAGTACACCCCCATAAAAAGTGCTCATAAAAGGGAACAAATTCACCCCTAAAATGGAGGTCGTAAAAGACCGTGGTTTCACGATGTAAGGTGTTCAATTTCCCAGGGGCTCCTGAGTTGGCTAATGTTGTCCGAAGGTGGCCCAGATCGATCCATTTTCTACTACTGCATAGTTATTTTATTTTCTGCGGAGAAACGGTTTTTAGATTGCAAAAAAACTCACTAGAAAATTTTAAAAGTTGATGCTGAATGCTAAAAGGAAGTGAACCAAATTGAATGTAACTTTGCACAGACATTGTAGACGTGAAATGATTATACGGATTTCGTATTTTCCTTCAGAAAACTGTTGAGTGGGGCACCGAACCATCCAAACCTTTGATCATGAAAAATCAAAAGTGCCAGTAACAGTATTTCAGATGTGTGTTAAGGACATGAAGAATTTTAACATAACTTTGTGTATGGACAATACGCAAAAAATAAACATATACTGTTTGTTATTTTCTGCGGAAAATCGGTTTTAGGGGGCAAAGTCCCCCACCAAAAATTTTGAAATTTGACACCCGAAAGACAAAAAGAAAACCAAAGTGAATGAAGTTGTGCACAGATTTTGTAGACATAAAATGAGGGAATACGGGTTAAGTATATTCCTGGAAAAAAGAATTGTTTGGGGCACCGAACTTTTGATCACGAAATATCGAATGTGTTAGTAACAGTATGTCAGATGTGTGTAAAGGACATGAAGAATTGCAACATAACTTTGTGCATGGACAATACGCTAAAAATAAACGAATACTGTTGTTTTTATTTTCTGCGGAAAAACGGTTTTAGGAAGCTAAAGAGCCCATCCCAAAATTTTTAAAGTTGACTCCCGAAAGGTAAGAAGAAGTGAACTAAAGTGAATGAAATTTTGCAGATATTGCAGATACAAACTGAGGGAATACGAGTTTCGTATCTTCCTGTAAGAAACGGTTAGGTGGGGCACGGACCCCTTTGATCACGAAATATCAAAAGTGCTAGTAACAGTATGTCAGATGTTTGTAAAGGACATGAAAAATTTGAACGAAACTTTTTGTAAACTATGGCCCTTCGTGTTTCACATGTGTCATGTCTCCATCCGATTCTTTAAATTTTTCAGATCAACTACAAGCACAAACAGTATAGCGTTTTCTATAGTATTTCAGGAGGCACTTTTAACCCTTATAATGGCTTTGCGCATAAACAAAAATACGTGTCGATTTATTTGCAGTTTGCTCTTGATCTGCCAAATTTGAAGCAAAACGGATAGGGAAACTTGAGAAACACGAAAGGGCTTATGTCACATAGGGTGTATATAAAATCTACACACAATTTCATTTGCTTCGGTCCACTCCTTCCTGTGCTATTAAGGAAATATTTACTTTTTTCGGATGGGGCCTAGGCCACAACAGTGTTTTTCCGCAAAAATTAAAACACGGTTCATTTATTGTTTTGGAAAATAAGAAATTTGGTTGCAATTCGAAATATTCTTTAGGAACGTCCGACATATGCTTATTTGCAATTTTGATATTTAGTAATCAACGGTTTGTAAGGTCCGTGCCTCACTCAACCGCTTTTTTCCAGGATAAAACGAAACCAATTATCTCATCTTACGTCTACAATATCTGTGCACAATGTAATTCAATTTGGTGCAGTTCTTTTTGCCTTTTGGGCCTCAATTTTCAAAATTTTGGGTGGGAGCTTTTGCCCCTAAAACCTTTTTTCCGCAGAAAATATAAAACCCGTATTCGTATACTTTTTCCATACTGTCCCTAAACAATGTGTTGATCCGATTTTTCATGTCCTTCAAGCACTTCGGACACTGTTGTTAGCACTTTTGATATTTCAAGTTTTGAAGTTGAATATAAAAAACCGTATTCCTTTATTTTTTTTTTTTTTTGCATATTGTTCTTACACAAAGTTTCGTTGCAATTCTTCATGTCCTTTACACACATCTGACATACTGTTACTAGCACTTTCAATATTTCGTGACGGAAGTTTTGGAGGGTTCCGTGCCCCACCTAACCGTTTTTTTTTTTTTAGGAAAATACGAAGCACGTATTCCCTAATATTGTCTGCAATATGTGTGTAAAATTTCGTTTATTTCTGTTCAATTTCTTTTCGATGCGGGCGTCAACTTTCAAAATTTTGCGTGGTGTCTTTTGCCCCCTAAAACTGTTTTTCCGCAGAAAATAGGAGACACGTATTCGTTTATTTCATGTGTAATATCTACCTCCCAAATTTTATCAAAATCGAAGTGTTACACATCGGAAGTGTTCCTTGTTAGTAACTAATATCTCTTTAAAATTTTGGAGGCGCGGTGGCTCAGTGGTAGAGCATTTACCTCCGGTGCTTGGGGTTCCATGTTCGATCCCAGCTCGCGCTGTGTGGACTTTGTGGTGGACAAACACCGTGCTCGTGTGTTTTCTTGGGGTTCTCCCGTTTCCTTCCACATTTTTCATTCCATCATTTCACTCATTTCTCCTCATCACCGTCTCCTTTAGCCTAACCGCCATATACGTGGGATGTAAAACTTAAAGATTTCATTTGATTTTTTCTTTAAAATTTTATGAACAAATAGTGGGAATTAAAGATTATATAAGCGAAAAATTGAGATCTACTGCAAGTTTCGGCTCCTTTCAACATTGAAGGAAATGACGGCACAGGTATTTAGATTCAAGGTAGACATGAAATTTGAAACTGAGATTTCACTATATTTGTCATCATTTTAATGCACTTGTAAAGTTCTTAAATGCTAATTAAGTCAGGATTTTGCATCCAAATTAAGTTGCAACAGATTAATTGTTAGAAAATCCGAATTGGCAATGGGAATTTAAGATTAGTCGATACTTTAGATAACATGGAAAAAAGTTGAAGAGTGTGGCCAAGTAGGTTGCGAGGCGATTTAATAAATTGCATGTCTTCTACTCGCCAGAGTCCACCTCAACCGTTTCATTTTGTTTTAAAACACTTTTATCATGAGTTACATTAGCATACAGTACATGAGTGACAATTTATATTAAGATAGAATATACTATGAATTTTAATAGAAAAAGTGCAGACAGTCGATAATTATTACGTGGTAAGATGTCAATAGATTCAGTGCTTGATTGTGCCGTGTGTGAACTTATGAAATAATTATCGCCCTTCCCTTGACGCTCTGGTATACACTGGATAAAATGGGTTTCAATCCTACTTTATTTACACTGGATAAAGTTGGCAACTATGCTTTAGTCCCTACCTTGATCATATCCTGGTTCGGCGGCTAGGTTTCCGAGACGAGACGAGACGTCTCTTGAAATGCCTCGTCTCGTCTCATATCTCAAAAATGTAAACACAGTTTTTGAAAGTGTTTAAAATGTATTAACTCGGAATAAATTATTGCCTTCGAAAGTATACCAGCGTTTATTATTTCAAATGGGGACTATCCTAAAAACAAGGAATACCTAACGTTTTTTTTAAATGATTCTTACAAACAGCTTTCATTTCCATTTTCCAATCGATTCAAGTTTAAATATTTTGTGATAGTGTTCCAGATTCAATTAAATGTTAAACCATGCATCGAGATCAGTGTTTCAAAAGATTTCATTCCGAGGGCTGGTCGTTATATGTATGTATAAAAATTCTTTATAGAAATACAAGTTCTCTTAATGCCAGTTTTATCAGTGACTAAGCATTGTTTCATGAGTTTTCTCGTTTCGAACAGACACAAACGTGTTAGCCTTTTTCTGTCTGAGTTTGAAAGGATGCTGGTTTGACAATAAAATTTAATTTCTTTTTATTGTTTTATGATGTTATGCGAACCAAAGCCATTTTTGGAATCGGAAAGCCACATAGGTTGCATTTCTTAATAATTTATTTCATACATACTACAAATAGAACTACTCATAACATTTTAATTACACAGCACATAGTTCTTTGACATACAGGGAAATCTTTGGTTATAGCAACATCCAGTATTACCAATGGGGATTTCCCTCATCTCCCTTGCAATTTGCACACCGTTAACAGATATAGAACATTGCTGAACATTTCTCGAACCACTTCATCACCCTCCTGGCCTTGTGACATGGTGCATTTTCTTGTCGAAAAATGCGACTTCCGTTGGAAAACATGATTGTCATGAAGGGGTGTACGTAGTCTGCAAGCAGTGTGCGATACGCCTCGGCCGTCATTGTGCCTTGCTCGAGCTCCACTAGACACATGGATGCTCACGCGAATGTTCCCCAGAGCATTATTATTATTATTATTATTATTATTATTAGTAGTAGTAGTAGTAGTAGTAGTAGTAGTAGTAGTAGTAGTAGTAGTAGTAGTAGTAGTAGTAGTAGTAGTAGTAAAATCAAATATCACGACATTAATTATTAGTTTTAATTAACTGAATTGAGCTGAAAATTAAATCTTGATTTCGAAAGATTAACTATTAAGTTTATCCGTTTTGTACCTTTCTAAAGTAATAAATTCTGGAATTGGTTTTAAGGCTGTTTCTGAGTGAATACATTCTTCAAAATAATATTAAAAATTATAGAAAGATTTTCGATACAATCGAGTCGAGTCGAGATTTTTACGAACAGTCTCGACTCAAAAATTATAGTCGAGAAATACGTTTGTCTCGACACGTCTCGAATTTTACAAAGTGTGTCTCGACTCGAATTCCAGTCAAGATTCGAGACATGTCGACTCGTGCGCATCCCTAAATATTCATATTTTAAATGTGCAATACTACCTCGCGAAAAATGACATCGATGTTAATTTACCAAAGTCTACTTTCTTCTTATTAGATTAGTGATTGCTGTTTAGGATAGATTATGCAAAGTCGGATATGGTTAGGTATGTTTACAATTTCGTTTCTTTCTTTCAAAATGTATTCCTATCTATTCCGTTTATTATTAATAATTTATTTCTTGCATTTATTAATAACTATCTGAAAAAGCCATTATTCGCATGGTGGCTGTATTTGGAAGTCAACGCCTGTAGTAGTATCACCGTTGATTTCAGCCAGTGCAAAAACTATGGATTTGACATTAATATCGGTCATTTTGGATTATTTTTACACGTGAGGGTATCCCCTCCGGTACAGATACATATAGGGATGCGCACGAGACGAGTGGAGACAGGATTTTCCTGACCAAATTCGAGTCGAGACACGGTTCTTCCAATAGTGAAATATACATTTTTCGAGTCGAGACATCACTTTTACAGCACATTTTCGAGACCAGACAGCCACAAATCTTGTGTTGTGCGCATCCCTAGATACATACAAACAGACAGACAGACACATAAACAAACTTTTTATTTTATTTATATTAGATTATGTATATTTCAAACAGTGTTTCTTCCAGAAGTATTTTTAGGGGGCACTGCTCGCCCGGAGCTGTGAGAGTACCCCCGGAAGAGACCAAAATAACACGTGTATATATAATAATAAATAGAATAATATCACCAGTGTCCCCCGGAATACGAAATGTGCCCCCCGGGAACATAGTTTCTGAAAGAAACACTGATTTCAAACCCAACAGATAGAACCAATGGCGCCGACTTTCCAAAATGTATGTGGGTGCATATCAATGGCGGGGCGTGTTATATGTTTTCAGGGGAGTCTCGATATTTTTTTTTGATTGATTTCTTTTCAGTTAAAATCTTTTATGAACGCTGTCATAAAGGGCTTTGCTGTGATAAAGTAAAATATACCGGTAATATAAGGATAAGTTGGGGCTGTCCTAGCTCAGTCGGTAACACGACTGACTTAAACGTAAAGAAACAGGTTTAAACCCGTGATCAAGTTTAATTACTGTAACACATATTACCAACATATACAATCGTGATATTTAGTATATATTTTCAACAACTTACATGATGCACAATGAGTGCAAGAAGCAGTGATATTATCAATACGTTACTAAAAGAAAATATTACATTCATACAAAATAAAATGAAAAAAAATCATCATAAAAGAAAATACTTTTAATGTTATTCCAGAAAGAAATTGCAAGGATTTTGTTGTGGACATAAAGTATAATGTGATTAACTTAGTGTGTTCCTTGGTTGCCATTGCACAAACAAACTTGAAACAAACAATTATGCTTTAGAGGTTAGAAATTTCAACTTCAATTTTGATGGTTTAATTGTTTATTTTTTGATAGTGGCAAGTGAGAAATATTTATTATTTTATGTTTCTATGAACAAAGAAAACCTTATCTCCAGCGCCCAGACAAGATTATTTGTGTGAGAGCTGGAGCCAGGGAGCACCCACGTAGTCGGCTCGCATGGACAGAACAATCCCTAGCATTTCTTACACAGCACATGGTTGTTTGGCATACAACGTTGCTACTATACTAGCGAGTTCCAGCTAGTTAAGCCTTTTATTTACAGCCAGAGGCAGCATTCTGTTATATCGTTGTAGTGAGTCGCGTGTTAAAATACTCCTAGAATCAGCGCTTTCATTCTTCTATTGACCTTGAAGGATAAAACAAATGCCTTTCGAGGAATACAAGTTCCCTTTAATTCATGAAGTTGATATAGAAATGACCTTCCAACCTATGCTGTGTATAAATGTTGGAAGTTTTTCTAAAACGAGCGGAACGAGCAAGCCATTTAACAAACGGCTCGACGTCAAAAACTGACTCGTCTCGGAACTCGATTCGGGAAAATTATCTTTGATTCGACTCGAAACTCGACTTGAATTCGAGTCGTGTTTTAGCTCGACTGGTGCCCATCCCAAGGCATTAGAAAAAATGGCAGCTTATTATTATTCTGCTAAACTAATTATATAATAATAATAATGTTGTTATGTAAAATTAAAAATACAGAATATAGAGAAACGTAGGATATACAAACTGATCTGAAAGAACTCCAATATTACATACCATCAACAAACTATTTTCTAGTAGTACAGTAGGCCTGCTCATCAGAACACAGTTTATTCATATTAACCCCTTACTGTATATCGTTAATTATGGTACCATTGTTTTCAGGGTCGAATTACCGGGGCGATGAGGGGTATTTGTCCCCCTCAATCACATTTTGTTCCCCTCCAAGATATCAACTGAAGTTTCCCCACCGGAGATACTCGCTTTTCCCCCAAAAACCATGCTTAGTATAACGCCAAATTTCACTGATTTTTGTCATTTCTTGTAAGTTTAATCTGCTAGCCGTATTTCAAAATGAGCGATGTAAACTGTTCAGTATTGGTCATTCTAATTTCCCCACAATTTTCACCGTTGCTTAGTTTAACTATAATATTATGACTACAGTTGTTACTTGCAACGGTATCCTCATACCCTTCAGTTCGTCGTCGTTCGTGAATATTGAATGTACTAATTGCGCATAAGAAAGTAGGATATGGATTTATAA
Source organism: Thermobia domestica (assembly GCF_964235325.1). Lineage (NCBI taxonomy): Eukaryota > Metazoa > Arthropoda > Insecta > Zygentoma > Lepismatidae > Thermobia > Thermobia domestica. The sequence continues at coordinate 193,372,764 of NC_137458.1, read as the reverse complement.
TTGCTCTTAGTGGTTGGCCAACAAGTAAACAAATAGCTTCCTCCATCATACTCGGGCATGTCATATCCATCCTCTACATTTGTATCGATTACCATCTTGTTTTAATTTTTGTTATATTTCATTTTAGTTTGCATGTTTCCATAATATTTGTAACATCCAATAAATAGAACAAGAGGATTTAATAGAACATAAGTGGACTATTATTGCTTGAGCATCACTGCCTTTTATAGTTTACGGAAATGAACTTTTGACACTGTACTCAAAATCTGAGTCCGGCCTATATATTCTCTCGTGGCTATATGTTAGTGTATAAACTTACGATGCGTCCGTAGTGAGCAGACACGTTAGTGAAAGTGAGTAAGAGCATAAGATTTGTTTTAGCATGTGCTAATACGACTGATTCTCCGTGTCATTCATTGTCTGTCTGTGTCTGTATAAGCACTTCAACTGGAGCGGGCTGTTTAAAGTTAACCATTCACTTTCTATCTTTCTTTTCGCTATACAGTTTGCTGTCCACTCCAATAATCTTGTCTGGAAAATTTCAATGTAATATTTATACTTCATTTGATAACATAGAACATAATGAATCAACTCAGCTGTATCCTAACAGGAAAGTAATTATAAGTGCTGATTTCCTGAGCTCCATGATAGACTTGACTTAGGGATGCGCACCAGACAAGATTTGAGGCTGTCTCGTCTCGAAAATGTGCTGTAAAAGGAATATCTCGACTCGAAAAATGTATATTTCTCTATTGGAAAAGCTGTGTCTCGACTCGAATTTTGTCAGGAAATCTCTGTCTCGACTCGTCTCGTGCGCATCTCTAACTTGACTTGATTTTAACTTCAATTACATTTGTAATCATCTTTTTCTTTTAACACAAGCAAAGCACGAAGTTTCGAACACGGATATATATATTGCTAATATTCGTAAGTTTCAAACTTGTAAAAGAAAGTAGCTGTTTTGTCTTTCTATTAAGGTTTACGATATTTCTACGGTATCTAGTCTGAGTTGCAAAACGAAAGATAATACATTTATCGATTTATGGTTAGGGATTGGTCCTTTGAGACATTTAATTATGTCGAGAGGTGATAGAAAGAAACTATCACTCGAAAAACATGCATTTTCTTCTGTGACAGATGAGAATACTACTTCAAGTTTGACTATTGAATTCATATAGTTTGGAAATCTTCGTTTCACACTGTGAAACGATACTCACATCTTTTAGTTTGGCATTGGTACTGGTAACTCGTCTTCTATATGCAACAAGTTAACACTCTTAGTCATAGATTAGAAACTTGTAGCAATACACGTTGAAACCGTACTTGGCTAACTTCAGCTACTTCTGGTTTGAATACACGGAGAAAAATGCATAATCCAGTCGGCATGTTAATGCTGTTTTTACCAGGTTACGCGCGTCACCACATTAAGTAATATTGTTTCATCAGTAGTACGATCTACACCACCGTCTAGCGAAAATGTTGTATTGTGGGACCACCATTTCAAATCTAGAATTAACGCCATACCCATTCCGACGGTGGTAACCTAAGTATTATCTGTCAAAAAAGAAAATGTATACCTATTTTTCGAGTCTGGCATTCCTGCGCTCCATCCATGGAGAGTATGAGAATTAAATCAATCAAATGTTTACTGAGGGACAAAAAGAAAAGTCTAATCTGAATAAGACGTTGCAGAGGGGCACAAGCTGCGAACACGAATAGTGCATAGTGTAAATAAAGGACGACACGGAAAGAGAAAGCCAGAAACAGCTGTTAAACGAAGAAAAAACAGTAAAAATTGTCGAAGTGGGAACATAAAACACAAATAAAACAAATACGCCGATAACTAAACCTTAAGATGCCATGATATTGGTGTAGTGGTTAAGGTGCTGGCTTACAAATGCAAAGGATGCCAGTTCGAATTCCCGGCAAGGACGTTTTTAAATTTTTTTGTTAATAGTACATACAGCTCATGGGAGATGGTAAAAGAGGTCGTATTTAGCCTTTCGTAGCAATAATTATTGGTAATGTGTAGTACTGAGAATACCGATAATGCTGGTCAAAACGTTTTACAAAGAGGCCCGGTTTAGTTCTGACGCAGCACAGGTGCGGGAAGAAAACAAAACACTTTTTCTCTTTCACTCTGTGTCTATTTATCTATCTATCTGTGTATATATAACGCTATTTGTGAATGCCATAACCACCTTAATTTTCAGCGGATTGAGACGAAACTTGGCACAAACATTAATGGTTGAAATATCTTGATGAGTACGTTAACCAGAATAATCAGATAAAATGTTCAAAATGGCGCCCCTTCAAACCCTTAAAGGAACCAAATTTCGCCCATAAATAGGTATTCAGAAAGTTTGAATAACTTTTCCTTTTTTACTGAAATATTTGTGTAGAGGGACTTATCCTCTTTTATTGAAATATTGGACCCGATTAATCGCCTAAAGAAGGTTCACGCCCTTTCGATACGGTCAGGCCTTTTCTTTTTGCAGGAGGGGGGTTATTTTCGTATCGGAACAAGATGATTGTTAGTGATGATATGAAATTACACATTGAAAGTGAAGTAACTTGTGAAACGTGTTATTTGAAAGAATAATATAATAAATGTGCTTTCCCCTAACACAGAGAACTGTAAATCATGTATTTCGAGTTCGGGAGCGTGAATGGCGAAGAGTGTTATTTGATTTGATTTTTAGTAACACATTGCAATGCAAATAAAGGTAGGCAACATTAGTGGTAAGTAAAACAACAATAATAATAATAATAATAATAATAATAATAATAATAATAATAATAATAATAATAATAATAATAATAATAATAGGTGTTGTTTGTGGCAAGGCAATATCTTCCTCAATTCTTCTTCAAACGTAATGACTGTAACACCATATCTCCCTCACAAACAAAATATTAGCAATTTATATCGAGAGAACGGGAAATTGTAGTGATGGGAGCAACTTGGACATTATGCACTCATAGTACTGAAAAAAATAAGCAATTTCCATGCAAAATGAACGAAGAGTCATTGTCATGGGGAGTCATGGGGCCACGGCAGAGCCCTCTTTAGGCAAAATGTCGATAAATTATATCGAGAGAACAGGAGGTGATAGTGGGATGGAACCAACGTTGGACACCGTGGACCCATAAGGCGCATCGACAAAATTAGGGTGGGGGCGCCAGCTATCCTTACTTATTTCCACATAATAATATAAAATTATATTGTAGAAATACACACTTGAGTTGGCTAGTAATATTTCATATTATTATTATTATTATTATTAACAGCGTCTTTTCATTACGTGTTCATGTTTGACATGAAACCAAAGAGAAGATCCATCATTCGTAGAAAGAATAAGAATAGCCAGTTACTTTAACTGTGAACGACAGCGAAAAATACGAAAAGAGTGACTACCTGTAGCGAAAAGAAACAATACTTTAGCTCAAATGGATAAAAAATCTAGCCGAGATAGATTCGAACTCGCATGGACGTCGCGAAAAGCCAGTACTTTGTCCACTTTTTTCTTAACTGACTCACCAAACGTGTTTCAGTAACTTACTTATTGCTAATTTTACTTGCTTCACTCGTTTAACTTGCTTTTTCTAATAACTTATAACGACAGGGACACGAACACAGAAACATCGAGGACAGTTAAAAATCATAAACGCTCTCCCACCGGGAATCGAACCTGGAATATCATACACCAAAAGCGCACGCGCTAGCCACTAGACCAGCGGGGAGGGCACCGCTCATTCCCTGTGTCGCTATCGCTTCTGTGGGTTGTATACTATGATCACATGTTTCTTCTTTGTTGGAAGAGTTAAACCTACATTCTATGTAATACATGAGGTATTTAGACCTACATGCTCTTCATATAATGTAATAAAAGGGTCATGCTGGGAATAAGAAAAAAAAACATTCCTTGGACAAAACGGAAACTATTGGCATCATAAATATTTATCTACGAGGCATGCGCAGTAGTATATTTCAGAATAGTTACTGTTTAGTTCAGTAAATATAGAAAGGGGTATAAAAAAGCAAATATGTCGTGTCAACGAAATCGACCAGATTTGACAGAGGCGTAAGCAGATGTGTAGTAATACAACAACTTGGTTAAATTGATAATTAATTCTGTATCCCGTAGTAGATCGTATCACAACTTTACGGGAGAGCAGAGAAAAACTTACTAACGCTATCATACAGTAAGCTTTAGTAACACGATCATATAGACACAAATGGATGTAACTGTGAGTACTACAACTTGGATTTAACGAAAGCCGTTTAGATATTCAGAGGTTTCCAGAGTTGTATAAGACACAAAAAGATATGACACAATACAATTCTTCATACCTCAGCTTCCAGTAGCTAGATACATGCAATTTCTGGTTAGATACTGAAACTCCAGTCGGATTTTAATGCATGACGTATTGCAGGATACAAAATGCTTTGCATTACTTGTTTGTTTGTAGACAGCTACTACCTTAGTGTTCTGAAAGGTTGAGTATAAAGTAGGGATACCCAATTCCGGAATTATTACTTTCCGGACTCCCGAAAGTAAAACCGGACAAATTCCGGAATTCGGAAAAATCGGGAATTTAGAAATTTCTGATTTCATTAACATTCCGGAGTTCGGAAAAATCCGGATTTTTTGAAATCCGGAATTTTTCTTCATTCCGGAATTTTCTAAATTCCGGATTCTTTCCGAGTTTTGCAATTCTTCTGAATTCCGGAGTTTAACTGAATTCCATAATTTTCCGAAATCTGGAAAGTGAAAGTTCCGCTTCCCAAAAATGAATTTATTTTTAATGTGAATTGTGGCGGAAATAAGTCTTTGGCCAGGTAATGGCGACTGCTTTGAAAGAAATGGAGAGTATGAGAATTCAATTTGTCATATTTGTAGTTCCCTGAGGAGAAAAAACAAACTTGTGAACCAACGGTTTAAGAACAACTCAGGTTATTAATGTAAACTTTGCCCACATTATAAAAGAAATGCGAAAGACATTTTGAATCGTGAAATATAACATACAAGTTTGCTAGCGGAGACAAAGAAACCTAAGGTAACCAGATTAAAGACGAATCGTTTACCGCGTAGCGATCGCAGTTCAGTGGTCAAGATGCTTGTGCGAATACACGTCGCAATTTTTTTTTTACTTTAGGATTTTTGATGGCGATTGATCGGCGATGACACGTTTTATTATATTCAGATATTTGAATACTCGGATGTTTCAATACTTGAACTATCAAACCTTCAGGAATAATAATGGTAATAATAATAAACTAATAATTATTATTATTTTCTCGTGGAAGATTGAAAACTAGGAGCTAATTATCGCTCAGGTCATACCATTACAAGCAGAAACGTGACACTTGGAAAGAATATTTCGGTTTGGTTTAATGTTGCCCACGAGAAGAGGAATTTCTCATCTCGTTTCTAAAACAAACACAATCACATGAGAGTTAACATTTTACATTCGACACGGGACAAGGCTAACTCAAACTTTTCGTCTCGCTTTGGAGATGAGAATCGAGACGAGACGAAAAGTATCGTAAGCCTTTCCCGTCTGGACTCGATTCTCGAAATAGTGTATGTCCATTCTTTAAGTAACAATTGCTCTGTAGACTGAATCTCATAGGCTATTTCGTTACATTGTATTTCAGAGCGCATTGAATTATGGTCTGTGTAGGTATTTTTGTAGCAAAGTTTTTATATTTAGCTCTGCATATTCTAAAAATTAGTTTATTATATGTCTTACTGTTGCGTGATATTCAGTTATATTTATTAAAGTTATTTTCCTTAAAACATATTGTAGAATACTTTCTGCATGAACCTTCAATGGAACGCTCTAGTTTAAATGTTGGTAGTTGCATAGGTGTGTCTTAAAGGTACGGAACACTCTCCCCCAAATCTCTACAAATCGCTACCCGGGTTGGTCTTCTGCTTGGGCTCAAGAATTCGACCGTGCAGGTCTCAGCCTTGATTTTAAGAACTACAGTATGTACTTATATTGGTGATTACGACATTTGAAGCTGTCTCGTAATAATAATAAAAAACTCTTGTCCTCTCGTTATCCAGACGAGACGAGATACACTAAAATTGCCCCACGAGATGCACTAAAATTACGCGACGAGATGCACCCCTGTCGTGAGCAAGCTAAAAGTATTCCACATTACTGCTTACATTTCTCATGGCTTTCGCTTTCCAGTCTAATCAGGAATATGTTTGGAACGAACCGGTAATGTTCCTGTAATGATATTTCCACCAAAGTGCATGCCGAAGTTAATTTATTCGATGATCTGGAGACAATTTAGTGCCCATTAATAACATACAATGGTGTAAAATTAGAGAAATGATATCGTATTATATAGTATTTCCGCCGTGAAAGTTCAATAGTATAATAATAATAATAATAATAATAATAATAATAATAATCATCATCATAATCGGTCCTGCGCGGAAAGTGAGAATTAGATCAATCACATATGTAGTCAAGGTAAGGAGAAAAGAATAAAATGAATAAGACATTGAAGCGAGTCACAAGCTGGGAATAAGAATAGTGCATGGTGTAAATAAAAGACGACACCGGAAGAGAAATCCAGAAACAGCAGGTAAACGGAGAAAAAAAAGTAGAAATTGTTGAAGTGGAAACATAAATACAAATACGAATAGGGATGAGCACGAGTCGAGCCAAAATTCGACTCGACTCGAGTTCAATTCGAGTCGAGTCAAAGGTAATTTTCTTGAGTTTAGTTCTGAGCCAAGTCGCTGTTTCTGAGATCGAGTTTTGAGTTGAGTCGAGTTTGATAATGGCTCGCTCGCTCGTTCAGCTCGTTTTGAAATAATGGCCTGATTAGAAACGAAAGCTATGAGAAATGTAAACAGTAATGTGGAATACTTTTAGGGTTGCTCACGACAGGGGTGCATCTCGTCTCGTAATTTTAGTGCATTTCATGGGGCAATTTTAGTGTATCTCGTCTCGTCTAGATAACAAGAGGACAAGAGTTTTTTTATTATTACGAGATAGCCTCAAATGTCGTAATCACCAATATAAGTATATACTGTAGTTCTTAAAATCAAGGCTGAGAACTGCACGGTCCAATTCTTGAGCCCAAGCACAAGACCAACGCGGGTAGTGATATCAACCGGCTCGGCTCCTATCAACTGAGCAAACAGCTCGAGTCAGCTCGATTGGGATTAGCCGTCGGCTCGGCCCAATTGAGCAGATGACCTGAGCCGGCTCAGTTGGAACGAGCCATCGACTGGCTCAATTGAGCAGATGGCTCAAATCGGCTCGGTTGGGTGAGCTGTTGGCTGGGCTCATTTCTCGGTTCGGTTCGATAGTGAATGAGCTGTAAGCCGAGCTGTTCGAGCCATTGACAAGCCTAAACCCGGTCCCAGCTGTTTTGAACATGTTTGGTTGAAGCCTATAACTTTTAGCAATTTTTTTCTCGAGCCCGAATACTAACCCTTTCGGAACTCAAACCCAGAACTTGACCAATGTCCTTGCCTCCTGAAGACTTCTCGACGACCGAGATCGACAGTCAATTAGCTTTTACTATTCAGATACAAAACCGCATATCTTTTAAAGATTATACACGGTGTTGATATAATAATAATAATAATAATAATAATAATAATAATAATAATAATAATGGCATTAAAAGTTTTAAACTTGTCCTAAAATTTGGCAAAACTTACTTACAAGTAGAGATTTCGGGGAAACTGTTCCGTACCTTCAAGACACACCTCTGCAACTACCAACATTTAAACTAGTGCGTTCCATTGAAGTTTCATGCAGAAAGTATTCTACAGTATGTTTTAAGGAAAATAACTGTAATAAATATAACTGAATATCACGCAACAGTAAGGCATACAATAAACTAATTTTTAGGATATGCAGAGGTAAATATATGCAGAGCTAAATATAAAAGCTTTGCTACAAAAATACCTACACAGACCATAATTCAATGAGCTCTGAAATAAAATGTAACGAAATAGCCTATGAGATTCAGTCTACAGAGCAATTGTTACTTAAAGAATGGACATACATTATTTCGAGAATCGAGACAAGACGGGAAAGGTTAAGATACTTTTCGTCTCGTCTCGATTCTCATCTCCAAAGCGAGACGAAAATTTTGAGTTAGCCTTGTCCCGTGTCGAGTGTAAAATGTTAATTCTCATGTTATTGTGTTTGTTTCAGAAACGAGATGAGATATTCCTCTTCTCGTGGGCAACATTAAACCAAACCGAAATATTCTTTCCAAGTGTCACGTTTCTGCTTGTAATGGTATGACCTGAGCGATAATTAGCTCCTAGTTTTTAATCTTCCACGAGATAATTATAATTATTATTAGTTTATTATTATTACTATTATTATTCCTGAAGATTTGGTAGTTCAAGTATTGAAACATCCGAGTATTCAAACATCTGAATATAATAAAACGTATGTCATCGCCGATCAATCGCCATCAAAAATCATAAAGTAAAAAAAATTACGACGTGTATTTGCACAAGCATCTTGACCACTGAACCGCGATCGCTACGCGGTAAACGATTCGTCTTTAGTCTGGTTACCTTAGGTTTCTTTGTCTCCGCTAGGAAATTGTATCTTATATTTCTTCGATTCAAAATGTCTTTCGTATTTCTTTTATGATGTGTGCGAAGTTTACATTAATAACTTGAGTTGCTCTTAAACCTTTGATTCACAAGTTTGTTTTTTCTCCACAGGGAACTACATATATGACAGATTGAATTCTCATACTCTCCATTTCTTTCAAAGCAGTCGCCATTACCTGGCCAAAGACTTATTTCCGCCACAATTCAAATTAACAAAAATAAATTCATTTTTCGGAAGCGGAACTTTCACTTTCCAGATTTCGGAAAATTATGGAATTCAGTTAAACTCCGGAATTCAGAAGAACTGCAAAACTCGGAAAGAATACGGAATTTAGAAAATTCCGGAATTTGAGAAAAAGTCCGGAATTCGAAAAATCCGGATTTTCCCGAATTCCGGAATGTTAATGAAATCAGAAATTTCTAAATTCCCGATTTTTCCGAATTCCGGAATTATTCCGAAATCGGAAATTTCCGAATTCCGGAATTTGTCCGGTTTTACTTTCGGGAGTCCGGAAAGTAATAATTCCGTAATTGGGTATCCCTACTTTATACTCAACCTTTCAGAACACTAAGGTAGTAGCTGTCTACAAACAAACAAGTAATGCAAAGCATTTTGTATCCTCCAATACGTCATGAATTAAATTCCGACCGGAGTTTCAGTATCTAACCAGAAATTGCATGTATCTAGCTACTGGAAGCTGAGGTATGAAGAATTGTATTGTGTCTTATCTTTTTGTGTCTTATACAACTCTGGAAACCTCTGAATATCTAAACGGCTTTCGTTAAATCCAAGTTGTAGTACTCACAGTTACATCCATTTGTGTCTATATGATCGTGTTACTAAAGCTTACTATATGATAGCGTTAGTAAGTTTTTCTCTGCTCTCCCGTAAAGTTGTGATACGATCTACTACGGGATACAGAATTAATTATCAATTTAACCAAGTTGTTGTATTACTACACATCTGCTTCCGCCTCTGTCAAATCTGGTCGATTTCGTTGACACGACATATTTGCTTTTTTATACCCCTTTCTATATTTACTGAACTAAACAGTAACTATTCTGAAATATACTACTGCGCATGCCTCGTAGATAAATATTTATGATGCCAATAGTTTCCGTTTTGTCCAAGGAATGTTTTTTTTTCTTATTCCCAGCATGACCCTTTTATTACATTATATGAAGAGCATGTAGGTCTAAATACCTCATGTATTACATAGAATGTAGGTTTAACTCTTCCAACAAAGAAGAAACATGTGATCATAGTATACAACCCACAGAAGCGATAGCGACACAGGGAATGAGCGGTGCCCTCCCCGCTGGTCTAGTGGCTAGCGCGTGCGCTTTTGGTGTATGATATTCCAGGTTCGATTCCCGGTGGGAGAGCGTTTATGATTTTTAACTGTCCTCGATGTTTCTGTGTTCGTGTCCCTGTCGTTATAAGTTATTAGAAAAAGCAAGTTAAACGAGTGAAGCAAGTAAAATTAGCAATAAGTAAGTTACTGAAACACGTTTGGTGAGTCAGTTAAGAAAAAAGTGGACAAAGTACTGGCTTTTCGCGACGTCCATGCGAGTTCGAATCTATCTCGGCTAGATTTTTTATCCATTTGAGCTAAAGTATTGTTTCTTTTCGCTACAGGTAGTCACTCTTTTCGTATTTTTCGCTGTCGTTCACAGTTAAAGTAACTGGCTATTCTTATTCTTTCTACGAATGATGGATCTTCTCTTTGGTTTCATGTCAAACATGAACACGTAATGAAAAGACGCTGTTAATAATAATAATAATAATAATATGAAATATTACTAGCCAACTCAAGTGTCTATTTCTACAATATAATTTTATATTATTATGTGGAAATAAGTAAGGATAGTTGGCGCCCCCACCCTAATTTTGTCGATGCGCCTTATGGGTCCACGGTGTCCAACGTTGGTCCCATCCCACTATCACCTCCTGTTCTCTCGATATAATTTATCGACATTTTGCCTAAAGAGGGCTCTGCCGTGGCCCCATGACTCCCCATGACAATGACTCTTCGTTCATTTTGCATGGAAATCGCTTATTTTTGTGAGTACTATGAGTGCATACTGTCCAAGTTGCTCCCATCACTCTACAATTTCCCGTTCTCTCGATATAAATTGCTAATTTTTTGTTTGTACGGGAGATATGGCGTTACAATCATTACGTTTGAAGAAGAATTGAGGAAGATATTGCCTTGCCACAAACAACACCTATTATTATTGTTGTTTTGCTTACCACTAATGTTGCCTAACTTTATTTGCATTGCAATGTGTTACTAAAAATCAAATCAAATAACACTCTTCGCTATTCACGCTCCCAAACTCGAAATACATGATTTACAGTTCTCTGTGTTAGGGGAAAGCACATTTATTATAGTATTCTTTCATATAACACGTTTCACAAGTTACTTCACTTTCAATGTGTAATTTCATATCATCACTAACAATCATCTTGTTCCGATACGAAAATATCCCTCCTCCTGAAAAAAAGCCTGACCGTAGCGAAAGGGCGTGAACCTTCTTTAGGCGATTAATCGGGTCCAATATTTCAATAAAAGAGGATAAGTCCCTCTACACAAATATTTCAGTAAAAAAGGAAAGTTATTCATACTTTCTGAATACCTATTTATGGGCGAAATTTGGTTCCCTTGGAACTTTTTAAGAGTTTGAAGGGGCGCCATTTTGAACATTTTCATCTGATTATTCTGGTTAACGAACTCATCAAGATATTTCAACAATTAATGTTTGTGCCAAGTTTCGTCCCAATCCGCTGAAAATTAAGGTGGTTATGGCATTCAAAAATAGCGTTATATATATACAGATAGATAGATAAATAGACTCACAGAGTGAGAGAGGAAAAAGTGTTTTGCTCTTTTCTCGCACCCGTGGTGCGTCAGATCTAAACCGGGCCTCTTTGCAAAACGTATTGACCAGCCTAACCTAAACACAAGCCTCTTACTTGCTAACGTAGAAACGTGGTCGAGAGGTGTAAGGCATGTAAAAATTGTATTTTTAATAATCATGAGTATGGATTCGAACCCCTCCACTTCCATGTTTTTTTTTACTTTTTGCAGCTACGTCGGAACATTCAATTCTTATTCTTTACTAATTGCAAATGGCGTTTACATTGAAAATAACAGGAATTTTTGTGGCATTTGTTCGGATATTCTTCCCTTTCGAAACGAAGAAAAGAATAAAGCAATACACAAAAGAAAAAAGTATTATCAGTACTAAACATTACCAATAATAATTGCTACGAAAGACTAAATACGACCTCTTTTACCATCTCCCATGAGCTGTATGTATTATTAACAAAAATTTTTAAAAACGTCCTTGCGGGGAATTCGAATTAGCATCCTTTGCATTTGTAAGCCAGCACCTTAACCACTACACCAACATCATGGCATCTTAAGGTTTAGTTATCGGCGTATTTGTTTTATTTGTGTTTTATGTTCCCACTTCGACAATTTTTACTGTTTTTTCTTCGTTTAACAGCTGTTTCTGGCTTTCTGTTTCCGTGTCGTCCTTTATTTACACTATACACTATTCGTGTTCGCAGCTTGTGCCCCTCTGCAATGTCTTATTCAGATTAGACTTTTCTTTTTGTCCCTCAGTAAACATTTGATTGATTTAATTCTCATACTCTCCACGGATGGAGCGCAGGGATGCCAGACTCGAAAAATAGGTGTACATTTTTACTTTTCTGACAGATAATACATAATGTTGTTACTACCTTCCTACGAGTGTCCCCTCTTGGTTGTTTCTAAATCTGTGACTCCCTACCTTACGAGAGTAATAGTTTTTAACATAAAATCAATAATGTGAATAAAATTATCCAATCACAGCGAGTCTAGTTCGACGCCGAACTCCAGACTTGGCATGGTGTTCCCACCTGCTGTACTTTTATACATGAAATTACATTACTTAAGGAGCGTACCCGCGTAAATACGATGTATCCACACGGAAATCCTAGTCCTTTTTTTCTCAGTGTAGGAATTGGTGGAAAATATTCTTGTGATGCTGAATTCTTGGAGGAACACTTTTTTACGACCCTGAATTGATTCTAAAAAAGCCGTTCCTTAATATCTCCTATTGTTTTGATTCCTGGAAACAAGAATTGAAATATGAAATAATAGTTAATTTGAAACACTTCCTGTTGATCGTAAAAAAAATAAGCCGTATCCTGGTATCTCCTATTGTTTTGATCTATGGAAAAAAGAATTGACATAGGAAATAATAGTTAATTTGAAACACTTCCTCTTGATCGTAAAAAGAAAGCCGTATCCTGGTATCTCCTATTGTTTTGATCTATGGAAAAAAGAATTGAAATAGAAAGTAATAGTCAATTTCAACCACTTCCTGTTCCGGTAGCGTGTTGACAATAATTATGGCATATTGCCTTGAGATGCTAAATCGTTTGGACAAAGATATTCTCACTATCTGTTACTGTTTTCGTTCTATGGCGAGGAACGTTCAAACAGAATATGGCTTATTTTAACAAATTCTGCTTTGATCAAAGCTGCCATGGAGAAGGAGGAAGCTATTCTTGGGACGATGAATCGATTGCAAAAAGCTATTTTTTAATATATTTTAACATTTTTGCTTTACGGAAATCAGTATTGGAACCGAAAGTACTAGTAAATTTGAACAGTTGCCAGCTTTGGTAGAGTTATATGGATAGCAACGATATGTTTGTAGAGAGGCTGAATTGTTTGCTTCAAACTGCTTCTCCCTATCTGCTGCCGTTTTCGTTCTATAGCGATAAACGTTGAAACCGTTATTGAAACCAGAGTTATAGTAAATTCTAACTACAACCGAATTTATTGGAGTATTGTTGATAGTCATGATATGTCGTCTTTAGACTCTAAATCATTTGCAGAAACCACTTCTCAATATCTGTTATCACTTTCTTTATATATCGACAAACGTTCAAACCAAAAATGGCTAATTTGAACCAATTCCGGTTTGAGTAGAAGGTTAACGAAGGAAATAAAATCTATTCTCTGGACACTGAATTAATTGCAAAAGACCACATCTTGAAGCATTTACTATTTCTATTAGGCGGAAATTAGAAATTGAAACCGGAAGTAATAGTAAATTTCAACCATTTGTGGTTTCGGTAGAATATATTGGATACTCTTGATATTGGCTCTAGATGGTAACTCGTTTTCAAAAATCAGTTCTCGCTATGTTACCGTTTCATGCTATGACGATAAAAGTTTAAACTGTTGTTGAAACCGGAAGTAATAATAAATTTAAACCCTTTTCAATTTTAGTAAAGTATTGTGAATGACCATGATATGTTGCCTATACACGCGCAATCGTTTACAAAAAGGTCTTCTCCCTGTGTGTTGCCGTTAAATGTTAGAACCGCAAACTGCTAATTTGAACCACTTCTGGCTTGAGTATAGAGTTAACGGATAAGATGGAACCTATTCGTTGCATGCAGAATCAATAGCAGAAAACCATTTCTCTATATCACTGTCTCTGGTACCTGTCGACAGCAGAGCCCTGCACGGGCCGGGAGCGCCCGGTTCGGCCCGGAATATGCCCGTACCGGCCCTGCCCTACCCGTTTCAAATAATATCCAACTGAACCGGACCCTAACTGGGCCGAACCGGGCCAAGCATATTCCGGACCGAACCGGGTCGGGCACATTTCGGGGCGAGCACAAATGCTATAGGGCCGAACCGGGCCTGGCCAATCTGAAAGACGGATCGAAACTAATCTTGTCAGCCTTTTTCTTAAATGTCCTCCACTACCCCTGCCTTTGCCGTGATCGTACGGTCTTACTGTCAGCCTATGCTAATCGTAATGTGTTTGGGAAGCTGACTCTTTATTCAAGACTGCAAAGTACTGTAATACTACCACTATTACTACTTCTACTACTACTACTACTACTACTACTATTACTACTAGGACCACTGCTAATACTACTACAACTGCTACGACTTTGCGTCAGAGTTGACATGTCTGGTGGTACCAAATTTCTTCCACCAGACATGTCAATAGAGAAAAAATAGAGAAAAAACGGAGGAATGCTAGTTATTATGGCCGGTCTGCATAGAATGTGAACCGATGCTTGATCTACGAAGGACAACGCTGGCTAAGTAGGAAAAACACTCACATCAGGTGCTAGAGGTAGTCGGATCAATCACTGCTTGTCCTATGTGTGCTTTGTGGTGGACAAACACCGTGTACTTGGGAGTTTTCGGGGTGGTTCCGCTTCCACCCACTGTTTTCATTCCACCAATTCATCCCATCATCATCCATACGGCCTGAGCCGTATGATAACCTAAAGAACGTATGATAAAGTCAAGTACTTGACCTACTAAGTAGAATTTGGTACGCTACCATAAGACCACGGAGGCCAAAACCGTGAACTGGCGTGCTCATAAGATCAGTACAATTTGTAGTAATGTTCAATTAGCAAGGCAAATACCAAATAGTGTTACATCTTTGTGTATTGTTTATAGTATGATACTACAAATATAACAAAATATAATGATGAAATAAACCACCAAGGTGCAAGGCTCGATTAGGTGTTCCTGGAATGGTGGATCAGTGGTTGAACGTTCATCTCTAGTGGATGGGGTCCCTGGTTCGATGCCAGCTCTCGCGAAGTGAACTTTGTGCTGGACAAACACCGTGTGCGGGGTTTTTCGGCGTTCTACCGTTTCCTCCCACTTTATTCATTCCACCACTTCTTTTATTTCTCATCATCACCGCCTCCTTTAGCCTAGCCGGCATAACTGTGGGACGTAAAACTCAAAGATTTCATTTTCATTGTTTTGTTTTCGTATTACTAGTAATAGAAGTAGTGGTATTCGCTGTCGCATTAGTATAGTAATGAGTAGTAGCAGTAGTGATAGTAGTAATAGTAGTAGCAGTGGCAGCAATAGTGGAATTAACAGTAGCATTCGTAATCGTAATAGTAATAGTAGTATCAGCTGTAGTAGTTGTAGTATTAGTATCACATACGGTGTAACAGTTTTACATATCTTCTCTGTTACTCGTAATGCACTAATGAGCGTAGTATAAGACTTTTACGTCCATGAGCTGTATTATTGTATAATAAACATGACTGGGCAGAGCAAGCACAGATAACAAATAGACAGACAGAAGAGGGACATAGAAAGGAAACCTTAGGTAACCTTTCACACGACTTTCCTATTCGAGAAGGACAAAAAGACATTGCAATATTATGACGAAACATTTCTCATTTCCCATTGCATATTGAAGGATTGACTTGACTTATCTACTTGGTTGTTCCCAGGCCGGTTACGCCCGGTCCGTTTAGAGCCCGGCTCGTTTGTGCCCGGCCAGTTTAGTGTCCGGGCCGTTTGTGCCCGGCTCGAGATTCGGGCCGGACCGGATCGGGTCGAGCCGGGCACTGAATACAGATCCATTCAGACCGGGCCGGGCCGGTCTTTGGGCCTGGGTTTGCAGGGCTCTGGAACTTTTCCTACTTTTATGCGCAGCATAGTTTGGAAGTTTAAAACCTGTCCTTGGTCCCATAAATATTATTAACACTAACATATCAATGATACTCTTGTGTATAATTCAAAAAGTTAGTCGTGAAATTTAATCCAGATTGGAAGTAGTTGTGGAAAGGCCTCTCGCTATAACAGATTTGTGGGTGTTCAGATAAAACGGGTGACAACCAGAAGTCCTAAAGTGCAGAAGTCCTAAAATGCAGAAGTCCTAAAAATATGGGCACTAGACCTAAATTTTAGGACTTCTGCACTTTAGGACTTCTGCATTTTAGGACTTCTGCACTTTAGGACTTCTGCATTTTAGGACTTCTGCACTTTAGGACTTCTGCATTTTAGGACTTCTGCACTTTAGGACTTCTGCACTTTAGGACTTCTGCCGTTTAGGACTTCTGCCGTTTAGGACTTGTGCCTTTATCATTCACTTGCTTTAGTTCTGAAATTCGCCACCACCACACGAAATTGGGACTATGCAGCAACTAGTTGGCAATAATGTTACGAACGTATCTAATTCCAACAGTAACAGCTATATTTGTACTACTAAGATCGTTATTATCACTATCTGTTCTGCACTTATACGCGAATTACATAATACAACCTATTTCATTCTAAGAATTAATTACATAATTTGTTAAGAAATTCGTTTCTTTCGAATGGAGATACGAGAATCCCAAGACAAATTCCTAAAACAAGAATAAATAAATAAATAAATAATAAAAAAAATGTTTAAAAAGAATATTTTACCAGACTTCTGAAACCAAGCAAACATTCAGAATTGCAATATATACTGTGCGGAGCGTATTTTATTAAGAGTAGGACAAAAATCCACCAAAGTTTACTTAATTAGGACAAAAGCACACTAGACATTTCACGAGTGAACATTAAATACCAACTGTATACATAAAGAACGCAGTAAATTTAAAATTGAGCAAAGAACATTTATTATGCAATACAGTGGGTGACATTAATAAGTCTTAAATGGCACAAGTCCTAAAAATATAGGCATTAGACCTAAATTTTAGGTCCTGTGCCATTTTTGCAGAAATTACTACATAGTCATTTAGGGGTGTAGCCTGCAAATTTTTCTAGGGGAGCATGATTTTTATATATTAAAAGCAAATCAAAAGTTTATTTCCAGATTACGAAAGCTTCAATAAGACAATAAATTTATACATATTACACATGTACACAAATACATAATATTATTATATTTCCAGTTAGTTCCTTTTTGAAACCTGGACCTTGACAGAGCGTAAATTTAAAATCACAGCTTGTGGGAAATGTACGAATCAGGTAGTTATAAGAAATCGGAAACTGTTCATGGAAATCCATTTGTTTGACTGTATTTATCTTCTGTACTCTTATATAAAAGAGTAAAGATGAGTGATTTTTTGGGCATACTGCTACAAGTAGAGTCGTTAAATTTTAATTATAAAATATAATTTTCTTATGAAAGCAGGACATAAGAAAGAATTTTTGGAAATAAGTATCGTAAAACGGGTGGGGCAAGATTTTTTTAAAGGGTAGTGTATCTCGCAAGTTTCTGAAGCTAGTAAAATGAAACTTGGCATATAATCTTTCCTGTTAAAAAACTGAAAATTGAACACATAAAAAGGAAAGAGCAAAGGGAGCACTTTTTTAATGTTCGAATTCCCCATTACTTACTCAGAAAATATGTAAATAAATTAAGGAAGGATTTGTTTAAGCTAGATGCGTGAAACTCGGTATTTGAACTTTTAACTAAAAGTAATAAAATACTATATGTTTCAGTATCTTGAAAATTACACTTCTAAGGGGAAGGAGGGTCAATTTCTATAATATTAAAATATCCCACTGCTTATAAGATTTGGGCAGAAAACTCTTTTCCTTTAGGCCTCGGTTATTCCAGTTAAGCAAATGAGAGTACAAAGTGGCTAATTAATTAGGTTCTTTTAATTATTTTAACATGTTGACGTAGTTTAATTCTTTTAAAACTGTATTCTTTCACATTCTATTATAAACATCCTTCATTTGCTGTAATTATTAAACACGTTTAAGAACAAAAGAGTAACTCATAATAGAAACAATTTCTGCAGGAACAACTGGTAGGATTCAGCCTCTTGTTGTGTTCTTTAGGCCGTTAAAAATTTTCTTGAGACATTTTTCTGACACTGTCCTTCTCTACAACTATAACATGAGTTTACATCTCCGTAATAATATAATTAAGATCTCATCACTGATTCATAATCAGTTTTCTTTTCCTAGATTTGCTAATCTTATTGGGTATGCATGATATAAAAGCGGTTATTGGAAGAAAAACCATCTGTGTTTGAAAATTTTCTTTCAAAGATTGTGCAGCATTTTGCGATTTGTGCACAGTTATCGCCGTAATAAGGTGTGTGTGGTGTACACAATGTTTATGCATCACACACTTTTTTACTATATATCATTACCGTAAAACGTTTTCCCAATCAATTAATAATTCCCAATCAATAATTATAACATTTGAGGATATAAGAAGTTCTGACATAGAGTGAAGCGAGGGGACTCACTATAAATAAGTAACCCTTGCCAATTACAGAAACATTTAATTTATATTTTATTTATTAATTTATATATTCTACTTCGTGAATTTATTTCTCCCTAACGAATAATTTTCATTTTGAAGAGTGGACGTTTCGGTGTAAACATTAGAGCTTTTACACCGAACCAGCCTGACCTTAACCGGCGAACGTCCTTACACCGAGCAATCCGTACACCGAAACGCCCTGCACCAAAACGTCCTACACCGAAACAGCCGTATCCCAGGAGTAGTTAATTACGAATATGACAATTATTTGCTACAGAAAGACTTCTGTACAAGAAATATATGTGTAAAAATAATTTACTTCAAAACAACACAAGGAAAGCAAAATTTATGACGTACATAACTAAAACACAATATTATGTTACTAATATGAAGTCAATGGTGTGGAAATAGAGAAAAACAGACATTATGAAAGATCTGGGAATCACATTTGGTAGAAAGTTAAAATTTTGTCAACATAGAAATATATCATGGAAAGAGTAAGAAAGGACAATAGGCTTCATTTATTTATTTATTTATTTATTTATTTATTTATTTATTTATTATTTCAGAACGATAGAATATGTATTTATACAAATAACTTGTAAGAACTAAGGCTCTGTAATATGAAACAGTATATCTAAAACTTGACTAACATATTGACAGTATTCTTCTTACGGACGCGATGGTAGCGCCACAAGAGATTTTTAGGACTTCTGCACTTTAGGACTTCTGCCTCGGTATGATTTTTAGGACTTCTGCCTTTTAGGACTTCTGCATTTTAGGACTTCTGCATTTTAGGACTTCTGCACTTTAGGACTTCTGCACTTTAGGACTTCTGCCATTTAGGACTTGTGCCGCGAAATAATTTTTAGGACTTGTGCATTTTAGGTCTAATGCCGTTTAGGACTTCTGCATTTTAGGACTTCTGCCATTTAGGACTTCTGCCGCGTCCCCGATAAAACCAACATAATCTTTCTATTGCACAACGGGTGAGTAATGCATAGGTCATTTCTACTGTATATCAACTTCACGGGCCAAAGCGACTTCTGACTTCATGAAAAACCATTTGTTGGTTCTTCAAGGTCAATAACAACAAAATAGCTAATACTAAGAGTACACGCGATCTGTTACTTCGATAGAAGAGGCAAATTCAACAGACGTGTTTACGTATAAAAGACTGATGCCCTTCGGCACTTACTAGAAGGCTTAACTGGGTGGAAGCAACATAGCAACGTTCTATGAGAAAGAACGCTGTTTGTTCTATCTGTTGTGTGTATGAAGCACGAGTTTGCTTGTGTGTCTGTCTGTGTGCGTCCTGGGGATCAGACGAGTTGACATAAAGTTACTAAATTTTGATCACGGAAACTTTTGTCCACGCCCCAGACTAGGACGAAGCGTTTTTTTTTTTTTCAAAATTCGAACCAGGGTTCTCAGGGGAGGGGTACAATGTAATGATATTAGAAAATGGCCAATATTTGTGTCAAATCCATAGTTTTCACGGTCGCTGAAATCAATTGTGACACTTCCATTAGCAATGACTCAAACTCGGCTACTATTGTATGCGGGCCGGGGTCACCGGGGGGTGGGGGTACCGAAACACGTAAAAATAGTCCAAAATGATCTATATTTGTGTCAAATCCCTAGTTTTCACGGTCGCTGAGATGAATGGTGATTCTTTCAAAGGCGTTAGCGTCTAAATACAGCTGGAGCCGCGGTGGCTCAGTGGTAGAGCGTTCACCTCTGGTGCTTGGGGTCACGGGTTCGATCCCAGCCTCCTCCAAGTAAACTTTGTGGTGGACAAACAGCGTGTTTCATAGCTCACGGACTCACTGACAATGACTGATTTAACACGTTTGAAAACAGCGCGTGTATTAGCTGATTTATAAACTTAGTTGATATAGCGTGTATACCTGTAGATAAGAGGGTAGCGTGTGTAACAGTTGTTCTAAAAATTCTGTGTTCGAGTCGCACCCTAGACTGAATTAATTTTTTCTTCAAGGAATTAAACACTATAAATGATGTTCGCGTTCTATGCTGAAAAGATTTATCCTATGAAGGAAGAAAAACCAAGACAGGTACAGGGGGCAGGGGGACAGACGCAGACTGCATGTTAAAATTTAATTTATTGCCATGTCTTTTGCTCTTTCCTTTCCCTCTTTCCTTTTTTCCCATTTTGTTTAGCTTTCTTTACTTTTTCGGTCTCTGCATGGTGCGTATTATTATTTTCGTTTTCTTTGCATTGATTTCTCTCTCTTAGAACTTAACGTGAATGGAATTTCTGCAGATTTATCTCGTGGTTGTTTCTCTAAGTGATGCTCTAAGATAGCAATACTTTTCCCTCCAAATGGAGGAATATGCAAGGCTACTGTACCATACGCGCACAACACCTATGGGACTATGGTAGTGAGTTGCGCAGTTTGAGCAATACGCACGGATAAACCACGCTTACATTTATATTTATTAAATCTCATATTAGAACTTACTTTGCAATACAAACTTTTAACAAATGTGCCTTTTAAAATTCTGTTCTTCTTCTTCTTCTTCTTCTTCTTATTATTATTATTATTATTATTATTATTATTATTATTATTATTATTATTATTATTATTATAGCAATAGCTATATAGAGCAATTATTTCGGCAACTTGGTCGGGCCGAGGTGGTTCAGTGGTAGAGCGTTCAACTCTGGTGCTTGAGGTTCCGGGTTTGATCCCAGCCCACGCAAAGTCAACTTTGTGGTGGACAAACACCGTGTGCGTGGGTTTTTTCGGGGTTCTCCCGTTTCCTCCCACTTTCTTCATTTCATTAATTGCTCATCATCACCGTCTCCTTTAGCCTAACCGGCATAACCGCGGGACGTAAAACTCAAAGATTTCATTTCGGCCAACTTCGTTAATACACACCATTCATCAACGGGTAGTTGTAGAAATGAGTCTTTTACAACAGGAGTTGTTAGCTCAATTGGTAGAGCGCTGACTCATGGATTAAGGGTTGTCAGTTCGAAACTAATCCGAGTCAAAAGATTTTTTTCTGATTTAATCCTTCAGATGGAAACGTTTCTCTATTCACCTTTATCTCGTAATTCTGGATAGAGATGTTCGGATGTGAAAAAAGATACTAGAATATAAGAAAAGAAAGATAAATTACGTGATATCTTTTGCAATTTTTAACTATATTTTCACCTATCTAGGACGTTTCTGAAAGTTCAGACTTCTATATCTCCTTTTCGCTCTCTTACGTGTCATTTAACTACGTAATTCCCACCCTTATTTCATAAATCACATATACATATATTGCGGTACTCTTTCTCTTCTCTCTACATCATGCCTGGAGATAAATGTTTCGACAACACGTTACAGACACGATTTACACACACACACACACAAAAAAAAAAAAACAATACGATCTACGATATCAGTGATACATGTTATGGTGTTTAACTTAACATATAAAACAATAAATAGAAAAGCTGAGAATACGAATCTTTACAGAGATGACAGTGCACTGATGCTTCAAATCTGTGTATTTACTCCCTATACCTATGTTAATTCCCTAGTGAAAATAAAAACTCTTCAAAATTAATCACAAATTCTTATACAACTATCCCTTCCTTGGAGTACCGCGCAGTCACATACCCGTCACGGCGATGTAACGGTACTTTTGGTGACGAGGATAAAAATACGCATACGTCAGAAGTCCCTAAAAAATATGGAAAATTGCAACGAAACTTCGTATTGGGACTATTTGCAAAACAATAAATGAATCGTGTGTTAATTTTTGCGGAAAAACACTGCTGGGGCCTAGGTCTCATCCGAAAAAAGTAAATATTTCCTTAATAGTGCAGGAAGGAGTGGACCGAAGCAAATGAAATTGTGTGTAGATTTTATATACACCCTATGTGAAATAAGCCCTTTCGTGTTTCTCAAGTTTCCCTATCCGTTTTGCTTCAAATTTGGCAGATCAAGAGCAAACTGCAAATAAATCGACACGTATTTTTGTTTATGCGCAAAGCCATTATAAGGGTTAAAGGTGCCTCCTGAAATACTATAGAAAACGCTATACTGTTTGTGCTTGTAGTTGATCTGAAAAATTTAAAGAAATCGGATGGAGACATGACACATGTGAAACACGAAGGGCCATAGTTTACACACCAATATCTACATACAATTTCATTCGCTTTGGTCCACCCCTCTCGCCCCTCAAAGCCTCGGTCCACTCAACAGGTTTTTTGTTTCAGGAAGAATACGAAACACATATTACCTCATCTTACCTCTGCAATATTGTGCACATTTCATTCATTTCGGTCCACTTCTTTTTGTCTTTCTTGCGTCAACTTTCAAATTTTTGAGTGGGAGCTTTTGCCCCCTAAAACCATTTATCCACAGAAAATAAAAAAACGCGTATTCGTTTATTTTTTGCCTATTGTTCATACACAAAGTTATGTTACAATTCTACATGTCCTTTACACACATCTGACATACTGTTACCATAGGTGTCCAAACTCGCGAGCCCGACGCTCGTAAGCTCGGCACTCACGCTCAACCTGGCTCGGGCTCAATAATTCAGCGCGAGCCCGAGCCCCAGTGAAATAATTGAGCGCGAGCCCGAGTGAGCCCGAGCCCAATGAAATTAGTGAGCGCGAGCCCCAGTGAGGGCGAACCCAATCGAGAGAAGTGAAAGCCCGAGTGAACGCGAGCCCGAGTGATCGCGAGCCCAGTTAAGAGAAATGAGCGCGAGCATAGTTCAAAGAAGTGATCGCGAGCCCGAGTGGGCGTGAGCGCAGTTGGGGGAAGTGATCGTGAGCTCAAGTGAGTGCGAGCCCAGTTGAGGGAAGTGAGCGCGAGCGCGAGTCAGTGCAAGCTCAGTTGAGAAAAGTGAGCATGAGCCCGAGAGAGCGCGAGTTAATTTGAGTGCGAGCCCGCGCTCATTTAACACGCACGTGGACTCATTTGCTTTAGAGTAAAAAAAAAAAAAAAAAAAAAAAAAATAGGAAACTCATTCCATGTGCAGAATTGTAAAGGAAGAATGAAACAACTTTACAAAAAGAAAAAGCACACTCTTGAGGTCCGAGCTCTCATTTTATTGTCCAGAGGACTTCAAACATCTTTCGATAGAGAACCGACTTTTTTTATGGTTATTATGAGAGGATGGTATTTGTTTGAGGCAGGTATTTGTTTTTGTTGTTTTAGTAACAACTTCTATGACCCCAAGCTTTTTTTTTTTTTTTTTGTGTGTGTGAGATAATAGAGTAAGGAAGCTACTTGACCTTGCGAAGTAGGAAATTTATTTACTAGCAACTAATGAAGCTGTGCGTTCATAGAAAAGTCGACCGAAATAATTATGTATTATTTAATTGTAGCTTCTTTAAATCCCAATAAACAAGAATAGCTCTTAAGAATGTTGATAACTTGCACCATAATGGTTATTCAACCCATTTATTTATATGGGGAAACATTGTTTTAATTTTTTGAAATAAAAGAATTTTAGCCTGTTAATTTTACTGACTACTTCTTCTTGAGATCTTTAAATGTATTCTAAGCGAAATTTAACTACGGTATTATGCAATTTTAATATATATCAATAAAAACTTAAACAATATTACATTGAATATTTTTAAAGCAAGGAACTCTTAAATAGGCCAGTAAAAGAAATTAGTAAAATTGAATGATTAAAATCTCGTCTATTTAAAAGAAAAATACTTCCTCATACAAATCAATGGGCTATTAAAAAAAAAGAAAGATAGAAATTCAACATCCAAAAAAAAAAAATAAGACACACACACTTCCTTTCATTAAAGTCTTTTTTCGAAAGCTATCCTGAAACGATGGCGAGTCGTTTGTTACAACCAGTGTTAAAAGTGAGGGAAAACACGAGGGACGTCATCCCCCACTTCCAAAAATAGCTATGGCGTCCCTCCACTTCCTAAAAAATATAGTAGGCAAAGATAGGCACAGGGGACGGCATAACGTCATGTGTTCCCCAACCTTTTCAGATCCATTTTTATCCTTGGTTACAATTCGATTTTGATGTTGTTTGACACAATATTTTCATTGCGGATTTATCAAATCTTATTACCGTGAAGATTAGCACATACCTGACGAAATAGCTAAGGGTTGCCAGCCACTTATTCATATGGATTCACTGTGAATAAGTGGTAATTATTTTCATCTTCCAGACGAGCGAGATCTCATATAACCTCACTGATGAAAAAGAATATTAAGCTCCAAACAAACAAACACAAATCATTCTAAATTTCACGATAGCTTCGTAAATTGACATAATTACATTTCCTCTTTTAACGCAGTCCTTAATATTACCTCATTTTATATAGATACTATTTTTCCGTTATGTTACGCCATTAAAGAACCCGCTTTTAATATGCATAAGGAAATGTAACGATAATTGAAAACTACAACCACAATATGCTAACCATTATCGAAAGTATTACACATAACTTCTCGACTCAAACTGATGTTATGACGTAAATTTCATTCATAAACATCTTTATTGAGCTTTCATTAACTTCTAATTTTCTTTGGTGTGTTTTAACAAAATACAGGCTATAATCAACGCATATTTTCAAATTTTCAGTTTCAATACTCTTAAAGTTAGCCTAAATTAAGAAATATTCATATTTAATGTATTTTAGCAGGACAATATGCTTTCAAATACATAATGAAAAGTAGAGGTTGCTCCTGAGGGAAGTCACAAAGTTAAAAAAATTAAAGTTTTATTTCTTCAAAGTAAGGACAAAAAGTAATATAATGGACTTAAAAGATGCAGGCCCGAATGGGGACACTATTGTGGGGCTCCAGGTTTCAGAAAAACATGTATAGAAATCGCATGAAGACTATATCATCCCGGTATTCATGGAGGTGTCATATCACTTAATAGGCCTATTTTTTCATCAGAAGTTGGAAACGTAAAGAAATAAAGAAACTACTGCAGAATTAACTTTAGAAAATATTGCTTGTTTTTTAATACAAACTATTCACTCCCTCAAATTCTAGATAGAGGCCAACAGGCTATACGTTCCCTTGTTTGTCCATTTTTATATGAGATCCCGATCCCCCATATTGTTTTATACGGAAAGTACGTACACATGGAATACTTACAGAAAGTATTATAAAACATGAGTTTTCAACTATACGTTTGCAGTCCAAAAACTACAGGATTTACAAATGTAACATACGATTTTACATACGCCACGTACACTTTTTTCTCAGTGTATGGTTTTGAAGCATGGTCTCAGATACATAGCTATTATCTACAGAGCACGACAATGAATGAGCCTCGAGGCTTGGCAATACAATACAACTTGAAAGTGAAGGTCTGCTTTTAACATATCTGGGATTTACTAATTTGGTTGTACTTACTAATTCATGCAGTTCCTGAGCACAAAATTATCATCGGCCAGGTTGATTTACGCTTCACTGACTCGGGGTTGGATAGTTTGTTTCTTAACAATGAGGATGGGACGGGGGGGGGGGGGGTTAACATTCTTCAGAGCACTAACACTTTCACTTTGAATGGCTTGGTGACAGGGGTACATGTCTCATATAGCCTCGCTGATGAAAAGGGACGGTGAAAGATAATCAATTAATCAAACAACAGTATTTCAAATTTCAGCTGCATAAACAACCTATGACTTGTAGCACTAGTTCATTTTGTTAAAGCAGCTGTTTTAACGAAGTTTAGTATTAACGTGTCGGGTATTTCTATGAGATAAGAAAAAATATTATTTTGTAACTAAATGATAGCTCTATCCACATAGATTCTGCAAACAGAAACAATGAAAATCGTGACTCACATTATTTAACAAAAATCGATTTAGATAATAGTTTGGGCTGCCGCAAAAATAGGAAAAGTCAGAAAACTCCGATTACTTGTAACAACTCCATCAGGGGTTGAAATTGGATGGAGCATACGCCATTAATCAGCCCAGTAAGGTGTACTAGCACGCGAGCATGACTCTTGCGCTCAACTGGGCTCGAGCTCAATAATTGAGCCCGAGCCTCAATGAAACAAGTCAGTGCGAGCCCAACTCAGAGAAGTGAGCCCGACTGCAATTGAGCTCGAGCCCCAATGAAATACGTGAGCCCGAGCCCAATTGAGGGAACTGAGCCCGAGCACGAATGAGCGTGAGCCCAATTGAGAGAAATGAGCCCGAGCGCGAGCGCAGTCGAGAGAAGGGAGCGTGAGCCCGAGTGAGTGCGAGCTCAGTTGAGACAAGTGAGCGCGAGCCCGGATGAGTGCAAGCCCAGTGGACAGAAGTGAGCGTGAGCCCGAGTGAGTGCGAGCCCAGATAAGATCAGTGAGTGCGAGCGCTAGCCCAGTTGGGAGAAGTGATCGCGAGCCCAGTTGAGACAAGTGAGCGCGAGCCCGAGTGAGTGCAAGCCCAGTGGACAGAAGTGAGCGCGAGCCCAGATAAGATTAGTGAGTGCGAGCGCGAGTGAGCGCGAGCCCAGTTGGGAGAAGTGATCGTGGGCCCGAGTGAGTGCGAGCCCAGTCCAGAGAGATGAGCGCGAGCCCGAGTGAGTGCGAGCTTAGTTGAGAGAAGTGAGCGCGAGCCCAGTTGAGACAGATGAGCGCGAGCCCAGTAGAAAATGGCCATCTATGACTGTTACTAGCATTTTTGATTTTTCGTGATCAAAGGTTTGGAGGGGTTGGTGCCTCACCCAACCGTTTTCTCCAGGAAAACATCAAACCGGTATCCTCATTTTACGTCTGCAGTATCTATTGACAAGTTCATCCGAATAGGTTCCTTTCTTCTTGTCTTTCGGGCGTCAAATTTCAAAATTTTGGGTGGGGCCTTTGAAACCTAAAATCGTTCTTATGCAGAACATAAAAAACCCGTATTCGTTTATTTCTTTTCGTATTGTCCGTACGCAAAGTTATGTTGCAATTCTTCATGTCCTTTACACACATCTGACAACTGTTACTAGCAATTTTGCTATTTCGTGATCAAATGTTTGAAGGGATCCGTGCCCAACCAACCTTTTTTCGAGGAAAATACGAAACCCGCATTCCCTAATTTGATGTTATACAATATCTGTGCAGAATTTCATTCAATTCAGTTCACTTTAATTTGCCTTTCGAGCGTCAACTTTCAGAATTTTGGGTGGGAGCTTTTGACACATAAAACCGTTTTTCTGTAGAAAATAAAAAACCCGTATACGTTTCCTTTTTGCGTATTGTCCATGCACAAAGTTTCGTTGCAATTCTTCATGTCCTTCACACAAATCTGACGTCCTTTTACTAGCACTTTAATATTTCGTAATCAAAGGTTTGGAGGGGTCCGTGCACCACCGAACCATTTTTCTCGAAAAATGCTAAATCCGTATCCACATTTTACGTCTGCAATATCTGCGAACAATTTCATCCACTTGACTCACTTCTTCCTTGCTTGTCGGACGTCAACGTTAAAAATTTTGGGTGGGGATTTTTGCAACCTAAAACCGCTTTTACGCAGAGCATAAAAAATCCGTATTCGTTTATTCTTTGCGTATTGTCCATACACAAAGTGTCGTTGCAATTCTTCATATCCTTTACACACATCTGACATACTGTTACTAGCACTTTAGATTTTTCGTGATCAAATGTTTGGCGGGGTCCGGTCCCCACCGAACCGTTTTTCCAGAAACATAGGAAACCCGTATCCTCCTTTTACGTCGTCAATATCTGTGCACACTTTCATTCACTCCGGTTCACTTCTTGCCTTTCGGACGTCAACATTCAAAATTTCGGGTGCGGGCCTTTTCATCCTAAAACCGTTACTCCGTAGAACAAAAATCCCGTATTCGTTTATTATTTGCGTATTGTCCATACACTAAGTTATGTTGCAATTCTTCATGTGCTTTACACACATCTGACATAATGTTACAAGAACTTTTGATATTCCTTGATCAAAGCTTTGGAGGGGTCCGAGGCCCACCCAACCCTTTTTTCCAGGAAAATATGAAACCAGTATTCCCTCATTTTATCTCTACAATATCTGCCCTGAATTTTATTCACTTCGGTTCATTTCATTTTGCCTTTCGAGCGTCATTTTCAATATTTTGAGTAGGAGCTTTTGCCCCTAAATTGTTTATTTTTTTCGCAGAAAATAAAAAAAGTATTAGTTAATTTTTTGCGTATTGTCCATACACAAAGTATCGTTGCAATTCTTCATGTCCTTTACACACATGTGACATACTGTTACCAGCACTTTTGATTTTTCGTAATCAAAGGTTTTGAGAGGTCCGAGGCCCACCCAACCCTTTTTTCATTAAAATACGAAACCCGCATTCCCTCATTTTATGTCTACAGTATCTGTACACAATTTCATTCACTTCGGTTCATTTCTTCTTGCCTTTCGGTCACCAATTTTCAAAATTTTGGGAGTGGGATTTTGCCCCCTAAAATAGTTTTTCCGCAGAAGATAAAAAACCAGTATTCGTTTTTTTGGCGTATTTTCCATACACAAAGCTATGTTGCAACTCTCCACGTCCTTTACACACATGACATAATGTTATTAGCACTTTTGATATTCCTTGATCAAATGTTTGGAGGGGACCGTTTTCTCCGTTAAAATTCGAAACCCGGATTCCCTCATTTTACGTCTGCAATATCTCTGCACAGTTTCATTCACTGTGGTTCAGTTGTTCTTGCCTTTCGGGTGTCAGCTTTGAAAATTTTGGGATTGGCTTTTATATTAAACCTTTACATTATGTATTTTTTTCTTTTTTATGAAATTCTTCTTCCGGGATGGAGGGAGAGAAATGGTTTCCTCTGATATCTGTTTCTTGCCATTCATCTTGTTTGAACTGCTTAAGTAAGATCATTTTGTAACTTTTGATGTGATCCAACTGTGATGTATGGGCAGATAGCCCACATAAATTCCTCGTTCAATCTATAAATAAAATTAAACAGGCGTCAGTGAAACATCTAAATACGATTTACAAACATGTGTATTTAGTACATTTTAAAAATTGAACGTTATTAATATTACACGAACATACATATTTACTAAGTAAGTCAGTCTTTCGAAAAAGAAAGAAGGCTCTTGTGTTATAAATGGCAGTAAAAATAATTAGTGATAGATTACATGACCGGCAACCACCAACTTTTTCGATGCCAGATCAATTGTCAATGATATATATTATATGTAGGTTCTCCCACACATGTTACACAGCTTGTGGGTAGATTCTTTGGACCAAACTGGTTTAGTTTTCTTAATACCATTTTCTAGACTACGGCTTCGTTTGTAAGATACAGGGTTGTCAATTGTGAGGCACCATTGACTTTCAAAAATAGTAAATACAATTGAAAACTGGGCAACAATAGTGATAATATATTGCAGCAAGGTGCTGTGTATACAATTAGTGCAATGAATACATGAAACATCAGTGACACGGTATTAAGAAAATTAATTTGGTCCAAAGAATTACTAGCTGTGTAACAATTTGGTCCAACCATGGTTTTTATTGAAAAAACCAAAAAGTTTTTTGTTTAAACCAGGTTTGTTTGGTTTAAATAATTTGCTCTATGTATTTATATCCCATATGGACAGAAATAGGTTTGCTTCGCCTTGGTGGTGTTATGCAACACCCGGGTTATGCTGGAAGGGGTCACGTAAGCTTAAGGCGGAATCCAAACCGCTTCTTGGTTTACATCCGAGAGAAATTGTCCTCCATTTGAACTTGAAACCGCGACTAATTGGCCACAAATGCGATACGTCTGCCGACTCACTCACGAAGGACTCCTGATAAAAATATGTTGTACTGTTCTTTACATACTTGTTAATATAACTGTCAAGAGTCATTTCAGAAACTCGGAACACTACACAGAATTGCATATGGAAAATTTCAAAGCACTGCAGAGTACAGAAAAACAAATTTAGTCCACGTTAGTTCACTACGACTTTTATTAGTCGAAGTTGAGGAAATACAATGACTTAATTTGCATATCACTAAGAAAAGTGAATATAGGTACGAATTATTTGAGCCCACTTTGGCTCTGACTCATTTATACATAAATAGATACCAAACATACTTCTGATTTCAATAAATGCCTCTTGAGGGTTTGTATGACCCCCCCCTCCAAAGTCGGCATTTCGAGGTATTTTATAAATCGTGAACACTATTAAAACGAAATGATATTTAGATTTTTTCTTTGATTGCAATTACATAACAATAATAACAAATTATAAAAAAATTACAAAAGAAACATTCATCTTCTATATATATAAAAGAGAACGTACAAATCCTTTGTTAGCTCATCACGCTAATACGGCTGAACCAATTTCTTTCATTTTTGGGGGGTTATTAAGATTTGGACCCTAGATGGTTTTTATCATATCACTTTAATTTTCAATTACCAGTGTCTTGAGATAATTGACCATTCAAGTGTCCATAACGTAGAAATCCTTTGTTAGCTCATCATAGCTAAATCTAACCGTATTTATATGCAACCCACATGACCGTGTCACTCGGCGGTTAACATAAATGACAGGCGATATAATGTTAACATTTACTGCAATCTTCTATGGTTTTTATCATATCACTTGAAAGCGAAAAAGTAAAAATTATCTAAGTAACAAAGTTTATTGCGTTCCGGGTGACCCCAGCGAAGCGGGGTGAACGCTGCTAGTCACTTATAAAAGAAACAAAAGGTGCTTTTGTAGTATAATCTATTTGAGTAATGAAAGGGTGTGTATATAATACGACTAATATACGGGAGTGAAACGTGATAACCCACAAATGTGTGTTCATCAAGATTTTACGAATTTTTTGTTTTTTGGTTTAAACCAGTTTTTTTTTTTTTTTCAGCTGGTTTAAACCAGTCAATTCTGGCTGATATGTTTCCACAACATAACGTAGTATGAAATTTAAGAACGATTTATTACATTCAGAAATAGACCTTTCAAATATAAGGGATTAATTCACGTTTGCATCAACTCGTGAAATGAAATTAATTAATTAATTATTACATGATCGAAACTGATTTTTAGTTTTTAAAAACTGAAATATATATATATATATATATATATATATATATATATATATATATATATATATATGTATATGTATATAATGGCGCAGCTACAAAGTATTCAGGCAGTACTCAATTTACGGAAACTGTTAGTGGGTAAAAAAGGAATAACATATTTATTAGTGTGGAAAACCTGTGTGCAATAATACGAAGTATTGTCATAACTTACAGGAAGATTTTAACATGTAACTTGTATCGGTGGATTTTAGTTTCATGCGCATTCCCACAATCTCTTCGCGCCTCCTGAGTTGCGATAAGTACCATCGTGCTCAGTTTTTACTCGGATTCGAATAAAAACAAGTTTTCAAATTTGTATGGTGGATGTAGGTGTCGCTAAAGTGAGTTCAAAAGAAACATCGTTTAGTACTAAAAAGTGGTTTTACAACAAGAATAGTTTATTGATACAGGGTATCGTGTTGCTCTCCTATTCCGCGACACAATTTGTCACCAACAACAATGTCATGAAAGGCAGTGAATCTTTCAGAGATGATTATCCACGTAATTGCTTTCGTTCAACTTATTGATATGAACGAATAATCAAACTAGAATTTAAAATTAACGAATGGACAGTAGCCTACGGGATTCTATCAATATTCTTTGAATTACTAACTCTTGTGTGATGTTTTTAAGCACCCTTAGCACTAATTACTTGTATCAAAAAGAAACATATTGGTAAGGTGGACTAGCATAACAGGATTATGCCACAGAGGAACGCCAAAAATATCCACACCAAAATTTTCAGTTCTGTGTCATTTTGTAGCAAGGACAATAACTTGCATTTAGCCATGCACATTACAGTAGCTTAGTGTATGTTACCTTACGTATAAACATATTCGTGTGACTGCTCCGAGAGCAGCTTGAAACCCTTCCTAACGAAGCAGAGTTTTATAAGGTTATTGCCGTTTACATAGGCATAAATATGAATGCGTGTAACGTAAAGTAGGGCGAAGTCGAAGTAGGATAGGGCGAAAGTCGAAATACATTAGGCATAAGTATTGAGCTTTTTCGTAGGTTTAGTAGTGCAAGGATGGAATAGAATACAAATGCAGTTAATTTGCAAAGTCGGTAGTATGAATTAAGCATATCTTTTTCTAGGTCTGATACTGTAGTGGAGGGGAGTAACTACAGTTAAGCACTGTTTGAAACCAATAAATCGTATCTGGGAGTGAATAGACATGGGAAAGTAAATACGTTATGGTGGAACTGTTTGACAAGGCGAAAGGCGGGTGAATACAAGCAAGGAACGAAATGCCAGTAAGTGTATGTTAAGCTTTGGAAAATGGCCGTCTGCAATGGTCGCAACGACAATTGTTTGTAACTTAAAGGTAGGGAAAAACTAGCCCTACGGGACTTCTAATCCCCTTCGCTCGCTCAGATACGTTTCGTAGCAGTAGTGGCCAAAATCTAGTGAAAAAATATTATAAAATCCGTCCATAAATATAAATTTGGTAGAGCCGTTTCCTAAAGTAATATTCCCTAATCTAACACACCATTATCTAACTTTATCTAACCTAATAATAACAAAAAAATAGCGGTTATAAAATTATATAATAACCTTAATTAACCTAACACAAACTAACCTATCCTACCCTAATCTACTAACTGAACGTAAACTAACCCAGACCTTAACATAACTTAACGCAGTATCGTAAACTCCATTCAACTGTAAGATATAAAGAGAAATGAGCAAAATAGTAACAATATCTTAGAAAAAACCCTGACCACCTCAGGGGTGTAGCCAGCAGGTTTGTGTAGGGGGGGCCGTCGTTTTTGAGGGGGGGGCAGCTACAATGTACAAAGCCAAAAAAAAGTGTTGCTGCTAGTGTTTTTGAGGTCTGAAAGAAAGGAAAATTTTGGTTTTCTTCTGGAAAACTAAAAACACTATTTTAGCTTATATTATTATTATTATTATTATTATTATTATTATTATTATTATTATTATTATTATTATTATTATCCATAAATTATATTCAAGATAGTTTTTATTATGCTTAATCAAGAACTACTGCCCGGGACCAAAAGCTATACTTTTGTGCATAACTATAAAGGTAACCAAGAAAGTTCTGTCCCTTTTCGTGGAAGTCTGTGTTCAATTGGACCTCACACCGTGAGTTGAATGCGAGTGGAGATAAGGCGAACGTCAGTTGTTGGTGTGGGTATATCCAACATACTACCTGGTTGTGGCAATTCAGACACACCGTGAACTTGCGTAAAGACAGAGGGAACATGGGACATCCACAGAGCGTCATAAGAGCATGTATGCTGAACGAGTTCAAATGGAGGTCAAACGCCGCTGTAGCGAGACAGACGATATGCCAGGCCTTTGGTGAGGGTGTCGTGACGAAACGGACATTGCAGCGATGGTTTAACAAGTTTCAGGACGATGACGGAACACCCGAAAACACCACGTGCCAGAAGACCAACACATGTATACACGACTCCAAAAGTGCATTACCACCTGCAATTCTCCTTTTCCTGCAATAGCAGGCAACCCAAAAAACCCGGCGCTTCGGTTGGTTGCGAATTCGAAAGGCGTTGGACCAAACCTCAATTTTGTAACAAATATATCAGTGTGGCAAACTGCAAATAACAGAATAAAACGAATTATTGAAAATGACAATTTTATTATCGTGGCGGAGTTGGATGACATCAAAAGTTACAACATGATCTTACTTAAGCAGTTCAAATAAGATGAATGGCAAGAAACACATATCACAGGAAAGCATTCCTCTCCTCCTCCGCAGCAAAAAATAATCTCATAAAAAGAAAAAAGTTACATAATGGGAAGGTTTAATATAAAAGCCTCACCAAATATTTTGAAAGTTGACAACGGAAAATTCAAGAACAACTGAACCGAAGTGCATGCGAATGAATTGTGCACAGATATTGCAGACGTAAAATGAGGATACGGGTTTCGTATTTTCCTAAAAAAAGGTTGGGTGGGGCACGAGCCCCTCCAAACCTTTGATCACGAAATATGAAACGTGCTAGTAACACTATGTCAAATGTGTGTAAAGGACATGAAGAATTGCAACGAAACTTTGTGTATGGACAATACGCCAAAAATAAACGAATACGGGTTTTTATGTTCGCTGGAGAAACGATTTTAGGGGGCAAAAGTCCCCACGCAAAATGTTTAAAGCTGACGCCCGAAAGGCAAGGAGAAGTGATCGAAACTGAATGAATTTGTGAACACGATATTTGAATGAATGAAAAAAACTATCGGACTATCGAATAAAAACTATCGATAGTTCAAAACAACTATCGAATGATCATTCGATAGGAAAAAGTATTCGATAGTGCCCATCACTCGCCAACTGTCGCCAAGCGAGTGGGCGGAGTTCTGGTGCATGCTGTTCACTCTACGGTGCATGTTGTTAAAGTGAATTTGGAATCACTATTGCCACAGTCCTAGCTCCGGAGTGGGCTGAAAAATAGTACCAGATTGAAACAAAAAAGGGCTGAATTCATTATTTTATACCAGTGTAATGCATGGCTCTATAACACGAAACTAAAAGAGGTAGAGTTCTAGAAAACTCCCCCTTTCCACTTCCACGAGTCCAAATCAAGAAAGTCTTTATCTTCGTCAATATGGCGTCACTAGTAAACAACTTATCCCGGTAAGCCGGCAACTACGTCAATGTATTTTTTTCGTTGCTATTATTTTTTTGGTGTAGAATCTTAGCAATGACACATAAATTGTAGACTTGCTTGAGCACACGCTGGTCTTCTTCAAAATTTCCAGCACTTGATTCAAAGCTTTCTCTTTTTTCAAGATTTCAACCTAAAATTTCCACCACACTGTTTCTTTCTCGTCTCCTTCATGCGCCCATCTAGCGTCATTTGTTTCCCGGTATAGTTCGAATTACGAATTTTCGTAGTGTTATGCGGTGCAACGTTACTGAATGAATGTTCAATAGCATTATAAGAGTCCGACACACAGTATAAGTAACGTGAGATGTAGGAAAAGTCTTACTGACACTTTTGAAAATGTGACAAGTATTTGTTAAATGGTGCTGAATTGGGTATAATTGTATCAACTTTTTCACAAAATGGGGCTGAAAATGCCAGCGTGGTACCAACGGGCCGACGAATGACAAAAAGGGCTGAATTTGGTACAATGGTACCAAGTGTGGCAACAGTGTTCGGAATCGATTCCAGCTAATCAGAGCAAGCGTAGAGAATCGAGTATGGAGCTCAGAACTAATTTATGAGAAAACAATTCCGAGCACAAATAGAATCGATTCTGGATTCAGATGTCCTGGATTCGGTTTCTGAAAAGTGAACACAAGCAGAATCGAGACCAGCTGTGCTCGGAATGGAAATACAGGAAAGCAGACGCTTTATTAGCCTACTTTGTTCGTTACTGGTCAGTCAGACTTGAATAAAGGAACAACATTAACACAATCAATGGCACCAATATACAAGATAATTACAATTTCTAAATTGCAGGTGTTCCATACGTGTATTTTAACATACATTTGCTATAATTATGGTAGCCTTCATTCTATGAATGGCTTTATCGCGCCAGATAATAACGTTCAACATAATGATACGTGGTCAGTACCAGGGATGTACGCGAGGTGGGTTCTTGGGGTTCAGGCCCCCCTCCCAGAAATCTCGATCTGTCTGTAAATTTAAAATAATTTTAGGGTTTCTTAGTTGCTATTCACGCAATATGTTTACATGCAATATTTAGTCCTATATTCATTGGAATGTTTTTCAATTCATGTACATTCCTTCGTTGTTGTTGCGGTGGTTATTCTATTGCCTTATTGTTGAAACGTTGCGTTGAAGTAACAATGGAAAGATTGTTATGTTTATTTCTTAATGTTGTCCATGTATATTAAAGTCTGTAATAACATTTTGACAAATATATTTCATTATAATAATTTTAGGGGTAATTTTACAAATTTTAATACGATTTATTCTCATATTGAATTTGAACGCACTCGGAAAACCTTTGGACCCCCTCAAAATAAATTCCTGCATACGTCGCTAGTTAGTACAACGACTCAGTGTCGTTTCTTCTTTTTCGACTCATTCAGTGGCGGTTGTAGCCCGGGGCCGAGGTACCTAGGTCCCCCAGGTTTCGAGTCACAAAAATAGTTTAAGCTATTATTTATGTATTTTTGAAAGTGTATAGTAAACTCATGATAAAGCCTATACCTATCATAGTCTGAGGTCTGGCTGGCCCCCCACAGTTTTTACTTTCTAGAAAAGCCTCTAGACTCATTACTCACAATTCACTAATTAAAATACACTCATAATAATAATAATAACGAACCATGGGAATTATGAGGTATGTATTAAGTCTAGAGTTGAATTACGCAGTAGACCCATACAAAAAGGT
This sequence comes from Thermobia domestica, assembly GCF_964235325.1. Lineage (NCBI taxonomy): Eukaryota > Metazoa > Arthropoda > Insecta > Zygentoma > Lepismatidae > Thermobia > Thermobia domestica. Next base: position 193,335,702 of record NC_137458.1, on the reverse strand, counting down.
ACACAGGTACCGTTATGTTCTTAGTTTATTTGGGAAACTCCGTGTCCTCCTTTTTTTGACTATGATTACGTGTATGCACCGTTTGGAAAGTTCGTGTCCTTTTCTGAGTGTGATTACGTGTATGTACCGTTTTGGAAAGTTCGTGTTCTCTTTTTGAGTGTGTATACGTGTATGTACACGATGTATATTGGATATTTTTAAAAAGAAAATAATAATAATGGAAATTTAGATTTGGATTTTAATTGGTTCGATTTGAATTAAATCTGATCAATTGTTAGTTAATTAGAATATTGGTACATATGATGAAACGTTATTCTGTATCACTTACTTCCGTATCACTGATTAAATTAATAATAATATTGAATATATTTACATTATTGACATTGAGATGAAGACCCGCGTTCGAATCTCGTATTATACAGATGGTTTTTGACTAATAGAAACTCACATTGAGATATGTAATTTGGAAAAATGAAATCTTTGAAAATGAAATGATACAGTTCATTAGAAGTTTCTTGTAAATTATTTTATTCTCTCACATGTATAAGATGTTCGAACAATATGTGAGTATACTAAAATAAGCTTGTTGTTGTTGTTAATTATTTATAAAAGCTCTTGAAAGAGTATATAGAAAGTGGGAGCAAACCATTTTATAAAAGCTCTTGAAAAATATATATTATGAAAGTTTATTTGGTGGATGCTAGGATTGAACCCGGGACCCTTAGCACCAGAGGTGAACGCTGTATGAGAGAATTATTGCAATCCCCATAGGTATCTTGGAGAGAAAAAAATAACATTGGGAGACAGGAAAGCTCTTGAAAAATATATATTATGAAAGTTTATTTGGTGGATGCTGGGATTGAACCCGGGACCCTTAGCACCAGAGGTGAACGTTGTATGAGAGAATTATTGCAATCCTCACATGTAACGTGGAGAGAAAAAATAACATTGGGAGCTGGGAAAATTGTGTGTGGATTGAATAGTTTATTTATTTATTTGTTAATATTCATTTTTATTGATTTTGTTCTTGGCTTTTAGTTAACTCAGTTCTTATAGCCTGTATTTAAGTTTGAAATGCAGAGAGACCGAATGATTCCTTCGTCTCTTATAGAGAATATCTTAGAAATGAACACTCAGTCTTACTATTGCAAAGGATTGCTTCCGGGTAGGTGATGTACGCTTTCCATTGCTTCCGTTAGAAATCCGAGTGGTGACACACATAGCTATACAGTGTCACTGAACTTTCTACTTTATTTCCCATTTTCCCTCTGTACTGAAACAACATCCATTAACCATGAATGACACTGACTTCGTTATCTGCATTGATGAAGACAGATAGATAGAGATTTAATGTTTGCGACATGTAGAAACATTTCTTTCCTCCCTTCACAAGATATTATGGACAAACACATAAATGTTTTTTGGCGATATCTGATTTTGGCAACGTGAAAGTTTTATTTGTAACCATTTCCTTAATTAGTTGAGAACCGTACGATGTATTCTAATTCCTACATGAACTATGGCGACAGCTTGTCGTGAATACAAAAAAATGGTAGCTTTCCCTTGAAAGGTCATTTACTGTTAAGATGCCTACCTCGGTTGATGAACTTGTAAATAAAAATTTTTAGATTTTTGCTGGAGGACTGAATACTGAATAACTTGAACGTGTCGATTTTTAAACATGATGAATAATGACCGACACCCGTTATGAACTTTTAGCTTTATAACAAAAAGAAGGAAAAATTATGTACATTGAACGTTATCGGACATGTTGACTATTTATATTTAATGAAAAGTATTAAGAAAAACGGTTTTTGAAATATGACGAAAAGATGTTAGAGGGGGACCACATTGAATTGCTTTATAAATATTACGGAAATAAAGATGAATTTTATTATTATTTACATAGTGCACGAGTGCATTTTGAAAAAGTTTATTTGTTGTTGTCTATTAAAGTTTTTTGGTCGTTGATTCTGACTGTTGGAAGGAAGTTGATTTAAGGTGACAATCAGTTAACTTTTTTAAAATGCTAAAGTTGCTTGTATTAACCACTTAATTATAATGGAAGTTTCTTGACTAATTATTTTCGAACTACACGAATCGCATTGTAGCTGTACTAGGAAAGGAACTCGGGACTAACTGCAATGTAGATCTATCAGGAAATGAACTTGGAACCATTTGTAATAAATGCGAGAGGGTTAGGATTTGTGACAGACCGGGACCAGTGGAAATGTAATCTGATTTTTTTAAATGCTAAAGTTGCTTGTATTACCCACTTAATCATAATGGAAGTTTCCTGACTAATTATTTTCAAACTACACGAACCGCATTGTAGTTGTACTAGGAAATGAACTCGAGACTAACTGCATTGTAGATCTATGAGGAAATAAACACTGAACCATTTGTAATAAATGCAAGAGGGTTAGAAAGTGTGTGTTAGGCGGGACCAGTGGAAATGTAATTTCGATTTTTATTACTAAAGTTATTATTATTATTATTATTGTAGGAGTACATATTTTGGGGGAGATGAGATATTTTACTTAAGAATATATGAATGAGCATTTGTAAAATGAATATACTTGCCTTTTCTCCCTTAAGAACCGCCACTTTGATTTTAGCAATAGCTAAAAACGAACCATTTTCTTGTAGAGTTTTATTTGCTTAATTATAGTGTGCTTAATTACAATATGTTTCACTGATTTGTTATGAATTTTAACTTTAATACATATTGTTATACCAATTGTGTACTGAAATATGATCACTTTACACTTTTAAAAACACTTACACACGATATATGTACGCACTACAGATGGGGTTGAACTGAACTAAGATGTAATTTAGAATTTTGCCGTTATATGTCATACAAGTACACTTGGTACCATATTTAATAATCTTTTAGGAAAACAAATGTTTGAAGACATTTATATAAGGACTAGTAATGACTTATTTGAAAAAAAGAAAGAAAGAAAAAAAGTTTCAGTTTGGGGGGAGGGAGCCCACTGTCCTAGAGTTTTGTATCTTATACGCGGATGGCTAGTACTTTTATTATTATTTTTTTTTGTGTTTTAATAGTAAATATTACTGAATGTTATTTATTTGTGGTTGGTATTCCCATAACGCGAACAATAGCTTTAATGTTAAGAAAAAGAGAGAGGATGAAAATTTTACGGGTGGGAGGCCCTCCCTAAATAAACAAATACATTATTTATTGAAGACTGTCTTTTGATCTTGAAAACTTGTTGTGTATTCTCGAAGCGAAAGAGAATTATGTAGGGCTATCCCTAGCATGTCCCTCCAACTGAGGGGGTCTTGCCCGCTAGATAGATCCCTTAGATTTTAACAGTATTAAAAATAGAATGAACATATATTGTATTACAGCGAAAAAGAATTATGTAGGGCTATCCCTAGCATGTTTTTCCAACTGAGGGGGCTATTGCTCCTTAGTTAGGGTCCCCCTTAGATTTTAACAGTATTAAAAAATAGAATGAACATGTATTGTATTAGAGCGAAATGAAATTATGGACGGCTATCCCTAGCATGTCCCTACAACTGAGGGCGTGTTCCCAATTAGTTAGGGTCCCCTTTGATTTTAACAGTACTAAAAAATAGATTGAACATATATTATATTAGAGCGAAATGAAATTATGGACGGATATCCCTAGCATGTCCCTACAACTGAGGGCGTGTTCCCCATTAGTTAGGGTCCCCTTAGATTTTAACAGTATTAAAAATAGATTGAACATATATTGTATTACAACGAAATGAAATTATGTATTGCTATCCGTAGCATGTGCCTCCCATTAACTGATGGGGGGCTTTTCCCCATTAGCTAGGATCCCCCTTAGATTTTAACACTATTAAAAATAAATTGAACACATATTATATTATAGCAAAAGGAAATTATGTACGGCTATCCGTAGCATGTTTTTTCAACTGAGGGCGTGTTTTCCATTAGTTAGGGTCCCTACAAGTGATGGGGCTTTTTTTTCTGAATAGGTAAACGTATGTTGTAATAGCATGATGATTATGTTCAACTAATGGGTCCTATGTGTTGGTAGGTAGGTAGGTCCCCCTTAGGGCTTTGTAACATAATGAACATGTGTTGGATTACTGATAGAAGAAGAAGCTATGCCCCACAAAGTACGTTTTATTAACAGAACACAAGTGCGAGAAGGGTTTATGCCTCTTATTTAATGCTATCACTAGTATTTTTTACGGTTAAAAAGATATATAGCATACTTTACCTTTAAAATATAGAAATATATTCGGGACCATCGACGAAATATGTCAACACGACACACGGGCTAAACTAAACTAAGGTCTAATTTAAAATTCTTCCGCGAGGTGTCACTGTTAGTGGTGGTGGGAGAACACTTGATAGAACATGATATAACCTGCATTTGATGTGTACGCTTATCATTTTTTCTTACGTCAAGGTGCGTTAAAGATCACAAAGAAAGATTTCCTGATTATTAAACCTATTTTAATAGTATTAACTAAAGTACATTGGATTATCATTATATTTATTGCAGCCTGTTTTATTCCAGACATTGAAGCTTTGCTGATCATTGAGTGGTGGTAGCAATCGCATTGAAACACCCAGACATTTACTTATCCATTAAAAGTACCGACGTAGAGTCGAGATTTCTTCTTTTTCTATTTTTGTGGATTTGTGAACGAATACTTAAGGCTTGAAAGGTGTGTATTTCTTATGGTTATTGTGATTTTTTTTAAAAAAAGAAAGAAAGAAATTATATACTTTCTAATTGTACTTGAGTTGTATTTAATCAATATTAATGAACAGAGAGAGACTTTTTGTGTGTGGATATTTTAATAGAATAGTTTACAAGTCAATATAAGTGAATATATTTACTGATTTTTCATAAATTAAACAGACTGATTTCTATTTACATATTATTTAACTATAGATTTAAAATGAGTGATTGCTCTTTTTTCTGTACATATTATTATAATTTAACTATAGGTTAAAAGTAATCAAATGGTCTCTCTCTCTTTTATATTAAAGTGATATATTAACGTCAACTTGATTACTCAAAATAGTTTTTCTTTGTCTTATTTTTTTCAGATGGATTTCTTCTGCCCAACGGAAGAATTGAACATGATCGATGAAATTTATCTTCAGGAATTGGTGCGCGGTCTCAACCAGTATCCGAGGGTTTTTAGTACCTGGAAAGCCATTATGGAATTGAACAGGCTTGGCCATAGGGGATCGGGGAGATGCGATGGCATATTGCGGACCCTTCCTGCCTTTGAAAGTAATGATACACTACTTCTCCAGCATTGCGTAAGCAGTGCTGACATAATAGATTTTTTGTATGGGTTTTTCCGTACCCATGATACTTACGAAGCGGCGCAGGCAAAACTCTTTTATTTATTATCATGTGGGGAAGGTCAGGTGGATAGGATAAAAGATGCAGAGTTATCTGACTTTTTTTATTTTGGCAAGCGCTTTGTTTCGGAACCGTGCTTAATCCCATCTGAAAATAATGCCATAGTCATGACCCCTCAAGAAACTCCTAATAATTTGAGTCCTAATAATTTACATCAATTAACGAATGAAGATTTAGCTTTTCTAAATGATAAAGCAGATGGGATTGGCAATCTAAATTCCGTTGAAATACCAATTGAAGAAGAAATGAGGAGATTGGTTGAAAATGAGGAAAATGCTATAGTGCAGTCCCTAAGTGAAATAATTTGTATGGATCGTGCATTTCCGGTTACCAGCACGAAATTTGGTCAGAGTGTTTAACGCGACATGTAAATGAGAAAAAAGCCGGGAGACAGCTTCTTAATATGTTTCGTGTGCCTAAGGGCGCCATCTTGAAAAATAGTCTACTTTCCACAAGTTCCTCAAATTTTGTCCGATTTACGCCGTCTTTGGGCTCACATTCACAGGCAAAACTACTATAGAAGACTGAAAACTGATAGACAATAACGGCAATAGCTTTAATTTCTTGAGGGGGCTAGTGAAAGGGCACAGGCATTCTGGGGGGAGGCAGTTATTTTGTGTACACCAAAAACAAGACTGTTGTGTTACTTGACCTATATATCAAGTCAACATCTCTGGAAAGGGGGCTCACGACAGGCCCGTATCCACGGGGGTCATGGGGGCCACCCCTAAATTTCTGCTGCCTCCTAAAGTTTTCACGGTAGGCATGCAAGAGCAGATATTACAGTTAATATGGTTGGATCGGGCCCCCTAACATCTACCGCACCCCTACGTTTTTGCGATGGCTACGAGCCTGGCTCACGATGCCACCAGAGGTCACTTGCCCTCTTCTTCCCATCTAGCGTTGTCACAGTGCTGCATGTACTTGTTCAAGCTGGAGTAACAACGCCCGGTCCAGCTGATACGCTCCTTACGGCATCTCACGTGAAACGTGCCAGGTACGCCCATGAAGTCACAATCGCTGCGCTACACGTCCTACTGTACGAGGCCTACGAGTCTTCCAATCGTGAAGCTTCCGAAACTAGTAATATAGCAATGTGGATATCCCAGCAGTGGCAGCACTCGACTCAATTCCAATACTGGGTTACAGTTATGGAGCTACAAACACTGTTGTTACTGTTTGTGAAAAGTGTGCGTGATGGTAATTTCATGGTTTATGTAGAAGTACTCCAGTCCATGTGTCCGTGTCCTTGGACCAAGTACACTACGGGCGATGGTTACCAGTCTTTCTTCATACTCTGAAGCAACTTCCAGTTCGTCATCCTGACGTATTTAAGGAATTCTCTAAGGGACATTTCACCAGTAGGAAATCTTACCGGAACTTTTCACGTATGTCAGACGACCAGCTTAACGAACAGAAGAACAAACTGATAAAAGAAAGTGGTTCTCTATGGGTAGCTTCCAATAACCCATTTACTCTTTTGAAGAAAATAGTCAGTTGTCAAGAAATCGCTCGTGTACTGGCTGAGTATGAAGACAGCAACTCTGTTGAGTTGCACGTATCGAGATCACACCACGAGGACACGGATGGATTCCAAAGCAAGTACACGAAACATGTGAAGAACCTAATTAATGTACTTCGTGACACTGGTAATCCTTTTGAAGAAGAGCATCTGTCTACAGTTGGGTTCACCAGACGTATAGCACCAGAAGAGTCGTGCCAGTCTGTCCGCATCGCAGCTACCACAGAAACCAAAATGTATGAGGACTTCGTTTATAACCGTGTAATGACATGCAAGCAGTCCATACACAATGTTATAAAGAAAGTTAATATGCAGCTTCTCATCTGTAGCTCGTTGAAAGTTCGTTACAAAGATAAGATGAAATTTGCTAGTGCACACAAAGATTATAACCTGTTCTGCAAGATGTTCATACCATGTCAGGAAAGGGAGGGCGATATCAGAGAATTCTTTTCTCATGAGAACACAACTTATCCTCCATCAATATCTGAATGTGGAGATCTCAGACTTCCTACCTCTAAATCAGATATTTTGAAAAATTGGATGGGCGTACAAGTACTATCATCCCCCATTCCTCTTGTCTTATCGTCGATGGAGCGATGCTGGTGCACCAACTGCAAGAAGGAGCAGCGAAAACATTTGCAGAATATGCCGCAGTTATGAATAACTGAGTTTCTTTCACACTTTGAGACACTAAACGCTTATACGTGGTCTTTGACTGCTACATTGAAAAGAGCTTGAAAACACAGATGCGTCAGAAGCGTGGGCAGGGCGATCGCTTTGTTGTCAAGCCAACGGGACCGCTTCCAAAAAATTTCAAGAAGTTACTTGCAAATTATGACAACAAGGAAAGACTATTTCATTACCTCCCCGAAACAATAACTGCAGCTGATATTTCAGAAAGAGAAATATTCTGCACAAGAGGAAATGAAGTCTTATCCTCTTCCTCAGGCTTAGATATTACTTGTATTTCTCCCTCATCCCACATAGAATCTGATGGAAGACTCCTTCTGCACGTCCGTCATGCCGTCGAGAAGGGTCACAAAAATATTACAGTTCGTAGTTGAATCCGATGTTGTTGTCAACGCTCTCTTTGCGTTTCTGCATCTGTCACCCACTCTGGAGAAACTATGGATTGATTTTGGTTCTGCAAAAATGTGACGTTTCATTCCTATACACACCATGTGCACGAACTTACCTTCTGGAACGATAGAATTGCTGCCGTTTTTTTACAGTTTTACGGGCTGTGACACAGTGTCAGCCTTCCTTAGCGTTGGCAAGACAAGTGTATGTTATACGTGGATGGCGTTTAAAGAAATGGATACAGCTTTCCGGGAACTATCAGTCGTTCATTCTCACGATGTTGTAAGCCACCAATCTCGCATGCTAATCCAGCGATTTGTGACGCTCATGTACGACAGATCAAGTACTTGCGAGGAAGTCAACGAAACCAGACCTATTCTATTCAGCAAGAAAAATCGCACAATAGACAGAATACCTCCAACCGAAGACGCATTGAATCTATATACAAGAATAGCAACTCTTCAGTGCAAGATCTGGCGACAATGCCTCGAAAAGGATGTGCATGATGTTGAACCCCTGAACTGGGGTTGGAAAGAAACAGATAACCTACTCGGCTACCAACCTGTGTACACTACGTTGAGGAGTATGTCTAATAACAGTCGACAACTAGTGACATGCCGTTACAAACTGCGCTGTACTGGGAAATGTACTTGTATTAAGAACGGCCTCGTCTGTACGTTGCTTTGCAAATGTGAAGGACAATGCTCAGTGATATCACTATGAACAGAGCAGCTGAACTTTTTACTTCAATGTGAAAGTGTATATGAGTTATGTAGATATGTAACATTGTAGAAAACGTATTAAAGTTGTAGAATGATAAACTGTATTAGTTTGTACTTGATATACAACACCTCTACAATAAAAGCTCACAGTGAGGTCGGGTGACCGGAAAGGCCATTCATGCAGTTAATCCTTATGGGACCTTGCCTTTTTAAGGTAAATTTTAGTTTCAGTCAAGCACCTATTGCAACGAGACTATTTATCGTAGGATCATGGTTCATACCTCGTTTTTTGTAATGAAGCTGCGTTTCCAACTGTATTAGTCAAATTTCCTTATTTTGTACCTAAGGCGGGAAATTCCCACCCAAAGTGGGAAAAATGGAAATTACAAAATAATGGCACCAATATCTTCCCTCGAACATGCAAATGGTACATGACATGAACATGCAAGTGGTACCAAAACAAACTTTGCTATATAGTGAATAGAATGAGGTATGAAGGATGGTCCCCCCAAAATTAGTCAGATGCTCTAGCCGATTAACTAATTTCCCTCAATAATACATTATCAGTCAATTGTTTTTCAATGAGCTTCAGCATAAAGACTATTCTTCGTAGGAACATGAATCGTACCTTGTTATCTTTGGAATGAATCAATCCTTTGAGTGGTACCACTCGCATGTGGGTACCATGTGCCTGTGGACGGAAAATTATCTCCAAATGGAAATTTTGTCAGAAAAAAATCACTCTCAAATTTGGGTCCCTCTTCCCCCCGTGTTAACGCTTGGATCTCAAAATCGCCTAAAACATACTACATGGTGTATGTAATATCTGTGGAAAATACCAATCTCATACCTTGAAAACTGAGGGCGGTAAAAAAATTTCCCCACGTGGAAAGCATAACCTTTACTACTTTAAGGGAAAAACAAAAGTCCCTGACACGTACCTATTTATCCGAGGATCATAATTCGCAAACGATTTCGTGTCAAATTATAGTAGATTTCAAATGGTACCACATACATGTCTCCATCGTGTCCCTGAGGGGCGAAATCCCGAAAAAGGGAATTTTTCCCTAAAAAATCTAATTTTTTTCAATTTGGACGAGATTTTCGCGCTTTTGATACACAATAAGGGAAATTTTAATAGTACAGTTGAAAACAGTGCTTCATTACGAACACAACGAAGTACGAATCATAATCCTAGAATAAATAGGAAGTGTCAAAAATTCCCCCAAAAAACTCGAAAATTTATCCAATTTTTTCTTCCGTAGGCATCGCACGAATGATTGCAAAATGCCCATAAAACACGTTCTTTGATGCTTTCACGCTTGAATAAATGCAAAAAACCCGATGTGAAAAGCTTCACTAGAGACTTATAAGGCAAATTCCAAAGGTCGACGCTATGGTACAGATCTGTTCCATCGGTCTCCAAAGGGTTAAATGACTAGAATCGGAAAATTTTTGCTATTAACTGTTTCTTATTCTGTGTGGCAGCAGACTGGAAAAGAAGAAAAATTTTCTAAAGCTTGCATGTAAATATTTAGATTAGGTTGCTAGAAGTTAGCCATTTTCCAATATCGCATCCAGTGTCGACCATAATGATTCTACGAACTGTATCCCGGTAATTTTTCAACCTTGATTGGACATGTAACAAAATGGCGAACTTTCATGCTGGTAACCGGAAATGCAGGATACTTACGCTAACATACCACACTACTGTGGTTATACCCACGCAACATGTCCAGGAGAAAATCGTATATACAATCCACCTCAATACTGTGTACAGGATAATCACGACTATGGGAACCAAATGATTTTTTCTCCTCAGCCTGGTCCATCATATGCTAGTGTACCACCAATGGTTGGACATGGCAACATGAACAAGAATAGTACAAATAGTACTACTGGTAGTCCTAATAGTGGTAGTACAAGTGGTAGTAGTAGTGATAATAATAATGACGGGGATAATCAAAGAAATAGTAATTTCGAAGTTGTAAGACAAAGCAGACAAAGGTTTCGTAAGTTTCATCTTACGGGCCATGAAATTGCCGTCAGACCTGTGGGTGATGAAAGGAATATTAATAACCCAGCGGCCTATATTGAAAGTTTAATTGATTTTGCGTTGGAACATGTGATCTCCAATGCACGCCCCGGGGACTACATTGGTTTATACATAGAGAGTAGTAATAGCACAAATAACAAGCCAGTGTATGTGCCTTTTAGAAGAAAGGGCAATTTCGCTGCTAGAACAGTCCTCACTTCAATCGAACGGGTACTAAATTCGAATGAAGTGTTCCTTTTGGGGCAAGAAGTTTTGTTTCGATTTCACATAGCTGAGAATTTGCACGGACAAGGAAGACTGATGCAATGAGTGCTGTTCAAAAATATTGCAAATACCAGGATTACTTGGAAAAGCGATTAATTCACATTGAAAATAAGAATATGTATTGCCTCCCCATGGCCATAATATATTGGATAACAAAACATACCTCAAGTAAACAAGTTTTATGTAATTTAAGAACAAGAGACTATAATAGGTGGCTTTTAGAAGCAGAAGGTCTCTGCGTGATGGCAGGGGTTAACGTTCAAAGTAAGCAAGGTTGTGACATTTCCGATTTGGAATCCTTTCAAACATATTTGAAAGGAGAGTATCAAATCATGATTTATGAGGAGGTTGAAAAGAATAATCGGGAATATATAGTACGTTACCCGGGAGAACCAGCTGAAAATAAGATTTTTATCCTGTATCAAAGAGGTAACACTATTGGCCATTTCGAACCCATTGCCAATATTACAAGTTTTCTTAGCAAACGGAGGTATTGTTATTATTGTTTGGAAGGTTATGATGAAAGATATCGGATACACAAGTGTAAAACTCGTTGTACTTTTTGCGAACATACTCATGAACGTGATTATACTGCAAACAGAATGAAATGTAATGCATGCAATAGAGAGTTTGCTGAGGGTGCAATAGAGAGTTTGACAACCATGTGACACGTAATAAAGCGGCTAAATCCGTATGTGATAATGTAAAGCTCTGCATCGACTGTGGTATCATCTTTGATAAGAGAGGGCGAAAATCTGATCACATGTGTGGTGAACATTTTTTTTTCAACGTGCCGTGCGTATGCTGATACAAACCACACATGTTTTGTTCAGAGAATACGACCTGTTCATACGAAAAGGTTTTTGTACATCACCTATGATGTAGAGACGATGTTGAAGACACCGAATAAGCGCGGTGAAAGAGACCATAAAGTTGTACTGGTGTGTTGTCATCATGTTTGTTACGCCTGTATAAGGAAAGGTATCGATGAGCCTTGTAAAACGTGCGGTGACAATATTGGAAATCGTTCGTTTTCTTTTAAGACAATGACGGATTTTATTAACCACGTGTTAGTAGAGCGTCCTGTCTTTCAGAAGATCGTCGCGATCGCCCATAATGGTCTCTTCTGTCTTAGAACTGTAATAGAAGACCAGCATATTGTACCTAGTGTTCTTATCCAGGGTCAAAAGATTTTTAATATTAACATAGGTAACCGTATCCTTTTTTCGCGACTCTTTCCTTTTCATTGGCGTGAAATTATCCAAATAACCGAAAACGTTAGGCCTTAGTCAAAATTTAAACAAGGGAGATTTCCCATATTTGTTTAATACTGACGAGAATCAAAATTATGTCGGTCCCTACCCTTCGCTTGAGTACTATGACCCTGAGGGGCGAAGCACGGAAGAAAGAAAACAACTGGAAGCCTGGCACGTGCGGAAAGTGGCGAGGAGTTTAACCTGCTGAAGGATATGCTGGCTTATTGTGAAAATGACGTTAGAATTCTAACAGAAGCGGTCATTAAGTTTAGCGATATCATCGAAGAGAAAACGGAGTGTTTGCAATGTTTTATAACATCATCCACCATTGCAAGTCTTGCAATGCGCACATATCGTACCTTGCACTTACCGGAAAATACTATTCCTATCATTCCCGCGTTGGGATTTCATCATAAGACCAAGTATAGTACGAAAGCTATGCAATGGCTTATGTATATGGAAGACCAATTAGCATGCTAGAAGAGGTGGGGAAAAGTATATTGGTAGGTACAAGGTCGATGGATGGCACGAAGGACTCAACGCTGCCTTCGACTATCACGAGTGCTATTTCCATGCTTCTCGGCTTTGTTTTCCCTTTAACCGTGACGCGGTTTTGCACGATGCTCAAGACTCGAACAATACGATGGAGAAACGATATGAGCAAACCATGCAGCGCCGTAGGTACCTGAAAAGTATAGGTGTAAACCTATATGAAATATGGGAATGTTCTTGGGACAATAAGATAAAGACGGACAAGGAAGTGCAAAAGTTTGTTCAAGAACCTTGTACTAATCTACCTGATTTTCTTATTCCTAAGAACTGTTACAACGGTGGTCGCACGGAGGTTTTTCGTTCCTACGTCAATTGTGCGAGTGATGAGAGAATTTACTATGCCGATGTAACTAGTCTTTATCCATGGGTGATGGCGCGTAAACCTATGCTGGTTAAATCACCTAAGATTTACACGGGGCCGGACTTTCCAGATCTGGAAAGTATTCACGGTGTAGTTAAATGCACAATCCTCCCTGCAAAGGACCTCTATTTTCCGGTGCTCCCATACGTTGCGGGAGGCCGATTACTTTTCGGTCTTTGCCGCACATGCATGGAAGAAGAAAACACTAACGAATGTACCCATAGTGACGCTGAGTGTGCTCTCACAGGAACATTTTGCACTCCAGAGTTACGCCTTGCTCTTAAAAAAGATTACAAAATAATCGATATACATGAAATATGGGAATTTGAACTCTTAGATCCTGAAGAGGGGAATTCAGGTGGACTATTCGCGACCTATGTGAATTCCTTCCTTCAGATAAAGCAGGAATCCTCTGGTTTTCCTGCTTACTGTACCACTGAAGAAGACAAACAAAAATATATCGATCAATATTATGCCCGTGAAGGCATACGATTAAATTATGATAATATTAGGGTGAACCGAGGATTGAGGCAACGTGCGAAACTATACCTCAATTCATTGTATGGAAAGTGGGGGCAACGCACAGACATGTCACAGACTGTAATCGTTAGTGATGAGGTCACATTTCTTAGGTATTTAACTACGGCAAGGTATGAGATTCAAAGTGTGGTACCAATTGATAATGACCATCTCATTCTCACATACAGAGACATTGAAAATGAAAACGTTCCGTTAGAGTTTTCCAATGTGATACTAGCCGCATTTATTACTTCGTGGGCAAGACTTAGACTTTACGAACTACTGACGACTGTAGGACCTGACAGAGTAATCTACTGTGACACTGACAGTATCATGTACCTACAGAAAAAAGATGAGGAACCCTTGTTACCGCTCGGAAACTATTTGGGTGATCTGACAAATGAAATTCCTGAAGGTTGGGAGTTTACAACCTTTATAGGTCTAGGCTGTAAAAATTATATTATGCGGCTAACAAATGCCCAAGGGGATGTTCGGCATACATTCAAAATTAGGGGGATAACACTAAATGATAGGACCTCTTAAAAAATTAACTTTGAGAGTTTCTATAAATTAGTGTCTGGACAATTAGAGTCCACAGTAATAGAAAACCCAAATAGCATCGTTCGTAGACCGGGGTTCCGTATCTTTAGCAGTAAAGAGACAAAGACACACCGTGAGGTCAACAAAAAACGAAAACGTATTGACGATCCGGACATAACTGACGATGAACCAATAAAAAACGTGCAAGTGTACCTTACGGTTATAGACCCACGAATGAGTGAATGTGACTTGTATGAATGTCTCTTTCGTGCAATGAAACCCCCGAACAATTATCGATTGTAAAATATTTATTTTTAATTTATTTCTAATTTATTTTTATATTTTCGTTTGCTGTGCAAACAATATATAAACTAGTCATATCAAGCTTTAATTTTATATCCCAGTGATCTTTTTATTCATTTCCTTTACTGTGTAAACTCTGTCTTTGTATTCTTTCGTTTCATTGGAAACTCCTTCATAAAATTGATCGTGAAAATATTTAATGTATGAGTGTGAGTGTGTATATAAAGCAGAGTCTCTATTGTATGCATTCATTTGATTACAATATGTTAAAGTTTCAACATCCCTCTACTATTTTAATCGCTGGTCCTTCAAGGGCTGGTAAAATTTGTTTTGTAAATCGTTTACTTAATAAATGTGATCAAATGTTTAGTATAAAATTTAATAATATTGTTTGGTGTTATGGTGCAATAATACCAAAATTAGATGCAAATGCAAAAATACGTTTTGTAGATTGTAGAGGGAATACCTGACATGAATAATTTTGAAATTAAAGAAAATTCATTATTAATACTTGATGATTTAATGTCAGTAACTAATGGGGATGTTGCTAATTTATTTACAAATTACATCATAAAAAGTTAACTGTAATATTTATTATTCAAAATTTATTTCCAAAAGGAAAACATGAACGTGATATTAGTTTAAATGCACATTATATTATAGTATTTAAACATCCACGTGATAAATTAAAAATACAATATTTAGCAAAGCAAACTATGCCTCGGTATAGTAAAGAAGTCGTGAGTGTGTTCGAAGAAGTAACACGGGAGCCTCACATTTATTATTTGACTTGACACAAAAAACAAACGATGCATTGCGAATACGTACAAATATTTTCCCGAATGAAATCATGTATGTGTACGCTAACGTAAAAGACATGCATACAAAAATTTTTGTTTAGTCTGCATCAAGATGTTGAAGGTGAAACATCACTACAGCACGCTCTGTGCAACTGCAAGAATGCAAAACGAAAAAAAATTTACAAAATGCCTTAGGGGATTTAATAAGAACAATATCTCAAGTAGCTGAAAACACAATAAAAGGAAACATTCCTTTAAATTCTCGTCAGAAGCAACGTTTACGTAGACATAAAAAGATCTTACGTGCTCTATCTCAGCAGCGTACTGCATCGAATAAAAAGAATAAATTGTTATTACAAAAAGGTGGTGCGTTTTACCGTTAATCTTGGGACCACTTCTTGCAGCAGTAGGAAGTAGTATTTTTAGTCGTTAAATATGTCAGAATTACGTAAAATGATTTTAGTTCCTGAAAATGCTGTACATGAAATAAATCGAATCTTAAATCCATAGATTCGCATCAATCACGTTTAGATGAAGAAATGAATAACATCTTAAATATCGTGATCTTAGTGTACAACAAAAGTGGAAATTATATCAACAAGCGTTGCATTGTTATTTACAGTATACATCTTCTTCACATAAACCAGTGTTGGGCAAAATCAATTGAAATCAATTGCAATTGATCAATCAATTGAAAGTAATTGCTCTGAAAATCAATTGCAATTGATTTCAATTGCAATTGATTTCAATTTGTAATTGACAATTAATTTCAATTGCAATTGAATTCAATCATAAAATTTGCAATGAAATTTTCGTCAATTGTTAATTGTTAATTGCTCACCAGGCAATTGAAACTTTTAATTGTTAATTGTCAATTGCAAAGGGTGCAATTGAAACATTCAATTGTTAATTGCAATTGACAATTGAAACTTGTAATTGTTAATTGTAATTGTTAATTGCAATTGAAATCAGCAATTAAAACTGAAGATAAGACGATGTGTGTATATTGTATTGTCCACTTGTTACTGTTTTACATATTTCAAATAAGTTACTTATAAGAAATGCTGGATACTTACCATCCCTTCCCCCCCCCCTGGGAAGAAAGCCGTGAAACTAAGTATTTTTTAAATATATTATGTTTATGGTTCTATCCCCCTCCAAAGAACTCTATATGCCCGTCATGCATACAATAGGAATGAGCACGAGCGAGTTCGAGTGAGTTTTCTTTAAAACTCGACTCGACTCGAAGCAGACATCTTTGAGTTCGACTCGAGATCTCGGCTCGAAAAATTTCCCCCAACTCGACTCGATTCGGATCGAGTTTCCAGTCGAGTCGAGCCAATTCGAGCTAAATCCTTTGTGTAGTTCCAAGTACTACTATCTTCAAGTATCCTACATAGACAATATAATTATCAATGATACTACTACTACTACTATAACTAATTATTATTATAACACCGTGTACCTGTATAAACACGGAATATAGGCGGTTTGTATCGGAATACTAAAAATTAGTTAACTGTCGATCTTGGTAGTCAAGAAATCTTCAGGAGGCAAGGACATCGGTCACGAGGTTCTTGGTTTGAGTTCAGGAGGAGCAAGTATTCGGGCTCGAGCCAAAAATTGTTAGAAGTTATGGGTCTCCAGCCAAACATGTTTAAAACTGCTGACCCGGGTTTAGGGTTGTCAACGACTCAAGCGGCTCGCTCACAGCTCATTCACTTATCGAGACGAACTGAGAAGTGAGCCGAGCCAACAGCTCATCCAACCGAGCCAGCTCGAGCCGAAGGCTCACACGAGCCGAACCGAACCGAGCTGATTGCTTACCCCAACCGAACCGGTTCGAGCCATTGGCTCAGTTAAGCTAACTCGAACCCAGCCTATGGACTCGTTTCAACGGAGCTGGTTCGAGCCATTGGCTCCAATCGAGCCGAGTCGATAACTCGTCTTTACCAAACCGGTTCAAGCCATTGGCTCAATTGAGCCCAGTCGATGGGTAATCCCAACCAAGCCAGCTCAAGCTGTACGCTCAGTTGAATTGAGCCGGGCCGGTTGACAAAACTATTCCGGTTGGGCTTCTACTTTGGCTAAAAAATTGAACCGTGCAGTTCTCAGCCTTGATGGTAAGAACTACAAAAAATGATATGAAATCTTTAGTTTTACGTCCCACGCTTATGCCGGTTAGGCTAAAGGAGATGATGATGATGGGAAATGAATGAAATGAAGAAAGTGGGAGGAAACGGGAGAACCCCGAGAAAATCCACGAGCACGATGTTTGTCCACCACAAAGTCCAAACTGCGTGAGTTGGGATCGAACCAAGGACCTCAAGCATCGGAGGTAAACGCTCTACCACTGACCCACCGCGCCCCCTGCTAAGAACTACAGTATATACTTATATTGGTGCTCACGGCGTCATTAACTTGTTCCACCACCAACGAATTTCGAGGTACTTTGTTTTGCATCTTTTGTGCTGTTTTGTGTCGCTTTGTGCGCCTATTCCCACATTTTGTGCATCACCGGAAGTGGGTCAAAATGGGCCTACAAATATGGCGGAACAAATTATTACTCTTCCGCCACCAATGAATTTCGAGGTCGGTTCCTTCACATCGGTTTGTGCCGTTTTGTGCGTCTACTTCCGTTTTGTGCGTCATGGGAAGTGGGTTAAAATGAGTCCCCAAGGTGGGATGAAAATGACCAAGAGTTCCGCCACTATTAAATCTCGAGGTCGTTAATTTCACATCGCGTACTCTTTTGTGCGTAGGGGCCGAGGTGACTCAGTGGTAGAGCGTTCACCTCTGGTGCTAGGGGTCTCGGGTTCAAACCCTGCTCCCGCCAAGTGAACTTTGTGGTGGACAAACACCGTGTGCGTGGGTTTTCTCGGGGTTCTCCCGTTTCCTCCCACTTTCTTCATTCCACCATTTCATTCATTACTCATTATCACCGTCTCATTTAGCCTAACCGGCATAACCGTGGAACGTAAAACTCAAAATTTCATTTCATTTCATTTCCTTTTGTGCGTCTATTTCGACGTTTTGTGCGTCACTGGAAGACGGTCAAAATGGGCCTCAAAGGTGGGACGAAATTGACCCACTGCTCCGCCACTACCGAATTTTCAGGTTCTTTCTTTCGCATCGACTAGTGAATGTTTCGTGCCGTTTCGTGCGTCACCGGAAGTGGGTCAAAATGGGCTTCCAAGATGGGACAAAAATGACCAAGAGTTCCGCTACTATCGAATTTCGAGGTCATTAATTTCTCACCGCGTACCCTTTTATGCGCCTATTTCGACGTTTTGTGCGTCACTGGAAGACGGTCAAAATGGGCCTCGAAGGTGGGACGAAAATGACCCACTTCTCCGCCACTACCGAATTTCGAGGTCCTTCCTTTTGCATCGACTACTGAATTTTCGTGCCGTTTCGTGCCCCCATTTCCACGTTTTGTGCGTCACCAGAAGTGGGTCAAAATGGGCTTCCAAGATGGGACGAAAATGACCCACTGTTCCGCCACTATCGAATTTCGAGGTCGTTAATTTCACATCGCGTACCCTTTTGTGCAAGTATTCCAACGTTCCGTGCGTCACTGGAAGACGGTCAAAATGGGCCTCGAATGTGGGACGAAAATGACCCACTGCTCCGCCACTACCAAATTTCGTGGTCCTTCCTTTCGCATTGAGTAGTGAATGTTTCGTGCCGTTTCGTGCCCTTATTTCCACGTTTTGTGCGTCACCAGAAGTGTGTCAAAATGGGCCTCCAAAGTGTGACCAAAATGACCCACTGTTCCGACACTATCGAATTTCTAGATCGTTACTTTCGCATCGTTTAGTGCTCTTTTTTTAAGTTTTCTGCGCCTATTTCTCGTCTTGTGCATCACCCGAGGTGAGTTAAACGGGGCTTTAAAGTGGGAGTTAAATGGCTCACTGTTCCGCCACTATCGAATTTCGGGGTTGGTTCTTTCGCATCGTTTAGTGTGTATTTTGTACCGTTCTGTTCGCCTACTTCCACGTTTTGAACATCACCAGAAATGCGTCAAAATGGTCCATCAATGTGTGAGGAAATAGAGCCATTGTTCCGTCACTGTCGAATTTGGAGGTCGATTCTTTCGCATCGTATAGTGCCTGCTTTGTACTGTTTTGTGCTCCTATTTCCACTTTAGTGCGACAACGAAAATAGGTCAAAATGGCCTACAAGTGTAGCGGAATAACTTAATGCTGTTCCGTCACCATCGAATGTCGAGGTCGTTTTCTTCACATTTTTTATGCATGATTTGTGTCGCTTTGTGCATCAGTGGGAGAGGGTCAAAATGGACCTTGAAAGTGGAATGGATATGTCTTTTCTGCCATATTTGTAGGTCGTCTTTGACCCACTTTCGTTGGCCTACAAAACGTGAAAATATGCGCAGAAACGGTAAAAACATGCACTAAACAATGCGAAAAAGCGACCTTGAAATTCGATACTGGTGGGAGAGTGGATCATTTTTCTTCCCACATTGAATGCCCATTTTGACCCACTACCATTGATTCACAAAACGTGGAAATAGGCTTACAAAACGGCAGAAAACGCACAAGATGATGTGAAGGAAAAGACCTCGAAATCGTTCCTGACGGAACAGCATTAACTTGTTCCGCCATATTTGTAGGATAACATTGACCCATTTCCGGTGACGCAGAAAACGAGGAAATAGGCGCACAAAACGACACAAAAAATTTCCATGTAATTAAGCTAAATTTCCATTTAAGTTTGTAAGCTTAATTATATGGAAAATTTTATACATTTTTCCTTTACGTTGGTCTACTTTACGTTGATTTGGGACTTTTAAATTTTATTCAGTTTTCCACTGAAAAGTATCTATAATTCAACAAGGAAATAATTATTAATTATAATTATTATCTTTATAATTGAATTCATTGTAATTTGTTCCATAACAAACACTTTACCATTTCGTACTAGCTGTTATGCCCGTTCTTCGCATGGATCAGATAAAATATCAATGTAAACGAACTGAACAACGGGAGAACAATTAAGAAACATTTCTAAAATTGGATATATTTTGTGTGAATATATATCCAACAACGTACATGTGTTTTCATTGGGTAGGCCGATGGGGGCTGAATTTGAACGTATACACTATCGGGGGTGTCACTATACGTCTGAGCAACCCCAATAAATATGGATTCGACACAAATTCTACTACTTTTACATGTCCCGGTGAACCAACCCTCAGACCCCCTTGGTTCGTATTGTGCAAAAATCTCCTCTGGCCCCCACTAACCCCCAACAAATACCGCGAAAACTATAAATGTGACACTAACATCTGCCATTTTCTACTACTTTTTACATATGCCGGTAAAAGTCCCTATAATCCTCTGGTTCCAGTTTTGAAAAAAACAATGCCTGTGGCCCACAGCCAATAGGGGCTGTATTGGAAGTCAACGCCTGTGGAAGTATCACCATTCATCTCAGCGACAGCGAAAACTATGGATTTGACACTAATATCGGTCACTTTCCATTATTTTTACATGTCTCGCAATTCCCCACCCCCGGTGACTCCCGGCCCGCATACAATGGTGGCTAAATTTGAAAATCATCGCTAATGAAAGTATCACCATTGATCTCAGCCACCGCGAAAACTACGGATTTGACATCAGTCATTGTGGATTATTTTTACATGTCTCGTGATCCCCTTTATAATGCCCCCCTTTCTTAGCTGATGGGGGCTAAATATGAAAGTAAACGCGGTCTTGAGTTTCACCATTGAGCTCAGCTATCTCGAAAACTATGGATTTGACATTAATATCGGTCATTTTCGATTATTTTTACTTGTCTCGGAATTCCCCCCTCTGGTGACCCAAGGCCCACATACAACGGTGGATGAATTTGAAAGTCATCGCTAATAGTAGTGTCGCCATTGATATCAGCAACCACGAAAACTTTGGATTTGACACTAATATCGGTCATTTTGGATTACTTTTACGTTTCGGTATTCCCCCTCCCCCCGTTGACCTACGGCCCGCAGCCGAATACGGTGAATTTGGAAGTTAATGCGATCGGAGTTTCACCATTGATCTCAGCGACCGCGAAAACTATGAAATCGACACT
This sequence comes from Thermobia domestica, assembly GCF_964235325.1. Taxonomy (NCBI): domain Eukaryota; kingdom Metazoa; phylum Arthropoda; class Insecta; order Zygentoma; family Lepismatidae; genus Thermobia; species Thermobia domestica. The sequence goes on along the minus strand of NC_137458.1, from coordinate 193,314,223 downwards.
GATATCGTTCTACTTTTACATGTCCGGGTAAACGCCCCCCTGAGACCCCCTGGTTCGAATTTTGTTGAAAACGCTTTGCCTTGGTGTGGGACCTGGACCAAGGTATCTTTGATCAAAATTTGGTAATTCTCGGTCAACTTTTCTGGTCCCTAGCCCGGTCCCGGTAAACGTCCAATGGAGACCCCCTAGTAAGGAATTAAAAAAAACTCTTCGTCTTGGTCTAGGGTCTAGACCAAGCTACCCGTGACCAAATTTTGAAAAGTTTCGGTCCACTCGTCTCGTCCACAGGCTGCACAAAGATAGACAGACAGACACACGAACAAACTCTATTTTATTTATATTAGAAAGGTCAGATCCGCCGTTATTGTATTAGTGCGGTGCTTGAGCGACTGATCGTACAAATTCAAACTCCGATGAGTGATAATTTTATAGGCTTGTTTTATTACAAGTTTAAACTCTTTAGTCAGTAGAGAAGAGGGCGTGAATCATGGGCCAGAGTTGATGACAATGGGTTTTGGTGGGTCTGTGGGTCACAGTGGGTAAGAGTGGTTTATGGTGGGTAGTGGGTCAGAGTGGGTCACGGTGGGTCGTGGGTCACGACGGGTGGTGAGTCAATTGGTCGTGGCTAAAGTTTTCATTGCCCACGCCCTCTCTGAATTACAGTGTTGAAAATTAATCAGTGAAAATTAATTGCAATTGATCAATCAATTGAAAGTAATTGCTGTGGAAATCAATTGCAATTGAATCAATTGCCAATTAATTTCAATTGCAATTGAATTACAGAATTCAATTGCAATTACTTTCCACTGCAATTACTTTCAATCAATTGATCAATTGCAATTGATTCTCCTTTTTCAATGGCCAACTGCAATTAACAATTAACCATTACTTATTTCAATTGTTAATTGCAATTAACAATTAAATTTACAGATTAATTGTTAATTGTTAATTCAATTGAAATTTGCCCAACACTGACATAAACCTATTACTTTACCTATCATTCAAGAAGAAGAAGAAGAAAAATCATCAAGTTCCAAACAAAATAGCAATACTTCTATTTTACCATTTGTATCAGACATTTAACAATCAGTACTGAAAACACTTCATAGGAAAACAGATCTATTATTAAAACAGTTGACAAGTTCTGATAAAATTCAGTGGGATAAGTCTGGCACTGTACGTATTCAAGGAAAAATAATACCAGGTTCAAATATTATAGATTTAATAAATGATGATGTTCGTACAAGAAAATATTCAAGAAATCCTCTAGGTATTCATGAATTTAAAAATTTATTAGATCTTAATGTTCCTAAAGAATTTATTGATACAACTATTAGCACACCAGCATCAAAAGTGAATAGTAGTAGTAGTAGACAACGTATTCGTAAAGTAAGAAAATCTAGTCCTGCAGTAGTTGCTAATTTATTTAAACATTGGAAAGAATAAAGTATGTAAAATGACAAACTTATCAGAAATATATTATAACTATTCAAATCCTGATTCTTTATCAAGTATACAAACATTACAACGCAAAACAAAGTTATCTAAAAAGAAAATTAAAAAATGGTTAGCTTCTCAAGATCCTTATACATTACACGCACCAGTTCGTAAAGTTTTTGAACGTAAAAAGTATTATGTTAGTGCACCAAATGAAACATTACAAATGGATTTAGCAGATATGCAAAATATAGCAAAGTATAATAATAAAAATAAATATATATTATGTTGTATTGATATTTTTTCACGTTATGCATATTGTATTCCGTTAAAAACAAAGAAAGGTTTTGAAATGGTAAAAGCAATAACAAAAATTTTTAAAAATTTCAAGTTACCTCTGTTTAACGTACAAACAGATTTAGGCGCTGAATTTTATAATCGTCATGTAAAACAATTGTTTAAAAAATAAGAAATTTATCACTATAGTGTTCATTCCGAAATTAAATGCGCGTTAGCAGAACGTTTTATACGTACATTAAAAGAAAGATTGTATTGTTATTTTACTGCAAAGAATACTTATCGTTATATTAATGTATTAGATCAAATTGTAAAAAATTATAATCATTCATACCATTCAAGTATTAAAATGGCACCTGCACAAGTAAATGATTCCAATGTGAATCAAGTGTGGTAAACATTATAAGGAAATAAAAAGAATATAACTTGTAAATTTAGTTCGGGTGATTATGTTCGTGTTAGTAAGTATAAACATAAATTAGAAAAAGGATATTTACCTAAATGGTCACAAGAAATATTTATTGTTGACAAATGTATTAAGTCAGATCCTGTCACTTACAAATTAAAAGATTGGAACGGTGAAGAAATTAAAGGAATATTTTATGACAAGAATTACAAAAAGTAATTATAAATTCAAAGAAAACATATCTCATTGAAAAAGTATTGAAATGTAAAAAAGGGTGAATGTATGTAAAATGATTAGGATATCCATCAAGTATGAATTCGTGGATTAGATGAGATTCTATTTAGTCTGCAAAATGAATTCGATTTTTACACACGACTTTTACGTTACTCTTCCTTCAAATGCAAGTAGCAATCTTTTTGATAATAATACCACATCATCACTTCGAGCTAAATTGGCACAACCTATTGATTTAAGTGATGGGGAATGGGCTGTTGCATTAACACAAATTAATATTCCGTGGAGTTTTTACAATGTTGGTGAAAATGAAGAAATTATAATTACTAGTGTTATCGATGATAAAGTTGAACGCTACCATGTTCCAATAACACCTGGATATTATTCATCAATTGAATCGATTCTACAATTATTTCCTGAAAATGTTCGTATGTTACACTATTTACAAAATAAAAATCAAATTGTTATTAAACATTCTTTAAAATTAGAAGATCAATGTATGATTGGTGTTACACCAGGATTACAACAGATTTTTTGGATTTATTAATGAAAATACGTTTGATGTTAAAAATGTTATATACACAAAAGTTAAAAATATTGATTTAATATTAGCACGTGGAAAATTTCCATGTGATTCAGAATATAATATTCCCAATACAATTAATGTTTGCATTGATATTGTAAAACATCAACAAAATATAGGTCCATTAGTTCGAAAACTTAGTGTATATAATGTACAACACGGTCATGTAAAATCTTTTGTGTTTCACACACCACATTATGTTAAAGTTGAAAAGAAATATTTTGATACAATAGAAGTAAACTTAAAAGATGAACACGGGTTAAAATTACCATTTCGTTTTGGAACTTCAAACCTAACACTTCACTTTAAACGAAAATGATTTCTGAAAGTATTGATGATAGTTTTTACATTACGTTAGTTTCAAATGCTAGTGCAGATGTATATCCTACAAATAGTCCAACACATTTTATTAATCAATTAAAAAATAATATTCGTTTATCAGAATCCGACTGGTATGTAGGATTAAATGAAGTACATATTCCATTAACATGTTATAATGTTATCGAAGGTGAAAATGTTATATGGTACAAATTTAAAAATGAAATTCCTATGAAAAGTAAAATTCTTGTTGGATATTATCCATCCATTCGTCATTTACTAGAAGAATTAAACGCAATATCAAGTTTTATAAGATTTAGTTTTTCAAATGTTGTACATGTTGAATGTGATGAACGTGTACAATCAGTTACATTGTCGCCTACATTAGCTTTACAATTAGGTTTTTCTGAAAAATCAGATCTTGTTAAAGAATCTCGCGGATTCAAACAACCATACGTAGATATCGGATATGCACATCAAATTTCTATTTATACAGATATTATACAAGATCAATTTTTAGGTGATACAAAAGCACCATTATTACGTATAGCAACAATCTCTGACATTAAATACGGAAAAGTTCAAACAATTACATTTGAAGATATTCACTATATCCCACTTGCAAAATTTTGTTTTAACACAATTGAAATACTATTAAAAGATCATGCAGGGCGAAATTTGCCATTTCGTTCTGGGACACTGACCGTAACACTACATTTTAAACGCTCTCCTCCATCTTCTAAATAATAATAATAATAGTAAAAAATGAGAGCGACATGTTACTTACCATCGTGGACGTGGAATACCATATTTTTCAGGACCTGTATATCAAAGGGGACATGGTATAAGTAGTTTCTTTAAAGGATTATTTCGTTTTGCTTTACCATTTCTTAAACAAGGTGCAAAAACTGTAGGACGTCAAGCATTACAAACCGGTATGCAAGTTGCGGGTGATGTATTAGAAAATCGCCCATTTAAAGAATCGGCTCGTGAGCGTGTAAAAGAAGACAAAATAGTTTAAAGACAAAAGCAATGAATAAAGTTAGGCAGTTGCTAACTGGTAACGGCAAGAGACGGTCACGCAAGAGGAAAGCTCCTGCAATTGTAAAGTTCGGACCACCAACAAAACGTAAACATATACACGACATCTTTTCATAATGGCGCTCCTAAATTCAAGTAGTTTTGAATGTTGTGCCAATGAATTTGATTTCTTTTCTATACCAATGACACAAACAGCTATTGAGGCAACTACAAATGCTGAATATCGTCCTTTTTCCACATTAACCTCAGAAGGGCCTATTGAATTTATTATTCCGGGAGAAACGGGGGAATTTATTCATCCTGCATATCTATATCTTTATGTACGTTGTAAAATTACTAAAGCTGATGGTACAACTTCAGCTAATGATGATGCTGTTGCACCCGAAAACAATTTCTTACATTCTTTATTTAGTCAAATTGATATTTCGTTAAATGATAAATTAATTAGTTCATCAGGATCTTATCCTTATCGTGCGTATATTGAAACATTATTAAATTATTCTTATGATGCTTCTCAAACACATTTAGCATGTGCTATGTGGCATAAAGATACTGCAAAAATTTTTAATAAATTAGATAATACAAATGCTGGTTTTCAAAAACGTGCTAATAAGGTGAAAAATAGTAAATCTTTTGAAATGTATGGACGTCTTCATACTGATATTGTAAGTTTAGATCGTATGCTCCCTAACAAAGTAAGTTTGCGTGTAAAACTACATCGTAGTAAAGATAATTTTTGCTTAATGTCTCCTGAAAATACAGGTTATAAAGTTGCACTTGAGGAAGTTATTCTTCATGTACGACGTATTGATGTAGCTGCAGATTTAGCTATGCAATTAAATACACGAATGGGTTCGGAAACAGCCAAGTTACCTCTGACGAGAGTGGAAACAAGATCTTTTACTATACCTGCACAAGTAAAGTCTTACAACTTTGATAATCTTTTCCTGGGTAATGTTCCTAAAGGCCTGGTTATTGGTTTCATCTCCAACACAGCCTTCAATGGGAAATCACATCTTAATCCCTTTGAATTTCGAAACTTTAACGTTAACAAACTGCAATTACATAATCATTTCCTCCCAACCCCCTCACTCCTGATTTTAATAATAATTTATACCTTCTAAGTTACTATACTTTGATTTCAGGTACTGGTATATATTATCAAAATTATTCACATACTGTTACTCTTGATGAGTATCCAAACGGATATGCTCTGTATGCTTTTATTCTATCTCCAACAGGAACTTTAGATGATAACACGTGGGATGTAGTACGCGATTCCCCTGTATATTTAAAAGTATCATTTTCAGAAACTTTAACTGAACCTGTTACATGCATTGTGTACGCGCAATTCAATTCTTTAGCACAAGTAGACAAAGATAGAAATATTTATACTAACACCTTCTAATTTATTCAGTTGAGTACGATGAGGGTTGTTGTACCCTTCTCGGCGTATCATGATAACGAAGATGACTTTATTGTAAAAGAGCTAGCCATTGTAAATCCTGACGTTCCCTTTTCCCAAAATTGGATTTTTAAACCACCATTTCCTTTAAATAAGTTAGCTGAGCCAATCGTAAGTACAAACAAATATCTAGGTGAGAATGTGTATGGCATTACCTGGCACGAAGGGGATGTAGAATATTCACATCTTAAGGAAAGACTTCAAACATATTGTTCAAATACTACAACCATATACACATACGGAATAAATAGAAAGTGTTTTCTTCAAGAAATTCTTCAAAGAGAAGTTACAAATTTAGAAGAAATAAACTGTCCAAAGTATACTGCATTAAGTTCATCGGTGTGCACATAATAAGCATCGTTTCGGACAATATAGGTGTAGTGTTCATGAAGCATTACTGTATAGTGAATATGTGAAAGTGTATGACTATGTGTTACATGTGAATAACAGTGATAATTACATACCTACTACAATTAAAAATAATAATCTTCATCATGTATAGTCACGAATTATTAAAAGTGTTACTAAGTGATAAAGTAACTGGTGCAAGTGTTACTGGAATTTACCCTATTGACAAACTTCCTGTAACGGTAAAATTTCCTGCGGCACTTGTGATTAATCTTGATACATCTGATTCTGCTGGTTCCCACTGGGTTGCAGTGTACATCAGTAAGAAAAAACATGGATTCTACTTTGACAGTCTTGCTATGGGCATTCCCGAAGAAATAAAAAACTTTTTGTCGAAAAATACTAAAATGTACTTTACAAATAATCAACAATATCAACATGATAATTCTGTGTTATGTGGGTATTTTGTTTTATATTTTCTGCATCATATTATTCACACTCAATCATTTGAAAAGTGTTTTAAATTGTTTAACAAGAAAAATTTGAAAAAGAATGATGATATCGTTTATAAACATGTAAACAAAATTTTAAAAAGAAAACACAAATATTTTTATTTTTATTATATATTTACAATTCTTTTAATTTGCAATAATTTTTTAAAACTTACATCCCTGCATTTTATTTACAATTCCTCATTACAATCTTGATAATGCATTAGTTAATGCTGTTGATCTTTCATATTTCCACCAATAATTCAACTGTTGTGCATTACGATATGCACATCCTGATTTCTTTACAATAGTTGTGTGAAAAGAACAATATTCATTAAATGTATTTCCACATAATTCATTTAATGAAGGACAATGTTTTGTTTCTAAATCAATGGCATTATCTAATGCAAATATTCTTTTAATCCAAAGAGATTTCTCTAAACCTTTACAATAAAAGGTTGAATTCTTTGCGCATATTTGATATACAAGGTTTCGTATGCATGATACAGTATATCCAGTTTTGCTATTCTATTTCAATCCATGTAAATTTAATGTTAACCAGTCAATTTGTTATTGACATCCTAGTGATAATAAATTATATTCTACTGGTGATTTTACCAAGCAATGTAAATTTACGGTATCATCGCATGCCGTTAAACAAAACTCACGAATAATAAATTTGTTATCAGACATTTTAAATTCTTGAATATCGATAATATATTGATTTACACATGGTGAAATTTCATTTGTATGAAAAATAAAAAACGGAATTATCTGTCCAACAAATTCTGTATTTTGTAAAAGATCACAAGTTTTATGCATAAAGCATAGAAGTGAGATTTCACTGTTCTTGTTCAAACACTTCAAAGAGTTCACTAAGAGTTTTATCAAGAGATAAATACTTCACTGCAAATGTTCCAGTATGATGAAAATGTCTACATTCATGAGGAAGATTTAACTTGCATTCCACGCATTCCATTGGATTATTGTTGTGTAAGTTTACTTTTATAGTTTTTACTACACAGTTCACATTAATGTTTTTACCAGTACATAGCACACATTAAACACTATCACTATTCGAATACATTTTTTCAATCTGAAATATTCGCTTTCCGTTTGTCTTTTCTTCTGAAAATCTCTAGTAATTCCGGTAAATAGTCTGTATCACTTAATAATTCCACATAGGCATCATAAAATTTTTCTCTTGTTAATAGTCCGATAATATGCGTGTTTGCGTACAAATAAAACACATCATCTTCAACACTTGGACTTGCCATAATACTCCAAGCGCGGGTTTCCAATAATTCTGGACGCACAGTCATACAATCATGAGCAAAATCATGATTAGATCCTGACATACATCCCTCACATATTAGTGTTTCTTTAAAATACCATTTTCCAATAGCCTTCTTTATACATTCGCGATCCACTTTTTCACTATTACAACAAAAATCTAAAGTCCAAAATCGTGACGTTCTTGATAATACAACTGGAGATGATGGTGGTGTTGGTGAAACTGTTAGTACCGGTGATTCTATCGCATCAAAATCATATTCCTCGTCTGACGATGATTCGTATATTTCTGTTTCATTATCGGATATTGCTTCAATATTGCTATCGCAGTGATCCTTCTTCTCATACGACTGCATATTTTTCTACATATTTATTTCCCAGCGTTACTCTGTATTTAAAGTATTTTCATACCCCAAGGTAATCATGTGTAAAGCATTCCCAACATCAAATTTATTTTCTATTCTCAAATACCATACGGACATGTTTCAACATGTTCACCTACCGTGTCCCCAATCTTTCTTTTATGTTTTCGCCGACAATGTCTTTTGTTCACCTACCGCGGCACCAAAGTTATTTCTATTAGTGTGGCGGTATTCTGTGATGTTTACCAAACGTGTCAACGGTCTTCCTTTGTATTTGAATTCAAGTCTTAGCACCGCCGTGCAAGCACACATCATCATCTTCACTCCTACCCAACCGGTTTTCCAAAAGCACACAAACATTCAGTTTGTCTCTTGAGTTCAGCAGCAAAAGACGTACGAAAACCACGCTCTGTATACGTATATTTACCAATACGCTTCTAATCAATACAAGAAATTAAAATTAAAATAAGGTCCCGCATGAATAAATATTTCCCTCCCATCATACAAGGTTCACCTCTGGTGCTAAGGGTCCCGGGTTCAATCCCAGCATCCACCAAATAAACTTTCATAATATATATTTTTAAGAGCTTTTATAAAATGGTTTGCTCCCACTTTCTATATACTCTTTCAAGAGCTTTTATAAATAATTAACAACAACAACAAGCTTATTTTAGTGTACTCACATATTGTTCGAACATCTTATATATGTGAGAGAATAAAATAATTTACAAGAAACTTCTAATGAACTGTATCATTTCATTTTCAAAGATTTCATTTTTCCAAATTACATATCTCAATGTGAGTTTCTATTAGTCAAAACCATCTGTATAATACGAGATTCGAACGGGGTCTTCATCTCAATGTGAGTTTCTATTAGTCAAAAACCATCTGTATAATACGAGATTCGAACGGGGGTTTTCATCTCAATGTAAGTTTCTATTAGTCAAAATCCATCTGTATAATACGAGATTCGAACGCGGGTCTTCATCTCAATGTCAATAATGTAAATATATTCAATATTATTATTAATTTAATCAGTGATACGGAAGTAAGTGATACAGAATAACGTTTCATCATATGTACCAATATTCTAATTAACTAACATTTGATCAGATTTAATTCAAATCGAACCAATTAAAATCCAAATCTAAATTTCCATTATTATTATTTTCTTTTTAAAAATATCCAATATACATCGTGTACATACACGTATACACACTCAAAAAGAGAACACGAACTTTCCAAAACGGTACATACACGTAATCACACTCAGAAAAGGACACGGACTTTCCAAACGGTGCATACACGTAATCATAATCAAAAAAGGAGGACACGGAGTTTCCCAATTAAATTAAGAACACAACGTTACCTGTGTACCTTTTTGTATGGGTCTACTTTATGCATGCAGCATTTGTGGCAGGCACTGCACATCCTACCACAAATGCTATCCGAATGGTATGCAGCTGCTTGTAATTATAAAGAAAGATGAAGGGAACTAGTAAGCACTACAGCTACCATCAAAATTGCACTTGTGTGCCAAAAGAAGTTGGTTTCGTGGTGGATAAACAGTGTGTGTGGGTTTTATTGGGGTTCTCTTGTTTTCACACACTTTTGTCATTCCACTATTATTTTATTATCCACTTCATTATTACCGTATCTCTTAGCTTCGGTTCATGCTCGCAGGATGTTAAACTAAATAATAATAATAATAATAATAATCGATTACGAGTGGAGTTCATTTATGAATCATAGATTATTCTGAGTTGGTTGAATGTAAGAATGGTTAGTTTTCGATTCTATTTTTTTCGTGTAAGCCTATAGGTAATGGGGCAATTACACTTGGTCGATTTAGTCGCACGACTAAATCGACTAGCTGCATTTGCGACTAAATCGAAGCGACTAGGCCGAATCAGATCGATGGATGTGTTGAATTGTTTCAACCGAAATTGAATGTTGCTTGTTGACTCGCTCTCCTCTGGTCGATTCGAAATCGACTGGCAATTTTAAAGATGTCCAAGCAAAAAGTAATTGGTACAATTTGCGGTGTTATAGCAGAAGAAAAAGGGACGGAATTAAATAGCAGTGACAAGAAAAAAGAAAAGAAAATGGTGTTGGATAAGGAAATTTATATTAAGAAAACAGTATTTAGAAGGATAGTATACGGATACTTTGATGATAGAATTTTCAGTAGAGAATCTTTGTTTATGTTTAAGCACTTGTCATGGTTCCACAGTAATAACTCTAAACTTGTAAACATAAAATATACTTTCCTATATTATAGAGAAAGACTGATGAAATTAATATATTACAGAGTCATCTTTCATATTGAGTCACTCATCATAACCGCAGTATACCACATGTTAACATAAAATACTGCTTACCTTCATTTTGCAAAAATGTTCCATCAGTGGAAATGAATATCATATTAATCTATTTTCATATATAGACAACTCTTTTTTTACCATAAAATTGCCATTTTTATGACGGTCTACTATAAACTTGCACTATTCAATGTATTAAAAATCACTAAATAATGAAAAAAAATGATATTTTAATTAACATTATCTCGTAAAATTGACAAGATCTTTAGTGGGATAGTCATTAGTAAGTGGAAACCGTGCAGTCCCAGTTTAGGTAGACCTACACATTCTTAAAATCATAATGTAACCATTATCTATATAGTCTATGTATCCATTATAATGAGGAAGGCTATGTTACATAGCTGAAACTATAACACAAACGTATAGTTTTAATATATATATACTGCTTTGGTCAGTTGGAGTTTTATTAGTAATGTATCCATGTCTTTCAACGGCAGTTTTACTCTTGCAGAAGGGCGGACTTGCATTACTGGATGCAGATTTACTTTAAAAGGCTTACCTGTTATCGGTACAAGTACAGCGTAGTGCCATAAAAGCTAACAGTAAATAGCTACAAAAAGCACTAACCAACTTGTATTAAGTAGCTACTAAAAGCGAGACTTTAGATTTCTGGGCTTTCGGCATCAAAGGGCATGTTAGCCCGTCACGTTTTTGAGGGATGACGTCCCTCGGCAAGCACACTGAAAGGGTAGAAATAAAGAATTGAAGAAGGAAGGAAGAGACCTAGGATCTATGTTAGGTACCACCCCGGCGTTTGCCTAGTGTGAATAAGGAAACCTCATTCAGGATGGTTCGCATGAAAAACTTTTTATAGTTTTTCGATCGAGTGCCCCCACCGGGAATCGAACCCGGGACCGCTCACACTGAAGGTAAAGCAAGAATGGTATTTAAAGCGCACAGACTGGGAGCAGCAAAACCTTTGCTTAGCGCAAAATATAGATTATTTTTAACAGGTCAAATCATAACACTTACCACGTTACTAACGGGTACAGATTTTGTTTTGGTCCATTCTATTTTGGAAGATTTACAAGCAAGATTCAATACTTTGCATGAAATAAAAACATGAATAAGAATAATTTACTGTCGTTAAACAACATGATGTTGTAATAGACAACGTCAAAATTTAAGTTCGCATAATGCAATATTTACAATTTTAATTAATTAATAAAATATTTTATATTTTATCTACTACTATTTTTCTATTCTAATCCTGAAATTTCTTCCTGAAATTCTGAAATACTATATAGGGCTATACACTTTTCTAAGAGCCACTTTTTACAAAAACATTTAAAATTTTAAATCTCCATTTCTCTCACTCTAAGTCTCAATAGATTGTACAATTTCATCCCTATATATTTATAACTATTTTGAGTTTTGCACAGCCGCCCATGGGGAATATTTATTTCATTTTTGCACCTTGTATTGTGTGAGTGAATACTACTTCGAGTAACATAATTTGTACAGTTTTCTTTGATATACATAAGGCACGATAATATGTACAAGGACGGGATAGTCATTATTTCAAAATCTTTGAAAAAATGTCTACAAGATTCTCTCTCTGGAATCCCTGTTATCGTTCTTATCGCTCTTTTTTGCCACTTAAATACTGTTTGTGCCCCGGAAGAATTACCCCATAATAGTATGCCATACGACAGATGAGAGTGAAAGAAAGCATAATATGCAGTGATTAATAGACTTCTACTTACAGATATTTTTAATTTACGTAACAAGTATACTGCCCTTGATAATTTTTTACAAAGTTGCATAGTATGCACATTCCAATTTAATTTCGTATCTAAGTATATTCCTAATAGATTAGCTGAGGAGCATTCTTTTGTATCAGTTGTGGAGCTGCTGAGATGAACGTATAACTTCTCTGTTTTATTATGATTCAAATGTAATTTATTGTGAAACAGCCAAACACTAGATTTATCTATTGCTTTATTATTTTCCGTGTGTATTGCGTTCATATTATTATCTTTCGTTATAAATGTAGTGTCATCCGCATACATTACAGTGGTGTGGTTTCTGATAAATAGTCAGGTAAATCGTTAATATATACCAGAAATAGAAAATGTCCAATGACACTTCCCTGTGGCACTCCTGTTAATATTTCAAGTACGTTTGACTGTTTATTTTGTATACACACAACTTGTTTTCTACTATCTAGATAAGACCTGATCAATAACAGCTCAGTTCCTCTGATCCCATAATACTGTAATTTCTGAATCAATATTTCATGTGAAACAGTATCGAAAGCCTTACTTAAATCTAATAATGTTGCGCAAGCGATTGAACTGTTTTCAAAGGCATCAATTATCTCAGATACAACTTTTTCAACAGCTTTAATTGTGCACATACCTTTCCGAAACCCATATTGTGCACAGTTAATGAGATTGTTATTTTCAAAGTACAGAGTTAGTTGTTCTTTCATGCAATGTTCAATAATTTTTGAAACAATTGGTACGAGAGATATTGGTCTATAGTTGCTGAGACAGTTTTTGTCCCCTTTTTTAAATATGGGAATAGTAACCGCAATCTTAAGACAATCTGGGAACACTCCTTCTACTAGTATCCAATTAATTAAGTGTGTAAGAGGTTCCACTATTAGGTCTATAATGTTTTTAATTGTACTATTAGTAAACCCATAATAATCCTCGCTACCAGATGTCTTAAACTTACGAACCACTGACAAAATTGCTTCAGGTGTTACGTTTGTCCATTTAAATGTCAAGTTACTAGTTTGATATCTACATGAACCTAGAATACTTTTAAAGTCTATAACACCGTTTTCTGCGGACTTAGAGATATTGCTTATATTACCATTTACATACTTAGCACTACTTACAAAGAATTCATTAAAAGTGTCAGGGGATATTGATATTGAATCATTTTCTTACCCTACTTCTATTTCCCTATTTATAATTGTCCACCCTGCTTTACATTTATTTGCATGGTTTACAATAAAATTGTCGTTTGCCTTAATTTTTGCCGTACTTATTTTCTTTCTGTAGTGTCTTTTAGCTCTTATGTATTATTCTTTTCCCACAGGACAGCCCGATTTAGCCCTATTATACCAAGCAATGACAACCTTACGAAGCTCTGCTAGTTGCGGAGTGTACCAGTTACTAACATTTTGCTGTAATTTGTTTGTAGATAAGTTATAGCATTTAAATTTTCCTGGACAACATTCGTTTAGGCATCGTGTTAAATTATACATAAAAAATTCACACGCTTCTACTACATTTTTACATCTGAAGAATATTCGCTGCCAGTCAATTTCTTTTAATTTATGTCTTAAACTACAGATATTATCTAAACTAAGTACTCGAAAACTCTTTGTCACCACCCTAGTATTATTGTGTTTGACAAAGGGGTATAACACCCACAGGCCATCGTGATCTGACAATGCGCACTGTATTACACCACACGATAAATCATTTCTATATACATTTGTAATAATGTTATCTAAACAAGCTTCCTTTCTTGTTGGCTATCATTTAGAAAATAAAAGTTATATGATCTAAGTATATCAGAAAAATAATTCTTGGTAGGAGTATCAACTAAAACATTATTTACATCCCCCAGATATAATATTTTATATTTATCATGCTTACTTAAATAGTTAGTAAGTTCTTCCCAGCGTGCAAGGAAGACATTGATATCCGTATCTGGTGTTCGATAAATTGATGCCACTATTGTTTTCGCGCTAGGAAATAAAATTGCAACTACTTCGAATTCCCCCCCATAGCAGAAATTATCTACGTTAATAACAATATAGTCAATGGTAAAGCCATCTCTTAAATAAATTGCTACTCCGCCATGGGTAATTCTACTTCTATAATAGCTCGCTGCCATGATATAGTTTTTAGGTACGTATAAAATATTTCTTCATTTCTAAGCCAGTGTTCATTAACGCAAAGAATATGGCACAGAAATGAGTCAAGAAAAATTTGAATTTCAATTAATTTGTTTCTTATTGATTGTACGACATTACCTGCTTTTTCAAGATTTTCCACAGTACTTTCAGTATCTGCGTGTATTTTTTGAACGAGGCAGATCCTGTCTAATTCCCTTTCTTTACACGCATTAGTACTGTTTACATCAGAGCTGACAGCAACGGTGGTCTTACTTTTGAGACTGTTGTTAAATGGTAAAGCTATAACACCAGTATCATTATAGGTTTCCGATTGCTCCAGCAATACACATATTTTATCAGCAATGCATTGTTTCTTCTTACCGTTTAGATGCAGACCATGTACGGTATGGTATTGTCTAGGATACATACTTATGTCTAGTACCTTTACATTTTTGAATCTTCTGCACAATTTAATGATTTTTGCATTTGTTGTTTCAACTTCCTTGTTTGCAATTGATGTACCGATTAAGTCATGCCGATGAGGCAGAGTAGATGCAATTACATTTGTTTGTGTAAGATTTGGCAAGATGTTTTCCAAATTCCTAACCACGTTGTCAGCTTCGCTTTTTGCCACATCATTTGATCCCCCAATTATTACTACCGTATCACACTTTGACTTTGTTCACCTTTTTGTGCCAAACAGCTAACTACCTCACCTAAACCTGCACCTGGTTTAACGAAACCACTAGCCTGCATGTTCAGCTTCTGTTCTTGAATAATTCTGGCTATACTCCTTGCATGGCTATCGCCTACAATATATATGTTACCCCTTCTCTTTCCCTGAAAACTACTTTGTCGTTTTTGACTTTTCTCTACTTTATTTACACTTTTGTCCTTTGTTACCGTCTTTTCATTTTTTTCCATTCTTCACGCTTTCCGTAGTATTTTCCTTTTCACCTGTATAACTATTGCATTGTTCTAGAACATCAAACCTATTGCTGAGACGTATTTTATTTTTGGTTTCATCTACCGTATTGGAAATACTTTGCGCTTTTCTACCCTTTGATTGTACTGTCTTCCATTGTGTCCTATAACTTGCACTTGTTGATACCCTGCTGGTGTCGGATGTTCCTTGTACTTGATTTTTAATTGTTTGTCTAGGCACATTTCTAGTGTAGTTTAATCTTCGGGAATCAGAATATTTAGCACTATTTGGTTGTTCTCTATTTGTATCATTATAATGATTCGGAGTTCGTGTGATTTTGTTGTGTTCAATTTTGGTTTTGTGATCCTTTACCACTTCACTCCAGCTGCTGCACTGTTTCGACTTTGCACTACCAGACTGTCATTCCACACACCTTCTATCACTACACTGGTTCATTTTAAGATATGACACTTCCTCATTTAGAATTTCAATGATTGTACGAAGGGTTGCAATTTCTTCGTAAATCTTCGTTATTTCTTGAGGAAAGATTTATGTGATTTGAGCGTTTTCCCGATCGTCATTTGTTTGCATTTCACTCACAGTACTTTTAGCAGTTTTTTGGCTATTGATAAGAATAGAGTAACCTACGCTAATCGTGTTATTTTTCTGACCACTTAAACACATGCCTATCCCATTGTCTAGTCCAACTGTCACGCTGTGTTCAGATTTGTCATCATTACATCTACCGGGTAAATCTCCTCTTCTACTGCAAGTCGCCATCTTGCTTGCTATCGCATGTTTATAAGGAGCAAATTTCTGCAGGCATCAGAATTAAATACAAAGCAATACACCTATAGTTTAGGTTTACAAGTGTAAGGTTACTAGTATAAAATAATTACAAGTGCTTTACGAAAGATGTATGAAAGATGGCTCTAGTAGATGCTATTTTGCACTAGTGCCATATTTCTGCACAGTGTACAGGACCTCTATTTTATGTTTACAAGTGCAGCGTTACTAGGATGAAACCATAACAAGTGCTATTGAAACTCGTATCATTGCCAAAATCAACTTGTTTCTACTATCTTTGATTGCGCGCACACCTACCATCGCTGGCGCTGCTGATCTCTTCGGACTTCCCCCCTCCCGCGAAACCACGGGACCCACCAGCTTCGTCCTGTCTGACTCCGTTAAATAGTATTTTTCTTTCAATGGCCACCTAGCCAAGGTTGGTTTGCGTTTCTTAACTGTAGGTTTTATTCTACGCACCCGGAAGCCGTATTTATACGCTAATCGTAAAAGAATTGTAATTTTTCAGCAATTAGTTCTTGTGACCCCTTTGGATTTTTTCTATTCCAAATGAAGTATTTTCATGGTGCCCAGTGGAAACTTTTTAGGTTATAATAAGAAGAATATTAGTGAAAGATTTATAATTTTTTAATAATTCTTTCTAGTGGTGTGGCAAAAGTAGACCTGAACGTTCTAGTGGAGCTTATATAATCTAGCGTAAAAAGCGATAAGCTTCATGAACCAAGCTATCTTTTGTTGAGGTATATCTTCCAGACCTGCATCTAACCTTTTCGAAGCATTTTAATATTTTTAATTTGATTACGTAGATCAGCAGTTGTGATTTTTAAATTCATTTGATGAATAAATATAGTGCTGTTGCTCTAGTAGCAATATTTCTGTAAAGAGTATTTTTTGTATTCCATAAACATTCATTTTCTCTTATAATTATAAAAGCAATTTAATGTAAAATAAGCATAACCGCATGCCCAAGGTTCGTATATATACTACAGTGATGTCAGTTTTGTAAAAGCGAATTTCCCGTCCGAAGCCATGAAATTTCCCGATTAGACGCAAAACTTCTCGCTAACTAAAAAGATACAATTTACAATACCTAATAATAAATAATTTTGAAAAATGTCACTTTAGAGGGCCTATAACGTACAGTTGAACTCATTCTCGTAATATAAAAGCCACAATTTACAGTTATTCATGATAATATCACAAAGATGCTGGCACAATATTAAAAAAAAAAAAAATATTCAAAAACACTGTGAACTTTTTTTTTTATAACGAACACCATGCTTTTCTTTATGGTTTTGAAGGAGACAGTATATTCGGCATAGGAACACAATACAATTTTCTGTCTTCACAAGATTTTTGTGTTGCTGCACAGCACAGCGAAAAGATCAGCTATTTACTCATGGTTAATTCGCAGCAGGAGTCCTTAGTACCAGACCCTTTTTGTTTCATTTTGTCTTTATCTAGTCACTTTCTTCTGTCATGTAGTTGCTGGCTATATGCCTGCTTACTTGGTCAACATTGAGATAAGTCAGTGAAGGAATTGTTCATGTGAGAGAGAATGAGCAAAAGAAGTTAAAATAAATGAATAAAACATACCAGGAAAAGTTGAGAATGTTAGAATTTCCCGTTTTCAGCCTATTTTAAAGAAAAATTCCCGCATTCCCGGCAGTGCTTAGAATTTCCCGTTTTACGGGAAATTTCCCGCCAACTGGCATCACTGATATACTACAGGTTGCGCCAGCCCAATCGTTGGATGTGTTACGTCACCGGATAAGCAGACGCGAGTATTTTCTTGGCTCAGTGATGCCAGTTTTGTAACAGCAAAATTCCCGTCCAAAGCCACAAAATTTCCCTCTAACCTAAATAGATATAGCTAGTTTACATCTAGTAGTAAACAATTTTAAAAAATAACGCTTTAGACGGACTATGATGTACAATGGAATTCAATCTCGTAGTATAAAAAGGTATTATTTATAGTTATGCATGATAAGGTAAATTTAAAAAAAAAAAAAATACTGTGTACACTTTTTTTTGTAACGAACACTATGTCGTTCTTTATGGTTTGGAAGGGAATGTTATGTTCAAGAAAGCCAGAATTAATCCAGTTGTTTTGGCCTAACGATTTTTGTGTTGCAGCACATTGCTTGTTCCGTCACGAAAAAAGCTGGGAAAATCAGGGTATTTTGGAATTCCTTTACATTAACTTGATTTTTCAAGTCTTTTTGTATTTTTGAGGTTCATCTGTATCACAAAAGAGCTCAGTGTTAAGGGTCTTACACCTAAAGCCAAATATACATCGTCAAACTTTTACATCAAATATTGTATCAAACTTTTCTTACATGTTAGACGATAATTTGGTCAAATAAGATGGGTAAAACTTTCGCACCTATTATAAACGATCAAATATAAAGGTGAATATCATTGCTCAGTTGTTTATATTTCTTGATTCAGTTGTTAGGTGACATGAACGTATATGTGAGTTTTATGGTGGCACCTGCTGGTGTAACTATAATGAATAAGGTTGTAGAAATGAATGGAATGACTATTCACAGTTACTTCTGTCTCATTTCCCTCCTTTATTGCTATTCCCTATTAAATCTTATTTTCATGGTTCCTTTCTTGTTCAGTAAATACGTATGAATCTACATTCTATTTATTAGTCCGATGCTTAAATTTCTTCTAATTCAGTTAATTTTCGAGTAACTTTTGTAACTTTGGGGCACTGATTAAGAATAAATAGTCCGTCATAAAAATGTTTGGCAATTGTTTAGCTTTGGGGGGCCAGGTTTTTAATTGACTTTTTTGCGATTTTCTATTAACATTCGATTAGATTAGCTTACTAACATTTAATTGACACAGTATTGCGGAGCGAGCGTTAGCGAGTACAGAAGGGTTAGACCAGCGTTTCCCAACTTTTTTCAACTTGCGGCACACTACAGGTGTAACTTGAATTCTCGCGGCACACTCATATAGTTATTATTATTATTATTATTATTATTATTATTATTATTATTATTATTATTATTATTGTAAACATAAAACACCTTGGTATTTTTTTTCTGTGATTACTGATATCTTTTTCACAGACAAGAAAGTTCCATAACTGGTTTCAATCCGTGGTAAATCATTATGCTTATTTTTCATTCTAATTTAAAAATAGAAAACAATTACAATGAAATATAGGACTCAGGATTATAAAAATACATTTTCTCTTTCGAAAATTCTATCCAACCTTTTACTAATCTCTTGTACTTTTAAAACACAAATGAGGGTAATTTTATGCAGGTTTGCTTTCTCGAAATGATTGAATATTTTAAAATTTCAAGTTACGAAATAGTTTGCAACAATAAAGAAGCAATAATGGTGATAACAATTATAACAAATACCTTTTTAACATTAAGAATGTACAGAATAGTAACACAGTATGGAACTTAAAATTGTAGATTCATAGTAGATTCATAGTAAATGCTCAAAGTAATGTGAAACACAAATATACATTTTTCCTCACAAATATAATGTGAGACACAATGTCTTGCAATTTGATTGCAATAGAATTAATAATTATGTTTCGAATTTCCTCGCGGCACACCAGCGGCCCATTCGCGGCACACCAGTGTGCCGCGGCACACCGGTTGGGAAACGCTGGGTTAGACTCTCGCAGGGCACATTGTTTTCAGTCTTCGTTAGTGTTGGCTCCCCATTACTAAACAGTTATCAAATGTTAGGTTTTACAGTTAAAATGAGAGAGTACATGTTAACGAGGGTTCTATAGGATATTAAATTCCCGAGGAATTTTTCAGTGTAAGAAACTTCTAATTTATATTTAGAAATGCGAAAATATTACGCGCAAATATTACCTATTTTGATTTTGTGCAACATCAAGTGTTTTTCGCTACCCTTATTTTGGCTCTCACCTTCAGCTAATGATGCCTCTGCCTCTTGCGAACAAAACCCTGTGCTAACTTGTGGGTCCCATGCTGTGCTCTTGCTCTGAATCGGTTAAATATCATCCTCGCTTTTAATGACCACCTATCGTAAGATGCCTTTCCTGCAGTCTCTTTTTAAATGATATTCGTTCGATGCGTAGTTACACCTTAAAGATCTTCACTACTGCGTAATTAAAATACCGCTAATTTTAGAGTTTTCTGTAGTATTCTCAAAATAAATAAAAAATACCCGAAAAGTAGAAACGTAGTAAACTAAACAGTACGATTTTGTGTGTGATACCGTTATCACAACTCAATTTCTGCTTTCGATTTGCAACTGTAGATAGATTTAACAGTTTTTGTGGGTTATGTAAATAGCGGCATACCAAAAGCAGAATTGTAGTAAAAGTATCACATGTACAACTGTATTGTCTAGTTCACTACGTTTCTGCTTTTCGAATATTTTTATTAGTTTTGAAGATATTATAGAAAAACTAAAATTAGCGGTAGTTTAATTTCGCTGAAGTGAAGACCCTTAAAAAAAGTCCTCGTAAAGTGAATCTGCACTCATGAATGCAACTCCTACCCTGAGAAACAATTTTTAACGCATTACGAATTAATTTCGTGAAGAAATAACTACATATAACAAGATAGCACATGATCGTTTCATACACATCATATACTGGCATATTGTCAATCTGAACGCAATAATCTGAGCATGCGCCAAAGTAATAACATGCCAGAACGTCTTAAGAAATCTTTTAAATATCAAGAAAAGTGAAAAAAATGTTTGCTATTCTTTTTTAAAACAAGTCACGGAATATTCTCAATCTACGCCAATTTTGGGAAGTCGCCTGTGGTACTTAGCCCTAATATTCTTTAATTTTGTATACAAAACAGATTACTGCTAGTATGCATCAAAATAATGTCAATTGCTTTCCGTGTCCACTTACTCAATTTTAGTGCTACCGCATAGCGATTTTCGTTTGTTTTCTTTGATATAACGAAGAGTTGGATAGAAATAGAACAAGTTCTAATTTAGACCAGTTGTCAAATGTTGTAACCAACCCAAAAGTTGCATACAACTTGGTATCATAAATGTTCAAATTCCACTTTGATCAAATATTTGATACAATATATGATGGAATATTTGTTCGTCTATAGCGTATTTTAAAAAGTTGAGAATGTCTCCATTTCCCGCTTCTAGCCTATTTTAAAGAAAAATTCCGCCAGTGCTCAGAATTTCGCATTTTACGGGAAATTTCCCACAAATTGGTATCACTGGCTTGGCTGTGCTTACCTCATGACGTCACACGTGTTCGGCATAGTTCGTAATCTCAGTATGCGGCGCCCCCCTGCGCATGCCGGACACTTTTCCTTTCCCCTTAAAATGTTTTGGAATCAGGTGTTTACATTCTTGTTCTTGTTCTTGTAACCTCATATAGAGGTTATACATAGGAGGAGAAGCGGCACCGTAGTAGTTAAGTCCGCTATGGCCCTGGAATTGCTAAAAAAATAAAAAATTGATAAATCTCTACTAAAGTCATTGCTTAATGTACATTTTTAACTCGTTGCGTCCAGTAAAAACCTTGAAGAAGATACATGTTGCGTTCACTGAAGACCAGACCTCAAGGGAATAGTTGAACTTAGATAACTATGTTAGTAATGATCTTGAAAATTATCCTAGTGGGAAGATGTAAAATTTCAAATGGTTTTCGGACAGTTCTCTGGTGATGAGAGTGATGCATAACAGGACATATATATCATGAAGATTGTCAAGCAATATCATGTTTCCACTGAGGATTGAGTCAGTTTAATATTATCATTATCACCACCACCACTACCATTATTATTATTATTATTCACTGGTGTTCTTGCCTTTTGTATTTGATAAGCTTTAGAAGTCAAATTGTAAAAAAAAAAAAAAAAAAAATTCACAGGTAAAGTCGATAGTAGAACTTTCGCCAGATACATTATCAAATGCCTTGAAGTTATTCCTTTTTTTATTATTTATTTATTATTTTTTTATTCATTTTTTTAAGTTACCCATATAAAAATGAAGAATATATTTGCATCAGGTTTAGTAGTTTTAGAGCGGGATACCATTTATCTGTAAAAATTCAATCAATAATTGTATGAGAGTCCAAGAGGTCGTAGCTAAAATTTGTTCAACAGAAAAAGGTCCATAACCAAGTGCTCTGTGAAGTTTATTGATCATATAAGATCTACCTTTAATAAATTGTTCACAAACAAAAATTAAATGATTCAAAGATCCAATATCACGCTGACACCAACATAAAGGTGTAGTCAATTTATGTATTTGATATAATTTATAAGGCGTTAAGGCGGTGTCAAAAAGAAGGCGATATAATAGAATTACTCTGTATCTAGACCAATTATGTATAGTAAGCCATGGTTTGGGTTGAGAGATAGACATGATTTGCCAATAATGTCGCCCTGGTCCAAGCCTATTTTCAGATTTCCAAGCATGTAACATCTGGACTTGATTTCGTTTGATGATAGGAATAAAGTTTAAGTGACTAACTTTAATAAGAGCTGATTGACCATCATTACATGCAGACTTTGCAGCTAGGTCTGTATCATCATGGAATTTTATATTAGAATGTGATTTCGTGTGTAAAAAATGTATAATATATCCTTGTTCTTGAAGTTGATGGTATAAAAATTTTATATTTAAAAGAAGCCAAGTTGTTTTCACATTCCAATGGGTATGTCTTAAAGCGTTAAGAACACTGAGAGCATCAGAGCAGATACAGGCATCAGAAAGTTGTAACTTTTTTATTAATAAAAGAGCTTGCCGAATGGCAAAAGCCTCACCTTCGAAAATGGTAAAATATTGAGGAAGTTTGAATTTTTTGATAATATGAAGAGTACGAACAACAACTGGTGCACCGACATTTTGATGAATGTATTTAGATGCATCTGTAAAAACAAGTGTACAATTTGAAGATAGCTGATCCACACAAGAGTGCCAAATGTAATTATTGATATTTGGTAAATGTCCTGCAGTCGAAGAAGAGACGTAGTGGGGAAGAATTGTCTTTATTTGTACCAAACTCGTTGTATAGTGAAATATGTAGCACGGCAGTGTTGGAGATTGTAGGATCATTTCTTCATACATGTGAACTTTAAAAAACGCTTTGACTATCCATGGTGATTTATTTCTATACGGCACCTTCTGATGTCTATTTTCCAATATATGTTTAATCTGATGAAGCTGTGCTATAAGAGGATTATTCCTTTTCGCCATTCGTGACAAAAGAAAAGTTTCTGCTAATTTGGAAATTTGTAAGTCAATAGGAATCATACCAGTTTCCTCAAAAAGAGCATTTTTCGGGCAGAAGGTAGGCTGAGAAAGGATGATTTTAAGTGCATCATATAAAAGTTTGTTTATTCGCTGGTAAAAATAGTTCATCTTCTCCTCATAAAATATGCTTCCATAAAGAGTTTTTGCCATCATAGAATGTGTAATAATTTTGTATAGACAAGTTGGATTGAGTCCCCAACGTTTTGCACTTAAGCTTTTGAGAATGTTGTTGTATGAATCCAGTGCGGTTGATAACAGGGCTAAGTGAGGTTTCCAAGTCATTTTTGTGTCCAAATAAAGCCCAAGGTATTTGAAGTGTCGAACATAACGTAACGTACGATCTTCGATATGAATGGTAGGGCGTGTATAACAACGTCTTCGCGTGAAAACGGAGTATACAGTTTTCTCCCAGTTGATGTCGATACCATTGTTTATAGACCAACGTAATAGTTTCTGTAAGGTTTGTTCAATAAGAATTGTCCCTCGGTGAAGATCATCCGTAGTCAGTATGAATATAATGTCATCAGCATACGAATACAGTTGTAACACTTAAATTTCCCATAATGATAATTTAATGTAGCTGTTTTATTTTATCTTTATATCTAGTATGAATCATAAAATTTTAAATAACTTTTGAAAAAAAAATTATTCATGATGTTTTCCTCTTAGGCCATAATTACTGGTTCGTATATACCCCACTGAACAGATGCCCGAAGAGTAGTGTGGCCCTCACCACCATTCGCGCGCCAATCCAATGCAGTACAGAATAACCACAATGGCTTAAAAGGATTAACTCAAATTCTGACCAGACAAGTTTTGTTTCTAAATTTAACGAACGTTATTGCATCTGACTATTTAAAAAAAATGTTGTGTCATTAATTCCAAGATCTTGCTGAAGCGACACCCAGCATCGAAACCTTTAAGCTTTACTTAAATGAAGACTATCATTAATTTTATTTATAGTACTTCAACTTGAAGACAATATTAATCAATCAACTGTATGTACAAATATGTACTGGTTTCGATTTGACCAAATAAAAATTAAATATTTGTATATCTTTTATTGTAACTTCATATTCTTTAAATAACAACAATACTCCTTTACCTCTTAAGGAGTCATTTTCAAGAACGGATAACAAGATTACTTTAAGAAATTGAAAAAGGAAAATAACTCTTTGTTACCACTAACCATAGTATATAGTTTACAGTTGAGGTTAACTCCATATCTCACCAGGCGTGCCCATACTTATAATCTCCAATCAATAAACACATAACACACACAAAAAAATGTTACTATTATTTTCCCTATAATTCAGCATATTTGAAATACTGAATACATTCCCTTTACGGAGGGCAAAGGCTTGATATCTATATCTCATTTCATTTAAGAATATTTATTTAGTTATCCGCAATACCGTGCATGACATTAATATCAAAGCAATACAACATACAATAAGAAAGAAATCTACCTAACTAATCTAATCTAACCTAACCTATAGCTATCCTACTTCTACCTCATTTAGTACGGATATTGAGACCACATTTCATATTTAAGAGGGCGGATAACTTGCACATTATATATATATATATTCACATCATATGAAATTCACACAATAATAAAAGAAATCAGACACATAAATAAATTGCACGCTGGAGTTGCCTCAACATCTATTTACGCTATCAGGAATAACAAATTTGTTTTTCAAGAGTTTCTCGAAAGTATGCAAATGAGGTTTTGATTATACATCATAATTCAATTTCTGTGGAATTTTGAATTTATATGTTAACCGTATCACAACAACGCTCATGAAAGAAAAAAAAGCTAACTTAAAGTGACTATGGAATCAGTACCGTCAACAGTATTAATATATATCAAATAACATGCTTTTAAGATGTCAACATCAAGACGATGTGCAGAGCTTTCACTATCTGGTCTCATAGCAGCAGCTAATTATAAGACTCGAAGTTCATGACTATTAGATTTTGTCATTACTCATTTCCTTCCCCTCTAAAGACTGTCTGAAATTGTGTGACTTAGCGATACGCTTAACAACTCTTCATCATCATCATATACATAATGGAAAAATGACTATTGTCTCTGGTTAACAATTTTGAATTTAGTCATCAAAACAATGTCAATGATACCCCAAAGTCACTAATACTTCAAGTGGTTTAAAGAGAAGTTTTCATGCAACTTCTAGAAGTCAACAAAATGGAGGATATAGTCACTAACCTGTATCCTGAGATGCTCACACAGTACTAAAATTTACCACTTGGTTGACTATCTGGTTGGTTCCAATATTACCTGAGCATCCTCCTTGTCCTCAAATTACCTTGAATAGCACCAAGAAAACATCTTGGACGGTTTCCATCTCTTTTGATCAACCTCTAGTTGAATTGCCATGTTAAAGATAGGCCGTTCCCAGAGGAAACATTTTTAGTCACAATTTATATCTCACAAGAGCCCTATTTTTGCCTAATTATGTGCCAGGTTAGTCAAATTTCAGGTTTTGACAGGGTTTACGGTCCAAAATTTCCTTTTAGATGCACATTTTCCTTTTATATTTTAGAAGGGCTCTTGTGCTCTTTTCCTGTTATATTTTATATATGATCTTCTGTACACCTTACACACCCCCTCTTGACAACACTAGATTTAACTATAATAAGTATTGATATTTAATTTTTTTATGTCTCGTAAAATATAAAAATCAGTTTTAACAAAAAGAAAAGAGAATTTATTTATTTATTTCCGCATATTCCATTATTCTTTTTCTTCTATATTGAGTATTTAATGTGGCAGTTCCCACTTTGAGACATAACAACATGGCAAACGTTTGTTTACATTTCAAAAAGACGCACAATTCATGCAAGGTCAGACTTCAAAACCCCAGACCAGGTAAGCTTGTCATGGAACACATTAAGGTGTTCGTACTTTTATGAGAATAATGGCAGTTATGCTAAATATAATTTGAATCTCTATAAAGATAAACAATAAATTCTATCTTTCTTCCGTTCAAACATTAGGCCTAAAATTATGTAAACAAAAATAACCTATAACGTTTTTTCGTACATTAATGTCGAATAACTTTTGGATTTAAAACAATTTCATTATTATTGACTACAATCGTAATAATAAATAGGTTATCTCATGTCATCGTAGTATAATTCCGTAATATTAACAAGATAAATATAGTGACTTAAACATAGTGACTGCAAAGCACACCATCTGAGCCGTCATGCTACATCACTTACGTTGTATAGCTATCAATGTTATATTGTCGGTACTGATTCACAATATGCTAGTCAGCAGTGATACATATTATAATAAAAATAACCTACCGATAAAATGTACAAGGAATACTGTAATATAGAATTTTATCTAATGTTACCGGTAGTGAAAAACATACCGTAACATTTTTCCCCGGCCGTTAAGAAAAAAAAATATGAAGCATGTTTAAAGCTGAATATTTTTTTTATTTGTAATCCTTTAATAAATCTGCTCTCTTCTCCGCCGAACAATCAAAAAGCTTTATATTACTTAAATTTTGATTCGGCACTTCTCTCCCTTTCAAATCTTTCAAAAACACAGAATTGTGATGAATTCGAACCACTACATAAGGACCAGTGTATACGGGCATATATTTATTAGTGATTCTTTTATATGCATCTGAAAGAAAGTGGGTCTTAACCATTACTAAATTACCCTCCTGTATAACTACAGGTTGCGCTGATTTAGCACATAATTTCCGTTTACGTTTGGTTAACATTCGAGGAAACGCCTGTAGATATCGCCTTGATTCCTCTACCCCCTGCAATTCCAATGGCCAAGGGAAACTTTCTTTAAATCTATCAATAGCTGAATATGAAATGAAAAGTTCAGCTGGAGTACTATTTATCGCGCTGTTGTACGAATAATTTAACAAATCTTGAGCATCTTTTAATACATTTTTTCCATTTAGTGTGATTCTCGTAACACATTAATCGAATAATTCGGTTTAATTCCCGATGGGAACATTCCACGATTCCGTTGGCCTTAGGATTATAGGGTGTAGTAAGAATATGATGCATCTTATGCTCCAAACAATAATTTTTCCAGCGATTGGAGACAAATTGTGGTCCTTTATCTGATACTATTTGACTAGGGTAAGGGAACAAATAAAAATAGTCTTTATCTAATACTCGAATGAGTTCATTAACTGTAGCTGTTTTCAAAGGTAAGTAACAGACAAATCTAGTATAAACATCTATAATTGATAATATGAAATAATACCCATAACTACATGGAAGTTTTCCGACAAGATCTACACACAATTTTTGATGGGGCTTTTCTGCTTCAATATGTAGATCTTCCCGAGCAATTATACGATTGGAGAATTTTGTTTTAGCACACAATTCACAGTTTTTAATATGTTGTACAAAAGTACGTCTTTGGTTTTTCCAATGGAATAAGCTTCGTGCAAGCTGTACACATTTATTTATTCCAAAATGACCAGTGTTATGTATTCTCTCAACTACTTTGTCTATTAGGGTTACCGGAAGGACTAACAACCACGTATGAAGTTTTAAATTCTTTATAAATACCAAATCATCTATGACTGATAGTTTCACAGTTTGGTGTTGAATGCAGTTTATCTTTCAACTGCATACAATAAGGGTCGGACTGTTGTAACTCAATGATTTCTTGATGCTCTAACCAAGTTTTCTCTTCATATCTAATAAAATTTATTTGATGTCTAATTCGGTTGGAATCTCAGGGGTATTCCTACTTAACAGATCAGCTATTTTATTATCTGTACCCTTAATATGTTCGAAAGTTAAATCAAATCTTTGTAATTTTAATAAAATTTTTGTCGTTCGCATATCCAAATTTTGGAGAGTAAAAGCATACGTAACAGCGTTGTTATCACAATGGACCGTTACATTTCGTCCTAGAATATAATACGAAAAACGTTCGCAAAGGAACAGTACAGCCAAAAGTTCCAGTTGGAAAACAGAATACGATATTTCATATAATTTTAACTATCTACTGGCATACTCAATGACCAGTAAATCTCCATTTTCATTATATTGTGCTAAATATCCCGCCAAATTCTCCAATGACGCATCTGAAAATAAATGGAAAGGCTTTGTAAAATCCGGCTGGCTTAGCGCAGGAGGTTCACTTATCAGAATTCTCAATTCCTGAAATAGATCTAAAATTTCTGACGTAAGCCGAAATTTTCTGTCTTTCTTTAACAGATCAAATAATGGAGCAGTCAATGCTGCAAAACCTGGGATAAACTTCCTTCTCCAGGAAAGAATTCCAAGGAAAGATCTTAATTTCTTTTTAGTAGTAGGTATCGGAAAATATTTAATGGCCTCGTTTTGTTTGGGATTTGGTTTTTTCTCGATCCCATTCACAATATGACCGAGGAATAAAATTTCGGTTTGTAAAAATTTGCATTTCTTGAAATTCAGAGCGAAATTTCCATAATCCAAAATTTTGAACACATTTTCCAGGTCTTTAAAATGATCCGAAATGTTGGAACTAAAACATAAAATATCATCCAAGTACACCACTACGAACTTTCTTGTACTTAATCCAAAGTATGAATTCATGATTTTTTGAAAAATGCTTGGACTAGACTTAAGCCCCATAGGCAAAACGCACAATACGTATTGTCGACCTAAATAAATAAAACTAGTACAATCATAGGAATCAGGGTGTAATTTTACGCCATAATAGCCCATCGTTGCATCCATTGAACTAAAGATATTTGATCCAGAAATACGTGTCAATATTTCGTTAATGGGCTCTACCTGTATTTTAGGCGTTATTACTTTGTTATTCAACAATCTCAAATCAATTACAGGTCTAACTCCTCCTGATGCCTTTCTTACACAGTGAATAGGGTTCCGATAACAACTTGGTTTCTCCTTGGCAATTCCTAATTTAACCCACTTATTTATTTCTTCCTCAAATTCCCTTTGCATAGCCTGGGGAATTGGATATAATTTTCCAACAACCGGGATTTGATCTGTTAATTCAATTTTATATGGGTCACATTTTATGGGTTTCGGATATTCACAGAAAAGATGCTTATACTTGATTAGCAGTTCTAGTAGTTTAGTTTTAATGTTTGAATCTAAATCTTCACGATTATTGACGTACTCTCTGAGTTCAGATTCAGATATCTGACCATAATTCTCATCGCCGGAAAAAGAAGATGGAACATTCGACTCATTAGACATATATTCACTGTTCAACTGTACCAATAATACTTTCGGGTAGGCAATATCTAAAGTTACTTGCTCCTGACTACTATTCTTTAATATCAATGTGCGATTTTCGCTGTTCAATATTACGCTAAATTTTTCAAAGAAAGGAGATCCTAACAACATATCGGCTTTCATGTCCTTAACAACAAATACTGGGACATCAAATAAGCTACCCTGAATATTTAAAGTTAATTCAATGGATCCCTTTACTACAAACCTATCTGTTCCGGCAAATGCTTTCAAACATATTCTTGATGTAGGCTTAAGCTTTGCAGACCGAAAAGAATTTTGTAATGTTTCCCAAATTTTATAATTTAAGAGATTTACTTCAGCTCCTGTATCTAATATACAATTTATATCTATTCCCCCTACTTCACAACATATTGTTGGGGATGGAAACACTTCAACACCGTAATGGCCATTTTCGTTTTCCTCCTCCTCTTTCAATACAAAACGAGTGAAAAATTTTATGGGACCTACAAAGCTAGAATCTAAGACCGTATCTATGTTATGTATTAATCTTTCACTTAATTGATTTATTTGTGGGGAGAGAAGTCCCGACGAGCAGACACCGTCTCCCCTTAATGGCGACTGCTCATTATGTTTTCCGATCCAGTATTGTAATTAGTATTTGAATTACCAGATTGGAAAACGTTAGAAGTACTTGGATACACTCCTACTGCAGAATATGGGGGAGTCAGAGCAGATGTCACTGTAGTAATTCCCGGAACCGGTAGAGAGGTATTCGGTGTAAACAACGTGACCGGAGGAAATGCGCCAAATGGTGGCTTCGCTCCATATATATTGGTCACATATGGTGGGGGAATATTCCCATAGTTTATTCCTGGAACAAAAGAATTACTGTTATTCGTTCCGGAACGCCAACCTTGGTTAAAGGAACCGAATCCTCTATTAGCACGTTCATTTCTACGTTGAGTATTATAATTTTTATTTCTGGAAAAATTCTTTCTATTTCCAGTCGAGTGATTTTTTCAGATTTAGGTTCCATGTTTATAGGTTCCGTTTGAGCCGAATTGTCAGTTCTCAAAAGCTTATGGTGACCTATACTAGCTTGTCTAATATTGGGTCTCTTTAATTGAATCTTCAAATTTGACGCATTTCCGGAATTACCAGTAGATTCACCCTCCAATTCTGTTAATCTCATCATTAAATCGTGAACAGAATTTACAGAACCCAATTTTAATATTTTTTTTCTCGTCAGCAGGTAGACAATCAAGAATTAAGTCCTTTAATTCCGAATCTGACGGTGAACTTACGACCAAGTGATATGAATCAATTATCGACCAGGCAAAGTCAGATAAAGAAGAAAACTTAGATTTGTCATATCTCATCGAATAGAGATGGCGTTTCTGCGCCCTCTCCATCCGAGGAGATATATACTGATTCCTGAAGAGGTTGACGAAATCCCGGAAAGTTCTTATTTTGTGCGAAATACTACGATACCAGGATTTCGCAGAGTCTTCCAGACACCTAGCTATAATGTATCTTCGATCTTTTTCTCTTAATTGATACATACTCATGGTTTGGAGTAAATCCTCCAAGAATATTCTACCCGAAGTAGTCATTTTACCATCAAATTTTGGAAAATTGTGCATTTCCCGAAGATACGCACCAATTGGCCTAGGTGGTGGAGAATCATCAGATTCGTCACTCTCTTCAAGAGTTGTTTTTGCCGGTACATCAACTATTCCTAATTTATCATACATATCCGTACCAGAATCTAAATTAATATCATGCAGTTTAACCCGGTCACACCGATTTGCATAACTTTCTCTTTGACTTTTACATCTTCGCCGGATATATTTCTTTCGCCTATTCGCGGAGGAATTTTCTGAGTTTCTCGGCATATTATGCTCATCAACCGTATCCTTCCCTTGGTCGGATTCGGATGTTGAGCAATCATTTGAGGCTCCTATCCCATTACTGGTATTCTCTCTATTCGTCTCTGTCACTGCGAACTCTTTCAATAATGTTTCTAAAGGACCTTCAGAAATTGGTTCCTCTACTTTATCACGAGTGGAATGAACTTCTACCCGTGTACTTCGACCCTTACGAGAAAGAGAGTTCTCCCGGATTACCCGCTCGCACCTAGATTCCTGATTATCAAGTCGACGTGACAACTTTTCTATCTTTTTCCCAAATTTATTAATATTTTCAGTAATGAGACCTTCGCATCTAGTTTCTGCCATAAGAAACCTTTCGTTTACTGTCTTTTCAATACTTTCCCTAGTTTCACGGCATTTTTCTAAACTGTGTTTAAACGCAGCTACTGTGTCACGTTCTAAAATTTTCACATTGTTAGCTATTTTCTCATTTGCATCTTTCAGGTCTCTATACTCTTTAATTTGTTGTTCCTTTACATGATTGTAATTTACATTACAATTCTCTTGACAATTCTCTATGTCAAGTCTTAATTTTCCTAAATCACTATTCACATCGTCAATTTTGGAATTGATTTCTTGGGATACTACCTCTCGATTCTTCTCAACATCATTTGCTAATTTTTCTAAATCAGATTTGACTTTATTTACATCACTCACTGCAGAAGCTATCTCACCCGAAAGTTCTAATCTAACCTGGTTTAAGTTTTGCATTAACTGTGATTTTACTGACTGAATTTCAGAGTTTACAGTCGACAATTGAGCCTCAACAGAAGACAACTTTTTTGTCCAGTTTTGTTTCCAAACTCTCAACAGAAGACAACTTTTTGTCCAGTTTTGTTTCCAAACTTCCAATTATACCTTTTAGACTTTCCAAAAGAGGTCCTCCTGCGATTTCAATTTGAGGGACCGATTTACGTCACACTACCGTGTGTTCTTTGTCAATTTCACTGGGATTATCACCCGTCTTGTTCATGGCTGAGCACTTTTGACAAATCCATTTACCTTCATTTTCTTTAATATTTGTCACATCAGCCTGACTTAACATAATACATGTTGTGTGGAATAGTTGTCCACAACTATCACATCCTACAGATTCCACACAATCTGAAATTCGAGTCTTTCCACAACACGCATGAGTATCTGGCTCACACCTCTCTTCGTCAAAATTAATGAACATTATAATATCATCTTTCGCTAAGTCACACAATCTCAAACAGATCAAAAAGGGGGAAGAAAAGAAACTAACTTAACCTCATTTGCTTTTCGCTTACTTACCCTAAAGGTTTCGTGCCAGTAAATGTACACTCCCGCTTTTATTTTATTCTCATATATCCTGGCTGGGTCGCCAATTTTGTAACACTTAAATTTCCCATAATGATAATTTAATGTAGCTGTTTTATTTTATCTTTATATTTAGTATGAATCATAAAATTTTAAATAACTTTTGAAAAAAGAAATTATTCATGATGTTTTCCTCTTAGGCCATAATTACTGGTTCGTATATACCCCACTGAACAGATGCCCGAAGAGTAGTGTGGCCCTCACCACCATTCGCGCGCCAATCCAATGCAGTACAGAATAACCACAATGGCTTAAAAGGATTAACTCAAATTCTGACCAGACAAGTTTTGTTTCTAAATTTAACGAA
Organism: Thermobia domestica; assembly: GCF_964235325.1. Classification (NCBI taxonomy): domain Eukaryota; kingdom Metazoa; phylum Arthropoda; class Insecta; order Zygentoma; family Lepismatidae; genus Thermobia; species Thermobia domestica. Next base: position 193,280,912 of record NC_137458.1, on the reverse strand, counting down.
CGTTATTGCATCTGACTATTTAAAAAAAATGTTGTGTCATTAATTCCAAGATCTTGCTGAAGCGACACCCAGCATCGAAACCTTTAAGCTTTACTTAAATGAAGACTATCATTAATTTTATTTATAGTACTTCAACTTGAAGACAATATTAATCAATCAACTGTATGTACAAATATGTACTGGTTTCGATTTGACCAAATAAAAATTAAATATTTGTATATCTTTTATTGTAACTTCATATTCTTTAAATAACAACAATACTCCTTTACCTCTTAAGGAGTCATTTTCAAGAACGGATAACAAGATTACTTTAAGAAATTGAAAAAGGAAAATAACTCTTTGTTACCACTAACCATAGTATATAGTTTACAGTTGAGGTTAACTCCATATCTCACCAGGCGTGCCCATACTTATAATCTCCAATCAATAAACACATAACACACACAAAAAAATGTTACTATTATTTTCCCTATAATTCAGCATATTTGAAATACTGAATACATTCCCTTTACGGAGGGCAAAGGCTTGATATCTATATCTCATTTCATTTAAGAATATTTATTTAGTTATCCGCAATACCGTGCATGACATTAATATCAAAGCAATACAACATACAATAAGAAAGAAATCTACCTAACTAATCTAATCTAACCTAACCTATAGCTATCCTACTTCTACCTCATTTAGTACGGATATTGAGACCACATTTCATATTTAAGAGGGCGGATAACTTGCACATTATATATATATATATTCACATCATATGAAATTCACACAATAATAAAAGAAATCAGACACATAAATAAATTGCACGCTGGAGTTGCCTCAACATCTATTTACGCTATCAGGAATAACAAATTTGTTTTTCAAGAGTTTCTCGAAAGTATGCAAATGAGGTTTTGATTATACACCATAATTCAATTTCTGTGGAATTTTGAATTTATGTTAACCGTATCACAACAACAACGCTCATGAAAGAAAAAAAACTAACTTAAAGTGACTATGGAATCAGTACCGTCAACAGTATTAATATATATCAAATAACATGCTTTTAAGATGTCAACATCAAGACGATGTGCAGAGCTTTCACTATCTGGTCTCATAGCAGCAGCTAATTATAAGACTCGAAGTTCATGACTATTAGATTTTGTCATTACTCATTTCCTTCCCCTCTAAAGACTGTCTGAAATTGTGTGACTTAGCGATACGCTTAACAACTCTTCATCATCATCATATACATAATGGAAAAATGACTATTGTCTCTGGTTAACAATTTTGAATTTAGTCATCAAAACAATGTCAATGATACCCCAAAGTCACTAATACTTCAAGTGGTTTAAAGAGAAGTTTTCATGCAACTTCTAGAAGTCAACAAAATGGAGGATATAGTCACTAACCTGTATCGTGAGATGCTCACACAGTACTAAAATTTACCACCTGGTTGACTATCTGGTTGGTTCCAATATTACCTGAGCATCCTCCTTGTCCTCAAATTACCTTGAATAGCACCAAGAAAACATCTTGGACGGTTTCCATCTCTTTTGATCAACCTCTAGTTGAATTGCCATGTTAAAGATAGGCCGTTCCCAGAGGAAACATTTTTAGTCACAATTTATATCTCACAAGAGCCCTATTTTTGCCTAATTATGTGCCAGGTTAGTCAAATTTCAGGTTTTGACAGGGTTTACGGTCCAAAATTTCCTTTTAGATGCACATTTTCCTTTTATATTTTAGAAGGGCTCTTGTGCTCTTTTCCTGTTATATTTTATATATGATCTTCTGTACACCTTACACACCCCCTCTTGACAACACTAGATTTAACTATAATAAGTATTGATATTTAATTTTTTTATGTCTCGTAAAATATAAAAATCAGTTTTAACAAAAAGAAAAGAGAATTTATTTATTTATTTCCGCATATTCCATTATTCTTTTTCTTCTATATTGAGTATTTAATGTGGCAGTTCCCACTTTGAGACATAACAACATGGCAAACGTTTGTTTACATTTCAAAAAGACGCACAATTCATGCAAGGTCAGACTTCAAAACCCCAGACCAGGTAAGCTTGTCATGGAACACATTAAGGTGTTCGTACTTTTATGAGAATAATGGCAGTTATGCTAAATATAATTTGAATCTCTATAAAGATAAACAATAAATTCTATCTTTCTTCCGTTCAAACATTAGGCCTAAAATTATGTAAACAAAAATAACCTATAACGTTTTTTCGTACATTAATGTCGAATAACTTTTGGATTTAAAACAATTTCATTATTATTGACTACAATCGTAATAATAAATAGGTTATCTCATGTCATCGTAGTATAATTCCGTAATATTAACAAGATAAATATAGTGACTTAAACATAGTGACTGCAAAGCACACCATCTGAGCCGTCATGCTACATCACTTACGTTGTATAGCTATCAATGTTATATTGTCGGTACTGATTCACAATATGCTAGTCAGCAGTGATACATATTATAATAAAAATAACCTACCGATAAAATGTACAAGGAATACTGTAATATAGAATTTTACCTAATATTACCGGTAGTGAAAAACATACCGTAACACAGTTTTACTTCATGCTTAAGTTCTGTTATGAGGTTCAATATATACAGATTGAATAGAGTAGGACTTAACTTACTACCCTGGAGTAAGCCAACCGCTGTAGTTCTAGGTTTATTGTAATGTTTGTTAAGTTTGATAAAAATCTTTCTGTTGATAAGTAACTTATGAATGATTCTAATAAATTTGGAAGGTATCTGTAACAGATATAGCTTTTGAATGAGAAGATCTAAGATAATTGAGTCACATGCTTTTCTCAAGTCAACGCTAACTGCAATAACAAATTGTCTTTCAAGATAAGCCTGGTAAATGTCAAGAATAAGAGGCCCAAGTGCGTCGTATGTTGAGGTGGCTTTTCGAAAGCCGGTGATAGTAGGAGGAAAAATTTGATTATGTTCCAAAAACCACTGTAATCTGGATGAAAGTAAGTCTTCAAATATCTTGAGAGAGCAAGGAAGTAACGCTATTGGTCTACAGTTGTCCGCTTTGCCAATATGTTGTTTGTTTTTTAAAATAGGAACAATAAGAACTTGATTCCATTGAGATGGAATATGGGCAGTGCCCCAAATTTTATTATATATTTGTAATAATAGAGCCTTCCCACGAACAGCAAGAGTGGTAACATGTTTATAATAAATACCATCAATGCCAGGAGAGGTGTTGGTGCGAAGATGCTGAAAAACTAGTTCGAGTTCCACTTCTGAAAAACTAGTTTCCAAAACAGAAGATCCCTGTGGCAGAATAAAAGGTAAAAGATGACGCCGAGAATTATTGACAGTGCAGGGAGCCAATTGTTGATGAAAATCTGCGATCCATTTCTGGTCATCCAAGCGATGCATAGGCTGAGGTCGTGAATTATGATAACGATGAATTTGATGTTTGAAGAAATTCCAAATCTTATATTTGGGAGTGAGATAGGAGAGATTATTAAAAAATGTTCCCAGCTTTTCCTTTTGTAATACAAGGTGATCCTTTTAACAATGGCTTTACATTTACGGTAATGAAGAAAATCGTCTTTTGTTCTGGTCTTAAAAAATAATTTCAAAGATTTTTGACAATTATTGACTGCTTGTTGACATTCTACATTCCACCAATGTGGATGATGAGATGTAGAGGTACGGTTTGATAGTTTCCTAGATGGAGGAGTAGTGGAAATTGTCTTCGAGACTGATACAGCATGTTTGACAAAAGTATGTATGGTATTGACAGAAAGAGACTCTTTATTGATAAGGTGACAAGAATCTTCAATAGTATGTTGATATGTATCCCATTCAAGGTGAAGGGTAATAGATCGTAATTTCGACTTGAAATATTTTGCTATAGGATTATGAAAAGGAGATGTGATGGCTACCGGATGAGTGGAGAATAAAATAGGATAGTGATCACTTCCTCCCGGATCAAAATATACCGACCACGTAGTGTGAATATAATACGAATTTTTCACAAGAGTTATGTCCGGAACACTCGTCCCATACTGGGTAACGCTTGGAGAAGATTGTTTCCTGCAGTATTATTTCTAGAGCTTCCAAATAATTGGCATTGGGTATTAGTGTCTCCAGTTATGTAATCAAACTGATGAGTATCAGAAAAAATAGCTTCCCAAAAATCTGCATGAGGAACAATATGTGGAGGTATGTAGATATTCAGGAAGTTGATATTTTGAATATTTAAAGAGAAAAGTTGAATATCAGGATCCGGACACGGGATGAAAAGCTGATTGGTGATGTATGAAAGATTGTTTCTGATACAGAAGGCAATGCCACCATATCCGTCTGCTCGGTTTTGTGTTACAATATGATAGTTCTTGAGACGAAAAGGTATGTTCGGTTTTAACCAAGTTTCCTGCAATATAATGATATCAGGATCAAAAAAGCTGATAAGATTATATAGACAGTATAATTTGTTATAAACGCTTTGAGCATTCCATTGAATGATGAAGAGTGGACGAAGTTCTTTTACTTCCATACTGGGTATCTTCCATACTATGAAAGATTTAAAGTATTGTAGATTTGTGTAACCAAATTCTCCAAGAACGTATGCGAAGCGTCTATATTTTGAGAAAGTAATATAGTAGGCAACAATTTCTTCAATGCTTCGGTATGTTTAGGGGATAATTGTGGAGAGGAAGATGAACATTTCAGAGATGTAAAGTTACTAGTAGTATCAGATGTAAGAGTGGTAGAAGTCAAATTAGCGTGGTCACTGGAAATAGAATAGGGTCGCGTGTCGGCTGAGGTCTTAAGGGGTTTTTGAGGAGCATAAGGCTTCTGAGGATCCAGCAAGGTGAAATTCGATGCTTTAACAGAGGTGAGCTTTCAATCCAATTTATTTCTTGTTTTATGCGATTGTGGTAAATCGAGCTGAAATGGCTTATCCTTCTTGAAACGAGATGGCATTACAGTGGACGAAGAAGGTAAGAAATGCGGAGTAGGAAAGGGAAAAGCCGATGGTTCAGAAGATCCCTATGGATGATCCAAGCTTCTTCTCTTTTTTCCTGGGGGTGTATCAATATCAAGTGTTAAAGCAGATTTTTTCATGTGTGTGGTAGACACTTTATCACCATCTGAGGGATGAGATGAAGGAAGGTTAGTATATTCCTTAGGTTCGGTAGAAGGTTCCTGCAGTATTGCGGAGAAGGACGGAGTATGTGAAGCTATTGTGGTGATCTTGCTAACAAGTTTATTCGCTTCATTGAACGAAAGTCGTTGTATTGCCGTCAGTTGCATGTTTTGTTTCTGTCTGTGTCTTTCCGCACACTGTTCATAATCCGCCGCATGTGAAGCACCACAGTTAATACAGTGAAGATCACAATCACAAAATCCAGTACCATCAACATGATTAGAACCACAATTTTTACATAGTTTATGTTTTAATTAACAGGAACGGGCAATATGTCCGTATTTCCAGCAGCCATTTTAGCATTGACAAATGCTTGGAATATATGTTTCAACTGGAATTGATTGATAATAAATTTTAATATCTTTAGGTAACTTTTGAGAATCAAATGTTAGAACAACCGAGCGAGTAGGCTGTCAACCTTTTGTTAAATCATAACGAAAGATTCTACGTGCAGAGGTAATCGGTTAGTCACATTTACTATCTTTTAATAAGTCATCCATTGTAGTAGTAGTCCCCCCGTTATGGCTAGCCGAGTCAGCAAAAATTTTAGTGACGTCATAGGTCAAAGGTCAATGACCTTGGCCCGGGGTCAATGACCTAGGGGTACCTAGGACCACCCCCTCTAAATTTTGGCAGGGGTACCTTGGCCCACCCCCTAAATTTTGGCAGGGGTACATAGGACCACCCCCCTTAAATTTTGGAAATTGCCAAATCTAAAAATTGGGTGTGGTAGCCTAGGACCATAGTATGTACCTCTATCAGTATTGGGTGTCTATGTCGTTCCCTTTCATGGGTAAAAAATTGCCAAAAATTCAAATTTCGGGGGTTTTTGACCTAATTTATCCCCTTTGATGAGGTATTATTACCTTATATGGTTATATGGGGCGTATACAGGGGTCCATTCCCTTTCATAACATATGGGTATATTAATGCACCCCTTGAAAAATTTGGGAGGGGTACCTTGGCCCACCCCTTAAATTTTGGAAATTGCCCAATTTCAACATTGGGTATTATAGTACAGGACCCTAATATGTATTAGGTTAAATTTGGGTGGTCCACCTCGTTTCCTTCTAGGGGTACACAATTGCCAAAATATAAACGTAAGCAATACGTTGTACCACGTGTTTGGTTTCGACCTAAGTTATCCCTTTGATGAGGTGTTATTACCCTATATGGTTATGTGGGCGTATACAGGAGTCCATTACCTTTCATAAGACATGGGTATATTAATGCACCCCTTGAAAAATTTGGGAGGGGTACCTTGGCCCACCCCTTCATTTTTAGAAATTGCCCAATTTAAACATTTGGTATTATAGTACTGGACGCTAATATGGATCACTATAAATTTGGGTGGTCCACCTCGTTCCCTTCTAGGGGTACAAAATTGCCAAAATATAAACGTAAGCAATACGTTATACCACGTGTTTTGTTTCGACCTAAGTTATCCTTTTGATGAGGTGTTATTACCCTATATGGTTATATGGGCGTATACAGGGGTCCATTACCTTTCATAAGACATGGGTATATTAATGCACCCCTTTAAAAATTTGGTAGGGGTACCTTGGCCCACCCCTTCATTTTTAGAAATTGCCCAATTTAAACATTTGGTATTATAGTATAGGACGCTAATATGGATCACTATAAATTTGGGTGGTCCACCTCGTTTCCTTTTAGGGGTACAAAATTGCCAAATTTTAGTACAACCACGTGTTTGGTTTTTAACCTAATTTATCTCCTTGGATGAGGTCCTATTACCTTATATGGTTATATGGTCATGTATAGGTGTTCATTCCCTATCATAAGACATAGGTACATTGGTGCATCCCTTTAAATTTTTAGGAGGGGTACCCTGGCCCACCCCCTTCAATTTCAGAAATTCTCCAATTTAAGCATTTGGTATTATAGTACAGGACCTCATTATGTATCATGATAAATTTGGATGGTCCATCTCGTTCCCTTTCATGGGTACGAAATTGCCAAATTTTAGTACAACCACGTGTTTGTTTTTGATTTAATTTATTCCCTTGGATGAGGTCCTATTACCTTATATGGTTATATGGTCATGTATATTGGTCCATTCCCTATCATAAGACATAGGTACATTTTTGCACGCCTTTAAATTTTTGGGAGAGGTACCTTTGCCCACCCCTTTAATTTTGGAAATTGTTCAATTTAAACATTTGGTATTACAGTATAGGACCCTAATATATATTACTATAAATTTGGGTGGTCCACCTCGTTCCCTTTTTAGGGGTACAAAATTGCCAAAATATAAACGTAAGCAATACGTTGTACCACGTGTTTGGTTTTTGACCTTATTTATCTCCTTGGATGAGGTCCTATTACCTTATATGGTTATATTGTAATGTATAGGTGTTCATTTCCTATCATAAGACATAGGTACATTGGTGCATCCCTTTCAATTTTAGGAGAGGTACGTACCTTGGCCTACCCCTTAAATTTTGGAATTTTTTTGATTTAAGCATTCGGTATTATAGTACAGGACCTTAATATGTATCATGATAAATTTGGATGGTCCACATCGTCCACTTTCATGGGTACGAAATTGCCAAAATATAAACGTAAGCAATACGTTGTACCACGTGTTTGACATTTTGACCCAATTTATCTCTTGGATGAGGTCCTATTACCTTATATGTTTATATGGTTATGTATAGGGGTCTATTCCCTATCATAAGACATAGGTACATTTGTGCACCCCTTTAAAATTTGTTAGGGGTACCTTGGTCCATCCCTTAAATTTTAGAAATTGCTCATTTTATGTATTTGGTATTATAGTACTGGACCCTAACATGTATTATGATAAATTTGGGTGGTTTACCTCGTTTCTCTTTCATGGGTACATGTTATATGGGTATGTACAGAGGTTTATTACCTTTATATGTTTATGTTCCCTTTTAAATTTGGGGAATTATCAAATAACAAAATTCGGTAAACCTTTTTCTAGGACCCATTGTAGATGTTGGTGTTCCTCTTATGGCCAAATATTCAAAATTTAAAGGTTATTGACCGGCTTTATTATTGAATAAGTACAGGATTTATTACTTTTTTCATAACACACAGGTGTATTTGTGTACCAATCTCAAATTTTGAAGGGGGTACATTTCTTATTGTCATATCAATAATTGGTAATTGGATAGTATCTCATTCATTGGGTAAATCATTGTGATCACGTAATCAGTTATTGACCTATGATGGAATTAGGAGTCCAGGACATTGGAACATTGAAACTTTGTAGGATAATTTGAGAATTGCGTCATTGGTTTTGATTATTCCCGCCAAATATAAACGTAAGCAAGACGTTGTACCACGTGATTGACCTTGATGAGATAGTGTACAGGGATTCATTTCCTTTGTTGTGGTACTTCTTAAGTTTGAGTACACACACACTTCTAGAAAACAGTTGGTTCTACTCAGGTAAACATTTGATGGACATTATTGACATTATTGAGCATATAATGATATGATTAACTCTAAGACTTAGGTATATCAAGAGAAGTATTCTTTAAATTTGGGAATGGTGATAAACAGAATTTTAACATAAGTGGCGAAATTTGAAACAATACATTGAACTTTAGTCACAGCTCATAGTCTAAGATCATTGGTGGTGATTGATTTGAAATCTGATAGCTAACCTTATTGAATCTTATGACTCATAGACGAAAGGCAATACATGCTACAACACTGGCAAAGTTATTGTTAATGCAATTTGATTGGTTGATCACTATCTTTCCTGCAATCTGATTGGTTGATCACTATCTTTCGTGCAATCTGATTGGTTGATGATTTTCAAATCTTTGCTGTATTCAGTTTTAAGTTTTGTTTAACATTTAAAAATCTTGGTTTCGTTCAACATTTTGCACTCACTGATAAATATGATCAAAACCGTTTATTTGTTAATCGAATAGTTAAAAACCGGATAAAGTTTGACGGTTAACCGTGAAACGTAAATTTTTTTTAGTTTGAAATTTTTTTGCTTGAAATTTTTTGTTTGAAAATTTTTCGTTTCCAAATTTTTTTGTTTCAAAATTTTGTTTGAGATTTTTTCGTTTGAAATTTTTGTTTGAAATTTTTTGTTTGAAAATTTTTGTTCGAAAATTTTGTTTAAAATTTTTCGTTTCCAAATTTTTTGTTTGAAATTTTTTGTTTCAAAATTTTGTTTGAAATTTTTTTCGCTTCAAAATTTTGTTTGAATTTTTTTCGTTTGAAATTTTTTGTTTGAATTTTTTTTCGTTTCAAAATTTTGTTTCAAAGATTTTTGTTTGAAATTTTTGTTTCAAATTTTGAGTTGACATTTTTAAAAGTTTGTGCACTTATTAGTAAAGAACTGGAACTGTTTAGAACAAAAACCTTTGACAACATTGTGGTGCAATAGTACACGTCAGAACCTGGGGGTTGTACTTGAAATGAAAAAACACAATTCATTGAAATGGATCATTTTATTACACTCCACATACATCCATACCAGATAGTGGTTCTGGATATTGTCGATACAATGTATTTTGAACTTCTTGCACTAGTTTGTCTTTAGCATATAATTTTAATTCCAGTTGAAGTCTTTTAAGGTCTAATGCAATATCAATTGATGGAAACTCAATGTCCATTTGATCACAAATAAACTGTTTATCAATACAGGTATGCAATAGCCGGAAATGTTTAGAAAAAAAAACATCTGGCAACGTTGTGGTGCAATAGTACACGTCAGAACATGATAATGCAACGTCATCAGTTTTGCATCATATATAAGTATCGTTCGAGTTAGTATTCATGATAACGTCATCATGGCTACTTGTCTGCAGTTTCTAAACACGCGTGATGTGATGAAATCATTTACCAAGATTACTGATTTACAACAGAATGTCCCTTATAGAATCTTAGCTAGCCAAATGATCCCTACAAAGTTTGGATTAAGAATCGTAGTGAAGGTTGAAAATGATAAGAATATAATTTTACCAGCAAGATATTTACCCATGGAATCATCAAAACAAGAAGAACTGCTGCGTTTCTTAAATACTGGATCTGTATCTTTATGTTACAAAGGATTCTTGGGTCGAAGTCATCAACTTGAATTTAGTACACAGCCGGATTCGTCAGCAAATCATGAATTCAAACGTCAGCACATTTCTTTCCAATGACGTCAGCTGTAGTTGTATGAATATGGTTGGTCGGCATGACGTCAGCAACTGTGATGAAATCATGAATTCAAACGTCAGCACATTCTTTACCAATGACGTCAGCAATAACTATAAATCAACCAATACAGTGTCATCCCACGAAATCATTTGAGCAAGTGCTTTCCAGGAGGAAAGATGTGTACTTCTAACGATAAAGAATTCATCTTCGCAAGCTATTATCCAATAAACAAAACATGTGATGATTGGTATCAGTGCTAGATCATTTGAACCTGTGATTCGATTGGGCAAAGCAGAACAATTTGGTGTACAACTGACCTGTGAAGAATGGCAAATATTATGTTCACGAATCGACCAAATGAACGATTATTTTCATGATGAGCTAAATGTGACCATAGTCAAATCATTAGGCTCAAATCATGAAGTGGTGCTGCGTACAGTCCTCGAAGAGAAGATGGTGCTGTTACGTAAAAAGAGTACATTCCATGTCCCTCGCAACATGGTGTATCTAACGGAAACAGAATGGAACAAATTTATCAGCGTATTTCAGTGTGTTAAACATGCAGTGGAAGTGTGCAACAAAACTAGTATATTCCTGAAAAAGTACTATTTTGAAAAATGTGTTATGCATATTGTACAACATGTATCTAGATATTGTGACGGTTGTCAACATCGTTCGTGGGTGCATACCTGTATTGATAAACAGTTTATTTGTGATCAAATGGACATTGAGTTTCCATCAATTGATATTGCATTAGACCTTAAAAGACTTCAACTGGAATTAAAATTATATGCTAAAGACAAACTAGTGCAAGAAGTTCAAAATACATTGTATCGACAATATCCAGAACCACTATCTGGTATGGATGTATGTGGAGTGTAATAAAATGATCCATTTCAATGAATTGTGTTTTTTCATTTCAAGTACAACCCCCAGGTTCTGACGTGTACTATTGCACCACAATGTTGTCAAAGGTTTTTGTTCTAAACAGTTCCAGTTCTTTACTAATAAGTGCACAAACTTTTAAAAATGTCAACTCAAAATTTGAAACAAAAATTTCAAACAAAAATCTTTGAAACAAAATTTTGAAACGAAAAAAAATTCAAACAAAAAATTTCAAACGAAAAAAATTCAAACAAAATTTTGAAGCGAAAAAAATTTCAAACAAAATTTTGAAACAAAAAAATTTCAAACAAAAAATTTGGAAGCGAAAAATTTTAAACAAAATTTTCGAACAAAAATTTTCAAACAAAAAATTTCAAACGAAAAAAATTTCAAACAAATATTTCAAACGAAAAAATCTCAAACAAAATTTTGAAACAAAAAAATTTGGAAACGAAAAATTTTCAAACGAAAAATTTCAAGCAAAAAAATTTCAAACTAAAAAAAATTTACGTTTCACGGTTAACCGTCAAACTTTATCCGGTTTTTAACTATTCGATTAACAAATAAACGGTTTTGATCATATTTATCAGTGAGTGCAAAATGTTGAACGAAACCAAGATTTTTAAATGTTAAACAAAACTTAAAACTGAATACAGCAAAGATTTGAAAATCATCAACCAATCAGATTGCACGAAAGATAGTGATCAACCAATCAGATTGCAGGAAAGATAGTGATCAACCAATCAAATTGCATTAACAATAACTTTGCCAGTGTTGTAGCATGTATTGCCTTTCGTCTATGAGTCATAAGATTCAATAAGGTTAGCTATCAGATTTCAAATCAATCACCACCAATGATCTTAGACTATGAGCTGTGACTAAAGTTCAATGTATTGTTTCAAATTTCGCCACTTATGTTAAAATTCTGTTTATCACCATTCCCAAATTTAAAGAATACTTCTCTTGATATACCTAAGTCTTAGAGTTAATCATATCATTATATGCTCAATAATGTCAATAATGTCCATCAAATGTTTACCTGAGTAGAACCAACTGTTTTCTAGAAGTGTGTGTGTACTCAAACTTAAGAAGTACCACAACAAAGGAAATGAATCCCTGTACACTATCTCATCAAGGTCAATCACGTGGTACAACGTCTTGCTTACGTTTATATTTGGCGGGAATAATCAAAACCAATGACGCAATTCTCAAATTATCCTACAAAGTTTCAATGTTCCAATGTCCTGGACTCCTAATTCCATCATAGGTCAATAACTGATTACGTGATCACAATGATTTACCCAATGAATGAGATACTATCCAATTACCAATTATTGATATGACAATAAGAAATGTACCCCTTTCAAAATTTAAGATTGGTACACAAATACACCTGTGTGTTATGAAAAAAGTAATAAATCCTGTACTTATTCAATAATAAAGCCGGTCAATAACCTTTAAATTTTGAATATTTGGCCATAAGAGGAACACCAACATCTACAATGGGTCCTAGAAAAAGGTTTACCGAATTTTGTTATTTGATAATTCCCCAAATTTAAAAGGGAACATAAACATATAAAGGTAATAAACCTCTGTACATACCCATATAACATGTACCCATGAAAGAGAAACGAGGTAAACCACCCAAATTTATCATAATACATGTTAGGGTCCAGTACTATAATACCAAATACATAAAATGAGCAATTTCTAAAATTTAAGGGATGGACCAAGGTACCCCTAACAAATTTTAAAGGGGTGCACAAATGTACCTATGTCTTATGATAGGGAATAGACCCCTATACATAACCATATAAACATATAAGGTAATAGGACCTCATCCAAGAGATAAATTGGGTCAAAATGTCAAACACGTGGTACAACGTATTGCTTACGTTTATATTTTGGCAATTTCGTACCCATGAAAGTGGACGATGTGGACCATCCAAATTTATCATGATACATATTAAGGTCCTGTACTATAATACCGAATGCTTAAATCAAAAAAATTCCAAAATTTAAGGGGTAGGCCAAGGTACGTACCTCTCCTAAAATTGAAAGGGATGCACCAATGTACCTATGTCTTATGATAGGAAATGAACACCTATACATTACAATATAACCATATAAGGTAATAGGACCTCATCCAAGGAGATAAATAAGGTCAAAAACCAAACACGTGGTACAACGTATTGCTTACGTTTATATTTTGGCAATTTTGTACCCCTAAAAAGGGAACGAGGTGGACCACCCAAATTTATAGTAATATATATTAGGGTCCTATACTGTTATACCAAATGTTTAAATTGAACAATTTCCAAAATTAAAGGGGTGGGCAAAGGTACCTCTCCCAAAAATTTAAAGGCGTGCAAAAATGTACCTATGTCTTATGATAGGGAATGGACCAATATACATGACCATATAACCATATAAGGTAATAGGACCTCATCCAAGGGAATAAATTAAATCAAAAACAAACACGTGGTTGTACTAAAATTTGGCAATTTCGTACCCATGAAAGGGAACGAGATGGACCATCCAAATTTATCATGATACATAATGAGGTCCTGTACTATAACACCAAATGCTTAAATTGGAGAATTTCTGAAATTGAAGGGGGTGGGCCAGGGTACCCCTCCTAAAAATTTAAAGGGATGCACCAATGTACCTATGTCTTATGATAGGGAATGAACACCTATACATGACCATATAACCATATAAGGTAATAGGACCTCATCCAAGGAGATAAATTAGGTTAAAAACCAAACACGTGGTTGTACTAAAATTTGGCAATTTTGTACCCCTAAAAGGAAACGAGGTGGACCACCCAAATTTATAGTGATCCATATTAGCGTCCTATACTATAATACCAAATGTTTAAATTGGGCAATTTCTAAAAATGAAGGGGTGGGCCAAGGTACCCCTCCCAAATTTTTAAAGGGGTGCATTAATATACCCATGTCTTATGAAAGGTAATGGACCCCTGTATACGCCCATATAACCATATAGGGTAATAACACCTCATCAAAAGGATAACTTAGGTCGAAACAAAACACGTGGTATAACGTATTGCTTACGTTTATATTTTGGCAATTTTGTACCCCTAGAAGGGAACGAGGTGGACCACCCAAATTTATAGTGATCCATATTAGCGTCCAGTACTATAATACCAAATGTTTAAATTGGGCAATTTCTAAAAATGAAGGGGTGGGCCAAGGTACCCCTCCCAAATTTTTCAAGGGGTGCATTAATATACCCATGTCTTATGAAAGGTAATGGACCCCTGTATACGCCCATATAACCATATAGGGTAATAACACCTCATCAAAAGGATAACTTAGGTCGAAACAAAACACGTGGTATAACGTATTGCTTACGTTTATATTTTGGCAATTGTGTACCCCTAGAAGGAAACGAGGTGGACCACCCAAATTTAACCTAATACATATTAGGGTCCTGTACTATAATACCCAATGTTGAAATTGGGCAATTTCCAAAATTTAAGGGGTGGGCCAAGGTACCTCTCCCAAATTTTTCAAGGGGTACATTAATATACCCATATGTTATGAAAGGGAATGGACCCCTGTATACGCCCCATATAACCATATAAGGTAATAATACCTCATCAAAGGGGATAAATTAGGTCAAAAACCCCCGAAATTTGAATTTTTGGCAATTTTTTACCCATGAAAGGGAACGACATAGACACCCAATACTGATAGAGGTACATACTATGGTCCTAGGCTACCACACCCAATTTTTAGATTTGGCAATTTCCAAAATTTAAGGGGGGTGGTCCTATGTACCCCTGCCAAAATTTAGGGGGTGGGCCAAGGTACCCCTGCCAAAATTTAGAGGGGGTGGTCCTAGGTACCCCTAGGTCATTGACCCCGGGCCAAGGTCATTGACCTTTGACCTATGACGTCACTAAAATTTTTGCTGACTCGGCTAGCCATAACGGGGGGACTACTACTACTATTGTGATGTCCGTGTCAACGTCTTTGATAATACCTGTAGTATACAAAACATGATTAGGGATATATGCTTCCCATTTGTTATGTTGAAGAATGTCATGACCCAAAAAATTATTGGCGTCCTGACCAGATTGAAAAGTAAGTTTAATTAAATTTCTACCAATAACATTAATATTAAGAATACCAGGTATTTCAGCCAAGTAAAATTTGCGGCTGATGGACATTGGATGTTTCTTACCTAAATCTTCTGTAGTAGACTTCACATAGACAACATACGGTGCAAGGTGAGTAGGTTTGTATAAATTCTTATCAGGATGGAGAAAATGCACATTCTGATTATCGACTGGAAGCACAATAATAGATTTCTGATTGGAAGGTGTAGAAGTTGATTGAATATTAGTTGAAACCGCAATAGTGGAGGAAGAATTGGGAGGAGTAGAAGTAGGTGAATCCAAAGGTACTTGTATTTCCATAGCAATATACTTAGTAACATTTGCACTATTAGCATCAGCATTGTCATCCTCCTCCATCTTGAAAAAGGAGCAAAGTGTAAACCAAAAAATCTATAATTTTTAAGTAAGTTATACGAGGCCAAAACACATCATAATTACATGCTGTAGTAATATGTGAACTATGAATAAATAACACAATGTATGCAATAAAACACAACAGTAATAATGAACCAGAACACAGAAAAAAAACACGACAGTAAATATAACACTCTATACACCACACTTTACCAAATTGTAATCGCACTACACTTTCACTATTATACACAAACTAGATTATTATCCGCCATTTGCATTCGTGTTTACATTCCTAGTCTTGTCTTGTCTTGTCTTCACTTTTAAAAGTGCTGGAAAAATAAGAAGGGCACCAGGAAATGACCAATTTGTGCCGTATTTCCTAGGCAATCTGATCGAATCGACCACAGAAAATAAAACGTCTTTCAATTCAGTTGCCAGTCGATTAGTCTCCTTCGATCAAGAAGTGATTAAATTGAAGTCCCGTTTACACGGTCGATTAAGTTGAAAGTGACGTCAATTCAACTGAATCGAACGCAAATTGATTAAGTAAACGCCTCATAATAAAACCGAATCCAGAATCGATTCCAAAGAAAGCGAGCACAGAAAATCGAGTACATTAAGGAATCGAGTGGAATCGATTCTTGGACTGTATTCTGCCCATCTCTGACATATTCCTTCTTTTCGGAAAACTTGTTTCAAGGTATATAAAATAACGTGTATTGTGTCATTTCATATCGAGATTCGAGAAGACTGATAAACTTTAACTTCTTTAAAATATGTTTAGAAGTGTTCGTCAAATAGTTAAAATGGAAAAATTCTTGGAACAATCTCTTTTATAATGCATTTTATCCTTAGTATTAGACTGAGAATTAAAGGAGATTTTTTTGCGAGGCTTCCGTGAAAATTTTAAGGGGTTACTAAAAATTTAGGGGGACCCGGCCCCTTGTTCCCTGTTTATACGGACCTAGTCAGGCCTGTAGTATAACGCTAATAATACGTCAAAATGACTCTGCATAAGGCTCTTAGATTTTAAGTTGCATTACAGAATGAACATCATTGTAAGATGAAAGTAGTCAATCGAATAAAAAACAAATAAATATTCAATGAATTAATGTATGGGTTCCTACCATAAATCTACGCCGAAAGCAGCTTATAATTTCCTTTTACGCAAACCATTCAAGAGTATAGTCCTAGATTTTATTCATACTTCTTCCTAGCTGATTCTCCATTATCTTAAACAGTATTCAATAAGTTTCGTTTTGCAAATAATATCAATTCAGACTCATGTATTTTCTAAACTTAATTCACGAGGGTCACATTCAGTGCCCTCATTCCAATTCGTTTTGCATTAAAGCAAAGTAATATTAGTGTTAGTTAAGGTAGGCCTAGGTATTCTGAACGTTGAATATCAGAGTAAGTTTAGATTTAGAAAAGTCTTAAGGACCGAGATTAATGGTGGAAAGGAGTTATGGCTGAAAATTTGCGGAAGAGACCTGCGAAAGGAATATTAAAGTCTTCGTCAAGTTTTGAGAAGTCTGATGGACCCAAACCGTAAGTATAGTGATGTGTTGAATTTAAAATGAAGCAAAAATGCAGTTGTCAGTAATTACTGAAATCTAAAGAATGAAAGATACAAGTAGGCAATAGTTAGCATACTACAGTCTATTTTCAAGCACTTTTCTTTTGCAAGTAATTACAACTGTGACTTTTAAGGAATTTTATTCAGATTAAATATAAGTGTACCATTATTTCAGCGTCAAAGGTGCCTAGTAAATATTAAACACTTGCATAAGAGAAATGTAAATCCTATTAGAAAAGGCTTAGGACCTTGGGTTAGAATTAATTTCGGCACCAAAATGGGCAAGTCTTTAATTTAAATTTAGGAAGGCAGTGACAATAAGCAATGAATCTGAACCAGTTCCCGTAATTATAATTACAGTTCCCAAGAAGGAATGACAGAAAAGAACGTGCCCTGCGGGGCTCTAAACCGCCTTCACTCGCTCACGCTCGCTCGGTAATAATAGGTACTGGCAGTATATCACTGCCTTGCCCAAACTAAAGAGTTACCACAAAATGGAATATGGGGCCGCTGTGGAACATCTACCGGTAAAATTTTTAATTCATGAAGGTAAAGTGATATTTACGAAATTCGTTTATGCAGTTTCAGATACCGAACTCGTGTGTCAGTATACACTTCTCCATATTTTCATTTCATCATTGCACACGTATTTTCTCAGCCACTTAAACTAGGCACTTTGGCAAGAACGCATGGAATAAGTGCTAACGAAACTTACGAACACAGTTCAAATGGAGAACACACATGTGCTTTTGGTTTCTTATACGGTTATACCCTCTCCAATAAATACACACGAAAACAAAACAAATAGACGTATAAACAAACAAACAAAAATTAAAAAAGTAAGAGACAAGAAAGTTGCTGAAAAGGTCGTTAGCTACCCTATTACAACTGAAGGCTAACTCTACAGGGGTTAACTGTCACAGTTGGCGGCCTCGAAATTCAAAATTTGCGGAGAAATGAGCAGAGGAAACTAATAAGAAATTTGTATTATCTGAACTGAATGTACTGAAATTGGGCAAAATTTTGGATACTATCCCATTTCTTGTGTGTGTGTGTATGTAGAGGGGTACGGGGGCGTAAATTAGTAAAATCCACTGAAGAAATATGTTACTTGATTTTACAAAGGGATTGCACAAATAAGGAAATTACATCGGGATCTTACATCTACATATCTACTGAGGTAGAAATTGGAAATGGAAAGTGAGCTCTTTACCACACAGTCCTCCATAATAAAAATGTGAAGTGCTATAGCAAAGCAGTGCACAAAGTGAACATACAAATGTCCCAAAGCTGTGCAAGATACTGATTATGTATTTTATGCCATATAAAGGGTTTTTTCACTATCGTGGTGTCTGCTTATACGCACCGTCGCTGACGCGCTTGTTTCCTACGGCCGCAAGTGCTAGAGTCCTCCTGTTGCGCTTGTGTCCTGACTAAATTGGATAGATATATATATATATATATATATATATATATATATATATATATATATATATATATATATATATATAAATGGCCACCAAGCATAAATTGATCCGTGTTCTGTATACTGCAGTTTTTATTGCATGTGTCTGGGAAGGTTCTAGAACACTGGTTTCCCTTTATAAAACCAGTGAAATATATTTTACGTACCTTGTTTTCTGTATTCTTTTCTTCTGGGGGCCGCGGTGCCTCAGTGGTAGAGCGTTCACATCTGGTGCTTGGGGTCCCGGGTTCGATCCCAGCCCTCGCCAAAGTGAACTTTGTGGTGGACAAACACCGTGTGCGTGGGTTTTCTCGGGGTTCTCCCGTTTCCTCCCACTTTCTTCATTCCACCATTTCACTCATTTCTCATAATCACCGTCTCCTTTAGCCTAACCGGCATAAACGTGGGACGTAAAACTCAAAGATGTCATTTCATTTCTTTTCTTCTGGTTTTTGGACTTTTTATCATTGAAATATTTTATTACCGAAACTAAGAACACTGAACTTCAATCTTTGAACAGATCACTACCACTTTTGTTTACTTAACGCCCCATATGTAGGTCTATTACTTTATACATAAAGTAATAATAATAATGTTTTAATTAATTATAATTTTAGGTAAATGAAGGTGTTTGTTATTTCTTTGATTTTGAGTGTATAAATTAGATTTTAGCTTGCTTTTTATTTTATCCGAAATTCCATTCATTTTCGGAGTCGATGTTGAATTGTTCATTGCCAGTAGACGTGGTACGTGATTGTATTGTCTGAATCTGTTGAAATATTTAATATGTTGTGACAAATTACTTTATCTCGTGTGTTCTGTGTACATTTTATATTTTCTTTTAGTATTCAGTTTCTTGATGCTATTGTGTTCCTGTGGAATTTATAGGTTTACAAAATGTTTTTTGTAGCGTACATTGTGGTGTTCTGAAATTTGTGTGTTCGCAATGGGTATATTGTTTTGCATTGTCTGATGTTGTTCATGTTCCTGGTTACTTTTGTGTTTTATTGTAAGTTGAGTGAATTACGATTATATAAATTCTTCGAATTACTAATCAACCAAAATTCTACTTCTTCCAATAACATATATTCTAAAACAATGAAATTTTAGGGCGAGTGGGAGCTCTGCCGCCACACTGTTATTTTATAATTTAGATTGGAAGAAATCTTTTTATGCAAATGGTATTTCGGTTAGTTAATAGTTTGAAATAATTACTTTGTCGTAATTCACCTAACTTGGCCTTTGGGTAATGGACCTGGAGGAGGATCTGTGTTCTGAAACCTTGCCCATAAACATCCACACTGTATTTATAATTAGTCCTTCTGAAGTCGGTCTGTAACTAGTAATGGAGCTCCTCATTTATGCATTTTATGCTAGAAGAAAAGCATTGTGTATAAATTTTGTGTTTTTTGATACCCGAGGAACATTCGTTTGATAAGGGACACCAGTCCGAAACCCCTTCTTAAAGTTTACGTACGTCATACTGGAATGATTCATTGTTTCAGTAATTTCTGAGTAGTGCGCACTTTGCAACACTTAAGAATTAGAGGGTACTAATTTTGCGCTGTTATATATAAATGCGTTTGGATTAAGAAAGAGCAAAGGATGCATGAAAATAAGAAATATTTGTAGTTACCAATGAAAAGTGAACGACGGAAGTGAAACAGGAGTAATTGAAGGTAAGGTATACGAAAATAACTACAGCTAAGTAGTAATCCAACTATGAAAACCGGTTCATGTGTGTCTACGGAAGACTAGTTAAATTCTGGACTATGTAAGTTCACAGATTGATGGCGATATTAGAGGGCATAATATGATAGTGTTACAAAACCACTGCCTTATTAACACTAACCTAGGATGTATATGCTGGTGTAATGGAGAGGAATACAGAAATGTAGGGCGGAAACTAATAAGAAAGGAGTTGCATTTGAACTGAATGTACTGAAATGGTGTAAAATTTTGAATGCTACGTATCCTATTTTATGTGTGTGGGGGGAAGCGTAAATCTTGTAAAAATCCACGGAAGAAATATGTTACTTGATTTTACGATAGGATTGCACAAGTAATGAAATTACCGCAGGATCTTACATCTACATGGATACAAAGGTAGAAACAGTAAATGGAAAATGTGCTTTTTACCACATAGTACTCCGTAAGAAAGACATAATTTTGAGATGAAGTACTATGTTAAGGCAGTGTACAAAGTGACCGTACAAGTGTCGTAAAGCTATGTATTTTATGATATGTGTTTTTCCAGTATCGTAGTTTATGCGTATACCCACCGTCGCTGACGCGCCTCGTTACTGCACGGGCCTCCCTGGTGTGCTCCTTCCTGACTTGGTTGGGTGCCAATCGTGGTTTTTAGTGCCCACCTAGCTAGAGCTGGTTCGTGTTTTATGTAGTGTAGTTTTTATGCCATATGTCCACACTGTATTTATACTCAGGCCCCTGAAGTCAATCTGCAAGTAGTAATGGAGCTCCTTATTTAGTGCGTGTGACGCTAAAAGAAAGTCATTTTTCATGAATATAAGTAGGGATAGCACACAGGAAAGAAGTATTTTTGTGTGAGTTTTATAATTTTTAATATCGCAGGGATATGTGTTTGATAGGTTTTTAATATCTCCGAAACCCCACCAAAGTTTGTTTACGTAATACTGTAAGGATTCATTGTTTCAATAATTTCTGAATAGTGTGTAGTTTGCAACACTTAACAGTTGGAGGGAACTAATTTTGCGCTGTAACACTACATAAGTTCAAATGGATGTGTAGGAAAAGGGCAAAAGAAGCATGAAAATGAGAAATATTTGTAATTAATAGTGATAAGTGAATGTCGAAAATGAAGCAGAAGTAATTCTGGATAAAATATACCAAAGTAACAACAGATAAATAGTAATACAATTATAAAAATAGGTTCATGTGTGTCATATCCAGAGCCATCCTGTACAGAAGTTTCGATAGCCGTGCGTATTGGGCTGTTCTCTGTATTGGGATTCAGTTTTTTCGATTCCCACTAGATTTTTTTTTAAAACCTTTTCGTTATCTTTGACTTGGAGTTTTTGATTTTCTGATTCATTTTCTTCTTTGTGTCTTTAGAAGTCACTAATGGATCACTTGTTAGGACAATTTCCCAGATGCCGGGAAAATGAATGATCGCAGCATTTAAAGCATAACGATTAAGAAATTACAGCAACTACAGTGAACGAAATTGAAATGTTTTTTCTAAATGTTGATTATTGCTGAAACATTTGGAAGCTGATCTGCTAAGACGTCACCAATCAAGACTGTAGATTTCTCCATGATAATATCTTTCTGTATACAGGATGTTTCAAAACAGCACCAACAACGTTTGGGAGGTGATTCCTAACACCAAGATAAAACGAAAAATATAGACCAATCTGGGTGCACAAATGCTTCCTTTCGGAGTTATAGGCTGCCGAAAACGTTAAAAAAAAAAAAAAAAAAAAAAAAATAGCTTTAAGGGTCCATAGGCCCAACACTATGGAACACCGAAGTCGGGTCAGGACTTTGTTTAGGAATTAGGATGTTCCCTATCCAATTATCCATGTTTCAGAGTCCTGCGGTATGCCCGTAGTCAAACTGCCACTATAAAAATTGTTGTGTGAGTTACCTTAGGATTCTTATACATGTATATTTGGATAGCACACATATTATTTCCTAAGTGAAGTCTTGAACCGACTACGGTAGGTCCCATAATTTTGGAGTATGGACCTTTAAAGTTGATTTTTCAATGTTTCCGGCAGCCTATGACTCCGAAAGGAAGCATTTGTGCACCGAAGTTGCTCTATCCTTTTCGTCTTATCTTGGTGTTAGGAATCACTTCCCCAACGTTGTTGGTGTTGTTTCGAAACACCCTGTATATATATGTAGGTAGATATACTTCTGATTAACACTAGTTATCAATTAAGATTTCGCTACAGGAGCTTATTATGGTAAGGGTTCAGAGTCAGTCTGTTCTTGTTTGGGAATTACCCATATATAGTGGTAATCGAAGTCCCTGAGAGGGCGCATGTCATATATAATCGTATGAGGGTTCGATCTGTCATTTTTTACTGCTGCTGGGTTTAATCCCTATCTGTCTGTGATCGGAAACAAATCTTTTCCATGACAGTACTGGGTTCAATCTCGCATGTCTCTGTTTCGGGAGGTATACTAGGATATATACAATTGTTGCTCGACGAAAGAGAACATGTATAATGCATTAATCATGCTTCATAACGTATGGTCAGGACGTACCAGGCAATATGCATGCACTTCTGATCATAGAAATCTAGACGACAAAAGCAACTAGATCGGAAAAAAAGAGGTACCATAGATCTTACGTCCTTCAGATCTGTTCTTTCAGGGAAATCGATTTTTCCTCCATTCTGCTACAGAGGAACATGACCATTTGGGGCACAAATATTGACTATCTGGACGTTGCCGTCAACTAATATATAATTGTCGTATACGAAAGACAGGGTTGGCAAAAACTATGGTTTTTATTTAAAAAAAACAAAAGACCCAGTTTTATTTGGTTTAAACGCGTTTTTTTTTAAACCAGATTATTTTGGTTTAAATAATTTGTTCTATATATTTATATCAAATATAGACAGAAATAAGTTTGTTTCACCGTGTGTTATTATGCAAGAACCGGGTTATGCTGGAAGGGGTCATATAAGCTTAAAGCGGAGTCTAAACCGTTTCTTGACTTACATCCGAAACAAATTGTCCTCCATTTGAACTCGAAACCGGGACTAATTGACCACAAATGCGATACGTCTGCCGACTCACTCACGACGGACTCCTGATACGTTGTACTGATCTTTACATACTTTTAGTATAATTGTCTAATTGTCAAGTCATTTGAGAAGGACAAAAGGATAAACAGTTGCACAAGTGAAGCCATTATACAGAATTGCATATAGACAATTTCAAAATACTGCAAAGTACAGAAGAACTAATTTAGTCCAAGTTAGTTAACTACGACTTTTATTACTCCAAGTTAAAGAAATACAATGACTTAATTTGCATGCCAGTAACAAAGGGGAATAAAGATACGAATTATTTGAGCCCACTTTGGCTCTGACCCATTTATAGATAAATAGATACCAAAGATACTTCCGATTTCAGTAAATGCCTCTCGTGGGGTTTGTATGACCCCCTCCCCCAAGTACGGTATTTCAATGTGTTTTATCAATAGTAAACGAAACGAAACAATATTTAACATTTTTCTTTGATTGCAATTGCATAACAATAATAACAAACTATAAAAAAAAATCACAAAATAAACATTCATAAACTTATAAAAAGGTGCTTTTGTAGTATAATCTCTTTGAGTAATGAATGGGGAATTTAGGTCTGAATAATATGAATAATATGCGGGAGTGACACGCGATAACTCGGAAATGTGTGTTCAGTAAGATTTAACGAGCACGTACACTTTTACTAACATTTTTCGTTTGAAACTATTTTTTTTTTTTTTTTTTGAAAAAAAAAAACCAGCTGGTTTAAACCAGCCAATCCTGACGAAAGGTCATAAAATATAACAGAGAAGGAGAAATGAAATCAAGATCTAGCTTACTTTGTGATAGAGAATTCATGCTTCTACGGGGTGCAGGTCACTAAGGTAATAATGTACACAGACGGACAATTTCTATAGTGAAGTCATCTTCGTGTAGTGGTTAGCATAACAGAGTTGCATGCAGAACTTCACTTTAATATAAAGTCAAATCCTGTTTACGATTCTTTTTTTAAACAAAGAATCTGCATTCTATTGCAGAAAGTATGCATTCATTTCACAGCTATGTAATATAATACATTACATTATGTAATTTAAACCAAATAATAAATTATTCTCCTTTTGTCTCTAATGTATATTTTTGAGCCGAAAGTAGCATAGAAAGTGCTCATCTACAGGGTGTCCGAGAAGTCCTTCCCTGATTACAGAAATTGATAACTCAGGCTAGAAATAAGATAGAAATATGAAACTGGTGTTGAATTGTTTACAAACTATAAAAGTTTTTGTCTGTGTTAGGTTTGTTCTGTTTTACCAAGTCTCAATTTTTTTTGTTTTAGGTTTGTAGTACGTAAGTAAGAAGCCCAAGAAGCCATGCCAACCAACCAGGAGAAGCCACAGTGTGTCCTGTGGTACCATGAGACACGATCACCAACCACGGTGCAGAGACAGTTCCAGACAACATTTGGGAGGACTCCTCCTACCGAACACGTGTACCAGATCTTGAAACCCTGCAGCAACGAATAACCACAGTCGTTGCATCGATCCCTCCAGTGATGTTGGCTAATGTGTGGATGGAAATTGAATATCGCCTAGATGTGCTACGTGCTACCAAGGGTGCTCATGTGGAAGTGTACTGATGTGACCAAAACTTTTATAGTTTGTAAACAATTCAACACCAGTGTCATATTTCTATCTTATTTCTAGCCTGAGTTATCAATTTCTGTAATCAGGGAAGGACTTCTCGGACACCCTGTAGTTCTTCACTATTTCGCGCAAAGGAAATCATAATGTAAGAAAATAGACTCACTAAATTATATCTATAGTTTCAACAGCAACCAATGGGAATAATCTGGTTGGCCTGTAGAAAATATATACTTTGATTCAAATGCGAGGACAAATTTATTTTGTAAAGAATATTCCAAATGGAATAGTTTCTAAAGTAATATAACAGATTTATCGTATCGAAATAATCGAATTACAGTCACCAAAGAATATCATTGTGAATTAAAGAAAATAATGAAAGAATCAGGCAGGGAGAGAAAGTAACGGGAAAACCACTAATATGAAATATGTTACTACTTTGCGGCATAGTGAAATGGTTAGCGTACGGAGCGCCACACAGCAAATGAGGATTAGAATCTTATGCCCTCTAATATATATATATATCCCGCTGGTGTTGCAAAATAAGTGTTACAACTCTTAGGAGATGACTCCCGCCACTGAAACAAAAAGAAAAGTTCTCTTGAACTTTCGGCTATCGGACATAGTGTCGGATCTACAAGGTGCCGAAAGCGTGGGAAAATGATTTTTGGACGCCAATAGTTTGGAAACTATCCAACGTAAAGAGGGCGGGTAAAAAATTCACTGAAGAAGTCATACCTGCTGTATTGAATTTTGCATGTTTCACAATCCTACCATGCACGCGCAATGGATTCCCCAAAGGAAGGTAGGGAATCCCGGATAATCTGCCAAATGAAAATTGGTCTAAATGGATATGAATTGATAATGTTTCTACCAGGTAACAATAATTCGTTTGTATTAAGTCGATATCTGGAATAAATACAAAATGGCAGACACCTTAATGTCCGTTGTGTGTGGTTGCATAATTGCCAGGTACGGATGTTGCCCAACAGTGACGTTCTGAGTATTAAGTGTAGAGAATTTGTACTCAAATGCTCTAGAAAGACATCTGGAGTGTTGGTAGACACAACAGATGAAGCAGCGTGATTCACATGTGTGGAAACACTTAACGAAAAATGTCCAGAAATGCACTCATACTCAGTAAACGTGAGTTCAAAGCATCAGAAATGTAAGGAATAACATCAGGAACATGAAAGCCATTGCCAATTCACCAATAATATTCCCTAAATCCGATGCAACATGATGCGCATGGTTGCATACCAATGAGGATGCAACAACTGAGGCCAAGTTGAAATTGTGCAAGGGGACTCACAAAGAAACAGTAAACTAAGTGAATGTCACTAGTGGGATCGCATGATCGATATTGAAATGTGGCCAATGTGTGTGTTGATATCAACATCAAGGTTGGCAAATACCATGGTTTTTATTGAAAAAAACAAAGCCATGTTTTTTTGGTTTCAACCCTTTTTTTTTTTTTTGTTTAAACCAGGTTTTTTGATTTAAATAATTTGCTCTATGCATTTATATCACATATGGACAGAGATAAGCTTATTTCGCCTTGGTGTTAGTATGCAACAACCGGGTTATACTGGAAGGGGTCACATAAGCTTAAAACAGAATCCAAACCGCTTCTCGGCTTACATCCAAGAGAAATTGTCCTCCATTTGAACTCGAAACTGGGACTAATTGTCCACAAATGCGATACGTTTGCCGACTCACTCACGAAGGATTCCTGATAAAAATACGTTGGACTAATCTTTACATATTTGTTAATATAATCCTCAACAGTCATTCCAGAAGGACAAAAAGATAAACAATTGCACAAGTGGAACCATTATACAGAATTACATATGGACAATTTCAAAGTACTACAGAGTACAGAAGAACTAATTTAGTCCAAGTCAGTTCACTACGACTTTTATTAGTCCAAGTTAAAGAAATATAACGACTTACTTTGCATATCAGTAAAAAAGAATGAATAAAGATACGAATTATTTGAGTCTACTTTGGCTCTGACCCATTTATACGTAAATCGTTACCAAAGATTCTTATGATTTCAATAATTGCATCTCGTGGGGTTTGTATGACCCTCCTCCCAGAAAAGTACGGCATTTCGATGTATTTTATCAATAGTAAAGTATTAAAACGAAACAATGTTTAGAATTTTCCTTTGGTTGCATAACAATAATAACAAACTATAAAAAAATCACAAAAGAGACATCTATAAAGTTACATAAAAAAGAGGTTGCTTTTGTAATATAATCTCTTTGAGTGATGAATGTGGAATTTAGGTCTGAATATAGTACGAGTAATACATGGGAGTGAAACGTGATAACCCACAAATGTGTGTTCATCAAGATTTTACGAATAGTTACACTTTTACGAACATTTTTCGTTTTTTGGTTTAAATCAGTTGGTTTTTTTGAAAAAAAAAACTGCTGGTTTAAACCACATTGGTTTAAACCAGTCAATCCTGATCAACATGTAGCTAATGGACAAATGTCAACATGTCCCACTACTGGGCTGGGACACCGTCCCAAGTGCGAAAACTAGCAAAATAACGTTGTATATTCTGGTATTACATCTGGTGCATTTTTTTGTAGAACGTAACTAGAACACGATTGTATCAATGTCCCTCTTTGTTTGGGACATTGTCCCACAGTCGACACATATGAAAAGAAATCTCTTAATCCATGGTTCAAATTCTGATAGAGCGTGAAATTAACAAACTTGTATCATGTCCCACGTCTTCTGGGACATATGACGTACTCGAAATATAGGAAAATACCTCCAGAACTTCGTATCTTACACACAGTGCACATGCCAAAACAAAGACGAAAATGAACCAATTTGGCACATGTAACACCACTGCTGGAACACCATACATATATAAAATAAAACATGAGAAATAGGAAGAAACGTCTTAGAGCTCTGATTATTTACAACTGTGCAGTAGAAGTAACAAAATGAAACACACAAGCATGTCGGGAGGCTGTACAAGAGCGCTTGCCAAACAAAGTGTGTACTCCTCAAAGAAAAGAATACAGAGAAAGTGAGGCACCCTCGAAGCATCAGGGCCAGAGTGCTCGCGTGGTCGCAGTTTCCAATCCTACTGGGAGCCCACGGCCTCAGATTCAAAACCCGAGTACTTATTTTCATATTTTTCGCACGTGGTACGGTGTCCCAGCAGTAGTGGGACATGCTGACATTTGTCCATTAGCTACATGCTGATATCAACACACACATTGGCCACATTTCAATATCGATCATGAGATCCCACTAGTGACATTCATTTAGTTTACTCAGTTTCTTTGTGAGTCCCATTGCAGAATTTCAACTTGACCTCAGTTGTTGCATCCTTATTGGCATGCAACCGTACACATCATATTGCATCGGATTTAGGGAATATTATTGGTGAATTGGCAATAGTTTTCATGTTCTTGATGCTATTCCTTACATATCCGACGCTTTGAACTCACGTTTACTGAACATGAGTGTATTTCTGGACATTTTTCGTTAAGTGTTTCCACACATGTGAATCACGCTGCTTCATCTGTTGTGTCTACTAACACTCCAGATGTATTTCTAGAGCGTTTGAGTACAAATTCGCTACTTTTAATATTCAGAACGTCACTGTTGGGCAGCATCCGTACCTGGCGATAATAGAACCACACACAACGAGTATGAAGGTGTCCGCCATTTTGTATTTGTTCCAGATATCGACTTAATACAAACGAATTATTGTTACCTGGTAGAAACATTATCAATTCATATCCATTGACCAATTTTCATTTGGCAGATTATCCGGGACTCCCTACGTTCCTTTGGGGAATCCATTGCGCGTGCATGGTAGAATTGTGAAACATGCAAAATTCAATACAGCAGGTATGACTTCTTCAGTGAATTTTTTACCCGCCCTCTTTACGTTGAATATTTTCCGAACTATTGGCGT
The DNA here is from genome assembly GCF_964235325.1 of Thermobia domestica. Taxonomy (NCBI): domain Eukaryota; kingdom Metazoa; phylum Arthropoda; class Insecta; order Zygentoma; family Lepismatidae; genus Thermobia; species Thermobia domestica. The sequence goes on along the minus strand of NC_137458.1, from coordinate 193,251,805 downwards.
CCAAAAATCATTTTCCCACGCTTTCGGCACCTTGTAGATTCGAAACTATGTCCGATAGCCAAAAGTTCAAGAGAACTTTCCTTCTTGTTTCAGTGGCGGGGGTCATCTCCCAAAAGTTGTAACACTTATTTTGCAACACGCTTTATATATATGTATATTAGGGTGGTCCAAATTTATACTGGGAAAGATAAATTTAGGAATTTCTTTCGACTCACTCCCCTAACATGGTTCCATATGGAACCAAATTAAGCCAGGAGAAAAATTAGATCCATTGAATAATTTTAAATGGTGCCCCAAACGACCAAAAATTTTGAATGCGTTTACAATACTTAGTGTATGGGGAAAAGCTGGAATAAACTCTCGTAATTTAGAAACGGCTCAAGGGAATGAAAAGATATCTTGGATAATGGAACTAGAGGAAGAAAGAGACAAACCTAATCTTGTATACATTATCATGGCGGCCGTCTTGAATTAAGGTCAAAATGACCCTCTTTCAATTTAAAAATTTTGACCTGAATCCAAGATGGCGGATTTCAAGATGGCCGCAATGGCAGTACTATACAAAATTAGATATGTTTTTTCCTCTATTTCTATTATCCAGGTTATCTTTGCATTACCTTCAGCCATTTCTAAATTACATGAGTTTATTCTAGATTTTTCCCATATACTATGTACTGTAATCGGATTCAAAATTTTAGGTCGCTTGGGGCACCATTTAATATTATTCAATGAAGCTAATTTTTCTCCTGGCTTAATTTAGTCCCATATGGAACCATTTTAGGGGGTGAGACAAGCTCGATCTGAAAATTGATATTTAAGGACCACTCTGATATATACAGACTGTCCTATAATTCCTGTGTAAACTTTAATTTCATAGTACTCAGAACTGGTAAAATCTAGAACTATGAAATTTGCAGGCAATTTAGAGGAAGGTCAGAAGATTTGTCTGATAGCAAAACGAGATCGCGGGTGTTATTGTTTGCGGAGTTACATTGTCAAAGGTCAAAATGCGATTTTTTCCTTATGGGATTTCAATGTTAAATAGTAGTCTCACATGTCATTTTTTTTGAATATCCATCTCCGGTAGCAAAAATTGGTATATCGACATAAATTCTGATCCGAAACAATGGGATAACGAGAAATGTGGGCAATCGTAACCCGGTGTCCTCAAACAGGTCATCTGTGACCTTTGAGGAAAAAGCTCACTTTTCAACAGCTTATTGTACACAACTAATTCAGTTGAAGATAATGTTAAAAAAAAAAAAAAAAAAAAAAACATATGCACAAAGGATCTACCGAACATCCTTTTTAGCAAAACGAAGAGGTCAGCAATATCATCAGAAGTCAAAGGTCACGTAGTTAAAATGTCATATTTGATTTGTTAACAAATAAGAAACTGTAACATTGGAAATAATGCATTGAAGTGTATAGAACACATGCATAAAGATCCTTCCAACGAGTGGGTATGGGCATAGGGAAAAAGGTCATCATACGAGGTCAAAGGTCACGCAGTGAAAATTTCATGTTTGATGTGTTAGCAACTATGAAACTGTGACGTTTGAAAAATTATTTGAGCTACCATGGAACACAGGCTTAAAGGTGCTTCGAATTGGTGTGTATGGGCATACCAAAAAGGTCAAAGGTCACGCAGTTCAAATGTTATGCTTGAAGTGTTAACAGTATGAAACTGCGATGTTGGAAATAATAATTTGAGCTGCCACTGGAAACATGCAGAAAAGATCTTCCAATTGGTGTGTGTGTGATGTCAACAATATCGTGAAAGGTCAAAGGTTACGCGGGTAAAATGTCATGTTTGTTGTGTTAGCAAGCATAAAACTGTGATGTTTTAAATACGGATTTGAGCTTCCATAGAACACATGCAGAAAGGTCCTTCTAAGGGTGCACATGACCGTAATGAAAAGGTTAATATTGCCATAAGGTGATGAAACCTAATTTTGTAATTCAGATCTTGCAGGCAATGGTAGGTATGTTTCTGTGATGTTTAAAACAACGAATTGAACATAGTATGAGTCCCACCTTTTGTTAATTATTTAGCTTTGCAAAACTGCATTCAAATTTTTTTTTTTTTTTTTTTTTATCGAAACATATTAACAGGTATTTACTGCACAGAAATATTTGAAATATTGTCTTACCTGTACAAGAAACACTAACGCCCTTGTAGACTGTAAATCTTTTTAGTACTTTGCAATTTATTCCACGTGATCTCCTTGATGTGCTAACCTTAAGTTCACTCTGTGTATAAGAGTCTTTGTGAAAATTTTTTCAAGAGTGTCTGGAGTTATCTGTTCAACGGCACGCTGTATCGGTCGTCAAAGTTCTTCAAATGTTATTGAATGAGTTTTATAAACTTGTTGCTTAAGAAAGCCTCATAGAAAGAAGTCGCATGGGGTTAGATCAGGACTTCTAGTTGACCACTCAACCTCAGAAACTATACTTATTAAACGGTTTCCAAACCTTCCTCTTAAAATTTGTACTGTTGCCCTAGTACGATGTGCTGGAGCACCATCCTGTTCAAACCACGTATCATTGTGTGGATCAAGATTTAAGCGATCAACTTCAGGGAAAAGAAATTCTCGCAACATATTTTGGTATGTAAGTTGATTAACATTTCCTTCGAAGAAAAACGGCCCTATTACACCATGATTTGCACAGCGTTCAATTCTTGCCGCCGGTGGACTGGTTTCCAAGAACCGTTTACGTGACGAAGACACCGTTCCATTAAAAAACAACAGCTTCATCTGACATAAGTTGAAATAAAAACATGGGATTTTCATTTAATTTGTCTATGAACCAGTTACAAAATAAAATTCTGGCACCGAAATCACCATGTAATTTATGCACAATCTTCATACTGTATGCCTTAACCTCAAGCACACGCAACATCTTACTCAGCGAACTTCTTTTAACGTTGGGTGCAACACTCCGGCGACGGATTGATTTTTTTTTTTTTTTGTGAACTAAGCACAGAACGAACCACATTGCGTTTAGTATCCTCGGTAGAGATCCTTACAAGTGGTCCTGCCTTTCGTTGTAGCTGAGAAAGATGTTCCTTGCTAAAACAGTTACTCCGAAACTGTTTGTAAAGATGAAGAATTTGGGTATTGCTTATTTATTGCCCACCGTGCAAACACCTTTCTCTGCGTTTTTGTAACCTACTTCCTACTAAGAACTGCAGGCAAATCGGCACCTTTTTTCTTTGTTAGAGTATCGGTTGTGACTTACACAATTACACATACACACACACACTTCCAAACACGTAGGCCTATGAGTATAGGGAAAATAAGAAATACAACAGTTTTTATTTTCTTACACACTCACAAGACACACAAGATTCACAAACTCATTTAATTTTAAGCTCAACTCCACACTCCACTGCCTCACTGTCTCTGTCCAATCAGATTATCAAGGGCGGATCCGAGGAGGGGGGCTAAGGGGCCATAGTCCCCCCTTGACGCTCAGGTTTACACTGGATAAAATGGGCTTCAATTCTGCTTTACACTGGATAAAACGACAACTTATGGTTTAGCCCCTCCCTTGATCATATCCTGGATCCGTCACTGCAGATTATCATTCGAATAACACCAAACCACCCTTGTGAACAAAACAGACTGATTATTTGATGTGAGTCCAAAACATAAACAGATCGTGTTCATGCTTCAATCACGAAAGGGTATAAATAAACGATAAAAGTGCGTCTCTTCCTACATATGGGGAAGCAATTTATTGCCAGTGAAATTATTTTTATTTTCTTCTCAATTTCCTAGGTAAGCATCGAGGCAATACTAAGGCTGCCATATTTATTTTTCATGAGAATACGGGACGTCTTTGTTCTCTTCTCAAACTTCACAACACAATGCATTGCTTCGAAACAGTTTATTTTCAATACATAATCCTATTTGATATGGATACAAGGAAATACGAACAATCTGTAGTACAGTCTGTTCTCAGGATTTTTTTTTTCTTTTTTGAGAACTGAGTGATTTGCATTTACATGGGATATTTTCATTGGAAAATGCTACCCAAATAATGTGTTTTTAGAATCTATTAGACGAAAGAAAATCGTGCACCCACTATGTCCTAGAATGTCCTGCACACAATAGTGCGCATTCTATAATGACTTCCTAAAATTAAGTATTCTTGTTATTGAAAAGAAAAGATTTCCGAGAGCCCAAATAAACATTCTTAATTTTATATACCATACCAATTAAATTAGTTCTCAAACATTGCCGTCTCATACTTGCCAACATACGAACTATAAACTTCTTATTTCGTGTCATAAACTTCTTTTATGACATTGTTGACCATTAATTATGCATGTATTCCATGGCCACCATTTTGCAAGTATTCTATAGCAGGTCAAATCACTTTTCAAATGTCACACTTTCATATTTGCTAACACATAAACTATGATGTTTTAACTGCGTGACCTTTGACCTTTTATGATATTGTTGACCTTTTTCTATGCCCATACACTCCCCTTGGAAGCACCTTTCTGCATGTATTCTATGCGAGCTCCAATTATTCTTTCTAACGTCACAGTTTCATACTTGTTAACACATCAAACATGATATTTTAACTCCATGACCTTTGACCTTTTATGAGATTGTTGACCTTTTTGCTATGCCCATACACATCCGTCGGAAGGACATTTCTGTATGTATTCTATGGCACGTCAAATCATTTTTCAAACGTCGCCGTTCCATATTTTCTAACACATCAAACGTGAAATTTTAACTACGTGACCTTAGAAGTTTTATGACATTGTTGACCTTTTTCCTATCTCCATACACACCAATTGGAAGGACCTGTGTCCTGTGGCAACTCAAATCATTCTTTCTAACGTCACAGTTTCATACTTGTTAACACTTCAAACATGACATTTTAAGTGCGTGACCTTTGACTTTTTATGACATTGTTGACCTTTTTGCTATGCCCATACACACCAATTCGAAGCACCTTTAAGCATGCGTTCCATGGTAGCTCAAATAATTTTTCAAACGTCACAGTTTCATAGTTGCTAACACATCAAACATGAAATTTTCACTGCGTGATCTTTGACCTCGTATGATGACCTTTTTCCCTATTTCCATACACACTCGTTGGAAGGATCTTTATGCATGTGTTCTATACACTTCAATGCATTATTTCCAATGTTACAGTTTCTTATTTGTTAACAAATCAAATATGACATTTTAACTACGTGACGTTTGACCTCTGATGATATTGTTGACCTCTTCGTTTTGCTAAAAAGGATGTTCGGTAGATCCTTTGTGCATATGTTTTTTTTTTCTTTTTTTTTTTTTTTTAACATTATCTTCAACTGAATTAGTTGTGTACAATAAGCTGTTGAAAAGTGAGCTTTTTCCTCAAAGGTCACAGATGACCTGTTTGAGGTCACCGGGTTACGATTGCCCACATTTCTCGTTATCACATTGTTTCGGATCAGAATTTATGTCGATATACTAATTTTTGCTACCGGAGATGGATATTTAACATTGAAATCCCATAAGGAAAAAAATAGCATTTTGACCTTTGACCTTTGACCCTGTAACTCCGCAAACAATAACACCCGCGATCTCGTTTTGCTATCAGACAAATCTTCTGACCTTCCTCTAAATTGCCTGCAAATTTCACAGTTCTAGCTTTTACCAGTTCTGAGTACTATGAAATTAAAGTTTACACACGAATTATGGGACAGTCTGTATATTAGGGTAGTCCATTTTTTTTTTTTTTTTTTTTTTTGTGAATTTAATTGCGCATAGTTGCTAATATTGTTCCTTTCCTTTCCTACAAGTATATTTCACTGCAAAAAATCAACTCAATTGGATAATATTTAGGGGTCGCTCAAGCGACACGAAGTTGTGCCATAGGATGCATATAATTATATCGTATACGAGACATATTGGAGGTTTAAAAATTCAATCCTTATAAAGTAAGTTGTACTTTTTGCCGTACAAAATGAATTATTTATTATTATTACTAAACTTGCATATAGCTATTGCCAAAATTACCATTTATTGATTTCAAAATAAGTGAGATACCTCTAAATATGCAGTAGCTGTTCATTTTAAACAGAAAAAATAGGGTTATTAAAGAAGTTGGTAATTTTTCAATGTGCTCTTTCGAGCGTCTGAAACACGCTTTCTGTGATCCTCAACAACCTGAATTAGGCTCTGCATTTCACTTTCTTTGTGATTGACTCATTGAAATTGGACATAAGAGCCACTGAACGTTCAGCAGCATCGTTGACAAGCTTAAGTGACTCGACGATTCGTTTGTCGTTTTGGAATTTGTCAGGACTTACTCCAGTGCTCGGAATCACATTGAAACATGAAATCGATGTCAACTCGAAGAGAACGTAAGGCGCAAAGAGAGGCTGAATTAATCAAATGTTGAAGATTCTTTGTTTCTAAGCCGTAGCAGTCTGTGAGTTTTAAGCCTCTTGAACTCCAGTTTTCTTTACAAGACTTAAGACTATTTATAATATTCCGCTTGTCCTCGAAAGATAACTTCTCAGAGAACAGTGAGAGTGGAACAAACTCTGCTTCAAGATACCACAAGTGAGTTTGAAACTTGTTCATTGCAGATTCAGACACAGATTTATTCACTATGGCGTATTGTCTGATCTGCTTGAGCAGAAGTAAGTCTTTGACGGGGGCATCACATGACTTGGGACACGAAATCCATGCTTTCACGTATATGAGACTTGAAAATAAACACACTTCCCGTAGATGTTTTTCCTGTTTGACTGTAAGCTTAAACATTTCACGGAAAAGTTATATCTTGAAGCAGCATATTACCTTTCCCATCCAACGAGCCATATTGTAAGCACCTGGTGACTTGAAGCGGTACTCCTTTGCAAATTCACTAAGTATCAACAGACAAAACTCTATCATTTCTTTATAGTCATCACGAGGAACATAGTTATTATCTTCCTGTACAAGACAATTTTGTAGAAACATAACTTCATTTTTCAGTGTTCGTACATATAGCATGGAAAGGCGTTCGGCTTCCAGCTCCTTAAAATTATAATGCTTAAGGTTTGGCCAAAACTCTTGGAAGCGTTGAAACAGTGGAATATTTGGACCTCTAGTATGTTCTCCAAAATTGTGGAAGGTGCATAATTAATTAGGTGAAATTTATCAGTATTTTAGACGATACCAATCATAAATATAACTCCGTTTCTCTTCCAGTCGTGGACTTATATGTCTTATATTTATGCCTACACTAGAAACGCCGTTTCAGGCACGTAGACAGGGGGGGGGGTATGGGTATGTGTCCAGAAACGGGGGGTGTAAGCTGAAAATGGATATTGTTGTAACGGGGTTATTTCATGTCACGGACCCCTTCTCCCACTATTACGAAATTCTGGCCACTTTAAATCATCTTTTTGGATGAAATTCACAAGCATTGCACAAAACAACGAAAAGATCCATCACCGCTTAAATGTGAATACGTTCAATATTTCAAATAACGTATGGAGCATAATTGAAGGCTTTGAGCGACGTCTAAATATTTTTTTACTGCGATGAAAGTTTTCATTCAGTATATTTAGACCACATGGATCAAAATTGGCAACTATACGTTTAGATCAGAGATCTTTTTTTCTTTACCATTCTATGCTGGACCACCCTAATATATATATATATAACGTTTGGTTTTGCCATTCGATAGAAACAATGTTGGAGAACAGTTGCCAACTTCATACGAATGCGAGATATTGTCAACTATTAACATCAAGCAAATAATGTCATGTTAAAGTAATACCTAAAGAGAGAAAAAATATGAAGAAAATACTAGAAAATAGAAATTAGAAAATTCGCCCAGCACATACTTGTATAGTCGGAGGTCGAATCAGAACCCCTCGCACCAGAGGGGAGTATTCTATCACTGTCATTATGCCCTCCTTACGATACTAATTAATGATTATCGTTGTATATACAGCGTGAGTATGTAAATTCGTCCCGACTGGGAATTTAAAAAGAAAAAAAATCTGAGGAAAATGCCACGAAATTAATCAAGTTGAGCATTTTGCTTGTCTCTCAGAACTCTTTAATAGGGGACCCTGGGGATTACTCGAAAATTTCTTATATTAATATTGATCATGTAGTTTCTACTTATTTCCTTACACAGTGACTTCTATTGAGCGAAATACTGTAATATTTTGTGTTTATTATTTATCTATATGCAAATTAAATCGGTGTTATTTGTTACCTTATTACGGGAAAAAATGGTTACCGTTTGAAATGAATTTCTAAACATAGTGCTTGACTCGAACCGGGCTTTTATCATGTCACTTTCATTAATGGGAGAGGAGTAGGATTCTATTTTTATGCTAAAAGTAGAGTTCTTCACGAGCCCATCATATTACGGAGTTGAAACTTGGTATATGAAGTCCTTATCGAACATAAGTGGATACGCTTAGCGTTTCCGAAACTTGCTCTTCTAACCGGGAGAGAGCTATTACTGTAACATGTTTTTCGATATATAAACATTACTAAACGTTGTCGTCTCGATATTACGGAGAAACGTTGAACTGTTTAAAATGAAGTTTACAACATAGTTAGCACTTGGTATCAGCTTGGAATTTACAGTTTCATTTTCTATTCAAGTAAGGTTCCTAAGGGAGAGAAAGTGGTCAGATATATTTTCAAATATCTTCCATAAAGCTGTTCTTCTGCGATGAACAAGCATTTTAGCTAATCTATCTGTGTTGCTTTCTGTGTAAGAGTATATGTTATAGACAAAGAGAGTTGTAATTTTTTCAAAACAGTGTATGTGCTCTTAATTACTATGTTACATATCCATAATATTTGTTCTAATTTTCTTACAAGCTTACAAGCATATTGCGTGTCAGTTAAATGCTATAAATATTTGGAAGTCCATACTTGTGTTCTGTGCAAAATCTTTGAAAATGAAGGTTATGCGGATGTACAATGAAACAAATTGAAATATAAATCTTGATACACATCGTCATAATTAAACATTCGTTGAAGTGTTGTGGTTGCATTAAGAAAATATTCTTTGACAAAACATTCTTTCAGGTGACTGACAATGTGGAAGTCAGAAAAAATGTGTATAGCTTCTTTGTTTTTGTGATGAACAAGTGGAACTTTTTCTCACAATTTGATCTTTATTGTTTTCATCATTTTTTGTGCCTTACTTTCCTTGTATATCCTTAACATTTTGTATAATTCACCAGGTTACTTTTCTGTTTTCTTGGTGTTCTAGAAATTGGTGTTGTTTGTTACCTTATTATGTAAAAACAGTGGCTACCGTTTGAAATGAATTTAAGGGTCATAGGGTCATTTTTGACCCATCAATATAGTAATTATTATTATTATTATTATTATTATTATTTTTTTAAGGAAAACATAGTATTATTACTAGATTTCCAATTAATTTAAAGCTTGATACTATTGATGAGCATATTGGTCTTCAGTGGCGGATCTAGAAAGTAAAAGTTAGGAATCGCAGTCAGAACCCAGATTATGATAGCTTCAGCACTTCCTTCTAGCTGTCTAATCACTTCACGAAATATCTTACCTGAAGTTTTCAAAATCTTTTGCCATACATTATTACCGCAGAGAAAACACGCGCACAGTTTATTTACATTTTTCGCCTCCACGAGTGAAATTGGACTAAAATGTTTTATATTTATTCTGACAGTGTTACTTGTTCATATATATATATAGGGTGTTTCAGTTAAAACGTCCAGTGCTTATAAATCAGAAACGGCTGAGAATAAAAAGATGAAACAAAAACTGATATATGAAAGGAAAATTTCATAGGGCACATCAAATGATGATGATGTGGTGAACCCCAGGGCCCTCCTTGAAGGGGGCCCAGGGGCCAACTTAAAATTTTCAAATGGAAACATGTATTGCATCATACCTCATTCAGTAGTCTTTGAAAACGAAACAATTTTCGATTTGGGCCACCGTTTTCAAAATGGCCGCAAAAAGTAGGTCCTGTGTCAGATAAAACTTCCAGTGCTTATAAATAAAAAAATGGCTGAGGACAACAAGATGAAACAAAAACTGAGATAGGGAACGATGATAAAGTATATCAAATGGTGGTGTTGTGGGGACCCTCAGGGTCCTCCGTGTAGGGGACACAGGGCCAACTACAAATTTTCAAATACGTACATTGAGTGGGTTACCTTATTAAAGGTCAACTGAAGAGAAACAACGTTTGTTGGAAACAATGTTTGATTTGGGCCACCATTTTGAAATAGTGCGTTCGGAAAATGTCGTAGGGTGCATTCAACACAGCGTGCTTTAGTCCCACAAAAGGCTCATAACATGTTTCACCTTTGGGAAGGGGGAGGGTAGAGACTAGACCATTCTAAAATGAAATGTATGTAGTTGACTTCATGATTGAAAAAACTGAACAATAAACGTTTCTTGCAGAATATTTTTCTTATCTGGCAGGGTTTATTGAGATCGGAACGATTCAGCGGTTTAAATTCGTAATACATAGGGAGAGCAAGATGTGTGGGGGAATAAGTGAACACATTCCTTTGGGTAGTAGTTCTTACTTTTGTAGTTTATCTGTTAAAGTCAGAGTGCTGCTCTCAAGCTTCCTGATTGGTTTCGTTAATTAGAATAAACAAAGAACAAAAGACTAACAGATTTAATTTAAAGAAAATATTCCACGTTTGCCATAGCTAAAATTATGACTTTCTATTACACATTTGTTCCCGTGTTTATACGATTTTAACAACAACTCTCCCCCTGGCATCTGCAGACTTAAACAGCGCCTCACTAGCACCAGTATCGTATCCGCTGAGCACAGAAGGTGGCGTTCACACTCTATGGCCATTAGTCTTCCTGGAGGTTCAACGAACAATTCCAGTGGCAGTTGTCAAATTACTCCGATACAGGTCAAAACCCAAGAATATACTTTCTGACTAATTATACAGAAGTTAAATTTTATAGAGGAGCCGTACAAAAAAGCAGCAAATGTAGTGTAATTTTTGGTGTGGTGGACGCAATGTTGTGTAACAGCGCTGAAGCATTTCACGTGCTTATGGTGCGTGGAGAATGGCAGCAGAATTACAGCGCAGCAGCAGTTCTGTACAGAGAACGATATCCGAACCGACGTTCATTTACACGGCACGCATTTCGGCGTCTTTCTGCGCGGCTACGACGAACTGGCAAAATACATCATTTCCAGCGTGTGTCTAGGAATTCTCGAGTTGTGAGCAACAAAGACACCGTTATTGATGTTCTTGCAGCTATCGAGATAAATCCTGTCGCCAGATTGCACGTTAGTGCTGTGCGTATTCTTCATGAGCATAAGTTTCATCCTTGTTTTTCTGTACATCAAGATCTCTCATGTCGTAACTATGAACAACGACTTGTTTATTGTGAGTGGCCAAGAAACAAAGAAACGCAAGATCCTAACTTTTTCCGGTATGTGCTGTGGACAGACGAGGCGACTTTCACAAATGAAGGACAAGTTAATCTGCACAATTCTCATTATTGGTCAGTAGAAAATCCACATAGGATTAATACAAAGTATGCATCAATATCGATGGAGCATTAATGTTTGAGGGGGCATAATAGAACATTATGTTGTTGGTCCTTGGTTTTTTAATGGAGCATTGTCTGGTGAACGTTTCAGTGGTTTCCTTGCCAATGATCTCCAACCGCTGCTAGAAGATACATCATTCGGTCCTCGCTAAAACATGTGGTTTCAGTTGGATGATAGCCCTGCTCATCATACACGCATTTCCAGAGAACATTAACAATATGTTTCCGCGGCGATGGATTGAAAGAGGCTCTCCTACACCCTTTTCTCCATGATTCCCAGATCTCACTTGTATGGACTTTATTTCTGGGGACGGATCAAGGACATTGTGCACAAGGATATGCCAACAAGTGTAGCAGATATGAAGTGCCGTATAGTGAATGCTTTTCGCAGCATTACTAGAGCGGAATTAGAAGCTGTTCACCGAACATATCATACCAGAATTGCACGTTACATTGCAGCTCATGAGCAACATTTTGAAAATTTATGAAAGAGAATTGAGCCCATATCATATTACATGTGACGAAAATGTTTACTGGTGAAATCTTGTTTGATGTATGCCAGTAAAATTATTTGCTTCTTTTCCACTAGTATTTTACTACAGTATGCTCACTTATGACACTTCACACACACATATGTCACACTCCTCGAATTTCCTTCCACTTTGCAAAACACACGTTGCGACTGAATAACTGGGTTTGGTTGTCGGACTTTTCTTATAATATCTGTTTCAATTTTGCACTTTTTCGAATGTCGTAGTAGCATATAATGTTCAAGCTCCCGTATTTGAATGGTGGCCAATTCATCAATGTTAACAGGATTGCACGTAGTAGACAATATATGCCCCACAGTAAAACAAACCTACAAAATGTGCATGTGTTTCATATGTTTACAATGATGTATCATATCGCATACGTTCTCATTCAAAATATTAGTGTCCTTAGCGCTGTATGTTAAAGGCCCCGTGAAAACAAAAGGACACTGCATGAAATTTGCCTTATGACATTTTCTTAGCAGTCTTTGTTTAATCATTCACCTTCAGTCATTTCTGATGTATAAGCACTAGACGTTTTATTTGCCTACATAAACAAAATCTGTATGTAAACGGTGGCACAGACGCATTTTTCCTACCAAATTTGTTTGTTATACAGGGTGGCCCAAAATTAGGTATACATCCCTGCATTGATCAAGTATAACATTCTAGTTTATGGATTTATTTGCATCGACTGTTCCGGGTTTAAGTTACAAGTAAAAAGATGTTAAGAACAAATAATAAAGAAACCAGGTCTACCTTTGTGATAACAATAAGAAATTATATAAAATACAGTACGGGACTGTATACCTACTTTTGGGCCACCGTGTATATATATATATATATATATATATATATATATTGGAAGGAAATCATACATATCCCGCATTCCGAGCACAGATATGAATTTCCCGTTTTGTGGGATTTTTTTTTGACACCTATACAAAAGTTCAGGTTAGGATCAGAACGGAAGTGACGACAGTTAGCACGGTTGTCAGTACATCAGGTAGAAAATGTTTATTCTAGTGTGTGTGAGCGTCTTCAAACCTTTAGAGCAGGAAGAACAAGCTAGTCGTATGCAAAAATGAAATGTGGCGGATGGCAAAGATTTCTTACGCATATATATATATAATATATTTCTGTACAGTAGTATGATTTTACATTAGTTCCTCAGAACATCCACTTAGGTTTTCTTTTTCAATTTCGTCACAGTGATCTTTAGATGTGTCAAATTATGCATAAATATTTGAAAGAAGAATAAACAAAACAACTGCAACGATAGTTTTCTTTGTACCAAGTATTAATGAAGCAGTGTCACTTTAAGCTTTGAACGATATCAGTAATTACAAGAAATAAACATTTTATATCTGGGATTATGCTTTGTTGACATATGTACAACTTATTTAAGATTATTTTTTATATTTAATTTACGTAGAAGCAGATCTGCAGTTTTCTCAACTCTATGTCATGACATTTGCCAAAATGTCGTGCGACTCCAGAGGAACTTGATTCACATACATCTACTATAGAAACAGAGATGATCTCTGCACCACTTTGACATTCAATTCTTAGACAATATACGAGTTATTACGTTGAAAATGATTCTACAAGATGTAACTGAAAAATAATTATCACACAGAAGGACTGGTGATGTGATTTGAACTTGACCTTTCATTTTGTCCCAGATTAAATGGAATCGGAGGGACGGTGACTCACTGGTAGAGCGTTCACCTCCGGTGCTTGGGGTTCCTGGTTCGATTCCAGCTCGCGCGTGTGGACTTTGTGGTGGACAAACACTGTGCTCGTGGGTTTTCTCGGGGTTCTCCCGTTTCCTCCCACTTTCTTCATTCCACCATTTCACTCATTTCTTATAATCACCGTCTCCTTTAGCCTAACCGACATAAGAGTGGGACGTAAAACTCAAACATTTCATTTCATTTAAATGGAATCGGTTTGAATTACAACCGAATTCCTTAGCCATGAGATAGCAGATCAAGAAAAGTTTCCTTCTTCCGAAGTATATCAACCTGAAGTGTGAACTGCAACTTTTTTTAAAAAAATATTAATATCATAGAGCTTCTATAGCATTGGTTGCTGGGCAATTAAGATAGTGCTACACAAATACTTCTGACAAATGTATAGTAAATAATATGGGAACGTTTTCGCTGTAAATGGACTTCATATGGCACTATGGACGCAGATATATTTTCAACATTGGTGGGACAGGCCAGGGCGTTCGCATAATCTACTTAAAAAAAAAAAAAAAAAAAAAAAAGAGCAGTGGTTAAGATATTTATGAAGTTGAAAAACAATGTAGTGGAGGATCAGAGGAGCAGGGCTGTCTTCAACATTTTTTTTTTTTCATTTTCAGAAATATGTGGAATAAAAAAGAAATGTTTAGTGTTTTAGCTCTTAAATAACCTACAAATACCTTTGTATTTTTTCTGGTATATATTTCACAAACGAAAGAGAAAGCAGCCTCCTCCCCCAGTACTAGACAATGCTAAGTACAAGTTCTCGAAAAATATTAGTGCATGAATATGAGGTTTACAATTTTCACATTTCAAGGAATAAAGTTAGCAAAGCCCCCTGAAACAAAACCGTAAATATCATGCTGTCCTATTAAGACAATCTCTGATGAATCCCAGCACACCCTTTTAGCCAAATTCTAAGAAAGATGGGGGGCCGCGGTGACTCAGTGGTAGGGGGTCCCGGGTTCGATCCCAGCCCCCGCCAAGTGAACTTTGTGGTGGACAAACACCGTGTACGTGGGTTTTCTCGGGGTTCTCCCGTTTCCTCCCACATTCTTCACTCCACCATTTCATTCATTACTCATCATCACCGTCTCCTTTAGCCTAACCGGCATAAACGTGGGACGTAAAACTCAAAGATTTCATTTCATTTTTTCTAAGAAGGATGGTCATGCACTGGCAACCGTTCATTGACCGAGGGGTAGGCCCTTGTAGCGGTGGGTGTCGTGTTGTCGGATTTCCCGTGTTGTGTGTGATATATGGCTTTTGAATATGCATTCACGCAGTCTTTGCGGAAATCCGAAAACAATGACCGGAGACGTTGCCACGGGTTGTCAATTCACTTTGACATTTTGGTGTCCTTTGTAGTTATCAAGCGGTGGCGTGCCAAGTGTTTTTATCTACGTTGCTTTTACCTTAGTTTGCGGTGGTGTTTAACATTTTTTTGTAGTTTTGTTGTGTTGTCTTGTGTTTAGTTGTTATTCTTGATTTTCAATTTGCGAATAAATCGCAATGGCTTCAAATTCTCCTCAGTGCTACAAACAGCAGCGGAAACAAGGTAAACCTCTCACTGCAGGAGAGAAAAGAATCTTGTTAAATATGTATACATACTTTCGTAATCAGGGGGAAAAGGGGGGCATGGCAACTGTTAGAGAGACTTTGAGAAAAACATCTGAAGCAACTCTCATTTCTCCCTCCACTATTATGAACGTGAAGCGGGAATTTTTGAGTAATAATGGTCAAATGTCCACTCCTAGGAAGAAGAGACCGAATGATAGGAAAGTGACTCGGCTACAGAAATATGATACCTTTACACAAGCAGCAATACGGCGCAAAATTCATAACATGTATGGAAAAAACGAACTCCCTACTCTAGCAAAAATTCAGCGCGTTATAAATGAAGATAGTGACCTACCGAAGTTTTCTATTTCTACTCTTCGAAGATTCATCATTGATACGGGGTTTAAATTTATAAAACGTGGCCGCAAATCGTCGTTGATTGATAGAGAAGACATAATAGCATGGAGGCATAGGTATCTGAGACAAATAAGAAATTATAGAGCTGCCGGCAGAACTATTGTTTATACAGACGAATCGTGGGCGAATGCCGGAATAACCAAATCAAAAGCTTTGAAAGACACATCAATTAAAACGGCAGAACAAGCGTGGACGGAGGGGCTAACTCCAGGTCTCAAACTGCCGTTGGGGAAGGGAGGAAGGGTCATCATAATGCATGCAATGTCCGAAAATGACCTAATTGCTGGCGCTGCCAAATTGTTCCACGACAAAAAATCAGGTGACTACCACGGCGAATTGGATGCTGCTGCGTACGAAAAGTACTTCAAAGAAACCTTATTGCCTAATTTGCCCCCCAATTCAGTTATTGTAATGGATAATGCACCAACGCATTCTGTGAAAGTTGAAAAAGTTCCTACAAAATCATGTTCAAAAAAAGTAATCGTCCAGTGGTTAGAAAGTAAAGGAATTGCGTGTGATCCGACCTGGAACAAATTTGAAGTAATTGAAGAATTGAATAAGACATTGCAAAACATAGAAGTACCGTATAAAATTGACATTTTAGCAAAGGAAGCTGGTCACGAAGTGCTACGGCTGCTCCCTTATCATTGCGAACTTTCCGCCATAGAGATGGTTTAGAGCAAAATTAAAGGATACGTAGCAGGGGAAAATCAAAATCGTACTAGTTTAAGTGTTATAGAGACATTACTTAGGGAGGGCATGGAAAAGGTTACAGCTGAAGACTGCAGAAATTACGTAAAACACGTGAAAAATGTTGAAAAGGAAATGTGGGAAGCAGACGGTCTTATCGAAATAATACACGACAAGATATTAAGTCTCGAGAGTGACACGTCAACGAGTTCTGAAGAGGAGGAGGATTGTGACATTTGGGAGGGAGCAATTGATAATGCGGTGGAAGACGAAGGGGACCTCGGAGTTAGTATTCTACAAGACTGACCTTACATGGTAAGTTTTTCGACGAATTTATTTATCTCATTTCATTTCCATAAATTTGCTTTACTTTCTCACAGAATGCAATTAAATTATGAAATTCATAGTTCACGTTAGATAACTTACCACGAAACTAATGTTACACTGTGAACATAATATTATTTGACCTTATATATATATAATTTAGTCTCTGAAAACAAAACAGTGTAACTATTTTCTTCTCTTCCTTTTTTAACTGCCTTTTCAGTGCGCGACATTGGAACTCCGTGATCTGAAGCAGACGACACCATTCTCTCGCGTTAAGCAGCGGCAACGCTGCACTTCGCTTCCCCTCACTTCCGCTTTGTTCCGAACTAAAGGTGAATTTTAGTATAGTAACATTACTGACATGTTGGAGCATTCTACGAGAGTGAGCAAAGAGAAATGAAATGAAATCTTTGAGTTTTACGTCTCACGGTTATGCCGGTTAAGCTAAAAGAGACGGTGATGATGAGTAATGAATGAAATGGTGGAATGAAGAAAGTGGGAGTAAACGGGAGAACCCCGAGAAAACCCACGCACACGGGAGAGTGAGAAAAGAGTAGAAATGATCGTGCAGAGGGAGAAAAATGGCAACAAATCGCACAGTGTGAAGTAGACAAGACAAATCAAATATCCCTCATGTAAACAGCGAAGATCGGCTCATTCAAGACCCAGACAAAGAACTGTTTATTTGTTTTTGACAAATGAAGAATGCTAGGGTAATAGAAATACTACTTCACGGGATCTGGAAGGCCATTGAATGTCACCATTTTTCAAAATTATACACGTTTCCCAAACAGTTAGCGTACAGTAGCCATCGATATTCGTGCTGTGTGGGACGTTGATCCATCTTGTTGAAACCGGACTGTGTCAATAATGTGTGGAGTAATTGTTGCACAACAAAGGTTTCAAGCATGGCGACATAACGATTCGATGTGACTGTAATCACATGGCGATTCTCGTCCTCAAGAAAATAAGGACCGTATGGTGAATAGCACACTACACAGTAACTTTGTTGCCTTGTGCCCAATATCTAAAATTTTGTTTAACAAATCCATTGAGGGGGAAATGGGCTTTGTTTAAAATCCGCAGTTTGTCAGTAAACACCGCGTAACATGATCGTCGGATTTCAGTTCCCGGACGATCTGCAACTTGTATGGATGGCATTGCGGGTCCTGGACTAATCTTCGAACACTTGAACTATGCAACTGTAAAGATGAATGACGACGAATTGACCGACGTGGACTTCTTATGACAGCATCTCGAACAGCTTGGATATTTTCCGGTGTATGAACGGTTCGCATACGGCCTGGATTTTTTTTTTTTTTTTTTTTACATTGCCGAGCCAATTTGCTAAAAATTACATATCTGTGTTTTAATTGCATGTGCTGATGGAACACGATCGTAATTACAATGACGGCGGAATTCTCTACGTGCCCCTTCCACAGTGTCAAAGTTGGGCGAGCCGTTTCTTCGCGGGGTTGTCAGCGCGTTCGTGGAAAGTAGCAGCCTTAGCGACTGAAGGAAAATCTGTAATGATTTGCTGTGAGAATTCAATTATAAATTGAGGCAACATGCCGGTGATAGTGTTTGCGAGGAAATCGGTAAAGGACTGGTTCGGTAACGCTTCGTCAGCCAGCTACTTCTTTTCGTAGATGTAGTGAGTTTAAGGTTCTTCAGATTGTTGAACACGAAAGCGATAAACCTCAATGGCTGAAAGTGGAATCTTCTGAGGTCCGAATTGTTGGAGAAATTACCACCAGAAGGACGAGAGAGAGGATGCGTTTTTCTCGTACCAGTAGAGCGGCGGACCGAAAACAGAAAACAAAAATAGTCGCCGTCTTCTGATCAGACCAATTATTGATAGCGCAGGCACTCAGAATTAGTCGGGGGGAAAAAATTAGCTATTCCTGTGGGACCGGCAGAAAAGTTTCAATGGGTGTAGATTGCACAGTGAAAGGGTTTGGAGTTTGAGGTAATGCGTTTGATGAGTATGTAGAAGAGGAAATTGAAGTTGGAACTGAGGTTGGCGGTGGAAGTTGAGTAGTGGAAGTAGGCTGTAACAGGGGGTATTTGAATCGTTTGTTAAGTTACAGTAGCGAGGGCTAGGCATAGTAACATATAAAAGGGGACAGGAAACAAAATAGGCTGATATAATATATGTAAGTTATGATATTGCTACGGTAAACATACGTGCGGATTAAGGGTCTAGGTTTCACTGGGAGCTGTGTTTTAATCTTTTAAATGTTTTATGCTTTAAAAATTAAGTCTAAGAAAGGAACAAAGAGAAGGTCTGTTACTGAATTACGAAATCAGACCTTTCGGTTCAACTTAAACGAAAAGATTTCACAGCTAGAGATTTCTAGTTTACAAATATTTCACAAGTTGTATAGTGGTATAAAACTATCCCCTCATGGGATATCAATTCCACTATCCTATTCATAACTTGAACGAATACCGTATGGAAAAGATAGACTTAGGATACAACTTACAATGTGAACGCAACTTCCAGTTCCATCTTCCTTCTTGCAGGAGAGCTACTGCTGTAATATGTTCGATCTGTTGTACGTTTGACAAAATGTTTGAGGTTGATGATTGATTGAGTGAATGTTTCCCTCCTACTTTATTTATTTCAAAAGTTTATCTTGACATTAAGTTTATCTTCAGTTTCAAATTTTATTTTAATGATTAATTTCCAAAGATGCATGCGGGGTCATGATTTGTCTCGCCAGTTTAGGTTTTGTTCAGTTTCGTTCTGGCCGTTCTGGTATTACAATTTAATGTTTTCTTTAAGCATTGTCTCCAGGGTGTAAACTCATTTTAAATGGCAAAATCACCTGCTATCAGATCTTTTTATTTTTTTTATTTAACAACAAACTTTTTTGTTTTTCTTTCTTTCTGGGGTAGGTTTGTGACTCAATAGAGAATTTAGTGTATGTTGAACAGGATTTGCTACCTTTTATATGACAATCAGATCCATTTGAACGAAAACAAAAGTGCATTCTTTATAGCAGCTTCTCATTATCTGCAATTTTAGGCATCCAAACTGTGCTATGTTAAAGGATACAAAGTGATATAGAACGGTTATGTTCGTCCGTCCTTCAGCAAGTATCATAGCAAAATCTGTGAGATGTCTTAAACGTTTTCCAAATATGGACTCAGTGTATCAAGAATAGATTAGCTTTCTCCCTTAGGCCTGTACTCATAACGAAAATGGTAGAAATCAATCACATCCAACTTCATCATTGATCACCATAGAACAAAAACTGTAATATACAGCGAAAAGGTGCTTCTTGAAATGAATTTTGCGTCCCAAGAATAAAATTTGTCCTCCCTTTTATTTTTATTCAAATTTAACGAGTAATACTACTACTTTTTTTCTTTCTTTTTACGCCAGGAAGAAACGCAATAATAAATAGCTAGAAGTAGTTTCGTATATGAATTTAGCATCGTAGGAATAGGTTCTTTTTCCTCCTCTATATTTATAGAAAAACTACAAGCCATAGAAATCCATAGAAGTGCAAGTTTCAGTTCTCATTTTCTTGGATCAAAAGCTGTAATATATAGAGAGAACACTTTCATATAAATTCAACGTCTGAAGAACAGGTTCCATCTTCGGTCTTTTCTCTCTCTTGCAACCAGAAATTATATATAACCTATATACAACTTTCAGGTTTTATATTAAACACCATAGTCTTAAAAACTACCGTTCTTCCACAATACGCATTGCAGCTCTCACTTGTTCATTGAAAGGAAAGTAAACTGAATGGTAATTTAAGTTGACAGTTAATAGCACTGGTAGGACTAGAAAATATTTAATTCGACACGTGTAACGGACAGTATGGGTACTTTGAGTATTTCGTGATACTGATGACCTTATCTAGATCTCACGTCGTAGGTGAAAGGGAGTGAGCGAATGACAACACCAATAATTTGTTGTACTATGATTCGCATGATTCTTTCGTAACATTTGCGCCAAAACATTCTTGTCCTACATCGGTTTATTTTTCACTCAAATGGCAGAGGGTAAGAATAGTGTTCGGTTTAATTTTTTTTTTTTTTTTAAATATGAAATAAAAATAAACTTGATTTAGGCATCATTCGACTATAATGAGAGTTAGAAAATTAGCACTTGTATAAAATTAATTTATTGCTAAATATAAACTAATTATTTGCTGAGCAAAACTATATATTTTCATTAAAATTCAACACGTGTTACAGTTTCACCAACTAACTCTTTGGCTTCATCAGACACTATATGATACAGGACAAATGTACAATCGTATATACATACCACAGTTATTGAGTTTAGGATATTATATGAGTGTAGGATAAACAATGGTACAAAGAAAAGTTGAATGATATCTGTGATGATACTTACGAGGTGAAAGATCTATGTGTGAGGAAATTAAAGAAAAAGTTTTGGTGTCAATAACAAAAGCAGGTTTTGAAAGAGGTCTCAATAAAAAGGTAGAATACCGATAATGAAAGGTTTTCCTAAGGTTCATAAGGAGGAAGTAAAACTTAGACCAGTATCAGATTGCAGAGGGAGTATATTTGAACCACTAGAGGAGGAGTTAAAGAAGACTATAGAAATGTTAAGGAAACAACAAGACACTAGCAGTGTGAAAAACTCGATGGAGTTAAAACGAAGGATAGAGGAAGTAGGACAGAGCAAAGCTAAAACAATCATGTTCAGTATTGACGTGAAAGCTATGATTCCAAGCCTAAGAAGAACAATGTTATTAAAGTCATTACAGAATTGATGAAGAATAGGAGGATCAATGGTTGGAGTGGAGAAGGACTGAAGGAGGCCCTGAAGACTATATGAAATAACAGTTATTGTATTATAGGCGAAAAGTTAGTAAAAATTAAAGAGGGAATAAGCATAGGTTCCAAGTTGAGTCCGGTGCTGGCAGAAATTGTTATGAACTACTGGGAGAACAAAGTAAGGATAAAAGGAAGTAACAAATTAGTGTTTTTTGGTAGATATGTTGATAATTGCATAGGGATTTGGAAAGGAACTTTAAGGCAATTGGAAAAGTTTGTCTTTAAGGCAATTGGAAAAGTTTGTAAAAGAAATTGAGGATACAGAGAAAGGAATACAACTAGAGCTTGAGGTGGAAAAGGAAGAGTCTATAGTGTTCCTGGATATGAGAATAAGGAGAAAGCAAGGAGTGATCTACACAGAATGGTACCAAAAAAGTTGCTCGTCGGGAAACTATTGCCACGCCAAAAGTGATGTGGATCATTCGACCAAAATGAATTTTATCAATAATATGAAGAAAAGAATTATGCAAATAAGCAGTGAAAAAGACAAAGCAGAACAAAGTATACAAACATTCCATAAGCAGCTAGAGAATAATGGATATGATAGAAAAAAGTTAAAATACAGAAGATGGGAGAACAAAAATGGAGAAAGAGAAGAAAGAAGACAAGATGGAAAACGAAGTGAATGAGAGATAGGAGAAAGAAAAATGTGGTGGGTGATGGACAGTTTGGGAGAAGAAACAGAAATTATTAAAAGAATGTTGAAGAAGATGGGAGGTATATCAACATACAGAAAAGGAAGCAAGAGACTACTGGAAGTAATAAGGGAGAAAAGAAGGAAGAAGAGAGAAGGAGAGCAAAAGACATTGATGGAGAAAAAAGGAGTGATACACAAAATTCAGTGCAGCGAGTGTGATATGTTATATATTGGAGAAGCAAAACAAAACAAAACAAAACAAAAAAAAAAAAAAAAAAAGAGCTGTTGTATGTGTATACGATTGTACAGTTATCCTGTATCACATAGTGTTTGATGAAGCCAAAGAGTTAGTTGGCGAAACTGTAACACATGTTGAATTTTAATGAAAATATATAGTTTTGCTCAGCAAATAATTAGTTTATATTTAATTATAACAAAGCAAAGCTTCTACTTATGGGAAATAATTTATTGCGTTTTTCACAAAAGTGTAGATTTACCTTGTGGACTACGTAATGCCAGTTCTGCAATTCTTGACGACATTACGGATTCAGAACTTAATGAAAAGTTCTATGTACATACTTTCTAAACTAGATATATCTTAGGCAATGTATAGAATGACAGTTAGCACTTGACAATGCACATATATTCATTACTTTTCCTATATACAAATTAATACGTAGATAATAATTAGTTATTTCACTAGAAGCTGTTACATTACAAACTATAAGAGATTTAGCTATTTTCTGTAAGTTCGCCACTTGTCATTGGAACCGATGGTGACCAACATAGTTAGGTTTCATTGTACTTTGACTGATATAGTTATGACGTAGTACTTTTCTATTTGACCAAACAACTTTAAATAATATTGAGGGTAAGCGTTATTTGAAAAGAAACAGATAAATTAATGTACTTAAAAGATCTTTTAAAAAACGTGAAAATAGCGCGTTTTTTATTGAAAAAATTTCATTTATTTGTTTGTTTAAAACACTTCTCTTGACGACATAGGCGAATAAGTTTGAAAATAGTTTCTTTGGATTCATCATCCTCAAATTACTATAAAAGTCGCAATTAGAAATTTATCCAAGCGTGGGCACGTTAATATTAGTTGTGTGATCGGATGTTCTTTTCACAAAATTATCATTATTTGCTTAGTAACAAGTTTGCGGTTTGACTAGTTTTTGAGTTGGGTTTTACTTTGTGATGAAATTCGATTTATTTCCAACTGAATTACAACTAAACTGATAGTTAATTAAACTATGTATGTTAGATATTAAAATATGTAGTTCAGTTGAATTATGTACGTTGTTTTATTGTAACAATATTATTTTTCTGGGACGAATCAATTGTTAATCTTGTTTCAAAGGAAGTAATTATTAAGAACTAACTCTATTTTGTCTCATGTAGTTTTTGAGCTTATGCAATTCATGAAGTACTCAATGCTGTTTTATCAATAGAAGTCCTATTTAGTGCACTATTTACATGTTGTTTTATTGTAATAATATTGTACTAGAAAAAACTATTTGCTAATCGTGTTTTGAAAATAGTGATTGAACAATAAACACTGTTTTGTGTTACGTAATTTTTTAGCTTATGCAATTCATAAAGTAGTCGACACAGTTTTATCAATATGATTTAGTTTACTATTTAAGTGAAATACATCAGAATACAAACAAGAAAACGCCTTGTTTAAAATCCTCCGGCAGTTTTTGTATTGAAGATACACATAATCTCTCTCTAGCAAACCATAAACGACACGTGACTGTTTTGATGGCGCGCTATTTCCATCACTTACGACATTTTAAAATTTTGGATATTATACCTGTTATTTTTAAATATTCATATATCTGAGTGTGTATTATTTGTAGCCCCTTTGCTTAGCAGAACTAGGTGCGGGCCACTAGATTGTAAGGCAGGGATGGAGTGGCCAGATCTTTCCGTCAGAATTTAACCCTTACTGAGGTGGCTCATTATATAAAGACAACCAAGAAAGTTCTGTCACTTTTCATTCACACC
This sequence comes from Thermobia domestica, assembly GCF_964235325.1. Lineage (NCBI taxonomy): Eukaryota > Metazoa > Arthropoda > Insecta > Zygentoma > Lepismatidae > Thermobia > Thermobia domestica. Next base: position 193,227,498 of record NC_137458.1, on the reverse strand, counting down.
TTCGAACATCGATATGTCACCTAAGACATACCTGGAAGATCAAAAATAGTCTCCATCAGCATCGACGGCGTACCACCAACGTTCTGGAAGGCCATGGATTCCATCGCGGTAGAAGTTGATGGGCCGTGAAGCGAAGAAGGTATCAAGTGCATTTTGCACCTCTACTAGGGATTTGAACTGGCGTCTTCTAAGGTGATTGTCCAAGGAGTGGAACAGGTGATAATCGGACGGTGCAAATTCCGGGCAGTACGGCGGATGCAATAGTGTTTCCCATCCAGGGCGTAGAATGGTGTCTCGGGTAATCCTAGCCACGTGTGGCTTAGCGTTGCCCTGTAACAGGAGGATCTCAATAAACGGGATTGACCCGTTTTCGAGAATGCTGTATGTAGGAGTAGAGGTGAATTGCACAAGTTTCTATGCCTGCTCCTGCTGCTGCTGACTTCATTCAAAATAGGAATTGCAATTGCAAGGTGCATCTTTTGTCATTGTAACTACAGGGTGCGGCAGCTTTCATAGCGTAATTTGACTTGCGTAGTACAATGACGTACTGCATGAATGCGCGCCAGCTCCTGCCGCATTCGTGTACTAATGAGCTGCCATTTCGAGTGTGACAGTGATATCGAGCGGTGGAGCATTGTACCTTTGTTGTTGAAAGTTATTTCAAGAACTGCTTGCTACCCAGCGTCTATTTCGACAACATTTCAACTTGGGACGTCATGGGAAAGTTCCAGATGGACAGACCATTGTGAAGTGGGTACGTGCATTTCGAACAACAGGTTCTGTTTGTAGTGGCAAACCGGGAAGAAGTGAAAGAACTGTGCGGACACCAGAAGCCGTGGAAAATGTTCGTGTTGCAATATTGCGTAGCCCAAAAAATCTGCTCGTCGTCATTCGCAAACTGTGCATATGTCCGATCGCTCATTCAGGAGAATATTGCCCGAAGATCTCCATTTTCACCCATATAAGCTGCAGATTGTTCAGGAAATTAGGCCTCGCGATTGGGTTTCAGGAGAAACATTCTGTTTAAGCATGCGTGATCTCCTTCACCAAAATCCACAAATGTTGCAGACCATCCTGATGTCAGATGAAGCTCATTTCGAGTTATGTGGTTCAGTGAATAAACAGAATATGCGTTATTGGAGTGATGTAAACCCGCATGAACTGCACATCGAGCCCTTGCACAGTTCTCTTGTCACAATGTGGTGTGGAGTTGCTTCCTTTGGGATTATTGGCCCTTACTTCTTTGTAGAGATGCAAGGGCTCGGAAAAAAACGGATTTTTTTGGAAAAAAACTCGGTTTTCTCTGCTTGCTTTTTTGCTTGGGAAATTTTGGGCTTTTTTCAAAATTCTGCTTTAACTTGATAAAGCAGACTTTGTTTCGCTTCTCTGTAACACAAAAAGTCATTTAATTAGTGGTTTATGCCGATAATAATATAAAACCTCGAAAACAAACCATGAATTTCGAAAAGATATTTCAAACAATTTTACTTCAACATATTTACATTATGAATTCCAAAGGATTAACCAATGTATATAATAAAAATTTTTTAACCTCCTATATACAAAAGTAAGCAGAGTTGGCAAGAAACATGGTTGTTTTTGAAAATGCCTAAAACCCGTTTTTTGGGGGAAGTTTAACCCAGATTTTTTGGGGTTTAAACCAGTTTTTTTATTTAGATATTTTGCTTTATGTATTTATATTATTACATATTCACAGAAATAAGTTTGTTTCGCCTTGGTGTTATTATGCAACAACGGAGTTATGCTGGAAGAGGTCCCATAAGCTTAAACAAGTCCGGTCAGTAAATTTCTGAAATTGAGAAGCTCCAGCCCTAGCCATCGTGAAAATCCCGTCATTACTTTAAATGTAAAACAATAACGGGAAAATCCTGTTATTGCTTTGCATGTAAAATTTGAAAGTCAACGTGTCGTATTCAGTACGCTAAAACTGAGGTATTAAATTACAAATTTAGTATGTAAATATTGAAAATCCAATCCAAGCTGATGTTGGAAGCTACGTAGGCAATCGATAAATTTTGCCAATTTCTATCAATATATTTAGGCAACCTTGGCTTCTTTATAAAACAACAGGCATTCAGGCATGCAGAAATATATAATTTGGTTTCGTTTCGTATGTTTAGGCTTAACATCCATACGTAATACCGAGGTTACCAAGGAGAAGACTTTCGCTTAAAGTTACATCCGAACCGCTACTTGTTTACACATGAAAGAAGGGTTGTGGTTCGACCGAGAATTGAACATGGGACACCTTGATTAAAAGGTGAAAAGGAAATAAAATTAATGCAGATGGTTTGATATGTGGAAACGTCACCATGAAGTTCACAGGATTCGCATTTTTCGTTCTTTTTAATTTTTTAGTTTAAACCAGTTACATATATATATATATATATAAAAAAAAACAACTGGTGTAAACGAGCCAACCCTAAAAGTAAACACTTCTTTTAAAAAATATACAAATAACTAGCAAAATTCTATGTAGTATATTTACTTATGATACACTTAAAGACTGCACATCTAGAACTTTTGGTTCTGAATATTCTTGAAATTCTACAGTTGTTTTTTTTTTTTTTTTTTTGAAGTTTTCTGAATTTTTAACAAGAGGGATTCAACATATTACGGAACTCCCCCCCCCAAAAAAAAAGACCGGAATATATCTAAGTTAAGCTAAATACAACTGCACAACGAAGATGACTGAGTGGTTAGCTTTTGCGCTTCTATCGGGAAGTCCGGGATTCAACCCAGCATTCGACCATTCTGACAAAGCTTTTCTTCATTCCATCTGTGAATGTAGAAATAGTGCGTGTACTGTGAGTTGGCCGACTACTTCCTTTTTTATTGTTTTTAAATCGTTGTTATTACTAATTACCAGCAGTGACGGTTTTGTAAAAGTTAGGGGGTCGGTCTTTCGAACTGAAGCCTGTTCTCCAAAGTTGCGGAATGTCTAAAACAAACGAAATATCTATAAGTTATGCCTTTACTCATAAACTTTAAGCTCCCGTCAAATAAAAAATTACGAATGTTTAGAAAAACTAAACATTAGTAAGAAAAACCCCTCCCAAAATACTTTTCTAAATTCGCCACTGATTCTCAGTATAAAATGATCTTCAAGGTTGTATCCGGAAGATTATTGCTAAACATATAAACGAAACGAAATATTAGTTATGCTTGTACTCATAAACTTCAAGCACCTTCCAAATAAAATTAGGACTCTTTAGAAAAGGAAACAATCAGAGAAACTCCACCCAAAGTAATTTCTAAATCTGCTGCTGATTATTTGTATAAATTGATATTCAAGGTTGTGTCTGGAAAATTATTGCTAAATCATTGCACAACTACAGTATAACAGAAATGTGGAAGTACGGTTAGACGGACATATTGAAAAACGTACGCTTTGACGGATATATAGAAAAACGTAAGTTGAACTCTTGTGCTTGAAGCTAGAGTATTAAGCTCATAGAAATGAAACACGGATGACAAACTAAAATGATCTAGAGAAGAAAAAAATATCGATAACTCAAAAGTTAAAATAAAGTTAAATAGCCTGTAAAATTGCCCTCAAATACTACATTCTTTCTGTTAGCTTTAATTCGTAAAACATATGCTCCATCCATCTTGATGGTGAATTTCAGAGCGAAATATGGCATTTAGGTCATGGAATTCTTATCTAACTATAGAATATACTATAAGAAAGCTATTTAGATAGAAAAATCATGAAAATGGAAAAAGCCAAAATTTCCAAAATTCTCGTTTTTTTCCCAAAAAAGCCCGGCTTTTTATGTAAAAAAAAGCATCGATTCAAAAAAGCCGGCTTTTTTTGTATCTCTATTTTTTGAGGATGACAGCGGTGTGGCTGTAATTGTCACCAGTGAACGCTACCTAAAGATTCTGCAAGACTTCGTTCTTCCCCAATTAGGCATGGTCGATGTGGATGTGGAACAATTATGGTTTCAACAAGCACCGACCTCGCATACAGCCAGAATTTGCATGGGTTATTTCTTGCGACATACATTTCCAGGTAGAGTAATTTCCCGTTTTGGTGACATTTTCTGGCCGCCCGCTCACCTGATCTTTCATGTGCAGACTTTTTCCTTTGGGGCTACCTGAAGCAAGAAGTGTTCTGAACACGTTGTGCCACCATTCCTGAGTTGGATCGCATCAGAACTGCCTTCGGCAATGTCCCAGGGTATACGTTACGCCGAGTTATGGAAAGCTTCCAACGCCGCCTAGATGAATGTGTTGTGCAGAGGGGACATCATTTGACAGGAGTCATATTCAAAAAGTAATCCACGCAATGGACAATGACTTACACATTAGTAAATGGCATACCTTTAACTATTAATTGACGTAAGAGGTAATAAATAAATTACAGTTACTGCCTGATGGTGTGTTTTTAATATCCTACTATGAACGCTGCCGCACCCTATATGAGCAATAAAGTCCAACACTGACAATAAAGTCCAGAAAATGCATTGTATTCATTAACGAATCTATAATTTTCTATGGAAAATAGAGTGAAACCTCCCTTAACGGACACCTCTATAATACGGACAATTATTTTTGTACCGGCAAAAATATATGTTCTCTTATGGAACAAAACCCTCCTTTTTACGGACACTCTCAGATACGGACAGTTCTTTTTTCCCCAAACGTTTTAATAACCTCTTCATAACAGACAGGAATTATTCTCGGTTCTGCGATATATTATACTACAGTAGACAGAAAAGTCTTCCCCACAAGTGTATCTATCATGAGTCTAGACCTGGTGTACCATCAAACAGAACAGTTTCAAGCTGAACTTGATTTTTTTTTTCCTGCCCGCAATAAACTGCTTTCTGGTGGAAATTCTAGAAAACCTCCAATAAGGAGTAACAGGGTCAGTCGTATGACCAAGGAATCAATGTGAAAGATCTTCCCTTCCCTAACAAATTTAGTCCTTTTTCCTCTGGGCCTTGCATCTTTCCAGACAATTTCATAGATACAAAACAAACATTGTTGGTTTTACAATAACATTTTCAATGAGCAATGTTTCCTCTCTTACGTTTTTTGGAAAAGCAACATTTTTCTGTTACTTATGATACTGGAACAGGTTTTCCCGGCTTCCTTTTTCACTTTCTCTAAGAAGATATTCTTTGTAATTGGGCCTGGGTCAATAAACATATGCACTCCCAATAACTTTCCTTTTCATCCATTCCGCCAACGAAGGCACCGCGCCAGTACACAAACACACACACACGTTTCTTCCGCAACCGTACTGAGAATTCGCAGAGGACATGAGTTTTATTACCCTTGTAGAGAAAAAGCATGCCTTTTTCGCTAAACTAAAGAGTTTAGCCCGTTAGTTGGTTCCTAACGCATCTTTTGACAAGGTTTACGGGATGATGACATATACTTAAGAAAATTATCATACACGCATTATCTTTTTCAGTATATGAGTATGTTAACACATCCCCAGCAATAATATTATTTAACAGAAATAAATTTCTCCATCATCCCTCCCAGTAATTAAAATACTGTACGTACCAAATAGCGTATTTTCATATTGGATTTTTACGAATTTACGCCCATACATAATGTATTTACTATATATTATTGCATACAATTACCGTTGTGAGAAGCAAATTTCTGTAACCTCTCTGTAACGGACACCTCTCAGTAACGGACAAAAATTCATGTCCCATTGGTGTCCGTTATTCAGAGGTTTCACTGTATAACCTAACGTAACTCATGTGGTCAGTTACGACAACGACCATTTGTAGGATATTAAATAAGTGTGCAGTCATTCTTTAATATATCTATAATTTTCTGTCATAATTATATAACCTAACTTCTGGTAAAGCCTCAACAAGCGTTTGTAGCATATTTCTCGTCTTATTTCCTACAGTTTCGACTTTTATTGCAGAAAGGTACTGGAGTCACAACTTTTTCATCGCCACTGTCTCTAGCAGCAAAGTGCAAGGGGGCACATTGAGGGTTCAAAAATTACACTTACACTATGTTTTATCTTTGAGCCAAGAATGGTAAATTTGTTTGTTACACTATTAATGTTATACGGTTTTTCCCGTTTTTCTCAGAATTATGAAAAAGTGACTTAGGTCCCTTTCTGCAATAAGCTATTCAGTTGCTCTGGAATGCAGCAGGTATCTTAATCAGTTATCCAATGAAAGGAGCGAGCAGGACCGTGTAGTGCATAAAGCTAACAATGGCATCTTCTTTTTCACACGAAAATTCGCATACTTTTCCCTCGAAATATCACATTTTCCATCCACTAAACATTGTTATACATGCCATATATTGCTCAGGTTGTGAACTTGCAGTTGAAATAGCTGGAATTTCGTCATTTGCTTCAAAGGCATTAATTTTGAATGCTGCAACATTACTGGATACTTTGCTTACTGTGATATTATTAAAATTAATGGGCTTAAATTGGTGATTTTCTCTTATTTCCAATATTTGTGTGCACCCTGGAAAACCATCATGCTGAATATGTTTGATATTGTCATGGCAGAATTCGAACAAATGACGTGGAGTCGATATTGGGTTATGTAAGGGCCTCTGAAAACTAGTATGAGTTGCTAACCGTTTTTCTGTTCTTCCAGTGGTGTAAAAAGACTTTCCATGACTTGTTCCGAAGAAATTCCATGCACTACTGCCAAAGTTCTTTTCATATAAGACATAAATTAATGAAATTCTTATACTGAGTAGCCGATCCATCACTAAAGTAGTAATTTTCTTGATTATTCCTATCGTTGTCCTCAGTCCAACGCATTACAAAAGCATACACAGTGATGGTATGGTGGTTGGTCACACATGTGATAGATAATATTCTAAATTTCATTTCCAACAACAGAGGTGGCAAAGAAATGCAATGTGGTCTGAGTATTCTCCCAATTAGTTGTCAGAAAAATGCATCAATATGATCAATTTTGTTATCTGCAAAATTGATTTGATTTTCAGTTCAGCGTCCCTTTCAGGAGCTAGATTATTGATCTTTAGCTTCCGACTCACGTGGAGTCCGAACCACATGAGCTCGTGACGGAAATCGAATACGGATCTCCCACGCCAAAGGCGCCTGCGGTTACTGCTTAGCTATGACGGAGCTCATCAGCAAAAGTGTCTTTAAGCTGTTCACGGTATAAACGTTACTGTTTTGGCACAAAGTGATATCTTGTCAAACTGTACTTCTGTGAAGTCTTCAACAGCTTCGATGTCTGCGACGTGAAGAGTCAGTGTGGATAATTATAACCGTTAAAATCATCTCCCAAATAAGACACAATTCGAGTTTTTCCTAGACATTTTCACAGCATTGCATCATACAGTCATCTGCTTCCAAACTACACAGTTTTCTTGATCCGTTCCTGGTAGTCATCTTTTATTAGTGTTTCTGTAGCCAGTGTCGGTTTCACGTTCTGTGAATTGCACACATACGTGCACTGAGTGTGTTCGAGAAGCATAATCTGTAATGCACTATTTTGGTCCTAGTTAATTAAATTCCGAGAAGCTAAGTTGATTTCCATATTGCTTAAAATAAGCTATGGACATTTCTGTCAAATTACAAACAAACAAACGTTTTTGCTTATGTATTTTTTCACCATTGTTTTTTACTGAAATACATACCATCCTTTTTGCCTGGGCGCAGACGAGAAAACTTATCCTCAAACAAGCTGAGGACATTTTGTTTAATTTTTTCCTTGAGGTGTTTTTCTTTACTGTTCTTAGATATTGCCAAAATGCCAGCTTCCATTGAGGCCAGGGCCAGAATCAGAGTTTTCTGGGAATGACTTGAACGAACTCTGAAACTAATTTCAAACTCTTCAATTAAAATGCGCGTGTGTTTACACATTCGACACACTGTCTCCATTTGTGTTTTAACAATATCATCATCACAACTGCTGCAATCACTTGAGTAATGCTATACTGGCTTTCTGAACTTTGCGACTTATGTAACTGAGTGAGCTCTGTGTATTTTTGATATTTTCACTAAATGTTACCTTACTAATCAGATGATGAGAAAAATAAGTTTTTTTTATCTGCCACCATCATGGATTTAGACTCATTTTTTGTACTGCACGCGTAAATTTAAAGGTTTGTAGCGATAGGAAAAAAGCTGCTGCATGGGTACTACGAAATATAGAAAAATTGAGTTTGTATTATCTTATAAAAAGATATATTGACCTTATGAAGACAGGTAATGTTTTGGTAAATTTTCGAGGTTCCGAATGCAGTTATCAAAAGTACAAAATTCAATAATTTCGAAAGGCTGTAAATGCATAGTTCTTGAAAACACATGATAGGGTTTTCTGTACAAGAAGTACGGCTAGAAGGGTTTTCAGAAATGGTGGAGTGTAGTTGGAGTTGAAAGTGCTTCATGCCAGTTTTTGCCCCGGAAAAGTAAAATTTTGAAAAATTTCACTGTCAAATTTCTGGAAAGAAGGGGAGAAGGAAGAAGAAATTTTGGCCGTAGATACTGTACTAGTTTTGAATAGAAACTGGATTTTATTTCGTTGTTTGCACTGATGAAGATTTACAGGGTTTTAAAATCTTTATATAGAAACTATGAAAAAATGAAAAGTACAATGTGACCCCACATCTATATTTTATACCGTGAATAAGTTTGTATGGGTAAAAATCAATTGTCCGGTATTTCTTTTAGATTGTTATGGATGTGAAAAATAACTATAAATACTTACTTGTATTACTGTTTGCACGTCAGTACTGTCAAGTTGTGCATGCATTAACAGGTATATACATGCTCATGCAGATTCGCGGAAATTGTGACAAAGAAAAATAAAGTAAGTTGGTTCTAGGTAGTCAGTCGATTGTGAACCACTGTATTGTACACCATTCCATTGTGGTTCATGTGTATTTGGAGTTCGCTAAGCTTCATTGTTTGTGTTACTATTAAAAATTGTACAGTATACGGTGGAGTGCTCCGTAGGTTATGTTGGTGAAGCCTGTAAAATTAATTCTTACGGTCAGATTTTTTAAGAACAACAATAATGTTCTGAGTTTTCAATTACAAGAATCAGAAGATAAAGCATATGAGATAACCTTACGAAAATTAATTCACACAAAAACTGCTGTCGAGAGAGTTTAAGTGTATTTGGCTGGAAAATTTAAGACGTGATTACCACAAATATATAATGAAGACACAGAAAATATGTTAAAAAGATATGAAACATAGAAACCGTTCATGGTATATGATGATGTAAAAAGTACTGAGAATGAATAGCATATTCACTAGCTGTCTTCTAAAAATGAAGTTATAAAAAATGAAATAAATTCTTGCAAGTGAAAAACGAGTTGTTAGTATGGAACCTCAAAAGAAGTTTAATAAATAATATCAATGTAATTGTAAAAACTGTCCAAGACAATAAGCAGATTATTTTTGGAATTAATAATGGTTTGTTCACACTAAACTATGATTAATGGACAGAGTTTAAAAAGTCATTTTCAAACAGACCGTTCGAAGTTGGTTTCGTGCGGAAAGACTTCTTTCTAATGCTTCAAAGCTATTGTGTGCAGAACAAAAATATAATATGCAATGAATGTTATATAAAAATATTCATCTAACATGCGAAGTGTGATCATCTTATGAATGAAAGTGATATATTATCTACTTATGAAAGATAATATTTCAGATAAAGATTACAAATAGAAGCTGCGTGGGTTTTATTCTTGTGTAAATCGTTTTCGTGTTCCAGGTATACTCAGCACGGAAAAGATTGCTTGATTCAGTGTGTGTCGACCTCGACAATCCCTGGTTTTTTATTCAATAAATAAATCGTACTTTCAGTTGTAAAGAGATTGTGCTGTATAATTGTTTAATACTGTTGATGTTGCACCAAAGTTTGTGTTTTAACTTAAATGTGTATTCGCTTAGCAAGGAATGAAACAGCATCCTGCTGCTACTGCTGCAAAACTGCTTTAAATCTATATCATATACAACTTGAGTTTAAAAAATCATTCAATATAACATTGTGATACTTCACATTATACTTTTTAGTACAGTAGCGTTATCAATTTAATTTTCTCGTATTACTTTGCTATTGCTTTTTTGTTTCCTGATACTTTTGATACAAGGAACAGAGATTTTTGTTTCATTTTACAAAAATGTGTATTATAATTACAGGACAAAATACAAGGAAACGAAATGGGATGAAATGAACATTTTGGCTACACTTCATCCACCAGGCAAAGACTATGGACACATGAAAATTGATGAGCCGAAAACTCCGTATCATCACCTAGACGGCGATGAACATTCAGAAGACGAAACAGATAGTCTGGACGCAGATATGTTGGCGAAAAAGTAAGTATACATATATAGACAAAAATTCTGATGGGATTTAGATTTCTGGTACTCAGTGCTATATTATTTGTTATTCTGGTGTCCAATGGTGTAATTAGTTTATAATCATGATGAGTGTGGTAATATCACTGTTCCAGGGTCTCGAACTAAAGTTAGGAATTTACCTCATTGATGAATGATCCTTCAACGTACCCAGAGGCGAGTAATCGTAGTATTTTCTCTTGATATTGTGCTTGCTGCCATGACAGTTCGTCACAGCACTTCCAGACCTATATGGTTGCGTAGAATAAATATTTTGATTAATTAGTGCTACTTGTTCTGTAGTATAGAAATCTTAAGAATTTCCTCTCCTTTTCTTTCTTTTGTTTCTGAGACCCAACAATTAACATTTGAAAATACCTAGGAATGAGCTTATAGTATAAAGTACGAAGTAGAATATAAACCGTGATAAAGAAAGAACAGAAAAGTAGCTGTCAAGCGTTTAATTGAAGTACACTCCAATAATGTAAATTTTCAAGATACAACAATTTTCAGTATATAATACTTCTGTTCAATAAGTTTTTCATAACATTATTAAAATGAGCGGCTTTGTTATTGCATCAACCACGTGGGATATTAAAGTATTAAATTGCAGTAATTAAACAGCGAATCTCGTGTTCATTATAAGAAGTTTTATTCTGCAGTACCGTTTTGTTTTGAAATTTAACGAAACGCTAAGACTAACAGTATGAATGAATTAGAAGAAACATAAAGCCTGTCAAGATATTAGTCGTGCGAAGCAGTGCAGAGAAATATACCTAGCTGAAGATAATCTTTCTGACGGAGAAATCGGATAACATCTAAAGCTACATCTGACGACTGACCAATATCATCAAGAAACTTAACAAGTGAGTTTTCCACAAGGTTACCGAGCAGTGAAAGGCCGAAGAACCACGATGTAGTCCTATTGCCTGGTGGAAAGGTTCTTTTCCTCCTATCCTGATACCTGGCAAATCAACTACGTCCAGCTCCAGTTACACAGTTATTGCTTTAACTAGTTGCTTATGCAAGTTATGGTTTCCAGAACTTTCGTTCCACTACTGATCATCGTGTTTATCTTGAAACTGCAATTCAGAATGATTTTTGCCGTCGCCAACATCTGATCGCCAGCTTCTTTGATCTTCTGAAATCGTATGACACCACTTGGCATCTTGGAATTATACATCAGCTACTTCTTTGGAGAGCACGTGGCAATATAGGCTCTTTTACACCAGTTTCTTGGAGATCGTTACTTTCGAGTCCCAGTAGGATCTACACTTTCCAATTGTTTCTTGCAAGCAAATGGCGTTCCACAAGGCAGTATCTTAAGTGTTACACTGTTTACTTTGGCGGTAAATGGTGCTATAACACAGATAACACCTCCCGTTAATGGAATATTGTATGTGGCTGACCTGGCAATTTACTTCCGCTCTTGCGATCTCCGTGTTGCTGCTAGACTATTACAACTTAACTGAGCAGGCTTTCACATTGGCCAACTGGATGGATTTACTTTTAATTTCTCCATCAACAAGACTAACTCTGTCCCCTTTGGTCGCTTACGCAATCGCGCATATCCTCCAGACCTTTATCTGAGCCATACACGTTTGTCTTGCGTTGACAGCATCTGATTTCTGGGCCTTCAGTTTGATCACCGGCTGTCTTGGGCAGTCCATCTGCAAGAGCTGAAATTCTGAAAATGTCCCATCTTTCTTAAAATACTGATGACTCATTATTCTATGAGTGTATTGTACCTTAATCCACTCAAAGTTGGACTATGAATGCATTGTTTATGGATCCGCCGGACTTACTACGTTACACAAACTGAACACTGTCCAACATCTTGGTATACATGTAGCATCTGGTGCATTTCGTACCAGTCCTATTCCAACTTTTATGTTGAAGCGCACGAGCCATCTTTAACTCAACGCTGTCATCGGTTGATGCAATTACTATTTTGCTCATCGAAAATCAATGCCTCACCATCCTTCCTCTTTTGCACTGGAAGCTGGAGAGCGCTACCAACGTTATCAAGCACGACCCAATGCTACCAGCCGTTTTGGAATTTGGAATTCATGTTGTGGAACTTCTGGAACTTTTGGATGACTTTGCCGCCGAAGTTCCCCATTTATGTCAGTTGGGTTTTCTACGTACAACCACATGTAAGATGTTTCGTTCAGTTCTTTCTTTCTATCTGGTCCAATACAAGAAGCCAAGCACCAACCCTCACGAATTTCAAGTTTCGCTCCCTCTTACAGCAAGTTTAAGACTTTACTATCTTCTTTACTGATGGTTCAAAATACGCACACTTACATGGATCTATATTATGCAAGATTTAGTCATCTCCGTCGGAATTATTACCATCCATGTTATTAAAGAAAAAGACATTACATAAATAAAGTGCAACAACTAACATGTTACTTTATTTTTTTAAACAATTAAATTAAACCATACGTACACTTCCAAGGATCTATACTATACAAGATTTAGTGGTCTCCGTAAATGGTAAAATTCCATTCATTTGCTTACGGAATTATAAGTAATCCATGCCATTAAAGAAAAAGACATTACATAGTAAAAATGAAGTACAACATACATGTTACTTTGTTTCTAGAAATGATGCAATGAGGAATATTACAAAAATTTGACTAACACACAAGCGGAGATAGTAGGTGATGGATACTATCCATATAGCAAGTGAATAAGAATGGCAGTATGCTACACGTCACGTTACTTTCATTGTAACTGCACTAGTAAATTATAAATACATTTCAATGCCAGTGTAAAGTTGAATAAGTCAGAAAAAACAAAAGTGAGAAAACTGAATTTGAAATTTTGAAAAGTTGCTGTATATCCCTAAATGAGACCATAGTAATTTTATTTATTTTTATTGTTATTTTCATACAAGAATAACGATTTTACATCTATATCTTGCCAACTTCAAAGTTATTTCGGTATCAAGATGATGATTGATGATTTAGAAATTTACTTAGATTGAATCTTCGATTTATCTGACTTTACAAGAACGATAATATGACTTCTCTTAGATTATACAGGATTTAAGGTACAGTTTATGGAATGGAATGTTACCCTTATCGCTTTACTTAACTGTATACTTCGATGATACAAAAGCGACACAGAAGAGATCAGATTGGAGTCGACTGAACCAACATGATATAGAAATAGCTTGCATTAAAACTAAGAAATCAGGTAAACTGGTTGTTATTTAGTTACTGATTCTTACTCTCAGTTTACCTACTCTCCCGGAATATGTCAAGGTTGGCTATTGTCATAAGCTCGCCCGTATATTTCTAGCGCCCTCCGATGTTCCAAATCTCAACATTTTGGCCAGGGTGCCGAACCCTGTAAAAATACCAAGTTCTTTTGCGTCACCAGCAAGGGGAATAATTCGGCATGCTATAGGGACTGTTCAGTAGGGTGCATCGAATTTCCACTTTTTTTGAAATCAGCTTACCCTTAGTGATATTTTTTTGCGAAATGGCCTCCATATAACGTGTAAAAAATTGCAAGTCAATTGGTCAATATCTTTAGGTGCCACCAACGGCCAAAAGTTTTAAAAGTTTGTTAAAAAATAAATGTTATTTTAAAAAATGTAAAATATCTAGTTTTATGAAATATGGTTATCCTATGTGGTTTTGTTTCTGTAAAAGGACAATATTTTACGTGAAAAAAATTTCAGCTTGATGAGTCAAGTCATTCAGGTGCCACCTTTGGCTTAAAATATGGCCAAATGTGTCCCTACTTTTTCATTTTTTAAAATTAAGTTGCATTGTTTGTGATTCATCTGGATTGTTAATTAGATAAGAAAGATTTTGTTTTACATCTGCAGCTATTTGCTTATTTCCAAACGTTAATGATGGAAATAACCCAGAACTCACCATGAGGAGGTGGCTGTAGTTCGAGTTCCGCCCACCCGTATATACTAATGTTGCATATGGTAGTGCAAGTCATATTGTTACTCTTTTACCTCAAACTGTTTCTCTTTTCTTTTTTGTATTACATTCTGGTATGTTTTTTCTTGATTGTGGTGTTGATAGGACAAATCTATGTCGTGCTTCTTGCCCACATACCGTTGATGCCGCTTCACCATTCTTTCTACCGCGCGAGTGTGACAAGGTAAGGATGTAATATATTCATTAGCCATTGGAGCCGTCTTTACATTTTCTCTTAGCTTCTGCACGCTCAAGTGTTTTGTCAGTGGTGGCTCCGTCAGCGTCATGTTGACCAATTAATCATATCAACATAGTTTGTCGCTTCTAAGTTGATTTCAGGGATAACGAATTCTCGTACCGGTACGCGATCACCAGATTGGGTCGTTTGTCTTGCTTTTAGGACTCGCCTCCAGCTGAGCTCTCGTACGTTAGCATCTTGGTCAGTCAACATTGATAGAAGTAGGTTCTCAGGATGACCGTACCACGCATTTATACGGACACTGGATCAATTATTTTTCTGTATTTCGCTTCCATGTGGCGAGAAGTCGTGATGAGTTGCCACAAATGACGAGCTTCTTCTGCACACGATGTATTACGGATCACAGCAAACCAGAGTGGCGCGTAGACCATCATGATGTACTGGACGATGGTTTTAAGTTCATTCGTGGGTTCTTTTGTTCCTACACACAAACTTAAGACTCTATTTGCTGTAATTACCCATCTGGCTTGATGAATTTTACCAGGCTTCATGTGAGCTAACTCAATGGGCCATTCTTCTGAAGAAACCGCTTGGCAGATATTCAGCACATACTTTTGATCCGTGTTTAATGAATCCTCAGTGAAGTTGAGATCCCAGTCTACTGTAACGGGCTGAAAAATCTGGAGTGACAACTCTTCGCAGATTGGAAGTGCCGATCCTATTGGTCCTTTAAATGTATTTGGTCCAGTAGACTTGCCGTCTATAAATTCAATCAAATGTCGAAATGGGAGCTCATTCGTGTGTATGATGATTAATTGGTCAACATGACGCTGGCGGAGCCACCACTGACAAAACACTTGAGCGTGCAGAAGCTAAGAGAAAATGTAAAGACGGCTCCAATGGCTAATGAATATATTACATCCTTACCTTGTCACACTCGCGCGGTAGAAAGAATGGTGAAGCGGCATCAACGGTATGTGGGCAAGAAGCACGACATAGATTTGTCCTATCAACACTACAATCAAGAAAAAACATACCAGAAGGTAATACAAAAAAGAAAAGAGAAACAGTTTGAGGTAAAAGAGTAACAATATGACTTGCACTACCATATGCAACATTAGTATATACGGGTGGGCAGAACTCGAACTACAGCCACCTCCTCATGGTGAGTTCTGGGTTATTTCCATCATTAACGTTTGGAAATAAGCAAATAGCTGTAGATGTAAAACAAAATCTTTCTTATCTAATTAACAATCCAGATAAATCACAAACAATACAACTTAATTTTAAAAAATGAAAAAGTAGGGACACATTTGTCCATATTTTAAGCCAAAGGTGGCACCTGAATGACTTGACTCATCAAGCTGAAATTTTTTTCACGTAAAATATTGTCCTTTTACAGAAACAAAACCACATAGGATAACAATATTTCATAAAACTAGATATTTTACATTTTTTAAAATAACATTTATTTTTTAACAAACTTTTAAAACTTTTGGCCGTTGGTGGCACCTAAAGATATTGACCAATTGACTTGCAATTTTTTACACGTTATATGGAGGCCATTTCGCAAAAAAATATCACTAAGGGTAAGCTGATTTCAAAAAAAGTGGAAATTCGATGCACCCTACTGTTCAGCCTTTCAGAGAGAAAAACGTATCTGAAAACTGGTAGTTGAGAAGCTAAATAGCGCCAAAAGGAAAGCGTTCCAATTTCACCTCCTGCTCCGTTTGCCACTGTAGTCGCTAACTCTCGAGAGCCTGTTGCGACTCAAACCTCTGACGTTTCTACTTAAACTGATCTCGTTATCGAAGTGTGTCCTGCACCGAAAACCTCATACTAGTTTGAATTACTGAATTTCCAAAATCCCACGTGTTTCTGTCAATACTGGACTTCAGTGAACTCCATTTCATTCCGTTCCCCTGATATCATTAGCCTAAAACTTAGCCAGAATATTAATTTACGATTTAATGATCCTGTCGTCTTTCGGAGGAAATCGAAATGTCCGTGACCGTTTGTAAACTCCGTATAGGTTCGTTCAAATATCATATGGTGGAAAATGAACTCATAAATAGTGAGTAGACGGTCATTGGTATACTTCTATTCACAAAAACCTGCAAATCCTTTCAGACTAAGCCCAAAAAGTGAGCCTAGATCCATCACAGTTCCCACAGATCTGTACAGAGGAAATTGCATCTTTCTTTACATGGACACTAGCTGCAAGAAATATCTGTGCCAACGGTAGCTGAACGTGATGAGGCATTGAGTCTTCGTGAAGAGCTTATAAAACTTGGAAGATCGAGGGTTCGAAACCCTCTGTTTTTTTAACGAAGATATGATGAAATAACTAAAAGTGTAATATTGTTACACATCTAATACTTTGGTGTTAAAATTCGTGTTTATTACCCATATTTTAAGTTCCAAAACAAAAACAAAAAAAAAACAAACAGAAAAAAGAGCAAGGAACTCTGCACAGTTGTAGTACCTGATCTTATCAACATACTAAAAGTCTCCTAAGATTGATCTTGAGCTTCGGCCGCCGATTTTCAGTTTTTCGCCGATAACTCCAAAATGAGCAGAGAGAGCGTAAACTATAAACAGTAATGATATGTGAAAAATTAAAAAAAACATACAATTTGTGATATTTCCCATAAATCCCTTTCAATTATACTTATTTGAAAATTTTCTGTGTAGATGCATTCTATTGTTGCTGATTACACAAAATGACGATGTTAACTAATTTAAACTAACAATTAATTAACTTACATATACACAAACACAAACACACACACACACACACACACACACATATATATATATATATATATATATATATATATATATATATGAAATTAATAAATAAACATATAAACACTATTACACCTAAATATGCACACATATACACATAGACACATATATAAAATGTACAACAATCAATATATATATATTCACATTTTATACTTTAAGCTTTTGTAACAATTTATTCTACTGTTGGTCTGTGTTAAGTCCTGAGTTCCAGTTCATTACTTTATTACCCTCCATTTCAATACATCTTGCCGCCTTCCATTTTCTGACTATGCTTCTATCTTGATGGCCTAGAATTTTCACTTCTTTCCAATTTACTGCATGTCCCGTGTCCCTTATGTGTTTGTAGACCGCATTTTTGTTCCTCTCTAACCTAACGTCATCTTTATGTTGTTTTATACGTTCTCTAAGTTTTTTTCCAGTTTCTCCAATATAAACCATATCACACTTGCTGCACTGAATTTTATATATCACTTCTTTTTTCTCCATCAATGTCCCTTGCTCTCCTTCTCTCTTCTTCCTTCTTTTCTCCTTTATTACTTCCAGTAGTCTCTTGCTTCCTTTTCTGTATGTTGATATGCCTCCCATCTTCTTTTAATAATTTCTGTTTCTTCTCCCAAACTGTCCATCCCCCACCACATTTTTCTTTCTCCTATCCATCCTTCACTTCGTTCTCCATCTTGTCTTCTTTCTTCTTTTTCTCCATTTTTGTTCTCCCATCTTCTGTACTTTAACTTTTTTCTATCATATCCATTATTCTCTAGCTGCTTATGGAATGTTTGTATACTTTGTTCTGCTTTGTCTTTTTCACTGCTTATTTGCATAATTCTTTTCTCCATATTATAGATAAAATTCATTTTGGTCGAATGATCCACATCACTTTTGGCGTGGCAATACAGTTTAAATTAACATCATTTTGTGTAACTAGCAACAATAGAATGCATCTATATAGAAAATTTTCAAATAAGTATAATTGAAAAGGATTGGCTGCTGCCAGTAGCCAATCAGAAGAAAGATAGCTGTTGTATGTATATACGATTGTAGCTATATATCGTACTACAATCGTATATACCTGATTACGTAGTGTCACATAGTGTCTGATGAAGCGAAAGAGTTAGTTGGCGAAACTGTAACACGTGTTGAATTTTAATGAAAAAATATATAGTTTTGCTCAGCAAATAATTAGTTTATATTTAATACAATTTGGTGCATAATACATCTCTCTAGCTTTATTCATTGAGGAGGTACGAAGTTTTAAGTTATGGCAGCTTTGTTATTTTATGTTCTAGTATATGTTCCTTATTATGTAATCTACTAATGTTAATGATATTATATGAATAATGCAAAGAAATTATAGATGCATAGGTGGTTGGCTTCATGATGGTGAAGTAGTCAAAAGTACAGGAGGACTTCCAGTTATCATTAGTGCCAGTAAAGAACGAAATGATAGTAAGGTGGAGATAGTGGCCGTGTCCAAAAGTACGAAGTGCACACGTGGAGTACGGAAGCTTGAAGTATACAATTAGAGTGCACACTAGATAGTGTATACTTCATCAGATTTTGTCAGCTCTTGCAGAAGTAACTGTCCATGCCAACTGCAAGAAGACAGATACCAGCCCTTCAAGCGTAACAGCATGTAAACAAGCGTGGGGAGAGACACAGTCGTCCACTGATGGTTCTATCCGAAGGTCTCAGGTGGACATATTTAATTATAAATCTTATTTATTTACTTTGTGGGAAAGCCGCTGTTGGTCCAACATCGAAGAAACCAAAAAAACGAAGAAGGATAGTGACACTAGTGAAATAAGGGAATCGATTTTTGATAAGTGTGCTAGTAAAATTAAGGTTAGATGTCGACTTAATTGCAGAAGAAGCAAGACATCATCTTGATTGTTATATCAACTTTAGAAAATCTGATAAACCTGATAGGCCTCCTTATGATAGTGAAATTCCTTTGGAACTGTTCTATTACGTTGAGGACAATGACGAGTGTCAGTACATTCGCTGAACTAAAAGACATAATGAAAACTTTGTCGAGGAAAGAGAAAGTGACGTCTTAAGCAGCCGGTTAAAGGATTATTTTGATTGTAGGATAATAATAACTGAGACAGCTGGAAGATAACCTGACATATTTAGTTTATTGGGAACGACTCAGAAACTGTTACACGATTACTGGTATGCGGAGAGAAATAATGATCCCGAGTTGGAAAGGCTACGAATAGTAAAAACAGCTGGAGCAATAATAAGAGACGATATCCAAAAGGAAGTGTACAATGTTTTCTCTCAGTTTCAGCATTCGGAAAGGGAGTTCAAATCTTGTCCCTAAATTCTTCCTATTTTCACTGAAGCTGTGATCCATGGTAATGTGAATAAAAATGCTCAGAAAGAGAAAAAGTGCTTAAGAGGCCTCATCCCGGCAAAATTAAAATACCGCCAATTTTACAGTAATTATGTGATATCTTCAAATAGATAAAAGATAATCGACATGTGGAACAAGAGCGCCCCAGACAATATTATTTTGCGTGGGGTACCGTTATCACAAGTCACCTAGTGGCTTTCCGTTTCCAGCCGTTTAGAAACGCGAAAATAAATGCCGATTTTCAAAATGGATCGAAATCGAAAGCAAATAAGTGAGTTGTGATAACGGTGTCTCACGTAAAATAATATTGTGTAGCGCGCTCTTGTTCCACATTTCGGTTATCTTTTATCTATTTGAAGATATCACATAATTACTGTAAAATTAGCGGTATTTTAATTTCACCGGGATGAGGCCTCTTACCATGTAATAATATCAACTTGCTGACCAGACATTTATGTCGCCAATACAGCTAGGGTTGTCAGTATATCTATATTTTAAGTATGTGTCTAGGTATCTAATCGATGTGCTCCATGCATTAGGGCATTGCTCATCTTACAAGATTTTTTTATGAACTGCAAATAAAGCAACTCAATCTATAGTCACTTATGATGCGTTCCAGCAGTATGTCTTTGATAATGCAGATGCTAACATCAGAACCTTAGATGGAAGGGGTACAATCCACATATTAGGAGGAATCAAATGTGTAATTCCTGCTCAAAGTGTTAACACTTTATCCTGTATTCCTAGGATTAAACATAAGAATATAGATATTCATTTGAGTAGTATACCTGTAAACGTGTACAAGAAGACGAATGTACAACGTCTTGCAAGTATTCCTGACCTTTCTGCAATGCCATGAAGAAATCATGTTTTGACACTTTCGAACAGCTTTTATAGAAAGGTTTGTGAAATTGTGACCTCGACGGAAACAGACGACCCAGTAGAAAGATTGTTTTTTTTTAAAACAAAATTCGTGCACTATAAGTATTTGTTTTGGAACTTAAAAGAATATAGGCAATAAACACGAATTTTAACACCAAAGTATTAGATTTGAAATTTACGTGGGTAGCAAATATAACACTTTTAGTTACACTATTTGACAGTAATTTATTCCTTCCATTTAATATTTTCAATGATTAAATTTCATTGTTATACTTAAGTCTCTATATTAATATTTTATAACAGTAACAACAATGAAATTTAAACATTATTTCTAAGGAGCAAACGCAATTTGAATAATATTATGTTAGAGGTGGATGGATCAACATTCAAAGTTTAAACTTAAAATACTGTTAAATTTCTCTGAACGTTGATATATTATTTTTATTATTATATTGTTCGCTTGTTTCTGTTGTACTAGAGAAGAAACACGTCCTACAGTTTCCTTCCAGGCGGCAACGTACCAAGAACTGCCGAAACGTTGGACCGCAATGGATATACGTTGGAATAAGAGGGATGCTGAACGAACATCTCCAGAAACGATAGATATGCGCCTGCCTACCTCTGATAAAATCAAGGCTTCTAGAACCCCATGCTCCACTGGTCTCGATGGCTGTTGGAGCAAATATACGAGGATCATTCAATAAGTAAAGAGACAAAGTCTATATTTTTAACACTAATCAATTTTTTTTTTTTTTGTTTGTTTGTTTCAGGGGTGTTAGCTGGCAACCTTGGGATATGCTCTGATCTGCTGTTTCGTAATTTTATGTCAACATAACTTCAAAAATATCAATTCATCATGGCAAGTCCTCTAGAAGATTGCACCTTAGAAGAACAGCGCTCAGTCATTAGGTTTTTAGTCGCAGAAGGTGTAAAACCAAGTGAAATTTTTTCTCGAATTTTGAGACAGTACGGTAACAGTTGTATGAACCGTGGGAATGTGTACAAGTGGGTTGATCGGTTTAAAAGTAGCCGAACAAGTGTAGGTGATGAACCCCGATGTGGACGTCCAGTGGAAGTTTCTGGTTCTTCGTTGGAATCGAGGATTGACGGACTTATTCGTGATAACAGAAGAATTACTGTTGAAATGATAGCTGAGGAAGTCCAAGTATGTGTTGGAACTGTTCACAATGTCATTAGGAACATTTTAAAGTACAGAAAAACGTGTGCCAGATGGGTTCCCAGACAGCTTACTGACGCTCATAAAGAATCAAGGCTTTCCATTTGTCAAGCCTTAACGCAACGAAGTTTGATTAAAGGAGACGCTTTTTTTGAAAGAATAGTGACTTGCGACGAGGCCTGGATCCATCACTACGACCCTGAGACCAAAAGGCAGAGTATGGAGTGGAAACACACTAGCTCTCCAGTTCGCAAAAAATTCAAGGTTCAACCATCCGCTGGTAAAGTGCTGCTGACCATCTTTTGGGACTCACAGGGTCCAATCTATTGCGATTTCCTTGAAGACTAGCGAACTATCAATAGCCTATACTATTCTGAGATGCTAGAACACAAAGTTAAACCAGCTATCAGGAGGAAACGCCGTGGACTCTTGTCAAAAGGAGTCACTCTTCAGCACGATAACGCCCGCCCTCATACAGCCCAGCTGACCCGAGATAAGCTTCAAGAATTGGGTTGGCAGGTCTTACCTCATCCTTCCTACAGCCCAGACCTCGCCCCGTCTGATTTTTACCTGTTTGGACCACTCAAAGACGCCCTACGTGGAAAAAGATTTGCTAACAATGAGGAAGTTAAGGCAGCGGTGCAAAGGTGGTTTCGGGGTAAATCGAAAGATTTCTTCGCCAAGGGAATTAAGAAGCTGCAAGAAAGATGGGACAAATGCATAACTGTAAAGGGTGATTATATTGAAAAATAGCCTTAGTTTTGAAAGATTGAAATAAATCTTTATTGAGCTATAGCAATTTGTCTCTTTACTTATTGAATGCCCCTCGTAAATTTATCGAGGAGATTATTGTATTTCCTTTCCTTTTCCGCCTCTCTACGTCTAGCAGCTTCTCCAGCATTCACAACAGTCAACGGGAGGCTTGAAAGGCAAATGCATCCGAACATGTAAAATCCCATACTAGTGATTTGCCTCTCATCCAAGGTATTAATGTCATGCCATCAGGTCGTTTACCATCGGAACGACAACAGCCTGACGGTTCACGAATCGAAGGAATTCCTGCCGTCATGAGGGCTGCAAAATGATGTCATTAACAGATGAATGTCTGGTGTTTCTGCCTATGCTCTTCATGCATGAGAGACCATGCAGGCCGCGTTGGGAACTTGATCCCCGCAAGCTGGACAGCGATGCGGCTCACAAACAGCTGAACCTAGTCTGAGGGCTACTGCGATTCGAAAGGTTTCATTAGACATGTGAAGACCTAACTGGGGGAAGGTAACGCATTTAACCATGCCCCAGCATGGGGGTATGACGCAGCAAGAAGTCTAGCTGTGTCCTCTGGAACAGCAACGGATTGTAAAAGAAGTTTATGGAAATGTACTTCTATTGGTGTGTACCAAGATGCCAGAGAACCTCTTTTGCTGATTTATGGAAGGTCCGTATCTGTTATATTTATCCATTGGCTAGAACCTTCTTCAACTATCCCATCTGGGTCCAGGTGGTAGCCTTGAGGAAGGAGAGCCTCGATTAAACGAAGAGATCCGTGGTAGGACGCTAAAGAGGTAGGAATCGCCATATCAACGGTTCGTTGAATACCAAGGCCTCCCAATCCAACAGGTAAGGATGCATGCATCCAAGAGTCGTCAGTCAAGGAGCAGTTCAAAATTGACTTCAGACCCATTTTTAGGATATGATCATATTTCTTCAGCAGTGGAGTCTCATTCCAAGATGGAAAGCACCGTAGAAAGTAGTATAGGCGAGGGATTGACAGTGAAGTACGTAGAAGAAAAAAAGCTGCGTGTGCTGAAATAGAGTCAAGACGAGACAGAAAATATTATAATTTGGATATTTTGCTTGGTAACACAGTTGTAAATACTTACTTTGTGAGATCAGAACGTAGAAGACAAGCATCCTGTTTGGTTAGGAGACGTATTCCTGGGACAACTTGTCCAAATCTTCTGATTAATTGGTCGGATGTGACTTCATCTGATCCAAGAAAACCAATTTCGCATTTTGAGAAATTCAAATGTAAGCCAAGAGCTGATGCTTTCTCATTTCTATGTGTTAACATTGAAAGGACTGTCTCAGGTTTGTCAGCAATAGTCCCATCATCCAAATACTAGATGTTTAGTTCAGTATTAATTGAATGTACAAAAGAATGTATTGTTATGGCAAAAAGTGCTTGGCCCAAGGGATCACCTTGTTGTACTCCTCTCTGGGATGAAATAGTGTGTTGGCCTAAGAATTTCCTTTTAGTTATTTCATCATATCTTTGTCAAAAAATAAATAAATAATATCTGACGAGGGAGGGTCACGAAGTGGTTCCGCTGAGATCCGAACAGAACAATTGTGTTTGTATTTGATATGATATAACTAGACGAATCCCGAAATTATATGTGCCACCGGGCGCAATATCGTGAGTTACAACATATTTTGTAATGTAAAAGCTACAAAAAATTACCTGGCAGAATAGTTTCAACCGAGTCATTTGTTCGGAAACGGTTGGGCAAATGCAAAATTCGGCGAACAGTATCCCATCATTTTCAAGGGCACACTTTTTGGGATAAAAAAGTTTGCCCCAGGCTCCCTCGTAGGGTCCCAAACGGGGTCCAACTCAAAAGTTTCAAATGCAAGGGCGTTAGGTAGCACATCGTTTGAAAGCAGCTGTAAAATGAAAGTAAATGGAGCAAGTCTCGACTCTCTACGACAACCCTGTGCAAAATAGCGACGGGTCAAAATGTAAACAAAAATTTAATTGAAAAGTCCATGGCTACCCCTATAAATCGGAAACGGTGAAACAAATGTAAAAACAGAAAAGGACATGTGGCATTATTTTCAAAGTACAACGATTGAAGTTAAAATGTCTTGTCTCAAGACCCCGACAGGGTGCCAAGTGGGGTCCAACTCAAAAGTTTCAAATGGCAAGGGCGTTAAGTAGCATATCGTTTGAAAGCTGGTGTTAAATGAAAGAAGATGGAGCAAGGCTCGACTCCCTACGACAACCCTGTGCAAAGTGGCGGCGCATCAAAATGTAAACAAAAGCTTAATTGAAAAGTCTATGGCTACCTTGAATCCAAGATGGCCACTTAAAATCTATGTCGAAAGGATAGGCATACCAAACTGCTGAAGCTAGGAAAACCAAATTTGTCATGAATGTTGATCAGTAGGTGAAGAAAAGATGCGAAATGTTCAAGAACGCGACATCTTGAGTTAAGCGAAATGAGGTATTTACGTTAAGATCCACAAAATATCAAAGAGTATCATTTGTAATCCAATATGGCTGCTAGCATGAAAAATGAGTTTGTATATAAATATACTATTTCTTGGAATATTGTGACCAAACCAACAAAGTTTGACGCAGCTCGATGTACTGAAATGATTTACACATGGTTTGGTAGTGCACGCCAATCTTGTAAATTAACCTTTTTTGTATATTTGGTATTGCTTGAAATATTGCGATCAAACCAACGAATAGCATACAAATGTTCCCATCACGAATACGTTACAATAGAGAACCCAACCTGACTGGTGCTGCAAGTCCTTTATGCATGAACTACGTGTGATAAAATTAGAAAAGAATCCGAAGGTATTCAACTTTTGTTTAGCAGTATGAATAGGAAGTCAGAGTTGGGTGTTCATAGCATATTCTTATATTCACGTAAATGATATCAAGAGAACCGTGACGAACGTGCATTAGGAACAAAATATATGTGTGTTGTTACGGAATGAAATAATAGTTGAAGTGAATCGCAATTCAATTGTTCTTTAGTCTTCCTACTGTTTCTAAATACATAATAGAGACAAACAGAGATTTAGATACGAGGGGTGTAGATGCAAAAGTGGCAATCTCCAATTTTTTGAGAAATTGAGTTAGAGGTTGGACTGTATTGTTTTAAGTGTCCCCAACCGAGCGGTGAAGTCTGTTTGGATCAAAACTTACATCCTCGCAGAAAAATTGAAGGCGAATATCACGATTTTTTTTCAAAACTTGCAGTCTTCACTACCGGTGCGGTTCAAAAGTGACAGTCTCCACTTCAGCCAATCAGAGGCCCGCTGGCGTCAGACGTTGCCATGGTGACCGTGTCGCTTGCCTGGAATCGTTCCAAACTTCCTCACTAGTTTGTAATGAGTCAACAAGTCTGTACTAGTTCACTGCTTTGTATAAAACTGAAACACTGCTTTCAATCTCGACGAGTATACGAAGGCACCCACGCCGGCCTAACCACAACAGCAATAACAAACCAGCATGGTGACAACAATACTGCCTTCGCGCGTAGTTATCTTGTAGAACCTACTTGTTTTAGAAAATTATTTAAGTGATTTATAACCTTTATTTTAGTGGTACAACGCAATGAAGCAGAAGTAACGCCAACTAAGGCTAGGAAGCGCATAAAATAAAGAAATGGAAAAGAAACCTATTGAAGGAGAATAGGTTAGTATGGTCTTCGATTTGCTTCACTTGTACAGCAAACGGAAAAGATTGTTCTTTTGACGATTTTAAAATGAATATTATAAAATGTGTACATTTGTTAGGATAGATATTAGCTGAGACGTAAAAGTATACGAACTTCGTTCTATTTGCATTAGGAAAGTAAACACAAATGTACATGTAGGCCTATCACCTGTTCTATTGCCAACACAGCAAAAACTTTAACCCTTTTAAATTCTTTGGCCTGTATACAGGCCATGGCGTCGACCTTCGGAATTTACTTTATAAATCTCTAGTAAAGCTTTACCCACCGGGTCTTTTGCATTTATTCACGTATGGAAGCATCAAAGAACATTGTTTTATGGGCATTTTGCAGTCATGTGTGCGATGTCTGGGGGCAGTGACGTCACAAACAACGAAGGCGGCTTGTAGAAAAGGGTAATTATTAGAGCTTTTTAAAACATTCGTGACGCATCCCTATTAATCGTAGAAACATAGTTTGTACCTCGTTGGTTTCGTTGTAAAGCGGAGTTTCCAAGTGTAGCACTGAAATTTCCCTATTATGTACCAGAAGCGGGAAAATCCCGCCCAAATCTAGACAATTTCCACGTTCATTTTCAAAACTTTCAATCTCCAATTTTGAAACAGTAATTACAAAAAATGAGGGACTTTCTCTGGAGAAAATTTATGTTCAACCCTCTAATATTGCTACGATCTACTATGCCAAAAAATATGTACGTTAAAATCTTATGGGGTTTACGAGATATCAATTAATCGCTCTTCCTGAAAAATTCGGCCGAGTGGAGATTGAGACTTTTGCATCTACACCCCTCATATGTACAGTTATGAATGACATAGGTTTTAAGCGGCCATCTTGCATTCAAGGTAGCCATAGACTTTTCAATTAAGTTTGCGTTTACACTTTGACCCACCGCCATTTTGCACATGATTATCGTAGAGAGTCGAAACTTGCTCCATCTTCTTTAATTTAACAACAGCTTTCAAACGATGTACACCCCCCCCCCCTTGTCATGTAAAACTTTTGAGTTGGACCCCACCTGGTACCCTGTGCGGGCCCTGAGACAAGATGTTTAAACTTAAATCGTTGTTTAAGATGCTTTAACTTTGAAAATAATGCCCTATGTCCTTTCCTGTTTTCACGTTTGTCTCATCGTTTCCGATTTATAGAGGTAGCCAGTTAAGTTTTACATTTTGACCCGCCGCCATTTTGCACAGGCTTTGTCGATCATCTACTTTGTGATTGACAGAAAGAGTTCCAGTATTTTTGATTTTGTTGTTGGGTTGCATATAAGCGTGACAAGACGAACATAGTCATTACATGAGAACCTCGATTGAAGAGCAAAGTTTAAATCACGCACGTATGAAACACGAGTTTTACATTCCTTTTTTTAATAACTAGAAGTTTCTTGCACTGGAATATTTACGTTGTATATTCTGGAAATTTTTGCGGTGGTGTGCTTCGAAAATTATTCTTCCAACTGCCATCTTTTTCTCCAAGCATAGGCTGTCTCTTGATGTGTCTTAAGAGGCGATGGAATCTTTAACGGTGTTACATTAAGTTCCATTTCCGCAGATGTTAATATTGAATTCTTCAACAGACTGCAGTGGATCTTCAAACACTTCACCACAGTTAGCAGTTCCTTCTTCCAATCCCGAAGACACTGAATCCTCATATTTTTCTGGTCAAAAATAAAAATTCACGCACCAGTCACAAAGCATCACCAACTCTTGCAATAGTATTTGGCCTATATCGAGCTACTTCAGTAACATCATCCTCCTTAAGCACTTTGAACTTGCGACTTTTTGGTTCATAAATGACTTTCTTGTATCGTTTTTCATAGTCTGCACAATGAACACGAACATTACTATATCTTGCAGCCATATTTACACACGAAAAACCCTCATTGCAACAAATTAATGCTAAAATATTAACTTAGGAAAGAGAAAATCAGAAGATTTAAAACACGCTCTTTATAATCATAGCTCCAATTACCACTGCAACCACAAGTGTTAACTAGGATATGCGTGGCTTAATTCGGGAAATTCCCGTTTGACATAACATCGGAACTTTCCGATTCTTTCCACCTTTTGCTTGGACGTGGTGGTAGCCCTCGTACTACCAATTGCCATGCAGAAACGTATCGAGTTCATCCATTGCCTACAGTAAAAATTTATCCATTGCTTGCAGTAAAAATGCAACGGAGGCTCTCTGCTTTAATAAAAGAAGGGGGAGGAGGGATTGCCACATTCCAGAACTTAAAACCGCCTCTTTAATAAACGAAAACACTAAAAGGTACTTGGGAAAACGTTTCGTATCTTTATTGAATGGATATGAACCACAAACATCATCAAGTTATTGCACTTTTATTGTTGCCGGTGTTGCCAACTGCAACATCAAAATTAACGGAACTTCGATAACTTCAAAAAGCTGTAGTTCATGAAGCATTGCTCGAGAATGTTATTTGGTGTGTTTATTATTCATATAAAGTTGAACTATCTGACAAAATTTCAGAATTTTGAAATATGGTGTTTTCGAGAAAATGGCGCTCAAAAATGGTGATTTTTGAAAATTTGACAATTTCTCGAATTTCTTGCGGCAAAACGATTGCACACAGAAGCGATATATTTTTATTTCGGAAAGCGGGTAACTTGGTCTTACCAACCGTGAAAACAGAATTTTAAAATTCGAACCGGAAGTCCTCGGAAAAAAATCGCGAACTTCGGCTTTTCAGATAAACTGACGTTCATTTATTAATTTATGTACAAAAAGATACGCATGCGCAAACCAAACTCTAATAAATTATATTTTTTTATATCCCTGTGTACATACCACAACAAGAATTATAACTACCTGTCGCCATAGCTAAATGTTGGGCTCCAAAATTGACCACTTTCCGTGTTTCCTACAATTCATAAATTATACTGCCAGTCTTTGATGCTGCATTACTTTGCGGGATTTTTTTTCTACAAAACAAAACAAACAAACAAACAAAAAAAGAAAAAAACCGGTTCCCTTTAAAATATTTGAGATGGTGATGGTATAGTAAGGGACACTTCTGGATCGTACTGCCATATGGAGATTTACGGCAAATGTGTTCCACCAGTTGAGTCCGAAGCATTTGCCGGGAAGTATTGCAACCGAATTAGCTTTAAAGTGGCATAATCACCAGGGAGTGAAAATTCCCGTACACTTGGACGAAATTCCCACTACCGTGTATAGCATCATTTCTCTAAAATGAAATGAATCTCAGTTGTGGTTCTTATGGCAAACGTATTACTTGATATATGTCCTATTCGTGAAGATAAAGTGCAACTAAAAATGAAAGTCAATCCTGTTGCTGTTGGAATAAACACACTTCAAGTTGTTTGATCTGAAATGACTGCGGAACCTGAATAAATATTCTGTCACTTCAGGGGGATAGGAAGAGCGAATACCCCCTCCTTCAGTGTGAAAACACATACATTTAATCAAATGCTTAGTGAGAGTGAGCCCATTGGTGCAGCACTTTTATGATTTGAAGTTTTGCTCCCAAGCCATCTTATGTCATAGCTGATACCATTGGAGAACGAGAGATGCAAATATGATGAAAGAGAGATACAGTCACATGTGCAAAATTAGAATTTGAGACAAAATGATCGGATAGCATCCATATTTTGTCGCAAATTTTGATTTTGTAAGTAGACATGTAAAAGTTCACCCGAAACTGAGAGCATCCCACTACCAGTTGTTGAATTCAAGTGGAGAACTTAGTTGAGAGCATCAGATGATTACGGATGGGGAGAAATATCTTAAGATATGGGAAACAAAGAATGAAAAAAATGTCAACTGCCCTGGACAGGATTCAATCCATCAAACTCACGATTACCAAACAACGACTATACTCACTCATCCACGGAGCCACGCAGAACGATAGGCAGTCTTACGTCAGACAAAGAACGTAGAACGTTTATTTGTAAGAGGGAAAGCTAGGGAAATTCCCCGTTTCTAGTTTTGTTCTTTCCCTGGCACCTTAATTACTGTTGTCCCAGCCTGGGAATAATATTTTCCACCCCTGTAGAAACTTTCCTAACAATTTTCATATATTTATAGCAACACAAAACATTTATCCATGGCTGTTCTGCAAAATTATACTTACACAAAACAATTACTTCTAAATCTATTAATTCCAGTAGCAAGTAAACAGAAAAATGCAGTGATATGAAATATATATCTTGCCAATAGTCTTGCAGAAAATACCCAAATTTAATTTTTCTATTTCAAACCGGGGGAGCATACACGCAGGTTGCGCCCATGAGATTTGTTTTGTTGGAGGAGGAGACAGAAATTTACATTCAAAATGGCAAAATCGCACTTTTTAATTATACCATTATGCCATACCATTATACCATTATACCATATTACTTTTAAGGACGCCAAGTGCGAAGGAGAACGAATGTATTCTGTTTGGCTTGAAAGAATAAAATTATGTCTGAAGGTGGAAGTGAACAGAGACTGATGATGTTTAGGAACAATGGATACTACCAAGCAGTGGCGCAACCAGGAGGTCTGGAACCTCCGACATTTGCATAAGTTGTTAAAATAAGGTCTAAGGTAGAAACATACCGAAGATACCTCGCGATCGAGGTCGAGGTTTATGTCGCGGTCGAACCCTCGATATTGGCACAAACACATCGATTCAAATGGGTATTCTCATGCCGAAGATGTACGCTATATCATAACCTAGAGGTCGACCGCGAGGGTGAATTAGTGGTAACGATGATAAACAACCGAGTTTGTTTTTACATCGATGTCCAGCGGAAGCATCGCCGTGGCTCATGTTCTCTTTGGTTCTCCCTGAAGCGCTGCATGGAATAAAGGCTTCATTTGTTTAAAATTTCCTCAGCTGAGGATTCTGTATGTCTATACTAGAGAGGTTTTGCTGCGCTGTTAAATTTGATTATGAAAGGCATATTAATAGAACTAGTGAGGAATGTTCCTGTAATATGGGATAAGGAGCACAAACAACATAATAGACACGTTGTAAATAGAGAATGGAAGAAAATAGCAACTGAAATGTAATTTACGTTATTGATATTTATTTGAGAATCATCTCTATCTAATTATTATATAAGGCAGTGGCGGTTACAGGAAGGGGTATTTTGGGCTGATGTCCGTAAATTGTGGAATTTCTAAAGAAAAAAAGAAGCTACTGTTAATTATATCTATGTTTAAAAACTCCACTCCTCTCCCCCAGTTTCGAGATTAATAGAAAAAAGGTTTCTTCTAATTCGTTACTGATATAAGGTAAAGATATACCTGTAAAGACAGCCACATATCCATAGGGAGGAAATGCCGGATAATGGAATTGCAGTGACGAAACTTCATTTGTTGCAGTTAATACCGCCGCCAAACCGAAACCTGAAGACATACCTGTTTTTTTTTATTTTATTTTACTGGGAAATAATTTCTCGCCTGAGTGCTGAATGAGGGCATTTCTTCACAGAAAATTAAAAAAAAAAAAAAAAAAAAACGAGTCTTTGATTTATTGATAGAGATGGATAAGAGATGAGACTCAAATATTTTTGCGAAACAAGAGACGAGACTTTAGCATTTCACATGTCTCGTCTCGCGGCCACCTCTATTTATAAACTGCTTGATCCTTTCAATTTCAAAATGTTGTTTTGCAGGGATTTTTATGCAATACATTCAGACGCGTTACAGTAATGTTTCTCCTGAAACTGAGGAGTTGCAGCAAGGGTGTGACCACCTCGCTATGTGCGCCCTTCATCCATCTAGACCTAGACATCGAGGTAGCGATCACTACTTAAACCTCGACCTCGATCGCGAGGTCTCTTAGGTATGTCTTTATCCTAAGAGTGTGGTTTTATTCAAAATTTGTCCGGGGGTGAACCCCAGACTCCTCCCAAATAAACTTTTAGCCAGCGACCCCCTGAAATCAAATCCTGGTTACGCCCCTGCTACCAGTGATGTTCTCTCCTATGTATGAGACATGCATATCAATGTGGAATTCATTAGAGGAGGGGAGAAATCTCGCTAACAATTTAGGCACTTTTTCTGGGGGAGGGGAGGAAGCGAATGATAAATGTGGGAGAAATTTCGCCCAAGCATCTGGAGGGATGGTTACTTCTGGCCCAGGGGGAAGCTGCAATTTTTAAGTTGCCAAGAGACTAAGTTCTTTCCCCTCTGGAAAGTCAGTAAACAAAACATTGGTTACTATTCTGTTCGTTAAGTTTTATTTGGAAGAACCGTCTGCTAAAAACTACTACCAAATAATCAGACACAAAGCATAGCTAATATTAAAAAAATTGTCTGAAACATGTGATATTTGTAAAAGACAAGAGAGAATTAGACCTGCACATAATAGTGTCCCTCAGTTATAATTTTAAACAAAGGAATGCTTTCGGTTAGGTTTTTTAGATGAGAGGTTAGCGTACTGTAATTCTACGTATAGGGTCACGGGTTCAGTTCCACGCAAAGCACATTGTTTTTTTAGCAACATTTATTCTGAGCATTCCACAAGTTCTGTGTAACACTTATATTGTGTAGTCTCAGGCAGTTTGAGCCGAATTTACTTTCAAATATGAGACTTTTATTATATGTTTTTCTTTTACCTGCAATATTGCAAATTTAATTTCAAATCTTACAACGTTAATTCCACTCATTGTCCTACGTCAGATTATGATGAAAGTTTGCACAGCGACTGCAGTCGGGTGGTACTATAATATTTGATTCTTAATGTGATACGTTTAAATATAGTGCGGAAAGGTAACTAAGAAAAAAGTCTTGTAGCTCGTACGATGCACAACAGACCGTGGAGGAATTCCATATAAATTTAGCATACGTATATATTACCAAGGAAAAAATTACTGTAGGGTTAAGACACTAAAAACATCTCTGGGAGCAGGGAATACCAGGGGAAGGGTTTGGAATGTGTCGACCTCAAACTTTATAAAGATAAGAATTGAGGTAAGGTTTTGTTGCACCTTATGTACTGAGAATAGTTCCGAGACAGATGGATTAAAATCCACAAATTCTGAGGGGGCACGTTTATAACAAATACCTCAAAGTGCGAAATTGATATTGAGTTAATATTATAATCAATAATAAGAATCTGTGAAGCAACAACACTTGAATAGCTTAGACCTGCCTAAGGAATTAGCATAAATAAAGGGGGGGGGGGGAGTGTGATCATGGCTTCCCACAGCGGTGGTCGATGTTGCCCCCGCTCTGGATTTTTAAAACAATTTCGGTTCCTTCTGGATACGTGTCAAAACATTAGATTTACTTACATACTATAGTATTGAAGGTATTCACGGTAGTTATGCAGTGTGCTTAATAGCTATTTTACATTAAGTATTGCGGGCCGCGATGGCACAATGATAGAGCGATCACCTCTTGTAAGTGGGGTCCCTAGTTCGATCTCATTTCGCGCCAAATGGTCTCTGTAGTAGACAAACACGGTGCGGTGGGTTTTCTTGGGGTTCTCCCGTTTCCTCTCCCCTTTGATTCCATCATTTCATTATTTTCATCATCACTATCTCCCTTAGCCTTCTCGGCATATTCGTGAGACGTAAACCTGCAAGATTTCATTTTACATTAAGAATTATGTGATTCAAGATCTGTGTATTCGCAACTTAGGTTATGTCACGTTTCTCAAAAAAGCACTTTCAGTGACCATACTTCCTAATTCATCTCTCCATTGAGTTTCATGACAGAGAAATGTGCATTACAGTAAAACCAAGTGAAATTTCACCACTCAATTTCAAAAAGGATAAAATAATAGGAACTCAAACGTGGGACTGCTCCGTGGAAAGCAAGGAGTTTTCCAATACGCCATTACGACACTCCGCGACACATTTAATTTATATTCATTATAATTTGATAAAAATAGCATACTACTTTTCCACAAACATAATCACACGACTTGTTGCCTCCAAATTGCAATTCACGTGGAAACGTTTAGTATTTTTTTCCTCACGAACATGATCAATGCCAGACACGATTAGAAAAAAAACAGAAAGACCCACACCCAGAATCGAACCTAGTACCTTTGGAACTTAAGAGTTATTCAATTATTTCCAACCACAAAATTATCTATTACACGTAAGAGACAGCGAGGGATCATTTTGTTTATTGGGAACTTACATTCATAACCTTGTTAGCTATTTTATCATGCTATACACGCGTTCTGTTACAACAATGAATTCTGCTGCGAGAGAAATATACGAAACAGTTGTAAAGAAACAGAATTATCATCAATCACAGTATACAAATCACGATGAAAAAGCTTCATAGGTTCATAATATAGCAACGAAGCTACTGGCAACTCACCATGTGTATAGTGTAGTGGTTAAGTCACGTGAATCCTGTTCGGCGCACTCGGGTTGGAATCCACAGTAGTGTAGCTTGAAATTTTTCCTCAACAAAAATACATCATTTTTGAAAATAGCTGCAACGTAATGTAGAAATCCGTCAATTCCATCCAGAAAAATAACAATGCAGGATTCAGAAGTGTCCTCAACAGCGATAGTGTGCAAGCCGAGTTCAATTACCAGGCATTTCAAACATCTTACCAACATATCTGACAAGGAAAAGGCAGACTTTGGTAAGTGAACTTCGGGCCACTTTTTGCGAGGTGCTAGTGTACATTTAAAGAGTTAATATTACAAACTGGGAAAGCGCAATGGCCACCAATAACCGAGAAAAACCGTCTTAAAGATTTCTACTCGCCGCATATATCGTAAGATGCGCAAACTTCTTAAGTGACGGCATGGCAGAGTGAGAAGAACCTGAAACTCAAGTGCAAAGGGTCCCGGGTTCGGTTCCCATTCGAGTCGAACTCTTATTTTCGTTTTTTGCTTCAAGCAATAAGGTAGCCATTGTAACTATAAGTAAAATATTAATTCACCATATGTTTATAATGTATTAAAACAATAGAAATTTTCAATCACTTCTAAAATTTTTCAATGTTCCATGTTAACTAGCAACAAAATTTAATCTATTCCGTAAATATAGTGATATCACGAGTTGTATTATGGTTACGACAGTCGTTGTGTAATAAATGTTCTTGACGCTTCGTGTCTACATCTGTTGACAGTGTGCGAATTACGAGAGTTGAGGAGGAAATCCCCTTTGCTAATACTGGATGTTGCTATAACCAAAGATGACTTCCCCCTCATTCCCCTTGTAATTCGCACACTGTCAACAGATGTAGACACGAAACTTCAAGAACATTTTTACACGACTGCGGTAACAAGAATATTTACGGAAGAGATTAAATTTTGTTCCTAGTTAACATGGAACATTGAAAGATGTTACAAGTGATTGAAAATTTCTATTGTTTTAATACATTATAAACTTATGGTGAATTAATATTTTACTTATAGTTGCAAATGGCTACTTTATTGGTTGAAGCAAAAAACGAAAATAAAAGTTTGACTCGAATGGGAATCGAACCCGAGATTCTTTGCACTTGAGTGTCAGGTTTTTCTCACTCTGCTACACAATCACATAAGTTTGCGCATCTTACGATATATGCGGCGAGTAGAAAACTTACGTTTTTTCTCGGTTATTTGTGGCCATTGCACTCTCCCAGTTTGTAATATTAACTCTTTATATGTGCACTACCACCTCGCAAAAAATGACCCGAAGTTCACTTACCAGTCTGCCTTCTCCTTGTGAGTGAGCTATTATTGGCCTCCTGTCCAGTGATCTCACCAATAAAGTGAAAATGACATAAAATGAGCAGAGGCAAACAGTACTTTCACGTCATTTATTTCTCCATGTTTTCTTTGTAGAAAAGTTATTGAAGTTGGTTGTAAACGATATTACCCATATAGTTTGAAATAATTTGATCAGTCCGCCATTGTAGTAAATTTACGTTGCGAACGTGTAAGGTGGTGCATTTTGTATTAACAAGTTGGTTTCCAACATTCGTCAATGTTCGCTTATGCATGTATGTAAGTACTAGTGCTCTCAAATGGGTCAGGTCGGGTTGTCAGGTCAGGTCACTCGGGTCGGGTCGGTTGTCGGGTCAGGTTGCTTTGGTCGGGTAAGTCGGGTCAGCTCGGTCAGTTTGTCGGGTTGTCACTGGGGTGGGGTCACGGATCGGGTCACTCGTGTCGAATCGGGTCAGTCAATTCGGGACACGGGTCGGGTCGGGTTGAAGAGCACTAGTAAGTACAGTAAATGAAATATGTATCGGCTGCACTCTTGTAGTCGTTTTCAGGTCTCTTTCAGGCTAGGGTCCAATTCGGGTAGCGTCGGATTCGTAAAAGAAGCCCTCTCTCTCACACACATATACACATACTCTCTTACTGCCCAGTACCTGGTTATACCACTGCTTCATATCTAAGTGCAAAATACCACAAGAAAATACAACTGGTATACGTTTGAACAATCTACAATTGTCAGGGAAGATATACCATAATTATTGTTTGAGAATAAGAAAACAATAAATCTGCCTAGGCAATTTGGCTAAGTCAATACCTCTAGGTTTGAAACATTGCCCAAATGCCCTTGATGAAACGAGTGTAGTACAGAAGGTTGTTCGCTTTATATCCGTCCATTTTGACAGGTACTCATCCGTAGATATACCGCGCTGCCACAGCCCATTATGTTCTATTGGATCCCTAGCATTGTGGACTATCGCAAGACATCTCCGTTTTCACTGCAACTACCTCCGGCGCAGTACAAGCATAGGAATTCTGTCCCACTCCTTTCCACAAGAATTCCATAGATCATCCAGGGTGCGCAGACGGCGATGTTAAGACGTCATTTCAACAGTCGAAATGCGCGTAAAATCCATTAGGCTGGTATCTGTGCTCTTCATACGTGGGTAACTATGAAAGTTTTGAGATGTGAAATAACTTATATACTTAAAATCAATTTAACACTTACATTTTCTCAAAGTATTCACCATTACACTGTACACACTTTTGCATCCACCAAAACCACTTTTGCGAGCAGTGTTGCCAGTCTTTTTCTTCAAGTGGTGAAAGTTCATTCTCGTTAGTCACTACAGCTTCTTCAAGGCTGCAAAATCTCTTCCCACGCATGCGATCTTTGATCCTGGGGGAACAGAAAAAATCACACGGGGCCAGGTCAGGGCTATACGGCGGATGAGTCATAAGTTTGACCTCTGTAGATTCTAAAAACTGAATTGTGATGTTGGCCGTGTGTGCGGACGCGTTGTCATGATGAAGCAGGGTCCCACGCAATCCAGTTCCCGAAGCTTTTGGAACACTTTTGTTAGGCAAACAGTGGTGTACCACTGAGCAGTAACAGTCCTTTGTTCTTCAAGTGGACAGTTGCAACATGGCCAGATTTGGAGAAGAAAGTTGTGACCATCTTCTTCCCCACACTTCGCGGTCGCTTCACTTTCGTAGGTGGATTTTCGTCTGGAAAGATCCAAACTGTAGACTGGCGTTTATTTTCAGGGTCAAATTGATAGATCCAAGTCTCATCACCAGTAACAATGTCAGAGACGCGTCGAGAATTGCCTCCATCAAATCTTCCAAACATTTCTTCACACCATTCCACACGCATGCGCTTCTACTGTTCAAAGTGTGAGGCACCCAACGAGATGAAACCTTCCTGAGCCGATGATTATCATGAAGAATTTTTGTTACTGCTGGCGATGCAATGTTCACTGTAGACTCAATGTCCTTGAAAGTTGTTCTAGGATTTTCTCGAATCATTTGTTCCACAGTGGCAATGTTTTCATCTGACACAGCTGTTGCCGGACGTCCAGCTCTCTCTTCATCTTTAAGTGATATCCGGCCTCTTCTGAATTCACCAAACCACCGAAAAATTGTAGCACCGGAAGGAGCAAGATCCCCAAATGCCCCCTGCAAACGGTCAAGGCTTTGTGTCTCGTTCAAACCACTTTCCAAATGGTAAAGGATCATTGCCCGAAAATATTCTCCGTCGAGCTCCATTCTAGACAACCGAATACTGCTCACATCAACAAACAAGTGAAGGCGATACGGTCACGCCGATAAGCGAGGCGAGTTGAAACTTGCTTCGCTTCTTCGCACTGGATACCACTACCGAACGCAATTGTTGGAATTCAAATACTCTGCCACAACAATGCGTATGTCAAAACTTTCGTAGTGACCTTCGTAGAAATGTCTCCAAACTGAATGACACGAATTCCTGAGACCTGCTATTTTCTGATAGAATGTAGTAATGTTCTGGTGGTATGACTCGAAGTCTTGTTCATATGGCTCATCACCTGGTCCGCTTCCATTACATACAATTGAGGGGTGACTCCGGTAGATAGATGTCCGAATGAAGTCTTGGAAGTATCTGGCATTGACCTTCACGTTTTTATCCACCGTGCATATCATCAACTTATCCTCATATCCGAATCCCGTAACGACCGCAAAGAAAAGAAGAAAACTTTCCCTGCGCGGACGAACAGTTCCGATATACCCTTTGCTGTCCATATCACAGCATGTGATCGCCCAAGTGTAACCACCAGCAGTGAGATGGACAAAAGATTCATCCATTGTGGCGACTTTCTTCCATTCGGAACCCGTCAGGTATTTGTTCATACAGTTTCATACAGTTCGTCTTCCGTTCGGCAATGTAACGCGGTAGAAGGTGGTATACATGGGCCTTCCGTACACACTTCAAGTGGAGACGCTTGGGAATTGTTTTGTTCACATTTGACGGTGCGAGGTGAAATTCTTGACCCATACCACGTTGAGTTAGGGAATTGTCTTGGCACGCCAATCGACGGATCCCGCTTAACACTATGGGTGTCACTCTGCTTGCAGCCCTTTTCTTGATGGTTTTCGTGGGTTAATTTTTTTGCAAGGGGTTCCTGTTGTGTGTAACAAGCCTCAATAGCTTTCGCAGTAGTCTCCTCGAGTGTTAACCCTATTCTCCCGACATATTTTCACAATACGTATGCACAAAAACGTGGAAAAGGGCAATATCATAACCCTCCCAACACCGGTTGCTTTTCGTCGCCATTTGGTAACACTCATCACAAACAATCACTTATCTACAAGGTCAAACATAGGAGTACTGTACAGCACCACATCACAAATTGTAGGATGTAAAGTAAACAATCTTCTGTGTTTAAAATAAGAGTAATGTTATGCATTCACAACGATGCAATTAGACTTGCAGTGCTCTATGAATTCGTGAATCCTGTATATCTCCATGGATTTCACGAAGAAAAGTGTAAGCTGATGTGAAATACTTTGGGTTCCATCTCATTCTGCTTCACTATAAAACTACTCATTGGTTTAGTGGATGCCGGTGGCAATGGCCGTGTGTTCTCGGGCGTATAATAATAATAATAATAATAATAATAATAATAATAATAATAATAATAATAATAATAGCTGTTCTGTCTTGGGGCGCCTTTCCGTAGTATCATACTGTATAATAATTGAATAATTGTCTACTCAAGACATTATTAAATAGTTCATTTGAGCAATAGAAATATATGACAGGGAAATAATTTGCTGTAGTTGTTATTTTTATTATTATACATTTTCATATCAATATAGTTATTTCCGTCAATCAGCTTTATTCTCTGATCACCTAACTTGCTCTATTTAACAACAAAGGCGATGTGAAATTTAAAAAACTTTATTAAAAATAGTAACTACAATATTATGAGATATTCTGTACATTTGTATAAATATCATATGCTATGCATATTGAAAGAAATGTTCTAATTTATACGAAATACGTACTTGTTTTCAGTTGATTTTCCTTCGTTTTTAGTTTGTGTACAGACGTCGGGAGATTGAATGTTTACTTTCTACAGATGAAAAGACTAACAAAGATGTTTCATACGTACCCTACTTAGTAATGTGTCTACCACCCATCGTTGTCCAAAACGTCTTGCAGTCGCTGACGCGTACTGCCAACTAGCTTGCTGCATATTTTGGGGCGACGTCGCAGCGATTCCCAAACTCAAACACGTTTTCTACCAATGTCGCTTTTGTTGGTCTTTGACCTGGATCCAGTGGCGTGATTACGTTTTATGGGACCTCCCGCGAGAGAATACCCAGGCTCCCACAACTTAATGACATGTTTTTTTTTGGGGGGACGATAGATAACATAATAAATATCCATACTTCCCTGCATTTGTGAATAATGAGTTAGATGCGTGCAGCTATTAGGCTTAAATATTCATAAATGAAAACCATTTTGCTATACATATAATTTATTCAATAAGCATATGAAATATGGACTTCCCTCTTTGTAGTCAGTGACGTCAGTCATGAAGAGTAGTAGGAATTGATTGAATGATTTCCTTCTTGCTTTCCTGTGAGCAAAATTCTTTACTAAGTCCCGTACATAATTTTTTTCAGCTTCGTCCGCATTTATTGAAAGCAGTGCTAGATTACTTAAGCTATTATGGCCCATTGTGCTTCTCGCATAGTTTTATATTAATTTCAATTTTGAGAACAACCTCTCCGCAGAACTAACAAAGACAGGTAGCGTCAAAAATAACAAATACGCGGCAATAAGTTCTGAAAAGCTAGATGCCAGTGACGTATATTTCACAATTAAAAGTCTTGTAAATCAAACAGAATTCTGAACACTTATTTCAGATTTCAGCTGTTTCACAAAGCAAATTACTTCCATCGGAAACGAGGAACCAATATCACAACTGTAAGTTGTTTGAAGTATCTGTGTCCCTAGAATTTCATCATAAGCGAGATGAATTATATTGGCAGAAAACAAAAAGGAAAATTTGGATATTGTATCATGCAAAGATGTAAAACGACAATTGAACTGTAAATTTAGTATATCAAATAGTTTTAATATAGATGTTAATTCCAAAGTTTGATTTAATATTTCCCGCCGAAGAAAAAGATCAGAACCTATAAAAGCCAACCGAACCTTTTTTTTTTTTTTTTTTTTTTGCGATGCTTGACCTACACGTCAAGCCTCCGGAAGTTTGTCGAAAAGAGAGGAGGGTGGAGGAACATTGCCCACTAATACAAAACTGAAAATCATATTGATTCGACCTATTAGGAGGTTAGGGTGAATGGCCCCCTTGGAAGTGTCGGGCCCCCTGCATTGCGGGATTTCGCGCCATAGTAGTTACGCCACTGCCTGTAACCCAATCTCTAACCATTATCGCTCAAAGATTTTCAATTTGGTTGTCAGGTGATTTTGATGCCCACTGCAAAACTTCGATTTCTGGATGTTGTAATAACCAGTTACTAGTGTGATGCGCAGCATGCACACTGGAGGTGTCATGAGTACGAAATGTGGGTACTTCTCGGGGATATATTGCCCTAAAACTATGAAGTAAATGTGTTTCCAGGATTAATGTATATTCCACGGCAT
This sequence comes from Thermobia domestica, assembly GCF_964235325.1. NCBI lineage: Eukaryota > Metazoa > Arthropoda > Insecta > Zygentoma > Lepismatidae > Thermobia > Thermobia domestica. Next base: position 193,186,000 of record NC_137458.1, on the reverse strand, counting down.
TCATCCTTGGATTTATCACGATCAATTCTCCAACTCCATATGCAATCATCCAAACCCACAGACGCGAATATTCTTTCTTGTCTATGTTGTTGCAAAACATGTCCAGGGGATAATCTTGTGTTGCCTGGTCGCAAGACGAAAAGCGAATCTCTTTCGTCCGTGCAGAATACTTTTTCGTCACTCCAAACAAAATTTTTCCAGTGATCTTGTTCGTTTCCTCCGTGTTGCTGGGCGAATTCTAATCTTACCCGGTGACGATCATCCATCGACAACTGCTCCGAAAGAAAAAAATCACTGCTATTAGTAAAGCTGGTCTCATTTGCATTGAATGTTGAGATGCTGTATTACAAGACCCGAAAGTGTATGAGAACATGGACATTTATAGTTGTTGCTGTGAGTGCACTCTCCTCATGGCATTCGTTTTGTATCTTTACAATTGTAATTTTCTACTAGGAAACGGTCTATTACTTTTGAACGACACTGCCTTCTTCAATGGCCAGGGTTTTCAGAATTGAAAGTTGACGGCCGAAAGGCAAGACGAAGTGGAACGAAGTCAATGAAAGTGTGCAGAGATATTGTAGGCGTAAAATGATTGAATACGTGTTTCGTAAATTCCTGGAAAAAACTGTTGAGGGAAGCACAGAGCTCTCCAAACTTTTGATCACGAAATATCAAAATTGGTAACATTACTACGTCAGAAGTACACTTCTGTCCAGAATTTCTGTCACATGTCTTTAGAAATTACGTAAATGATAATAACTCTCTTTTTTATGATCAAACTTGTCACGCGTTTTCTTGGAAATATGCAGAAGGAGACATATTTCCAAGAAAAAAATAATAATAAAACATTTCAATAAAATATTAAGAAATACGCAAATTATATTTTAAAAAGTACTCTGCGAAATTTTGATCGCCAAATTCTAAGTTCCATGTTCGTAAACGTGGCAAACGCCCAGCGAAATTTTTGAAAGAGAAGAAATTTTATGCTCTATTAGAAATATAACGTAAATCTTTCATAATGTTAATCACTATACATATAACACAGCGATAACAATCATAGGTTAAAGATTTTACACGTAAACAAAAGATTAAATAAAAATAAGACATAAAATATGCGAAACTATAAGGCATTTTGACTCATTGGTTTCCTCATATATGTCTACCAAGTGACCGTGTGTTAAGTTGTTTTCGTAGAGCAGTCAGTTAAGGCGTGTTCGTTGGATGTTCAACTCTTTCTACGATCGCCAGTTCAAATCCCATACCCTACTGTATCTTTTTTTTTTTTGTTTTCTTAGAAAAGCTTGATTGTCAATTCGTTAAACAACAATGTTTTGTTCTAATAATGTTTCTTAGCATAATTCTCTTCATTCAAGTTTTTTTTTTTTTTTTTTTTTAATATTTCCAAATAATTCAAAATGATGTCCTTAAAGAATGTTACAATGGTCAAGAATTTTATAAGAGGCGTGGGTCCTCTAGTAGGGTTCATCCGTTTTATCCATTTTTTGCATTCCATCATTATCACGCATCCTATTATCACTGTCTCCCTTAGCCTTACAGTATAATCGTGGGACATTAAACCTAAAGAAAATATAAAATATATAATTAGATAACTATAATATTTTTTTCATTATGTAAACATGAACTCACCCACAGGAATGAAACATTTAATCAAATATTTCTAACATTTCTTATATCTTTAGACTCTATATAAATAATGCAAACAGTGAAAATTATCTATCAAAAGGAACGAACTGGAACACGATAATAATGAAAATCATGTCTTCCAGTAGAATAGACACGTAGTGTAAAAATCGGTAACACGAGGCGGCAAAAATGTATAATGTTAGGGGTAAAGATGCGTAGGGTGTAAAAGCAGAGATGTTCACCCTCGCGAGGGTGGCTCTCTCGAAGGCATCCTCACCCTCAAATTCCCTCGCCCACAATTACGCGAGGGCGATGACAAGCTTCGACAGCGACGGTGAGGACAAGCTTCGACAGCGAGGGCAAATTCCAAACACGAGGGCGATGGACAACTCCCTTCGCGAGGGCGAGGGTGAACGAGGGCGAGAGTCAAATGTCACTGCGAAGGCGAGGGTGCGCGAGGGCGTGGACAAGTTTCGGCATCGATGGCGAGAGTGCGCGAGGGCGAGGAGAAATTCTCAACACGAGGGCGAGGACCAACTGTCACTGTGAGGGTGAGGGTGCGCGAGGTCGAGGGTCAACTTCCTCTGCAATGGAGAGGGTTTGCGAGGGCGAGAATCAATTTCCTTCGCGAGAACGAGGGCATGCGAGGGAGAAGGACAAGCTTTCTTAACAACTATTTTGAATTTGCTGTTTAACTATTTTTGGAGGATTACGAGACAAGACGAGAATTTTTTCGAGTCTTGCGAGCAACACTAGTTCACCCAAGTCTTAGGTGTCAAACACTATTTTAGCGCTCAAATCACAATATATTCCAATAATAAATATGGTTTAAATGTTCTTATGGTGTAAATGTTCTTACACCTCTCGTGATGCAGAAGGATTCTGAGAATTTCTAGATAAGGGAATACATTTTGTACGTAAATTTACAGAACGAGACGAGAAGTGAGTCGTCGACAATTGAGAGAATAAAGAAGTTTCCGAAAATTGAGACGAGACGAGACTTCATAAAATTTACGAAACGATATGATAAACTTTATTTCTCGTTTCGTCTCATGGGCAGCACTAGTTTGCACCGAAAGATGTAAAGGAAACTATTCAGATTTCATCTGAACATATTCATGGTAATATTAAGCGTGAAGTAGTTAATGATTTGTTTGATAACAGGGAGAGCTACAATGCACCCTTTAGTGCTGATGAACTGTCTTCTGTTCTACGCTCTACGAAGGATACTGCCCCAGGTCCGGATAATATTCATTATGCTATGCTTCGGCATCTCCCTTCTGAGGGTCTTCACTATCTTCTTACCCTCTATAATCGAATCTGGACTGAACAGGTTTTTCCTACTGCCTGGCGTGAAGCCTATATCATTCCGATCCTGAAACCGGACAAGCTTGCAACGTCTTCTGCCAAGTCCTCGAAAAGACCCTCAACGCCCGGTTGGTTTGGTTTTTGGTGCATCATGGCTACCTATCAAATTTTCAGTGTGGATTTCGGCGGTATCGTTCCACCACCGATCATCTTATTCATCTTGAGACTGCCATCCAGGACGCCTTTCGACATCAGGAGCATCTTGTCGCCATCTTTTTTGATCTGGAGAAGGCCTACGATACGGTCTGGCGCTATGGTATCTTGCGGCAAGTGCACGCATAGGGCGTGCGTGGACATATGGGATTTTTTCTCCAGCATTTCCTCTGCGAGCGCTCCTTTAGAGTGAAGCTTGGATCCACATTGTCTCGGTCTTTTTCTCAGGCTACTGGTGTTCCGCAAGACAGTGTGCTCAATGTGACTTTATTTGCTGTGGCTGTGAACAGTGTCATGGCCAAACTTTCACCTTTTGTGCATGGGCTGCTGTATGTCGACGAATTCACCATCTACTGTCGGTCACACGACCTTCGCACCTTCGTTCGCCAGCTACAACTGACGCTTAACCGCCTTCACCATTGGTCTTCCCACACAGGCTTTCAGTTCTCCTCATTAAAGACGAAATGTGTACACTTCTATCGTCTGAAGAACTGTGCTTTTAATCCGGATCTTTATTTGGGCCCTATTCATCTGTCTTATGTGGAGAGTGTTCGTTTTCTGCGCCTTGAGTTTGATCGCCGCCGTGCTTGGACTGCCCATATTCGCCAGCTGAAATATAGTTGTCTCCGTGCTATGAATTTGCTGCGCATGGTTTCCCATACCACTTGGGGTGCTGACCGTGTTGTGCTGCTTCGACTGTATCGGAGCCTCATTCGCTCTAAGATGGACTATGGTTGTGTGGCGTATGGCTCTGCCCGTTTGTCTGTCCTTCGTCACCTGGACACTGTTCACCATCTGGGCCTTCGCATTGCGATTGGTGCTTATCGCACAAGTCCGATCCTCAGCTTATACGTCGAAGCCAACGAACCATCTTTGGATCATCGTCGCTAGTTGTTGCAGCTGCGATACTTGCTTCACCTGAGAGCTTCTATTGACCACCCGTCTAGTTTCACCCTGGATGCTGGTGCTCGTCTTCAACGCTATCAAGCCCGACCCACTTGCACCCGGCCTTTTGGCATTCGTGCCCTTGAGCTTTTAACTGACCTGGACGTCGATCTCCCTGCGCTTTCTCCGCTGGGTTTCCTGCCTCTTCCACCTTGGCAGCTTTTGAAGCCTGTGGTCAATTTCCACTTGTTGCGGTTCAAGAAGACGACTACTACCGATTTGGAATTTCGGCACCAGTTTTTGTGCCTCCTCGACTTTTATCGAGGCCACCGTCTTATCTTCACTGATGACTTCAAGCAGGCTGATGCTGTAGGAAGTGCTTTTGTCCTGGATGCCCACCGTTTCAGCAGGCTGATGCTGTAGGAAGTGCTTTTGTCCTGGATGCCCTCCATTTCAGGTTCCAGCTTCATCCATTCTGCACAGTCTTCACTGCAGAGCTGGTTGCCATCTTGGAGAGTCTCCACCATATCCGCCGTCGCCATCTTCGCCGTGTTGTGATCTGCTCTGATTCCAGCAGCGCCTTACATATCCTAGCCGATGCCACTTCTACGCATCCGCTGGTCCAGCACGTCCTCCTTACTTGTCATGCACTACTTGCTGAGGGATATGATGTCACGTTCTGTTGGGTGCCTGGTCATGTTGGCATCCCTGGCAAGGAGTTTGCTAATGCTGCTGCGAAGGAGGCTGCTGTTGCTGGTCGACGCTGTCTTCTTCCTGTTCCTAGCTCTGATGTCTGCTCTGTGTTTGCTCACGTTCTCCGTCAGCGCTGGCAGTCCTCCTGGGATGAGCAGATTCACAATAAGCTTCATGCAGTGAAGCCCCGCCTTGAACTCGGGTCGACGAGCTCCCGATCATCTCGCCTGGAAGAGCGGACTTTGGCACGCCTTCGGATTTGACATAGTCATCTCACTCATGCACATCTGCGACGTACGCCTCCGCCTGTGTCTCGTCATTGTGCTCAACCCCTGAGTATTCGTCACCTCTTAGTGGAATGTGTGCCTCTTGCTGCTGCCAGACTTTTGTTTGGACTTCCAGCTGACCTCACTACTGTTCTCGGCGATGATGAAGCCACTGTGTTGAAGCTGTTCCAGTTTTTGCGGCATTTGCATGTTTTGACGGCGCTTTGACTTTCATCTGTGTTCCAGTGCTTGCGACCTACGATCTGTGTACACTATCTTTACTCTTGCCAATTATTTATTCGTCGTTTTATTCATTGTATGGTACTTTTTCTGTCTTCCTTTTGGTGCTAGCGAGTGATAGTTTTAATGTGTGACCTTCACGCACATTCAGTGACTAGCCTGTTTTTTTTTTTTTTTTTCGTTCGTGTGACTTTGTTTCTTCCACGACCAGTGACGGGTGCAAAAGACCTTTGTCGTTGAGGCAACCTCCCCAACCCCCTTTTCCATTCATTCAATGATTTGTTCCATTTTAGGTGATCTGGGATAAGTTATACGATGATATGTGTAATTTTCTTTGTTTAGGGCGTATGTTAAGGAAAACAATTTAGCAAATAGGCTGGAAAATTGAGGATCTGATCCTCGCGAGGGCTTCCTCACCCTCAAATGAAGGGCAAGGAAAAAAAAAACAAGGAATGTCCATGTATATGCTTTATCGGGTGCTTTGTCCTATCTGTTGGTGACTCTTGGTACTATTTGACTGTATATGCCATGTATGTGTAGATGGAGAAATGTCCATGTAAAAAGAGGCAAAAGTCCAACTAACCTTATTCCTTTTACGCGGTTTTCAATATTAAAACACCTTTTTCTCGAAAATGCAGTTTTGTGACATTCCTTCTTTTTTTTCCCTTACCCTTCAAATGACCTCGCCCTCAATGATATGAGGGCGAGGGCGAGCGAGGGCGATGGACAACTCCCTTCGCGAGGGTGAGAGTGAACGAGGGCGAGGGTGCGGAGAAGTTTCCAGTACGAGAGCAAGGGCGAGCGAGTGCGATGCACAACCATCCTCGCGAGGGCGAGTGAACGTGGGCGAGGGCTAACTTCCACTGTGAGGGCGAGGGTGCGCGAGAGTGATGGACAACTCACTTCGCGAGGGCGAGGGTGCGAGAGGGCAAAGACAAGTTTCCAGCACGAGGGCGAGGGCTAACTGTCACTGCGAGGGCGATGGACAATTCCCTTCGTGAGGGTGAGAGAGGTCGGAGCAAAATGAACATCTATGTGTAAGTTATGACTTTTTGACTCATAAATAATTATATGTTCCACCTACTACTTATTGTACTGATTTTTTTTTTTATTCTAGAGTATATTCCATTTAGCGGATCATGTTTTTGGTCTTTAAATATTCCTTAACAGCTACTGTTACCAGTTTGCGGCCTATAAGTCTTTTGTGCACGGACTTAAAACTATTAATTAGTTGTCTCACGATCAGAGTGAAAGCATATCTTGAAAAGCTATTAAGTCCTTACCCATATGATCTTGGACACAATGATCCTATTCATAAGACGTCAATCTCGAGGCCGCGGTGGCTCAATAATAGAACGTTCACCTCTGATGTATGGGGTCCCTAGTTCGATCCCAGCTCGTGCCAAGTGAACTTTTTGATGGACAAACACAGTGTGCGTGAGTTTCCTCGTAGCTCTTCCATTTCCTCCCACTTTTCATTCCATCATTTCATTCATTTCTTATCAGATCTTTATTTCTTTTCATGAATCTGTAGCAATTTTATCCACGAATTATTCCAAGGTCTTTGACAGAATTAATCATAATTATCTCTTCCAAATTTTAACTAAATACGGAATGGGTGATATTTTCATTTTTCTTATCAAAGGGGCATATTCGAAACGAATTACAACGTTGAAGCTAAATGTTGGTTTAGGTGCTCCCATCTCAGTTTGTAATGGTATTCTACAAGGGGATACAGTGTTTAGTATTTTATTCAGCTTATCTTTAGTATCACTTATATGTAACATACTGCCTACTCCTTGGTATTTCTGTGTATAGTAACAGTCTAGCAATGCAATCGTAGATAGATGATACTATTACGCAGTGAAACAGATCTGGAATGTATACAGCACCTGCTAACCCTATATCAAAACGCATCTGGCGCGCAATTTCATAAAGCAAAAACCAAAATGTTATGTATACTTGAAAAATATCAGTCCCTGTATAGATTGGCTAATAGTAATACTGACAAGGAGAAGGCAGACTTTGGTAAGTAAACTTCGGAGCCATTTTGTGCGAGGTGCTAGTGCACATTTAAAAAGTTAATATTACAAACTGGGAGAGCGCAATAGGCAAAAATAACGGAGAAAAACAGTCTTGAAATTTTCTACTTAATGCATTATCGTACGACGCGCAAACTTATCAAGTGACGGCGTGGCGGAGTGGGAAGAATCATCGATTTATGTACAAAGGGTTTCGGGTTCGATTCCCGTTGGAGTCAAGCTTTTTTGTTTTTTGCTTCAACCAATAAAGTAGCCATTTATAACTATAAGTAAAATATTAATTCACTATGGGCTTTATGCACAGTCGTTCTGACGCGTTATTAGTACAATATTAAAGAGATCGACTAATATATGTTTCCTGTAGTAGTCAGACCTTTAGTATGACGCTAATCATACCTCAAAGCGTTTCTGCATAAGGCCCTATATGTTTATAATGAATTAAAACAATAGAAATTTTCAGTCACGTGTAAAATCTTTCAATGTTCTATGTTAACTAGGAACAAAATTTAATCTCTTCCGTAAATATTATTGTTACTGCAATCGTTGTGTAAAAAATGTTCTTGAAGCTTCGTGTCTACATATGTTGACAGCGTGAGAATTACAAGGGGAATGAGGGGGAAATCTTTGGTTATACCAACATCCAGTTTTATCAAAGGGGATTTCCCCCTCAACTCTATTTGTAATTCGCACATTGTCAACAGATGTATACATGTATGAACAGATGTATAATTCTAGACAACTTGTAGGTATGGTGGAATCACGAAATTTCGTTCAAGTGTGTAGATTACAGCGTAAGTAAGGGAAAAAATCGAGCATGTTGGAAAAGTCATCATCTTCGATTCAAGATGGCGGTTCAAAAGTTGTAATCACGGTAGGACAGACGTATTGTTATATTATTAAGGATGAAGTGTAGTTTAAACGAAGAAACAAATCGTTGAAGAAGTCGCCATCTTGAATGCAAAGTTGCCATGTTGTTGAATTGGCTTGATTTGCCTTGTTATATGCTATGTCAAGCATAATAGAAAAAACATAACTCAACGTACTAGCGTGGCTCAGAGGTAACGTGGCCGCTTTCTAAGTAGCAGGTCTGGGTTCTATTCCCGGGAAAACTTATTTTTGTCTTGTATTTTTTCTTATCTCTATTGCTTCATGTTAGCAAAGTAGTTTGTATTCGTATTGCGCGAACAAAATATTTTCGTTATTACATACGTAAAGGGAAAGGCAAAATATTTATACGGCAACTGTTGAAATGGTCTCGATACGAGGCAGTATGTTCGGGTGAAGCTTCGAGACAATACTGAAGTATTTAAAAACAAACATATGTAGCTTTGGAGATGGGGCATCACCAGTGTTTTTTTTTCAGAAACAATGTTCCGGGGGCCATATAGTGTGTTTGCTTGTTGAAGTGAGTAGACGTGTCTTCGCTCTGTGTAGCAAGCTCTGACGTGTTTACTTTCAACGCTGCTTTCCTTAGCAATCAGGTTTGCTGTTCCTTCTTTTTTTCTCTTATCTTTGTGAGTGAGTTAGTTGAATGAACCATGTCGTTAAAAAGGGCAAATACCCTTAAATATGATTTTGGTGGTGTTTCGCAGCGACCAAGTACCTTGAGTTTGCATCAGTGCCTCAGTGATAACTTCAAGTTTTCTGTTGATGATGTATTAAGTATCGAAATGGACGTATTAAGTATCGAAATGGACGTTTATCGCAAATTATTATGTGTTGTGAAACTTCGTACCGAAGAGCTTTGTGAAACAGTTTTGCGTACTTCTGACTGAACTGTGTACTATACTGATCCAAACGGCAAACACCCAGTACCAGTTTTGTGGGCCGATGTGCAAATTGTAATAGTTAAGTTACAGTGAGTGTAAAAAGTATTCATACAGCCAATATTTTTGTAAAAAATGAGATTTAGTCCCGCTTCCATAATATGTAAATACAGCTCTTACTGGGCGATTAGAAAAAGATGTTCCGGAAAGGAAGACGTAGGGGAAGTATAAACAACAAATGCTGTGTTGACCTTGGTTTACAGAGACAAAAAATGGAAAAGTCTGAAAATTAATGCGCAAAAAGTATTCATACAGTACCACAACTCTCACAGGAATACCCCACTCTCCGTATGCAGAAACGAACAACAGGCCTGTAAAGGCACTCTAGTTTGTTCTACGTTCCCTTGGAGTGCATTCAAGTTCACAACATTATCGCGGAGTTTGGAAGTGCGGCAGTATGGGGCGTAAAGATCGTGAGACTACAGAAAGAGGAACGAAGAATTATAATTCGTCTGCATAACTAGTGTATGTCACTTTCTGAAATCGCAAGCATTGTTGGTAGGCCTAGAGGGGCTATACAAAGCATTATTGATAGAGTGGGACAGAAAAAAACGTTGAAAAATGCACACAGAACAGGTCGTCCAGTGAAACTAAATACGCGTTGTCAGTCATTGATAGTTCGAAAAATAAAATAGCATCCGCGTCTGAGTGTGCCAGAGCTTGCAATTGAGCTTTATAATGAACTTAAAGTGCATGTCTTACATTCTACGATTCGCAATTACTTAAGAAAGGGTGGCTTTCATGGTCGGGTAGCCCGAAGAAAATATTTTGTGAGTGAAGAGTGAGTGAGTGATAGGAAGAAAAGGTTAGCATTTGCCAAAGCACACCGAAATACACCACAAGAATTCTGGAACCGTGTGATATTTATGGATGAAAGCAAATTAAACTTTTTTGCATCCGATGGACGAACCATGGTGTGGAGGCAAAAGAATACAGTTTCGAAAACAAAACCTGAAACCTACAGTAAAACGTGATGCTGGTTCTATCATGGTTTGAGGGTGTATAAGGTGTAGGGTTCTTGAACTTTATAGATGGTACGATGGACCATTATCAGTACATTGATATTTTAAAATCGAATCTCCATTCATCTGCTGAACAAATGGGCATTAGACAAAACTTCATATTCATGCAGGATAATGATCCAAAGCATTCCGCTTTAGACACATGCCTTTGGATCTTGTATAATACGCCAAAAGACATGCCAACATCTCCCCAATCCCCCGACATTAATCCGATTGAGCATTTATGGGACTACCTTGACAAACATTAGAAAACGACCGATTTCAAATAAACAAGACTTGCACAATGCTCTGCAAGAGGAATAGCAGAAAATTCCCTCATCAAAGACCAAGGCTTTGGTAACGTCAATGCCAAAGCGTATTAAAGCTATTATAGCAGTGAAAGGATGTCCTACCAAGTACTAAAGTGGCCCAATGTGACGGAAACAAAGACACTAAGTGAAGTGTATGAATACTTTTTGTTGATAGTTATTTCTTTCTTTTCACAACCTTTTTGAATTTCCTGCACGAACAGTAGCTTCTTCCGTTGCTACAATCCTAATTTGTTTCATATCAGTGTATTTTTGTGTTATGTTTCCTACACTTGAAGAAATAAAATAGAAATTTTCAGTTCAAATGGTGTTTGTTCACCGTGATAAGTTACATATTTCCATTTTCCGAGGTGTATGAATACTTTTTACATTCACTGTACTTTGTACGCCAATCGAACTTGACGATGTTGAAATTAGAAGAGTTCTTGGGGACTATGGTGTCATTTCTAAAATTTCAGATGAACTCTGTTCTGCTGATCATGTTTACCCTATACGAACCGGGCGTAAATTAATACGAACAGAAGTGAAACGACCTATTTCATCGTTTGTTGTAATCCAAGGACAAAAGTTTTGTGTTACGTACCCCAATCAGACCCGAACATGTCTCAGGTGCAATGGGGCACATATGTATTCCAATTGCCCCCTTCGAGTTCCCAGTGATCCCAATAGTTATGCAGCTAAGGTAGCTCCTACATTTCGCACAAATAATTCTGCAGATCGTCTTATGCCTAAATTTGACAGTTTGCCCATTACTTCCCGAAATTGGAACAAACCCACCATCAGTGTATCATGCTCATCTGACCCAAGTGTGCCTACAGTACATGCAACTCACTTTTCAGAACTACCAAATACGAGTGTTTCGTGTGAGCCGACCAATGCCAATAGTGTCTCTTCAGAATTACCCGTACGTACGTGTCCTAGTCCTTCCACTGAAACAACAGCTGCCTCACAGCAGTTACCAATTACATCTGATGTCCTCTTGTCTAATTGTGTTCCTGATGTTGAACCAGTTTCTGGAGAACAGGACTTCTCATCGATTACATCGGCTTCTACGACACTTCATCGTAACGAGTGGTGTACTTCTGGTTCCCAGGACAATTGTGGTTCTTCTGAGGATATGCTTCGTGCACCACCCACCCCATCTGAGCCTAGTGAGATGCAGGGTGCTCCTCCCATCACGGACTTCAATGCAATTAGTGACGAAAATCGAAATCGCCGCATGCGTATCAAACGTAATGAACTGAGTCAAAAACCTTTTAAGAAATGTGAAAATGACCCGAACAAATATTGATTCATTGTTGGTGCATGTGTTATGTTTCAATTGCTCCAGATCAATTGTGTTACGATAAGTTAGTATCTCCTATACTGCGTTAGATTGACTTGTATGTCGTTTCGATGTTCTACGCTTCTTTTCACACTTTTACTTGTTTTTGATTATGCTGTTATCTTTATTTTCTTCGCTCTTTTGCATTGGTGGGGTTACGTGCTTTCTAGTGTGATGGTGCTTAAAATTGATACGATTAGCATTAATAACTTGCAAAGTTCTGCCAAACAAATTTGCACTTCGTGACTTTTTCCATGTAGAGGGTATTGATGTTAGCCTTTTACAAGAATTTGGTCTTTTTGAACTGAATCTCGGTCCAACCTATACTGTAGAAAATAATTTTGACAATAGTGGCACAGGTACACGGATTGTTTTTCGCGATTCAACAAGTTTCTCTCCTCCTGTGCTGCATCCATCCGCTCGAATAATACGTGGTAACCTAGGCGATATCAATCTTGTCAATCTTTATTCTCCGAGTGGTTCACAAGCTCGAATCAGGCGAAATACTTTCCTTTCCCAGGACGTTGCTCCGTCCCCTTGACCCAATGTTGTCAGGTTAATTTTGGCGGGAGATTACAATTGCGTTTTAAGGCCTGAAGATCAAACGCCGGGATTTAACTACTGCCATGCTCTCCAGGAATTAGTGAATGGACTCAATTTACGAGGCACATAGATCTGTCTGAAGCCGCAAGCACGGGATTACACGTACTTAACACACCAGAGTGCATCCACGCCTTGGCCGCATATATGTATCTCCCGTATTGGTGCCATGCATTAAGCGAGTTGAAATTGCCCCCACCTCCTTTTCTGATCACTCAGTTTATATCCTTCACCATTCCTGATCTAACTGGTGAACGAGGTCGCGGTTATTGGCAATTCAACACATCGTTATTGGAAGGCGACCAATTTTGTGCTGAGTTTCAATCCAAGTGGAATTACTTGCTTAGACAACATCAATACTTTTCCGCTGTTAGTGATTGGTGGCATGCTTATTTCAAACTACGATTTGCAAGTTTCTGTCGGTGATACTCAGCTGAAAAGTCCAAAGATCTTCGTAATCTGCTTTACTTTTATACCGGGTGTTTGCGCGAAGCTCGCTGTGGTGCTGTTTCTGACTTCACTATGTTCTTTCAGGTTAAGCGTTATCAAGCCTTGCTTCTCAATTTGCATCGCCGCCGTGTAGCAGGTATCAAGGTCAGAAGCAAGGTTCCAATAATAGATGCTGATGAAGAGTCATCATTACTTCATATGCTCAAAGAAATCAAACGAAGCCAAGGAAAATGGATCCCTCGGATCACTGATGACGAAGGACATCTTCATCAGGATGCTGCTTCCATTAAACATGTGTTTTGGTTGCACTACTCCAAACTTTATGGTATGGTTAACATTACTCCAACGTCTGAGGAATTTTCTACACCACCCTCTGCTCTTCTTGATGATGCTGAACAGTAATCTCTTGTTCGACCTTTTAGTATTGAAGAGGTACAGCACGCTGTCCTTGCAGCTTCCAAAGGTAAATCTCCAGGCCTAGATGGAATATCTGCAGAATGGTATATCAAGTTTTTCCCTCATTGGTGAAATACTGACCTGTATCGTTAATGAGTACTTCAGTAATAACCCACAGCGACTGTATCGTAACCCAGGTATTACAGTATTTATACCTAAGCAAGCACATCCCACAAGTGTTACTCATTATCGCCGTATCACTCTCCTCAATTGTGATTACAAGTGACTTGCCCGTTGTTTGAACAACAGACTCAGACTCTATATTGATATTCTCGCTGGACCATTTCAGTATGCAAGAGTAGGTGTGAAGAAAATATACCACGTACTTCACACTATTCGTGATGTTATCGCAAATTTTCAGACTCACACTACTAGTTATGCCTTGCTTGCCTTGGATTTTAACCAAGCCTTTGATCGTGTAGATCTCAGTTATTTGTGGTCACTATTGAAGCATATGAACGTTGGAAACTTATTTGTTCGTTGGATTCGCGTCCTGTATGATGATGCGCAGTGAAAATTGAAAATCAATGGGTTCCTTACTACACCTTTTCAACTCAAACGCGGCGTCAGGCAAGGATGTCCATTAAACATGACTCTTTTAGTAATTTCTATCTGTCCCCTACTGTACAGAATTGCCGAACGTATCCAAGGCCTTAATATTTGTAATGTTCCTGTCAAGGTGTATAGTTTTGCTGATGATGTGCATGTTTTCATTCGTGATCCACAGGATTTAGCAATAGTTAAAGATTGCGTTCAAGAGTACTCTGAACAGTCAGGAGCACTTCTTAATAGACTGAAAACGAACCTCATGCCATTAGGAAATGTTTCTACAAATGCATTTATAAATTTTCTTCAAGTAGTGAAGAATATGAAAGTACTTGGCATTTATTTTTCCTGTAACTTGCATGAGAGTATAGCAAAGAATTTTGATGACGTTTTTCTGAAGATAAGATCTGTTTTACATCAGCATAGATCTCGTAACCTCTCGTTGGTATCTAGGATCTAATTTGTAAATACATGTGCCTTTTCCAAGTTGTGGTACATCTGTCAAATTCTGCCTATGCCTACACCTTATATTCAGAAATTCACCAGCATTGCTAACTGGTTTGTATGGACAGGTATGATTCTTCGAGTACGCTATCCAATTCCATGTCTATCATATAGTGCCGGGGGACTAAACTTGCTACATGTTGCCAGCAAAACGCAAGCCTTTATTTTCCCACAGGGGATTCCAAAAAATTCAAGGTATTGGAGATCACCTCTTCACTACGCTCCTTTCGTCTCTCGTAGCTACTAATGATGGATTACTACCAGTGAACTTATCTATGATTCCTATCGACTTTTGGTATTTTAAAGATGTCATATGTAATTACTTTTATTTGTCTGTCAGTGGCCTGCAAAACTTACCTCAAACAGCAAAAATTCTCTATAAATTGTTTCTACAAGAACAACCCAGCCAACGTCATCTTATAATTTCCAAATCCCCATCTGCGAATTGGCAACGTATTTGGACGTATTGGGAACGAACATTTCATGTAATTTTGTGTCCACCTCAGCTCGTTCGTTATGGTACAGATCTGTTAATAACATAGATACCAAGGCTAAACAGCATCATCTTCAAATTATAGATGACAACCACTGTTATATTTTGTGGGAAAGTTGATACTTTGGATCGTCTCACTCATGCAACGAATCGATGGAAAACTTATCGTGAATATGGTTCAGTATTTGTGTAAAATAAGCTCGGATAGCATTACTGTTCAAATGATCTTGTTTCCTGATTTTAGATTTTTTCCTACAGATAAGCAAAATTCTGTTGTTTGGCTAACTGCTTACACTGTAGAATTTATTCTGTCGCCTAGGTTACCTCAAGCACATCACACATAAAAGGATTTCCTGTGTTCACGATATGGTAAATCCGCACCACCAAGAAAGAAAAAACTCTTTGTACATTTCCTAAACTACTGATTGTATGGACACGTGCTATAATTGACATGTAAACTTTTGTTAATTTTCCCTACTATACATTGACTTTGTACCAATGTACACAGTGTGTACCAATGTGTAACTTTATTTTTGTATTTTGACATAATAGGTAACGTCAGTTAGTAACAATAAAAAGTGATTTAAAAAAAGAGGTAACGTGTCCGCTTCTTAAGTAGCAGGTCTGGGTTCTGTTCCCGGGAAATTTTATTTTTGTCTTGCATTTTTTCTTATCTCCATTGCTTCGTGTTAGCAAAGTAGTTTGTGTTCGTATTGCGCGAACAAAATATTTTCGTTATTACATACGTAGAGGGAAAGGATATATTTATACAACAACAGTTGAAATGGTTTCGAAATGAGGCAGTATGTTCGGGTGAAGCTGCCGAAGTATTTAAAAACAAACATATGTAGCTTTGGAGATGGGGCATCACCAGTGTTTTTTTTAGAAACAATGTTCCGGGGATTCACAGCTAGTATTCCGTGGGCACTGTTGATAAAATTCTATTTTTTTATTGTATTATAGACATATTATTTGGTCTCCTGCGAGGTCACTTTGAGAGCTCCGTGGAGGGAGTGTCCCCCCCCCCCCAAAAAAGTCTGGAAGAAAAATTGTGCATCATTTTCACTATATAGTGTCCACACCAGACAACAATACATTTTGTCTCCGACAACAGTGTGTGCTTCAAACCGAAAATGGTTGCAAAAATTCTCTCCTTTTATGCTCCTCGTTTAGATACATGCATATACCACATTTGAAGTCTATACCACAACTGAAAAAGTATAAAATTATAAATTTTAAGGAAACACACACACAAACATGCTTTTTGGCAATTGTCTCATCTGCAGCGTACATAGTTATAATATATGAGATACATGGAAAAGCGCCCCTTTCGATTCAATAGTTTGTGTGGCGGGACCGGTTTAAATGAAATGCCGTGTATACTAAACTCAACCTTATTAGCAATCAATACACCCTATGAAAATAAATGTTCGAAGAAAGAAAAAAATGAAAAAAGAATTTATGGTAATCGAACCCCGGGTTCCTGCTCACTAGTCCCACTTGCTTTTCCTAGACTACTGAATTCCTTACTTTTTCAGTTATCTACATACTGCTTACCTAGTACCGGTACGTAGGGTGCCACGATCTGTGGAATTACACTTTTATAATCGGAATGCTGATGGGTTTATATACGCGTTTTTTTTAAAAGAATATTATGCAAATCACGTTGTTAGCTGATTGTAATAAGAAATGTGTTTTTTAGTTACTGAGACATGATTAACTACTAAATTGATGTCTTCGTTGAAAATACAAAATAAGTATATAGGAAGTCTGAAAATATTTTCATACTCTTATATATCAGACTTGCTGCAGGCAAGGGCGCTGATCATGGGGGGGACCGGGCCCCCATAGTTCATGTGGGCCCCTATTTTTATTTATGAATATAGAATATGTGGCATAATTTGAGTGCAATTTGTCGTAAAATCCTCATATATATACCTTCTGCATTCGAATGGGCCCCCCAAATTTACAGAGAAATCGGCGCCGTTGGCTGTAGGTAATATGTATATACAATTAGCCCCAATTGCACTGTTATAATACATTGTAGTGTATTACGGGGCAACTCGTAGTGTTCACGAAAATCCTATGAATAAATGCTTAAAAGTCCTGCAACAAAATTCATATTGGTAAACCGTGAGTGTTTGTGGAAAATACGAGATTTAAAATATAGGAGATTGCAAGACAGTGTCCGCTATTATGTAGCAGAAAGTAAGTACTGTTGTCTCTAATATGTATAGATGTGCGTAAAGCGCACATAATAAGCCTTTTACATGATTGTTATTGTGCACGTAGGAGTTTAGTTCTTTTTAATAAATTGTGTATTTGCTGTCCAAAGTGAAATGCAGGAAATAATACGCGTTGAATTGAAGCAAGTGTTGATGACAGGTGTCTGTTGTAAGGGGAAGTAAATTCCTCAAGACTAGTTTTCTAGAAGTTGACACAGTTCACGAGCTTTAGCGACTATAGGTATAAAAGTTGAAATAAAAATTATTGTTTTGTTGGGACGTTTCATTGATTCCGAAACACCGATTCTCGATGCCTCTTAGCATTTTTGCTCTATGGTTAGCAATATCTAAACCTGAAGTACTAATAAATTTTTACCTCTTCCGGTTTTAGTAGAGTAACAATGATGAGATGACCCTTTTACTTGAGACATTAAATCGAAAACCCGCTTCTCTCTTCTATTACCGTTTTTGTTCTATGACGATCAACAATGTATCTACAAACTCTTTACTTTTAGCAGTTTTGGTTCGAATAGAGGTTGACGAAATAAGCGGAACCTATCTTTAACCCTTGTAGCCCCAAGGGGGGGGGAAATGCACGTGCACCCCAACTTCAATTTTTTATGCACAATTCCTTTGTGTGTTTTAGCATAAATGTATGCATTTAGGACATTGCTTTTGTAAGTGTCACGTTTCTTTGAGAAAACTTTCAGAACATTTCAGCAAATAATTAGACGTGGAATATTTAGTTTTGTTAATGGGGTGCAGCTGCACCCCCCGTTGATACTTAATGTTTGTTGTTTTTATTTCTTCACTTTTGAGATTTCTGAGTTGCAAACACTGATTGCAGTGCTGATTTTGTGAACGCTATTATATAGTAGCCTTGGCGATAGTGTTTTGTTCCACTTTGATCTAAGTTCAATTTTTTTAACCATAGATGTCACTGCTGTGTAATCTGTTTTTTTGCCTTTTGACGCATTTGACGAAGTTGTATTCTTTTGCTGTTTAGTGCTCAGTGCTGAAGGTTAGTACTTGACTTTGAACCGTGCGTTGTGATGTCTCAGAAACGAAAACGAAGCCCAGTTGCTTCAACTTCTCGTGCATCGGGTTGTAGTCTCACAGAAAATGAAACCGTGAGATACCTTGACGACGAGGACTACGACGATCCAGTGTTTGCACTTTCAGAATCAGATACTGAAGAAGACTATTTGCAAAGTGAAGAAGAATGTGCTGACATGATTTGTGGATCATCTAGTGGCAGTGAAGGTGAAAATACAGCCCATATTAGCAGTTTTATGACAGCAAAATCTGGTGAGAAGTGGTTTAGGGAGCCGTTTACACAGAGAAGATATAAAGCACATAACGTATTACACCAGAAACGTGGCCTTACACAACACAGTGCTTCCGAGATTCAAATGGACGAATCATTCAAGCTTTTTATTTCAGATCAAATTATTGATATCGTTGTGATTGAGACAAACAGAAAGGTAGTTTCAGTATTTGATAATTGGAACGAACATCACCCTGAAAACATTCATACCTGGAAACCAACAGAGAGGACAGAAATAACGGCTTAGAGTGGTTTGTTGATTACTGCAGGAGCTTTGAAAGCTAACAAAGAAGCAGTCAAAATGTTGTGGACGAGTGACCTTGCATATTGTCGACCGATATTTCCAGCGACAATGTCAAAGAACAGATTTGTAGCTTTGACATCTTTCCTTCAATTTGACAATTTAGAAACAAGGGAAGAACGACGAGCTGTAGACAAAACAGCTCCCGTAAAGGACATTTTTGAAATATTTGCTGAGAATTGCAGGAAAAACATGAATCCGGGACATTGCTGTGTGTTGATGAACAACTTGTAGGGTTTAGGGGGAAGGCTCCATTTAGAGTGTATATGAAGAATAAACCAGATAAATATGGCCTAAAATACTGGGTGCTTGCTGAGAACGAAATCCCGTATGTACACAATATACAACTTTATGCTGGGAAGATACAAGAGAAGGCAGAGAAAGATCAAGGGAAATGAGTAGTTCTAGACCTTGTAAGCCATCTGCAAGGTGGTTATGGCATAACAACAGATAATTTCTTCACAAGCAAGCAATTGTCCGATGCCCTATTGGAGAAGAACCTCACATTGTGTGGGACGATAAGAAAAAATAAAACTGACATTCCGTCGGAGTTTTTACCAAACACACGAGAAATATACTCAAGTGTATTTGGCTTCACTGAGAAACATACACTTGTGTCGTATGTACCAGCCAAGAATCGAGCTATTGTTCTTCTATCAACGGAACATCACGACGCGAAGATATCTGAAGGTTTAGAAAGGAAGCCCGAAATAATCCTCCATTACAATGATACAAAGGGAGGCGTCGATACAATCGACAAAATGTACAAAGAATTTTTTACCAAAAGGAAAACCAAGCGATGGCCTATGACAATATTCTCCAATATGTTAGACATTGGCGCTATAAATGCTTTCGCAGTTTGGGTGACAAAATTCCCCAAGTGGGAGTTACAGAGAAAGGACAGACGCAGAATATTCCTCTTGTCGTTAGGGAAAATGTTGCTTTTGCCTCAAATTGAAAAACTGAAACAAAATTCTGTGGGTCTCAGTTACACAGTGTTAAGCTTCATGAAATACTTGGATCCAACTGTTCAACTAAAGAGGTCTGGAGTAAAGGACATTCCAAGAACATCTGCTTTCCAGGGAAGATGTCACTTGTTCCCGAGAAAGAAAGACAGAAAAGTTCGCACAGAAAATGCATGCAGTTTGTTTGCACAGAACACAGTACTGTGGTATCGAAAAAAAACTTGCAACATATGTAAGGAGGGTGAAGAAAGATGTACGTATTCTTCAGAAAGACAACCAAGTTTTTTTTTTTTTTTTGTACTCAAATTATAAGTTGTTTTCATTACTTCTGTATTACAACTAAGGACATAGGTGCAGTTTTACCAATCAAGGAACATTTTTGCAAACTCTGAATTCAACAAGTTACAAGGAAAGCAACATCATTGTACTGGTATTGATATTCGAGGTGAGACAGTCAATTCGCGGTGAATAACATGGTGAAACAGTTAATATTTTCTCCGGTTTCTTTTACTGTGTACAAGGGTCAAATTTATACTACTCTGTATTAGCCCTTGTACAAAGGAATCACAGGAGAAAATTGTATTGTTTGCCTTTGTATAAAACGGAACACAGAAAAAAATATTGACCATTTTACCATTTTATTCAACGACCCAAAAGATCCAAGAGAGTAAGTACGCATTATAATACAATAGATGACAAGGTTTTATGACAAGTTTGTCGGAGATTATAATTACCTAGGCATATGTCGGACAGAAGGGGGCCAGAATTTTTCACAAAAATTGTTATTTTTTAAAGCAAATATTGGCTAATTTTGGTTAGATTTCGTTAGTCGAGGTTATTTATGTTAGCTTTGAGTAGATACGGTTAGTTAAGGTAAGGTTAGGTTAAGTTTGTTTTATCAAAGACATTTTTCACCATTGATATGATATTCGCAACGAAATATGTACGTATTTTGAAGTCTTAAGTTATTTCTAATTACATATAACACTTTCCGAATTGTGTTTTCAACAATTGTACTTCATAAATGATATGAACTCATTCTTTCTGTAAACATTCTGCTGTTACTAGTTTTAGCTCCCTTCTGTCCGACATAACCCAAAATATGAAGCTTGGACATTGCGTTAAATAAGAAATAAATATTTTAATATGGGGTGCGCTTGCACCCCACCTTGGTGCTTAATGTAATTTTTTAACCTTGGGGCTACGAGGGTTAAAACGCTGAATCAGTTATAAAAAATACCGCTTCTGGATATGTTAATATTTTTGTTCTGACTGGTGTCGAGAGACGGACGGAGACTTTCGATATTTAAGCATAGCATAGTTTGCAAGTCTAATATTCCTGCTAGAGCCAAGTGATAACTATGTTCATTTCAGACGGTTCTGCCATTTTCCTGGTATAAGGCAGACAACTTTAGAATTATGTTCATACAATGAGAAAAATATTATAGTTATCTAATTATATATTTTATTTTTTCTTTAGGTTTAATGTTTCTGGGTTCCATAGGCCATAGAGTTAGTTAGTTAGGTTTAATGTCCCAAGATTATACTCTGAGGCTAAGGGAGACGGTGATAATGAGATGCATGATAATAATGGAATGCAAAAATGGAGAAAACGGATGAACCTAGAAGACCCACGCTTTTTATAAAATTCTTGATCACTGTAACATTCTTTAAAGATATAATTTTGAATTATGTGAAAATATTTTTAAAAAACTTGAATGAAGAGATAATACTAAGAAACATTATTAGAACAAAACACTATTGTTTAACGAATTTGCAAAATCAAGCTTTTTTAGAAAAAAAAAAGAAAAGAAAGAAAAGTAACTGGCGGACATGGAATTTGAACCGACGATCGTGGAAAGAGTAGAACCTCCAACGAACTCGCGTTAACCAACTGCTCTACGAAAGCAACTTAACACCCACAAAGTCGGTAGACATATATAAGGAAACCACTGAGACAAAATGCCTTATCGTTTCGCATATTTTGTCTTATTTCTATGTAATCTTTTGTTAACGTGTAAAATCTTTAATACCTATGATTGTTAGAGCTGCGTATAGTAACTTACAATATGAAAGATTTACATTATATTTCTAGTAGAGCATAAAATTCCTTCTCTCTTCGCAAATTTCGGTACGTGTTTGCCACGTTTACGAAAATGGAAAATGGAATGGATCAAAGTTTCGGAGATTTCTTTTTTAATTATAACTTGCTTATTTCTTAATGTTTTATTGAAATGTTTTTTTTTTTTTATGTGTTTTCTTCTGCATATTTCCAAGAAAACACGTGACAATTTTGATCATAAGAAAGAGTTATTCTCATTTATGTTATTTCTAAAGACATGCAACAGAAATTCTGGACAGAAGTCTTCCTATAGAACATGAGGAATTACAGCAAGACTATGTGAACAGACAATACGCAAAAACTAAACGAATGTTTTTTTATATTCTGGGGAAACTGTTTTAGGGGGCGAAGCCCCCACCCAAAGGTCTTAAATCTGCAGTCCGCAAGGCAAGAAGTGAACCGAAGTGAATAATATTGTGCAAAGGCATTGTAGACGTAAAATGACGGAATACCTGTGTCGTTTTTCTGGAAAAACGTTTAGGTGGTGCTTAGAGCCCTCAAAACAGCCGAGCACGAAATATCGACTGTAGTTATACAGGTACGTCTAATGTGTTCTTACGACAAAGAGAACTGCAACGAAACAGTGTAAGGAAAATACGCAACAAATAAAAGAATAAGTATTCTGTTACTTTGTGCGGAATAACCGTGTAGAGGACAAGCCCTCCTCGAAAGAAGATATTACCGCAGGAGCACGTTAATTCCACTTGATGTAAACGTAGCTAAAAAAAACAGAAAACAATGTGCTTTACGTGGACTCGAACCCGTGGTGGGTCACCACCCACCGTGACCCATTGCGACCCACCACCCACCATGACCCACTGCTACTCACCGACTCAGTATGATCTACCGACCCACTCTGCTCTGCATTGTAGACAGTATCTTCTGAAGACTGGTAAATTTGTCTTCGTTTTACTTTCAAGACCTTCATTTTTCTTCCTTTTCCATTTGTTTCTATCTACTTACCTGAGGTGCGTATATCTAACCAAGTGAAAAAAGAACTTCAGGCACATTTGGATATTGATATTTTTAATTGTAATAATAGCAGTAGAACTTATACTACTACTTGGCTTTCGAGACATGTGAGTTTTTAGAGGCGCAAACTACTGGAAAAAATACATTTTTGAATCATTGTAATATATAAATTATTATATAGAAAATTCAATGTAACTATGTGTGCCTAATCATTACGGTCAAATTGCAAAGTCAAATGAAATTACTTTTGGTATAAAGTTAGGCCTTAATCCAAACTGGGATGTTATATGCTTTCATTATAATGCATAATATCCTAAGGAGGTAATGAGGATCCGAATTTTTGCGAAAAGAAAATGAGTATCTCGCAAGCCGTTAAACTTACGGAGCTGAAATTCATTGTGTTAACTTTTTATTGAAAATAAACAGAATGTGTTCTAGCATTTTTTTAAATTCTCCTTTATGAGGGGGGTGGGACTTTCTATATATGGAAAATTGGTAGTGCTTTGGTTTGTAAAAATGATCGAAAACGATAGATGTTGATTAAGAAAAAAGTCAGAAACAAAAAATATAGTGCTTGGCTTCATATATCCATTGCTTTCTACTACAATAATTGCTGAAGCTTATGTTTATTATATGGAGCGCTTACAGCACAGGGCAATCAACCTATAAGGTTGTGAGAAAAATAGGCATAAAATTTGTACTGTAAGCTTAATTACACGGAAATTTGAAGTTTGTATTATACACATAATTGTATGGAAAATTTTACACTTTTTTTCCCTATACGTTGGTCTGCTTACCTTGATTTGGAACTTTCAAATTTCATCCTCTTTTCCACTGAAAAGTATTGATAATTCAACAAGGAAATAATTATACTATGATAATTTAATTGAAATTCATCGTAATTTGGCACATGGCAAACAGCAGTGTGGTAATTAAAGAGGAACGAGGGAAATTCCCGATCACCTCTGAACACTTTCCAGGAACCTCGTTCCCTTTCGCTTTCTAGACGGGGAAGAGAACTTGGTAATAACATCAAACCTTCATGTGTAATTACAAAAAATAAATTTATAAACAAATAAGAAATCATGAGTTTATCAGGCTTTAATTGATAATTTATTCACAAGATTCCCTATCGAAGGCGTGGTAGATGAAGTTTCTGTTCTCCATGAGTCGACATTGCCAACTGACATGGTCGATATGGAAACGATGTTGTATGGTGATAGAGAGATGATACTACTTGCTGAGTATTTCAAAACTGACCAAGAAAAATCGTTATCAGACTTAAGTCTAACAAGCAGATTGTCGATGAGGAGTTGCAGAAATCAGGTAGAAGTATTATCAATTTCTACGACAGAGTGCGAACGGGGATTTCCCCTTATGAATTTACAGATGACTGATATTAGAAATAGACTAAGTGCTCAAACATTGTTTAACTTGTTGTCCATCAATGTTAATGGCCCACCGCTAGACAAGCTCGAAATAGACGAGCTAGTTATTTCTTGGCTGAAGGATGGACATCATTCCGCTGCGGATGGTCTACCACGAAAAAGTTACCAACAGGAAATAAACCCGATTTCAGATTTGTTTTAAAGTGGAAAATTACGAATTATGGAAAATGTATACTTGTATTACTAATGGCTTATTTGTGTTATTCAACTTTGTACCTAACTTTTAGTAAGTCTCTTCTTTGCTTAGGTAAACTACTTTGAATAAATATTCATAATAATTGCAATTATGCATATTTGTAACTTAAATTTAACGTGGTGTTTAGTGATTACACAAATTACAATTATGAGCATACTTTATGTAGAAGCTCTCACGTAGGGTAACCTAGCACCTTTATACACTATGAAAAACTGATTTTTTAAAATCTTTTGTGAGAAAAATACTGTGAACTGAGAAATCATAACCTTTTCCAGATTGTACAGGGGTATTTTCCTGCGAATAAAAGTTCCTTTTAGAATGCGTTCAGAAATTAACACTTGCACGAATACTCTCTTAGTACAAGTATATTTTAGGCACACACTAATTTCCCCCCACCTCGAACTGTTTCAATTTCCTCACTGACAAACACTTTACCATTTTATATCGTAAAGGCAGATCCACCGTTATTGTAACAGAGTGGTGCTCGAGCGATTGACTAGAAATTCAAACTCCGATTAGTGACAATTTCAGTCTTGTTTTATTACAAGTGTAAACTCTTTAGTCAGTACAGAAGAGGCCGTGGATCGTGTTCAGAGTTGATGACGATGGATTTTGGTGAATCAGAGTTGCTCATGGTGGATCAGAGTGGATCACGGTGGGTGGTGGGTCACAGTGGGCCGTGGGTCAAATTTTCATTGACCCACGCCAACTCTGCTACGTAGAAGTCAAGTACGCCAACCTTTCATCTAAGAAACCTAACGGAAAGCATTTCTTTGTTTAAATTTATAACCGAGGGACATTGTTATATACTAGTTTAATTCTTTCTCTCTCACACAAATATCACATGTTTATTACATTTTTGAATATTAGCTATGCTTTGTGTGTCATTATTTTACAGTACTTTTTAGCAGACGGTTCTTCCAAATAGAACTTAACTAACGCACTAGTAACCAATGTTTTGTCTACTGATTTTCTGGAGGGGAAAGAACTTAATCTCTTGGCTAGCTCTTGGCAACTTAAAAATTGCAGCCCCACTCCTTCATGGGCGATAGGTAACTATCCCTCCAAGTGCTTGGGCGAAATTTCTCTCACATTTATCATTCTCCTCCTCCCCACCAGAAAAAGAGTGCCTAAATTCTTAGCGAGATTTTCCCCTCCTCTAATAAATCTCACATTGATTTACATGTCACACATATAGGAAAGTACATCACTTGGTAGCAGGATTTCATTTCGGGGGGTCACTAGCTAAACGTTCATTTGGAGGGAATCCGGGGATCCACTCACGGAAATTTTTTTTAATAAAACCGCAGTCTTAAGCCTTATTTTAACAACTTTTACAAATGTCGGAGGTTCCAGATCTCCTGGCTACGCCATTGCTTGGTAGCATGCATTCTTCCTAAACATCATCAGTCTCGGTTCACTTGCACCTTCAATTATAATTTTATTCTTTTAAGTCAAACAGAATACATTCGTTCTCCTTCGCATTTGGCGTTCTTAAAAGTAAAATTATGGTATATTTAAACGTGCGATTTTGCCATTTTGAATGTAAATTTCTGTCCCCTCTACAAAATAAATCTCATGGCGCAACCTGCGGGTATGCTCCCCCCTGTTCCAAATAGAAAAATTAAATTTGGATATTTTCTGCAAGACTATTGGCGAGATATAGAATTTCATATCCGGTATTTCTTTTTTCTTGGTACTGGAATTAATAGAATTAGAATTAATTATTTTGTGTAAGTATAATTGTGAAGAACAGCCATGGATAAATGTTTTGTGTTGCTATAAATGTATGAAAATTGCTACGAAAATTTCTACAGGAGTGGAAAGTATTCTTCCCAGGCTGGGACAACAGTAATCAGGTTAGTGCCAGGGAAAGAAAAACTAGAGACGGGGAATTTCCTTAGCTTTCCCCCTTACACATAAACGTTTTGTAGGTAACAAACGTTCTGTGTCTGACGTATGACTGCCTACCGTTCTGTGTGGCTCCGTGGATCAGTGAGTAGAGTCGTTGCTTGGTAATCGTGAGTTTCATGAATCGAATCCTGTCGGGCAGTTGACATTTCTTTCTTTCTTTTTTTTTTTTTTTTCATTCTTTGTTTCCCATATCTTAAAATGTTTCTCCCCCTCCGTAATCTGATACTCTCAACTCAGTTCTGCACTTGAATTCAACAATTGGTAATGGGATGCTCTCAGGTTCGGGTGAGCTTTTACATGTCTACTTACAAAATCAAAATTTGCGACAAAATATGGATGCTATCCGATCGTTTTGTCTCAAGTTCTAAATTTGCGCATGTGACTGTATCTCTCTTTCATCATATTTGCATCTCTCGTTCTCCAATGTCATCAGCTATGACATAAGATGGCTTGGTAGCAAAACTTCAAATCATAAAAGCGCTATACCAATGGGCTCACTCTCACTAAGCATTTGATTAAATGTATTTGTTTTCATACTGAAGGTGGGGGATTCGCTCTTTCCACCCTCCTGGAGTGACAGAATATTTATTCAGACTCTGCAAAGTAATTTCAGATCAAAGGACTGAAAGAGTGTTCATTCCAACAGCAACAGGATTGGACTTCAATTTTTTGTTTTAATTTATTTTCACGAATAGGACAAATATCAATTAATATGTCCGCCCTAAGAACTACACGTCTGAGATTCATCTCATTTTGAGAAATGATGTAGATGGTAGTGGGAATTTCGCCCAAGTGTACGGGGATTTTTCAGTACCTGGTGATTATGCCACCCACCTTCTTTTAAAGTTAATTCGGTTGCAATACTTCCCGGCAAATGCTTCGGACTATCTGGTGGAGGATTTTAGCCGTAAATCTCCATATGGCTGTACCATCCAGAAGTGTCCCTTACTGTACATGCTCTGCCTGAATTGAAATGGAAGGCACTACGATATGTCTTTATTTTAAACGCTACAGATTTCGAAACTTTTTAAATGTAAAAAGTATCAAGTCTGGCGTAATAATATTCGGTTCTCATTACATTCTGGAATATTGAATTAATGAAGGGGATACTTCTTGAACCAGCTAAGAAATCTCTTTTTTATTTGCTATTGTATTTTCCTGTAGGATACAACTTGGAGCAAACCTTCCGCCGAAAGCATTAACGAAGAAGGACGAAGAGGAGGAGGAGGAGGATGAAGATCTAACGCCGGAAGAAAAGAGTAAGTGATATAACCAATGTAATGTGTGATTATTGATTTATTTATTTATTTGTTAAGATCATTTTATGGTAAAACTGTAGTTTTAGTAAGCATAATGAAGTGAGCATTTCCTATACTTCCGTTGAAAATTTCAAAAGAGAATTTCTTTAGCATAGGGTGAGACGATACTCATACTTTTGTCTTCACTTACAAGATCGTATCGACGTACGTTTCATCGTAAGTTATGCTAAGGCACAGCAAGTATCAGGCTGACCTTCAGAACCTTCAGAGTCAAGTGCTTCTCACTATTGATTTTGCTGGAGTCATAATGTTTAAAGTGATACGTTACATCGTTGTCTATCCTTAGTATATTCTCAATTATTATTTAATTTTAATCTTTAATTTTCTAAGTTCTTTTTACTTAAGTCATGTGTTTTGACCGAGAAAGTTCATCAAAATGTTCCTAGTTATTTTTCACTGTCTTGCAATATTACTCTGGAAATACTGGATCATTTTGTTTACAGTGAGTTGATATACCAAGCTGAAAATATTATTATTATTATTACCTTCGCAGTAACTGGAATCCATGGTATCTCAGGAATTCATTATGTCTCATTCACATCTTGACATATTGAAACATTTTTACGAACAGTATCATATTGCGGTACGCATATCGGTTCGCAGACTCGAGACGTGAAGGCTTAACAGTAGATCCCAGAAATCGTCAGAAACCTCGAGGGTCACAGTCACAAATCACTATAGAGGGTAAGGTGCCGAAATTTAGGAATAGAAGGGCACATTAAAATTCAAGTTGCTTATGATTAAGAATCAAAGACATTTAAGTTAGTAAGTTAAATTAAGTATAATTTAACCTCCCTCTGTGACAGCCATTTTAGGTTAAACATTGTACTAAAAGTGGTGCATACATTTTTCTACAAAATAATTTGTTCATCCTTATTCTCTCTATACTGATCCCCTTAGGTCTGGTTCTTCCTTAAGGTCTAATTGATGAATGTTGTACACATACGAACTTATTTTAAAAGGTATACATAGCGCATACCTGTTAAAATAAGTTAGAATCGTATCTGCTTAACAGATCTGAAGAACCTCCCTAACGGCTAGAGAGCTGGAAAATCGTAGTTCAATTCAACCGAAAGAGTTCTACTCGTTTTTGTTCATCAGTTTTTATAGGTGTTGTTTTCTTATCATGTATATGGGTGGTATAATTTTGGTTGCAATTTCTGTAGAATCCCGTAATCTAAATAATAGGTCATCGAGTTGGGTAAGTTTGGTTGTCAGTAATTCTGTGTGAATTGTCTGTGTATGTGCCTATTGGATTTTCTGTTCAGCCAATTATATTCATTTTTATTTTCTGAAGGCTATGCTAATTCATTAAGTGCTTAAGATTGCTCTTAAAATATTGTATGCGACAAATACTTAGTATTCAATATCTGATCGTGATTTTGGATTCTTATAGTTCTTCAGATGTTTCTAGTATGTCTCTTTCTTTTGGAAAGAATAACAGAATTACCAGATGTACAAATTTATAGTAATTCAAACATAAAAGTAAAACTAGTACCTCAAAATTGATTTCCATTTATATAGACCCTTACAAGTAAGACCTGAGAGATAAATGGAATTGTATGTGAAAGAGTGAAAACACACGTTCTATTGAAAATGAAAATAGAATAGGATACAGGAATACAAAAATAACATGTATTAATAATAGATCTAAAACTCATAAACAGTTGGTATATGAAAAAATAGTCGGTATAAAACAAGGTGTGTAAGTACTTCTTTGTAACATAATACCATTATTATACAGCAGAAGTATTGTGACTGCATAGATTTATTTTAGCGGCATGTACACATACATGTAATCAATTATGTGAGAAGTATAACTTACAGTACAATACGATTCGTATAACACAAAATGCTGTTAGATGTAGGCTCAAATTTGTTAATGAGCGCGCTCATGTTAGCTACTTCACGTGGGCGCACTCGTTTTTCATGGGTTTTATCGTAAATTAGCTCACTTTCAAAAAAGTAAGCGTGAGTTGTGTTTAGCTCGAAATATATGAGAGTTTGAGCGCAAAACCACATTCAACTTTACGCTCAATTCAGGTTTTAGCTATTTTCATGTCAAATCTCAGTCGTTGTCAGGTTGCTGTTTCCCACCCTCTAGGAACACTCTGATAGAAATCTGCTTACAAGGAACACATACATAAGAAAATTTCCAGAAAAATGTGCTCAGAGCTACTCAAAAAAGTGACTTAGTTTGCCAGTTATGGAAAACATCACAATTGAAGCGATTGGACTTAGAACAAAGACGATTTATTGATATACTCTTATCCAAAATACATTAAACAATAAAATTCACTATATTTGCGAACAAAGATCCGTTTTATTAGTCTCATTCAAAATTACGAGATTAAAACAGTCCTCATGGTTGTTGCGCACCTTGAAAACCCGGAAACGTCAGGCAATTCCAAATCTCTTGGAAGAGTCAGGGAATTCTTAAAATTTTCTGGAAAAATATAAGATTACATATGTTTGATTTTGTATATTCTATTAGCATTCGGCTGGCTGGGGGCTTCGCTCCCCAGACCCCATGTATGCTCGGCCTACGGCTTCGCATTTCAAAAACCTGCATCTATACCGATTTCCAGTTCAAATACAAAGTTTCATGTCTCTTACTTTCCGGGATCACCAGATAGGAACATTTTATTATAATGATTGCCAAAAGAGTGGAAAGAATCAATCATTGTTCCAATTCACAAGAAAGTCGACAAAACTGACTGTAATAATAATCGAGGCATTTCTCTTCTGTCAACATCCTATAAAATCCTTTCAAATATTCTATTAGCAAGACTGACCCCATACGCAGATGAAATTATTGGAGATTATCAGTGCGGATTTAGACTAAATCGATTAACTATCGACCAAATATTTACCATTTCCCAAATACTCGAAAAAAGTGGGAATACAATACCCCGGTACATCAACTATTTATTGATTTTAGAAAGGCGTACGACACGGTTAGGAGTGAAACATTATACAACGTTCTTACAGAACTTGGAATACCGAGAAAGCTGATTAGATTAATAAAGATATGTTTAAATGAATCCGAAAGTAAAGTCTGGGTAGGAAAATTTTTGTTCACGAGCTTTCACGTCGAAAATGGCCTGAAACAAGGAGATGCGTTGTCGCCATTATTATTTAACTTTGTTCTGGATGGAATACGCTATAAGGAAAATCAAAGATAGCAACCAGGGCCTAGAGTTGAACGGTATTCACCAGGTTATAGCATATGCTGATGATGTAAATTTAATAGGGGATGATAGGAGAACAATAGAAAGCAATGCAGAGATGTTATTAAACGCTAGCAGGGACATGGGTTTAGAAATAAATGCAGAGAAAACTAAATACACGGAAGTGTGTCGGGACCGTAATACAGCAAATTATGGATGCGTTAAAATATTAAATAATACTTTTGATAAAGTGGATAGTTTCAAATATCTAGGATCAATATTAACAGAGGAAAGTCATATTCACGGAGAAATTAAATGTCGACTAGAGGCGGGGAATTCATGTTACTATTCGGTTCAAAATCTCTTGTCGCGAATTCTGTCGAGGAATTTGAACCTTAAAATATACAAAACCATAATCATGCCTGTTATTCTTTATGGTTGCGAAACATGGTCGCTTACTCTGAGGGAAGAACATAGACTGAAAGTATTTGAGAATAAGATCCTGAGACGAGTATTCGAACCCAAGAGGAACGGGAATGGGGAATGGCGGAAACTTCATAACGAGGAACTACATAATTTATACGGTTTACCCAACGTTGTTAGGGTCGTCAAGTCTAGGAGGCTTAGGTGGGCAGGTCATATAGCTAGAATGGAAGAAAGTAGAAACGCTTTCAAAGTCTTGATTGGAAGACCCATCGGGAAACGACCATTAGGAAGACCTAGGCGCAGATGGGAGGACAATATTAAGATGGATCTCGCAGAGATTGGAATACAAAGTAGAAACTGGATGCAGTTAGCTAAGGATAGAAGTCAGTGGAGAGCTTTTGTGAACGCGGCATTGAACCTCCGGGTTCCATAGGCCATAGAGTTAGTTAGTTATCTCCACCCAACTGTAGAGCCCCGTACCTAATAAGCCTGCAAACATACTGAATTTTAGATCCCAAGTTTCCCTTCTTCCCCATCGAATTTCCAAAAATCCTTCCGTAGAGGTACTCCAGTTCACAAATCTTATGCACTTTCCATTAAAAAAAAAAAAAAAAAAACAAAAGCGTAAGTGGTTTGTTCTTCGGGTCAATTAAAGTGTTCGCCATTAAAATTGTAACACCTAGAAGGAGATGAGGTAGAAATGAGAAACTTGACAAAGAGGTAATAATAAGAGAAGAAAATGATTACACTTACAAGTTGGCGATGTGACATGTGCCATGAGCAGCAGGGGTAGCAGAACCTCCAGGAGCTAGTAGCGTGTAGAACCTCCACGGACGAGGTATGGAGAGAATGAGCCCATCAATGTCTGCTTAAGGTATGGCGTCCCAAGCGGCTTTCACTCGGTGCCAAATCTCCTCAACATTAGGTGGAGGAAACCTGTGTTGAGTCAGCCGGTGACCCACCATGGACCAGACATGCTTAGTTGGTGAGAGATCAGGCGAACATGCGGGTCACGGAAGCAGGGCACGTGGTTAGCTTCCAGGAATGCGAGGACATTTCTTCCAACATGGGGTCGTGCATTATCCTGTTGTAAAGTGACATGATGCAGTCCATGAATTAATCGACAGCAATATGGGTGAGCACCTCTGTGGTGTACCATTGGCTGTTCTCTGGAATGCTTAGACGACGACGGCATCCCATATCATAATGTCCAGTGAAAGGCCTGTGTGACGATATATGATGCAGGTGTCAAGAAGCCTCGTCGTTCATCGTTATGCTCTAGACAGAAGCACGATTCGCCGGAGAAGAGTACAGCATTACATTCCTCAATCCATGCATGATGATATTCGCATCATATCTGGCGCACACGCCTGTTGTACCCGCAGAGGAATCCGAAGCAATGATCGCCGAGAAAATAGTCCCAGCTCCGCCAAACGACGAAGCACGGTGCATGGGGACACGGGACGTTGTAAAAATCGCCCCCTAGTTCCTGCGCCTTCGTCTTAATGTGGTCGTGCGATCTGTTGCGGCTATGCGTACCTGGTATATATCCTCGTGGTCCGTCGTTTGATGCAGACATTGGAATTTCTACGTCGCTCTGCTGTGCCTTCCTGTACCCACTTTTTCCACGGTAGGTGCATTCCGTTCTACTCTGGCACCGATCTATCGGTATAATAAACCACAATCACGGTATGCAACAATTCGGCCCCGATCGAACTGGGAAACCTGCTGGAAGCACTGCCGTATTCGACGACGAGGCACTGCTGACCGCTTTTGACACACTACACTCACGACCACGCACATTCACTGCTCTTCTGCGCCTCTCTGGCCTGCTCGAGGTATCTGACACACGACGGCGTTGACCACTTTATCATTTCCTTCTACGATCATCCCCTACATAGTGTGCAAATTTCTTGCTCTTCCGATAACTCCTTCTGGGTGTTGCAATTTTAATGGTTATAATTTAGCTCACGAATCTGTGCCGCGATTGACGCCAACGAGAAATTTCCTCCCAGACAGATACTATTGAATTAACTTAAGTATTATGCTATATAATACTTAAGTTACTTCAATAGTATGTCTTGGAGGAAGTTCTTCGTTGGCGCCAATCGCGGCAGAGATTCGTGAGCTGAGCTGTAGCAGTTTATTAATTATTATTGACAGTGTTTATTTATTTTTATGTTAAATTTAATTATATTGCCTCATCAGTTAGCAGAAAAATTTCATTCTTATCATTTGAAAACAGAAGGAAATTCATAACTAATTATGTTATTCCTAATACAGGGCGTCATTCCCTATCGGTTGAGGAAAGGCAACGCAAAAATTACATTTTAGTTTGCGGTAACAGACATAGCAAATATAATAGCTTTTTCATTTTGATGTTACGTAGTGATTGGCAAATTTGTAGCTAGTAAATAGAGAATGAAGCACAAAGTGTAATTGGCACTCAAGGGCTCTCATTCCGTAGCAGTTTGTGTCAATTTTACTATTTGCTTATCTAATGAAAGCTGTGAAATGAATGTTTCGAGAACTGTTATGTACAAAGATAATTCGTACTGTCCTACTTTAGGTTTACGTTCATTGTGAACGGCGCAACTACTGGGTCGACTTTTATAGGATTTCATTTTGTTAGTCGCGCAACGGACCGGTAGCGACATCGCAAAAGTACTCAAAGAGAGAAAAAGAGAGAGAGAAGGGAATGAGGCTCTATTTCATGTTAGCGTTTATTCACTTTTCTTTTCTACTTGATAGTTTTAATATTCTATTTTAAATTAGGAAATATACGTTGTAGTTGGTTTCTTATTTACGTATATTAAATAAATTACGAAGGTAAATCGCCTAGTTTGTGTAGTTGTACTTGATATCGATAGTTTCGACTTCGAATATACGTTAAACGGTGAATAGTCTGTGACGTCGTACTGAGCCCGCGGAAAATGATAGAAAAATTATTGGGATTTACATCTTCGAGGAATTGAAGCTTTTCCGATGGCACATGTTGCCCTCGTAGACATGTATCCGTACATTATTTCGTCAAGGAAAAAGAAATATATCATTGATCACATTAACACATTCACAGAATATTTATCAAAATAGCACAAATATGAACATTATTGTAATAAAACTATAATATACGAGGGTCATTTAACTCGAAGTAGCGACATAGATGTGAAATGGAATGTAGTGAATCACTCACCTCAAGAAACTTACAGCCTCCTTCTCCCCATCCTTACGTTGTTCCGCCAAAGTGAAATGATAAAATCCATCCCAGACACGAACGTCATCTATGTGGAAAATTTAATCAAGATTGGTCGTTTGGTTCAAGAGTTACTAAGTCTTGTTTATTCTTTTATATTTTCCCCTCCCCTAAGTTCTACCGTCAAAGTGAATAGCTAGAAATACTCCCAGGCCAGAACTGCATCTACGTAAAAAAAATTGATCGAGATCGGTCGGGTGGTTCAGGAGATTAAGAGGCACAAACAGTCACTTTCAATTTGGATCTGAAGTTTTTGTTCACAGATACCGCTATTAATATGTAGACACCCCAGAAATTTCTGATGATTTGGATTATTATCGAATAAATTTTGCATTGTATGAGTTCAAAATCTGGTTTGAGCATCAAGAAATTGTTGATTTGTAATCTTTAGACCCTTACTGTCAGCAATTAAAATATGAAACTTCATGTTACCCCGTTATTCGAAAATACAGAATTGATTGATAATTTATTTTTTGTTAGGAAAAGTAAATTAATGCCTTGGTTACTTGTTATCCCCCCCTTTTTTTTTTTTTTTTTTTTTTTGTTGTTGTTGTTGATAAGGTGGTAGCATGTATCAATAATGCAGAGTATTTTGGCATAAATAAGTGTATGAAATTAGTAGGAACCTTGGCGATAACAAAGAGAAGTGTGTACACAATATATATATAAAAAAAATATATGAATTGTTTATTCAAAGTTTTCCAATCAAATAATCACACGAGAAGATCACATTCAGGCCGATAAACCATACCAAAAATTATGTATAGATTCGGTAGGAAAACTCCTTTGTAGCTACCGATACTATTTTATTTTGTGGGTAATTGATGTTTACAGTCGGTTTGTATGTTATTTACCACTAAAAACTGCTACAGTAACAGAAATTTTCCATAAATAAAGAATATTTCTATTTAGTCTCATATCAAAGACCCGACCTCTTTAATAACTACTTCTGCAAAACATTTACTTCCCTTCTCTCTACAACCCATCTTCCCCCTCTCCACCCTATCTGTTCGGATACCTTATCCAACCTCTCTACCACCTCGGGCGAAGTTCTGGCTCTCTTGCAATCGCTATCCCCACATAGATCACTTGGACCTGATAACATTAGTCCTCTCTTTCTCGTCAAAACTGCTTCGGTTACTGCGGTTCTTCTATCTGTCTTATTCAATAGATGCTTCAAGGAAGGGTATTCTCACCAGTTGGAAACTAGCTCACGTGACCCCAATATATAAATCAGCACTTAAAGATCATGTATCCTCCTATAGACCAATATATATTCTTTCTTTAATATCAATTATCTGCGAAAAAATAATCAAAGACAGGCTACTTAAATTCACCTCACCTTACATCCACAGGTCTCAGCACGGCTTTCTACCGAGAAGCTCTAGTCTCACAAACTTAAATACTCTTCTTTCCTGTGCAGTCAAATGTATGAATAGCAATACTCAATTAGATGTTATCTACTTTGATCTCTCGAAGGTCTCTCTTTAATCACCAGCTACTTGAAGGACCGTAAACAGAGAGTTGTTCTTTCAGGGACGACTTCTAACCCCGAACCCGTGATCTCAGGGATGCCTCAGGGAAGTGTACTCTAGCCTCTACTATTTGTCCTGTATATGGATGATCTCTACACGCACTTAGCAGCTCAGCCTACTGATCTGCTTTTTGCTGACGATTGTAAGTTATACCATCGTATCTCCATGACACAATTGCTCTACAGGAAGACATAAATTACCTTATAGGCTGGTGTGAAATGTGGCATTTGAAACTCAACAGTAAGAAATGTGACAGTATTACTATTACTTTGAAAAGGTCTCCTGTTCCCTCCACATACCATGTCAATGATTTCCCTATCATACATTCTGCTAGTCATAATGATCTTAGTGTCATCTTTGATTCAAAACTCACATTTTCTGACCACATCTTCTTAATATTTAAGAACTCAATGCGCATGTTGGGACTTCTGTATCGATTTACTGAATTACGCACTGTTTCGTCATTAGCAACTTTTTGCACCCAAGATCAAATACTGCTCTCCCATATGAGCCATGGCAACACCTACGCGTCTCTCCTGACTTGATTCTATTCTTAATTTCTTTACCGCTATAGTCCGTTTTCGTGTTCTTGCACTTCGAATGTTATCTAAGAAGGAACTCTTGCGATACCTTAATATCCAGACTCCGAAAGTACGCAGAATTATCTTGACCTGAAATATCTTCATAAAATGGTTATGGAAACTTAA
Source organism: Thermobia domestica (assembly GCF_964235325.1). Classification (NCBI taxonomy): domain Eukaryota; kingdom Metazoa; phylum Arthropoda; class Insecta; order Zygentoma; family Lepismatidae; genus Thermobia; species Thermobia domestica. Next base: position 193,149,300 of record NC_137458.1, on the reverse strand, counting down.
GATCGGAAATATTACTTCAGGAACTATCCTTACATGTCCCTTCCCGCATCACCCGGAATACCCACCTATTCCATCTTGCCCGTCCTAGGTTGGCAATTATACAGAGGTCTCTTTTTTACAGAATACCAAACTGTTATAATCAAGTAACAACTGATATGGACATTTTTTCAAGTTACCCGGTGTTTGAAAGAGCAATTAAACGAGTTTTGATGGAATAATAATAATTTTACACTCTTTTTTTGACACTGTTCTATGTTGTTATTGTTGTCTTGTTTTTTTTTTTCTTTCTTTTGTTAACATTTCCCTGTGTAAAATGACAAAGTTATGCTGCATCTGGAATTTGTTCAATAAATAAAATTAAAAAAATATCCTAATCAGATTGTTTCTGATAAGGCCCATGTCTGAACGGTGGAGGAAATATTGTATGGAACATAAAATAGCACATATTTTAACTATTCCATACAACTCAGAAACTAAATGGAAATGTGGAACGTTTACATTGGAAGGATAAATCTACTCATACGTCTGATGTGTCACGATAACCATACAAAATGAAAAGAACCGCGCAATACTTTCTCATCTACTCTTATAATAGTAGCATAGATTGTACACCTGCAGATTTTGATTTCATACTTTGCTACCCAAAGATTTAGGGAAGTTGCAAAAAGCTGATTTGAGACTCATAAAGAGTTGAAATATAGTTATTGATGATTTGAATTCGGCTCCAATTATGGAACCTAACGTTATAATGTTCGCTTAAATTTATCTCCGCTATGTCACGCACATTCGAAACATATCATGGGGAGAAACATGCTTCAACTTGCTTGTCAGTTCACCAAGCCTATTGCTGCTACTTTCCTTAGCATAATTAAGCTCTATATCGCATTGTGAACTTGACCATTAGAATGAAATCAAAGTTAGGAAAACGATGAGTGCAGCTATTTGATGGTAAACTATCCCGAAAATCATTATTAGACATTATTTACTTACTATTGAATTAATAGTTCGAATTTGCTGTCTTTGATAGCAAATTTACTACCTTTAAAACAAAATGGTCATCCAATAGATGAATTGTATAATCATTATCTCATTTCCTATCCGAAATTCGTGTTAAATTTTTATTAGGTACTCTCATGACCAAAATGATTGTCGCATATCTATAACTCTGTTGTTCTAAGAATATAATTTGATAATGATTTTGTAGGGTACTTTTAATACCCATAGTATGTGTATAATCGGGAAACGTATATTTATGGTAAATTTCATAGAGAAAGAAATTAAAATGAGTAAAACAAAATGTTGCTAAATGGACGAGAAAGTTTTTTTTTTTCGTTTTATTGTTCTTATTTACTGCACTTTTGACATGAAATTTGTTACATACATGTCTGCCGATTATACACACTAACATTGTAAGAAATACCGGGCGAATTCGTTATCAAATTATATTCTTACAACAACATATTTATAGACATGCGACAATAATTTTGGACATGAGTATACATGCCAGCGATTTGTACTACTTATAAATGAAACAGAAATGTTAATTATTATTTTCTGAAGGGTGCCTGATCCCAGGTACCCTGTTGTTCGCACATGTATAATGTTTTTTCTCTCCTTTAGTCACATATCATTATTATTGGTACAGTCAGCGACAGTAATAACTGGAGGTTGGATACATAAGAAATGATAGCTTTTTCCAGTAGCAGAATAGTTTCACTCGATGTCTGATAGTTGGACAACCAACATGACAGCAAATACGTGCCCGAAAACATAACATGCCAGCATATTCCTCCACTTGGAGGAAAAAGTATTACTATCTGAGAGCATCATTTAGAGAAACAACCACGAGATAAATCTGCAGAAATTCCATTCACATTAAGTTCAGAGAGATAGGAATTAATGCAAAGAAAACGAAAAGAATAATACGCTTCATGCAGAAACCGAAAAAGTACGGAAAGCTAAACAAAATGAGAAAAAAAGGAAACGGAAAGGAAAGAGCAAAAGACATGGGAATAAATTAAATTTTAACACTTAAGGATAAACAGTGTACGTCTTTCCCCCTGCCCCCATCTTGGTATCCCTTCATAGGATAAATCTCTTTCAGTATCAAACGCGAACATCATTTATAGTGTTTAATTCCTTGAAAAAATTTTAACTCAGTCTAGGCCGAGACTCGAATCTCAGACCCTTAGAATGACAGTCTCACGCGGTATCCACTTACCTACACAGGCTCTATCTACTGCGTTTATAAATCAGCTATTACCCGCGCTGTTATCAAACGTGTTAAATCAGCCATTGTCGGTGAGCCACCCCAGTTCCATTTGAAGTTTAAATTTTATTTACCTCACTTAGCCATCTATGGGTATCAGTCCCCTTGCTTTCATAAAAAGCATTTGTTCTGTAGATTAAAATTAAGAATAAATTAATCTGTACTCTTGAGAGCTTACTGGTGCACCAACATATCTATCTATCTATCTATATATCTATATCTATCTATCTATCTCTCTCTCTCTCTCTTTCTATATATATATATATATATATATATATATCTTGAGGATTAAAAGAGCGACTTCGTAAATTTACGGAACGCGTGTTAACACAACAGTAAGGACATCTTGTAGCGTTGTTACGTAACACAAGGAGTGTAAATAATGTTTCAAAACCAGAAATCGGAAGATATGCCGTGGGTAAGTCGGTAAGACGTCTGCTTACTGAGTGGAAAAACCCAGGTTCAAATCTGGGCTGATACGTTTTGTTTGTTCCGTTGAAAATACATTTCTATATTTTTGCGTTTGAAATTGCTTTCTTTCATTTTTTGTAGATTATCTTAAATTAGTGAAGGCCAAGTAAGGTCAGGTTACATATGTGTGCTTTATCTGTGTGTACAGTCCAGAGATGGAGTGAGTCAATTGGGTCAAAATTTGTGAGTAGGTCAGTGGGTCGTGGGTCAACAGGACGTGGCTCACTGTGACACACCACCCACCGTGACCTCTCTGACTCACGCTGACCCTACGTTTTAAATTTTAAGGTCTCCCTCTTTATTCGGCCTCCCTCCTTCAAGGTCTCCCTCCTTATTATTAAATTCAATGTATAGATAATTATTGAGTTGAGTTGATTTTGAGTTTAGCGTCCTTTTAAGCAGCGAGGCTATATGAGACGGGACCTACTGATTAACTTAGAAATCGAAACACATGAGCTCCCGTTGGAATCAAACCAGGGTCTCCCACGCCACAAGTATATAATTGTCTTATATAGCAGTTACTATTCTTGTTATAAAGTATCAAATAACTGAACATTTAATGTAAATAAATGAGAAACCTAAAATATTGCAGATTACTGCAATTGCGATTTAATTCAATTTAAAGCATTATACCTGCATATGATTGTATAAGTTGCTTTATAAAGATGCAGATTATGAATTATAGTAATTTTTTCAATGAAATGAAATTAAATTAAGTTTGACGTCCCATGCTTATGTCGGCTAGGTAAAGGAGACTGTGATGATGAGAAATGAATGAAAATTGTGCAACGATGTAGGTAGGAGGAAACAGGAGAATCCTGAAGAAACGAACGCACACGGTGTTTCTTCACCACAAATCTGACTTTGTGCAAGCTGGGATCGAACCAAGGACCCCATGCACCAGAGGTAAACGCTCTACCACTAAACCACTTCGGCTCTATGAAAAATACAACCATATTTATTCTCTCTCTCTCTCCATATATATAGGTATCAGAAACATGAATAATTTTCATTTTGGGGGGCGCGGTGGCTCAGTGGTAGAGCGTTCACCTCCGGTGCTTTGGGTCCCTAATTCGATCCCAGCTCGCGCCGTTTGGACTTTGTGGTGGACAAATGCCGTGCTCGTGGGTTTTCTCGGGGTTCTCCCGTTTCCTTTCACTTTCTTCATTCCACCATTTCACTCATTTCTCATTATCACCTTCTCGTTTAGCCTAACCGGCATAACCATGGGACGTTAAACTTAATGATTTCATTTTATTTCAATTTTTATTTTGAACGTATGGTTTGAAGTTGGTATTAAACTCAGAACTCTGATCTTAATGAGTTGAGTTGATTTGGAGTTTAACGTCTCTTTCAACAGCAAGACCGTATATGACGTAGACATATTGATTAACGTAAAACCCGAACCATGTAAACTCCCGCCGTGTGGTGGTGATTGTGATTTTGAGTTTAACTGCCCGGTCAACAGCGTGGCTATAGGAGACGTGGACCTACTGATTAACATGGAATACGAAACACATGAGCTCCCACCGGGAATCGAACCCGGGTCTCCCACGATAAAGGCGCGCGTACGCTAAGTCCCACCGGGAATTGAAATCTGTTCTCACTGTAAGAATGTTAACGTTCCTTATTTTACCGTTTTTGTATAACTTCATGGACCAAATTTCACAGAAGTAAATCCCAACGGTAAGCAGGTTTGTACAAGTATGAAAACATTTACGCTTACTCCAACCTCAAACATTTCGTGAATTCAACCTGATTTGCGTATGTTATTAAGACGTAAAATTGAATGTGATTTATTCTACAAACACTTTTATATGTTGCAAGAGCTGTGACGTCCAAATATTCACTGAGAACTCATAGTCGTATCGCAATAAACAAAAGCGAGTATGGAACAGTAAACTTCTTTCACAAAAGTTAAAAGAAAGCCTGCAAAAGCATGCAAAATGGTCGAGTGGTTTAGGTCGATACTCTGTCAATCATATGTTTGTGGGTTAAAACCGGTTAATAAGTTTCTCTAAGTGTTTTCCTATTTTCATTTGGAGGCGGAAAACATTTATTTGAGTAACCCATTGGAAACTTCTTTTGTTTCAAATTCAGTTAAGATGGAACAATATATCAATTGCAAAACTAAAATCCATAGCTGAAAACAAAATAGAAAGTATGTTTACTACCTTATTATTATCCGCTGATTTGTAACGAAAAACTAATTATAAACAGTGGTGATTTGAGAAAATTATCCTCGGGGGAATTTTTAATAGGGGTGGTGGGTTTACTCACTGGTAATCCACATTAAGCATGATCGAAGATAGGTCCCGAAGGCCGAAATTTCTTAGCTTGAGAAGGGTCTCAAATTCTTCCTCAGATTACTCCCTGAAATTATCACTGATTAAAAGGTTTTCGTAACAAATAAAATATTAGACTCCTTTCTCGTTCTGCATTTTGAAATAGTAGTATCATAACTTATACAGAATTATAATAGAAACAAAAAAAACTTATAATACTAATCATGTAAAAGTTATCCTGTAAGTTACAATTTTGTGTGGGATTAAAACTATATTTTTTTTCGCATTGCACTTGAAAGTAACCGTAAAGTAATGGTAGTATAAATTAACCGTCCTCCACACACGGTGCTTGTTGATTTTCCAAGATTAAAACTTAAACAATTTTTATTTCAATAGAATATACAAGTTTCAATGGGAGGGGTTACAACCCCTCAACCTCATGACTCTTCGATACATCACTGCCTGAACTGTAACTTTCAAGTTAGAATCGAATAATATAGACATGTGACCTACTAAATATATTTTTGGATCATTATACGTTTTCAGAAATATCCACTATTACAATGTCAGTAAATGTTAAGTAATTTATTGTAAATCTTTGTACTTTCATTTTCCCTCTTTTTTCTCAACTAAGCCTGAAAGGTGTAACAAGAGGAGGTTAATAATTTGAAATATTAAAATATTTTAGTAATGTATTGCCTCACTTTACTTTAGGCCTATGTTTTGTATGGAAGGATAGGTCTTCTTAGGAAACTTCTGGTTTCCTTTATTTTTTAACCAATACAAAACATTGGTTTCATTGCTGTGAAGTATAAGGAACAGCTTAAATGTATTTTACTGTTGTTATTGCGTAAAGAATTATCAGTTTAAAGTTCGTTCAAGTTCTCACTAATCAACTGGACTCATGAAAAATGATACTTAATATTGGCAGTACTATACTATACGAAGAATAAAGAATGTAAATCACACTACATTGTTCTTGAATTCGAACTCAGCTATTAAAGAAGTGACAATACACAAAATGAGCTTTATTCATTCGAATTAAGATAGTACTTGTATCTAGAAATTAAACAACCAAAAGGGAAAACATCATTAAAAATACAAGAATACTTTTATCCAAGATGTGAAATAAAGTAATTAATGAACTGAAATGAAAGTAATATTGGGCATGATATACGAGTAAGAAAAAGACATAAATGTGTTCTTAGAAACGTTCCAAGTAAATTTACAAATACTTATTGAAGATATGCTACTCTTCCTTTACGTTTTAACGAACTAATAAGTAAACAAACAAAAGAAATGAATGAAGAACGAATGTCTTGCTCTCGAGAAAAATATAACAAATAAATGAAAAATAAATGTTTACACAAAAATAACACATTAGTACTTCATGTAGTCACCTCCAGAGTCAATAACTTCTTGAAGTCTGGAGGGAATACTAGATACAAGTCTCGAGCAATATGACGGTGTGTCAAGTAAGTGTTGCCATAGTTCCGTAACTTGATTCTGAAGAAACGTTTTGCCTCTGTTGTCACTTCTCTCTTTCCATTCTTGCACCATCTAGGCCCACAAATGTTCAATTGGGTTCAAGTCTGAGGATAGAGGGGTCCACTCTATACAAATTAACTCCGGATGTTCACTTAGCCACTCTCGTGTTTGCCGGGAAGTGCAAACAACACTGTTGTCATGCATAAATATATATTCTTCCTGTTCGGGGAAGTTCCTTTCTAAGGACGGTAACAATGTATTTTCGAAGATATTAACGTAAACAGTGCTGTTCATTCTCTCGGGCACTGTAACCAAATCTACAGGACCAGCAGCCATCATGTATCCAAAAAAGTGTGCTAATATTCGTTCTGAACAAGAAGTACTGATATTTTGTTCAGCATCCCTGGTTCCGTGTGGTCTATACAATATAACTCTGCCTTGCTGGTTAGACTTGAAAACTTTCTCGTCGGTCCAGATGACTAAGTCTCAATATCACAGGGGTTGGGTTGTGTTCTCCTGTGCCCATTCCATTCGTCTGGTCTTTTGCGTTTCAGTGAGAAGAGTCTTCCTAGCGGGTCTTGAACAGTGGAGATCATCCCCCAATAATCTTATTGTTTCGTGAGAACAATTATATTCCATGGCTTTGTCCAAAAGGATCGACGCGTGGCGTAGAGGTTTGTTGATTGCTTCTGTAACTGACGTTTGCTCTTGAGCTGCAGTTGTCGCTTTAGGCCTTTCACTTCTTGACCGAGACCTGAACCATTCACCACCTTCTTTATGTCTGAATCCATTTCTTGGCTGTTTTCTTGTCACAGCCCAGATTCCTAGCGATGTGAGGCAGAGTTTGTCCCACTGTTGCTCGGTCTATGATTTCTCCTCGCAGAGCAACAGACAGTTCTCCACAGCCCTTAGAGCGAGGCATTTTGACAACCTGTTAGAAATTTGAATTCTGACTTGTATGAATAATGTCGGTAAAGTGTATCTTTTTGTTTCTACTGCACATGCACCAGTGAATTTTTATAAAAGCTCATAAATAATCCTGATAATTGCTTAATATTTATGAACTAATACGTAATAGAGCCTATATAAACAATACATATCATTCGTCAAAGTAAAGAATACAGTTAACACAAAACAATTTCAATAGACATATTGCACCAGGCCAAAATAGGCTTAAACTTCAGGTAATACAAAGTAAATTTCATACTGTAATGAAAGGTGTAACATGAAACACGCTTACTACAATCGTAACTGCTTACAATAGTCGAGTGAATGCCCTCCCCGCTGATCTAGTGGCTTGCACTTGCCACTTTGGTGTACGGGCTCCCGGGTTCGATTCCCAGTGGGAGAGCCTTTGAAATTCTTCTTTCCTCGATGTTTCTGTGCTCATGTCCCTGTCGTTTTAGGTTACTGGTAAAGCAAATTAAACAAGTAAAAAGTGAACAAAATTAAGTAGTAACTAGTAATAAGTAGATTAAAAGAAGTGGATTAAGACATTCGACTGTAGATTTTCGAGGCACCACTCAAGGGTAGTTCGAATCTCACCAGACTACAATTTTCGTTTTACCTCTTCTTGACGTTTCTATTTGTGTTCCTGTCGGAATCGATTAAATATGATTTCGTAATACGCTAAAAATATACGTAATATTTCGAATTCTTAACCTCTTATTATTACATTTTTTAACCTTCGTTGGGAAGGAGGAGGAAAAATGAAAGTACAAAGATTTACAATAAATTACTTAACATTTACTGACATTGTAATAGTGGATATTTCTGAAAACGTATAGTGAACCAAAAATATATTTAGTAGTTCACATGTCTATATTATTCTATTCTAACTTGAAAGTTACAGTTCAGCGATTTCCACGTTAATCAGTAGGTCCACGTCTCATTTAGCCTCGCTGCTGAACTTGACGCTAAACTAAAAATCAAATCAATCAAAATGTTTGAGAACTTACCCACCTCCACTTGACGGATCGTTCTAACTAAAACTAACAGACCATTTATGTAATTTTGCGTTTAAGTACAGGTCCTATCCTTATGTCAATTGTTTTCTTGCAACAGAGAATGAAAAATGTAACAGTTATAATGTTGATCGCGCATAATCTTGTATAAATAAAAGGCACATAGAGTTTCGGACTCCGTGGCGTAAATACAGTAGTTACTGCCTTGGTAAGTTCATCGCTGAACTCGTTTCCGTCCTACTCGTGCAATGACGTCACCTTTGTCACACGCTCAGAACAGGAGGAGTAACGCTGTTGTCTGCTTACTCGCTTGCTTCTCTGTATTCTCTTTGGAACCTGATGTGAAATTACTGTTTTCTCCTCACTTTCAGCTGTCTTTGATATTTCTAATTTAGATGTATATTGTATTAGTGGAATTTTATTCCGTCATGGAAATATATTGTATTTCTTTTTAAATGTAAATAAAAAGAAAAGTCTATTTGGACAAGTTTTCCCCCGTGATGCGCTTTTATTTTCTTTTGCTTAAAGGCCGCGGTGGCTCAGTGGTAGAGCGTTCATCTCTGGTGTTTAGGATCCCGAGTTCAATCCCAGCCCCCGCCAAGTGAATTTTGTGGTGGACAAACACCGTGTGCGTGGGTTTCCTCGGAGTTCTTCCGTTTCTTCCCACTTTCTTCATTTCATTTATTACTCATCACCGTCTCCTTTAGCCTAACCGGCATAAACGTAGGACGTAAAACTCAAAGGTTTCATTTTCTTTTTTCCTTAAATTGTATTCCCAGTTGGCTTAATCTACTTGCGTTTGTCAATCAGATTTCCTTCGTGAACTTTTAATTCTCTCCCTTTACCACTTTCTTCATTTTCTTTTAAAATGTTCTTTTGGAAGAACTTTTCAGTTGCTTGTTTCTTTAATTTATTCTTATGTATGTTCTGAATGGGATAAAATATTAAAAACCCCGGGTCACAGTTGCTAACAAATTCATTTTCTATTATGCCTGTTAATTTTCTAATGATGGTCTTTCCTTTGCGAATAAATTCTTCATTACATTCAAGAAAATATTCGTTGGCTATTTTGATTGTGTCTAGAAGTTCCTTTGATGAAAATGTTAGTCCTCGTTTTGAGATAATAAATTTTGTCCAGTTGCACTGTAGTCCCTGAACAGGTCGACATAAAGCCGTGGATATTTGACTTTAAATTAGAAAGCTAGCTTCTCAGCTATAAATTCAAGATTTTGTTCTTCAAGTTCGTGGGTATTAAATAAATACATTTGATCTTCAATTTCATTTTTATCTTCTGGTAAAATATGCATCTACAGCTGTACTGTTTAGTGATGTCAGCCGGCTCCGTTACCATGATCCATTGGCTCGGTTTGGCTTAGCTCAGGTGAGCTATGGACTCGGTTCGGCTTGACTTAGATGAGCCATCGGCTTGGCTCTCTTCGGCCCAACTGAGTCGAGGGCTCGAGCGGGCTCGGTTGGGTGAGCTGTTGGATTGGCTCGGTGGTAACAGCCTTGAGCCGAGCCACTCGAGTCGTTGACAACACTAGCTTCAGGAAACTACGATCTCAGCCTTCAAATTCCGATTGCTCCTTGACCTTCATTAGGTTCGATTTCGATCTGCGAACTGCAAATATTCTCTGTCAAGAAAGTTTATGAATATTTCCATGGGATAGTATCTTGCACCTTGTTGCTATGAAAATATAATACTACACATTGCCTCCATATCATTTCGCCAGTAGCTTCTATTTGCTCATCAATTAAAACAGTATTCCTGGGCATCGTGACGAAAAATGTATTTGGTTTTTCGTGCATTCTACGAAAAAAACAGAGTGAAAACAATAAAAACAAAACAAGGAAAAATACAATGCGATGTAAAGTGCTTGGACTATTTCGACATATCACTCAATGTAGCGCTTTCCTTGCAAGCAGGACTTGATGGTGTAATCGGTTACACCGTGGGCTTAAGTTCACGGGGTCCTCAGATCGATTCCCTTTGAAGACATATATATATTACAACAATAGAAGTTTTTTAAATTATCCCGTCATTTGAAAAAAAAGGAAATTATGTAGAAACACAACATTTCACTTTTGTAATCACATTATCGCGAAGAAATATGATCATTTCTTGCAGTTCGAACCGTAGACAATAAGTTAGCGAATAATGTTTTGCGGACTTTTTATAAACAATGTCCAGTGTGTTGTCGTCGGCAGAGCTCTACACTGTAGACCTTAAAGTCGCAAGTTTCTGAAGAAAACAGTGTCCATTTACTACTACTACTATTATTATTATTATTATTATTATTATTATTATTATTATTATTATTATTAGAATGACAAAACAAGGAAAGAAAAAGACACATTGATAGGAAGAGAAGAGATATATTTTATGTCAGATTCTTTTTAGGTTTACACATGAAAATAATAATATTGTTCCATTTATAGATAGACAGATAGAATTATTATTTTATGAGAACAAAAAATGGAGTATAAATATGTGTTAGCTGATAGTATTAATGAACTTCGTTTCGCCCTTCTTCCAGATATGTTGAGTTGATTTTGAGTTTAATGTCCCTTTAAGCAGCAAGGCTATAGGAGATGGGACCTACTGATTAACGTGTAATCCGAAACACATGAGCCCCTCCCGGGTCGTTTGCTAGATTGGAAGGTGAGGTGACACCTTGAATAGAATCCTTCTTGTGACTAGAGTTATAAGTTCGATCACTATTTGTAATTTGTGTTATTCTTTAATGCTTTATGAACGTTGCATGTAGCGTTGAAGCTTATAATAACTTGTTAGCGAAATCACGTGTAAAATTTGAAGACCGAGTTAGTTGTGTAAATTCGCACACAGATTGAGGTAACGAAGCCAGAGTAATGTGCGTATGTCTCTTGAACAAAGAAATAGTTTCTCTGATCTGGCCATTCTCCCTCGGAGAGTATTGGACAGCAAGGTGGTCTGAAGATCTAGTCCACGGATGAATTCTCGCGCACGCAGAACCATTTTTATTTCTTCAGCACAAGTAAAAAAAAGGGAAAAAAAAAACAAACGAATCGAGACGCATGAAGTTTAGAGCTAATAAGTAAGACTGAACCAAAGATATGGGTCATTACTTCATATGTTTAAAAAAATATATCAAATGGAGGAAAGTTGTTTTGTCTGTGTCTAGAAATAGAGTATAAATAAATAAGAGAAGAAACTACAGTTCTGTCCAGAATTTTTTTTGCATGTCTTTCAAAATTACATAAATAGAAATACTCTCTTTCTTATGAGAGAAAATGTTAAATGTCTTCTCAGAAATATGCAGAAAAAGAAAACCACATATTTCCAAACATATATATATATATCTGTAAAATATCAAGAAATAAAGAAGCTATAATTAATAAAAGAAATCCCCGAAACTCATCGCACAATTCTAAGTTCCATTTTCCTAAGCGTGGCAAATGCGCGGCGAAATTTACAGAGACAGGGAATTTTATGATTTATTAGAAATACAACGTAAATCTTTCATAATGTTAGTTACTATACATATTGCACAGCTCTAAAAATAATAGATATTAAACATTTTATACGTAAACAAACAAGTGAAAAGAAATAAGCCACAAAATATACAAAACGATCATTCAGTTTGTGGCAGTGATTAAAATGCGTTCTAATATGAGTTTACTAAGATAAAAGAAACCTAAATATACCTTCGTAGACTAGACGGTTAGAGCATGCTCTCAGAGTATTTTGTTTTTATCCACGATCATCAGTTCGAGTCGCAGACTACACTTCCATTCTTTCTTTTTCTTTCTTTCTTTCTTTTTCTTTTTTTTTTTTTTGTAAAGAAAAGCTTGATTCTGTCAGTTTCTTAAACAACAATGTTTTGTTCTAATAATGTTGCTTAGCATTATCGTCTTCATTCTAGTTTATTTGAATATTTCCAAATAATACAGAATTACGTCCTTTAAATAAAGTATTACAATTATCAAGAATTTTATAAAAAGAGGAAACTTCATTTTTTTTATCATTATCCTAACGGGAAGGGGAAACTTATAAATATTTGGAACGGCAATTAACATATGACTAAACTTTAATGAAACATTACTAAAATAAAACATTTACAAAACCGTAATGGCCCAGTGGAAGCCGGTGGGTGTAGTTGAGCAACCTGAAGTGTTAGACTGTAGTATTGTCAACGGCTCGAGCGACTCGGCTCACGGCCCAGTCACCACCGAGCCGAACCGAGGTTATCTTGTTCGAAGGGTCAGTGATTTTGTGTCGAAGGTAATGTCACAAGAGACAGAAATAGGCCAAGTAGAAGAGACAGGCTGTGCGTGGGCTTACCTTGTCTTACGTTTGGCAACATTCCTCTTGGTCAATTGGCCTATTGCTTATGCCTTTAGGTATCTGCCCTAAAGCTATACAGCGAGCTGTGTGCGTTCTGTTACTCCCTCCCTGCCCGTGGCTGTGTTTGCGAAAATATTAATTGCTTTTCATGCATTGGGATAAGGGGTAAGACACCGTGCACACCTTGGAGGAATGGAAGGGAGTAACATAAAATGATCGAAAACGACAACCGATGTTAATGTAGAGTTTATAGTTTCGAGGTCGCTGAGATGGTTAGGCGTAAAGCTATCAGCTATTTTCTGTTAGTGGTTTCTTCATATTCGTCTACCAAGTTAACGAACCTTGACTTATCTGCTTACAGTACTTGGTTAGTGTGTCTTCGATGGCTAGTTTTACTTTTTCCATGATCATCCCATACCATACAGTATTTTTTTTTGTTTTGAAAAAGATTGATTCTATCAATTCGTTAAACAACAATGTTTATTTTTTCTAATCACGTTTCTTAGTATTATCCTCTTAATTCTAACTAATTTAAATATATATTTCTAAATACATACTTGTATTTTCAATAATTCAGAATTTTGACTAAAAATGTTACAATGATCAAGAATTGTATAAGAAGAGGAGCCATCATTTCTAATCATTGTCATAACCAGAAGGGAAAACTTACAACAATTGAAATAAATCGTCGTAGACGTAGAAAATCGACGTAAATAATGAACATCAACTATTAGTTGACTCTTAGAAGTATAGTAGATATAGTTCTCAACCCAAGTAGAAAATGCACTCTTTGCTTCATGAAAATAATAAACATTTAAAAAAAATAATTACAGAAAAGTAATTTGATGACATTTACTGAACGAACATAGGTTACTGGTTAGCGTTGACGCTTCGTAATTGGGAGTCTCCAGGTTCAAATTTCGATACGAGGCTTCCTGACTAATGATTTTGGAGTACAACTGGGCAAATACCGGGATACTTTTAATACATAAGCTTTGGCTAATTTTCTTGAAAAGTTTGTTCTTATGTTGTTAATGTTTCAGTGTGAAATGGCATTTTGCTGCATGGAAAATATTTTTAATAAACAAAATATAGTAGATGAATGGTTAGTATAAGGGACTCCTACTTGTATGGCTTAGGTTCAAATCCCGACTGTTCTTATTGATTTTTTATTTTAGCTACGCTCATGTTGCGCTCCAGAAGTTCAATTTTGAATTAAATGTAGTCGCAGCTAGTTTAAACTGAAATTATTTTCAAAACTATTTGCTATTACATGTTTTTGTCTTACTTGCGATGTTTCAACTTTGATATTAGATCTTAGAACCTTAATGTAACTCATTTCCCTACGTCATATAATGATGAATGTTTTCACAACAACGATAGTCGGGCGGTAATACAGAATTCCATTGTTACTGCATGGCCGGATCTTGAATCCTGCAAACTACGCGTTCGCAGAAGGTGCCAGGTGAAGAGGGCGCCAAATAAGGAAAATGCATTTTCTTTTAAATGTGAATATTTATTAAAGTTAATCCTAGTGGCCTTTTGCTTTTTGCTGACGATTGCAAATTATATAGAGAAATATCATGTTTCCATGATACAATTGCCCTACAGGAAGACATAAATTACTTTGTAGACTGGTGTTAAATGTGGCAATTGAAACTTAACAGTAAGAAATGTGACAGTATTAAAATTACTCTGAAAATGTCTCCTGTTCCCTCCAAATACCATACTAACGATTTCCCTATAACACATTCTGCCAGTCAGAATGATCTTGGTGTCATCTTTGATTGGAAACTCTCGTTCTCTGACCACATCTCCTCAATAGAGAAGAAATCAATGCGTATGCTGCGGCTTCTTTACCTATTCACTGAACTACGTACTGTGTCATCATTAACAACATTCTATAAAACTCTAATAGCACCCAAGATCGAATACTGCTCTCCCCTATGGGCCATGGCTACACCTGCACATCTCTCTAGACTTGAGTCTGTTCTCAATTTCTTCATTGCAATAGTACGTTTTCGTGTTCGCGCACTTCGAATATTACCTAAGGAGGAAATTTTGCGATATATTAATATCCAGACGCCGAAAGTACGCAGAAATAACTCTGATTTGAAGTTCCTTCATAAGATTGTTAATGGGAACGTAAGATCAGAAACCCTAATTCAACAACTATCCTTACATGTCTCTTCACGCAAAATCCGGAATACCAACCTATTCCATCTTGCACGCCCTAGGTTGTCAATTATACAGAGGTCTCTTTTTCACCGAGTACTCAACTATTATCTAACTAGTGAGGTGGACATTTTTTCGAGCTACCCGGTGTTTGAAAGAGCAATAAAACGCGCGCTGGCCAAATAATATTACTTGTGCACTCTTTGTTAATACTATTGATGTTTCTGCTGTTGTTTATTTTATATTATTTTTCTTTTTTCTTTTCTTCCCCGCTTGTTGACATTCCCCTGTGTAAAATGGCACAATTATGCTGTATCTGGGAATTTGTTCAATAAATAAGTAAGTAAATAAATACAATGTTATGATGAAAAAGATTCCTCATATAGCTTCAAATAAATATTGTACAGACTGAGATACAGATCAAAAAACATCAAATGGACAATAAAGTCGAATCTTTGCGGGGTTGGCTGTAAAACACCCCTTTACAAATGAAATGGACTCGTACATCAATTGATGTCAATGCCACACTCACAAGTGATGCTAGTTTGAGGAAAATTTCCACGGCACAGGATAAATCTTTTAAAGAAGGAAAAGGGATATTTTACGAATATGAGATAAAATGAAGGTAAATTTAGCTTTCCAATAGATGTTGTATTAAGCACTATGACCGTAGGGCTAAAGACAGTGGTATTCTTTCCACAATACCACCATATGCACAAAATACAAATATAACAGACTCTTCATTCCTCTCTCAACAATCTTTCCGACACCTTGCTAGAGAATATCATTGTCAAAAATGTTCTTAAAATCCGAATGGATCAACAAACAAAAGGAATTCAACTGCACGTATTGTTTATGGATTGGGTAGCATTATCACTGTAGAAAGAAATGTCTCCAAGGGTGCTCCCCCATCCTATCTTAAACAGTGCCTTCGCATAGTGCTTTGGTTCAATGACCACAGTTAAGGGTTGAGAAAGATCACCGTAAATGAAATGCACATTATCGAAGTTGAAGCAAGCATGGGCCCCCCAAAGGGTTCGAGGGGACCGGGCCCCACCTGGCTTATGACAAGTATAATGTATATGTATAATTTCTTAAGATTTTCTTAATACAAATAAAAATACCAAACGTAATATAGCAACCAAAGAGATGACCCTTCCAAAAAATTTCTTCGGACCCCATGCAAACAAGTAGGCTTTTCTTGTCCATTCGTCCAGGGAGTGGAGCGAATACTAAGAAAAGACGGGCGGTACAAATGGAATTTAAAAAAAAAAATTCTGAGGGAAATTTTAACAAGTTCCTAATGGCTCACAATCTCTTTCCACTGCTTAATGCTCACTTTGTTAATATCTATTAGTCCATTTGTCATTCGTCAATATTTTCATTTCTATCCTAAGTCGTTTCGTTTATTTTTTTTTAATTTATGATGATGTGTGCTTTCACTTTTTAGCAGTACTTTGTTTTTCATGTAATAATAATGACCAACGATATAAAACCAAGTTTGCATTTTATCGGAAAAGAAAGCTACAAAACTTGAAAGAAGATAAGAGGCAAGAAGGCTCTAAAAAGTTTCTTTCGAGTTCTGGACAAAATCATACAAATGTTAAGTTGGGGAGTTGTCAATACCAGTCACTTTTAACGACGCATTTGCAGGTTGACATTCTTTTGAAACTAAGTTTATTTTACCTGATTGCAGTAATTTAATTATTGAATTAAAATGGAACGATACGGTCATTTCGGTTACAGTTCTGAATTAAATTTCATATATTTCGAAATTTGTTTGAATACAATTAGTTTTCACGCGGCATATAAGTATATAACTTGAAATGATATAATCGAAAGCGATGAAAGGTAATGTTAATGACAAGTATTTTTTTTTAGTGCTCTCACTTTCAATCACAGCAGCGTATACAGATGCTCGTTTTATTACAACAGTATAACAGAATTATTAATCCATTCTCTGGTATTAAATTTAGGTGGAGTGATATTTTAAATTAGTAATAATTGTAATGCAAAGTAGTTTTGATTATTAGTTACTTGTGTTCTGGGATATACCGACATAGGTACTAGGGATGCGCACGAGACGAGTCGAGACAGAATTTTCCAGACAAAATTCGAGTCGAGACACGGCTCTTCCAATAGAGAAATATACATTTTTCGAGTCAAGACATCACTTTTACAGCACATTTTCGAGACGAGACAGCCACAAATCTTGTCTCGTGCTCATTCCTAATAAGTGCAGTGTTCCTTTCAGAAAAAATCTTCCAGGGAGGCACACTTACTATTCAGAGGGCCACTGCTCGTACTCTTTTATTTATTATTATATTATAGACGTATTATTTTGATTTCCCGGGGGGCAGTTGCCCCCTAAAAATATGTGTGGACGAAACACTGCACAGGTAGTCTGAGAGTCTGAATCCCCCAATTAGCACAATTTCAGGGAGCAAATACACAAAATTATTTGCATTTTGTAGGCTATTCCGAAAAATCTTCGGACCCCAAAGAAAAATCTTGGGTGCATCATTGCTTGTGTTTACACTGTGTTACTGTCTGATTTAGAACGTCTATGTTGGAAAGAAAGATGAAAGAATTGAATTGTTCTGTGGGCCTAAGGGGACCTGAAAAGAATTTTTGCGGAGAAACCTGATTTTAAAGTTCCACCACTGGATCGGGGACAAATTAAATATCAATTAAGACACACACTTTTGTCATTTGTTGTGTATTGAACTAGTTTAACTAAAATTAATAAAGAATTATTTCAAATCAAGTATATCACAAGACCGATTAAATGGACTAGCTTTGAAGGCCATTGCAAATGACATTTTGAATGAAATAGATATGGATGCAATAATATGAGATTTTGCCAAATTGAAAGCCAGAATAGTGTCTTTATAACATGAACTTTTCAGTAACAAAGAAAACGAGAAATTAAGCTAATTACCATATTTGTATGACTAGAAAACACTATTTAAATGTGCTTTTAATGAAGTGTAAGAGCATATCTCTTTGTCAAAATAAAACCTGTGATAATGTTAGACTTGAAGCTCATGAGTTTTATTCTATTTCGACTTTTATGTTTTAACTGTATTTGTCAAAGTACATCTTAGGTACATTTTAGTTGTTTCCTGTGCTTATTTAATAAAAAAAATAATATAAATTATTAAAACTGGAACTTTGGTCATGATTCATCCACAGATAATTAGTTTTAATTTCGCCATTTTCGTTTAATACTCATAGGAAGACTGAAGTATTATACATTGAAGAAATTCAGCATTCTATTCTTTTATTATCATTTAGCCGGGGGCGCACTTACGAAATGTTTACAACCGACCCTGTTACTGATATATATATATATATATATATATATATATATATATAGATATATAGATAGATAGATAGATAGATAGAGAGAGAGAGACAAAGTTTTGACTCAGAAAAAAGCAGAGTTGAACGTACGATGCAACATGGGCTCCTGGAGGGATTTCAAACGAATTTAGTATACGTATACATTACCATCTGAACAATTTACCCCTAAAAATGCTTTCGATCACTGAAATAAATTCCTGCCTACGCCACTGTAAAGCAGTAAGAATTTTAGGGACTGATCAGGGGTAATGCCTTCCTGGAGTAACGACAATTCCCCAGAAATCATACCTCTGATAGGTCCGGATGTGACACCGGTATTTGTGTATTACCACTCTTCACTCTCAGTGTATTGAAACTTAAGTCAAAGGAACTGTTCTGAAATCTTCACCGGTTCTCTCCTCTGAAACAGCATGCAAATGGGGCCGACCTTGGTCATATACCACATCTGGAATATTACTATTTATGTCAGTAATCCCGAAAGATATATATTCGGCACAAATAAAGGATGTTTTCGATTTTATTTTATTTTATTTATTTAATATTATTTTTTGTCTGTCACCCTCCCACTCCGACCTCCATGCCAACCAAGGCTTAACTTGAACTTAAGCAACATCGACAGCGTCACTATTCATCTGCGACCACGAAAACTATGATTTCGATACTAATATTGTTCATATTTGACTACTTTTACATGTCATTTCCCCCCTTATTACGGATGGCTTCAGTGTCTCGCCCCCACAACTATGGAGCAATTTCAACAAACTTAAGTATAACTATAAACCACCATCTGTAAAATAAATGTGCGGGTGAACTTTTTCGGAGAGGAATTCATTAGCTACTTTTCCAATATCAATGTGGTGGCTTTTTTCGCTTTCCATGCTAAAGATTGCCAAAGAGCTCAACTTCATTTGCACCACTGTGCTATGAATATAGATTTTAATTTCATTTACTTTACTGAATGCTCTCTTAGGTGTTCCTCTCGTCACAGGAAAAGTGAGATACTGTTATAAATGAGTAGGGGTCCAAACAAATACGGAAAACTATTAGCAATGACACTACTCGAAATGAGTTTTCGCAATATAATGGAAATCATTGCATAAATTGTCCCTTCCCCTGCTTAGAAGTCTAAGCTACAATACTTATCTAATAATTTTAAATTCGAAATATATGCTTCGAGTTTCATATCCTTAACTTTAAGGTTTCCTGAGTTAAGTAAATGAATAAACTTCCTGCTAACAAAAGAGTAAAGCTTTGGGCTTTAATGGTATCGGGAGTGTAATTATTCATTTCAGCGACCCCGAAAACTATTAAATAAACACATATCTTTCAATTAGGAATTTTTAATTTTCACCCCTCCCATTAAACCTATATGCCGATAATGTTAAACTTTGATGTGAACGATATAGAGGGTATCATAATTCATGTACTCAAAAACTATGGATTTAACATTAATATCGTTCATTTTCGATTAGTTTTACAGTATCGATTTCCGGCAGGAGTCATTTGGTTCGGGTTCCACGTTAAGTCGTAGATGCACGTCTTGTATAGAGTCGCAGCTGAAAGACACGCTAAACTCTATATCACCTGACCTCGTGAGATATTCTACTTTTGCATAATTTCTAAACCACTTTTCTTTCTTTCAATCTCCTCCTTCCTCTTGGGACACACATTGGTTCAACCCGAAACATTCTTCATGGTTGGAGGATGCAAGGCTACTGTACCATACGCGTATAACCCCTCGTATATATAATTAATAAAATCTCATATTAGGACTTACTCTGCACGTCAAACTTTTAACAAATGCGACATTTTAAAGTATCATCATCATCATATTATTATTATTGCAATACTATATGAAGCAATTATATCGGCCAACTTCGTTAATACACACCATTCAGCAACCGGTAGTTGTAGAAATCAAGCTTTTGCAACAGCAGTTGTTAGCTTAATCGGTAGAGCGCTGACTTATGGTTTCAAGGGTTGAGAGTTCGAATCTAGTCTGTCAAAAGATTTTTTTCTGATGTAATTCTTGAAATGGAAATGTTTCTCTCTTCACCTTTATGTCGTAATTCTGAATAGAGATGTTTGGATGTGAAAGAAAAAGTATACTAGAATATAAGAAAAAAAGATAAATTACATGATACCTTTTGCAATTTTTAACTATATTTTCACCTATCAAGGACGTTTCTAAAAAGTTCAGACTTCTAGACCTTTTCGCTCTCTTACGTGTCCTTTAACTAATTTCTACAGTTACTTAGTGAATCACATACCTATATTACAGATGTCGTATCTCTTTCTCTTCTCTCTACATCATGTCTGGAGATGAATGTTTTGACAATAGGTTACAGACACGATTTTAAAAGAATAATACGATCTGCGATATCAGTGATACATATTGTGGTGTTTAACTTAACATATAAAATAATAAATAGAAAAAATGAGAATACGAATCTCTTCGTGCACTGATGCTTGAATGACAGTACACTAATGCTTCAAATCTGTGTCTTTACTCCCTATAGCTATGTTAATTCCCTAGTCAAAATAAAAACTCTTCAAAATTAATCACAAATTCTTATACAACCATCCCTTCCTTGGAGTACTGCGCGGTCACATACACGTCACGGCGATGTAAAGGCACTTTTGGCGACGAGGATTCAATCCAAAACACGTTCAAATTAAACATTTCTGGTTTCAAAGGTTATCACTAATGGTAAACAAATGGTAATAGATAGTGACAAACGGTATTTGCAGTGGATACAACCTCTCAATTGTATATATATCATCACAGCTTGCAGCATCATAT
Source organism: Thermobia domestica (assembly GCF_964235325.1). Taxonomy (NCBI): domain Eukaryota; kingdom Metazoa; phylum Arthropoda; class Insecta; order Zygentoma; family Lepismatidae; genus Thermobia; species Thermobia domestica. The sequence goes on along the minus strand of NC_137458.1, from coordinate 193,128,152 downwards.
CAAAAGTAGGAGTGGTTGAATTGACTAATACATCTGGTTTCAGATTTTCACAGAGCATCAACTGTCAAAGATGTCGAGGAGTTTTCTTTCGATCGATTTAATGTCCCAAGGATAGGTTCTACTCCTTACCTTAACCTTCAATTTATACTGTAAGTGCTTCAAATTAACGATTTCTGGTTTCAGCACTTCTCTCCATATAAGAAAAGTGTAAGGGTAATGGTTTTGAATGGAAATTTTTAAGGTTTACGTTCCACAGTTATGCCGGTTAGGCTAAAGGAGAAAGGTGGTGATGAGAAATGAATGAAATGGTGGAATGAAGAAAGTGGGAGGAAACAGGAGAACAACGAGAAAACCCACTACACGGCGTTTGTCCACCACAGTCCAAACAGCGCGAGCTGGAATCGAACCAGGGGCCCCAAGCACCGGAGGTGAAAGCTCTACAACTAAGCCACCGCACCCCCCAAAATGAAAATTATTCATGCTTCTGATACCTATATATATGGAGAGACAGGGAGAGAGAGAATAAATATGGTTGTATTTTTCATAGGGCCGCGGTGGCGTAGTGGTAGAGCGATTACCTCTGGTGCATGGGGTCCTTGGTTCGATCCCAGCTTGCACAAAGTCAGATTTTTGGTGAAGAAACACCGTGTGCGTTCGTTTCTTCATGATTCTCCTGTTTCCTCCTACCTACATCGTTGCACAATTTTCATTCATTTCTCATCATCACCGTCTCCTTTACCTAGCCGACATAAGCATGGGACATCAAACTTAATTTCATTTCATTGAAAAAAATTACTATAATTCATAATCTGCATCTTTATAAAGCAAATTCAACAATCCATATGAATGTATAATGCTTTAAATTGAATTAAATCTCAATTGCAGTAATCTGCAATATTTTAGGTTTCTCATTTATTTACATCAAATGTTTAGTTATTTGATACTTTATAGCAAGAATATTAACTGCTATATAAGACCCAATTATATACCTGTGGCGTGGGAGACCCTGGTTTGATTCCAACAGGAGCTCATGTGTTTCGGATTCCATGTTAATCAGTAGGTCCCGTCTCATATAGCCTCGCTGCTAAATAAGGACGCTAAACTCAAAATCAACTCAACTCAATAATTATCCATACATTGAATTTAATAATAAGGAGGGAGACCTTGAAGGAGGGAGGCCGAATAAAGAGGGAGACCTTAAAATTTAAAACGTAGGGTCAGCGTGAGTCAGAGAGGTCACGGTGGGTGGTGTGTCACAGTGAGTCACGTTCTGTTGACCCACGACCCACTGACCTACTCACAAATTTTGACCCAATTGACTCACTCCATCTCTGGACTGTACACACAGATAAAGCACACATATATGTAATCTGACCTTACTTGGCCTTCACTAATTTAAGATAATCTACAAAAAATGAAAGAAAGCAATTTCAAACGCAAAAGTATAGAAATGTATTTTCAACGGAACAGAAAAAAACGTACCGGCCCAGACTTGAACCCGGATTTCTCCACTCCGCAAGCAGACGTCTTACCGACTTACCCACGGCATATCTTCCGACTTCTGGTTTTGAAACTTTATTTACACTCCGTGTGTTACGTAACAACGCTACGAGATGTCCTTACTGTTGTGTTAACACGCGTTCCGTAAATTTACGAAGTCGCTCTTTTAATCCTCAATCAGTCCCAAGAATACAGATTAATTCATTCTTAATTTTAATCTACAGAACAAATGCTTTTTATGAAAGCAAGGGGACTGATACGCATAGATGGCTAAGTGAGGTAAATAAAATTTAAACTTCAAATGGAACTGGGGTGGTTCACCGACAATGGCTGATTTAACACGTTTGATAACAGCGCGGGTAATAGCTGATTTATAAACGCAGTAGATAGAGCCTGTGTAGGTAAGTGGATACCGCGTGAGACTGTCATTCTAAGGGTCTGAGATTCGAGTCTCGGCCTAGACTGAGTTAAAATTTTTTCAAGGAATTAAACACTATAAATGTTCGCGTTTGATACTGAAAGAGATTTATCCTATGAAGGGATAAAACCCAAGATGGGGGCAGGGGGAAAGACGTACACTGTTTATCCTTAAGTGTTAAAATTTAATTTATTCCCATGTCTTTTGCTCTTTCCTTTCCCTGTTTCCTTCTTTTCTCATTTTGTTTAGCTTTCCGTACTTTTTCGGTTTCTGCATGAAGCGTATTATTCTTTTCGTTTTCTTTGCATTAATTCCTATCTCTTTGAACTTAAAGTGAATGGAATTTCTGCAGATTTATCTCGTGGTTGTTTCTCTAAATGATGCTCTCAGATAGTAATACTTTTTCCTCCAAGTGGAGGAATATGCTGGCATGTTATGTTTTCGGGCACGTATTTGCTGTCATGTTGGTTGTCCAACTATCAGACATCGAGTGAAACTATTCTGCTGGAAAAAGCTATCATTTCTTATGTATCCAACCTCCAGTTATTACTGTCGCTGACTGTACATTAGATAGATTTTCACCTCCATCATTAGTTTAGGTATCGGTTATCAGTATGTTTTATATACAGGGTGGACAATTTATCTGGAACATCCGTTATAATGGGGAAGTCAGAAGAGGGACAAAAGCGAAACTTTGCATGAAGCAACTATATGGAGGGGGACATCGTTTTACGTATTAAACAATACCACTCAATGAACAGTGTTGCCATCTCAGTATAAAGTTATATTTTTTCAAATGCCATTACTTGAGGTTATTATATATTTCAAATCAACACGTTAAACGAAAACTTAAAATACCAAATTTATTATTCAGTGTTGCAAACTAAGGATGTTATAATATCACAAACATCCAAAGGTTGGAAACCTCTATCACACATACAGCACAACAGAGATGGACTAGACAATGCATATCGGAAGTATCTTAGGGTTTGATACTATGATCACGGTATGACTTGTTTTGAATGAATAGAAACGAAGTTACAAGGGCTTCAAAATTTCATTTTTTTCGAAAAGCTTTATTTCGAAAAAATGCTTAGATAAGTGTAGTATCTAGTTACATGTGTGGTTTGCAATGGATGTGTAAATTATTGTGCCGTTTACACCACTTCGATATCTAAAACCGTTCCGGAGATATAAGCACTGCTGAATCTTGCAACACTGCTTAAATCACGTAATTGCGAGAACTTGTAATTACACCTACTAAAAATTATTCCTACAATGCTATAAAAGAGAAGGAAAACAACAATCAGTTTAAATATTGTCCAAAAATACGCCATTTTCAGCAGTGTTGCGAACTTTATCAGTGTTTATCATATCTCCGGAACGGTTTAAGATATCGAATTGCTGTAAACGGTAGAATAATTTTGTTTGCTAATTGCAAACCACACAAGTAATTAGATATGATACTTACCTAAGCACTTTTTCGAAATAAAGCCTTTCAAAAAAATCAAAGTTTCAAGTCTTTGTAACCTCGTTTCTATTCATTCAGGACAAGTCATACCATGACCATAGTACCCAACGCTAAGGTACTTCCGATGTGTGTTATCTTGTCAATCTCCGTTGTGCAGTACGTGTGATAGAGGCTCCCAAACTTTGGATGTTTGTGATTGATTTGAAATATGCAATAATCTGACGTAGTGCCATTTGAAAAAATGTAACTTTATACTGGGATCGCAACACTGTTCACTGAGTGGTATTGTTTATGTGACTAAAGGAAAGAAAAAGCATAATGCATGTGCAAACAACAGGGGTCAGTCATAAGTATATGGTAGCTGGGATCAGGAACCCTTCAGAAAATAATCAACATATATATAAAGGTAACCAAGAAAGTTCTGTCGCTTTTTCACCCATCACTTTCGAACATCGGTATGTCACCTAAGACGTACCTGAAAGATCAAAAATAGTCTCCATCTGCATTGACGACCTTTCGGCAACGTTCTGAAAGGCTACGGATTCCATCGCGGTAGAAATTGACGGGCCGTAAAGAGAAGAGGGTATTAAGTGCGTTTTGCACCTCTACTAAAGATTTGAACTGATCCTCTAAGATGATTGTCCAAGGAATGGAACAGGTGATAATCGGACGGTGCAATGTCCGGGGAGTATGGTGATTGCAATATTGTTTCCCATCCAAGGCGTAGAAGAGTGTCCTGAGTGATCCTAGTCACGTGGAGCTTAGCGTTGTCCTATAAATGGATATTCCTTTGCGATTCAGAAGTGTTGGCTCCAGGGCTTTGAATTTTCCTTGAACACGGCTCAACTGCTGACAATATACAGTTGCATTGATGCTCTGACCAACCAGTAGCAGTTCCCGATTTACGATACCGTGAGCAGTCCACCAAACAATGATGGTAACGGCGCTATGGAGCTTCGTACAGGACCCACTTTTCATCACATGTCAACACCCTGTCCAGAAATGACTCCTTCCTCAGACGAGACAACAAAGAAACAAAGGTGTTTGCTCGCGTTGCCTTCTGGTCCGGAGTCAAATCATGTGGGACCGATCGATCCAATTTATAGTGCTTCCCAAGTTGATGAAGGTGTTGCCGAATGGTTTCTCCACTCACACTAAATTGTAGTCCCAGTTGCATATCTGGCCACTGTTCGCCTCAATTGCTGCCTGAAGATCTTTATTTTGTACATGGGTTGGTCTTCCAGCACGTGGTGCGTCTTCGAGTGTTTCGTCACCGTCCCTGACTTGTTAAACCACCGCTTCATTGCCTGCGTAGTCACGACACCCTCACCACAGGCCTGGCATATCGCTGGAGTGGCGTTTGACTCCAGTTTGAACTCGTGCAGCATACACGCCCTTATGACGATCTGTGGAGGTCCCATATTCACTCTCCCCTTCGCAAGTTCACGGTGTAACTGAACTGCCACAACCAGGTAGTATGTTGGATGTACGCACACCAACAACTGACCTTCGCCTTATCTCCATTCTTGGTTACTTGGTTACTTTTATTTGTATATGTTTAGTAAATTAGGTTAGACGACATGACATTCCTATGTAATTACAATTTGATAGTAATCGAATCACAAAGTTGTAAGATAAAATGATACTATATGATGCGTCTTCGGTTGACTACCAAAATACAAATAGTTGATTTACGTAGAATCCTGACAGAGTATACTTTTAAAGTTGCGAGATTTTTCAGTGTTCTAAATGCTGGGAAGAATGTTGATCTTAACTTAGTTATTTCACTTTTGAAGCCACCGTTGTTTCTAGATTATTTGATAGATTTCTTCCCTCAGACCTGCCCGTTGAAATCACTTATTGTTCTTTTCATGCCCCTCTTCACTATAATGGCGATGCTTCAGCAAAACAAAATATGCATTTAAAGTAGTATCACCCACCGTTGCTGTAAACTTCAATAGGTAAAATCATACGAAGCCCTGTTAAACATCAAAAACATTTTAAATATTACATTATATTTCTAGTACTCTAACGCGAGTGGTGGTAACTCTACATGTTTTGTTATACGAATTTGTACTACCTGTAACCACTGAAATATAACATTGTCTGCAAAAGAAGAAATGAAATTAAAATACTTCATTATGAAAATACTATAATGCAGTCATCTAGTCTAGGTTACTTTCCTTCATGAAAGGCAACATCAACTTTTGCTCAAAAAAGTCAACCTTGTTTTTGGGAACAGGCCTTAGTATTTTTTTTCCTGCAGATTCTGTGAAAATGCCCACAGAAACTTCCGAAGTAAGGTTTAGTTCATAACAAAACGTTGTTTAGTTTGCTGTTAGGCTAAAACGATTTTTAATTTAAGATTACCTTCTGGAAATTCAGTGCATTAAAATAAATGTTAATCACACTTTCCCCAAATTAAAAATAGTTAAATTTGTAATGAATTAATTTAATACCCAGATAATAGAAAATTTAGTGGTTCTTTATATTTATCGAATAATAGAAAATAGTAATCACCATCCTTTCATCCGAAGCATTCGTTTCTAAATTTCAAGTTTAAAAACGTAACTTGTCCTCTGTGTATGTTCAGGATAATATATAGGAGGATAAGAACTACTACATATAAAATCATGCCTGAGCTTAAGTGTTAATTTGTACTTGTATTTTGTGTTTTTCGTCAGCAGCTAGTGTGTGCATATATATATATATATTACAAGACCTACGGCGTAAAGTGAGATCTTGATCAATGTAATGCGTTCAATATTGTCCCACCGAAAATCAAACCTGGTACTTTATGTACTAAAGGAGTGCGCGGTAAATGCTAGACCAGAGAGAAGAGGTGCTTAGGGCTAACACATTGCTTGAGTTGGTTTTTGTACTTAGGATCTGGTATTTTTACCTGTAGTTCTACCATCCTGTGTATTTTCCTAAGCATACAAGTGGACGAGTGACGAGTTATGCTTAAATTCGAAAGGTGATATTTCATATTTCGGACAAACGGATGGTAGGTATCGTTTGTTGTTATTTGGTAAATTAATTCGTCATTACAAAACCAAGCAGCTTAGAAAAATGAAAAGTGTTATGATCGTTTAGAAGCAAGGCTGGTTCAGGAGCTATTGATGATGTATTGGTGTACTATGCACAAAGTTATTACAATTAATAAAATTTCTGTTTGAATTTTCATAGTAGTTCTTACAACTTAATGTTCATGTCTGTTCTTGTCACTCACATTGTCTAGGATACTAATACGTATATTTGAAATCATTACAGTAAGAAAAAAGGTTTTCGAGAGCAAGCGTAAAGCTCATTACAACGAGTTCTATGCTGTGAAGTTAGCACGGAAGTTAATGGAAGAGGAGGAAGAAGATGATGCAGATGAAGACGACGATCAAGACCGAAACCATGATAGCAGTACGCCTGCTGTATCAGACGAAGAACCGAGCACAAGTGCGAGATCTGTAAAGAGAAAAGAGCGCTCGAAGAAAGGAAATGAGTCTCCACAGAGAGAACAAGGTGCAATTGAGTAATTGTTAATTTGTTTTGCGAACGTGGAAAATCTTACCACAAAATGCCATTTGATTATGAGTGTTGTTGCACTCTTCGGGCGCACGTGCCTGTGTATGCATGCATGTATGTATGTATGTTTAATTATAACAAAAAAGAAGTGAAAAAGTGTTCTGAAATATCTTACAATAGTTTCCGTATGGAAAGAATATGACTGACTTTAATTGACCGGTAAATATTTGTAAATGAAACAGACAACAGTGTATGTATGTGGCAGCACTTGGAGATGAACATATATTTATGATTGTAATAGAATATATCAGTGAATGAACATGTTGTGTGTGTGTGTGGGTGTGTGTAAATAGTGTTATGTATATATATATATATATTGTATTATGTAGACGGCAGTTGTATGGTGTTGATCACCAATATGAAAAAGCAAGGATAAGTAATACTTTTACTTGGACATGTTTACAACCACAGCGTTAAAATATCTTAGTAAAAAGCTCCATTATAATCAGATCGTATAACTTGGCTCTATTAGAGTTGAAAATAGTTTAGTGTAAAAGACCATTTAATCAGATCCTATCAAGTTTTATCAGAATGCTCACTTATGGTTTATTTTCAACTTACTTGATAGTGACATTCTCCATGAATGGGAGAAGAATGGAAACGATCTAGTCTATATTAAATTGTAGTCGTAGAAGAAAGTGTCAACTAGTAATTCGCTCATGTGACATAGCATAGTTTTTAAATTTTTAATGTACCGTGAAGTCTTTGTGCAGTTTAGAGGTATGTAATCAGTCAAGTTATAAGCTTCGTATTTTACAATACTTTTATTTTTTCCGTCGTGTCATCGGAGTAATGTTAACTGTATAGAGGAAATTCTGTTTAGTAAGTTTGAAATGAACATTCACACTTAAAGTCTATCGATATGTAACTTCTTTAAAAAAAAAAAAAGTGCTAATTAATGCAAACATAAACATTCGTGCAACATATAAAATTAATAGCTTATTTTTGGTTACTTGTGTTTTTACTAAATTACTGTTGTCTTTATAAATGTAATAAGTGAAATTAATTGTAGGAGAATGCTATTAAATCGCATTCTTTCTTCAAAATAATCCAAACTCAGACCAGATAAAAGTACACGTTCGTCACTGACATAACTATACAGTGGATCCTTCTCTTAAAATTATATTATATTTAACTTTCTTGAAATCACCAACATGAGATTTCTTTGACTTTTCTGGTATTGTTATGCTTTTCGTGTAAGCAGTTCGTATTATGAAGCAGAGGAGAAGTTGTTTATATATATATATATATATATATATATATATATATATATATCTGCAACGTGTTAATGAACTGTACCGACAAATTACAAGATATGATTCCTCACATCAAAATAAGAGAAAAAGTTCAAATTCACCTTAGGGGAAATGCATAGTTTCAGAGCGAGAGCTGTCCGAAATCATCGAAAAGCTCAGTTTCAACACGCGCTATTTTCAATTCGCGAAACCGTGGAATGGCAGTCCATATTAGCGTAACGGAAGTCATGAATACGCAAACCAAAAATGCATATTTCACCAATGTGCAATGTGTGTGGAAGGGATTCTCTGCGGGATATAAATCCGGATACGCTTCCAAGAGAATTTTAATATAATCTCTGATTTACAGATGGGTCCAAAATAGAGAAAAGCCAAGCCGTAGCAACATGGACACGGAATGCTTCGATGGAAAGTGGGAAGTGTTAGGGAACACCATCCTTATGGTCCCTCATGTTCTAAATAATACGTGCTTCGATGTATTTTGCCACAGTATATTTCATTTTTTTTCCCACATATAAGAGTGAAACAAAACATCCCAGCACGCGTTATTCCCAAAATGAGAAACCGAGGTGCTGGGGTTCTCTAACACTTTTGACTTTCTGCCGAAGTATTCCGTATCCATTGTTGTGAAGACTTCCTTTTGTCTACTTTAGGCCCACCTTGAAATCAGAGCATATCTGAGAATTCTGTTGAAAGCATGTCTGGGAATTATACCCTGTAGAGAATCCTTTGCACACACATTGAACATTAAAGTGTGCATTTTTGGATTGTGTATGTATGACTTCCCTTACGCTAATATGTACCACCTCTGCACGAATTCTCGAGTTCAAAATAGCGTGTGTTGAAATTAGCTTTCCGACAATTTTGACGGCTCTAGCTCTGAAAGTATGCACTTTTCCCCACAGATCTATATGAACTTTTTCTCTTATTCACCTCTTATAGTTTGTCGGTATAGTTAATTAACACCCTATATATCAAATATCTGACAAATCCCATCAGTTCATTGTTGTTGTATATGATGAAGTTTAGTGGCCAGCATATTAACTGGCACAAATTCCGAGATTGATTAATAATTGTGCATTATGCCAGTGTGGCCTCCCTTCGAAAACTGAATTCATAACATTGTGGGAGTAGAAAAAAAAAAACTAATAAAGAAACATTACTGTGTAGACGACCTTGGAAAAGTATTCATCTGCCTGCAGTGGCCGGGAAATTACTTATTTGCTGGAAGTAACTTACTTAGAGGTATAGGTTACTGCCAAGCAGTATCACAGGTAGACACTCAAAAATATAAAATAATCAGTGTCAGTTTTCCAGGTTGATGTTAATTAATGATTTTAAATTAACGATGTCGTGGAATGAAGATAGTTACCTTCCAGTAATTTTGAGTATGTTTTGCTGTAGTCACTACTGAAAGTAAAAGGATCAGTAATATAAATTAAAAATAGTTTTAAATACAAGATAATGTAAAACTTTGAGGGGAAAATTATAAAGTAGTGGCAATCTAAAAACAAAATGAATCGATATCCAACGCAGTAGACAAAAACTAGTAGTAATTTGTGAAGCTAGGTGAAAAGGTAGTGTGTAATTTATACGTGAGAGGTGTAGGATGATTCATTCATGTAATGAGAAAAGTGGTCATAATTGTTTCGTAACAATTCTCGATAAACTACTAGACTTATATAATACTCACCTAAATAGAACGTTTAACCATCCCGAGTGGTCACAGAAACAGCTACTCTGGTAGGTCGTACAGATGCATAGTGTTTGGGGTATGGTATACCACACTCGCATTAGACTTTTTCATAGTTTAGCAATAGTTGTTGGAGAAGCCCAGCTGATGGTTATTTGTTGTTCAACCATGTCCTGTACGTGTTCATAATACCTAGGTCCGTAGACCTAGGTCAGGAAAAATTCATATAGCGTGCTGAATAGAACAATCTGGATTGTCCTGGTGGTGTGAGTATATATGATACCTGTTGGAAGATGGAGATCTCACAGTATCCAGATAAGATCGGACGATAGAGTCGACGATGCCACGAGTGTACAACACATTAGTCATACTCCTCTGAATGAAACCGAGACAGAGAGAAGGTGCTCGTAGCTGAATACCATTGTCTTCCATTGTACTCTTTCCCGACACTACCGAAAAATTTCTCGTAGATGAGCGGATGATACGGGTGATCCTGAGAGAGGAACATAGAAGCTTAGATTTTATTCTAGTAATATATATTTAGTGTTCAGCATGGGGTCCACGATGGCTGTAAGTTTGTTTGCAATTGCCATCTTGTCAGTTAGGATGGTGTGAATGACCCTTTCTTCCAGACAGCTCCTGTTGCTTTTCAGCAGCACTAGGGATAGTTTGTTGTAGAAATTCTCTTCTTCCATCGTGCACTATCAGTGAAACACTAGTAACATCACGACCCACACGAGAAACATTCTGCATAATGATCTGGCGTCTTCGAGTACAACTATACGGATATACTCGAAGTCACGTAGTTTTACGCTGTGAACAATAGTAAAGAGTATGTGACTACGAAATATTGTAAGGTAGGTCAAATTGCATGAAACTATGATTTTTTTAATCTTATTTTTTAAAATGTATTTTTAACGAGAGAATTAATAAGCTTTTAAGACTTAGATTTGTTTCATCTCTGAATACTTCCGGTTTCTCAGGGGCCGCGGTGGCTTAGTGGTAGAGAGCGTTCACCTATGGTGCATGGGGTCCCTTGTTCGATCCATCTCGCGCCAAGTTAACTTTGTGGTGGACAAACACTGTGTGCGTGGGTTTTCTCGGGATTCTCCCACTTTCTTCATTCCACCATTTCATTTATTACTCCTCATGACTGTCTCCTTTACCCTAGCCAGCATAAGCGTGGGACGTAAAACTGAAATATTTCATTTCATTTCATTTTAGTTTCGGTTTCTCGGTTTGTTGTCTAATACATTATTAGAATTATCACAATATGTATCACGAACAGTGCAGATCGTTTTATTTTTTTAAAATCGCATCTGCAGCCTATTAACCAGAAGATTAATCTCCAGAGAGGATACAGAGAAATAGAGGAGTATAACGTACATTTGTTTCTTTATACAACTAAGACGGTGGAAATGGAGGTAGTTTCTTTGCAAGGCAGATATTGGGAGGGGAAGAGAATCTTAAAAACACTAAACTTGTAAAACGTTTTGGAAAGGTGTTAATGTTGTAAATTAATTTATCTTTCTCTTGTAACTTAACATACTTATTTCAGCATCTTAACCTCTCCAGTATTATTATTAATTATTAGTAGTAATGCTGTACATTGTAGAAGCGAGCGACCCTCTCTCTTTACTCTTGTTAATTTTAACTCCAACTTATACGACTAAGTCTATAATCTACAGCAAAATACATATTACAGTTTATAAAATTGGAAGAGTCTCTCAAAATTATCATGAATATTTGACTAATAATTGAGAGATGGGTTCAGTTCCTTACTGTTGATCTAGCCTACCTCAGATCCAAGCTGTAGAGACAATTAGAAGTGCTCGCAAAATATCACGGAATATTACATCAAAGTAAATTTTACGAAGGCTGTTGTTGATATATATATCAAACAGCCTTCGAAAAAATTACGGTATATATATTTTTAACCCTTGGATGCATGCCGCTTTTATCCTACTCTTTTCTATGTGAGAGGTCAATTTGGCCCCCAGCAATTTTCCATTGAAATAAGTACGGCAGAATATAGTGAATAATTTGGCATCGATTAGTTCAAGTTTTGTTATGTCTAGTTATTTAATTTAGATTGTTTTTAGTTACGTTAGGTTAGATTAGGTAAGTTAAAGTTAAGGATCTAGTTAGGCAAATATACAGTTTAGCTGAACGTGTTTTGTTTATCAATAGGCCTAAAGTATGAAACAACGCCAATATACTTTTAGGTATCTCAATTGCTTTCCCCTCCCCTTCTGTCTAAACAGCTCAGAGTATTTCAGTCTTCATACTAATATTTAGTTACAGTTCACTTTCACTAATCCAAACTGCAATTCAGCACAAAACGATTACTTGAGAAAAAAGCCTTCTAAAGCAATGCAAAATAGCACTAAAGATGTAAAACATACCAATGTTTTTGCTCTGTCATACCAGTATACTTCACTCACATTCAGAGCACACCACTAATACTCTGCTGTGAACTTTGTAGACATATTTCACACATCTGCTGCAACGTTGTGTTGTCTTTCTGTTCTCTTCCATTCTACAGATCTGACATCTAACTCCCTTGTTCTAACGTGTATGGACCGATGTCTTTGTTTCCCTCTCGACACCGCAAAGTTCCATTGCGTCAATTATTGGTTTCATCAGGTTCAAACTTTAGCACCTCAACCGCATCAGAGGAAGAATCAGTTTGTTCACCAACTCAGCTAGAAATACACGACGTTTGTGACTGATGCCTGAACAGTAGTCGGGATGTTGTAATAAGTAGCATGTGTATGCATTAAGAGCGCCTACATTAATTATAATATAAAGGAGGGCCATTGGCCAGCGACATGTCTGTCTCTTACAGGCGTATGTTTGAACAAATTTGTCCATGGCGTCAACTCCACTCTTTGTTTGGTTGTAAAATTGTATGATTTCTGGCTTCATGGTGCATGATGCTGAGTAATTTTTTTTTTTTTTTTTTTTTTTTTTTTTTTTTTTTTTTTTTTTTTTTTTTTTTTTGCACGTAGCGTACTAGGGTCACAATTTGATTGAAGGCGAATTGTGATCTGCAAGGCTGTCTTGTCTTGATATTGATCAGAGCAGGTAGAATTTCACGTTTGTTTTTCTTTATTGTGCCAACAATAGTTATCTTCTGTACCAAGAGTTCCTTAGCTAAATCATGACTTGTGAAAAACTAATCAGTTGTGATATTTCTCTCGAAATTCCGCAGCGTGTAGTACAATGTCTTCACGACGTTGCTGGCGAGGTTCGTTGAACTGGTTCTCCTGGCTGTCGTCCCAAGTACACGAAACCGTCTTTGACATAAAAGTTCTCAGCATCACACAACCAGAAGAACGATCGTGTTTACTTGGTTTACTTGGCATGTATTGTACAAACTTGCGTCTCCCATGGAAAAGCACTAAGAGTTTGTCAACCTGAGGAAAAGGCCAGGAACCATGACTTTTCGACAGTTTTCAATGAAAAGTGTCCAGATATATCGAAATGCTGCCATGTGATCAGTTTCCAGACGCAAAGCGCGAGTACATAAGTCATCGAACCGAAGCAACCTTCTGATGTTTTCGAAACTATTCGCGCCGAAAGTTGCTTTGTACTTAGGGTTAGCGAATTTGGTGAGAAAAAGTTCGCGAATAGCAACAACCTAATTCCTCTCAGTACTCGCGACAAGAAGGATGCCAATGTCAGGTCAGTCCACTTTTTACCAGATTTCTCTGCCACTCTTCCCTCTAAATTCGTACACTGCACAATTTCCTCCAAAATGTTACGGGAAATGAACAAATCGAAGGCATTTTTGGGTGACGTCAAGACTATGGAGCGTGGGAAACCTTGTGTCTCGTACGATGTTATGTGAAGCAGTCTGGTAAGTGTTTGATGGTTTGCTTTTCCACTCGATTCCATTCTTTGAAATCATACCGAAAGGCGCTTGCCAAACCATTGCATCCTCTTCTTCATAATCTTCATTACTAGTATCGATTTCAAAATCACTGTCTTCGTTCGGATTTTCTTCCTTTTCTGAAACACCACCGTCATCGTCTTCCAGCAATTCCTTTATTTCACTCGGAGATAACTCTCCTCTTGTCATTATTGTCTATGTCATTATCAATCTAATAAATAAGCTTTTATAGAAGCACGTAAGAGCAATAAACACGCACTTGTTGAAAATTATAATATGACGTCCTCCCAGACACAGTTTGCAAATGTTTTCATAACACAAAGAAACGAAACCGGAGTGCTAAGGAAATGCCGACTGACTCCACACGCCGCCCGTCAAACAACAACTAGTTGCAGTGTTGCCAGGTTATAGAGGGAAAAAAAACTACTTCAAAGTAAGGCGAAAACATAATTTTATTCGCAACAATTCTATAATATATGTACATAAAAATACAACAAAATGAAATACTGTCAATGCATTTTGTAGAATGTCTCAATGAATCGAGATATATGGAGAAAATCTTCCATGCTTCTTCTGACGCACTAACTTTTTCGCTTACGGAAATAAACCTTCTTCCGCATAGGCTTTTGATAGTAAGGCACGAGAGTGTGTAAGGTTGAACTTGAAACAGCGTGCGACTTTATGAGCACTTTACAAGAGCATGAAGTTTATTTCAAAAGAAAATAATATGGGGAAAGTCAAACTTATTCAGATATCCAGTTTTACAGGAAAATCTCCCCACGTGCTTCCGATAATTTGCACACTGACTTGAAGTCGTTGTCTTAATTTTGGTTATAGTTGAACATTACATGCAGAGAGAATTTCGAATTTTAACAGTATTCCAACTGTTGTGAGGCTGGGATCAAATTGTCCCCACACATGTAATAGACGTTTAGTGTTTATATATATATATATATAATAATTTACAAAAAAAATTACATTTTTCAGTACCGCAAGCGTCATGCTTAGATATCACAGAACATCAAAATATCTTATTGATATTTCATGGTAATACTAGGAAATAAACACAAGATGGGGTCAAAATGACACCACATGCATCCGAGGGTTAATTGAATCATAGAGATTTGGGTAAAATGACTTGTCAGTTTTAACCGACTTCAGCTCCCAAGCATTGGGAGTTGCGTGAAAGCTTCAGTAAATATAAACAATTAATATGCCTGTAACTTTTCCCCAAATGTGTGTATCTTAAAACTAACTTCACCATAGTTTTCGTGATTAAATTCTAGCCCGAAATTATGTATCATATTACCCTATTCCCATTTAAAAAACTTGATCTTAATTCAAAATGGCTGTCGTCAAGGTCATACCTACCATACAGCTTCCCCCTAGGCCAAGTATTCATATGGTTGCTCTTCACATTTTTTCATTAACACTGCGTGTACAAAGAGTAGTAACGGATTTCTGCAATAATCTATAATAACCACATCACAACTCTTAAAAATTATTTAAAAAATAGAAAACATGAACCATGGCAAAAATTTCTGTCATCACAAATAATGCATACATGCTCTCTATCAACTAAAAACAATTCACTGAAATCGGAGCCCGACATTTGGGTGATATTCCTTGTAAGGAAAGCGCAAAGAAGCAATAATACATTAAGAAAAAAAGTGTTACTGGGGGAAATGATATGCGAATAACGGTACATTTGAAGAAATCTGGTTTTTCTCAAAATTTTAAGCTGCCTGCCTTCCAACTAGGCGCCCTGGGTTCGATCCTCACCGAAAGCGGATACTTTTTTGTCTTCTGCCCACTTTCTAATGCGGCACTGAAGTTCTCCCAGCCTCTTTGGAATGGATACGTACACCAACCTAGGGAAGCACAGGGTGTCTACTGACCTGGAAAACCTTGAAAACCTGGAATTAGCCTGGAATTTACTTTTGGACCTGGAAAGCCTGGAAATAGCCTGGAATTAGACGAGAAACCTGGAAGTTTTAAAATTGTTTCTA
Organism: Thermobia domestica; assembly: GCF_964235325.1. NCBI lineage: Eukaryota > Metazoa > Arthropoda > Insecta > Zygentoma > Lepismatidae > Thermobia > Thermobia domestica. The sequence continues at coordinate 193,112,331 of NC_137458.1, read as the reverse complement.
AAATATTGTTTTTAGGATTGGTATGGAATAAGTATATTTTTGTAAAATGCAAGAAAGCTATATACTACAGCATAAGTTAAAAGCCAGTAATAACTTATTCAGTGGAGACGTAGTTGAGAAATACAGACAGACGTGAGCAGAGTGCAGGCGGTAAATGTTTTTGAAAAGTATGTTGAGGGTACAAGAAGAGACTGAATAACATTTTGTTTGGCATAGTCGTTGTGACTACAAAAAGAGCTAAATTAGTCCCCGATTATGAGAGTAAGGTAATTGAAAAAGTTAAATTTCATGATCTATTAAGTTTGTGTTTTACGCTGAGGGGATACTGTCATACAAGCCAGAAGCTTTCTCTGTAGTTGCTGCTTTGTGAAGACATTGGTTTACATGTTTCTGTAGCAAGAGTAGTAGACAGGTCTGGAACAACATTCCGCTTATACTCCTGTGCCGAACCTTTTTAACAGAAGTCCAAGCCTGCGGATGTCGCAGTGAACACCATTCCCGGTGGCCGAAAGGTGTATCACCAGAAAAAAGTAAAATTGCCCACATCTTAACGGAATCACTTTTTGTATTTAGGTTAACATTTTACTAGTCTTGCAATAAAACCTGTTACACATTAAAAATTAACATTTTATTTTTCAGCCATTAAAATGGGGAAAAGTAAAACTAAATTCCAGGACTCGTGGAAAGGCCAGTGAAAATGGTTATTAGGTCCAACGATCCATTTAAAGCAGGTTGTAAACTCTGCAGAACTGATTTTGACATTTCAAATATGGGAGCTGGATCATTGAAATCTCATGAAAAAGGAAAGAAACATCAAATAGCTGTTAAAGCTCTTAATGCACAATGTTCGATCGTAAAGTTCTCAAGCAATGTTAGCAAGGAGCCTTCCTGTACAAAAAATTCTACAGCGTCTTCCAGTTCAGTGACTGGCACATCATCTACTCCAGTTGTCGATGAGAAAAATGAAAGCCCAGCAAAAACTAGTGGTGTAATAAATAGTTATCTTATCAAAGATCAAGTGACGAAAGCAGAAATAATCTGGACATTACACAAAGTTACAAGTCATGCATCGGCCAGAAGCCAAGCGAGTGCAACGGATTTGTTTCCTTTAATGTTTCCTGAGTGTGAAGTCGCTAAAAATATACAGTTACACAAAGACAAAATAGGTTATGTCATCATTTTTGGATTGGGTCCATATTTCCAACAGACGTTACTTCGTGAACTACAAAATTCTGAATTTTTTGCAGTATCGTTCGACGAAAGCCTAAACACATCTCACAGAAAAATCAAATGGACTTAGTAGTTCGTTTCTGGCACAGTGACGAAAATAAAGTTTTAACACGTTATTTAACATCAGTATTCCTCGGACATGCTACTGCCCAGGATTTGTTAAGTGCATTTATAAATACTTTCAAGGACAAGGGTCTCGATTTTTGTAAGTTACTTCAGATTTCTCTTGAACGCCCCAAAATTAATTTCAAATTTCTGAGTGATTTGAAAATGGTGAAGGTCCACAGCTTTTGGAGACAGGAACGTGCTCTTTACATATTGTTAATGGGCTCTTAAGACTGCGCATACCAAAGCTGGTTGGAATGTGACAGAGTTTTTGAGAGCGTTGTACTATTTATTCAAGGACTTCCCTTCAAGAAGAGCAGATTTCATGGCAGTATCTGGAACAGCAGTTTTCCCTCTTAAATTTTGTTCTATTAGGTGGGTGGATAATTCTAAAGTTATCAACCGTGCCATAACTATGATTCCTGCCTTGAAAGTTTATGTTGATGCAGTGAAAACAAAACCTCCTGAAACATCAAACTTCTCTAAAGTAAAAGCCCATATCTCTGATGTACTGTTGCCTGCTAGATTAGGGCTCCTTCAGTCCGTATCTGTAGAACTAGAAGAATTCCTCACTAAGTACCAGACAGACAGTCCATTACTATCGTTTCTATGGAATGACCTAAACACGTTGATTCGTAGTTTAAGCCGCTTCGTGAAAGATGATGTCTTAAAAGTAGCTAAAACTTAAAAACCTGACCTCAATAGATGTTTTTGATAAGGACATCTTAAAACCACTTAATCTAGCTGATGTTGGATTTTCTGCGGTTACATCGCTTAAAGGAGTGAAGGATGTTGATATATTGAACTTTAAGAAAGAATGCAGAAGATTCTTGCAAGAACTGTGTAAAATACTTATGATAAATTGTCCTTTAAAATACAGTGTAACAAAAGCCGCAAGTTGCTTGTCTCCAGAAACTATGACGAACGAAACCCTTCGTATCACGTTCGCCCTGGAGACATTTGTCGAGAAGGAGCAAATAACACCTGTAAATGCTGATGTGGTGAAACGGGAATATTTAAAATTTTGTTCAGACCAAGACACAGCACGAAAACTCAAATTTCAGTTACAAAAATGACAGATTAGACGTTTTTCTCCATGATCTGTTAAGTAAAGAAGGTGTCTCCAATGCGTTTAAAACATTCATGCATAAGATATGTGTACTTTTCCATAGCAACGCAGCAGTGAAAAGAAGTTTCTCCATTAACAAAGAGTGTTGAAAATCTCCAAGAGGAGTGCTCGATTGCCCAGAGAAATGTGTTGGATGCTGTGCGTGTTGCTGGTAACATACGTAATATGAATATCACAAAGAGTATGATCCAGTATGTGAGGAATGCATCAAGCAGAAGAAATGAATATCTGAAAGACCGCGGTGAAGACAGAGAAGCTCGAGAAAAGAAAGATATTAAGAAGAAAATAAAAGAGTTGGAATTAAAGAAGAAAAGAATACTAACTGACGCCCAAGCAGAAATAAATGAGTTGGAAGAACAGGCGAAAAAGTTGAAAGGGATGTTGAACTCTAGAAGTTAAATGTCAAAAACTGTTCACTGTGACCAAGGTTGTTTTCTATATTTGTTCATATAATGTGCGTGGTTCCATAACATTTTCAGATTTTTAAACTTTCATGTTACGATACATTTTTAAATAAAATATAACTGATGGCCAGTCCCCATCCAAGAAGAATGTGCAGTAACGTTTAACAATATGGACTACTTTGCGTTAAGAATTTGTATTATATATGATCATGTTCTTTTTACTTCTAAACTAATACTAGTTTGACAAAAATGGCGGGAAAATAGCTTACCCACCGCCAAGTCCTACCAGTACTTAGCATAAAATACCACAAGAATACTTTAAAGGGAAGTGCTTGTAGTAAAATACTCTTGTGGTATTTTATCCCATAACTTAGCGGTAAGTAAGCTATTTTCCGGCCATTTTTGTCATTGTTCATCAACACTCACGTGCTACTACTTTAATATTAGTTTATTTGAAGTAATGTTTTTGACGGGAATTTACTATTATACAGGGTGAACCTTAACTAAACCGATAAACTTCAGGAGGTGATTCCCGAACCCGAAACAAGAAAAAAATTCCTCTAAGTTTTCTCCACGGTACATAGTTTTGGAGCTACAAGGTGCCGAAAGTGTGGAAAAATGAACTTCCGAGGCCTGTATTTCCAAACCTATCCAACGTAGAGAGTGCAGCTTAATATCTCTTTAAAGAAGTCTTATCTGATCTGAACATATGATTTCCTTTGTGAGATTTTAAGCAGCACTCTCTACTGTGGATAATTTTGGAAATATAGACGTCGGAAGTTAATTTTTCCACACTTTCGGCACCTTTTAGCTCGGAAACTATGCGTCCTGGAGAAGAGTTAAAGAGAATTTTTTTTTCTTGTTTATGTGCCGAGAATCATTTCCCGAAGTTTGCCGGTTTAATTAAGGTTCGCCCCTATATAGTATTCTTACATTAGGATATTTAAAGCTACTGTACATTTTTCTCAACTGGCCCTCTGGTAGGGTATATTTTAATTAAACATTTTCTTGTGTAAAATGTTTTGAGAACCTACATTTCAGTCATTTAAATGTCACTCTACTGAATAGACCTGGAAAAAAAGGAAAATAAACCTTGAAAACCTTGATAAAACCTGGAATTTGAAAATGAACATTTAGTAGATATCCTGAAGCAGGAAGATCGGAGCATGGTACTGCTACGTCAACACCATTAGTCCTAACATCAAGAATATGTGGAGCCATGATTTCCAACTAGATGATGCATAACGTACGAGCGGGCTTTCACGATTATAGCCAGTACAGAGAAAACAAGTTAAACAATGGGAAGATACGAGACAGGCAGAATGGAATAAACCAAATTTTGACAGACGACGAATACTCATGAATCTACAAAATGACCGTGTACTACTTGTTTGCCTGTTGCCACTGATTTTTACCGATGTTGTTTCCTGTCGTTTTCCTTGCTTATTGTGTGATTTACTGAAAAAAAAAAAAAAAAAAACTGCAACGTCACAAAATGTACAGCTGAAAATGATCGGATGTGGAAACCTCACACTCAGAACTTGGGCCTTTATGGCAAGCCTGAATGCATTTGACCTTCAATTTCTTCCTTCCTAAACAACGGAATTATTAGTATTATTGACGGAAGATACCCTGAAACATGGAATTAAGTCAGGATGAAACTGTTGCCTTGTCTTAGTGAAGTCAAAAGTAAACAACACATGTTACCGAGAAGCCAGAAAGAAAGTACACAATTTTTTTCCACAACAATCGGGTAATTTTTGATCATCATCATCATCAGATGTTTTCACAATATGGTGTGTGTGCAATACTTTTCTCTCTCAGTACTTTCAACGTCCAAAATGAAATACTTCTTTAAATTATATATATACACGAAACATATGTTTAAATGAAGGAATTCTTTCTCTTTTTTCCCCCCTTTAAATTAGTTATCGTGAGGCATAATTTTTAAATCGAAAAATGATAACCTCGATTGAGGTCATTCTGATTCCATTGTTTTACTCAGTTTAAGGCCCCTCCACCGTTAAACTCCAATAATATTAAACTGTATTATATAAAAATTGAATACTTTTTACAAAAAACATCGCGAAAGCTGTTTCCAGAAAAATATTGCGAGCTGTTAAAGCACTCCTTCATTCTTGAGAGATTTTAAAATAAAGGAATAGTGATGATTATGCAGTCTGAAAACTAGTACACGTCATATTGGATGGAAATTAAAGAGAGACTGGGTGACTTCAGGGCCACATCGAAACGCAGATACAGTGATAAAAATATCCCACTCCGAACTGGGCTGTTCATTTGCCAAGCAGACGCCTTAGTGACTGCATTCCTAACTCTATTTTCATGATGAAAAATCTTTTCTTGGAAGGTAAAGAATTACAGAAGTTGCTGAGTTCCAATTGGTTAATCCTAAGACCATCCATTTTGACCAAATATAGTGTAATGTTCGTTAGAGGATTCCGGATCCCTGTAGCTTGGGGTTAAAATCTACGAAGAAAGAAAGGGTGAATTAAATCCTTCCCTGCTTTAAAAAGAAATAAAAAAGTTCTACCATAATTCTCGTTAAAGAATTGATTTTAATGTAATATGACATTGATCTTCTTTAAGACCTCTCCGTGGATGAAAATAAAATACAAGAAATTTTCGTAAAAGTTATGTGATTTTGTTTAAAATTTTCTCATAGTCCTGTGCTTAGGATTAAACCGAAAACGAACAGCAAATTTACACCCTAATGTGAGGTAAATTCCTCCCTCCTCCTTAATTTAGAAAATATGCTTCATAATAACTTTCGTAAAAAGTATTAAGTTAGATTAATCTATTAAAGCATATTTTTTGATTTCACAACCATCCCCATTCACTGAGTTTAAAATCAGTCGAGAACGAGATACTTACCTCTCAGCACACTCAGTCCCGGTTTGCAGAACATGTTCCACGACAGCTTTCTTAAAAATATTTGATTCAGATGCAATTTGGTGTATATGTGCGTAAGTCCGTTACCTCCGCTTCTAACCCGCGTATTAATGATAAGTGGATAAAAGCTTCAGTAGTACATATTAGGGCTAGAGGAAAGTGGTACAGTAAGGGTAAACTTGACAGCAGTCATCTTGAAATCCGCCATTTTGAATTAAAGTGAAGTTTTGAAAAAATGTAAACTATAGCACGTGACACGTCATTTTAATAGCATTTTTTCCAAAAACCCAATAGTATGCTTATTGTTGTTCTATAGTTAACCAATATGAATTTAGAACGTGTACCAAACGTCCATTATTCGATCTTTCAAATTGGCAATATTCCTAATTTTCACCACATGTTTTAAGATTCCAACTGGCACTTTGCAATTGTTACCATGGCTCATGTTTTCTAAATTTATTATATTTTTTAAGAGTTGCGATTTGTCAGTTCATGAATAGTGTTTGAATACATCCAGCAATCTTTTTGAATTTTGAAGACTTAAAATGTAATTATGTATTTCAAATCAGAATACATGAGAAGCCTATGGACCTATGTGACGTAAAGAAATACAAATGAAATTATAAGAAATTGTTATATGAACACAAAATTATCAGGAAATGTAGCGGACATGTTGCGCAAACGGCAAACAATAAACTGTTTTTAATAAATACAACTTTAAAGGAACAGCAGCGATGACAAAATATCAGAGAGTCATAATATGACTGTTCCCAACATGCAGTTTGTACCATGACCATAATATGAAAACAGGTAACTTGTTTATAAAAAGGTGTAATTTGATCGAGTTCCCGATCAAAACTGATTATAAATCTTACAAATATGAACGTTCGACAACAATCACTTGAAAACGAATGATATTTTTGTCTGACTAGCTAAACAATTGCATAGAAAATAAAAATAAGCACACCATTGGCTTTTTGGGAAAATTTGCTATTAAAATGAGGTGTCACATGCTATGGTTTACAATTTTCAAAACTTTACTTTAATTCATAATGGCGGATTTTGAGATGGCTGCCGTCAAGGTTACCCTTACCGTACCATTTATCTCTAGGCATAATATGTATTACCGAAGCTTTTATCCACTTATCATTATTAATACGCGGGTTAGAAGCGGAGGTAAGGGACTTACGCACATAGTAAGTACGTTGGTATAAACAATTAATATACCTGTAACTTTTCCCCAAATGTGTGTATCTTAAAACTAACTTCACCATTATTTTCGTGATTAAATTCTAGCCCGAAATTATGTATCATATTACCCTATTCCCATTTAAAAAACTTGACCTTAATTCAAACTGCCGGATTTCAAGATGGCTACCATATGACTTCCCCCTAGGCCTTATATGTATTCACATAGTTGTTCTTCACTTCTTCTTTTTTTTTTTTTTTTTCATTAGCACCCCGTTTACAAAAGGTAGTAAGGGACTTCCGCAATAATCTCTAATAACCACCTCACAACTCTTAAAAATTACAAAAAAAAAAAAAAAAAAAAAAAGTAAACATGAACAATAGCAAAAATTTCTGTTATCACAAATAATGCATACATGCCCTCTATCAACAAAAAACAATTCATTGAAATCGGAGGCGGACATTTGGATGATGTCCCTTGTTAGCAAAACAGTTTTGTAACTAAAAGCTATTTATAGTTTTTGTGCAAAAATAAAGAGAAATAAGAAACTTATAAGGAAAAAGCTTTAATCAATATGAACGTTATTCGTGTACACTAGTATGTAACTGGAATTTATTGGAAAATTAAGGGAAATTGTTGTTCTGCACAGGTATTAGGAACATGCATAAAGATGTAAAGTTTACCAAAGAGAAAAAAAGATAGAATACGTGGGTTTGGAATAAGCATACAATATACATTATGCTAAGCCCCCTTATACATAATAAGTTAATGTATTCAATATAAAAAGTGAAAAAGATACAAAACAAGACTACATTTCTAATAAAAGTATTTAAAACACGCTTCCGTGTAGTCAAGTGGGGTTAGCGAGGTGTTCGAAATTACAGGAGTGTAGGTTCAATCCCCACTTCGGATCATTTGAAGTGGTTCTAAAAACAAGATCAGATAAACTGTGAGCTTTCAAACCTCTGTCACTTTTATTCATCATTCGTTTGTATACGAGCATGATGCTGTGGAAAATGTTAGGACTACTAAAGTGGAAACAGACCAAATTGAAACCACACGTCCGAAACGAGAATTCATATTTCTGCTTTGGGTATAGTTATTATTTTGTTTTCGATTAAAATAATTTAGTTCCCTTTTATAAAACAATACGAACAATTATAGGAAAATACTGCTTAATATGAAATTAAATCGCTATCCTAACAATTTGTAATAACCATTTGTCTTATTCCTTTTTCAGAATATGTACGTATATACACCATGTGTACTACTCGTACGTAAGATACAACTATCTACAAATTGAATTTAGTTAGGAAATACTTCTATTTAGCTTGCGAACAGAAGTAGTGTATAAAAATAACGGTTTTATTTGAAATAGAGTTTGCGTAGTGGTACAAATATTTATCCTGCCCGCAAGGGGATAAATATATAAGGGTGATGCTATGAGGCACACTTGCGCTGTTATAATGAGAATAGATGTCTGAGTTGAATATAAACCTACAACTACAAATTTGATAAGGGAATCAATATTATGAATATATATATATATATATATATATATATATATATATATATATATATATATATATATATCGGGTGTTCTAAAAATGGCGCCCACGGACTACAGAGATGGAATGCCCTCCGGGGCATCAAAATGTCACAATGTGGCAACGTCGCAGATTAACTTTGAGTCATTAGCATTACTTTACGAATATAACAAGCAGTTGAATCGATTGCTATACTAAGAAGTTATGCTAGTGTCAGTTAATATCTTCTTCAGCTGCCATCTGGAAAGAATTGATAAAATTATTTGATAGATTGGTAGGTCTAATCTATGGTTCTTTATTTGCGACGTTGCCACAAAGTGCAATTTGTGTCTCCAGATGAGGACTCAAAAAGTATACAAATATATATATATATATATATATATATATATATATATATATTGCTTTATTTTGACTTGTAGAATAATGCTTTGTGGTCCGTGGGCGCCATTTTTAGAACACCCGATATATATACAAAATAGATAAACAAAATTAGGTATAATTCATAATTTTGGCGGTTTACAGAATGTTTCCAAATACAGTATTCCTATTGCCCAATATGAACTTAAATCACAATCCTAACGATCAGTGATAGTTAATTTTTCTAGTTTATTATGAATATTCAGTTATAGCTATATCGTGATATAACCATGCAGATACAAGATTTCAGTTAAAAGTCGCATGCTATTACTGTCATTGGATTGAGTCGGGCTTCGGGAGTGGATCTCTATAATTATGTTTTTCTAACGCGTCATAATAAAATAATGTAGAGGTTTCAAAGAAAATATGGCCAAGGAGCAAATATGTTGATTTTTTTTTTTAATTGATTAGTATCCTTGCCTTTGGTGCGAGACATCTGAGTTTGAATGTAAAATTACATGTGGTTTTTGAATGTGAAAGCGTATGCGGTTTATTCTAGAGGGAGGGATTCCACTGGGTATATTCTAGAGGGGGAAAACCAACTGAGTACGTAAGAAATAGTGACTGTTTTCATTAATAGATGTATCATATATAATTCCTTCAAAATGTGATACTACTATTACTGCTATTACTGCTACTACTACTACTACTATTTTATTGTGTTTGTAATATATTACTTGAGGTTCAAATGATAATTGCAGTATTTGTACAAGAAGTATTGCGTAACTGATAATATCTAGGTTAGATTGTTAGGTTCCTAGAGGCGTGGAAATTACTGTTAGCCTGGATAGCACTGGAAAGAGATATTAAAATCTATATCGGTCAGTAGTACTTTACATATTTCCTTTTTTGTGAAACAAATGTTTAACTTTACTGAAAAATGTTATTTTTGTCAAAGTTGACCATTCCTAGAAACGGTAATGGAACGAATTAGTTTCTTTATACGGGCCAAAACAGAGCTTTCGTTTCTCAAGGAAAGAACGAGAAACAGATAAGAAATAAATATAAATTGAAACTTGCCCTGAGTCAGTAGTCATAGAACAGTAGATTATGCTGAAAACATCTACATTGATCTTGTCTTGTGCACTACAATCACTTTCAAGGTCAATACAAATATTGTCTGTTACGTTTAAAATTGCCTCAAGGAAAGTTGAACAGAATACTACATTGGATATTATCACTCAGTAAACAATTGTGCAGTGCTCGCTTTCACTCAAACAGCGTATATCGAAATAAGGGATAGTTCTTGGCTGTTAGCAAACAAAACTTATTTTAAGAGGTGTTTGGGCAACCAACCGCACATACTCTTTTACAGCTTTAACTAACAGAGGGTTTTCATTCAACGTGTTCTTGCTTTTGACCAGGAAGGCTATTGCGCTACAGCTTGCAGAAAGATATATTTTTACGAAGGTCAGCACAGAAGTGGATAAAGCATTTTCAAGAGACTGCAGAAACTATGCGTCGTCGAAGTAGCGGAAGGCGTCGTGTGACAGAGGACGCTCAGCTTTAATCCCAACATGACCACCAAACAACTTCGGCATACATCAGCTTTTCCAGGCTCCTGAGATATTGCTATATGGTGTCTTAGGAAAGCTAATCTTCACGTCCGTCGTGCTGCTGTGAAGAAATTCCTCTCGGAAGAACATACAAAACGACGGCTTGAATATGCTGAAAAAAAAATGTAAATCGGGATTAGAAAAATTTTGTCTTCAAGAAAGAATGCACATTTTCTTCCTCAAATTACGGGCCAGGAGTCGTGTATCGCCCGAGAGACTCCGGACATCTTCCCAGATATGTTTTCCGCAAATGTCAGTGTAGAAGCGTAACTGTATCTGCCCGACGTTTCATATCACAGAGCCTTGGAATACTCTAAAGTGTAGAAGGCGTCTTACAGGTGAACAATATTTACATATTCTTCAGGATGTTGCTATCTGCGATTCCTGTATCCCGATAAAGTAATCCAATTCCAGCACGACAGGAATCATGTCCATGTGTGTCGATTAGTTCAAGATTGGCTCTTGCAACAGGCTGAAGTAGTATATACAATGCCACTTTCAGCGCACTTTCACTTTTAAGTTTTTTGTACAAAAATACAAAAGATATACGAATATTACCATACCTAAATTATCATAACGCACAAGCATACACGAGCCTGATTTTTGGTAATCGATTTCACGATGGGGTGAGAGTAAGTACCTGATATTAATCTACTTTATTTTTCCCCAAAAATGAATCATAATTTCTTTTTTTAAACCCAGAAAATATGCCGTCCAAATATTTTCTAAAATTATTTAAAAAAGCAATATAAATAATTAAAACATAGCATTCAGTCATACAATACTTATATATAAAGTAACTTTAAACTTAACCTAAACATATTTATTTAACTCTTATATTCTTTTTTCTCTTTTTTTCGAATAGTCATATTCTAATTTTAAATTCATTCAATTTCTCTCTAAATTATTTTGTAATGTCCACAAACTAGCATATTAGTGTGGGAAATTTGCACTTTGACCTAGAAAAAATTCCTACCAAGCTGGAAATGGTGTCATTCGATTCATTGTAATACTGAATAATATAGTAAAACTCCACCGAAATCCACTTCGGGGAAACTTCTACAGGGTGATTCAAAAGTCACTGATAATGACAAATTTGTTTTACACGGACGCTGAATGAAAATATTTTCACAGCCTATAGACACATCAGAGAAAGCTGGAAACAGGGTCATTCGATTCATTTTATAATACTAAATATAGTAAAACCCCACCGAAATCTATCTTGAGGAAACTTCTACACGGTGGTTCAAAAATCATTGATATTAGAAAAATCACGCTGAACTAAGAAATAATTCCAAAATCTTAAATCGTCATAGTCACCAACTGCATGGTACTGTGAACTGATTATGAAGTTATGGATGTTCCTCCTGTAGCTGCATTATTGTTCGTAGGTACAGTCGGCAGCATTTAGCATAATTATTATTACCAGTGGCAGCGAAACGATTTATCATTCGCGATATCGCATAAAGATGGAGGTTCCAGTCACTAGTTCGTTCAGCTCTGCTAACACTTTCATGACTTGAACATAGTCAAGATACTGGAGCCAGAGCTTAGCTGTCCTCAATGCAACTGACAAATGCGACATAAGCGCATTCAATACCTCATTTACTTTTTTACTGAAGCACGGTAGTACTTACATTATACCACCTTTTATATAACTTTTGTGAAACTCTGTGCCGCAAAGAGTTAAAAGAGAGACTTTGGTATGGATCTTCAATGTTGACTTCCTTGGATTCAACCAAGGCACACAATGAAGAAAGATCGTTCACATCTTTATCTGTTAGGCACAGTAAGTGGTCCGATGTGGATGGCGAGACAAAGTTGGAGAGAGCCGTGAGCTGGGACACTGACAACGATGCTTTTGGTGATATTGGTACAGGCATGGATTCGGGAAATAATGTCTCTATTGGAGTTGGTTCGCGTCTCCTCAGGTTGCTTTGAGAATTGTGAGCTGCCTGTTGAGTCACTGTATCTTGTTTGTTGATATCAGGAATCTGAGGTGATGGAGGCAATATCTTAGAAATCAGTATCTTCATCAGAGCGCCTTCTGTCGGAAAATGTGCTCTCAACACTTGGAAGAGATTTCCCACTCAGCATGTGCGTTTTCTGCATAATTGACCTGAAAAGCTTTTTGTAAACCCACACCATCCATTACTGCACCTATGCTTGCCATAACTCATTAGCGTATGAAATCCATCAAGCCGACATACAATATTCACGTTATTTTTCTTTATAATTTCGAATGCTTTCAGCCATAAAGGCTGGTCGAAAGAAATGCATGGTGTGTCAATTTTGAGTATATGTGCTTGCTTTTCTACATAAACAAGTTTTGAGTATGTGTAGGTCTCATCAGAAGATACCAAATCAGTTATGGGCAAAAGATGGATGTCAGATTTAGTAGCTCGTTTTGTTTCATAAAGATCTTGCATGTATCCAGACCAACTAGGCCTTTGGTATGAAGGACTGCGAATTACTCCGCTGATATACCGTATGTCAAGATTTATTGATGCAGGTAGTGTTTGGGCCAAATTAAGAGTAACGACTGAAACTAGCTTGATGGACTGCAGTGAAGACACTTCACGGGCTGAATACTGTTCTGTTGGAGTTCTCAAGGTTTTGCTTAATTCTTGAACTGGAAAGCGCCCTGAGAATCTTTTTACTGCTGTCTCAAACTTGCTGAAGCAAGTGGGAGAAGGAATTGAGGCTGCGACTATACCCATCCCATGAAAGGTGTTTTCCCATCAAGTGTTTGGATATTGTGGTCTATGTTATCCGCTGACCACTGCACAAAATCTGAAGGAAAGAACTCATTCATAGCGCTCTCCTCACTAATAGATGCCAACACACACTGCTTGTATTTCACAACTTCAGATTAAGGAACAGAGAATCCCAGCCTATTCAATTCATTATATTATTGGCGGTATTAGAGTCTTCTTGCGTACACTATGGCTTGGTCAATCGACTGTTCTTTCACTTTCGGTGACGTGAAGCACTTCAGAAAGGTATGCAATGATTGGGGTACGTACTGAGTTCCTTTTTCCGGTTTTTTTTTAATCATCAGTTGGGTACATGGATAGGTCAAATTTCATTTCTCGGATGTCAGCCTTAATGATCTTTGCTGCCGTGATTATTATATGTGTGGTATCGTCTTCATGACTATCTTGTGTTCTCGTATGCCACATTTCATTTACGATAAATGTTTCCATATCTCGCAAGCATACTGTCTGGCTTTTCCTAACTGGAACTGACTAGAATATGTACTTTATACTCGTAATGCTCTAATAGCTTTTGATTCAGTCAGTTTCCTAGTTGAATGGTTCACCTTCTGAGCGCAACCGCTTTTAAATTGGCGAGTTAGTTTCTTGAGAATAGCTTCCAGGACTACGCATTCGTCGAGAGTTAGTATAATCCCTTCTACAAGATTCATGAACTTTAAGGTACAGTTCTGACTGTGACATCCATTCCAATTGATGCAGGAGCTTGATGTCATTTCGTTCTTGTGCAAATGATTTCATAGTTCTAAGTCCTTTTTTTTTTTCTAACAGTGACGAGACAATCCTTGATATTATCACTCTGATTCTCGCAGATTATGCACACATCCTTGCTTCGGTTAGAACTTATGAGTTGAATGTATCCATGCTGGGAGTCGCGCACTTAATTCATATTGGTTCTATATGAAACAAACAAGAATGGTTGCATTAGCATCAACATTGTAGCATAAAGTGCATCAGACATATCATCAATACTAATATTACGTAGTAATTTTTCTGTATTACAAATAGAAATTCTAAAATGAAAATTTAAGCAGAATAACTTTAAAAATAAGACTTGTACTGTCATTAGCTTATGAATAAATACGGAATGTGCCCATTTTTTCAATTTGTTATTTTCGTACCATCCTATACGATCTTCACCAAGATTGATTCGGTTACTATACGTTTCAATACGTTATTCAGCATAACAGAAATCCTAAAATCATATAATGTCTAGTGTTTAACAATTTATCTCTAGATTATTCATTCCATTTTGTCAGCGCGTGTAATATTTTTTTGATTTCACAAAATTTTGAATCACCCTGTACATTTTTTGCCAAGATGGATTTTGGTGGAGTTTTAATGTCATTTAGCGAAATAATATAAATCGAGTGGCGCTATTTCCAGCATTTTAGGATTAGTTTCTGGGTTTTGGGAGTATTGTTTTTTGCTCAGCGACTATGTAGTCACATTTAGTAATATTAACTTTTGAACCACCCTGTTGAAGTTTCCCCAAAAGTGGATTTCGGTGTTTTTTTAGTATGTTATTCAGCACATTACATAGCGTCGAATGACACCACTTCCAGCTTGGTAGGGATTTTTTCTAGGTCTGGCCTCTTTTTCTCGTTAAATGACTAGATTATATGTATTTTATTTTATATGTTTCTTATCGTAGGAGTTAATGCTAATTTGTTTTCTTCTGCTGAAATACATTATGCTTTTTATTTCGAATTGTATTTTGTATAATTTCTTAAATCTAAGACCTTGAAAGAGATTTAACAATATTTGATTTTATTCCTTTTGCTCTTTTTACGTGATCTTTTTCTTAATATCTTCATTATCTATATCTACCTTTTCTTAATAGCATTTTTTTAAATTTAAGACATACAACCTTCTTTCTATTACAACACCTTTAAATTTTTCTAATACTTTCTTGTTAACTTGTTTCAACCCATATTCATTATTTTATTTGTAATCAGATGTATCTAAATACTCATACATATTTTTCGTATTTTTATATACCGGTACATCTGTTTCAATATGCGCTATAACAGTATCAGTATCTCATCAGTAATTTCACTTTTTAATTTTTAACACATTGTAATAGAAATCATACATTCATACTTTAGATATCTAGGATGATATTCCAACATAGATAAGCTTGTTAAAATGATTTTAATTTTATACATATGAAATAGCTGCTAGATTTTTTCAAAAAATATCTTAGTTTCTTTAAAGGTAGGTTTCGCAATTAATTTTTCAACTTAATTATTATTATGTGTAAGTCTTGTATGTACTGTCTTCCTTGTGTTTTGTATCGTTTTGCCAAAAACAGCACCACTTGTAGAAATCTTTTCAGCATCATTCTTTCTTTGTAACCGCATTTCTTTATTTGAATCTATCTATATTTCTTTAACCATGCTGATTGTTTAAATGCCAATGTCTTAATCACCTGTTTTTAGTTTAAGATCTTAGAATACATAAAACTTCAGATTTGATGATGTAATATATAAATCTCTTTATCATAATGTGTTGTTAATCATTTTTTTGGAGCTAATGGCAAGTCTGAATGTTTATTACGAAGTACTTTTTGATATTCTAAATCAACTTCTAGTATATATCCAATATCAAAATCACCTTCCGTTTGTGATATTCTATTCATCCAATTTTTCTCATTTGTGCTAATAACATTTCCATTTAAATTCTCCAAGAGGCATATGATGATTCATAGCTCATTCATATTCATTATTTGCATACATGTATATCATGTAAACATTCTTCCGTTTAGGATTATAATTTTCTAGATACTTATTATTTGCTACTTCAATTCCATTTCTCATATCCTTTTCTGCGTCATAAGAAGCAATTTGTCGTAATCAGTTAATAATTTTAAGTTTCGTCATTTTAATATTGCATCCCAGAAAAATCCAGGAAATAGTGAAATACGATGCTGAATGTGATTTGATTAAAACATTTTCTGCCTTATGCAGAGTCGTTTTGACGTACGATTAGCTTCATACTAAAGTCTTGACTATTGTAGCAAACGTTAGTCAAACTTTAGTATGGCACTAATCACACGTCAAAACGACTCTGCATAAGGCCCGTTATCTTTAAAATTTTCAATATCTACTAATATGAAATCGTTTTGCTATAAAATTAAGGATATTCTATAGCTTTTAAGTTGAATAACTTACAAATTAATACATCATAATTATATGCTACACTAATTTGTTGATAGTAGATCAGGTGAATTTTTCAGGTGAATCAGCATAATCATGCAGATAGGTATATTTTATTCTTACTAGATCAATTATATTAGTAGGAAAGAATTTCAATGTTAAATTGTTCTGGTTGTACTCTTTTGCTAATACTGCTAAACATTTTGATAAGAATCTAAACGAGTCAATAAATCTTAACGAAATTGTCCTTTCTTTCTTATATCCTTATATCTTAAATGTCTCTGACAATGTACTTTTATTTTAGGTTTTATGTCAATTTCCTCGTAAATTTTCACCTAAACTCTTACCTGGATATGATATACATCTATTCATAAGGTTATGAATAAATACAGTAACAAATCTTGAATTTGTATATTTTATGTTACAGTAAGAATATGCTGCATCTCAAAATTGTCCTGTTAAGTGATCAGGATCAACAACTTAACTTCTGCATGATTGCATATTAAAATTTTTCTAATTCTTTCCTGCACTTATCAGTGTTCTGTTCTCTTCTGTTTCTATTAATAATTCACCTTCATCATCTATATAATCTTTTTCTATATATATATATATATAGCTAGTAGTTCTAATACTTCCTCAATTTTCTCTTCTAAAGTAGCTAATTAAAAATTTTAATCTTTTTATCTTCTTTTCTATCGAGGAATTCCTTCAAATGTTCTTTCACAGATATGACAATTTTCAACTAATTCATAAATATTTTTTTCTTCTGTAAGAAGGTTCATAGACTTATATATCAATTTTTTTCAATTTTAATCACTTCTAGTTTTAATTTCTCTACATCTGCCACATCATTACCTATATATTTCACAGGCTTGCTTTTGCATGAGGCTACACTACTTTTTACATAAATAAAATAATTAGGTTTTTGCATTTGATATGCTTCAGAATAAGATCTTCCTAAAATAGACTTACTTGGCTGATTTGTTTTAGTAGTGATTCATAGTCTGCGATTATTGTGAAAAGTATTCTTAAAGAACGTTTGTGCCTAATAAAGCCAAATATTTTATTCCATTCATTTGGTAGTGTTTCTTAGCAGCAGCTTATAATCCGCAATATTATAATGTTCGTTTAATAATAATTCCGATTCAAAATGCCTAGCCAGACATCTTTTACAGAAGAATTCTTTGCTTATTTTTAGCTATTTGACTTCCTATATAAATCTTTACTCCAATAATGACTATTTTATATTATCTTTAAAATATGGGACGAATATGTTTTTCTTATTTCTGTAATTCTTAGTGGAAAAATTGAGAAATTCTTAACGAATCTAAATACACTTGTGGAAATATTGGTTCTATTTTCAAATTTAGCTTATCGGTAATTTGTACAGGAAAAGGAAGGTAAAATCATCTTTAAACTCATCTTCATATCTTTCATATTTAGAAACTCTTTGACCGTCTTTAATAAATGAATATATAACACAGATAAGATTGACCATAAGAAACACTTTTGATCCTTATTTTTGATGTTAATATATGCTCTTCTCTTCTTAATTATATTTGGAAATTCAGTATAAGAAGAGCTGTTCATTGAAACATATTTATTAGTTCTTAATTCCAAAAAATCCATAGCGTGTAACATCCATCCTGACCTTTGTCCTTAAAATTCTTACATTTCTAGTTTGTGTTTGTTTTTAGCTCTTGTGTAAAATTTATTTAAGTCTGTAAATTCAAGTATTATTTCACTAGCTGCTTTAGAGTTATGGTGGTGTATTTCGCTTTTCTGAAATTTACAAATAAAACGTTCAGTTTAAGTGCATTAAAAGTTTGAATCTATTTTGTTTTATTTTGAGCTCTACCACTGGCATTGAAGAGTGTAGTAGGATCTTTGTATTCTCCAACGTTTTGTATTTTAAATGTTTGTAATCTGTTTTTAAATGTTTTCTTCAACTCAGCTTTTAGTTCAGGTATTTTTGGTTTCGTTTCTTCAAATATCTTTTTTTGAAAAATGGAAATAATTCTCTCACTTTTGTTTTGTTCGTTTTGATATTTTTAAAAGGTTGATAAGTTCTGCTTTTCTTAATCAAGAATAACATTTTATTTTCTTTTTTTTACATATCTTTTTTCAAATCTATACGTTATATTTACTTAAATGTTACATCCTACCGTTTTTCTACTTTCACCACTTCATTTGATTTCATTTTTATTGTACCATTTTTAACAGTACTATTAAAACTCAGTTTCTTTATTATAGAGGAAATCTTTCTACCATCCTTATTTATTTAAACCTTACATTCTACTAATACAACAGCTAATATTCATATCACCGATAAAATTCTTATTCATTAACATGTATTAAAAATTTGGCTATCATTTTTAAGAATCTACCTCATCATGATCGTCACTATCATTTACAGATTCATTTCCTTTGTCATTATCATCTACAGGTTCATTTTCTTCGTCACTATTCCAAATTGATTCTGGTGTATATCTTTCAATATCTTCCGTGTCCTTTTAATAACATTTCTTTTAACCATTTGTTTTTAATAATATTTATTTTTCTATTAATAACGCCAAAAGTTTATTCTCGTGAATAAAATTAAGTCTCTCATGTATTAAATCACAACGTTGCTTCATATTTGAAATATAGATTTTAAAAAAAAAGTATATAACTACATTATTATTTAAGTGTTGATTATACTGATGAAGCATTACCTTTTGCATCTAATAACATGGTAGATCATTACTCAAAAAAGCTGCTAAAGAAAATAACAAATATGTTATATAGAATATCCTTTGTGAGGATGTTATGAAGTTACTAGATGAGATATTGAATAACTAACAAATGAGTAATGGTCTTCTGTTATAATAGTTATGCAGACGAATATGAACTTGAAAACATCACAGAAAATATCATACGTAAATACCAATAAAAGATTGATTGGAAATCATATAAGAAAAACATCAGAATTTATGAAAGTTTGTAGGTAAGGTTTATTGGACATGGATTAGTAGATGCCTATATTTATCAGATTTCATAGAAGAATTTGCAGATAAAATTGATTGAGGAGAGATGTATTATTATATGTCTAAAGATTTTAGTTCTGAGTTCATCGATGAAGCTGATTTAGAAACAGTTCGTGAGGCTATTTCACTTTCAGGAGAATTTATACGTAAAATGCTGATGAACTTAGTTATCATCGTTGGTATGGTATTAGTTATCGTCGTTTCAAACTTTATCTGAGAACCTAATAAGAGATTATGCTAATAAGGCAGATTGGCAAATGGCTTTATTTAAACAATGTTTAACTGTAGCTTCCCCAGAATTTAAAGATAGGTTTCCTGGGCTACCTTCTGTCCTATTTAGACACTATCAGGGTGTCCACCCACCGGGAAATAGCCGGGAATTTCATGAACCGGGAATAAGCCGTGAATTTCTCCAAAGAACCGGAAAACAACGATAATAGCCGAAGAAGGCCGAAAGTTAAAAACGCAAGACGTAGCTCAGTTGTTTTCTACCGATAAGTCACTGGGCGCTTCTGAATTCATTATCCGTTGGGTCGGATCCAGCGTCATCCTGTCGGTATCCACCGTTTGGGGCGTCTGAATTCGGCATCAATGGTGAATCGCAAGTGAACGTGACGATGGTGAAACAGGCGCTCGCTTGAATCCTACGTCGTAGTTCGCTTATCGACCATGTTAGTTTTGTATTTAAAAAAAAGAATAGAGTAGTGATGCGTAAAAGGAGGTTGTTTGAAACCTGAAAGAGCGCTGTGTTGTAGTCAACAATCACGTGTGGGTCTTTTGTTTTGGCCTTGTTTTTTTAAAAAATAAAAATATGGATTTATGAACATGAATTTAACTGTAATTCAACTTTAAGTAGCACGAATTGTTTCTTTGATATATTCTTTATCATTATTTTTGTTTAAAATGAATAGCAATGTAAAGATGAATGCGAATAGTAAATGGCGGGAATGAGATTGTCTAGTTGGCAGTTATGATTGCTTGTTTAGTAATAGGTCTGGTTCTACAATCTCCTGATATCTTTAGCCACCAGATAAGTTAGCAAGATGTTGCTACACTAGTTATTTTATGTAAAATAACGCATTAGTACTGTGATAAGTAGAGTCCGGATTTTTATGTAATATCAACCCCCTAAATATGTACATAAATATGTAAGAAAAATCGCTTTAAAATGTAAGAAATATGTAATATTATATAAGAATATGTAATATTACATATGTTACATATTTATGAAACGTAATAACACGCGTATGAGTATGCAATATTTAAACGAATTATGAAAATAAAATCTGCTACACTTTATCCTGCTTAATGTAAGTCCCCCAATGAAGTGAAATGCTTGAACAGCCATACGTCACTGACGTGACTGATTGCAGGATAATAAAAATCAGACGCGAATGAAGGAAAATGTGAATCGGCTAGAAAGAAACAGGAACGCCCCGAAAAAAGCAAAGCATACGGCATTTGTACGTCAGAAATCTCATGGTCCCGTTTCAATCTAGAACCCTTTTACACTAAATGCGCATCCGTCACCACGACCCAATCTTGAAATGAATTATACGCAATTTACGAATTTAAAAACTAAAAGAAACTTAAGACGAAATGTATTGTTTTATATATATTTATTTCATGCAGGGAAAAGTAGTCCTATATCTTTTAAACAACACCAGCTGAACTAAGATTGAAGAATATTTCCACTAATGAACATTTTCAATTTGAAATAAAGTACTTACAAAAGATGTGCCTGCAGTTCAACTGTGTTGTTGCACAATGGGTTACAAGGTCCATTTCCAAATGATCAGAAGTAAAATTTTGTCGGCGATCGGATAAAATATTCTTGTATGCAGAGAACGATCTCTCCACATCACATGAGGTAACAGGAGCGTATTTCAACAGGGGGATGTAGTTGGGGGAAATATCTTCTTATTTCACCACTGAGAATCTCACACACTGCCAATAGGCTGTCGTAACCCGCGTTTCTTTCCAGCACTGCATTTAGTTTCTTTCGAACTATTTCTCCTACATCTCCACACAAACCTTGCAGCAGTCCCTTTGCATCCTGTATGATTTCCATGGATTCCGGAAGAGGCCGCCTAACCGTCTCTAGCTTTTTAATGTTTGTAGGAGGTAGCCAACCAAAATTGCTGTATATGTATGCTGTATATGCGATATCGCACGCTACTTTTGAGTCATTAAATAGTTTATGAGCAATGCCAACTGACACAGCAGACTCCGATGGAAATGAATGAACAACAGGCTTAATTTTTTGAAAATGTTCATTATAGAAATGCACTGTCTGTATCCAAGTGCCCCATCGCGGTAGCGCAGGCTCCGGAGGAAGTGGCACTTCTGGCAGTTGATCTCTGTAAACTTGAACACGTTGTGGCGCCTTAACAAACATTGTTTCGTGGAAGAAACTAGTTGATTTACTTCGCAAAAGTTGTCTCTCACCCCTTCAGTAACACGCTGAAGAGCATGGGCCATACAGGTGAAATGAATTAATTGATTGATTGAGTTTAACGTCCCGTTCAGCAGCGAGGCTATATGAGACGTGGACCTACTGATTAACGTGGAATCCGAACCACATGAGCTCCCGCCGGGAATCGAACCCGGGACTCCCACGCCAAAGGCGCGTACGCTAACCGCTTAGCCACGAAGGAGCTCGTGAAATGAATTAAGTGAGGGTAAGAAACTGTAAGTGCTCTAGCCGCTTTTAGCATGTACGCTGCACTTTCTGTATAGAGAACAAGGACTTTTCCTTTCTGAATTCCTCCCGGCCACAACACTTTAAGACCATCGTTTACAAAGCGAGCAATCGTGGAATGATTCGTGCGTTCCAGCAATTTACTCGCAATAAGATAGGATTTAGATGGAGCATCTTCACTTAACTTTCCAATCAGTAAATTTGCTACATAACGTCCCAAAACGTCTGTTGTTTCGTCCACAGAAATCCAATGAACTACCTATTTCTGTCCTAATGGTATCGATAGCTTCCCTATAACAAACTTCGAGATAACACTTTCGAAAAGTGGATTCGTCAGGAATCGACGCCCGCAGTACTTCTTCAGAAAAGCATGGTATTTTGGCACTTGAACTTTGTTCCACGGAATGTTTGCTGCTATCATTGCTTGGCACAAGTCTGAAAAACTCACTCACTGAAGTATCTTGATCTGAAATTTCTGCCATTGTCGCCAGCTTCTTTTAACGAACTCTTGCAGTAAATTCCTGGAAGCACACTAGCATACAGTTTTAACTTGAATTGCAGGATTTGCTTTCATCTTTTTTCCCGTCCGTCATCCGATAACAATCAAATAGACTTCATTTTAGGAATTTCCTGGCCAGTCGCCGGTCAGGCACGTGATCTGTCTTCCTCCAGAGTTGAGAATAAAGGGCACTGCTAATGTACCCCGGAGGGAGGATTTTTACTTATTTCTTTTGTTATCGGTGAAAATTCTGCGAAACATGGTTTGACAAATAAAAAAAAAAGGAGATATTTCTCTTTCGGTAAAGAAACGAAAAGATAGACATGACAAAATTGAATCTAGATGCAAGCCTTGCACAGTTCGAGTTTTTTTTTTTTTTATTTTAAATTAAAATTTCAGTAAACGCAAAATTTTAAGACAGTTTTATATAAAAAAATGTAGAAATCATAGAAATATGTAATATTGGTCAAAATATGTAATATGAAACTTGAGTTGAAGCACCCTACAGGTGTGAATCACAAACATTTAAGGATTTGACGAACCTACATATGAAGGAAAAAATATGTAATTACATACAAATCCGAACATTAGTGATAAGTTGTATCATTCCATTATCTCATCTGACGATTAAGAGACTTCAGGAAATTGTAGGGCTTGCCCTGAAGGAATATTTATTGGTATACAACTTTATTGAGTAATTTAAAACTTTCAGCAAGATGTTGCGGCAGTAGTTCTCATTTTACATAATATATTAATATTGTGATCACTTATCATCCCGTTCTTATCTGACATTTAAGCGGCATCAGGAGATTGTAGGACTGGTCCTCATAAAACATTTATTGATGGCGTACAAGTTTATTGAATATCTTTAAAACTGGTTTTAAAAACACTTCAAATGTACGGATGTCAGCAAATATGTAAAACGAAAGCAGTTTTCAGGCGCGGAATGCCAAAATAAAGGAGGATATTAATTTTCTGGATTAGGCAAAAATTACTTCTGCATCACGAGGTGACTAAAAAAGACAAAATAGTCAGTAAGAAAGTCATTAGTCCATTTTTTTTTTTTATCGCGTGGTAACCAGCACAATAAGTACAAGGGAGCATATTGCGTATTGATGGTCATTATTCTCTTAACAGTATGGAATAACAAGTAGAAAGGCTTTTGTTACAGTGATTCCACACCACAGAAAATAAACAAATTGTTCAAGAACATGTATAAAACTGAGCGAGTTTGGGATTGCGTCTGATGAGCAATCGTCACCCCGGTCCCGGCAGTATTCCACTTTAATGTAATAATTTTACGTTAGGCTTATGTTAGTGACGCAGTACGCGTAAATTTAATACATAATGGTGGATTACTATCGCATCCAATTCGAATACGCAAAAGTACGGCGTAAGCAAGTGAGGGCAACGGAACGGAACGGCGTGAAGGAAATGAGCTTGTTTTCGGAAGCAGCCACTATAAACAACCTTAGCACTTCCCAATGGGTAAGCAATGAACTAAAAACAAATGAGGATTACAGTGCCTGTAAGTGCTTCTTGATGCTACGAGTAGCCCATAAAAGAATACATAAGGAAGGATAGTGCCCCTTGTGAAAGATAATGTACATTGACCTTTGTAGATAAGAAAATTGTGAAATTCATAGTATAACACGTGCTGGACCAGTTATTATTCCCCTTCTCACCGGATGCAAAGGATAGGCACAATCAGGTTTTGTTTCGTTTCGTATTTGGGTGTGGAGTCAAAAAGATACGCACCATCGATATTAATGAAATTTGCGTTATTCGTTACAGGTTTGAACTTAAACTGACATATCTGAGCTCCTCCATGGCTAAGCGGTTAGCGTACGCGCCTTTGGCGCGGGAGACCCGAGTTCGATTCCCGGCGGGAGCTCATGTGGTTCGGATTCCACGTTAATCAGTAGGTCCACGTCTCACATAGCCTCGCTGCTGAAAGGGACGCTAAACTGAAATTCAACTCATTAAACTGACATAATCATTACGCTTTGCTATATGACATGTTCCCACGCATAAACTTGCCCTGTAGGGCTAATTTACGTCCATGAAAATAAGTGCGTTGTGTTCTCCACAGATAGAGTACAAGGACCAACCTTAACAAATCCGACACAATCGAATATTAAGTACATGGCAATCAACGTTGTGCGCATATAAGGCCATTCTTAAGTTTAATATCTCGCCTCTGTTTCCACCTGTTAAGATATTAGATTTATGTCGGACAGATGGGGGCCAAAACTAGGAAAAGAACAGAATGTTTATAGGAGAAATGAGTTCATGTTACGGAAAGCTAATGTTCAGAGCTACTGCATCGGGTGTGAAATGTCAATTCTGAATTTTGTACAGACTTATGTGGGAAATGAAAGCGAAATATTGAAGTTTCTTGCGGGCCACCTATACAAACCGTGATAGTAAGTACAAACATAAATAACGAAACAAACCTAACCAAACCTGACCTAACCCAACCTAACCGAAACTGACCTTATCTAACCAAAATTAGGCATTTAAAAAAAAAAAAACAAATTTTTTTGGTAAAAAATTCTGGCCCCTATCAGGCCGACATATGCCGAGATAATTATGGTTTCTTATAATTTTTATTGCCTAATACAGTGGAAAAATCAGATGGAGGACTTTCATTTGCGTTGTGAATGAATTAACTCATGTTGCGTTTAAGAAGTCATCCAAAACTAATAGTCATCAAAGTTCATCCACCGATCATTATCAAGCGTCAACTTCTGCATCTTCGACTGAGAATGACACATCTTTTTCTTGTCAGTCAGGCAGTATTCATTCTACTCCTAAACCGATATTAAACGTTACCTATTAGCAGATTCAGTTACTAAAGCTGAGGTGCTTTGTTGTTTACAAATTGTGATGAACCATATGTCTCCGAGAAGCTGAGCGTTGTGCATCAACATTTAAATTGATGTTTTCTGACAGTGATATTGCAGGAAAAATGCAATTGCATCGAACTAAAGTGGGGTACACAGTAGTGTTTGGATTAGCACCCTATTTCGAGCGAGAGCTTCAGAGGTTATTAAAATACTGTACCTACGTTGTGATCTGTTTCGACGAATCATTGAATAAAGTTTCTCAGAGGCATCAAATGGATTTATATGTACGATTTTAGGATCCAAATAAATCTGTTACAACAAGATACTTTACATCTGTTTTCCTCGGACACTCAACAGCGCCAGATTTGTAATAAGCTATCACTGAAAAGATATCTTAGGACGTTTTAAAGAAACTCATTCAGGTGTCTATGGATGGGCCAAGTGTCAATTTTAAACTATTGTCAAAATTGCAACTTGAACTGCAACATACATACAAAATTGCAACTTTAAAGTCCAGTGTTGTTAATCATTGGTAGTTGCGATTTTCATGTAGTTAATGGGGCGTTCAAAACCGACATGCAGAACACAGATTGGGACTTAGTGGGGTTTTTACGTGTTGTGTATTCTGATATTTTCCCAAAGAAGTTTTGTGATGTTAGATGGGTAGAAAACAGTGGCGTTGCATCTTGAGCCTTATTAATGTTGCCTCATTTAAAAACAATAAAATGTGTGTGTCAAGAAGCACAAGAAAACACGTAACTCGACAACATTCTCAGTTGTAGAGAAAAAAAATTGCGCGACAAAATGCTAGCACGAAAATTAAATTTTTTTTCAACTATTGCTTCAATGGTGGAACCATTTCTGACCGAATTTCAAACAGACCAACCCATGGGACCGTTTTTGCATGAAGAGCTCACTTCTCTCGTACAAAGATTAATGGAAAAATAGTGAAGGGTGATGTTCTTAATAAAGCAGGTGCATCTGTTCAAAAAATAGATATATCAGATCCAAACAATCTTCCTGCTAAAGATGTGGACATAGGTTTTGCAACTAGGGATGCCATGCGTGGAATCAAGGAAATAACGGATCTAGACAAGCTAACACTGCGACGAACGTGCAGAGAAGCTATCGCAGCGATAGTTAGTAAAATAATGGGTAGGTCACCATTGAAATACAAACTTGTTCGAGCTATTTCGTGTCTCGATCCTGTGCTTATTGGTCACAACCTGACACTAGCGGAGAAGCGTTTGACATTATCTTTGGAGGAGATGGTAGCTAAAAGATGGTTTACGGAAAGGAAAGCAGATAAAATTATGGGACAATATTGGAAGGTATTTTCGTCACGTGAATCTATTAATCAGTGCAAAACGTTTAAAAGAAAGGAGAAGCGTCTGGATGCATTTTATGTTGAACTTCTTAGCGTATTCAGTGAGGACAGTGTACGATAACTCAATGATTTTATACAATGTATTTTGATACTGTCACATGGAAATGCATCCGTAGAGAGAGGATTTTCTGTGAATTCTGAATGCATTTTTGAGAATCAAACAGGAGAGCCTTATTGCCATGAGACAAGTGTATGATGGTGTGAGTGCATTAGGTGGATTGGAGTCAATTAAAATCAGCAAAGATATGATACATGCGGCAAGAAATCTACAGCTCGGTATACTGAACATTTGAAGAAAAAGGCGAAGAATTTGAGTGAAAAGGAAAAGATGGAAAGAGAGATAACGTGTGACGCGAAAAAGACTGGAATTGGAAGCTAAAAAGTCGAAGGTAATTGCCGAGGGAAAAAAAAAGCTGCTCTTCCGGCAGGGGCAGATCCAGCCCCCCAGAAGAATAAGCTTTCTTATTTTATATATATAAATAAAATCCATCCCAAAGTTTGGAGCCCTAAAAAGTAGCAGTATGACAACCCACCGTTCCCCCAGAAGTCGGTCCTAGATCCGTCCCTGTCTTCCGAAAGAAAAATCAATGTACTTATCAGGAAGTAATGAAAACAGGTAAGAAAATATAATTTATTTCAATAGCATAATTTTATATTGTTCGGGTGGGAATTAAATAATAATCCTTCCGTATCTTTCGCAAAATATTCGTCTCTTAGTGCCCGTTATAACCGGGAATTTCAAAACGCTTTGATAGTGGACACTCTGACTATTTAGATTGGAGGAGTATAATATCGTAATTATTCTGATGTACGAAATATGTTAAATATTAGGAGTTAATGTAAAAAATTGTTTAACCCTTGTAAGTCGCGGAGTTTTTAAAGGAAGTTGTTGACTTTCAGTTAAGTTGTTCCTGCTTCAGAACTACAGTATTTATCCTAAATTCTTTGTTCGTACGTCATTTCCTTCAGAATAGAACCAGCTTTTAGATGATATAATACGCATGGCCTTATGATGTACGTGGAAAGGAATATTAAGGGAAGATCGAAAAAAAATCCCTCCAAAATATTTTTGCAAATTTGGGCCCCTGAAAACGGCCCCGGTTAAATGTACGCTACTATAATACCCTGTAAAAATGTGAGTGGATATTCAAAATGTTTCTGCCAAGCACTATTCCAATATTTCTCATAATTTCGAGGGAAATAAACATTTCGCAATCCTATTCGAAACAGAAATTTCATAAGACATAAATTAAAATGTGGACATTTGGTTTAGTTCTTACCGCTTCAGAACTGTTTATCGTATGTCATTTTCTTCAAAATAGAACCAGCTTTCAGATGGTATTATATGCATACCCCCATGACGTACGTGGAAAGGGATATTGATGGAAAAATCGGGAATAATCCCTCCAAAAATCCCGTTTTGCAAATTTGCTCCCCCCTAAAACGGCCCCGGTTAAATGTACGCAACTATAATACCCCATACAATATGTGTGGACATTCTAAATGTTTATGCCAAGTATCATTACGATATTCCTCATAGTTTCAAGGAAAATAAATATTTTCTAATCCTATTCATCAGCACTTTCTCGTCCGTAGACAGACACGTTATGGAGTTTATGCGGCGATGAACAGAGATGAAAAAACTATAATTGCTTGTTTTATAAAACAAGTGAAAACGAATGCGAACTAAAATCTCCCTGCGAACACAGACATGTAACCACGAATAGGCACTATTACTACTGTGTAGAAAAAAAAATCTTTCGTACGCACAAAAGTCAACACAAAAGCATGAGAGGGGGAGCGGGAGAGAAAGAGCGATAAGAAGTTCGTGTAAAGGCCAACATACACTAGCGTATTTTTCAGCGTGCAATTTCGGTCCGTAAATTGATGTCGTAAATTTCGGTCCGTAAGTTTGCCCGTCACCTAGCGTAAAAATAGGCTCGTAAAAGAAGAAGAAGCGGTCATTTTTTGCTCTTCTTCTTGCCTGTTGTTTGAGCACGCGATCGTTTTTCAGTTTACTCAAGTTGCTTGAACAAGATGGATCTATCTGAGGCCATGATTTTAAGTGCAAGTGCTATAAACATTGTGTTGTTAAGTAAAAGAATAGAAAGAAAGCATAGAAGAAACAGAAAGATTTGGACCAGAAAATGGATTTTAGAGAGAGATACTCAGAGTGCGTATCACCAGCTTCTTCAGGAATTGAGAGTGAGTGATATCAATTCATGAAGATTTTTTTTTTTTTTTTTTTTTGGCGCATGAACGATGATTTTAAAACTCTACTCGAACTTGTGAAACCAAAGATTCAGAGAAGGGATACACAAATGAGGATGTCAATTCCAACAGAAGAACACTGTCTCTAAAATCCATTACCCCAGTTACAGGTCCGGATATTCACTAAATTCACTGCACTGATGTACCACCTCACGAAACAGTTCTTCATATGAATTTTGTGTCTTGGTCTACATTAGGGTCTATATATAGTAAAGGAAGTCTCACCTCAAATAACATACACTTTTTTTTAGGAGCCATTGAAAAGTTGCCGTTCACCATCCATGTTTCACTTTTCAATAGCTTCATAAGGCTTTATTTAAAGGAAATATCAAGAAATATTTATACGTTTTTCTTTCTTTATATAAATTTGTTCTCTTCACATTAGAGACCTGCACGGGACGAATTTTTCGGCCCGAGCCCTGCCCGGCCCGATAAGTTTTTTAAAATTCTTGGGCCAAGCTCGGCCCGGGCCCGATAAATTTAAAAGTTTCGTTTTGTAACATTTTTTACGGGCACACTTCTTTAACATTTGCCTTTATTCTAACTATCGTTTAACGAAAGTCAATAATTATTAAACATTACAATTAATCGGCCCCAGCCCGGCCCGACCTAAAGAGAAATCAGTGTCGACCCGCCCAAGCCCGGCCCGTGCAGGTCTCTACTTCACATATATCCAATAACAATTTGCCAATGTGTACTCAGAGTTGAAACAGTGGCGGCTAATGCTAGTGTTGCAGTGTTGCGCAACGACCAAAGTATTTCAAGAAAAAAAATATTATAAATAGTAGTAAAGAACAGAAAAATACTTTTTAATACTCGCTTATATATACTTTAAATAACATATATTTTACTTCTGTAACTGTCCGTTCCGTTAATCCGTTTGAAAAAGCGAAAAATAATCCGTCACAGAGTCTCTAATTTATATTGTGTTGCAGCGAGCATACAACGACCAGATTCCTTCAGCGCGGCAATTGGAGCGAATGTTAAGTCTCCTTTCCCCTATCTCAGAAGTTAAAGGGACTGGTCGTTGCAGTGCTTCTGCAACACAGCACGGTTTCCAGTGAACGAGAACGTTTTTCGTGCTAAATAAGATTTCTGAATTATATTTCACTAGCAATTAACAAATGGAATTTATTTTTATGTATTCATATTTTTAAATTACGGGACCATACTGAAGTAAATCAATATAATGACAATTAAGAAAAGTGATTGCAGAATTAGAAAATAAGAAAGAAAATATCTAGTAGAGCACAAAACAAACGAAAGTAGACCTGCATTTACAAGTTAATTCTTAGCTTATATTGATAATGAAGGCTTCTTCCACAGTAATTTGTGATTCAAATATTAATAAAAAATGAAATGAAATCTTTGAGTTTTACGTCCCACGGTTATGCCGGTTAGGCTAAAGGAGACGGTGATTATGAGAAATGAATGAAATGGTGGAATGAAGAAAGTGGGAGGAAACGGAAGAACCCCGAGAAAACCCACGCACACGGTGTTTGTCCACCACAAAGTTCACTTGGCGGGGCTGGGATCGAACCCGCGACCCCAAGCACCAGAGTTGAACGCTTTACCACTGAGCCACCGCGGCCCCCCAAATATTAATAAGTCAGTATGTGGAATTGCCCCCCCTCTCTCTGTGGATAGCCTAGTATATTTGTATATACATATTTCTTTTATAAAATAGGTATATTTTATAATCTTGATAATTTCCACCTAAAACTGTATGATGGGGAACGCCACATTAAATTTGGGACTAGTTAGCAATGCTCAGGGGCGTAGCCACGAGGAGAACCACCGGATCCGGACCTCCCAAAAATTTCGAAACTTGACTAACATTTGTAGACTATCCTAACGAACTATACTTGTTTAACAGAGAAACGATTGATGTAGGCTAAATATTTTATTTTACGTCTCATCATGTACTCTTTCTTTTCTTAAAAGCAATCGTTCTATCATTTTTTTGCTAAGAATATAGGTGACAGTTATTACTTATCGTCTTTTCGGATGCAATCGAACCCCTCCCAACACACATTTCTGGCAGTGCTGTTCGTTTTGATGTTCTTCGACTTTTACCTCCTGTTAGGTATACATGCTGATCGTACATCTGGCGGGTTTCGAGGTTTCCTTTCAGAACATATGATATTGATAAGCATTGTTTCGCCTCATGTGGAAGTACATTGTGTTCATTGTGCATTGCGTAACAACCAAGACGGATGATTTGGAATGTAGTTTTTTTCTTTTACGCACATGTGTGTGTGTTGATGTATGAATATGTGTCATTCGGAATTCATATACCAGTACCTTGTTTGTATCACTGTTTGGTTTTTATTTATTAGATTTAATTTTTTTGTGTGTGCTTTAATTCTGTAAATAACCTACAAATTCTGAAAGAATTGTATACCGTGACTTCTGTAAATAACTTGCAAAAAAAAAACATTGACCAGCTTTCAACTGAAGAAATTTTGCAATTAAGGCTTAGACAAAACAAGCAAAAGACAATTCAGGAGAGAGTTCGAAAAAATCCAGTTTAAATTTACAGTATGTTTTATGGCAGTAATGTTGTTTACACTAGATACATTTCCTGGATTTATTTAAAATTTTCCTGGATAAACTGTGAATGAAGTGTGTTCAATGGACATTTTTTTTATAACACTGATCTCTGTTACGAACTCTCTTCAGTCAACGCTGAAGAGGGATTCGAATCACTATCAGCGACTGAGTTTGCTAGAATGAATCGTTCGCAATAACTTAAAAAAAATATTTAGTGAATCTACAAAGCTTCTGAAATTAATATTAACTGTACCTATAGCGTCAGCAAAAGACGAAAAGTATTTTTCTACATGAAAAAGAATTGACACTTTCAAGGAATTTAATGTTCCAAGAAAGGTTATTACCATTGGTTATGCTTTTCATCGAAAAAGACCTGACAATAAGAATACCAGAGTTCAACCACCATGTATTACACAGATTTGCTCCAATCAAAAAGAGAAGAATGAACTTACTAATTAATTAAGGTGATTAATCGGATAAAATGCTCTGCATTTTTTATTTAAAAAAACAGAATTTTATTTAATTTCACATGTCACATAGCATTTGCATCTAAAGTTATGCTGATTAGTCAATGACTCCGCTTTATATCTTCTGTCTCTTATCGTTCGTACTGTAACACCCGAAACCACAATCCAGCGGCCGCCACTGAGCTGAAATATAATATTCTTCTTTCAACAGCTCCTTAAAAAAGACCACTCTTTTCAAATGGCTCTGTTAACTTGGAAAGTCCAAGAGTTTGGGCTCAGAGAACGGTACTAGAACGATGAAAATTTTCTTCTATTCTGCGGGAAAATTAACAGATTGGCGTATCTTCTTATATTTGTTTTCTGTTCTGAAGTTTTGATATTCGCGAAACTTAATATTTGTAAATAGTGAATAATAAACCCATTAGTGCCCATGTTGCCTGTGATTTTAACATTTATTCAAGCAGACATTATTTTCTTCTGGTGCTTGTTCTTCCGTCAAGTACCAGAAATTTCGATTTTGCAGAGTTCAACACCAACTGAATTGTTTTCTAAGTTTTATTAAAATAACGTAAGCTGTTTGATCGTTTGCTTTATCTCCATCTATTAACACTAAAATAATAACTCAGTACCACGCAAGAGTGCTTCACTGTTAATGTTGGCAAAATCTCTATATAAAACGACTTTTGGCTTGAATTTAGAAATCGTAATAGAATAGCAAACAAAAATAAAATCATGACGTGAAAGTCCAGGTACTGAAAACTGACCGAATTCTATCAATGTCGAAGTTAAGATTAAGTCGAGAAGTGAATCAGAAGTAGTAGCATGAAACGTAGCTTCGAGCGGGCAGATGGAAAAATTTAATTATGTAATAACTTCGCAGATGTTTCTACTTGGCGCTTAGAGGACAGTAGTAAGAGGGTGACCCTATCTAAATCTTGATTATTAAATTTGGGGCCACTATGGACCATAGTGAACGAATCAGAGAGGGATTGCGTCACCTATTGAAATTTTGCTAATGCTTATTCAGGGGCCATGCACGCTGGTGCGAATGAGACAGAGATACCTTGGCCCGGCTATGACGTCATTGAATTGGGATTTTTGGATTAGAGGTCATGATGATTCTTTAAATTTAATAAAATATGGTCTTGATTTATTACGTTATGAATTAGTACAGGTTTATGAATGCTTTTTTATTTTTCTTTCCCTTTTATGGCATAAAATTTGGAGATTGTTATCCCTTTGATGAGATGGACTAACACTAGTGCAAATTAAATCTTTAGTTTTACGTCCCACGATTATGCCGGTTAGGCTGAAGGAGACGATGACGATGAAAAATGAATGAATTGGTGGGAGAAAAATGGAGTATTTCGAGCATAATGTTGCCCACCACAAAACTACTTTCGCGGGGTTTGAATCAGGAACCCCATACAGCAGAGGTATATCAGGGACCCCATACGCCTTACCACTAAGCCACCGCGTCCCTTACTGGTGTGAATGAAGTGGAGGTATTTGGTTCGAGCTAATGTGATTGTGTGACGTCGGAGTGACCCTATTTCATTTTTGATTATACAATTTGGGACCCCCATGCCCCATAGCGTTAATGTGAATGAGTAAGAGATGCTTTGGTCCGGGATTGCATTACCTATTGAAATTTTGCTTATGTTTACTCAGGGGTCAGTGAATGCATAGGATCATTTAGGACACATATGATCACCTTGATACACGTGACGAGAGGGATTTCGTTCCCTTTGATGAGTATAAAAATATTAAAATTTGGAAGTTTTTTTAACTTATCCTATTACCTTTGATGAGACATTTTCGTTATATAATAGAGTACAATGGTTTACTTTTTAAATTTGGGAGTCATCGTTCCCTTTGATGAGCATTGATTTTTGAGCCTTATTACGTTATATCTAGGCGTATTTAAAATTATTCCCTTAAATTTGATAAGTACTTTGTGATCCATTTTGTTCCGCTTCAGGGGTGAACATGGATACCTTACATATGTTGCAATAGTCCCGAGTTCGATTCTTGGTGCTAGTTTAGGAAATATTGAATTTAACGTCCCCGCGAAAACGATGATGAGAAATGATAGGACGAAAAAGGGGAAACATGAAGTTACTTAACTGAGGATTGAAGCAGGTACCTCACACATTAGAGACAAACGCTGAGCCACCGTGCTCCATTGAGAAATTTTAATTTGTTTATTACTGCGTTATAGACAATGGAATGGTCCCGAGTTTGATTCTTGGTGCTAGTGTTAGGAAATTTTAACGTCCCCTCGAAGCTAATCGAAAGGATGATGATAAGAAATGGTGAAATGAGAAAACATCATAAACTTACTTGCTTGCGGATTGAAGCAGAGACATCACACATCAGAAATAAGCGCTGAGTCACCATGCCCAATTGAGAAGTTTTTAATTTTCTGTGCGAGCAATTTCACGTATGAAAAGAACATGAACAGATTATGTTACATTACACATTTCTTCTCGCTGTTAGGCATAGAAGTTTATTATTGTAAAATTGCAGAATCTGCTTTTACGAAGAGCCTTTTTCTCAGCTGACGGACTTTTAAAGCTCAACTTTACATGTCAAAGACAGTTTCGTAACATATCGATGAGTGTTACCTTTTTCAATCAAGTTTAAGGAAAATGAATCTGATTTTAAATGTGTTAATTTGAATGTCGTAAGAAACTAACGAGTCAACGGTATGATGTCATGATCAGAATCGCGATACTAGATGTCGTAACGATTGATGTGTAAGGAGAAAAACGTGAATAATGTCACAACCAGTCAGATTGTTTCTTACATCACGTTTCAGCTCATGATACATGATGAAAGCTGTGTTTTCATTGGTTCTCCGTGATTTCATTTATTAATTTCCTCGTTTTTGATTGGCTGATAGTGATGTCACTTTATACTTGAGCACGTTTCAGACCTAAATAAAATTCTTAATTTCATTTTTCAAGTCCTACTTCCACGAAGATCT
Source organism: Thermobia domestica (assembly GCF_964235325.1). Lineage (NCBI taxonomy): Eukaryota > Metazoa > Arthropoda > Insecta > Zygentoma > Lepismatidae > Thermobia > Thermobia domestica. The sequence goes on along the minus strand of NC_137458.1, from coordinate 193,077,170 downwards.
TGAAATTGAGCAGGTGTACCTCTTGTGTCAACGTGACTTTACTCCGGTCCTTGAATTTGAGGTAAGTTATTAAGAGTTTATTAACCGCGTTTCTTAATATCAATGGAGTGCTTTTGAAATGCATTACGCATGAGGATAACATTGGTATTACTGTTTTATTTTTAGCATGACATATTTAGTCTATGGGAGAGCAAATGGAAGAATTAGTGGCAGTATCCTCACTTACTTGACCGGGGATCGAATTAGGAATCCCACACATTAGAAGTAAGCACGAGAAAATGATATCATTTGTTGATTTTGGTTTAGCATCCCTTCAGTACTGGGGCTAGGAATACAGCTTAATGTTGAATCTGAGCGCATACTGGGTGTTGAATCCGGGCCAGAGGTGCGTAACGCTAACTACTTAGCTATGAGGAAGCTCAGTTTCTGAAAGTTACCATTAACGTAAACAAAATTTTAGTTTTTCAAAAAACTACACACGAATTTGTTTCCCTACAGCGTGCCCTTTAACAGTGAGACGTGGACCTTCAGTTTAATGTGGGATCTGATTTCTCGCCGAGAATCGAACTCAAGTCTTCCTTGTTTAACCGCTTATTTCGAAAAAGCAAGCGCGTGAGATTTTGTTTTCGTTTCATGTTCGTTATACGTTTCAAAGTTCAGTGTGAGAGGAAAATGCTTACTACAGTGATTCTCTCAGCACAGTTAGAAAAACAATTTCATTCATTCTTTTTATCACTACAAAACTTAGGTAAGTTACATGTTGATGTTGGTCCCGGGTTTGATTTAAAGTATTACGACAACAAAAATTTTTAACAGTAGAACTATTTGAGATATGATAATTCTTTTAGGATTGATCGTGTAGTTATTTTGATACCGTTAAACGTTTTAGCAATCTCTGAATTCAATTTTAATTCGTGCTTTTTTCTTTTCTTGTTTTAGATATTTGTTTTCTTTGCCTATTCCTTTTTGCGTAACCTTACCTTTTCCTATTTTAATATGGCTACTTCTGGGTTTACTGTCTTGCGAGAAATCAATAGACATTATCGGCGTTTTAATTTCGAAGGACGAATGCTGGAAATTCAAATTAATGCTCCGACCAGTGACACCGATATTGTTGAGTGGGTTCAGACCTCCTTTCAACAGATGTTGGATTATTTATTGGAAAATGTCGACGAATCATCGATGGTTGGATTATCGATTTTATCTCACGATGAAAGGAACAAACCATTTTATTTATCTTTTCGGCGTGCAAGTAATCTGACACTGGAAACTTTATGGGCTTCCTTTAATCGCATTCCTTCAAAGTGACGATAGTTTTCTCATGAACGAACCATTCATTGTTCATTTTCATCATGTGGATGTGCCCCGTGGATTTGGATTGGTGCGTCGAGGTCTTTTATCAAACAAGGAGTTACTAAAACGCAAGAATGGCATTTTACGTGTAAAAAACTCCGACAAGAAATGTTTAGCTTATGCTATTGTGATTGCTATTGGCCTAAAGAAATATAAGGATACAAATAAGAAACTGTACAGACAATATTAAAACCAGAGCAAGTGTGTTGTTCTCCCTGACGTACATGAACCTTTGTCCAGATCCTCAGTGAATTTAGACCATGGGGGATCCGTGGAAGACTTGCGATAATTGCAACCTACTTGACCGATTATAAACTTACCGTATACACTAGCTTTTCCGGAGAAGTTATTCTGTATGAAGGGCCTGGTGGCGAAGACAAGATTCCAATCAATTTAATGTGCATCAATTCACATTATGACACCATCACGTCATTAACGTCCGTTTTTTCTACTGTGTATTATTGTGTAGCATGCCACAAAAAATATAACAGGGATAGACACGTCAAGAACTGTTCGGCCATGTGTGAGAAATGTTTGCAGAAACCGCTATGTAGTAAGACCAATACGGAGAAACAGTGTCCAGAATGCAATCGTGAATTTTATGGTGAAACTTGCTATAGAAATCATCTGACTGTACCATATCATAAGGGCCAGCCAGTATGCAAGATGGTGAAATAGTGTTCCAAATGTCTACGCATTTATTGTTTGTCCGTACAGTGGAAAGATAACATCATTGTACAGATTATTTTTGTAATGTGTGTCATAAACACGTTATGTCTACCCACCAATGCTACATGAAGCCTGATACGACTCAATTAAAGCCTGGAGTTCCATCAGTGTTACATGCCAAGAAGGCTATGATTGTCTTCTATGATATCGAAGCCACACAGGATATTTTCTTTGATGAAGACACGTTCATTCATAAGCCCAATTTTCTGGTGGCCCAACAAGTATGTTACAGCTGTGTTCAAGATGAAGATATACATCACCCGTGTGAAGTTTGTGGACAGCGGGAATATATTTTTCAAGATGATCCGATCAATGCCTTTCTTGCGTATTTACGTCAACCACTACCCAACATCAAGTTTATTGTATCTTTGGCACATAACTCTAAGGGATATGACGGTCATTTTATTCTTAAATCCTTAGTGGAAAACATGAATTGAAAACTACTTTGATCTTGAACGGAGCAAAAAGTTTTAAGCATGACAGTGAATCACTTATCGTTTATTGACTCCTTAAATTTCATGCCAATGGCTTTAAGTAAGTTATCCAAGGCATTTCATTTACCAGCGACCAAAGGATATTTTTCACACTTTTTTAATACTGCTGCAAATCAAACGTATGTAGGAAAATTACGGGACATCTATTATTATGGTGCAGATGAAATGAAAGTGGATTAACGAGAGAAATTCATGACATGGTACAACGAACACCAGAACGATACGTTTATTTTCCAGAGGAATTGGTGAACTATTGTGTCCAGGATGTCAACGTACTTCGAATGGCTTGTATATCTTTCATGACCACTTTTGAACAAGAAACCCACGTCAATCTTTCCTGGAGGCTATCACTTTGGCGAGTGCGTGCAATTTAGTATTTCGACGAAATTTCTTAAAACCCAATACTATTAGCATTCTTCCTGCACGAGGATACCGTCACAGAAACAATCAGTCGCGGATTGCTTTGCAGTGGCTTGCCTACATGGAGGAAAAAGAGGGACATCCAATTCTATATGCAGCAAGAGGAAAAGAAGTTTGTTTCTGGTTTTCATCTGGACGGTTACTACAAACATCCCGACACTAAACAGGAACACGTGTATGAGTTTCAAGGTTGTAGGGTTCATGCATGTCCTCTGTGCGTTCCTACAGGCCGTGATCAGCCCATTTATGAGAACTCCGAAGAAACGATGAACTATCGCTACGAAAGCACAGCGTAAAATGAAATGATTATGATCCATGGGATATAAAGTACATGAAATGTGGGAATGTGAATTTCGTCAAGTGTTAAAATCCATCCAGCATTAGCCTCTTCTTTAAGCACACATCCTTATACTAATAAGACACCATTAAATCCAAGAGAGAGCTTTATGGTGGCCGTGTTAGTGCCATTAAATTGTATCACGTCGCAAATGAAAATGAAGGCGAAGAAATTAAATTTTTGGATATTGTTTCCCTATATCCATATTTAAATAAATAGGGACGGTATCCAATAGGGCACCCACGAATATATCTACAGAGAGATCCAGAAATGCCCGCCATTCAAGAGTCAACGAATTAGTCAAGTTAAAGATTTTGCCTAGCAGAAATGTGTTTCATCCAGTACTTCCATTTCGCTCAAATAAGAAGTTGTTGTTTCCACTTTGCGCTGCCTGTGCCACAGCATTAAATCAAGATTCTGAATGTACATATTCCGACAGTGAACGAAGTCTAACAGGAAGGTGGCTGTCCTATGAAATTCAAAAAGCCATTGAACTTGGGTATCAAATCATTGAAATTTACGAAATTTGGGATTACGACATCACCGTATATGATTTTGAAACCAAGACTGGCGGATTATTGAGCGAATACGCATTTTTGAAATCTAAGCTTAAAGCTTCTGGATGGCCTGCCAATGCGTCACCGAAGAAGAAATGCAGGAGTATATTCAAGTGGTACAACAAGGTGAAGGCATAACTTTGGATGCAGCAAATATAATGACAAATTCAGCACGTCGTAGTCTTGCAAAGCTCTGTTTGAATGCCTTCTGGGGACGACTCGCTATAAGAGACAATTTTAGCCAAACGACCATCATTAACGACCCCAAAGAACTGTATCAAAATTAACTGCTCCAGATATAAAAGTCAACCAAATTTTACCTGTTAATGATTCGTTGTTATACCTTTATTGGCAGTATGAAGATGATGTTCCAGTACAAAATCACACTGCTAATGTTGTCCTTGGAGCATTTACAACGTGTCAAGCTCGTCTGGAACTCTACAAATATTTAGAATTGCTGCAAGAAAGAGTATTATATTTCGATACAGATTCCGTGATATTCACACAGCGACCATCAGAGCCCACAATAAAACCAGAAGTATTTCTTGGTTCAATGTCAAATGAACTGAATCAATTGGACCAAAAGCATACATTAAAAAATTCGTGTCTGGTGACCCAAAACGGTACGCTTTAGAAATCTATGACCCCGTCAACGAAATCAACCAGTTATGTATGCAAAATTCGCGGATTTACACTCAATTATACAGCAAGTCAAAAGTTAAATTTCAATAGTCTGGAGCAAATGATCGTAAATCAATCCAGTGAAAAAATCTCCATTAGCACGCCACACAAAATTTACAGAACCCACGATCATCATCTTGTCACAAAACCTGAAGAAGTACAGTTTCAACTATAAAAAACGCCGATTAATACCAGACACATACGAGACATTGCCCTATAGGTATAAAAAAGCTAAAACAATAACAGCCATATTTTTCCCTGATCCCACCAACATCACCTCCCAAAGATGGCAAAGCGACAACCGCAACACGAGACATGCTTCAACGATGCACGATTTTCTTTTGATGCCACAGCGGAGACAAACTCAGGTGACATCACCTTGCAGAAACCAGTGGAGAAAAAAAACATTCAGGTACGTCACATTTGATTTTCGTTTTCTCACCTCACTCTCTCTTGATCAGTTAGTTTATGTTATTGTTCGATGTTAATAATCTGTTTTTCTTCTTTCACAGGAAACAAAATAAATATCACCACGTATATTCATATGTTTTATTTTCTCTTTACAGAATTTGTACCCGTCACGGACACGTCTTTCTTTGAAGAAAAATAAATGCGCACAAAGATGGAGAAACTCTGTATTCTATTTCACATGCTAAAATAAATGTACAGAAACATGAAAAAAGTAATTCTGTGTTTTATTTCACATCCTAAAATCAAATTCTTTTTCTGCACTGCGATTTCAATTTCTTTTTCTGAATCAGTTTACCGGTAAAATAAATTTTCTGAAATCAATGTTTTGCGAAAAGAGAAATCAAACTAAATTTTTGTTTCAGAACTTTTTCGTGTACGAAATAAAAAGTTTAGTGCACAAAGTAAAATTCTGTGTGAGAATTTTTTGTGTACGAAACAACACTGACAGAATTTTTTTTGTGTTTAAAAAATTCTGTTTCAGAAAAATTTGTGTACGAAACAAAAATCAGTTTCCGTCACTAATCTGCTCCGACTAAATGAATCGATTCATTCAGATAGTGTTGGCAACACTGAATAATCCCGCGACCATTGTTACCGTTTCATTGTTGTTACAGCGAACACAACTTGACTCGAACCAACAATCCTAAAGGTCTGATACATCTCTAAATACAGCCAACTAAACAATAAGGTTATGTTTATATGATTTAATGCCAACGCTTAGCACTGAGTCAGCAACACGAATTGAAAAGGATGACAACACAGACCTTCTATCTCTCTATACGAAACATAAACCTAGTGTAAAACTGCTATCACTAAATGGTCACGGTGGCTCAGCGCTTATTTCTGATGTGTGAGGTTTCTGCTTCAATCCCCAGTCAAGTAAGTTCATGATTTCTCATTTCATAATTTCTCATCATCATCGTTTCGCTTTGCCTCAAGAGGACGTTAAACTCAACATTTCCTGAAACTAGCACCAAGAATCAAACTCGGACCATTCCAATGTTTATAACATAGTAATCAACAAACTAAAACTTCTTAATGGGGCACGGTGGCTCAGCTTTTGTCTCTAATGTGTGAGGTCCCTGCTTCAATCCTCAGTCAAGTAAGTTCATGTTTTCTGTTTCGTCCTATCATTTCTCATCATCGTTTTCGCGGGGACGTTAAATTCAACATTTCCTAAACTAGCACCAAGAATCGAACTCGGGACGATTGCAACATATGTAAGGTATCCATGTTCACCCCTGAAGCGGAACAAAATGGATCACAAAGTACTTATCAAATTTAAGGGAATAATTTTAAATACGCCTCCATATAACGTACCCAGACAACACGTACGTGTACGACACATGTGCACTATCCATGCATAAGCCGTACATGTGCACATGTGCAGTTGTGTGGATGATGAACACATACATAACGCGTGCATAAGCCGTACACGTGAATTTGCGTGGATGAAGCACACATACATAACCGGTGTATGTGCACATGTGCATTTGCGTGGGTTATGCACACGTACGTAACCCTGCTTAAGCCGTTATGTGCACATGTGCATTTGCATGGATGTAGCACACATTTATATAACCCGTGCTTAAGCCCTTAGGTACACATGTGCATTTGCATGGATGCAACGCACGTACGTAACCCGTGCTTAAGCTGTTATGTGCACATGTGCATTTGCATGGATGTAGCACACATTTATATAACCCGTACTGTATCCGTTATGTACACATATGCATTTGCATGGATGCAGCGCAGGTACGTAACCCATGCTTAAGCCGTTATGTGCACATGTGCATTTGCATGGATGAAGCACACATTTATATAACCCGTGCTGTAACCGTTATGTACACATGTGCACTTGCGTGAATGCAGTGCACGTACATAACCCATGCTTGAGCCGTGCATGTGCACATGTGCATTTGCGTAGATGAAACACATTTAAATTACCGGTGCTTAAGCCGTTGTGTGCACATGTGCAGTTGCACGGCTACTGCACGTGTGTATGAGACGTCTATAATAACGTGCAAGCTTATACTTTTACTTTCATTCTTTTACTCTCATTCTCTTCAACAATATAAAGTAATCTCCAGTTTTGGTAGGTGTCGTTTTTCCTCCAGGCGATGTTATAGAGACTTTTCGACGAATGACAGCTGAATTAAATTAAAAACTCTATAACGTCCGCTGAGCTAGGATACAAGATCAACAGGTGGCAGCACTGTACTGACGTAACTACTGTCAGACAGTTAATAGATTTAAAAAATTATTTTCGTGACCGGTTACAGCAGAATATGTTACGTTATCTGTTACTTGGCAAACATGTCAAATATACTGCCTAAAGCTTTGCTCGTTGTAAATAATAAAATCCAAAAGTAAAATGCTCACTGAGTTATATGTGATATACTTTAAAGGTGATGTCTTTTCTGTTATTGGGAACAATATCGCTCCGATCTGGACTCTGCTGTTAATAAATTGCTCATGCCTACTACACAATATGATCTTGATCACACAATTGCTAATCTTACTGAATCTATTCAAGGAGCACACAACGTTCCATTTCAACAACAGAAATACAATCGCATAAACCAAAATTGCCTCCCCATTTTTTACCTTGCATATCCGCTTCTCGTAGAGCACATCGCGAGTATCTCGCTACAGGTAATCTTGAAGTGCTTCGGCTTCATTGTCAATACCTTAGGATTACGCATAACTATATTGTTGCATATAAGAAACGCCATTGGATTCAAACTTGTAACACACTTGCAAGTGAATCTCACCCTAGTAAATATTGACGCAAAGTTCATCAACTAACAGGGACAGTTTCTCGCACACCATACTCCATTGTTCAAAATAATCAGGCAGTCATCACTGATACGGATAAAGCTAATATGTTTTCTTCATTTTTTTAAGATATTTTTACACCTCTCCCAGGTTGGCATACACCGCAACGCCTACAAAAGTCAATAAACCGACTTACAGATCCCTCTTCTGCTTTTCTGCGCCCATGTATCAACCACTCTTTGGAACCCAATAATCAACTTACTACTCCGATCCAACCAGACGACATTCACCAAACATTGTTCTGTAAACGCAACACTGCCCCAGGATTTGATTCTGTTACGTATGTACTCAGCAGGCAAGCTCCACCTTTTCTTCTTTTTCTCAGCACCATATATACTTTCTTCCTCCGAACTGGATTTTTTCCGATCGACTGGAAATACTCAAAAGTTCTTCTCTTCCCGAAACCTAAGAAACGTCTGACGTCCAGTCTTATCGCCCTATTCACCTCACCAGTTGCCTCTGTAAAATTTTGTAACGAATGCACGTCCGCCGCATGCACGTTCACCTTGCAACTCATAACCTACTTCTTATTCACCAAGCCGGTTTTCGACCTGATTTTAGTACGCTGGATCAACTATTACGACTACCCACGGCTATTTATAATCAATACAACACAGGTTTTCCTTGTCTGGTAGCCTTTGATCTAGAGAAAGCTTTCGATAAAGTCTGGCACCCAGGTTTACTTTACAAACTCCATAACTATATACTACCTTCTTCATATATCAGGTTCATACATTCCTTCTTATTAGGGAGACTAGCATATATCTCTATTCTCTCATCCGATATTCCTACAATCTGGCGTTCCTCAAGGTTCGTCACTGTCTCCTCTATTATACTTATTGTATACAAGTATTGCCGACCTTGTTGTTCCACACAACATAAGCATATTTCAGTTTGCTGACGACACCGCCTTCTTCACGGCGGCCCGCACAGTAAAACCATGCAATCAATCAGTAAAACCATGCAAACGGCCATTGACGTATTCGTTCACTGGTGTAATATATGGCGGTTAAGTATTAATTCTACGAAAACTCAGGCTATTGTTTTCCTGCCACGTAGACGCCGTTCACGAATGTACAGGAATCCAAGTCGATTAAACCTTCAAGTAGATCATACACCTGTACTGGCGTCGTCAAATACTCTGACTTATCTTGGTGTCATATTTGACTCCAAACTTACCTGGAATCCACACCTCACCAAGATCGTACGCCAAGCACAAAATCGGCTCAACCTACTCAAGCGCTTAGTCGGTACAACCTGGGGGCTAAAAGCTTTAACAGTACTTAATACTTACAAGGCCTTTATGCGCAGCACATTAACATATGGACACACTGCCTGGACATCAGCACCGCAAAAATTTTATCAGAAGTTGGCTATCCTAGAGCGTCATGCTCTACGCCTAGCACAACGCATAAGCTTACCGCATCCGACACGGTTACTTTACGAGCTGATTGATTTTCTACCTTTATTGCATCATCTCGAACAGCTTCGTACTCGGTACGTTTGCAAGCGAATTGACCAGCATCCCATGTTACTTGATATCCTACCTTACGATCGGGATCACGACGCACCTCCAACTTACGTCGATACTCCTCTTACTTGAGCTTTCGTCATTCACTTACCCATCATATGCACCGTAACTACCTATTAACATGGGCTTCCTCTGTCTTCACCAGTTCCTGAATCGCCCCAGGAACAAAAGATAACTTGCATTCGTCAATACTAACAAAACCCTGTGATGTGGCGTCCAGAGCACTGCATTCAATCTTAATCTACTTCTCTGCCCACTGCATCCTGCACTACTATCATTCAGTTTTGTTTCGCCATAATTCAGCACGACATGCTAATAAATGTATTATTTTCTACAATATTATTGTGGCATACTTGGCCTCCCATCATATTGTTTGATCCTCATTATATGATATTTTTAACCCTTCAATCACATCTCTGTATGTATGTGTACTCCATAAATAAATAAATATTAAATATGTACAACTCTTAGACCAACCACATCAAAGTGCAATCAACTTTTCTATCTATGAAGCACTTACCCGAAGAAACGGCAAAACCCTTTAAACGGGACGACGGACAAAAAAATCTTTGGTGTTATAGATGGTGTTACTGCGTAAGGCACCAAATATATAAACTCTTTCCTTTCGTTGCATCTCGAATATGTTTTTATCAAATCACCTGTGTGCTACGTGTAAATCACCTCTGTCGTACATGTAAATCACCTATGTGCTACTTGTAAATCACCTGTTTCGTACATGTAAATCATCTGGGTACTGCGTGTAAATCATCTATGTGTTACGTGTAAATCATCTCTGTCCTACATGTAAATCATCTGTGTGCTACGTGTAAATCACCTCTGTCGTACATGTAAATCATCTGGGAACTGCATGCAAATCACCTATGTGCTACGTATAAATCACCGCTGTCCTACATGTAAATCACCTGTGCACTACATGTAAATCGAATACGTGCTACTTGTAAATCACCTGCGCGGTAGGTGTATATCACTTGTGCAGGACGTGTACGTGTGCATTGCACATGTCCTGTGCACGTGAAGATGTTGAATAGGACTTGTGATGTATATGTGCATCACATGTACAGGCGTGCATTTATACAGATGATGCACATGTTGCATCCGTGCAATTGTACATGTACTATACGGATACTGTACAATTGCACGGATGCAACATGTGCATCATCTGTATAAATGCACGCCTGTACATGTGATGCACATATACATGCCAGGTCCTATTCAACATCTTCACGTGCACAGAACATGTGCAATGCACACGTACACGTCCTGCACAAGTGATTTACACCTACCGCGCAGGTGATTTACACGCAGTACCCAGGTGATTTACATGTAGGACAGAGATGATTTACACGTAACACACAGGTGATTTACACGCAGTACACAGGTGATTTACATGTAGGACAGAGGTGATTTACACGTAGCACATAGGTGATTTACACGCAGTACCCAGATGATTTACATGTAGGACAGAGGTGATTTACACGCCGTACCCAGATGATTTACATGTACGATAGAGGTGATTTGAAGCAGTACCCAGATGACTTACATGTAGTGCACAGGTGATTTCCTCGTAGTACAGAGGTGATGTAAAAGCAAATGTGAGATGCAACGAAAAAAAAAGTTTATATATTTGGTGTCTTACGCAGTAACACCATCTATAACTGCAAAGACATCACCTTCAAAGTATATAACAAGTAACTAATAATTGTCAGTGATAATTTTAGTTTTGGAGTTTATTATTTGCAACAAGCAAAGCTTTAGGTAGTATCTTTGACATGTTTGCCAGGTAACAAATAACGCAACATATTCTGCTGTAATCGGTCACGAAAATAATTTTGTAAACCTATGAACTGTCTGACTGTAGTTACATCAGTACAATGCTGCCACCTGTTGATTTTGTATCCTAGCTCAGTGGACGTTATGGAGTTTTTACAATCATTCAGCTGTTATTCGTCGAAAAATCTCTATAACACCGCCTGGGGGAAAAACGACACCTACCAAAAATGGAGGTTACTTTCTGTTGATGAGAATGAGAGTAAAAGAATGAAAGTAAAATTATACACTTGCATGGTAATATGGACGTCTCTTACATACGTGCAATAACCGTGGAAATATCCATGTGCACACAAGGGCTTAAGCACTGGTAATTTAAATGTGCTTCATCCACGCAAATGCACATGTACACATGCACGGCTCAAGCATGGGTTATGTACATGCGCTGCATCCACGCAAAAGCACATGTGTACATAACGGCTACAGCACGGGTTATATAAATGTGTGCTTCATCCATGCAAATGCACATCTGCACATAATGGCTTAAGCACGGGTTACGTACGTGCGCTGTATCCATACAAATGTACATGCGTACATAACGGCTTAAGCACGGGTTATATAAATAGGTGCTTCATCCATGCAAATGCATATGTGCACATAATGGCTTAAGCACGGGTTACGTACGTGCGCTCATCCATGCAAATGCACATGTGTACATAACGGCTTAAGCACGGGTTATATAAATGTGTGCTTCATCCATGCAAATGCACATGTGCACATAACGGCTTAAGTTAGGGTTCTGTACGTGCACTGTATCTACGCAAATGCACATGCGTACATAACGGCTTAAGCACGGGTTACGTGCGTGCTCTCCATCCACACAAATGCACATGTGTATATAACGGCTACAGCACGGGTTGCATAAATGTGTACTTCATCCATGCAAATGCACATGTGCACTTAGCGGCTTTAAGCACGGGTTCTGTACTTGTGCTTCATCCACGCAAATGCACATGTGTATGTAACGGCTTAGGCACGGGTTATGTAAATGTGTACTTTATCCATGCAAATGCACATGTGCACATGCAGGACTTAGTCACTGGTTATGTACTCCCATGCGCAAAAAAAAAATTGCGCGTATACTGTAACTCACGATTTTTTCAATTATTTCATTTTCCTTATGTTTATGGGTAAAATTCAGTTATTAGTATGTGGAGATAATAGAAAGCAATCCATCTAAGGAGATATTTCCAAAAAATATAATAAAATAATACAAATATAAGCAAAAAACAAAATTATGTTCGGTTTTATGTATACTGGCAATAATGTTTTCGAGGGAATTTTTGGAGCAGCACAGCAGGATTGTAGAGGGAATTACAGAATTGGTAACAGAACAGGGGGAGAATTGAATCAAGGAACAGGAAAGTGGAGTAAAATATTGCATTTATTGGCTTAAATCTAGGGTGTAAATTGTCTGCCAAATATAAATTAGCTTCTGTAACCAAGATGTTGTACGGAAATATATAAACAAAGAGAAAAACTGTTGTCTTAAGTTTGGAAGTGACATGCTCTATAGCCATGAGCATTTATTTCTTAAGAAAAAGATAAGCAACAAAAGAAAGTCTGTGTGATCAAGTGGGTAGAGTGACGGATTAGTAATTCTTATACTGTTCTGACCCCAGATCGAATCTCATCCGATCGTGTTCAATTTTTTTTTACGAAACATTATAGAAGTGTACGATTTGTATGTTAATAAAAACTGAGACAATACTATAAAGAAATAACTTTTTGTTTCCTTTGATGACGTATTTATTTAGAATTAGTGTACTATTAGTAATAGCCATTGCTTTCAGTTTATGCTGTTATATAGCTTCTTTTATCATCCTCTTTTCTTGAAAAAAAAACAAAAAAACAAATTTGTCTCCAATAAAGTATGAAAAATATATATAGACAGAAACAGACATCTTAGTATCAAACGTGATTTATCGTGATGAAATAAACAAGTTTCCCGTTATTAAAGAAGAAAACTATAGAAAATCATTGAATCTGGTCTTTAGGTTTTTAGCATGCTATATACCGGTATATTCTTTATAAGACTATAATTTATAAGGCAAGATGTGCGATCATACCCACAAATTTAGCTAGTGGGTGAAAGATGTTTTCGGCACAAATATTTTACAGGTCTAGGTGCATGAAACACCAATACGCCATGGTCTTGACCTTCGTTTATTTCACATTATTATCCGACATATCATAGCAGGTAAAAAGCAGCATCAATCAGCAAGAAAAACTGCAAGTTGTGGTCTTAGTCTGTTTTTGATGCTCCGGATTCGATCGCCTAGCATGCCCGTCTATACCGTGACTCATACGTCTATCATTCAGTGCAGGCACATATCCAGCTTTACTTTTCGGAGGGGGCCCGACACGAAAGCTCCTAAGCACATAATTCTAATGTTTCAAAAATATCAATAATAATAATAATAATAATAATAATAATAATAATAATAATAATAATAATAATAATAATAATAATGCAACAGTTATGTATTTCTCTTAAACATTTCTTACTTTTCATTTATGAACCGGTCAAACTGCATTCTAACACAAACGAAATCAAAAAAATATTTTCTTGAGACATGTAAGGAAAACTGTCTGCTACGTATATCACATAACAAAAATAGCAAATGGCAATGAGTGTATCGTTCTAATACAGTAATGTTATAAACAGAACGGAAATGAAATTGTAATCCCGTTCTGTTCTGGGAAGTGTTCTTTAATTCCACCTGGTATCAATGGCATTACGGTATATTCTTACAAGTAACACTTCCCAAGTGTAACACTCCGATTTTGATAAAATTTGAAAGGCAGATACTACACATAAAATAAACGAATACATGTTTTTTTTATTTTCTGCGGAAAAACGGTTTTAGGGGGCAAAAGCCCTCACCCAAAATTTTGAAAGTTAACTCCCGAAAGACAAGAAAAAAAAATGTGGACCAAAGTGAACGAAATTGTGCACAGATATGGCAGACGTAAAATGAAGGAATACGTGTTTTGTATTTTCCTGGAAAAACGGTTAGGTGGGGCACAGACCCCTCCAAACCTTTGATCATGAAATATCAAAAGTGCTAGTAACAATATGTCTGGTGTGTGTAAAGGACGAAGAATTCCAACGACACTTTGTGTATGGACAATATGCAAAATTAAACGAATACCTGTTTTTTTTATTTTCTGCGGAAAAATGTTTTTTGGGGACAAAAGCCCCCATCCAAAATTTTGAAAGTTGACGCCCGAAAGGCAAGAAGAAGTGAACCGAAATGAATGAAATTGTGCAAAGATATTGCAGACGAAAAATGAGGGAATACGGGTTCTATTTTCCTGAAAAAAAAAAGAAAAACGTTTGGGTGGGACACAGACCCCTCCAAAACTTTGATCGTGAAATATTAAAAGTGCTAATAATAGTATGTCACAAGTGCTTAAAGGACATGAAGAATTTGAACGACACATTGTGTAGGGACAATACGCAAAAAAAACAAACTAATACGGGTTTATTTTCTGCGAAAAAATTGTTTTAGGGGGCAGAATTCCCCACCCAAAATTTTGAAATCATGCATAGATATTCTAGACGTAAATTGAGGTAATTGTGTTTCGTATTTTCCTGGGAAAAAAAGCGGTTGAGTGGGGAACGGACCCTCTAAGCTGTTGATTACGAAAGATTAAAAGTGCAAATAAGTATACGTCAGAAGTTCCTAAAGAGTATGGAGAATTGCAACGAAACTTCATATAGGGACAATTTGCAAAACAATAAATAAAATGCGTTTTAATTTGTACGACAAAACAGTGTTGGAGCCTAGAGCCCCTCAAAAAAAAAAAAAAAAAAGTAAATATTACCGTAAAAGTGCAGGAAGGAATGGACCGAAGCAAATGAAATTGTGTATAGATATTGTATAGACTGTATGTAAAATAAGGACTTTCGTGTTTTTAAGATGTCCCTATCAATTTTGGCACATCAACAACAAACATGAAATTAATCGGCACGTGTTTTTGTTTATGCGGAAAAACATTATAAGGGTTAAAGTTGCCTCGTGATATACTACAAAATACGCTAACTGTTTGTGCTTGTTGTTGATCTGCCAAATTTGAAGAAATCTGATGGAGACGCTTGTGAAACACGAGAGGCTTTATTTTTCATATCCAATATCTAGACAATTTCATTCGCTTCGGTTCTCTCCTTCCGACACTCAACGCCTCAGTCCACTCAACAGTTATTTTTTTCTTTTCAGGAAAATACGAAGCACGTATTCCCTCATCTTACCTCTACAACATTTGTGAACAATTTCATTCAGTTCGGTCCATTTCTTCTTGCCTTTCTTGCGTCCAATTTCAAAATTCTGGGTGGGATCTTTTGCCCCCTAAAACCGTTTCTTCACAGGAAATAAAAAAGCCGTATTTGTTTATTTTTTGCTTATTGTACTAACACAAAGTTTTGTTCCAATTGTTTGTGTAAATTTAGGCACTTCTGGCATACTGTTATTAGCACTTTTGATATTTCATGATCAAAGGTTTGGAGGGGTCTGTGCCCCACCTAACCGTTTTTTCCAGGAAAATACAAAACACGTATTTCCTAATTTTATGTCCGCAATATCTGTTCACAATTTCGTTCACTTTGGTCCACTTGTTTTTGCCTTTCTGGCGTCAACTTTCAAAATTTTGGGTGAGGGCTTTTGCCCCCTAAAACCGTTTTTTAACAAAAAATAAAGAAGCACTTATTTGTTTATTTTATGTGTAGTATCTACCTGCTAAATTTTATCAAAA
Organism: Thermobia domestica; assembly: GCF_964235325.1. Classification (NCBI taxonomy): domain Eukaryota; kingdom Metazoa; phylum Arthropoda; class Insecta; order Zygentoma; family Lepismatidae; genus Thermobia; species Thermobia domestica. Next base: position 193,061,156 of record NC_137458.1, on the reverse strand, counting down.
TCGGAGTGTTACACTTGGGAAGTGCTACTTGTTAGAATTATAACAACAACGCATTGTGCACAGTTTGGACACTGACTCAAAGTAATCTGACATAAAAGAACCTCAAAAGGGAAAAAGTAGGTTTATTAAAAAGTGCTTGAGGTTTGGTAAGGGACAGCTTCCAGGACCTCACGCTGCATACGTCACTGAGTCAATGCATTGTATTTGTTTCTTGGAAAACATGATAATTAGATGCGTAATATGTAAAATTATATCATAGTTTGACTTTTAATAGGTCTTTCCTTAATACATCCATATTATCCGGCGTTCTGCCTGCCTGTTTCATGTCGGATAAGCGAAACTCTACTGTATTTTCAAAGATAGCATATACACAGGGGCTAGAGGTCTGCACGGGCCGGAATTTTTAGAACGGACCCGGCCCGTCCCCTTTAATTTATAATCTATAGGCATTAGCGGATTAAGGGCGGAGCCAATGGTGCCCAGGCTTCGGGGGCCCTTTAAAATCCCTCTGTTTAATACTAAAATATAGTAATCAACTTATTATATTATAGGCTTCAGACCGATGCTATTGTTTTTCCCGCTCGTTACGCTCGCGGTATCGCTAGATTTAAGTCTTTCTATCAGCAGCATTTAACTGTTAATAATGAATGCAATTATTTAATTGTTAATAATGAATTTAACTAAACTAATTATTCTAAACTTGGAGCACATTCAAATATTACAGCATAGTTCTCGGTAGTTCCATAAGCCTATAAGGCTGTGGAAGTCAGAAAAGAAAATTTATGCACTGGAACTATTCTTAACATAGGACCCCCTTAAAACAGTCGGTTCTAGGTCCCCAAAAGCCTTAATCCGCCCCTGTCTATAAGCAATATTTCACGAAAAGCTGGTATTTTTTAACAAATGTGTTCGTCATCAAGTTTTCATAAAGTAGTCCCTTTCTCCTTTAAGTAACTTCAGAGCCCACGGTGTTTCAGTGGTAGAGCGTTCACCTCTGCTGCATGGAGTCCTTGGTTCGATCTATGCTCGCGCCAAGTGAACCTTGTGCTTGACAAACACTGTGCGTGGGTTTTCTCGAGGTTCTCCCATTTTATCCCACTTTCTTCACTCGATGATTTCATTCATTTCTTATCAACACTGTCTCCTTTAGCCTATCCGGCATAATCGTGGGACGTAAAACTTAAAGATTTCATTTCAAATCATTTCAATCAAAAAACAGTTGCAGGAAGTATGTAATTTCGAATAAAACAAACTACTATATACAATTCTGAGTATATTATTCTTTTATGAAATTCTCGCGAACCTTATTTCTAAATCGAAGGGTAAGAAGACTAAATTCACTCTCTTATTATTATAGATCCATTTCAATTGAAGCAGTTGGAATAGTTGGAAAAAAATAAAAAAAGAAACATACGCTATATTCCAGTGTGCCACAATCGGTATAACGCGGCACACTTGTGTGTCCAGCAAAGTGAACTGTGTGACGCAAACTTTTTCCTATTATTTGCAAGAATATTTGTCGAGCTTCTGTTATTTATTATTATTATTATTATTATTATTATTATTATTATTATTATTATTATTATCAACGATTCTTCCATGGATCAGCTGTCTGTATACGGTTAAGCAACCACAAGTATCACATTGAGGGAATGAGTATAATTATTTACTTTAATAGTAATACAAAATCTATTTGCTTGTATATTCTACCGGGAATAACTGCATCCGTCTAGAAAGCTAGGACTAACAACAAAGGGATCCGAAGTTGTGACCACACACCGCCCCAAATCGTGAGTGCCACAAGTTCCCTTCTACGCCTTAGCACAATAAGGGCTGTTGCGTTCAGGGAGAGAGAGAAACAATTTAATTCCATTGCAGTTATATGCTTATTAAATGTTAACTTATATTTATAAATTTTGTAAGTGATCGTATCGTTTACTGTTTATTATTATTATTATTATTATTATTATTATTATTATTATTAATTCTCATTATTATACTTTTCTTATTACGTTGATTGCCATGTGTATGGAATTCCATACACACGGCTCTCCTGTGCAGTAGAGCGTGATTATTTTCCATACGCAAACAATGTAGATATTCCAAGTTTGTTGTGTTCGTTCTATAGCTGTGTATGTAATTAGATACATATGGCGTAGAAATCAAAATTTAATGTCCATGCCACGTATATGCAAAACCATACACAAAGACATTTATGAACAAAGACATTGAGTTTGAGTTTAACGTCTCGCTCAGCAACGAAGCTATATGAGACGTCGGCCTTCTGATTAACGTGGACTCCGAAGCACGTGAGCTCTCGCCGGGAATCGAAGCCGGGTCTTCCACGCCAAAGGCGCGTACGCTAACCGCTTAGCCACTAAGGAGCTCATGAACAGAGACATTTAAAGCAAAGGCGAAAACAAAGATGTGTGATGTGATTTTGAGTTTAACGTCCCATTCAGCACCGAGGCTATATGAGACGTGGACCTACTGATTAACGTAGAATCCGAACCACATGAGCTCCCGCCGGACGAAAACAAAGGCCTTTGGAATTGACAATCATCGTTTGGACATTTCAGTCGCACCTACCTAATATTAACATTTCTACGATAATTTCGTAACATTGTATTATTTCTTTTGTTGATTAGCTTGGTTAGGCTTACACTTTTTTCTTTGCACCGACGTGTCACATCTCTTGGATGAAAATACACTAGCTCTCACTGGAAATCAAATCCAGAACCAATGCACTTGAACCATTTGACCACAACAAGGCACATTTAAAAAGAAGTTTCGATTTTGTTCGGAAAATTGTGATTAGGTGTAACATTAAAAAATATATTTAAGAAAGGATACGGAGCAAACGCACTATACTTTCTTGCTCGAATTTTTTACACTGACTTATGTTAGGCTGTAACTATTATTGAAACATTTATTTGGGAAATTGCGAATAAAATAATGTTTTGGAAAACTTTGCTAGAAGAAACTTCAGGCCCAAAAGTAAAGTACCCATTGGTCATATTTTCGTTAGAAATAACTTGATCCATATATTAGAATTATTAAGGATATAATTGTATGTGAACTATAAGCAAAAGCGTCTGAGTAATTTCTGAGAAAATCATGAAAAAAGTCACCCCCAAGAATAAATTATCTCTTGTGGATCTTTCCAGGACAAACGAGCTATGCTATATTGTTAGTGTTTTCGTAAAAAAATTTATTTATGAAATACGAACACAATCGTCTGAGTCGTTCTTGAGAAAATCGCAGGGTAAAACTTACTGTCAAAAGTAATATACCATTTCTAGTTTTTCCGGATGAGGGAATTATACCATATAGCTAGGTTATTTATGTCACATGTATTTATAAAATATGAACAACAAACATCTCCTGAGTGTTTTTTTAGGAAGGTCATCGGGAAAAGCTTACCCCCAAAGGTAAACTCTTCTATCTGTAATTTTGACAGTATATCGAGTAATTTTTAAGCAAATCGTCGGGAAAAAATTCACTGTCAAAGTATCTCTTTTGGATTTTTTCTTTTCGGAACAAGCGAGTTATACCATATTGTAAGATTATTACAGAAAATATTTTACTGAAATTAGAACAAATTTGTCTCAGTTATTACTGAGAAAATTGTCCAAAATATTCAACCCTTGAGAAAACCACTTCTTCTGTATGTTATCGGAATAAACGATTTATGTTGTATGTTAGTTTATTAATGAAACATTTCTTTACGAAATATGAACAAAATTGCCTGAGGCGTTAATGGGAAAACTATCGGGGTAAAGCTCACCCTAAGATTAAGCTACTCCTTCGAATGAGTTGTTTGTTAGGTTATTAATGATACGTTTATTTATGAAATGTGGTTGAGAAAATTCTGCAAAAAGAACGCATACCATACAGTAAATTACACCATATATATTTTTTCAGAAAAATTATTCATATGCGGTGGAGATTCGTTAATAAAATATATATTTATAAAAAGTAAATAAAATCGTCACAGCTTTTTTTACTTGAGAAAATTGAATTCTTTTAAATTTTAATCCTTCAGTAAATTACCCTTACTTTTAGATGTCGAAGGACATAAAATTCGAAAGATAGTATGTTATTAAAACGTTATGTCTAGAATTCGGTCCAGATATGTTGAACAGTATGGCCTCTATTTGAGTGCGTGTAAAAGCGTGACGAACCGAGAGACGAATAGATGGACAGATATCGAAAAATCATTTTTTCGATATGTAGGAGCCATGTAACTTGAATTCATTGAAATCTGGTATTCGGTTTTTATGACTATAACCACACTTTCTTCTTTCGTCGCTCGAATGTGAAAACGAATACCGGTAGGCCTACACCGACACGTAATGTGATAATTTGTAATCCCAAAAATTTAATTTGTTATGTTTAATGTGTTGTCACGCTAGAAAAAGAAGCTTATGCATGTTAGATCATTTTATTATCAGTTTTACACGCTACTGTACAATTCGTCGGAAGCATTCGTGTTATTCACAAAGAGAGCTGTAAAATTTATTTTTGTTTAAAGAAAGCATTCTTGATTTTTTTTACACAGACTTGCATTTGTTGCACTTGTTGATATGAAACAAAAGGAGAGAGAGAGAGAGTCAATACTCTAAAAAGGAACACACACACACAGAAACACTAGAACAGACAACGAGCTATGGCTGTGATTGTGTTCGTCACGCTATGTGTAAAGCTGCAGGTCGCGCTTGTTTTGTTTTTTACAGACACACTCGCAGTGAGTTGAAGTTTGAAGTTACTTCTGCTGTGTTTAAAAAAACGGAGAGGGAATGATTAAGCATACCATACCATAAACTAAAAACAATCGCTATTAGTAATAAATAGTAAGCTAATACTTAATAAATACGTCATCAGAAAAACAAAAAGTTATTTCATTATTATATTGTTTCGGTTCTTATTAACATAAAAATTATACAATTTCTACAATGTTTTGTAAAGAAAAGAAATTGAACAGGATCGGATGGGATTCGATCTGGGGTCCAAACAGTATAAGAATTACTAATCCGTCACTCTACCCACTTGACCACACAGACTTTCTTTTGTTGCCTATCTTTTTCTTAAGAAATAAAGGCTCATGGCTATAGAGCATGTCACTTCCAAACTTAAGACAACAGTTTTTCTCTTTGTTTATATATTTCCGTACAACATCTTGGTTACAGAAGCTAATTTATATTTGGCAGACAATTTTCACCCTAGATTTAAGCCAATAAATGCAATATTTTACTCCACTTTCCTGTTCCTTGATTCAACTCTCCCCCTGTTCTGTTAGCCATTCTGTAATTCTCTCTACAATCGTGCTGTGCTACTCCAAAAATTCCCTCGAAAACATTATTGCCAGTATACACAAAACCGAACATAATTTTGTTTTTTGCTTATATTTTTATTATTTTATTATATTTTTTGGAAATATCTCCTTAGATGGATTGCTTTCTATTATCTCCACATATTAATAACTGAATTTTACCCATAAACATAAGGAAAATGAAATAATTGAGAAAAATCGTGAGTTACAGTATACGCGCATTTTTTTTTTTTTTTTTTTTTGCGCATGGGAGTACGTGTGCATAACCCACGTAAATGCACATGTGCACATACACGGGTTAAGTATGTGTGCTTCATCCACGCAAATTCACGTGTACGGCTTATGCACGGGTTATGTATGTGTTCATCATCCACACAAATGCACATGTGCAAATGTACGGCTTATGCATGGATAGTGCACATGTGTCGTACACGTACGTGTTGTCTGGGAAGATCAATACTCATCAAAGAGAACGATGACTCCCAAATTTAAAAAGTAAACCATTGTACTCTATTATATAACGAAAATGTCTCATCAAAAGTAGTAGTATAAGTTAAAAAAAACTTCCAAATTTTAATATTTTTATACTCATCAAAGGGAACGAGGTCCCTCTAGTCACGTGTATCAAGGTGATCATATGTGTCCTAAATGATCCTATGCATTCACTGGCCCCTGAGAATACATAAGCAAAATTTCAATAGGTAATGCAATCCCGGACCAAAGCATCTCTTACTCATTCACATTAACGCTATAGGGCATGGGGGTCCCAAATTGTATAATCAAAAATGAAATAGGGTCACCCCGACGTCAAACAATCACATTAGCTCGAACCAAATGCCTCTACTTCATTCGCACCACTAAGGGACGCGGTGGCTCAGTGGTAAAGCGTTCACCTCTGCTGTATGGGGTCCCTGATTCAAACCCCGCGAAAGTAGTTTTGTGGTGGGCAACATTATGCTCGAAGTACTCCATTTTTCTCCCACCAATTCATTCATTTTTCATCGTCACCGTCTCCTTTAACCTAACCGGCATAATCGTGGGACGTAAAACTAAAGATTTCATTTGCACCAGTGTTAGTCCATCTCATCAAAGGGATAACAATCTCCAAATTTCATGCCATAAAAAAGAACGAAAAATAAAAAGCATTCATAAACCTGTACTAATTCATAACGTAATAAATCATCAAGACCATATTTTAGGAAATTTAAAGAATCATCATGATTTCTAATCCAAAAACCCCAATTCAAGACGTCATAGCCAGGCCAAGGTACCTCTGACTCATTCGCACCAGCGTGCATGGCCTCTGAATAAGCATTAGCAAAATTTCAATAGGTGACGCAATCCCAGGCCAAAGCATCCCTGATTCATTCACTATGGTCCATGGAGGCCCCAAATTTAATAATCAAGATTTAGATAGGGTCACCCCCTTACTACTAGGACAATAAATCCAAGTTCATGTCTCCAAGCATCAGACTATTCATATAAAGTGGTGAGATATGAGAAATATCTACTTCAAAATTTTTGAATGATGCTTCTGGTGGGCGGTGTACACAAGCCAGATGTAATTTTTTGGTTCTCAAAAAATATCTCAAGAAAGATGTACTTAGATTCGAAGGTATAATGATCAGCTGATTGACAAAGAAGTTTTGCCTCAATATCATTTCGCAGAAATATTGTAACCCCACCATCAGCTTTGTTAATACGATCGTTTCGAATAATTTTGAAGTTACTTAACTATACCAGATCATTAGGAAGAGTTGACTTCAACCAAGCCTCGGAAACTAATATTGCATGTTAGTTCTCAACGGAGTGAAAAAACTTCGAACTCAGTGTGACTGACAAGGCTCTGCGCATTAACGTGTACAGTATTGAACGTTGGTCCCTTCGGTTTATTTAGTTCTGTTTGTAATGAATAATGAGGGCCTTCCTGAGACACTTGGAAATCGGAGAGCTGTAAAGAATTCAATGAAATACAAGTTCCTTAGTCTCTTATACCTAGGTATGTCCGAACCACCTATTCAGTTCTCTTGCTACTTTTCTAGTAAAGAGGACTACGATTTCAGAATAGTTCATTTGAAATAAACTTTCAACCAGTTTGTTAGTTACTACGAGGAATGAGATCTCTCTCATTATATCGGATTGGATTATATTTTGAATTTAGCGTCCCAACTGAATAACGTGGAATCCGAACCACATGAGCTCTCGCCGGAAGTCGAATGCTAACCGCTTAGCCGCGAGGAAGCTCTTTCTCATTTATATATCTATCTATCTGTATATATATATATATATATATATATATATATATACAGGGTGGTTCAGTAATGTTGGACAGCCCTGAATAAATCGGAAACCAGAAGAGATATTAGCAAGAGTGTGGTGGATCCAGATACTTGTGGAAGGGGGACGTCTTTTGAGGTACCACACAATGTTACCAGGTCAACAGTGTTGCCAGCTCAGTACAAAGTTGTATTTTTTTAAATGGAACATATAGAAGTTTATGCCATCAAAAGAATTAGTACAGAATGTGAATACCAACAAGTGAAACCGCACCTCTCAGTGTTGCCAAATAAGGAAGTTATAAAGCTTCAAAATCAAGAAATTAAAGTGTCCGCAGAGCAAAACTAGCAAAAAGGCAAGAAAAATAATACTACGGAGTGAAAAGGAGTAACCGAAAGAGTAAACCAAAGAACGCACATCATCCAGTGAGTAACAGGGTTGCCACAGCAAAGTGGAAAAAAATTAAAAATTTTCCAGTTGCCATAGGAGGAAAAGTGCCCATATGACATATTGCTGGAAACACCATAGAAAATCTATGTAAGAATCAGGAACCCTAATAGCGTTTGTTCGAAAGCGATATCTCTAACCGTTCCCGAGATACACCAAAGTTGTGCGGGGTTTGCAACACTGCATAATAATTCCCTCGCCCTCCAAACTACAGGAACGAGTAATGAAAATGACACTCCCAACAAAATGTAAGAACTACACGGGTCTAATCGTCAAATAGAAGGCAATGATACCATTATGTTTACAAGAACATATGATGAAGTGTGGGATTTTCCCCGTAACTCGTATGGGACACGGAGACATCATTGTCACGCAACGTCCGTGACAATATACACATTATGGTACACAAACCAAATCAGATGTTCTTGTGATGTAGTGGTTAAGGATTCGGGCTACGACGTAGGTCGTTGGTTCGATCCCATTCAGGGCTACTGTTGTTCTTTCAACAAGCACTATAATTACGTTAGATAGAGGCGATTTACTATGAAACGTTTTACTAAGGTTCCTTGACTTCGCGTTAGGATGTAGTCGGTTGCACACGTAAGAATTCCAAATCTAGAAAGAATAATAATTACATGGTTGTAGCAGTGAACCATGTTTTGAATAATAATAATAATAATAATAATAATAATTAATAATACGTTTTATTGAACGCTGGAATAGACCAGTTATAACAATCATCAATAATGTTGTTTCAACAAGCTCTTATCATGCTTGTTGATGGTTCTCACAACATGAAACCTGACAAGCTGAAAGCAAGTGACTGCCAACCTTGCCAAGCTGTCATACTGTATGAATACAGTGTATTGACCATACTAATATTAACTATAAATGTGTGAATCAGTGTTAGATAAAGGCAAGAGAAATAACGTAAAACCTACCTTGTAACATATAAGAGGAAAACTTAATCAGTTTTAAGATGACTACGCAAGATGGCGCTTGCTGTTAGATATTGCTACTCGTATGCTCAGTTTTATGAAAGTTTTACTTACAAGCATAAATTATTTTACAAGTAGTTGTCTCATTACGGAATATGAATATTATATTACCGTTTTTCGTGTTATGTTTTACATTTTTTCCACGTAAATATTATACACACGTGAAATACAAAGATAGTTTATTTTGACGATCATTTTAAACGTTAAATATGTAGCCTAATATGTGTTATTTCTTTTTCTTCTTTTCTTTCCTTTCTTTATTTTTGCTGAAACTTAATTAGCTTAGGTAAAATATTATATGTTCTTGAAAATAATATATCTATGTTTTTGAGCTTATATATAATCACGAATAGTTGCCTGAATCCGTTAGTCGAAAATACTAATTAATTTCACTTATTAGGGAAGGTTGTGGGGTGTTACTCTGACTTCATATTGATTCTATGCTCAGTCGACTTCTTTTTACATATGAAACAATTAGGCAAACGGAGAAATCCTCGATCGCAAGCTTGTTCGAATTATGAGCGTTAAAAGTTCAAAATTGAACAGATTTCGAAAAAAAGTTTGAAGAAACCATTTTTTGAGATACACGCTTCATTTTTAGTACTGGGGTGTTTTCTTGGGTGCTCGACAGAATGGTAAGGTCAAAACGTACGCATTTTGCAAGATACGGAAACTTATTGGAGAAGGGTTGAAGAGTGATGGCGTCTTTCAACTTGCAAATTGCATCCTATTTGACACATCGGGTAAATAGGCTAATAAAATTTATTTGAAAGCAACTGTATTGCCATTCAAGTGTCACTTTCCCGTGTGGCCACCTAAACATTAAACAATGACATTTGTCTCCGAAACGCTTAGCTGCGGAAATAACTTCAACGGGACTCCCAACCCAGCAGGCCTCTGTGCATTGTGGATAAAATGAAATATTTCAGTTTAGCATCCGATGATTATACCCTTTAGGCTAAGGAAGACGATGATTAAGGCAAGTGAATGATGATGGAAGAATTGATGGAATGAGAAGAAGGGAGGAAAGAGGAGTACCTCAGAAAACCCATGGACATGATGGTATTCATTGTGGAAGACGGTGTTTTGGGGCTGGCTACCGGCCTGGTTCCATACTCACACATTTTTTTAAAGTTTTAAAGGTTTTTTGACACCTCGTAACATTAGAAAATTGTTGTTTCCGTAACTACCGGATATGGAAGTGGAGATATAATTTTAACAACCGGTTCCAAGAGCCTGAGAAATTTTAATAACCGGTTCGGGCGAACTAGGTAAATGACACCATTAAACAAAGCAATACGCTTTGTCAACGATAAGGCCATGAGCGTCCGCAGCGGAGGCAAGGGGACAATCGCTTTACCTTGCATTTTCGAAAGGTGTTTGGTTGTTTCAAAACGCTTTTATCCAGAAACACACGTGAAGGCACACCTACCTACACCTACTAGAATATTTAATATAGACCTATTTAATGTAGTCCACAAAGTTATGCAATAAACCTCAATTAATAATTGTATTGCATTAAGCGTTACGCGTATCAATGTATGTCGGTCTTTTGCTCCTTCCCCGCCCTTGGAAAAATCCTGCGATTGTTTCTGGATAAAAGTGTTCTTATTCGAAACTGTTATTATCTTTAGGTGTGCATAGTATCAAGTATGAACCAGTGCTGAAAGATAGCGTGAAATTGTTTTGAATATATGCCACTATAAACAAGAATTAGAGAATTCATACTTGAGCTTGTTATTGTTGAAGATCATGTGATATATGAAGTACAGCAATCATGGTGCAAAAGCAAGTACTTGCAAAACACTTGGAGAACCGAAGTAGGTTAAATATACTATCAGATTTTAATAAAATTAGCTGTAAATAGCTCGGTAGATAGATCACTTCTGGCGCACAAGATCGCAGTTTCGATCCCACTTTTCGCCAGGAAGACTTTATGTAGGACCCATAGCGTGCTTGGATTTTCTCGATGTTTTCCCACTTCATTCAGTCCACCATTTTGATAATTATCATCACTCTCCTTTTAGATTCGGACTACAACCGTGGAATATTAAACCAGAAAAATTCAAATAGCGCCTTCGGCAGCCTAACACCCGTGCTAATCGCGTAGTTTTATTCGCTGCGGGAACTTATGTAGAATCATTCTGACGCATGATTACCAAAGAGTTCGACTAACATGTTTCCTGCAGTAGTCAGGCCTTTTATATGACGCTAATCATACGTCAAAACGACCCTGTATAAAGCCCTGTCTCAGATTCCTCATTCCACCTGGATTGTGGAACAAATCTGTCTGTGTAAGTAAGCAACCTAGTAAAAGCTGATGATAGTTTTCATTTAACCTAGCCGTGTTTAGTTCACAATTTTAGTCATAATGATTATGCCATCTAAAGTAAAGTTGCACTAAAACATTCAACTTACAAAATACATGCACTAGGGAACACAACTTACAGAATACCTGCACGATAATACAACTTGACAAAATACCACGCTTGAAGGAACTAAGTCCGTTTGGTTGAAAAGATCGGATTTGTGTAATGGCTTTGTATTTGTATTCTTATTCTTAATTTGCACCTTTGAGACATCTAGTTATAGATAAATGTATAATATACTGTATCTGTCATTTGCTGAGAAAATTTTACAATGACATAGTTTTAGTTTCCCCTAATTGCAGTTTGAGTCGAATTTTGCCTAGAAAACGCTGGAATGTTAGCCATGATATTTAAGCCCCTAAAGTAAAGCTGCTCCAAGAATTGCAACTTCCCTTACAAAATTACATTTTTGAACGTACTAAGAATGTGTTTTGTCCTATCTATCTAAGTAATGAGTTTGTATTTGTACATGTATCCTTAATCTGCACCGTAGAGACATCTAGTTATAAATAAATGTATAACGTTTAACTGCCGTTTTCTGAGAAACTATTACCATAGAAATGATATAATTTTCCTCTAAATGCAAATTGAGTAGCACTTTAACCAGAAAACGATGGAATTTCCGGTTTTACATCAGATTGTAAAACCGGAGAGATAAGTTTTACATCAACTTATCTCTATTCTTACATAAAAGTAGAGATAAGTTTTACATCAGATTGTAACTACGCTTATAAAACACCATTTTTGAGCGTACTTAGAGTCTGTTTTGTCCAAAAGATGAAATTTATGTAATGATTTTGTATTAGTATACGCCCCCAGGCCCCCGCGTTTGCCCGGCCTACGGCCTCCATCTCTTAGGTATCAGCCTTTGCACGAAGAGTGAATTTTGTGCATTTGCTCTTTAATCACATTTCCTGAATTCGGCACAGCTGGGGGCTTCGCCCCCTAGATTCTCACGTTTACTCGGCCTACGGCCTCGCGCCTCTTAAATCCACAATTCTACCAAATTTCAAGTTTTTTTTTCCTATTTCAACTATCTAAAAGATAAAATTTTTTATCCTAAGAAAACGCCCATTTAAATAACATGGGAATTTCTTCATCCCCCCCCCCTTTAGACCTCTTAAAAACTAAAAAATATTCATTTTTGGCAATTTTCCTGTACGTTAGTCCCGGAAGGCTACACTCTTACGAAATTTCATCATTCTATAGTCCTGCCGAAAGTCTAAACATTTCGGAATGTAGAAGATGTTCCATATAAATAACATTGGGAAGATTTTTCAGTTTCCCATAAACCCACTCTACATTTGGAAATTTTTATTTTTAGCAAATTACTTAGTTAACGCTAACGAAAACGTATAAGCATACCGAATTTTAAGTTTTTATTTCAATTCCAAGTACCTAAAAGATGAGATTATAGGTCCAAAAAAAGGCCCATTTAAATAACATGGGGAATTCCTTCACCTCTCCTTTAGATCCACTAAAAATTAAAAATATTCAATTTGTCAATTTTTCTGTCGGTTAGTCCCGAAAAGCTACAATCATGTCAAATTTGAGCATTGTAACCCTACAGGAAGTGCCCAATAATTTGGGGGTGTAAAAGGTGTTCCATATAAATAACGGGAAAGATTTTTCAGTGCCCTATAAAACCACTCTAAAGTTGGAATCTTTTATTTTTGCCAAAAATGAATATTTTTAATTTTTAGGGGATCTAAAGGAGAGAGTATAGTATTAGTGTACAGCGGGGGACACTTCTAAATGGTACAGCCATATGGAGATTTACGGCTAAGGTGTACCATTTAGAAGTGTCCCCCGCTGTACCATAGTGTGTATATTGTCACGGACGTAGCGTAAGAATGATGTCTCCGTGTCCCATACGAGTTACGGGGAGAATCCCACACTTCATCATATGTTCTTGTAAACATAATGGTATCATTGCCTTCTATTTGACGATTAGACCCGTGTAGTTCTTACATTTTGTTGGGAGTGTCATTTTCATTACTCGTTCCTGTAGTTTGGATGGCGAGGGAATTATTATGCAGTCTTGCAAACCCTGCACAACTTTGGTGTGTCTCGGGAACGGTTAGAGATATCGCTTTCGAACAAAGGCTATTAGGATTCATGATTCTTACATAGATTTTCTATGGTGTTTCCAGCATTATGTCATATGGGCACTTTTCCTCCTATGGCAACTGGAAAATTTTTAATTTTTTTCCACTTTGCTGTGGCAACCCTGTTACTCACTGGATGATGTGCGTTCTTTGGTTTACTCTTTCGGTTACTCCTTTTCACTCCGTAGTTTATTTTTCTTGCCTTTTTGCTAGTTTTGTTCTGCGGACACTTTAATTTCTTGATTTTTGAAGCTTTATAACTTCCTTATTTGGCAACACTGAGAGGTGCGGTTTCGCTTGTTGGTATTCACATTCTGTACTAATTCTTTTGATGGCATAAACTTCTATATGTTCCATTTAAAAAAATACAACTTTGTACTGAGCTGGTAACACTGTTGACCTGGTAACATTGTGTGGTACCTCAAAAGACGTCCTTCTTCCACAAGTATCTGGATCCACCACACTCTTGCTAATATCTCTTCTGGTTTCCGATTTATTCAGGGCTGTCCAACATTACTGAACCACCCTGTATATATATATATATATATATATATATATATATATATATATATATATATATATATATATATATATATATATATATATATATATTATATACAGGGTGTTTCAGATAAAACGTCCACTGCTTATAAATCCGAAACGGCTGAGAATAAATAGATGAAACAAAACCTGAAATAGGAAAATGTCTTTGGGCGCATCACATGGTATTGTTGTGGTGATCCCTAGGGCCCTCCTTCAAGGGGGCCCAGAGGCCAACTTCAAATTTTCCAATAGGAACATGTATTGAATCATACCTCATTCAATAGTACTTGAAAAACGAAACAACTTTTGTAGGAAACAATTTTCGATTTGGGCCACCGTTTTTAAATGGCCGCAAAAGTTATTCCTATATCAGATAAAACGTTCAGTGCTTATAAATCCGAAATGGCTGAGAATAAAAAGATGAAACAAAAACTGAGATAGGAAAATGTCATAGGGCGCATCACATGGTGTTGTCGTGGTGACCCCCAGCGCCCTCCTTCAAGGGGGCCCAGGGGCCAACTTCAAATTTTCAAATGGGAACATGTATTGAATCATACCTCATTCAATAGTACTTGAAATACGAAACAGCTTTTGTAGGAAACAATTTTCGATTTGGGGCACCGTTTTCAAAATGGCCGTAAAAGTCCTGAATCAGTTTGAAGTTGGCACCTGGGCACCCTTCACGGAGTTTCCTGAGGGTCACCACAATAACACCACTTGATATGCTTTATCATCGTTTCTATCTCAGTTTTTGTTTCATCTCTCTATTCTCAGCCGTTTCTGATTTAGGCTTATAATCGCTGGACGTTTTATGTGATACAGGACCCACTTTTGCGGCCATTTTGAAAACGGTGGCCCAAATCGAAAATTGTTTCCTACAAAAGTTGTTTCGTTTTTCAAGTACTATTGAATGAGATATGATTCAATACGTGTTCCCATTTGAAAATTTGAAGTTGGCCCCTGAGCTCCCTTGAAGTAGGGCCCTGGGGGTCTCCACAACACCATGTGATGTGCCCTATGACATTTTTCTATCTCAGTTTTTGATTCATCTTTTTATTCTCAGCCATTTCGGATTTATAAGCACTGGACGTTTTATCTGATATAGGACCCACTTTTTGCGGCCATTTAAAAACGGTGGCCCAAATCGAAAATTGTTTCCTACAAAAGTTGTTTCGTTTTTCAAGTACTATTGAATGAGGTATCATTCAATACATGTTCCTATTTGAAAATTTGAAGTTGGCCCCTGGGCCCCCTTGAAGGAGGGCCCTGGTAGTCACCACAACAACACCATGTGATGCGCCCTATGACATTTTCCTATCTCAGTTTTTGTTTCATCTTTTTATTCTCAGCCGTTTCGGATTTATAAGCACTGGACGTTTTATCTGAAACACCCTGTATATACAGGGTGGTCGTGCATGAATGTCGGAAAATTCGTGAGATGAATCTACAGGTAAAAACAAGCAAAAAATGTCATATGAACATTGGGTGAATGCGGCTAAGTTTGGACGCTAGAGGCGTCTGAAATGTCACCTTCCGAGGCGTCAATTTGCAATATCTCAAGAACGGAGAGAAATACGAATGTCGGGTCAAAACATATCAAAGGAAACCCCATCCGAAGAATCCAATTATGCATAAGTGATGGCGAAACAGTGGCGGCGCTAGAGGGTGGCACAAAGAAAGTGAATGAAACATGGAGAAAAGTGAACAATTTACACTGAAAAATTGTAGGAGGGGATGTTACTTGGAATATGCAACAACAAATGTTAATTAACAAAGGCAACAACGGCTAGTCTGTAGGGACTTTATGGGAGGCGAATTGTAGGAATACAGTATCTTTGTAATGGTGAGAAATAGGAATGTCGGATCAAAAGATATCAAAGGAAATGCCATCCGAAGAATCCAATTATGTATAAGTGATGGCGAAACAGTGGCGGCGCCAGGGGAAGCACAAAGAAAGTGGATGAAACATGGAGAAAAGTTGAAATTGGTGAAAACACAACTATTTGAAAGCAATCAGGAAACAAGGAATACAACTCTAGGTGTACTGTATGATACATGTCCGATGACAGAGGGCTCATAGCTACAGTAGGTGGAACAAGGGGGCGTGCAGAGCGTTGCGTAGTAGAGCTAGTTATAGGAGTAGTGAAAGCGTGGGTAACAAGAGCGTTCGCATCGAAGGTGCAGAGGACAGCGCACAGCTCATTCGTACTGAATGGGGCAATGACAGTAACAGCACAAGCGTTTTAGTGCTACACTCTACAGGCAGGGCAGTAATCCATGTGTATGTGAATGTGGTTTACTTTGTGTCGTGTGAAACAGTGTTGATGTTGACAAGCGCTATGTGTAATGCACCACAATGAATAGGGTAGTATACACTAACGCCGAAATGGCAGATATGCATTTGATGTACGGCTTAGCGGAAGGTAATGCAGAAGAAGCACGTAGGTTATATGCGGAACGCTACCCAGATCGACAAATTCCAGCACCGGGGATGTTTATTCGTATTCATCAGCGATTGCGGGACACTGGGTCATTCCTTCCCAACACAGACATTCCGGGACGACGACGCGTTCGAACACTCTCCCTGGAAGAGAGGGTACTCCGACATGTGACCCGGAACCCGAGTATTAGTACCCGACGAATAGCAAGGCAGGAACACGTTTCGCATCAAGTCGTGCTAAGCATCTTGCATAGTAATAATCTCAAACCATACTACGTACAACGAACGCATGCGTTATACGATGGTGACTATGAAACCCGACGACGTTTCTGTCGTTGGTTATACCGCCGCTGCCGTGTATCACCAGCCTTTCTAACACAGGTATTGTTCTCGGATGAGGCATTATTCACACGGCATGGCATCACAAATTTCCACAATGACCATCGATGGGCACTCAACAACCCGCATGCAATTGTAGAGACGAAGCATCAACAGCGTTTCCAATTGCATGTGTGGGCTGGTATTATTGGCGACAACGTTGTGGGACCACATTTCTTACCACAGCGATTGAACGCAATATCGTATCTCCAGTTTCTGACTCAGAACCTACCTATTCTGCTTCAAGATGTGCCACTGAGGACACGACAGTGTATGTGGTTTATGCATGATGGCACCCCTGCCCACTCATGTCACACCATTCGTGCATATCTGAACAAAACATTTCCACGCAGGTGGATAGGGCGTGGTGGAAGACAAGCATGGCCCCCACGTTCATCCGACATGAATCCCCTAGATTTTTTCCTGTGGGGTTACGTGAAGAGTCTCGTGTATACACGGCCCCTGCATGATGTTCAAGATCTTCGCCAGCGTGTATGTGCTGCATTTGCCACATTACGGCAAACGCCAGCGATATTGGCACCAGTCAGACAATCCTTACGCCATCGTGTAACTGTCTGTCTCGAAGAACAAGGAGGACATATTGAACAGCTGCTATAGAATGGCATTATGTTGACTATGGTAAGTACAATACCTCTTGTTTTTACTGTACACTGGGTCTCATCTTCCATACGTGTTTTTTACGATCTGCACGTTTCATCACTAAGAGTGTTTAACAGTTTCTTTGCAGCTCCCATGCGTCGCCATTGTTCGGCAGTACGTGTGCATAATTGGATTCTTCGGATGGGATTTCCTTTGATATCTTTTCACCCGACATTTCTACTTCTCTCCGTTAAAATGATACTGTATTTCAACATTCCACCTCTCATAGTGTCCCTACAGCGTAGCCATTGTTGCCTTTGTTCATTAACATTTGTTGCTGCATGTTCCATATAACATCCGCTCCTACAGTTTGTCAGTGTAAATTGTTCACCTTTCTCCGCATTTCATTCACTTTCTTTGTGCCCCCCTCTAGCGCCGCCACTGTTTCGCCACCACTTATGCATAATTGGATTCTTCGGATGGGGTTTCCTTTGATATGTTTTGACCCGACATTCGTATTTCTCTCCGTTCTTGAGATATTGCAAATTGCCGCCTCGGAAGGTGACATTTCAGACGCCTCTAGCGTCCAAACTTAGCCGCATTCACCCAATGTTCATATGACATTTTTTGCTTGTTTCTACCTGTAGATTCATCTCACGAATTTTCCGACATTCATGCACGACCACCCTGTATATATATATATATATATATATATATATATATATATATATATATATATATATATATATATATATATATATATATATATATATATATATATATATATAGGGTGTTTCAAAACAACACCGACAACGTTTGGAAGGTGATTGCTGACACCAAGATAAGACAAAAGTATAGACCAACCTGGGTGCACAAATGCTTCTTTTCGAAGTTATAGGCTGCCGAAAACATGAAAAAATGAACTTTAAAGGTCCATAGCTCCAAAACTATGGGACCTACCGTAGTCGGGTCAAGACTTCAGTTAGTAACTAATATGTGCGCTATCCAAAAATGCATGTTTCAGAATCCTGCGGTATTCACGTAACAATTTTTATAGAGGGAGTTTGCTTACGGGCATATAATTTGGAGTACTCACTACCTCTATAAAAATTGTTGTGGAGGTACCGCAGGATTCTGAAACATGGAATTTTGGATAGGGCACATATCAGTTCTTATGTGAAGTCTTGACGCGACTACGGCAGGTCCCATAGTATTGGAGCGATGGACCTTTAAAATTTCATTCTTTCATGTTTTCGGCAGGTCATAACTCCGAAAAGAAGCATTTGTGCATCCAGGTATGTCTACACTTTTTGTCTTAGTTCGGTATGAGGAATCACCTCGCAAAAATTGTCGGTGTTGTTTTGAAACACCCTGTCAGTGGCGTATTTAGGGGGAGGGCTATCGGACTCAAGCCCCCGAAATAAATTTGTTAGACGCACAACTTCATTAAAATTTGTCGGCATCTAAAAGGAAAAATATAATTGCTTATTCACGTGTTGTGCATAGCCCCTTGAAACAAAATCCTAAATACGCCACTGCACTCTATATATACAGGGTGTTTCAGATAAAACGTCCAGTGCTTATAAATCAGAAACGGCTGAGAATAAAAAATAAAAAAAAACAGATAGAAAAATGTCATAGGTCACATCACATGGTGTTGTTATTGTGACCCCCAGGGTCCTCCTTGAAGGGGACCCAGGGGACAACTTCAGATTTTCAAATGGGAACATGTATTGAATCATACCTCATTCGGTAGTCCTTGAAAAACGAAACAACTTTTGCAGGTGAAAAAGGAACAATTTTCGATTTGGGCCACCATTTTCAAAATGGACGCAAAAAAGTGAGTCCTGTATCAGATAAAACGTCCAGTGCTTATAAATCAGAAACGCCCGAGAAAAAGAAGATGAAACAAAAACTGAGATAGGAAAATGTCATAGCGCACTTGACATGATGTTATTGTGTTGACCCCCAGGACCGTCCTTGAAGGGGGCCCAGGGGCTAACTTCCAATTTTCAAGTAGAAACATTGGGTGGGTCATACCTTATTAAATGGTCAAATGAAAAGAAACAACGTTTGTTGGGAAGAATTTTCGATTTGGTCCACCATTTTGAAATAGTGCGATTGGGAAATGTCATAGAGTGCATTAAACACAGTGTCCTTTATTCCCACAAAAGGCGCATAACATGTTTCACCTTTCGGGGGAGGATTGTAGAGGCTAGACCATTGTAAAGGGAAATGTCTGTACGTTTCTTGCAGAATGTTTTTTCTGTCAGACAGGGTTTATTGAGATCGGAACGATTCAGCGGTTTAGATTGGTAATACGAAGAGAGCAAGCTGTTTTTTTTTTTTTTTTTTTTTTTGCACTGTACGCTTTATCTGATACAGGGGGCCCAGGGGCCAACTTCGAGTTTTCAAATGGGAACATGTAATGAATCAAACCTCATTCGGTAGTTCTTTAAAAACGAAACAGCTTTTTTAGGAAACAATTTTCGATTTGGGCCACCGTTTTCAAAATGGCCCAAAAAGTGGGTCTTGTATCAGAGAAAACGTCCAGTTCTTATAAATCAGAAACGGCTGAGAATAAAAAGATGAAACAAAAACTTAGATCTGATTTATAAGCGCCGGACGTTTTATCTGATACAAGACTCACTTTTTTGCGGCCATTTTGAAAACGGTGGCCCAAATAGAAAATTGTTTTCTACAAAAGTTGTTTCGTTTTTCGAGGACTACCAAATGAGGTATGATTCAATACATGTTCCCATTTGAAAATTTGAAGTTTGCCCGTGAGCTCCCTTCAAGGAGGGCCCTGGGGGTCACCACAACAACACCATTTGATGTGCCCTATGACATTTTCCTAACTCAGTTTTTGTTTCATCTTTTTATTCTCAACCGTTTCTGATTTATGGGCATGAACGTTTTATCTGAAACACCCTATATCTATATATATCTAGGTAGCTAGCTAGCTATATATATATATATATATATATATATATATATATATATATATATATATATATATATATATATATATATATATATATACAGCGTGTAACATAAATGCATGACCAAAAGTGACGAGGTGATTGCAGACATTCAAATAAGTAAAAATGTTCGTATAAACATGGGCCCGAAGCTGCTTCGTTTCCGAGATGCAGGGTGTTCAAATATCGAGTCCCTCCAATGGCACAGTATAGGAAAGTGAATGGAAATGTCCAATCCTACAGGAATAATACAATCAAGTTGTATTGTGCCTGTGCAAATACATTTACACTAACATAGAGAATGAACCTAATCAACATTTTAGGTTATTTGGTTGTCAGTGTTGCCAATTTGGTAAATACACTCTGGCTTTTATAAGAAGTGGGCAACATTGTCACCCAATAACATTACTTTGTGAATTTTAACATTTAATTACTTTCTGGCTTCATACGTAAGCTATTCTCATGTGCATTCATTTGTAACGACACAGCAACACATGCAAGAGTTGTGATCCTTGGACCGTTGTTTCCTATTTTGTGCAATTAATTGACTCCATACTTGGACGCCTTGTCTTTCAAATCGAAACGGAATCAGACCCATGTTTATGAACATTTTGATGTCAGCAATCATATGCTAACGTGTGGACGTCTAGTGCTATTTGAAAACATAACACTTTGTACCAACACTTTGTATTGACAACATAATAACCTCAAGTGTTGATTAGTCTAATTCTCTATGTTAGTGTAAATGTATTTCCACACGCATAATTCCACTTGATTATATTATTCCTGTAATATTGAACATTTCCATTCATTTTCTTATAGTGAGCCATTGGAGGAACTCGACATTTGAACACCCTGTATCTCGGAAACGAAGCGACATCGGACCCATGTTTATAGGAATATTTTTACTTAGTTGGATGTTCGCAATCACCTTGTCACTTTTGGCCATGATTAATGTTACACACTACATATATATATATATATATATATATATATATATATATATATATATATATATATATATATATATATATATAGCCTATAGGGTGTCCCGCCAGGAAAGTGCCATATTTTGATAAATGATAGTATTGGTCATGACAAGCAATCGCTCGAGATATCGATGAAAAGACCACTTTGTTTAGTACACATTGTTTCGAAGATACATAGACCCTATCTCGAGAACTAATGAGGACATTGGAGTCATTCAAAAACGTGTTGTAGATAGGTAGCACACATAATAGGCATTAGGGGTCGTTCCCATATTACGTAACGCTATTTTTGATCAATTTTATCCCCTTCCCCTCCCTTGTCACACTTCGAAATGCAAGGCTGAATTCCTCCCCCTTTCTTACGTAACACTTTCAGATTTTTGTTTTTTCACCAATTTTGCTTATTTTGGGGGTTATCACAATAAAAAAAATAACTTTATTGGCAGACCTTTTCATTACAAACTGCTTGCATTTTGAATATATTTGTAGTGTTTCTTTCGCCAACAAATCAAATTATTAGAAAATGGTAAAATATTTTAACTCCATAAGGTTGTTTAATTAACCAGTCTTAATTCTTCGAAATTCCATACTGTCGTTTTCCCAAGGAGATCGCACCCAACCTCTTAGGTCACCGATGATTGGCAAGGATGAAATGCTGCAGGAAGATGTAGGTGAAACAGGATATAGAGAATTGATATTGACCCCTTGTTCTCTGGAATTCAGAATGCTTTCTGTATTTGAAGTTTACCGGTGTCGACGATACAAAGAAGTTCTCTTCCCCGTAGATCACAGATTAGACGTGGCTGCACACGTGAAAGAGCGGGGACATCGCGTTTCCGAACAAGCTTTCGACCATCTTCTTTGGACTTCAGTTTACCCCTTTTCAAATTCTTCTTGTCCTAAATCAGTGCCAGAATGCGAATAAACTCGAAAATTCAAATCTGAAGATAAAAAATTCAGTATATCCGACAAAGTCGTTACTTAATATTTTATTTTGCTTGGATCGATCTGCCACGGAAAATATTATTTCACGAAAAAGACTTTCTTCTGTTTCACATGGGAAACCCCTTGGATGAATAGAGTGGGTAATGATTCAAATCAAAAGTTTAAATATATTCTCAAAAATAGCGATACGAGTGGGAACACAAGGGCATTTTCAAGCGGTAGTTACGATCGCTAACAACTAAGGTGCGCTATACACTATAGGATAGATCCTAGGAAATCTCTTACGATTTGTCCTAGAGTCAAAATCTCAACGTGTATGGCATCAGATCTCATGTCATTTCCTGTGTTCTGAACGATCCTATGAGATTTCTCTTGTTTAGAGCACGCTCTATTTCGGAAAGAAAATTCGTAAGATTTCGATTTAAGCGACATCAGGTGAGAGAAAGTGAAAACAAAACAAGTGAAAACACAACTAATGAGGTATCATCTGATCGTACAGGTTAACTTTAGGTGTACCACTCGAAATAATTGTTGAAAAATTATAATTTATCACTGTTTCCTAAATGATTTACGTTAACCGACATGAAAATTATTTACATAGCATAAATAAAATCCCTCAAGAGAACCATCACAAGCAATTGATGATAAACTACAATTCTTTTACGATTTGCGTACAAATACGGGGTCCGGATATATAGCATAAAAACTATAGTGCAAAAAATGCAAACCAAGTTGTGGTAGGTGGCCTCTGGAAACTACGAATGCTATCTAACAATCAGGGCAGGGCGAAGCCGGGGCCCGAGCGTCAGTCAGGGGGTGCGAGCGAAGGAGGCAGGCGCGTCAGTTAATGTAGTGAAAACGAGTGGGTTTCGGCAATGATACGAGTTTGAATAGCAATTGTCATGGTATCGTGATGGTAGCGCTCCATTTGTAAACATAAACTATAGCTTCTGTAAACTATACAGAAATAAACCGGCGATGGAAAATAGTATCACCGGTCATCTTTCATATGCATTAACTTAGGTAACTGTTTTGCAAAAGGGGTCCAAAACTAGGCAAAACATACAAAATTTACAGGAGAAATGGAAGATACAAGTACTTAGACCTAACCAAATCTAACCTAATGAAATTAACTAACTTAAACTAACCTAATATTAATAGAAGTAAGCGAAATTCTGTCACTTTTTGAAAATTAGCTGGAACCATATACTAATATAATCTAACGCAACATAACCGTAACTAACCTGAACCAGCCTAAACTAAACTAATGCAAATAGAAACTACCGAATTTGCAACATTTCTTAGAAAAAATAGCTGGACCCTTTCTGCTAAACATTGTCTCTCACCTATTTTATCCGTCGTTAAAACATTTATAATAATTTTACACTAATAACCCTACAATTGTAAACATAAAATACAGCTGTATTACTTTGTATTTAATTCTGTTGTTTGCAGAAATTTGATCCTTATAAATATATCTTTCCATGCAAATTATTAAATTTTATTTGTAAATTTTGTAACAAGTGGTACACCAAAAGTATTCCAGCACCCTTCTTACATTTATGTTCTTTTTTTTAGAGGTATCCAATTTAACAATATAACGCCTGTTATTAATATCAGTGGGATGTGCAGTATGGTTAGCATAGTAATTCTTCAATTTTGTACTTTTATTAAATAGAACTATTTCACGATGTTGATAAACGTCATTCGGTCAGACAGGAAAACTCTTCACGTGTATGGCACAAGAAGGGTAGGATTTCGTACAAGATATGTCATAACATTTTTCCGAAGATAAATCCTAAGATATTTCTTAGGATTGATCTCGTGGTGTATAGCACGCCTAACTCTAGAAAAGCGTGTACCGTAAATGCATTGCGGCGATAGCCACAAACCAGAGCTTTATTGTATTGTAATACACGCAGGCTTCGTCACCAGTCATGATGGTGTCTAGCAGCGTCTTCAAATCCCTTCTGCATGATTCAATTTATACAAGATGTATGGTCTCTATTTTCCAAAACAATATAAATATTTATTTATAAAAACGAAGAGATATAAATAAAATTATTTGTTTAAAAGACTGCATGTAAACCTGAGAATAAAAATAAAAATTACAGAAAAAGAAACACGTAACGAAGGCGTTAACCACCTCCTCGCTCGTGTCATACTTCGTAACGCAAGGCCAAACCCCCTCTCCCCTTTTGCCACGTTACGTAATATGTGGACGACCCCTTAGATAGTATCACAATCATTACACTCACAGATCTCACAAGGGAACCTTCCAAAAATGATAGTTGCAGTGAAAGATGTGACCCATGCCAATTGAAACAGCTGTAACAGAGATGAGCATTCCCAAAAAATTAGCTGCCCATAGCAATAGGTTCATGAAATATAAGGGGTGGAAGTTCGGGAAACATCAAGGTTGGACAAGGGAGGGAAAGTGCAAATTCCGCACAAAAAAGGAGGCACGGCAAAATACAATGCTGACAAATGATGTATAGAAAGAGATTTATCACAATGGGGAACAAATGAAGGACACCAGTGGGGTTAACAGTGTTGCCAACTGCAATAAAAAGTACATGTTTTGCAAAGAGCACTATATGAAGTGAGTGCAATATTCAGTGCCAACCTAAGATATGACGTGTGTAATCAGTGGTACAATCTAACAAAAGAAAATAGAAAGAACAGAAGTACGAAAAAAGCCGGAAAAGACGGAGTTGGCCATAATGCGCCACATTTGATCACGAGCTGTGCATATTAGTATGAACAAAACAAGAAAGCACCAACTATGCAGGAAACCAACGTACCTAGAGTCAAAAAGAAAATCGAGTTACAAAGTTGGCAACACTAATCATGAAAATCCAGACAAGTCTAATATAGTTAGGCCACTCGCTTCACAAAAAGAAAATTCCCGCAACAGGCATTAACCTTAGCATCATTTGTGCATGCTCGTCAACATTGTACGTGCAATTGTTCGATGAAACAATGGTCCAAACAGAAGATACATTTGCAGTGAGCACAGCGGAATACTGCCAATCCGTAACACATGGTACAATGATCGCTGTGAATGTCTCGAAACAGTATTCTAGAGGTGTCGGAACCTTTGGTGGTCTTTATATCACATATTCACACCTGTAGAAAGCAAACATAATGAAAGGCTTGAATAAACATGCCGTAAACTGGTAATGGGTTAAGACTTGAAGTTTCAGAAAATTCTCGCGGGACCAAATGTTAAAAAGACTATCTGATAACACAAGCTCTGTAACGTAGTGCACAAAGTTCTTGTATGGTCTAAAAAAATAAACATCAAGTGGTTGTATCAGACCCGTGCAACCAGGAGGGATCAGCTCAACTTTGAAATTCACTCCGGATGGTACATGCTCGTAGATAGCAAATGTTTCCTATAGGTGTTGTTGCACATTCCATGATCTATCTAAAGAGGTACCACTCGGTCCCTGTTGCCATTTGAAAGTTTGAAGTTGGCTTTTGGGCTCTATAATGGGCATCCTGGGGGCACTTGCTTCTCACAGACTTTTATCGCCCCCTGACATTGGTACATTCCTGCACAACTTGATCCGTCACATTTTTGTTCGTTTCGCAAATCTTTCAGGTCACAAAGTTTGGTTTGACACCCTGTATATTTTGCGTACTTCTGTTCTTTCTATTTTCTTGTGTTAGATTGCACCACTGATTATAGACGTCATATCTTATGTTCTACATGAAAGGTTGATACTGAATATTGCACTCACTTCATATAGTGCTCTTTGCAAAACATGTACTTTTCATTGCAGTTGGCAACACTGTTAACCACACTGGTGTCCTTCATTTGTCCGCTATTGTGGCAAGTCTCTTTCTATACATCACTTGTCAGCATTGTATTTTGCCGTGATCCCCTTTTTTGCAGAATTTGTACTCCTACCCCCTTGTCCAACCTTGCTGTTTCCCGAACTTCCACCCCTTATATTTCTTGAACCTATTGCTATGGGCAGCTAATTTTTTGGGATTGCTCATCTCTGTTACAGCTCTTTTAATTGACATAGGTCACATCTTTCACTGCAACTATCATTTTCGGAAGGTTCCCTTGTCAGTATTCCGGAATTCATATTCAAATTTCTATCTGCCCATTCAAATTTCTGTCTGCCCGTTGAATTGAAACAATTGAAAGTTGTGTTCACAATACAAGTGAGCGGGAAAAGTACAGAGGTGCTTTCACTATTTTGTTTGGCTTCTTTCTTTCACTCTTGGTCAGGTAATACGTGTGTGTGTTTATGTCTGGGTATAACAAACGGTTCTGCGTACTCGAAGTATTTTAACAACCGGTTCTAACGAACCGGTGCGAACCGATTGCATAGCAGCAATGTATATATTTGATGTGCTTTCCAAAGAAGATGCAATATTTCATTTGGAGATACCGAGTTTTACTTTC
This sequence comes from Thermobia domestica, assembly GCF_964235325.1. Taxonomy (NCBI): domain Eukaryota; kingdom Metazoa; phylum Arthropoda; class Insecta; order Zygentoma; family Lepismatidae; genus Thermobia; species Thermobia domestica. The sequence continues at coordinate 193,034,326 of NC_137458.1, read as the reverse complement.
TAATCATAATCAACATTTAAGTCGAAATTATATATAATTTCAGCATAGAAATGTTCAGCGGATAATAAAGCAGTTCAAGCCAATATTATTGCTTTTATTCGTACTCCAAAACTAATTTTATCGGACGTGGTTTGACATGAAGAGAAAATTAAATAAAATTTTTAAATTACAATAAAATATATTTACACGTTGAGTTTTATTACGTAGATGTGCTAAAATATTAAGTTAGATAAAAGAACAATTTCAACGAGAATGTCGAGAACCGAAATGGGACGTTCAATTTTAAAGTCAAGGTGCTAATCACTTGCCTAAGCTAATAGTTACTTGAGAGGCTAATATTTCTTAGCAATAAGGCTGTATGAGGATTGAGCTTATATTTTGAATGGGGTTCCAAACCTTTCGTTATGCGTTCAAAGCGGTTCCATTGGGAAACGAGGTCAGAATCTAGTTAGCCATAGACACGAAGTTCAAAGTAATCTTACAAAATATGTTAAATTTGACTTCTAATCACTGCCTGTGTATCACAATTTTATATTAAATTCCGTTAACATTGAAGCGAAATGAGTAAAATGATGGGATTGACAGTTTGAACTGCCCACTTTTGCAAGGCTGACGGGGCAAATAATTACATTATGCAAAATCTGTTGCAAATACAACCATAATAATACAGTTCATATACATAAACTTTTTCTTATAGCAACTATATCAATTTCCAAATTCATAGATAATTGTGTCTTACATAGCAAGTATGGTCATTTGGGGCAATACCGACATCCTAAGGACATTTGCACTACTACAAGATTGTTACGAATTATTAAAGAAACGAATTATAGCCCATGGTTAAGTATACTATTTCAGCTACTTGACAGATACATGTTACACAAAAGCAATCTGTGGCTATGGAGCCACAATTGAAATGAACGATGAAGAAATGTCGGACTTCCCCAACTCTATGGGGAAGACCGACAGGTTGTTGGGGTAATACCGACATCAATATTAAAACCTTACGTACTATGATAATGTCACTAATAACTCCACAACGCACATTACTGTTCCTAAAGTAATTCATGTGCTTTAAACAAAGACTGGAATATATAAGTTTAGGAATGTAGAATACCTTAATTTACAGCTACAGAAAATATTAAAAAATGTCACTGAGTTACAAACGAGGAAAAGAATAACCACAAAATTTATTCAGTTACTAGAAATATATGAAACAAGAATTTCTTTTAAAAATACGTAATATGCTAAATGTGAGCAAGAACAGAGCAAAAGAATTCTGTACTTCATGAAGAAGTATTTGTTAATTTATATTAATTACACACCCTGTTTCAAAACGAATATACGTATTACGAAGAATTATTTTGTCCAAACTATCGGGAACAGGTCAAAACTCCCACAGCCTAAACCCTGAGTGTGGGAGTTTTGGCTGTGGGGGTTTTGACCGTTCGTGCGTTTGGGAGATTTGTCCATTTGTGTGGGAGTTATGACCGATCGTGTGGGCGTTTTGACATTTCTTGAGTGTGGGAGTTTTGGCTGTGGGGGTTTTGACCGTTCGTGCGTTTGGGAGATTTTTCCATTTATGTGGGAGTTATGACCGATCGTGTGGGCGTTTTGAAATTTCTTGAGTGTGGGGGTTTTGGCTGTGGGAGTTTTGACCTAGACCGATCGCTGTGCCTCGGCTCGGCTATTGAAGAAACGAATGCGTAGTCTAGTTTATATTAATAGCCGCTAGATGTCAGTTGTCTTCTGTTTTGCTTTGCAACCGTCATATGTTTAAAATGGCTACTCCGCAGCAGAAATCACTTTGTGCTTGAGTTTGCGAAGTGCAATTCCGTGATTACAGTGCAAAGACGTTTCAGGTTCAGGTACCAAATTAATCCTCCGAATGGGTGGAACATTCGCAGATGGTATCGACAGTTTGTAGATACAGGATGTGTATGTAAAGGAAAGAGTCCTGGCCGCCCTCGTGTTCCTGAAGAATATGTTGCACGAATTCAAACTGCTTTCCAACGGAGTCCTTCAAAGTCAACTCGTCGTGCCAGTCAGGAGTTACAAGTGCCGACAACAACAATTTGGCCTGTTTTTAGACGTCGCACAGTGGGAGATCTCATCGATCTAGGGGATCTTTATTTTGTGTGCAATGCACATTTGCCTGTGGCAGGTTTTAACGTTTTATTCGATTGAAATATGCGATTTCTTTGATAAAGAATTTTGTTTGGGTATTATTTAACAAAGGAGTAACACATGTGTGAGAAAGGTAAACACAGTTACACATAATTGGTAAAAGGACAACAATAGGATTGATGTGATCAGCTTATATTTAAATAAATGTTTAGTGATAATGAGTACATTACATTAGATAGTCAGGACAATAAACAAGAGTCAGCGAGTACGCAAAACTGACGAGAAATACAAGCTCATTAGTCTTAGTCACTGCTCTGTTCGGAATGATCAGAGAAATCACTCACATAAGGCGCTTTTAGCAATCGTAGTACCTCGGCTATTATGTCTGAAGGTTTGGTTTTGGCAGAAGCACGTTTACAAGCAATATATGGATCAGAGGTGATCAGGCATCCATGAATTAAATCCGTGTTGGTATTCACTCTGGATAATTTTCTTGTGAAGAGTTTCCTATGTCTTTATTTCTAGCCTCCTGTGCTTCTTCGGAAAGCTGGCCTTTCGGTAGAAATTGGACTTCGAGTACGTTTACGGGTATATGATACCAAGAATACTTTTGCAATGTTTCTTCGGAAAGCTGGCTTATCAGTAGAAATTGGACTTCGAATACGCTTACGGATATATGATACCAAGAATACTTTTTTTTTTTTTTTTTTTTTTTTTTGCAAATACAGTTTCAAAGTGCAACGAGCGCACTCACTAAATTTGTTTGTATCAGTCGGAAAAACACAATTTAAGCATTGTAAAATAATGTGTCATCGCTCATTTAAGTGGACATTTTACCCGAGTTATTTCGGACGATTTTTCAGCATTCCGAAAAAAGTTGCGAGCTGTATTGCCATTATTGGTGTTTCCTGCTACTTGTTTCGGCATACCTACCAATAGTCCAAGTTCACTACGAAAATTTTGCTTGGACCGTTTCTTTTTTTATTTCATTTTCATCCTCGTACATGCCATGCTTTAATATCTAGGCGGTTGACAATGTGAAGAATACATTCCATAAGACGTATGCAAGAATAAACCGGAGATAGTCCAAAAGTCAAAAAGTTCAGATCTAAAGTTTTATGAGAAAGAATACCAAGATTATTCATCTCTCTCGGTTTTGCTCCACATAAATAATACGTCTGCGTAGACGCGCATGAGGATACAGAATTACACACTTTTCCATCAATCATACAAGAAATCACCTTAGGCCGAACGATTAATTCCTTGTCACCTACAGTTATTATGATCCGATAGTTTCTCGATTTGGTCTTCTATTTTTTGGACTTCGTTTTGTACAACCTCAACCGTTTCTTTTGCAAACACAAAACTTATGGGATGACAATGTCTAGTAGAGGATGGAGCGGGGTTTTGCCAAATAACACAGTTACGATTGTTAGTGACACTGTACAGTTGAATAGGGACCATAGATACACCAAACAAACTCTTGTCAGTTGAATGCTCATATGAAAAAGGTTGGCGATAGATACTTTGTTGCGCACTACCACAATCCCCCTTAACACCAATATTAATGTTGCGAACATCAAAGTTCGAAACCCATCTTCTTGCGTTTTACTGACTCTTCTTGTGGTATCATGAAGAACGGATTGCACCCGTATCTCAACCGATGTCTCTCTGATTTTTATTTCCTCTGGCTAACAACTTTGCTTAGCATCTCTAACCTTATCATAGGATGGATACATTTTACAGCCTGCTTATTTTGCCTCATCACGCATGCCATTTTACTGGTTTTTCCAAAGATTCGCATCAACTAGTAACGCCAAAGCTTCATCTTCTGATAATTTCGCCGAAATGGGAAGTGCAGTGCTTCCAGATTTCTTGACTTTTCGTACCCCGTGTGTTGAAAGAACAACAAAACTCCTTGACGATCGCTGCCGAGTCGCGTTTTCCTGCCCTCCGTAGTTTTAATTCAGTCACCATCGTCAGTTCCTCGTTGCTGGTTGATTCTATAAGTTAACTTTCCTACATTGCACTTTTGAGGTACATTTTCGGTCTACCGCATTTATTTTCAACAGAAGTATCCGTTGGCAGAACAGGCGCTAAGTTGAAGTCTACTTCATTTTCCAACCATGTTTTAAAATTGTCTTCTATCAACCTCTCCTGGTGCCGATTGGCTTTGTCCCGTTTAACCATTATGTATATCATTAATACATTTTCATTTTCTTATTCTTGCTCGCGAACTTGTGGTCAGTTCTACTACCCCGGTTTGTTCTATTATGTAATTTGTTAAAACTTCAACCGCTTTGCTGACGCATGTTGTTCCCACACATCTAATATAACATGCCATGTAAACACGGGAGCCATTTTTACACCACGTCCTCAGGTTTTTGCGCAAACTTGCGCAAGGTTTCTCGACTGTTTTTACTTCTAACCTCAATAAGCTTTCAGTTAAACTTAATCCGCAGGCTGAACACCACAGAACACCTACTTGAAACCTTGTTTGTAATTCACACATAACATTTTTTCCAAACGTTCACACACACTCTTTTCCCACGCTATCCCCTAGGAACCCTAAAATGTAATGCAAAGTTAAGTGCTCGATCTTTCTTTTGGAGACCCTCAATACTATTACAGCACTGCACTGACCACTCTGTGTAAGCATAGCAGGAAACAAGTCAAATGAACTGCTAGTACAAAGCGTACCAGTAGCAGGCTCTACGCAAGTGCACTTGGTTGCCTCCTTTCAGGCCATATTTGCAGCCGTTGCACGCGACCATCGCCCGAATTCATGACAATTTCATACCAACGGCATATTGAGTTACCTACATCGGAGGTATTCTTTGCTATAATGCATAATCGCAAAATTGAATAAAGTTCTCTTAGGTCAATGAAATCTCCCACTGTGCGTCGGTTGGTTATGAAGCCGTAGAAGTTACAGCTGTTACAAGCTCTTCGTCCTGATGACAAACGCAAACGTCTGGCATTTTGTAACGAGATTCTAGATGTTATTGACAATGATAACACGTTTGCACAACGCATCGTGTTCAGTGCTGAAGCGACTTTCCGTGTTAGTGGTCACGTAAATAAACAAAATGTTCGAATTTGGGGCACATGCAGTCATTGAACATGTACCAGATTCGCCCAAAGTCAATGTGTTTTGTGCGATATCCCGATCATCTGTTTACGGCCCTTCTTCTTTAATGGAAACACGGTTAACAGTCAGCAGTATCTCGTTATGCTACAAAACTGGTGGTTTCCGAGGTTGCACGAAGACAACTTCATTTTTCAACAAGACGGGGCACCCCCTCACTGGAGTCGCCAAGTGCGTGAATATCTGAAGGAAACTCTACTGAACCGTTGGATTGGTCGTCAAGGAACTGGCGACTTAGCATGTCTCAGCTGGCCTCCACGATCATCGGATTTGAAACCCTGTGATTTCTTCCTCTGGAGTTTCGTTAAAGACAACGTTTATGTACCACCACTCCCACAGAACCTGGAAGAGTTGAAGAACCGGATCCGTGCTGCCATAACATCAGTGAGGCAGGACGTGCTTGCCCGAGTATGGAAGGAATTTGAGTATCGATGTGATATTGTTCATGTCACTGATGGAGGACATATTGAACATCTGTAACTCGAACTTAGAACTGTAATTTGAACTTGAGAGCTTCGTAAATATGTGTGTAAAATTTCATATTCGTATGTCTTAAAGTTTAATGAAATACGTATAATCGAAATACGTATATTCTTTTTGAAATAGGGTGTATGTAATCAAATTCATGGTTATAGATTAAAATATTAGTGTTAGTTTCATACACAGGAAAGAGTAAACATTATACTCATATTTGCCTGAGATTTCACACTGTGAATACACAAAGAAGAGATCATCTGGATGAAGAGCACAGTTCTCGTTAAATCGCTGAAAATATTTTGTACAGTCCGCGGCATAAAATTTGTTACAAAAATTCTAAGTCCAAATGAATAACAAACTCTTGCCCAGTTTTCTTATGCACTCCCGCAATACATGTATCAATCGATTAGTTGCTTCTAGTATTTATTCCAACTCCTCCCCGTCCTCCACCTCTCCTTGTCTAAAGCAGTGTGTGTGACGTAGTACACTCTTTCTATTCAGCTGAAAAAGAAACAGGAATCAAGTTTACAACGTTATAGCTTTAAAACAGTCTTTTCCATTCGTTTGTTCTGAAATATTTTTAAGAGCCTAAATTAAAGGAAAGTCACACAATCTACCCAGAGCTTCATAAATAGTTTTAGTTTCATTTTTTTCTTCCTTTAAAGAGTGCGAGCTAGTAAGATGCTCCGTAAGAAATCTATGGAAATTCCCAAGAGCTCTAAAATATTTACGGACAGAAACGAGTTTTATTCAATGATTCATTTAATTTCTTTTCAGTAAGTGCAAGCAAATGTTTCAGGGGCGTCATTTGGGCAGGACAGGAGGGTGTAATTCCCCCTCTCTTGAGCTTCATAAATACGTATTTTTTGATCAAATGTATAGTAATACACTAATAAAAAGTGAAAATCTTATGTCGCCGGAGAATCTCTTTCTTCCCTGCCCCCGAATAAAGTCTAAAAGACACTGGTTTTAACAACAAACCTATAGAGTTACGATAGCACATTGCTAAAGAGCTTACATTTGGTTTCAAGAGTCGAAGGTTTGATCTCAAGCCATATGACTTCCTGGGTGACATTGAGAGAGAGAGAGAGAGGGATTGAAGTATGGAGACAGAGAGGGATGATTTGTATACACAGATTTAGAATTGGGGAAAAACTGATCGGACAGCATTCGTATTATGACGAAAATTCTGATTTTGTGAAAGATAAGTTTTCGAACTGCGAGGATCACATTAGGCAGTTGTCGAATTAATGTGGAGAACTCTTTTTTAGAGCATCAGATGATTACGAAAGGAGAGAAAGATCTTCAGAACTGAGGAATTAAGATTTTAAAAAATCTGGTTTCGGCGACGGGTTTCGAACCACGAACCTTGTGGTCATCGAACCATGACTTTATCCATTCTACTACGGAGGATTCTATTACTCGTTCACATACGTTTCCCTTAGCTGCGTTGAAAGCTACCTTAAGGGGATATTCCAAAAGTTGACTCGGTAGATGCGCCGTTCAGTTAGGACGTAAACCTCTTGTAACTTAGTTACAATGTGCAAAATGAACTTCCTCTTCTTCAGGGCACTTTTTAAAGCTTTAAAATTTGTTACTATTGTTTTAATTAAGTTACATTTGATAGAACCATCTGATAAAGTAGTGCCAAGCCCTGTGCGTCATTGTCTGTTAGGTGAATGGTTAATGTAAGTTACTTTTACGTGGATGGTCCGAGCTTCCAATCAAGACCATTCTCATTGATTATTTGATTTGAGCTACGCTCATACTGTATATTCCACAAGTTCAAGTTTGAAGTAATGTAGTCACAGCTAGTTTAATTCGAAATAATTTTCCAATATTATGTTTGTTACTAAATTTACATGGCACTCCTCACTTGTTTGTAGCCCTGCATAAATGCAAAATTGTTTTAAAAGTATATTTTACTTTCATGTATTATTGATTTTTTTAAATTGTCCTTCAAATTTATTTTATAATTATTTTCTATTTCTTAATTATAACATATTTTCTATTTATATTGTATTCTATGTTACACGTTTATTATTTACATTTTATGTCTTACCTTTGAAGAGGAGCTTTTGACAATTCAGAGCATCAGGGACATACACAGGATGCAGGCCTTGGCAATCCAGAGCTTTTGCCCCCACGAAATCACTACTGTTTTGTTTGTATATATATATAATTTTATAGATGGTGATAGCAGGGTCGGATCCAGGGGAGTGTGTTTGGGGTGATCGCATCCCCCAGAATAGGGAACTTTTTATACTTTTTATTTTAAAAATAAAACATATCCTAAGTATTTTTCATGTTTGTATTATAAACGTAAATTAAAACGTAAAGTAGATAGACCTTACTTTCTTAAGAAAGTTAATTCTACAGAAGAGCTCTTTCTCATTTTCTATTTTTTTCTTTTCTTTCTTTCTTTCTTTTTTTGCAATCCGCTCTTACCTTGATTTGACTTCGAACGACCGCCCCTCCTAAACAATCATTCTGGATCCGCCCCTGGATGATAGACATTTTAGTAAAATATGCCGTCAATCGTTGAAATAAATTCCTGTCAAGCTTTCGATCGCTGAAATAAATTTCTGTCTACGGCCCTGCAAAACAGTGACGATTTTAGGGAGTGATCAGTTAGTAATGCCTCCCTGGAGCAACGACACTTCCCCAGAAGTCATATCTCCGATAATTCAGAATGTGATTTGTGCATTATCACTCTCACTCTCAGTGTCTTGAAACGCACCAAAAAGGAACTGTTCTGAAGTATTTACTGGTTCTCCCTATGACCCCATTTCAATATGGCCAACCTTGGACATATACACATCTGAAATATCACCTTTTATGTCAGTGATCCCGAAAACTATCCATTCGACACAAATATAGGATATTTTCGATTCTTTATTCCTGTCACCCTCCTATTGTCAACTCGAAGCCAACCAAGGCTTATCCACAGTGTCACTTTTCATCTTTGCACATGAATTCGACACTACTTTCGTTCGTATTTGACTACTTTTACATGTCACCTTCACCTCTTGGTAGGGATTTTTTCAGTATCTCGCCCCCACAACTATGGAGAAATTTCAACCAACTAAGTATAATTATAAATTATCATCTGAAACACAACAGTACGGGTGATCTTTTTCGCAGAGGAATTCGTTAACTACTGTTTCAATATCAATGTATTGGCTTTTTTTGCTCTGCATGCTGGAGATTGCCAAAGAGCTAAACTTCATTCTGTACTATTGTGCTATGAATATAGTGGTTTAATTCACTGAATACTCGCTTAGATGATGCTCTCGTCACAGGAAAAGTGAGATACAGTTATAAAAGAAAAACGAAACGAAATATTTAAGTTTTACGTCCCACGTTATGCCGACTACGTTAATGGAGACAGTGATGGTGAGAAACGAATGAAATCGTTTAATAAAGAAAGTGGGAGGAAACTGGAGAAACCCGAGAAAACTCATGCACACGGTGTTTGTCCATAATAAAGTTCATTCGGCGTGAGCTGGGATCGAACCAAGGACCCCATGCACCATAGGTAAAGTTATAAAAGAATAGGCGTCTAAACAAATACGGAACACTACTATCAATGAGAGTTGTATAAGATTAGATTTTTATTTATTTCATTCTAAGTTGAAATTTCAATCAATCTTGATCTTAATTACTGTTCGAAATCCGGATCAACCAGTATTCCTTACTAGGGTAAAGATTAATTGATCGCCAACAGGAATCCAAAATCCTCTGTATAACCCCACGTTCCATTATTCCATATACACAATTAAGAGTCCAGCGTAACCTACCAGTTAATAAGATTTCTTCTTCTTATTATTATTTTTAAACCTCAAAAATATAGGCTCATAATTGAACCACTGATTGGAAAAAGGGAATAAGTACATAAAAATATTTTTTCCACTTTTAAGCTTTTCTCACCAATTGCAGTGCTACAATACAAGATTCTTCTTCTTGTCTTAGAGTTTGTCAGTTCTTTTGCTACAATTAATCAGTTATACACGTGTTGAAACAAATACAAATACGCCTCGGGAAGGCTTTTGGCGTTTCTGAAAACTTAGGTCTGATGTACTTATTCCCTTTTGCTGGAAATAGTTGCTGCAAATAGTTGCTGCAAAAACGTGATAAATCTTTTCGGTAGACTTCACAGTCTATAGCTCCTTCACAACTTCCTTTTCATCTAAGGCTAAGTAGTTACACTTTAGACATTGAGGAAAAAGTGTGAAATTAATTAAAACCCTTCAAAGTGGAGTTACCAATCTTCAATGGACCCCATTTTGCTGTTGGCCTCGCTCAACGCACTCCCGTCACTGTTCAGGGTGCACGATGGAGTTTCTCCCTTTTAGAAATACTTTCTAAGACAGTACTAGTTTTTTTTTACAGCTGTTTCAATTGAGTTGTATTTGCTAGAACTGTCGGTTAAAGGAAGCAAAAGATCCTATACTCAAACACAAATCATCTCTCTAGAAGCTCTAATGGAAAACGAAACGAATCGTCGTAAACATGTTACGTTCTTGAAGAGGAAAACAGCAAAACAGTGATTGCACAAACGTATAATGGTATCATTTGCTTGCAAATTTAAAACTTATAGAAGTTGATGGCTTGTTAGGTGAGGGGTTAGTGAACACGATTTTTGTACTGGTGGTCCAGGGTTCGAATCTCGTCCGTTCTTCTTACGTTTTGTTTCTTTAAGCTACACTGAGTTTGTACATTCCAATTCTTTAAGCCTGAATTAAATCTAATACCAGTTAGTGAATTAAAAGTAGCTAACATTATTTTAAAATACGAGACGTTATTACATGCTTGTCACTAGGTCACAATACTCAACTTTGATATAAACTCTTGCAGCCTTCATTTAACTCATTTCTTGACGTGTTTTGTTACAAAACTCATGAATCGTGGCGAACAAAATTGCTTTACCAGATAATGGTGACTGCTTTGAAACCAAATGACAAGTATGAGAATTAAACGTATCATATCTGTAGTTTGGGGTGGAGAAGAAACCAAATAGCGAACGAAAGGTTTAAGAACAACCACGTTATTAATATAAACTATGCCAAAGATTATTGACTTATATGATTAAAAAACATCGAAAGCAATTGTGAAAGAACGAAAAATACTAACTTAGAATTTTGTAACTGGAGGCAAGGAAATCTAATTTAAACAAACTAAAACATACCATTTAGCGCAAATAGAGCGTGGATCTGAACTCAAGGCGCTAGCTAATAATCTGGAGGTTCTCAAGTCGGAACCATGTGTGAATATTTTGTTTAAATTTAGAATTTTTGGTGATCATTAGTCGGCGATGACACACGTTTAATTGTCTTAAGGTATTTGAATATTTTGATCTTTCAATATTTGGAATGATCAAATCTTCAATACTACTACTACTACTACTACTACTACTACTACTACTAATAATAATAATAATAATAATAATAGTTATTATTATTATTATTATTATTATTATTAGCAAAGTAATTCAATAACACGTTAATATCTTTAATTATTTCTCGATAACTACTCGAACTTCAGACGTCCTCGAATCTAAGTCGCACCCCGATTTCGCTGGGCTAAATTAAAGAAAAATAGTGATATGTTATGGTTTTACTATTACTAAAGCACTCTTTGATATTGGTCATTTTCGATGACTTTATGTATCCCTCTCCCGTCTCCATGTTGGGGGCACGGTATGACAAAAATTATCCCAGGCCCGAATGTCATGTACGTTGAAAATTTGATCGAAATCTGTTGGATGGTTCAAGAGTTGTTCTATTTATTTTTATATATTAATCTCCCCTTCTCTTATCATCTCCTATGTTCTACCGTCAAAGTGAAAATATTAAAACAAAAGTTTCTAGGCCCGAACGTCGTCTGTGTTGAAAATTAGATCGAGATCGGTCAGGTGGTTCAAGAGTTGTTAAGTTTTATTCATTTTTATAGATATCTCCCCCCCTCCTCCTAGCCTACGTTCTACCATCAAAGGGATATGATATAAACCACCCCAGGTCCGAACCTCATCTATGTTGATAATTTGATTAAGATCAGTTCGGTGGTTTAAGCGTGATGAAGTCACCAAGACAGCATTTTTATTTTTATTTTTTTTACATAGTCCCCCTTCCCCTCCCCTACATTGTGCCGTCAAGGCAAAAAATGAAAACATCCCAGGTCCGAACCTTATCTATATTGAATGTTTGATTGATTGGGATCAGTCGGATTGTTCAAGAGTTATTAAGTTTTATTCATTTTCATATATTTATCCTCCCCGCCTCTTCCGCAAGTTCTAATATCAAAATGAAATAACAAAAAGCTTCCCAGGTTCGAATTTCATCTATGTTCAAAATGTGATTGAGAACGATCGGGTAGTTCAAGAGTTATTCACCACCGAACATTGTCACTTTTATTTTTATATTTATAGCTGTTATGTATCTTCCCCCTCCTCTCCATCCTCTATGTTATTCCGTCAAAGTGAAATGGTAAAATCCATCCCTCGCGTTAATCGAGACGGGGACATATAGCCTCATTGCTGACGTCCCCATTAATCCCCCTACTCATACCCTTTAGTTTGTTTAAGTTAGTTTTTTTTTTGTCTTCAGTTGCAAATTTCTAAGTTATTTTTCTTTGTTTCAAAATTCTCGCTTTTCTTGTATGATAATACAAGTTAATAATCTTTGACTTGTTTTATATTAATAATCTGAGTTGTTCTTAAACCTTTGGTTTCCAATTTAGTTTTGTCTCTACACCAAACTACAGATATGACAAATTTAATTCTCATACTTTACATTTGATTTCAAAGCGGTCGCCATGAACTGCTTAAAAGCACCTTTTCCGTCACGAAACACCCAGCAGAGGGCGTACGATATCGTCTACAGCAATGAGAGGAAACTCCGCCTTGTTACGTGACGTCACATGAAGCACGTTCCGTTCAAACACCTAAGCAAAGCTATCATTTTGCTTCTGGTGTGAAAATGGCTCACTACGAAGCTTCTGTTAAAAGCAGCGTGATTGCTTTAATTGAGCATGCGGGCATGAACTATAGCGAGGCAGGCGCGAGATATGGCGTTAACCGTGCTACAGCACGGTGATGGTGGAGGAGATATGAGGAAACAGGAGATGTAAGACGTAAAAGAAGAAGTGGGCGACAAAGAGTTTCCTCTGCCGAAGAAGACCAGAGTGTAATTGCCCAATGCCGTGAGCACCATTTCATGTCTACCCGACAGTTACGAGAGGAAACCAATTTCCCAGGCGATGTTACGACTGTCCGTCGTAGACTCAAATCCTTTGGTTTGAGATCATACAGGGCAGCTGTTAAGGAGCGACTAACAGAAGACCACATGGTTGACCGTCTGGCGTTTGCACAGTTAAATATTGCACGTGTGTGGGACGAGGTCGTTTTCACAGACGAAAAAATATTTTCCAGTGCAAACTTCGGGCCGAAGAGTGTTTACCGCCCCCTGGAAAAAGGTATGCCACTGAATACGTTTCCCGTTCTGGTCGAATGGGACATGTAACTGTCCACTGTTGGGCATGGATATGCAAGGCTGCAAATTTCGGAGGAATCTACAGGATTCCTGGTCGCCTAAACGCCCACAAGTATGTGGAACATCTGGATGAAACGCTTCCGGAAATAAAAGCTCATGTAGGTGACGGCATATTATATTTGCAACAGGACAAAGCTCGATACATAATTCAAATGTGGTTCAGACATGGTTGCAGAGGCAACCTGATGTCGAAATAGTTGACTGGGTTCCTCATGGAGCAGATCTGAACCCTATTGAAAATATGTGGGCCTCTGTTGCAAGAACATTGCGGGAAACCTGGTCGAACAATCCTCCACGAACATCTAATGATCTTTGGGAGCGTGTTGAAGATGCGTGGTCGATCTGTTGCACCCAACGCTATATCTCTCGCCTGGTGGATTGAATGCCACGGCGTATGGCAGCTGTAATCGAGTCCCAAGGGGACTATACACACTATTAATAAATGCTCGCCCACAGCACCATCAGCCCTCTCGAGGGCTACCTAATTCGACCCACTTATTAACACAAATTTTATGAAATACATTACGCGACACCAGTGAATGTAAGTGTCTCAGTATGTTCTGTATTAGTAAAGAGGCTAACGTGCGAGACTTGGTGGCCGAGTGGTATTATGCTTGCTATGTAAACCAAAACCGCCTGTAACAGTGGTTCGAATCTAGTGAAGAAGACCCCTACTTTTTATCACCAGGGATATTTGCAATACGCCTTCTGCTATGTCCGCCTTCGTACGGTCTATTATATGACACATAATGTGGACCGCCATAAGTTTTTACTTAGTAAACAATTTATAAATATATGAACAAATACCTAGGTATATTAGAGTAACAATGGAATATAGTACTTTCGTCCGACTAACGTCGCTCTGCAAATGTTCATTGTATTACACCGGAAGATGATTAAATAAAGACTGGAAAATTTGATATACAAATTGATACGTAATAAGTTAAAGACAAAATATGTAATTATAATCTCATATTTGAAACTAATTTCGACTACAATTAATTCTCTACCTGCTTTCATAAATAATCCAAACCAAACTTCGAGGTTTGGAATGCACAAACTAAGTGTAGCTAAGAGAAAAAAGTAACAAGAAGAGCAGAGATTCGAACCCACGACCACCAGCGTAAGAATTCCTTTTACTAACCCTTCATCTATCAAACCATGACGTGAACATGACTTTTGTAAGTTATAAATTTGTATCCAAGAAACACCATTAAGCGTATGTGCAACTACTGCTTTGCTCTTTTTCTCTTCAAAAGCGTAACATGTTTAGGACGATTCGTTTCGTTTTCCATTAGAGTTTCGAAAGAGATTATTTGTGTTTGAGTGTAGGATCTTTAGTTTCCTTTAACCGACACTTCTAGCAAATACAACTTAATTCACACAGCAGTTAAAAAACAAACTCGTACTGCCTTAGAAAGTATTCCTAAAAGCAGAAGCTGCATCATGCATCCTGAACAGTGACGTAACTAACGGCAGTGCGTTGAGGGAGCCCAGAGTAAAACGGGCCCATTGAAAATTCGTGATTCCACTATTTTTCCTCGATGTCTAAAATGAGACTACTTTAGCCTTACATGAAAAAGAAGCTGCGGAGGGGACTGCGAAGTCTACTGAAAAGATTTATCACGGCCTTGCAGCAACAACTTTAAGTTTTCGAACAGTAATGAAGAACAAGATTGATTGAAATTTTAACTTAGAATGAGATAACTAAAAATCTAATCTTATATAACTCTCATTGATAGTAGTGTTCCGTATTTGTTTAGACGCCTATTCTTTTATAACTTTACCTATGGTGCATGGGGTCCTTGGTTCGATCCCAGCTCACGCCGAATAAACTTTATTATGGACAAACACCGTGTGCATGAGTTTTCTCGGGGTTCTCCAGTTTCCTCCCACTTTCTTCATTAAACGATTTCATTCGTTTCTCAACATCACTGTCTCCATTAGCGTAGTCGGCATAACGTGGGACGTAAAACTTAAATATTTCGTTTCGTTTTTCTTTTATAACTGTATCTCACTTTTCCTGTGACGAGAGCATCATCTAAGCGTGTATTCAGTGAATTAAACCACTATATTCATAGCACAATAGTACAGAATGAAGTTTAGCTCTTTGGCAATCTCCAGCATGCAGAGCAAAAAAAGCCAATACATTGATATTGAAACAGTAGTTAACGAATTCCTCTGCGAAAAAGATCACCCGTACTGTTGTGTTTCAGATGATAATTTATAATTATACTTAGTTGGTTGAAATTTCTCCATAGTTGTGGGGGCGAGATACTGAAAAAATCCCTACCAAGAGGTGAAGGTGACATGTAAAAGTAGTCAAATACGAACGAAAGTAGTGTCGAATTCATGTGCAAAGATGAAAAGTGACACTGTGGATGCTGCGTAAGTCCAAAATAAGCCTTGGTTGGCTTCGAGTTGACAATGGGAGGGTGACAGGAATAAAGAATCGAAAATATCTTATATTTGTGTCGAATGGATAGTTTTCGGGATCACTGACATAAAACGTGATATTTCAGATGTGTATATGTCCAAGGTTGGCCATATTGAAATTGGGTCATAGGGAGAACCAGTAAATACTTCAGAACAATTCCTTTTTGGTGCGTTTCAAGACACTGAGAGTGAAAAGTGATAATGAACAAATCACATTCTGAATTATCGGAGATATGACTTCTGGGTAGTGTTGTAAAAAAACGGTTCTTTTTTCTGTGAAGTTTCTTTCGATAAAGAACATCGTTCTTTTTCATGTTTTTTTTTAAAAGTGTTTTTTTTCTGGCAACTATTATTTATTGATTTATGTTGCAGATTATTGAAATAATCAACAGAACTTGAGTCGGAGCCCTTGTAACTTACAAATCATTTGTTTCTTTGTACCTATACGAGCAAAATTGTGCGATGATTCCTTTCGGCCCAGGTCATTTTTGGCGTTTTCCTACATTTCCAGTTAGTGGCTTATTGCTCAAAAACTATTCATTTGATTGATATGGTTAAGGTCTTGTTTTTTAGAAAATAGAAGTGGCTATTTTTTGGGTAAGTTGCATTGCATTGTTGCCAACGGGTGGGAAATCATTGAGGGAAATGTAGGGGTGAAAATTTACAAAAAAATCCCCTGACCGAATTTCAAAATCTTTTGTATCTAGCACCACTGCTGCTATATGGGTTCAAGTCACCTAAACAAATTTTTGGTGCGTTGACAAGGTACAGTGAAATCCTGAAGTCGCTGGCTTTCATTGAAAGAGGGAAAAAAATTCTGTCATACACATGAAATTTTGGCACTTTTTACGCCTCAGAAGCAAAAATCAAAAATGCCGAGGCTACAGCTTCTCTAATTATTCTATTGAAACTTTTTATGGTGCGTTCTGTAGGGCAAAGAGGAAGCTTTCAGGTAGTGATACGTTTGTTTTAATGTAGCCAGTAAGAGGGTGATAATAGAGGGGAAAAGGGAAGTTTTCCGAATTTTTCACCTAATAGTGGGAATTAATTGTTTTGGCTGGAAACGTTGCCATCAGACAGACGAAAACTATCTGAAAATAAACCGTAGTACTCCAAGACTATATCCTACAAGTATCATGGCGATATATAACAAAGTGAGCAAGAAATTAAATAAAATCTCATTCTACCTCACAAATTCACCATTTTCTTACCATTTCCAGAAAATGGTTTATTATAAACCTGAACTGTACTTCCCCTAATTATTCTAGTGAAACTTTTTGTGCTGCGCTGTGTAGGCTAAGAATGAGGCTGTTATACACTAGTACGTTTGTTCGAATGTGGCCAACAAGAAGGAAATAATATAAATAAAAAAAGGGAATTTTTTCCAAAATTTGCCCCTAAAATCTGGAATTAAAATTTTCTGTAGCTGGCAAGACTACCATCAGACACAAACAAACTATCTTAAAATAAGCTTTGGTATCCCTTTAATATATCCAACAAGTATTGTGACGATATCTAATAAAGTAAGCATGTCAATAAAAAATATCTCATTCTACCTTTAAAAAAATCACAGTTATCTTTCCAATTAGAGAACAAGGTATACTGTAAACCTCAACTGTACTTCCCATAATTATCATATTGAAACTTTCTATACTGCGTTGTGTAGAGCAAAGACGAGTCTTCCAGATACTGGTACATTTGTTCCGATCTAGCCAACAAGAGTTAAATAATAGAGACAAAACATATAATTTTTCCAAAATTTGCCCCTAAAATCTGGAATTAAAATTATCTGTAGCTCGCAACACTGCTATCAGACAGACGCAAATTATCTTAAATTAAACACTGGTACACCACTAATATATCCTACAAGTATGATGGCGATATTTGAGGAATAAAGTTTCTAATTACCAAAAATATATTACGGTAAACAGAAAAGTAGGCAAAAACTAGAAAAATCAAGTGTTAGAACCTAAATACGAATTTTACGTGCGCCCCTAATTACCTCATTGTAACGATTTGTACTTGCGTTTTTTTAAGTAAGGACAAATGTTCGATTGGCGTAAGTTGACTTGCACTCGGACGTATAGGTACGGATTTATAAACAAAAATTTCTAATTTTTTGCCCAAATATAGGAGAATTTTAATTTCCCTAATTGGCAACACTGCGCCCAGAGCCGTCCAATTGATATCAACAGTTAGGTATCCATCCGAGGTATCTCCCTGACAAGTCTTAAGGGTGTCTTTCTACAACTAAGGAAGCTACAGGGAAAAAAGAAGTAAAGGAAATTCGAAATTAGAAAATTCTCGAATTTTTGACTGGGATGAAATTTGAGAAGGAAATTCGACACCAGAAGAAAAAGAAATTAATATGAAAAACTATAGTCCAGCCATATTTTGCAAGAACAATATCCCGATATCTTAATTAGTGTCCACACAGGAGCGGATTAAACAAGTGACACACCCGTGTGTGCCACTTTGGCCACCTGGACCACCGAGTATACATTTGATTACATTTTTTTACTACTAACTCATGTTGTTGTTGTAGTTATAGTCTCGACTAATAATAATATCGTTGTAAATAATAATCTTATAAAGGAAAATTTTCTCTCCTTTTAACACCTTAGTTTCAACACTGTTGGTGAGAAATGCAGGGTGTTTCAAAATAAATTATGGGGCTTTAAGTCTACGTAGTACTTATTACATTTTATGTACAATTATAAGCAATGCATCAAGCAAAAGAGCACCTCAAACAGTCTGCTACAAGTGTTCAATGTGAGATTCATTCGTCATACGGCACACATCTAGTCGATAGGCGAGAAAGGCCCATAAACTTTCTGCCATATGGCACAAATCACATTCAATTTAGGGAAGTCTCGTTTCAACTGTACCATCTCCTGAGGATTTGCTGACGGCCAGATACAAACATTATGAGTGTTCATATTAGCTCTTAGGTGAAATGTCGATTTATCACTGAAGACGACACGATCCAGAAAATCTTCATTGTTATGCAGGAATATTTCACTTGCGAAATTAGCACGTAGGCCTAAACCGTAATCTGTAGGCTTTAGACCTGTAGCAACTGCAAACGATAAAGACGTAGTTGCAAGCTTCTCCTTAATATTCTTCACACAAACGGTTGCACTGTAACTACAGATTCAATCTTAATTAAAACACAAAAAGCTTTCTGCTCTCTAGTCTCCATCTTTGCTACTTGCTCTTTCTAACGGCAGACAGAAGAAACAATGCATGTACATGCGTGACTACAAAACTGTTTGAGTTGCTCTTTCATTTGATATAATATTTATAATTGTAAGTTAATTGTAATAGATACTACAAAAATTCAAAACCCTAATATTAATTTTAAAACACCCTGCATTACTTCAAATAGAGTCATCCTATATTCATGTCTTTTATATACATATCACCAGGGCCGGTCCTAGTCAATTTGTCGCCTCGTTCAATGGCATAATTTGCCGCCTCCAACTTTCTCCAGAAAGAACAAATCTTAAAAGTCATGATTTTAAGTATGCTACTCCAGCATGAACAACAAAGGTGAGGGTAAGTACAGTCGCACTCAGAAAGGCTTAAATACTTACTAAAAATGCAATCCCGTTGTGTCTGTTTGTTTTTCTTTAAATATTAATCTATTATGTTAGTGAAAGATAAAGCAAACACACATGCAGAGGAAAAATGGCAATCCTTTTTATAGAATTCACTATCGAGCTTCAATCTCAATGTATCAGTTGGCAATTCCAGTGCAACTAGCTCTTTTATCTTTATTTCTTGATTTTTCTTCTACATCTGTTAACATTTTTTTAAAAAAAGCTTGTTTCTATCTTCAATGATAAGGAACTTGTTTCTGACAAAAACAAGACTAGTTTCATATCAAAACTGTGATAACTTACTAAATGGAACAGATATTCACTACTATTCGAGAATTGAATACTTGTATTTGACAACAATCAAGCAATTTGTGCTCGGATTTATTCGACCATTTGCTTTAGCATTGTCCATGTGGCCTTAAACTCATGCAACCTAAACATAATTTATGAATGTAGTATTCAAATAGAAGGTCAGCTTAGTAAATGTAACTACCATCCTCATGAAGTCTGTTTCCAACAAGAAATATTTAATTTAAATAATATTGTAAAACTTTGTCTCATATAGGATCTTTGGGTAGAGCAGTTAATAAAAAGAGCGTCCGGAATCGACTCCCACTACCAGTTTTTATTTAAAAAAGTTTCCTCTATAAAAGTATTTTCACAAAATACTATACAAATTGATCTCTCTAGAATCAAGGTGAGTTATAGGTGGTCTTTGACCGTAAGGTCGCAGACAGGATCTCTAACAGAGCCCCGTAGCAAGCTAAGAGGAGTGGAATTAAGGAACCAATGCTCCGTAGCAAGCAGAGGCGGGTTAAGTGGCCAACAGAGCCCCGTAGCAGGCTAAGCCAGAAGATGGGATAGGCGTAGTCCCATAGCAGACTAGAGGCCTGCGGTTAAGTTACTCCAAGAGTCCCGTAGCAGACTAAAGGAGGGTCTCCAGACCAGAAAACTGGTATCAAGTTGCTTTCGTCCATCCAATTTATATGGTACTTTGGGTGGCGGTGGCGCTGCTGCTCCCATGTCGTCTTTTGCTCCGTGGGAGGGGCCAGAAGCCGTCGTCTGCATGTGATTATAGGTCCCTCTGGTGGGAGATCCTCTTGCCGAACCATGTGGAGGTGTTTATAAACATTGACGCGTGGAATTGCTTGTTTACCACATCACATAGGATATTACAGTATACTTATGACAGATTTTGCCGGACCATCCAAGCTTACCGCTCCACGCAAATGCACGTGTTGCATATATGGTAGAGCCGGCTCCGCATATCATATATATCTAGTCGACAAATTATTTATATATGACATTTAGAAAAATACTATTAGGCAAATTAGTATTAGTTTTTACCTTTAGACAAGTTATTGAGTACTGTTCGTGACATTATTTTTGTACTTATTAAAGGACTGCTTTCACGAAAAAACAAAATTTCATTTCTACGTTTATTTCTTAGTTGATAGTGATGAAAACTGCTGAAACCCGAATTGTTAATAGATATGGTATTAATGTAAATTGTAAAATATTTGTAGCGTATCAGTATCTAGCGTATAATTTATGTTGCATTTTACGGTAATTACACCTACATAAAAATATTTCATACTTAAATTGACGTAAGATGCATTACAAATGACTATTTGAAAAAAAACGAGAGGCAATGTTTTTTTTTCTAAAAAAACGTAAATTTCTGAAAAAATACGAACCGTTTTTTTTTCTATTTACAACACTACTTCTAAGGAAGTGTCGTTGCTCCAGGGAGGCATTACTAACTGATCACTCCCTAAAATCGTCACTGTTTTGCAGGGCCGTAGACAGAAATTTATTTCAGCGATCGAAAGCTTGACAGGAATTTATTTCAGCGATTGAGGGCATATTTTACTAAAATGTCTATCATCCAGGGGCGGATCCAGAATGATTGTTTAGGAGGGGCGGTCGTTCGAAGTCAAATCAAGGTAAGAGCGGATTGCAAAAAAAGAAAGAAAGAAAGAAAAGAAAAAAATAGAAAATGAGAAAGAGCTCTTCTGTAGAATTAACTTTCTTAAGAAAGTAAGGCCTATCTACTTTAGGTTTTAATTTACGTTTATAATACAAACATGAAAAATACTTAGGATATGTTTTATTTTTAAAATAAAAAGTATAAAAAGTTCCCTATTCTGGGGGATGCGATCACCCCAAACACACTCCCCTGGATCCGCCCCTGCTATCACCATCTATAAAATTATATATATATATATAAACAAAACAGTAGTGATTTCGTGGGGGCAAAAGCTCTGGATTGCCAAGGCCTGCATCCTGTGTATGTCCCTGATGCTCTGAATTGTCAAAAGCTCCTCTTCAAAGGTAAGACATAAAATGTAAATAATAAACGTGTAACATAGAATACAATATAAATAGAAAATATGTTATAATTAAGAAATAGAAAATAATTATAAAATAAATTTGAAGGACAATTTAAAAAAATTAATAATACATGAAAGTAAAATATACTTTTAAAACAATTTTGCATTTATGCAGGGCTACAAACAAGTGAGGAGTGTCATGTAAATTTAGTAACAAACATAATATTGGAAAATTATTTGAATTAAACTAGCTGTGACTACATTACTTCAAACTTGAACTTGTGGAATATACAGTATGAGCGTAGCTCAAATCAAATAATCAATAAGAATGGTCTTGATTGGAAGCTCGGACCATCCACGTAAAAGTAACTTACATTAACCATTCACCTAACAGACAATGACGCACAGGGCTTGGCACTACTTTTCAGATGGTTCTATCAAATGTAACTTAATTAAAACAATAGTAACAAATTTTAAAGCTTTAAAAAGTGTCCTGAAGAAGAGGAAGTTCATTTTGCACATTGTAACTAAGTTACAAGAGGTTTACGTCCTAACTGAACGGCGCATCTACCGAGTCAACTTTTGGAATATCCCCTTAAGGTAGCTTTCAACGCAGCTAAGGGAAACGTATGTGAACGAGTAATAGAATCCTCCGTAGTAGAATGGATAAAGTCATGGTTCGATGACCACAAGGTTCGTGGTTCGAAACCCGTCGCCGAAACCAGATTTTTTAAAATCTTAATTCCTCAGTTCTGAAGATCTTTCTCTCCTTTCGTAATCATCTGATGCTCCAAAAAGAGTTCTCCACATTAATTCGACAACTGCCTAATGTGATCCTCGCAGTTCGAAAACTTATCTTTCACAAAATCAGAATTTTCGTCATAACACGAATGCTGTCCAATCAGTTTTTCCCCAATTCTAAATCTGTATATACAAATCATCCCTCTCTGTCTCCATACTTCAATCCCTCTCTCTCTCTCTCTCTCTCTCTCTCTCTCTCTCTCAATGTCACCCAGGAAGTCATATGGCTTGAGATCAAACCTTCGACTTTTGAAACCAAATGTAAGCTCTTTAGCAATGTGCTATCGTAACTCTATAGGTTTGTTGTTAAAACCAGTGTCTTTTAGACTTTATTCGGGGGCAGGGAAGAAAGAGATTCTCCGGCGACATAAGATTTTCACTTTTTATTAGTGTATTACTATACATTTGATCAAAAAATACGTATTTATGAAGCTCAAGAGAGGGGGAATTACACCCTCCTGTCCTGCCCAAATGACGCCCCTGAAACATTTGCTTGCACTTACTGAAAAGAAATTAAATGAATCATTGAATAAAACTCGTTTCTGTCCGTAGATATTTTAGAGCTCTTGGAAATTTCCATAGATTTCTTAGGGAGTATCTTACTAGCTTGCACTCGTTAAAGAAAGAAAAAAATGAAACTAAAGATATTTATGAAGCTCTGGGAAGATTGTGTGACTTTCCTTTAATTTAGGCTCTTAAAAATATTTCAGAACAAACGAATGGAAAAGACTGTTTTAAAGCTATAACGTTGTAAACTTGATTCCTGTTTCTTTTTCAGCTGAATGGAAAGAGTGTACTACGTCACACACACTGCTTTAGACAAGGAGAGGTGGAGGACGGGGAGGAGCTGTAATAAATACTAGAAGCAACTAATCGATTGATACATGTATTGCGGGAATGCATAAGAAAACTGGGCAAGAGTTTGTTATTCATTTGGACTTACAATTTTTGTAACAAATTTTATACCGCGGACTGTACATTGAACCCAATCAGCGAAATTGTTTTTACCGGAAAACCAACTTCGGCAGATAGCATAATAATTTTCTTTTTGACCTTTCTCATTTTTGTTACTGTGTTTAGCATCATTTTTATGTTTCTGTACATTTTTTATGTGTCACTACCTTTTGATTTTTTCTATTTTACTATTTTTCTGTGCAGATGTTAAAAGTTTGGAACTATTGTCCTTCGCTTTACATATGTTCTTGGGTGAAGCCATAAGCGTCTAATATAATTAAGTTTTCTTCTAGTGCGTGTTCGTCTTCTTCAGCAAATGTTGTATGTTCACCAAAATGTTTCTTGCAGTTAACTTTGAATAACCCGTCACGTAACGTATCCGATTGTTTTCCAAACCTCTTGAAGCAGTAGCAAGTACCATTCCGTTCTTTACGGCCTCTATGCTACTGATATTTTGTTTAAATTACAGGAGTATCTCATGCAATGGAACAGAATGCAGACATTCCATTATCTATATGTTAATGTACCAAATTTCACAAAATTAAATCCCCACGTTAAGCGGGTTTGCATATCCAGGCTCCTAACTATGAAAACATTTACGCTCACTTCAACCTCAATCATTTCACGAATTCAACCTGTTTTACGTATGTTATTAGGACATAATATCGATTGTGATTTATTCTAAAAACACTTTTATACATTGCAAGAGCTGTAACGTCCAAATATTTACTGAGAACTCATAGTCGTATCGGAATAAACAAAAGCGAGTATGGAACAGTAAACTGCTTTCACAAAAGGCAAAAGGAGATGTGCAAAGGCATACAAAACGGTCGAGTGGTTTGGGTCGATACATTATCAATAACATGTTTGTGTGTTTAAACCCGGTAGCAAGTTGTTTTTTTTTTTAATTGTCTTCCTATTTTCATCCGGAGGCTGAAAATATCTCTTTGAGTAACTTATTGAAAACTTCTTTTGTTTCAAATTCGATTAGAACGGAACATTATATGAATTGCGAATCTTAAATCCATAGCTAAAAAAAGAAAATGAAGTATACTCACTACTCCATTATCCTCTGATTTGTAACGAAAAACTATTTATAAACAGTGGTGACTTCAGAAAATTATCCTCGGGGGGAATTTCAATATGCGGGTGGAGGGCAAACATTGATAGTCAACATTAAGCACGATCGAATATATGGTCCTGAAGGCGGAAATTTCTTAGCTCGAGAGGGTCTCAAATTCTCCCTCAGATCACGTCCTGAAAGCATCATTGCTTAAAAGCTTTTCGTAACAAATATAATATTACACTTGTTTCTCGTTCTACATTTAGAATTGGTAAAATCATAACTTATAGAGGATTATAATAAAAGCATAAAAATTACAATACCAATCATGTATAAATTATCCTGTAAGTTACCAACTTTGGGTCAGATTAAAACTCAAATATTTGTTTTCGGATTGCACTTAGAAGTAAGTCCTCTCTATATAATCCTGATTGGAAAGCCATGTATAACTCTAATTAATTAATCAATATTTATACAAATATTTTATTTTATTTTACTATTTTTACTATTCAATATTATATACAATTCATTTCCAAAATCATTATCTCGAAAATGTATATTGTACGAGTGCAGGTTCAGAAATAAATGATTATTTATCATATATATTGGTCTCTATTCGAAATTCTATTTAATCGAATCCGACAAGAACACAGACAGAAACATCGAGAACAGATGAAAAAAAAAAAGAGAATAAGTGCTGAACCCGGCGGGGACTCGAACTTAGTTCGAATAGTGTTTTATAAGCCGAACGCCTGAGACCACTCGGCCATGGTAACAACTAGTCATTGTTGCAAAAGCTTCGAGTAGTAGTTCTTATTACAGAATAACATTTTCTATTCCCTAAAATTTAAACCTAATTTACTTTGATATAATATATCTATTAATTTGTTTCATGAACACGTTTTCGTTACTTTGATGAATGATGTATGTATTTGATATAGATTCTATTACACGTTCTTTCGTAAATATTATAGAAAGTATCAGGGTTATTTATGATCTTTCATGGAAATTGACTGGCGCATGCGCAGTACACAGACAATTCAATTGGAAGGCGAGGAAGGAAACGCTAACATACTGTTAGAATGCTTCATCGCTGTGAAGTATAAAGAGCAGCTAAAATGTATTTTACGCTTGTCATTGCGTAAAGAATCATCAGGTTAATGTTTGTCCAAGTTTTCACTGATCAACTGGACTCATGAAAAATAATTAATATTGTCATTGCTGCACAATATGAAGAATAAAAAACGTAATTACACTGCATTGTTCTCGAATTCGTACCTAGCTAAGGAAGGGACAATAAACAAAATGTGATTTATTCATTCGAATTGAGATAATTCAGTGAAACTAGAAATTAAACAATCAAAAGGAAAAACATCGTTAAAAAGACAATAATACTTTTATCCGAGATGTGAAATAAAGTTATTAATTAACTGAAATGAAAGTAATATTGGGCATGATATAGAGTAAGAAAAATAAAGTAAATGTATTCTTAGAAACGTTCAAAGTAAATTCACAAATACTTTTTGAAGATATACTACTCTTCCTTAACGTTTTAACGAACTACTAAGTAAACAAGCAAAGGAAAAGAATGAAGAACGAAAGTATTGTTCTTGAAAAAAATATAATAAATAAATGAAACTTAAATAAATGTTTACACAAAAAATAACACACTAGTACTTCGTGTAATCACCTCCAGAGTCAATAACTTCTTGAAGTCTGGAGGGGATACTAGATACAACTCTAGAGCAATACGACGGTGTGTCACGAAAATGTTGCCACAGTTCCATAACATGATTTCGAAGAAACGTTTGGTCTCTGTCTTCACGTCTCTCTTCCCATTCTTGCACCATGTAGGCCCACATATGTTCAATTGGGTTCAAATCTGGGGATAGAGGGGGCCACTCAATACAAATTAACTCTGGATGTTCACTTAACCACTCTCGTGTTTGCCGGGAAGTGTAAACAGCACTGTTGTAATGCATAAATATATATTCATCCCGTTCGGGGAAGTTTCTTTCCAAGGACGGTAACAACGTATTTTCGAGGATATTAATGTAAACACTGCTGTTCATTCTCTCAGGCACCGCAACCAAATCTCCAGGACCAGCAGCCGTCATGTATCCCCAAAAGTGTGCTGATATTCGTCCTGGGCAAGAAGTTCTGATAATATTCTGTTCAGCATTCCTGGTTCCGCGCGGTCTATACAATATAACTCTGCCCTGTTGGTTAGACTTGAAAACCTTCTCGTCGGTCCAGATGACTAAGTCCCAATATGACTGAGGTTGGGTTATGTTATTCTGTGCCCATTTCATTCGTCTGGCCTTGTGAGTTTCAGTCAGGAGAGTCTTCCTAGCGGGTCTTGAACAGTGTAGACCAGCCCCCAATAATCTTCTTCTTATTGTTTCGTGAGAGCAATTATATTCTCTGGCTTTGTCCAAGAGGATTGACGTGTGGCGTAGAGGCCTGTTGATTACTTCTGTAACTAAAGCTTGATCTTGAGCTGCAGTTGTCACTTTTGGCCTTCCACTTCTTGACCGAGACCTGAACCATTCACCACCTTCTTCATGTCGCTGAACCCATTTCTTGACCGTTTTCTTGTCACATCCCAGATCTCTAGCAATCTGAGGCACAGTTTGTCCCATTTTTGCTCGGCCTATGATTTCTCCTCTCAGAGCAACAGACAGTTCTCCACAACCTTTAGAGCGAAGCATTTTCAGAACCTGTTAGAAATTTGCGTTCTGGTGTGTATGACAAATGTCGGTAAAGTGCATCTTTCTGTTTCTACTGCGCATGCACCAGTCAATTTTCATGAAAGATCATAAATAATCCTGGCAATTGCTGTAATATTTATGAACGAATACGTAATAGAACCTATATTAACAACATCATTCGTCAAAGTAAAAAATACCGTAAACATAAAACAATTTCAACAGACTATTACATCAGGCCAAAATAGGCTTAAACTTCAGAGAATACAAAATAAATTTCATACTGTAACAAAAGATTGAACATGAAACACGCTTACTATATTTTCAACTTGTTACATTAGCCGAGTGGATTAAGGCATTCGGTTAGAGATTCTGAGGCACCATTCAAGAATAGTTCGAATCCCACCACAGTAAAATTTGGTTTTACCTCTTCTTGACGTTTCTGTTTGTGATCCTGCCGGATTCTATTAAATATAATTTCGTAATACGCTAAAATATACGAGTAGTAGGGGTCCCCGTATGCGCGAATGACTCATCCTCACTCTTGTGACGTCATAGGTCAAAGGTCAATGACCTTGGCCCGGGGTCAATGACCTAGGGGTACCTAGGACCACCCCCTCTAAATTTTGGCAGGGGTACCTTGGCCCACCCCCTAAATTTTGGCAGGGGTACATAGGACCACCCCCCTTAAATTTTGGAAATTGCCAAATCTAAAAATTTGGTATGGTAGCCTAGGACCATAGTATGTACCTCTATCAGTATTGGGTGTCTATGTCGTTCCCTTTCATGGGTAAAAAATTGCCAAAAATTCAAATTTCGGAGGTTTTTGACCTAATTTATCCCCTTGGATGAGGTATTATTACCTTATATAGTTATATGGGCGTATACAGGGGTCCATTACCTTTCATAAGACATGGGTACATTAATGCACCCCTTGAAATTTTTGGGAGGGGTACCTTGGCCCACCCCTTAAATTTTGGAAATTGCCCAATTTAAACATTGGGTATTATAGTACAGGACCCTAATATGTATTATGATAAATTCGGGTGGTCCACCTCGTTTCCTTCTAGGGGTACACAATTGCCAAAATATAAACGTAAGCAATACGTTATACCACGTGTTTGGTTTTTGGTCGATTTTATCCCCTTTGATGAGGTGTTATTACCCTATATGGTTATATGGGCGTATACAGGAGTCCATTACCTTTCATAAGACATGGGAATATTAATGCACCCCTTTAAAAATTTGGGAGGGGTACCTTGGCCCACCCCTTCAATTTTGGAAATTGCCCAATTTAAACATTTGGTATTATAGTATAGGACGCTAATATGGATCACTATAAATTTGGGTGGTCCACCTCGTTCCCTTTTAGGGGTACAAAATTGCCAAAATATAAACGTAAGCAATACGTTATACCACGTGTTTTGTTTCGACCTAAGTTATCCTTTTGATGAGGTGTTATTACCCTATATGGTTATATGGGAGTATACAGGGGTCCATTACCTTTCATAAGACATGGGTATATTAATGCACCCCGGGAGGGGTACCTTGGCCCACCCCTTCATTTTTAAAAATTGCCCAATTTCAACATTTGGTATTATAGTATAGGACGCTAATATGGATCACTATAAATTTGGGTGGTCCACCTCGTTCCCTTTCATGGGTACGAAATTGCCAAATTTAGGTACAACCACGTGTTTGGTTTTTGATTTAATTTATTCCCTTGGATGAGGTCCTATTACCTTATATGGTTATATGGTCATGTATAGGGGATCCATTATCTATTATAAGACATGGGTACATTGGTGCACCCCGGGAGGGGGTACCTTGGCCCGCCCCTTAAATTTTGGAAATTGCCCAATTTCAACATTTGGTATTATAGTACAGGACCTGATAAATTTGGATGGTCCACATCGTTCCCTTTTAGGGGTACAAAAATTGCCAAAATATAAACGTTGTACCACGTGTTTGTTTTTTTGGTCCATTTTATCCCCTTTGATGAGATTCTATGATTACAGGGGTTCATTTCTTATCATAAGACATGGGCACCCTTCTTAAATTTTGGCAATGGGGGGTCCACTGAAATTGTCCAATTGAAGCATAGTACAGGACCTCAATATGTTTCGGTGGTCCTATTACCAAATTTGTTTAGTACAACCACGTGTTCGGTTACTGACTCAATTAAGGTTATAAGGTATGGATGGGTATCCCCTTTCAATTTGGTAGGACCCTTCGGGTGTAGTACAGTCACGTGATCGATGATTTGGTTTTAATGCGCGACGAGGTCCCTGGTCAATGTTCTCTAGGAAAGATTCTTGGCATTTAAAACTTTTTTTTCAACTTTTCAAACTAAAAAATGAAAACAAAAATTGAAACGAAAAAATTTCGAAACAAAAATGTTCAAACAAAAAATTTTAAACAAAAAATTCGAACATTTTTTAAACTTAAATTTCAAACAAAAAGTTTTTTAGTTTGAAACAAAAAAATTTTAAACAAAAAAAATTGGAAACGAAAAATTTCAAAACAAAAATTTCGAACAAAAAAATTTAAACAAAAAATTTTGCAACAAAAAAAATTAAAAATTTTCAAACGAAAAAAATTTCAAACAAAATTTTGAAAACAAAAATTTCAAAACAAAAATTTTCAACAAAAAAAATTTCAAACGAAAAAATTTTTAAACAAAATTTGAAACAAAAATTTTGAAACAAAAAAATTTAAACAAAATTTTTGAAACAAAAATTACAAAACAAATTTCAAACGAAAAATTTTCAAATAGAATTTAAATCAAACAGTGATCAGCTTTCACGGTTAACCGTTAAACTTTATCCGGTTTTTAACTATTCGATTAACAAATAAACGGTTTTCAACTATTCGATTAACAAATAAACGGTTTTCAACTACTCGATAAACAGATGAACGGTTTTAACCTTTTCACACCAGTGAGTGCAAGAGTTTACAATCTAAAACAAAAAGAAAATTTGTACTCGCTTTAAATACGCATCATTTTTGAAACAAGGTGTTAGTGTTCATCATGGATACACAGTGGAAACATCCATTTACCTGTATTCTCGCAGGGCCTAGTGGGTGTGGAAAAACGTATTTTGTGAAGCGATTACTGTCACATCTCCCAACCATGATCAATGCAAAATTTCGTAAGATATACTGGTATTATGCAGAATGGCAAGACGTGTATGCAACAATGCCAGTTCCAGTAGAATTTCACGAAGGACTTCCACGAATGAAAGATTTTCAGCCTCAAGATGGACCACATTTGATTATTATTGATGACCATATGCGAGAAGTGAATAGTGATATTGTTGATATGTTCACAAAAGGATCACATCATCGAAATATTAGTGTGATTTTTATAACACAAAATGTATTTCATCAAAGTAAAGCAAATAGAAATATGAGTTTAAATTGTTCGTATTTGGTGTTGTTTAAAAATCCACGTGACAAGTCACAAATCAAGCATATGAGTTATCAAATCATGCCTGAGCATCCACTGTTTCTACAAGAAAGTTATGCAGACGCAACAAGAAATCCACATGGTTATTTACTGATGGATCTTAAACAAGATACACCCGAAGAAATGCGATTTCGTACAAATATTTTTCCCGACGATTTGCATCATTATGTTTACGTACCAACAAAACATGTTTAAATTATTGTGCATGTGAAAAGAATGACTTAGTCTGTCACGATGTCTCCTACAGTGAAACACGCTGATCTGCTACGTGCTCTGCACAAAGCTAAACCAAGATTGCGTAAAGCTATTATTGCCAATGCAGACGCTTCATTAATTCATAGTATTTGTGAATGTTGTTATAATGTCTTAAAAGGCAATGTTCCACTGACAAGTGCGCAGAAGTCAAGATTAAAGCGTTACAAGAACACGCTCCGGTATCTTGTAGACAATACAAAATCATTGGATAAAAAGAAGAAACATTTAGCCGTACAACAAGGAGGATTCTTACCTGCATTACTTGCACCTATTGTAGGAAGTGTGTTATCCAGTATTTTGTTTAAACAATAAACATCATGGAACATAGCAAGAAGATGGTTTTAGTGCCACCAGAAATGCTTCAACGAATGCATGCATCATCATCCCGTGTGAGTGAAAATCGAGAATCTAATCTCGATCGTGAAATGCAATCTATATTGAATACATCGTATCCAAGTGATGAAGAAAAATGGAATCAGTACAATAGAATATTACAGAAATATCTTTATGTGATACGTAAACAAGAAGAACCAATACCACTTACAATTACATCAATGAAACCTGATGGTGACGTCCCGAATGTTGACGATAGCACGAAACAAGAAATTTTAGCCGCAATACCACAAATGTATCGTAAGAAAGCCGAACTACTATTCCGTCGTTTAAAACAAGATGACGCAATTACGTGGGATCATAAAGGAACAGTGTACATCAACGATAATAAACTACAAGGATCCAATATTGTAGATTTAATGTGCGATGTGACTCGACCGAGGAAACATTCTAATCCTCAAGGCTGGGAATTGTTTTGCAACTACCTTGCATCGTCAAACACACCTCAAGAATTGATTGGTAATCCACGGAGATTAAACTATATTGTCAAGCATAATAGTACAACAGCATCTGAAGGATCTGCACCACCAAAACCGGCACCTGAATTATTTTCTTCCGGAGAAGAAGAAGAAGAAGAAGATGATGATGATTTAGAAGTCCGACCAAAAAGAAAACGTATCATTCCACAATGGTCAACGTACAAACCATGAACAAAAAGTTGAAATCCATTTATTACAATCCAGCACATCCTGCATCGTTTTCTACTGCAAAGAAATTATGGCAAGCCACAGGAAAATCTATACCTCTAGCCAAAATAAAACTTTGGTTAAACAAACAACCTACCTACACGTTACATCGTCCTGTACGTCGTCGTTTCCGTAGAGATTTTTATCTTGTCAACAATATTGATGATCAATGGGAATGTGATTTAAATGATTTACAATCACTTCAAAACTATAATGACAATTACCGCTATATTCTTACAGTGATTGATGTGTTTAGTCGGTACGGATGGGCTGTACCACTAAAATCAAAAAGTGCCGAGGATATAGTGAATGCATTTGAAATGATTTTCCAGGACAGGAAACCAATTGTGCTACGTAGTGATCAAGGAACTGAATTTACCAACAAGACAGTACAAAAGTTTTTCAGGAAACACAACGTGCAACATGTTACAACAAAGGATCCAGATATTAAAGCCAGCATCGCAGAAAGATTTAATCAGACATTGAAACATCGTATGTGGAAATACTTTACCAAATATCAAACATACAATTACATCAAAGTGTTGCCTTTACTTGTAAAAGCATACAATGAAAGTCGGCATTCCAGTATTAAAATGGCACCTGCAAACGTTTCTCAGGACAATTTACTGGAGGTGTGGCACAACTTATACGACAAAAAGCTACAACGTTCAAAACAAGATACGGATTTATCTGTTGGTGATACTGTTCGTATAAGTAAAACAAAACGTATCTTTGACAAGGGTTACCTCGAGAACTGGACTTGGGAAATATTCAGAGTAAAAGCCATTGTACCAAGAAACCCACCAGTGTATCGACTAGAGGATTTAAATCATCGACTTATCGATGGTGTTTTCTACAGAGAAGAATTACAACCAGTACCGCTCCCTTCGACGTTCCTCATCGATAAAATATTACGTACAAGAACAAAAGGTCGCAGAAAGGAGTATCTCGTCCAGTGGAAAGGATATCCTTCCTCATTCAATTCGTGGATCCCTGCAACTTCATTGAAGAAGAAGAAGAAGAATGGAACCTGATCAAGATTTTTACGTTACACTTCCCAGTAATAGTTCCATGGATTATTTTCCAGAAAATACATTGACTTCATATATTACGAAATTACAACGACGTGTAGAGTTTCGCCAGAAATGGGATGTGGCAATTGTAGAGATTCATTATCCACATTCTTTGCTGAACATTAACAGTAAAAACAATAAAATATATTACAAATCATCAAGTAGTAATGATCAGGAACCGTGGAAGGTTGTAACGATCCCTGTACGCTATTATAACAATATACGGGATCTTATTCATGCAATTAATATACATCATAAAGAAACCAATTTATTTATATCTCATGACGCAACTAATAATATATGCCTCATAAGACATCCCAAAAAGGAAATCCATACTTCTGTACAATTGTCACCAAGTGTTAGTTTAATGCTTGGATTTGACCCGAAAAGTGATTTAAAAGATATGGAAAAGGGACAATATACACCGGATGTACGATTAGGCTTACCATCACAAATGTACGTCTATTGTGACATTATTGAATCTGTCATTGTTGGAGATACAATGGTACCCTTGCTACGAATTGTCAACATGGATCCTGTGAATCATACTTTTGGAAGTCATGCAGTACAAATCTTTAATCCTGCACATTATGTTCCGGTGGAAAAAATGAATTTTGAGCAAATACAAATCGATATAAGGGATAGCACAGGTCATCCTATGCCATTCACCTTTGGAACGGTGTCTACAAAACTACATTTCCGTCGTCGTCGTCATGACTGATCCGTATTTGCAATACTACCAAAAACAAGCGTTGTCTGGTATCGGTAACGTCTATGTGGGAAGTCCCTATCAAGCAGGACATGGCATTGGAAGTTTCCTTGGTGGCTTATTTCGTTCAGTGTTACCACTTGTGAAGCAAGGCGCTAAAACTGTGGGAAAAGAATTATTAAAATCAGGTGCCAATATGATTAATGATGTTGTGATCTCGAATCAACCGCTGGAAGAATCGTTTCATCAACGTATGCAAGAGGCAAAATCAAATTTACAAGAAAAAGCTAAAAACAAGTTGAAAACTATGCTGGGAAGTGGATATCATAAACGAAAATGGGATGACTGCTCTCAGTTTGAGGTTGACCTTCCAACGATCAACAACACCATCAATCCTACAAAGAGACGTAAATTATCACATAAGAAGAAGAAATCATTGGCATCGTCACCAGATATTTTTGATTAATTCAACGATGGCTTTCTTACATCATCAATCCTGTGAATGTGTAAAAAGTGAATTGGACATTTTTTCAACGTTGCCCACGCAAACCAGTGTTCTGGACAATCGTATTATTGGCTACAAACCAATTAGTTCAATAGCTGAAAATTCACCAATAGAATTTGTAGTGAGTGGTAGCAGTGATGAATATATTGATTTGCCACAAACCTTATTATACATCCAAGCACAAATTGTGAAACCAGATGGTTCCTCCTTCATCAATACGGATAAAGCAATTGCACCTGTCAATGATTTTCTAAATGCTATGTTTAGTGAAGTACAAATCTACTTGAACAATAAACTAATTTCATTTCCGTCACATAATCATCCATATCGTTCGTACCTGGAAAAACTACTCAATTATAGTGATGGAGCTAAAAATACACATTTACAAACAGCAATGTGGTTTCAAGATACGGCTGGTCATATGAACGCAACCACAAGTGAGAACAAAGGATTTCAACAACGCTATGAACTGACAAAACAAAGTATGAAATTCGATATGATTGGACATCTTCATTGTGACATTTTTAATCAAGATAAATTTTTAATTCATGGAGTGGAATTACGTGTGAAACTTATTCCTGCAAAGCCAAACTTTTGTCTCATGGCCGGTGAAAGTGGTGTCAATGCAAAAATCAATATTCTAGATGCATCGTTGCAGGTGAAAAAAGTCAGCATCAGCCCTAGTGTCAAATTGGCACACAATAAAATTTTACAATCTACACCGGCAAAGTATCCTCTGACAAGGGTTCAAATGAAATCATTTACCATCCCGAAGGATATACAATCCAAAACTATTGATAACCTGTTTATGGGAACATTGCCAAATCGTATTATTGTAGGATTTACATCGAATGAAGCATCCAGTGGAACTATTACCACCAATCCATTTGAATTTCAACATCTAAACATTAATTTCTTTACATTGTACGTGGATGGAAAAGCTGTACCTTCAAAACCGTTGCAACCCAACTTTGAAGAAAATCTCTACATTTCATCGTACCACACATTGTTCTCAGGCTCTGGCATACATTTTACCAATACTGGAAATACAATTTCAAGAGCCGACTACAAGAATGGATATACACTGTTTGTATTTGACCTAACTCCCGATTCTTCTGCTGGAGATTGTCACTATTGGAATTTACAACGACATGGAGCCATCCGATTGGAAGTTCATTTCCAAGAGAAATTAGCAGCACCTGCAAACTGTATTGTGTATGGAGAGTTTTCCTCACTCCTAGAGATAGAACACCAGCGCAACATTATCCTGGACTTTTAAATTACAAGGTACGTATACGTTATGTATCATTTCCATTCACGATGTTGAATACATTACAATTAGCTAGTGCTTTAAACGGTAGTCCATTATTCAGAAATCATTTTACCGGGGTATTTGCAAGCGATGAGTTGCCCTCACGGATTTCTCTTCCTCTGGCAATGATTGTAAATACAGATCCATCCACAAAACTAGGAAGTCATTGGATTGCAATTTATATTGATCATCGCGGTGTTGGAGAATATTTTGACAGCTATGGCCTTCCTCCTTATGTACCTTAACATGTTGCATTCTTAAAACTTCATTGTATATACTATAAATATAATAATAGCCAAATGCAAAGTCTTGGTTCATCCGTATGTGGCTATTATGCTTATTTTTATTTGTGCTGTAAAGCCCAAGGAAAATCTCTGCGTGAAATTCAATATTTGTTCACAACAGTACCCACGGTTAATGATCGTAGACTGTTGCAATATACCTTCCAGGTAATTTTATCATATTTATCATTGTAAGTGTATTTGTTTTATCATCATCTATTTCTATACTAATCATCTTTTTCCTCGTTCTTTTTTACAGAATTCACAATACGAAGCTTTGCAAACGGGTGCTATGCTGCAAAACATGGAAACAAATCATTACAATCAAGAAGAGGAGGCAGTCTAATGAAGAAACCCAGCTCAATATACAAACATTGTCAATAAGAAAGAAAAAGAAGAAACCAGAAATATGAATAAAATACAATTTATACTTATTTATGTGTTTTTATTGTCCATTCCACATACAACGTTATCAGATTCTCCTAAAGAACTGTGCGATATAAGACGAGAACCCTGTGCAAAGTTTACACCTAATTCCTAGAGAACATTGACCAGGGACCTCGTCGCGCATTAAAACCAAATCATCGATCACGTGACTGTACTACACCCGAAGGGTCCTACCAAATTGAAAGGGGATACCCATCCATACCTTATAACCTTAATTGAGTCAGTAACCGAACACGTGGTTGTACTAAACAAATTTGGTAATAGGACCACCGAAACATATTGAGGTCCTGTACTATGCTTCAATTGGACAATTTCAGTGGACCCCCCATTGCCAAAATTTAAGAAGGGTGCCCATGTCTTATGATAAGAAATGAACCCCTGTAATCATAGAATCTCATCAAAGGGGATAAAATGGACCAAAAAAACAAACACGTGGTACAACGTTTATATTTTGGCAATTTTTGTACCCCTAAAAGGGAACGATGTGGACCATCCAAATTTATCAGGTCCTGTACTATAATACCAAATGTTGAAATTGGGCAATTTCCAAAATTTAAGGGGCGGGCCAAGGTACCCCCTCCCGGGGTGCACCAATGTACCCATGTCTTATAATAGATAATGGATCCCCTATACATGACCATATAACCATATAAGGTAATAGGACCTCATCCAAGGGAATAAATTAAATCAAAAACCAAACACGTGGTTGTACCTAAATTTGGCAATTTCGTACCCATGAAAGGGAACGAGGTGGACCACCCAAATTTATAGTGATCCATATTAGCGTCCTATACTATAATACCAAATGTTGAAATTGGGCAATTTTTAAAAATGAAGGGGTGGGCCAAGGTACCCCTCCCGGGGTGCATTAATATACCCATGTCTTATGAAAGGTAATGGACCCCTGTATACTCCCATATAACCATATAGGGTAATAACACCTCATCAAAAGGATAACTTAGGTCGAAACAAAACACGTGGTATAACGTATTGCTTACGTTTATATTTTGGCAATTTTGTACCCCTAAAAGGGAACGAGGTGGACCACCCAAATTTATAGTGATCCATATTAGCGTCCTATACTATAATACCAAATGTTTAAATTGGGCAATTTCCAAAATTGAAGGGGTGGGCCAAGGTACCCCTCCCAAATTTTTAAAGGGGTGCATTAATATTCCCATGTCTTATGAAAGGTAATGGACTCCTGTATACGCCCATATAACCATATAGGGTAATAACACCTCATCAAAGGGGATAAAATCGACCAAAAACCAAACACGTGGTATAACGTATTGCTTACGTTTATATTTTGGCAATTGTGTACCCCTAGAAGGAAACGAGGTGGACCACCCGAATTTATCATAATACATATTAGGGTCCTGTACTATAATACCCAATGTTTAAATTGGGCAATTTCCAAAATTTAAGGGGTGGGCCAAGGTACCCCTCCCAAAAATTTCAAGGGGTGCATTAATGTACCCATGTCTTATGAAAGGTAATGGACCCCTGTATACGCCCATATAACTATATAAGGTAATAATACCTCATCCAAGGGGATAAATTAGGTCAAAAACCTCCGAAATTTGAATTTTTGGCGATTTTTTACCCATGAAAGGGAACGACATAGACACCCAATACTGATAGAGGTACATACTATGGTCCTAGGCTACCATACCAAATTTTTAGATTTGGCAATTTCCAAAATTTAAGGGGGGTGGTCCTATGTACCCCTGCCAAAATTTAGGGGGTGGGCCAAGGTACCCCTGCCAAAATTTAGAGGGGGTGGTCCTAGGTACCCCTAGGTCATTGACCCCGGGCCAAGGTCATTGACCTTTGACCTATGACGTCACAAGAGTGAGGATGAGTCATTC
Organism: Thermobia domestica; assembly: GCF_964235325.1. Lineage (NCBI taxonomy): Eukaryota > Metazoa > Arthropoda > Insecta > Zygentoma > Lepismatidae > Thermobia > Thermobia domestica. The sequence goes on along the minus strand of NC_137458.1, from coordinate 192,996,126 downwards.
GCGCATACGGGGACCCCTACTACTATACGTAATATTTGAAATTCTTAACCTCCCATTTTTTTCATTTTTCAAGCTCAATTGAGAAGAAAGAGGGAAAATGAAAGAACAAAGATTTACAATAATTACTTAGCATTTACTGTCATTGTAATTGTAGATATTTTATTTATGAAAATGTATAATGAATTAAAAATATATTTAGTAGGTCACATGTCTCCATTTTTCGATTCTAACTTAAAAGTTACAGTTTAGGCGGTGACATATCAAAGACCCAGGGGTTGAGGGGGTTGTAACCCCTCCCATTGAAATTTCTATATTCTATTGAAATAAAATGTGTTTCAGTTTATAATATTGGAAAAGCAACGATCACTGTGTGTGGAGGACGGTTTATTTATACTACGATTTATCACTTCCAAATGTGTAGAAGATATGACTGGATATTCTGTATAATCATTCAAGAAATATAACACAACGAAGGGACTTCGTAAACCCTTCACGCCACTCCAGGAGGAGGAAGTGCGTCCCGCCGTCCCTTGGTTGGAAACTACTGCTTGCGAGGGAAACATTCTAACAGTGTGTTAGAGTTTCCTTCCTCGCCTTCCAATTGAACTGTCTGTGTACTGCGCATGCGCCAGTCAATTTCCATGAAAGATCATAAATAACCCTGATACTTACTATAATATTTACGAAATAACGTGTAATAGAATCTATATCAACAACATACATCATTCATCAAAGTAACGAAAACGTGTTCATGAAACAAATTAATAGATATATTATATCATAGTAAATTAGGTTTAAATTTTAGGGAATAGAAAATGTTATTCTGTAATAAGAACTACTACTCGAAGCTTTTGCAACAATGACTAGTTGTTACCATGGCCGAGTGGTCTCAGGCGTTCGGCTTATAAAACATTATTCGAACTAAGTTCGAGTCCCCGCCGAGTTCAGCACTTTTTCTCTTTTTTTTCACCTGTTCTCGATGTTTCTGTCTGTGTTCTTGTCGGATTCGATTAAATAGAATTTCGAATAGAGACCAATATATATGATAAATAATCATTTATTTCCGAACCTGCACTCGTAGAATATACATTTTCGAGATTTTGATTTTGGAAATAAAGTGTATATAATATTGAATAGTAAAAATAGTAAAATAAAAAAAATATTTGTATAAATATTGATTAATTAATTAGAGTTATACATGGCTTTCCAATCAGGATTATATAGAGAGGACTTACTTCTAAGTGCAATCCGAAAACAAATATTTGAGTTTTAATCTGACCCAAAGTTGGTAACTTACAGGATAATTTATACATGATTGGTATTGTAATTTTTATGCTTTTATTATAATCCTCTATAAGTTATGATTTTACAAATTCTAAATGTAGAACGAGAAACAAGTGTAATATTATATTTGTTACGAAAAGCTTTTAAGCAATGTTGCTTTCAGGACGTGATCTGAGGGAGAATTTGAGACCCTCTCGAGCTAAGAAATTTCCGCCTTCAGGACCATATATTCGATCGTGCTCAATGTTGACTATCAATGTTTGCCCTCCACCCGCATATTGAAATTTCCCCCGAGAATAATTTTCTGAAGTCACCACTGTTTATAAATAGTTTTTCGTTACAAATCAGAGGATAATGGAGTAGTGAGTATACTTCATTTTTTTAGCTATGGATTTAAGATTCTCAATTCATATAATGTTCCGTTCTAATCAAATTTGAAACAAAAGAAGTTTTCAATGAGTTACTCAAAGAGATATTTTCAGCCTCCGGATGAAAATAGGAAGACAATTAAAAAAGAAACAACTTGCTACCGGGTTTGAACACACAATCATGTGATTGATAGTGTATCGACCCAAACCACTCGACCGTTTTGTATGCCTTTGCACATCTTCTTTTGCCTTTTGTGAAAGCAGTTTACTGTTCCATACTCGCTTTTGTTTATTCCGATACGACTATGAGTTCTCAGTAAATATTTGGACATTACAGCTCTTGCAATGTATAAAAGTGTTTTTAGAATAAATCACAATCGATATTATGTCCTAATAACATACGTAAAACAGGTTGAATTCGTGAAATGATTGAGGTTGGAGTGAGCGTTAATGTTTTCATAGTTAGGAGCCTGGATATGCAAACCCGCTTAACGTGGGGATTTAATTTTGTGAAATTTGGTACCGGTAGTATTTCTGATATATCATTATCAAAAATCACAATGAAATGGAAAAAAGCATCTGCCGAAAGTGGCTCAAATGTGAGTGTCGGAAGTTCCCCGAATGCATATGTTGCACTTAACTATATTTTATGCAAGTTAGAAACATTACACACTGATGAGCCTACTACCTGTGATTGCACAACTATCAACTGTATACTGTCCACCATAAGTACTGAACATTACAACTTTTACTTTCAAAGAAGAGCTTAACAAAACAAACTCAAATTTTACAATGACCCTTAACTTCGCATATGTCTCTGACACCTTACATTATAAATTTCGATTTTTCTGGTCAGATTTTCAACTTGTTTCTAAACTTTTACAAATATACATTTCATACACCCCACAGTTTCATTTAGTACTGATTACGCCAACATCTTCACTTCCAGGCAGAATTAACAGTGTTGTAAACATAGTAGTGTCGGTATTCTCCAACTGTCGGTCTTCCCCTGAATGACTATAATACTCATGTTATAAAGGAGAAAACAAGTAAACTTTCGATGCAAATTAATACGCAACGTAAGATATTGCAGATAAAGAAATGAGCAGCTCAGGCATTTCTACCTTTGAGAGGGCCGCCTTCACTCACTCACCCTCATTTTAGTAGATGAGTGTGAAGGTGAATGTGACAGAGTCAATTGAGTGTGAGGGCGAATGAATGTTAGCCAGTTGATTGAGGTTGAGTGTGATTGAGTTAGGATATCAATAATGATTGAGTGTGAGGGCGATTGAGTGCGTTGATTAATGGTGAGGGTATCAGTAATATTTGAGTGTGAGGGCAAGAGAATGTGTGAGAGAATTGATTGAGGGCGAGTGAGTGTATGAGCGAGTTGAATGAGGGTTAGGAAAAGTGCCTATCACCAGAATGAATTCGCGAAGAATGTATGTTTGAAAAGTTATTTGTTTGTAAAATGGTTGAAATAGTACTTTCATGTGAAATTCAAATAGAGGAGCAACCTGGTAGGCACGGAGTGACGTAATTTGGTCGTAAAGCATCAGCTGGCTCAGTGTACAAATTCACGGGTAACGTGAAAGAGATATCCCTTCTGACAAAAAGTTATCCCCACTGAAGAAGAATATTTCCATTCTGACGGGACGTCGTGTAGATAGAAAAGAGAACAACTTATTTTATGTAACCAAAGAAAAATAGTACTTTTATCTGACTTAAAACAGGCTATGAACATTTTCTGTCACTAGAATAACACACTTTGTTTCTTGAAATAGTTACTTATTCATGCGGAAAGCACATTCAATTTGTTAGGAGGAAGCTATAGAGGCACCAAAGGGGTGGAAATGTTTCCAAATGTTTAATGTCAGCAATACTTCGAAAAGTATCGTTGTGTGACGCGTCAATATCAGAAGTCCTGAAAAATTCGTAGTTTCACGTATTAGCATCTATATCCCTGTTCATATTCACCAGTGAACTGAAAGTACAGGGTGCGGCAGAACCGACTAAGCAGTTTCTATCGATTACCGCGAGAGCTGTGGTGGGGGTAGGCAGTTGCACGTGGTCTGCCTTTGTTCAGTCGTTGACCCCATTTCAGTAGCTAATATGGTCTGGACCGGTGCACATCGTGGTTTTGCCGTTCGCGCTTATTATGAAAACAACGGATCTGTGATCGCTGCACAACGATCTTTGAGGGGTAATGTCGAGTGGCCTGCTCGGTCACCAGATTTAAGCATTTGTGACTACTTTCTTTGGAGATATCTGAAGGAAAAGGTTTTCAAAAGCCGCCCTCACACTTTACCAGAGTTAAAACAGCGGATTATTGACGAAGTGAATGCCATATCCCGCGATATGTGTGCAAGAGCTGCTCGAAACTTCAGGGATCGTGTACAACAATGTATTGATGCTAACGGTCGCCATCTCAAGGACATTATTTTCAAAACTAAATGAGTGTAAAATGGTATATCGTACTAATTTAGAAAATATTTTTTCTCTATATATTCAGATTTACTTTTTATTGCTCCTTAAAACTGCTTAGTTGGTTCTGCCGCATCCTGTATCTTAAATTTAATTCATAAGGTTGAAATTTACTTGCCTGTTTAAAGTACAGGCAAGTCGTCGTACACGTCGTGTTTTGTCACATCCGTATAGAAATAAAATTAATTGTTAGTTCAAATTTAACTACAGGGTCAAAAGTTAGAAATCAAGTTCGTCGATGCAGGTAATACCAAGAATTGCAGTAATACCGGGAACTTGGGTAAAGAGTATGAAAACAAAACTGTGACTAAGACAGTTTTATTTCGCGACAAGACCAAGCCCAATCTCGAAAGTCTTGATCTCATGGCGAAAATTAACAAAAATTACTGAAATTAAATTTCTTGTTCAAAATTTGTTGCATATGTTAGATGGTCTTGGATGGTCTAACGAGATAACCTATCCAAGTGTAACTCTGACTTCGAGTCGAGACTATGGCCGTTGGATACCTTGTCCCAAAAGAACATAACACGAAAAGAGATACATCCTCAATCTCAACCGTTGCAGAGATATAAACGTGAAAAGGTAGAAATTGAGCTGCATACTATACATTACAAAGTCAGATTCCGGTTCAAATTTTTCGGAAACGGTCGGGTAAGGAAACTCGGCGAATACATATCAAATTAGTGTTGGGAGCCCAGCACGTTTTGAATGAAAAACTTTTGTCCTCAGGGCACTCGCAGTGTCTCAGGCCGGGTCCAACTCAAAATTTTCAAATGGAACCGGGGATCAAGTAGCATATTGTATGAAAGCTATTGTTAAATAAAAGAAGATAGAACAAATCTCAACTCTCGATAGCCCTGTGCAAACGGGCAACTGGTCAAAATGCCAATACAGCCTACATCAGAAAATCTATGGACACGTTTCTAAATCCGTTAAGTTGACACAATAACAAAACAGAAAAACATGTTTGAAAGTGCAAGGTATTGAAGTAAAGCAAATTTCTGCAGAGTCTCTCACAGAGTGGGAAGTTCAAAAGGCAACGGTATATGCTTCTCGAATTGGAACCATAAATTCGCTGATTGCACCGTGAAATTTCTATCGGGGGATTTACTGAACGAGTAACATGATAGTAAAGACGAAAAGGAGTGATTTGAAACTGTGAGGCAACTTGGAGAGGAGTGGGGTTGGAGAAAATTGGAATAATGGTGCAAAAATAAAATATATCGGAGGATGATTTTTTAGTGCTATAGGGAATAGTCAAGAATAAAATTTCGTTAAAATGTAAAGTTGGAAACGAATTTGATAATTGTAAACTCGGGAAAGAAAACGATAACCAAGTGGGGGTGGACAAGCCAAAACATAGTGAACGTGCCAGAAGGTAGTTTTCATGGAATATTGGCACACAAAATACCCTGTGACAATACTCTATTGATTTGCAGCAATATGCAATTTATTGAAAGAATATGTGAATGAAATATAAGTAAACAAAACTATGTCCAAAGAAAATAGATGTACAACTTGACATACACGTATTGGTATATTTACAGAATGTTACTTCAATAAAGAAAACATATTTCGCTAGACAAAATGAAATCAAATCTCGTAAAATGCAATGAAAACAGACTCTGCTTTAAACAAATACACTTGTTACAATAAGCACATCGAGTCCACTCCATCAGAACAGTTGTGAGTGAAAAACACACCTCAATTACAATCTGTAAAGTTTCTACATGTTGAACATTATATACGCATTTCTCAAATGCATAAATGAACATGTCTCAAAAACAGGAGCTCGTAATTAACAATGAACCAAAGACTGTAAGTTCAAAAGAAACTGCCTGTTTTGGGCAATGTCTATATTGTCCAGTGAAATTCGAAGATAAACGGCCCGTAACAAACATTTCCATTGCCGGAGGAAGTACACATCATTAGGCTGCACTAAAGCTGATGTTCCCAGTGGGATTGTAGCCAGGTCAATCCGATGATCAAATGCATATTCGCAGTCTTCGGGGTGGTCGGCGTCATATGGCAGGATCGTTGAATCCAACAATTCGGAAAGGAGTGTTTGCATGTCCAACGTGTTTTGCCCGGACCAGCTATCTAGAGTGGCACTCAACTGCTCAAGAATACAGGGTCCGAATTCATTACCCGTTGTTTCTTGTAAACATACAAATACTGGGTTAAGCAAGTCACGTGTTATGGTTATGGATGGCATTATTGTATATATATGTGTGTACACTTGTTTTTGTTGCCACACATAGATAGGTTTTCTTCTCGCCAACATCGGCTAGCGTACGAGTAGGTATGAATTCCATTGCAAAATCCGACTGATCGGCGTTGAACACTACAGGGTATTCTCCTAAACGTTCATTCACAGCGGGGGCGCGGTGGCTCAGTGGTAGAGCGTTCACCTCTGGTGCTTGGGGTCCCGGGTTCGATCCCAGCCCCCGCCAAGTGAACTTTGTGGTGGACAAACACCGTGCTCGTGGGTTTTCTCGGGGTTCTCCCGTTTCCTCCCACTTTCTTCATTCCACCATTTCACTCATCTCTCATAATCACCGTCTCCTTTAGCCTAACCGGCATAACCGTGGGACATAAAACTCAAAGATTTCATTTTTTTTTATTCACAGCGTTTACATGTTCCTCAGCAAATTTGTGAAGATCAGCTTCCTCCGCAAAACGACGATTTGTTACTATGTGGGTAACCTTTCTTGATTTCACACGCATCTTTTGTTTCAAATGATAGATAAACAAGTCACTGGCAACAAAATTGCTAACGTTTAGTTCGCTATATTTCTGCCTAGCCGACCTCTTAAGATTGACGTCATGCACTGGGAAGTCTTTGTCTCTTGCTTTCCTAAGATCTACATCATGCACTGGGAAGTCTTTGTCTCTTGCTTTCCTAAATTCCTCCTTAACATATTGCTTGACCATATTACATTTTTAATGTCTGGTGCCTCCTTTTGTAACATACGCCATAATTCTATAAATCGGCGAGCGGCTTTTAAGTTTGGGATACAAAGTCATTAGTGATTTGGGGGCCTTCCACTATCGTAGAGCCTCTTAATTTTTTGCATAGTGTACAAACTAAACAGGTCAGTAAGATCCTTATCACTTTCATGGCAGAAGGCAGGTTCTATCTCTTCTGCATCGATATCGCAATGTTCATCCTTACTTTCGCAATGTATACACGACTCCAAAAGTGCATTACCACCTGCAATTCTCGTTTTCCTGTAATAGCAGGCAACCCAAAAAGCTCGGCGGTTGTGTTGGTTCCGAATTCGAAAGGCGTTGGACCAAACCTCAATTTTGTTAAAAATATATCAGTGTGGCAAACTGAAAAATAAGGAAATAAAACAAATTGTTAAGAATGACAATTTTATTATCGTGACGGAGTTGGATGACATCAAAAGTTACAAAATGATCTTACTTAAGCAGTTCAAAAAAGATGAATGGCAAAAGACACATATCAGAAAAAACATTTCTCTCCTTCTCCCCCCCCAAAAAAAAAGAATTTTAAAAAAGAAAAAGTTACATAAAGTAAAGGTTTAATATAAAAGACTCACCCAAAATTTTGAAAATTGACACGCGAAAGGCAAGAATAACTGAACCCAAGTGAATAAAATTGTGCACAGATATTGCAGACGTAAAATGTGGGAATACAGGCTTCATATTTTCCTGAAAAAAAACGGTAGGGTGGGGCACGGACCCCTCCAAACCCTTGATCACGAGATATAAAAATGCTTGTAACAGTATGTCAGATGTGTGTAAAGGACATGAAGAATTGTAACGAAACTTTTTCTATGGACAACACGTAAAAAATAAAGGAATACGAGGTTTTAATGTTCTGCGGAAAACAGTTTTAGGGGGCAAAAGCCCCCACGAAAAATTATGAAATTTGACGTCCGAAAGGTAAGAAGAAGTGAACCGAACTGAATGAAATTCTGCACAGATATTATAAACATAAAATGAGGGAATACGGGTTTCTTATTTTCCTTTAAAAACGGCTGGGTAGGGCGCGGACTCCTCCAAACATTTGATCATGAAATATCAAAAGTACTAGTAACAAATGTCAGATGTGTGTAAACGACATGAAGAATTACAACGAAACTTTTTGTATGGACAATACGCAGAAAATAAAGGAATACGTTTTTTTTTATTTTCTGCGGAAAGACAGTTTTATAGGGTAAAAGAACCCACCCCAAAATTTTAAAGTTGACGCGAGAAAGATAAGAAGAAGTGAACCGAAGTGAGTGAAATATTGCAAAGATGTCGTAGGTTTAAAATGAGGAAATACGGGTTTCGTATTTTCCTGCAAAAAAAGGTTCGGTGAGGCACGGACCCCTCCAAACATTTGATCACGAAATATCAAAAGTGCTAGTAACAGTATGTGAGATGTGTCTAAAGAACATGAAGAATTGCAACGAAACTTAATGTATGGATAATATGCGAAAAACATACGAATACTGTTTTTTTTTTTATTTTCTGCGTAAAAATGGTTTTACGGGGAAAAGCACCCACCCAAAATTTTGAAAGTTGACGAACGAAAAGCAAGGACAAGTGAATCGAAATGAATGAACTTGTGCACACATATTGTAAACGTAAAATGAGTGAATACGGGTTTCGTATTTTCCTGGAAAAAACTGTTGGAAAGGGCACGAACCCTTCCAAAGTTTTGATCACGAAATATCAAAAGTACTAGTAACAGTGAGGTGTGTGTAAAGGAAATGAAGAATTGCAACGAAACATTTTGTATCGAAAATAACCATAAAATAAATCAATACGAGTTTCTTATTTCCTGCGGAAAAACTGTTTTAGGGGTCAAAGGCTCCTACCCAAAATTTTGAAAGTTGACACCCGAAAGACAAGAAGAAATGAGCCGAAGTGAATGAAATTTGCACAAGTACTGCAGACGTAAAATGAGGATAAGGGTTTTATATTTTCTTAAAGAAAAGAGTTAGGTGGGGCGCCGACCCTCCCAAACGTTTGATAAAAAAAATCAAAAATAATATTAATAGTATGTGAGATGTGCGTAAAGGAAATGAAGACTTTCAACGAAACTTTTTGTGTGGGAAATGTGCTGAAAACAAAAAAATACGGGTTTTTCATTTTTGCGTAAAAATAGTTTTATGGGGCAAAAGGCCCCACCCCAAAATTTTGAAATTTGGCACCGAAAGGGAAGAAAAAGTGAACCGAAGTGAATAAAATTTTGCGCAGATATTGTAGACATAAAATGAGGGTATACGGGTTTCGCATTTACCTAAAAAAAAAACCGGTTAAGTGTGGCACGGACTCCTCCGAATCTTTGATCACGAAATTTCATAAGCGCTAGTAACAGTATGTCAGATGTCTGTAAAGGACATGAAGAATTGCAACGAAACATTGTGTATGGAGAATACGCAAAAAGAAAATGAATACTTGTTTCTTATTTTATGCGGAAAAATTATTTTGTGGGCAAAAGAACCCACCCCAAAATTTTGAAAGTTGATGCCCGAAAGGTAAGAAGAATTGAGCCGAAGTGAACGAAATTGTGCACAGATACTGTAGGCATAAAATGGGGGAGTATGGGTTTCGTATTTTCCTTGAGAAAACGGAAGCGTGGGGTGCCGGCCCCTCCAAACCTTTGATCACGAAATATCGAAAGTACTATTAATAGTATGTCAGATGTGTGTAAAGGACATGAAGAATTCCAAAGAAACATTTCGTATTGACAATACGCAAAAAATAAAGGAATACGGGTTTTTTATGTTCTGCGGGAAAACGGTTTTAAAGGCTATAGCACCATCCAAACTTTTGAAAGTTGAAGCCCGAAAGGCAAGAAGAAGTGAGCCGAAGTGAATTAAATTGTGCACAGATACTGCAGACGTAAAATGAGGATACGGGTTTCGTATTGTCCTGGGGAAAACGGTTCCGTAGTGCGCCAACCCCTCCAAACCTTTGATCACCAAATATCAAAAGTACTAGTAACAGTATCTGAGATGTGTGTAAAGGACATGAAGAATTGCAACATATCTTTTTGTATGGACAATACGCAAAAAATAAAGGAATACGGGTTTATTATTTTCTGCGGAAAGACTGTTTTATGGGGCAAAACAACCCACCCCAAAATTTTAACTTTGAAGCTGGAAAGGTCAGAACAAGTGAACCGAAGTGAGTGAAATATTGCACAGATATTGAAGGCTTAAAACGAGGGAATACAGGTTTCGTATTTTCCTGGAAAAAGGGGTTGGGTGAGGCACGGACTCCTTCAAACATTTTGATCACGAAATATCAAAAGTACTAGTAACAGTATTTGAGATATGTGTAAAGGACTCGAAGAATTGCAACATAACTTTTTGTATGGACAATACGCAAAAAATAAAGGAATATGAGTTTCTAATGTTCTGCGAGAAACGGTTTTAAGGGGCAAAAGACCCCATCCAAAATTTTAAAAGTTGACGCCCGAAAGGTAAAAAGACATTAGCCGAGGTAAATGAAATTCTGCACAGATATTACAGAGGTAAAATGAGGATATGAGTTTCGTATTTTGCTGAAGAAAAAGGTTGGGTGAGGCACCGACCCCTCCAAACCTTTGATCACGAAATATCAAAAGCGCTACTAACAGTATGTCAGATGTGTGTAAAGAACATGAAGAATTGCAACGAAACATTGTGTATGCAAAATAACCAAAAAAAAATAAATAAATGAATACTGGTTTCTTATTTTCTGCGTAAAACTGTTTTAGGGGTCAAAATCTCTCACCCAAAATTTTGAAGTTGACACCCGAAAGAAAAGAAGAAATGAGCCGAAGTAAATGAAATTTGCACAGATATTGCAGACAGAAAATGAGGTTACCGGTTTCGTATTTTTCTAGAGAAAACAGTCGGGTGGAGCGCCGACCCCTCCAAACGTTTGATAACGAAAAATCAAAAGTGCTACTAACAGTATGTCAAATGTGTGTATAGGACATGAAGAATTGCACCGAAACTTTTGTATGGACAATGCACTGGAAACAAAGGAATACGGGTTTTTTATTTTTGCGGAAAAACGGTTTTATGGGGCAAAAGACCCCATCCCAAAATTTTGAAATTTGACGCCAAAAAGTAAGAAAAAGTAAACGGAAGTTAATGAAATTTTGCACAAATATTGTAGCATAAAACGAGGGAATACGAGTTTCGTATTTACCTAAAAAAAACGGTTAGTTGGGGCCCGGACTCTTCTGAACCTTTGATCACGAAATATCAAGAGTGCTAGTAACAGATTGTCAGGTGTGTGTGAAGCCCACCAAGAATTCCAAAGAAACTTTCTGTATGGACAATACGCAAAAAATAAAGGAATACGTTTTTTTTATTTTCTGCGGAGAAACAGTTGTAGGGGGCAAAAGAACCCACCCAAAGTTTTGAAAGTTGATGCCCGAAAGGCAAGAAGAAGTGAGGCGAAGTGAATTAAATTGTCCACAGATATTGTAGACATAAAATGAGGGAATACGAGTTTCGTATTTTCCTGGGGAAAACGGAAGCGTCGGGCACCGACCCCTCCAAACCTTTGATCACGAAATATGGAAAGTGCTAGTATGTCAGATGTGTGTAAAGGACATGAAGAATTGCAACACAACCTTTTGTATGGACAATACGCAAAAAATAAAGGAATACGGGTTTTTTATGATCTGCGGGAAAACGGTTTTAGGCGGCAAGAGACCCACCCAAAATTTTAAAAGTTAACGCCCGAAAGACGCGAAGAAGTGAACCAAATTGAATCAAATATTGCACAGATATTGTAGGTTTAAATTGAGGGCAAACGGGTTTCGTATTTTTCTGAGAAAAACGGTTAGGGGGCTCGGACCCCTCCAAACCTTTGATCACGAAATATAAAAAATGCTGGTAACAGTATGTCATATGTGTGTAAAGGCCACGAAGAATTCCAACGAAACTTTTTGTATGGACAAATACGCAAAAAATAAAGGAATGCTTTTTTATTTTCTGCAGAAAAACAGTTTTATGGGGCAAAAGAACCCACACCAAACTTTTGAAAGTTGACTCCCGAAAGGTACATGTTGTCTCAAAGGTCGAGGGCATTCTTTATTGCTATTTTAAGGAAAAAATTTTCTAAGTCCAGCTTCGGGTATCTTCGGGAAAAAGTAAACCAGGTTCGAACCTCGAAGTCAACCTTTGCAATCGGGAGAAATTTTGCAGATGTGTTTTTCTTCTTTTAAATATAATAAGACTTGTTATTAATTGTGTTAAAAAGCAACATTGATTGAAATACTTAATAATTCAATATTTCGAAACTTTGTATTAATATCAGCACATGCCTGTTTGTCATTTAGCTCTCCATACGTAATGAAACATTTAGATACGTAAACGAATCTTTCCATATGTGAAAGAATGCAGAAAATTAAGACATAGAACACAATTCTCGTCTGAGTACTAAAATAAAAGTCAAAATGGAACAAAAACAGCGTTTGCAGTGGATCAGGATATGAATCAGAGCCCTTCACCAGAGCCCTGCACGGGCCGGGCGCGCCCGATTCGGTTCGGCCCGACCCGTTTCAAGTAATATCAAACTGGACCGGGCCCTAACCGGGCCGGGCACATTTCGGGCCGAACCGGGCCGGGCATATTTCGGGCCGAACCGGGCCGAGCACATATCAAGGCAAATATCGAATTAGCAAGGCAAATGTGCCGGGCCCGGTTCAATTAGCAAGGCAAATATCAAATGGTGTTACATGTTCATGTATTGTTTATAGTATGATGCTACAAATATAACAAAATATAATGATCAAATAAATCACCAAATCGCCAGGGTCGATTAGGTGTTCCTGGAACGGTGGCTCAGCGGTTGAGCGTTCACCTCTGGTGTATGGGGTCCCTGGTTTGATCCGAGCTCTCGCCAAGTGAACTTTGTGGTGGACAAACACCGTGTGGGGGGTTCGCGGCGTTCTCCTGTTTCCTTCCACTTTATTTACTCCACTATTTCATTTATTTCTCACCATCGTCTCCTTTAGGCTAGTTGGCATAACTTGGAACCACCTACCAAGAAGAATAAACTAATGGATTGGGAAGATAGACATTCAGTCTCTGGTGAATTTGATGATGAAGTAGACATCTACCTCAACATGTCATCATGTGTAAGAGAACTAGATATACTGCAGTGGTGGAAGCAACAAGAACAAACATTACCAAAATTGTGTAAATTAACGCGTCAGTATCTCGTCATCCCTGCTTCTAGTGCGTCTACTGAAAGAGATTTTAGTACTCAGGAACGGAGAAATGCTCTAAAGCCTGAAACTGTTGAATCTGTTTCCGTGCTATTTGATGCGTACAAGGACATACAGTAAAGCGATGTTCATTTTGCACTATTGGTTTCTTAGGAAACCTTATATTTTCATTTTCTTAATATCAACTATCCCTTCTATTATATGTGATGTTAAGAGGTATTTTTGATAGCTGATATCTATACATTTTTCATTCAGACGACTTTTGAGGTATTTTTTGATCAACAATGATATGTGTGGATTTTGTTTTGATTTACTGCCTCGCATTCCGTCATATAGCTCTGTTATTTACTTGTTACGCACCGTTCCAGGAACACTTCATCGATTATGGGGTCTGGGTGATTTATTTGATCATTGTTTTTTGTTATTATTATTGTAGCATCGAATTATAAAGAATACAGGAGCATGTAATATGATTTGGAATCTGCCGTGCTAATTGAACATTACTACAAATTGCGCTAATCTTATGAACACGCCAGTTCATGGTTTCGGCCTCCGTGGTCTAATGTAGCGGAACAAATTCTAATTAGTAGGTCAAGGACTTGACTTTCTCATATGTTCTTTAGGCAATTACGGCTCAAGACGTATGAATGATGATGGATGAATTGGTGGAATGAAGACAGTGGACGAAAACGGTCTAATCCAAAAACTCCCACGCTCACGATTTTTGTCCACAACAAAGCTCGAGGGATCGATCCGACGACCTCTACCACCAGATGTGAATGCATTCTACTGGCCAGACTACGCAGACTGGCCATAATAACTAGTATTTCTTCGATTTTTTCTGTACTTAGATTGTAAAGTATGTACCACCAGACATGTCAACTCTGACGCTCGTAGCAGTTGTAGTAGTAGAACTAATAATAATAATAATAATAATAATAATAATAATAATTATAATAATAATAGCAGTAGCAGTAGTAGTAGTAATAAGAGTAGTAGAAGTACAGTACTTTACAGTCTTGAACAAAGAGTTAATTTCCCAAACACCAGTGGCGGCGGTTGGACGTTAAAAGTGAGGGGGCAAGACATGATCTGAATATTTGTATATAAATGTTAGTTTTCCTGGTTGTTTCTAACATTTTGTTTGACGAAAGGTTGTATAACTAATAGGATACTATATTTTCAGTTAAAATACCGTATATCGTATATAATAGTTTATTAAGTAAATTGAGAAGACAACGCAAGTAGATACTAGCCCTTTGAACTCTTAAACAACGAAAGTGTAAGAAGAGATTTGATTCCTTGCTCATGAACATCTTAAAATTCTGTCTGGAAAATTGTGTGATCAGATTATTTAATAAATTTGCAAAACAAATAAATAGAAAGGATAATATTAATCATAGTAATGAATAATGATGCTTGTTTTGCAAAAGTTATATTGAAACTGAGGATTAATGAAAAACTTAATATTTAATTCCAAACATGATATTAAATGTATGTTATTACTCTTAGAAAATGAAAGACAGTAAATACTACAAGCATATGCTACGACATTTAAAGAAATATTTGCTTTTGCAACTTCTTGAAATATGTTCGTTGCCATTAGGTGCAGATTTCACTTTCTTGGAACACATCAAAACACAACAATACTTACAATCTACACTTCAGTTATACAAAATAAACTTAAAACCTAGAATTATGTTCAATTTACTAAATTTTATTGTATATACACTCGTACATCCTTAAACACTACACTTAACTCGTATATTACACTACAAAACAATGGAAAAGGTAGAAGTTGTTCCTTATCACGCTCTTTTTAATCGATATTCCTTACTTTAGAAAGAAGAAAAGACATTTTAGGAACTGTCAATTTTTGTGCAATTAAAGAATAACTTGTGAAATAGGCCCTACTTTTTTGCATAATGTTCTTTCGATTAGCTTCAAAGCGGCTCACTAACATATCGAGCCCTTGTAAGAAGAAATGAAAGTATGCTGAAATTGGGCTCCAATAGGTTATTTTTTGGGGTTATTTTCTGTGGCGATTAAAACGCAATTACTGTAGCTTTCTTTACTCCACGGGAAGACAACCAATACGTATTCACGCAACAGCAAATATTATATGGCAGCATTTTTTCCTATTAATCTGTAACACATACAAAATCGTTACATTTCCAAATGAAACTATATACATTAATTGGTTACTTAAAAAAAGTGCGGGGGCAACTGCCCCCCTTGGCCCCCCCCTAATCGCCGCCCATGCCAAACACATTACGATTAACACAGGCTGCCAACATTAGTTTCAGATCCGTCTTTCACAGTGTTCGGGCCGAGTCGGCCCGAATTGTGCCCGGCCCGGCTAGAGCCCGGCTCGAGATTCGGGCTGGGCCGGGTCGAGCCGGGCACAGAATTCAGATCCATTCGGGTCGGGCGGGCCGTCTTCGGGCCTGGGTTTGCAGGGCTCTGCCCTGCACGGGCTGGGCGTGTCCTGTTCGGCCCGGACACAAATGCTATAGGGCCGAACCGGGCGCACGTATTTCCGGGTTGGAACCGGGCCCTCAAGGACGGATTGGAAACTAATGTTGTCATTTTTTCCCTTAAATGTCCTCCACTACCCCTGCCTTTGCCGTGTTCGTACGGTCTTACTGTCAGTCTATGTTAATCGTAGTGTGTTTGGGAAACTGACTCTTTATTCAAGACTGCAAAGTACTGTAATACTACTAATATTACTACTACTTCTATTATTACTACTACGACCACAGTTAATACTACTATAACTGCTACGATTTCGCGTCAGAGTTGACATGTCTGGTGGTACAGAATTTACCTTCTAAGTACAGTATTTTATAACAAGACTTGTCAAACAGGGTGAAATACCCCTATTTTCATTTTCCAACCATTTTTGACCATAAATCGACTTTTGCGAGGTGAGAAAGGAAGATACGACAGAAGGAAAACAAAGTTATTGTAGAAGCATTATCATCAATATTTTGCATTCCAAAATACGGAATGTTACTTAAAAAACATAACTTTAAAAGAAATATCTACTAAAATGAAAGAACAATCATGGCATTTTAGGGGTGTGCGTAACAGTAATATACAAAATAAATATTACAATACTTTTGAGGGTCTAGATCATTTAGATTAGATATTGGTATTCCAAAGGTAAACAAATGGAATGTTTTTTTTCTTTTGACTGAAAACGTGATTTTGAATTATATATATATATACATATATATATATATATATATATATATATATATATATATATATATATATATATAGACTGTTATACAATTCGTGTAATTTTCTACAGCACTGGGAGAAGATGAAGTTTTCACACCATTAATATAAAATTTGGCACTCTTATTGAGAAATATCTGAATTTTTCGAATTTCTAAAGGAAATAGAAGAAAATTAATGTTTAGCCCCCCTTTTGGAAGTGTAAACACAGAAGTTCATTTTCCTTATGGGAGGTTCATTGTTAAATTTTGGAAGCAGTTTTCTCCAATAATTATTCGTAAAGATTTTGGGGCAAATGAGTTGTATTTGTTACGAAATGCAAAAACACTCATTCACAAAGCTAGTAAAGCCGTCTCAAACATTATTTTGGGAAGGCCCCCCTTCGGGGGGCAAGGGCCGTAAAAAGCTGGTGGGTGATGTGTTACCAAATCCCAAAATTTATTTTCGGAGTGCCAGTAAACGTCAGATTAATCACGAATGTCACATAATTAATGCTCCAATGCTCCTTACATGTAAGAGTGACTGATAATGGGGCTACAGCCCCCTTTCAAAAGTAAGAAATTCACCAGAAATATCCTTAGTAGGGACATACGAGAAGAAGGTGTTTTTGTTAATTAGTGTGAAATTTGGCGTCATTGTAGCAAAAGAGTATGCATTTTTGAAATATGGAATGCTATTTTGGTAACGCACCGCCTTAGGGGGGCACAGGGGACGAAGCATTAGATGATGTACCTTTATAAAAATTCAAAATTTTGTTCCGGAAATGCCAGTGAGCGTCAGATTTTTCACAAATGTCACAGAATTAATATTCTAATGCTCCTTGCATGTGCCAGTAACTTGTGTGGGGCTATAACCCCCTTTCATAAAATATCCAAATAATTCTTCAATTTATTTGAGGTGACCTTTGTGCTGCCTCTGTACCATATCGGGTTGTGCATTAATGGAAGCCATGGCTAAAAATAATATACATTTCCTTTCCCCCGACTTCGATCCGACATTTTGTTCTCGAGTTACGGCTGTTTTGGGCATTTTTCCGACTGGTTTTTGGCTGGTCATAGCGCCAAAAGGAAGCATTGTGCACTCAGGTTGTCTTATCACGGTGTCAGGAATGAGCTCTCAAACGTTGTAAGTGTTGTTTTGAAACACCCTCTATATTTCTATCCTGTTTCTGATTAGCTTCTCTTTGCCAATCAATTTCCAGTATTCCCAAAATAAACCAAAAGTGAACTAAATTCACTAAATCGCCTTCCCCCTATGCTTTCTTCTTGTATAGTACTTATTATATATTTATATTGTAATTGACAGAGATTGCCAATATTGATTGAAATATCTGGTTAAAATTCTATTAGAGGAATTCCCTCTTCAGTACAGAAATTCCCTCCTTGCATCCTACCGCCATTTTAGGCGAGATGGGATTAAGTAAGATGGAAATTCCCATCTCGCCTAAAATGGTAGACATTCTTATTTTGGAGATATAAGTGGCTGATAAATCGTTAGGCGAGGTGGGATTAGGCTAGATGGGATGGAATCATCTGAAAAGGTATGGGTACGGTAGGTAGCGGCATGACGTCACGCCGTCCCCCATGCCTATCTTTGCCCATTGTAATTGCTTAGGAAGTGGGAGGACGCCGTACACAGTTTTTTGGAGGTGGAATAGGGTCCCCCGCGTTCCCACGCACTTTAACCCCTGCTGCTAAGTATTAATTGCTGTGAGGACTAACGAAAAATATTATGTGATGATAATAATAATAATAATAATAATAATAATAATAATAATAATAATAATAATAATAATAATAATAATAATAATAAAGTATCTGACTGATACAGATATTTTTTCAACTTTTATTACAATTGCTGTGGGTTCCCATGAATCTGGTTATATTGTTTTTGAAAGGAATCAAGAGGCTTCAAGCAATATGATTTGTATAAAAGAAAAAAAGCCTTATCAGTTGCAAGAACTGACAAGTGGCCTTGTGTCTGTTTTTTTAAACACAATGTTACGAGGCACAGAAGCCACCACGCCTGCGGTGTGCTTGCTTTTTTGCCTCAGGCAGCTTCAGTACTAACTGAAATCAAGACTTTGCTTCAGGCAGACAGTACTAAAATTCTGTCAATTTATGTGTAGCTATCAGCAACCACACAGGTTCTTTGAAACGCTGAATTTTACAAGAAAGGTTTTGTCCACCGGATAGGAAGCGATCGAAGCCCATCGTACGTTGTAATCCCTCCCCTCTTTTTCACACTGTGTGAAATTTAACTTGTATACTGTAGTAAGTTACAAAAAAGAGAATGCTATTTTTTAAAAAATGACATTATCGAATAAGATTGACCATTATTACAATATATTCAAGTTGAAAAATATTCTTTTAACAGTCGTCGTACTTAGTTGTCTGCACTGAAATTCCCATAATGTGCTTTCTTCTTTTCTAATATGAGCTCCGAGCTTCTTCGTGTGTAAGTGGTTAGCGTACGTGCCTTTGGCGTGAGAGACCCGGGTTCGATTCCGGTGAGAGCTCATGTAGTTCGGGTTTGTCAATTAATCAGTAGGTCCCGTCTTATATAGCCTCGCTGCTGAAAGGGACGACAAAATCAACTCAACTCATATTGGGCACCATAGGAGATATAACTCCGAGGTGAATTTTGTCCCTGGAAAACCTCCCAAAATCATCAACGGTACGAAATATGTCTGCAATGCAACATGTCCATCATTTCCAACTCTATGCTCTGTGATCTAGTTTTGATCTAGTGTGATCTAGTACTGTTTTCAGTAAACTAGACAGACAAAAGGAAGAATAGAGGCTTTCTTCCAGAAAATTGTGTTCGAGGGTGGGGGGTCACACAGGCTCGTATCCACGGGGAGTCTAGGGGGCCGGGCTCACCAAAACTTTTTACATTAGAATGATTTATGAGCATTAAAGTAATCAGCCATTAGGATTTTTTTGTTTTAGGATGATACCAGAATCGACTCCTGGTGTAAGCTCAACTTTCAGTATTGTGTCATTTGCAGGTCTCGTCTCATACAGATTCGTTGAAAAACCTCTAAACATGTGCTATGACTAGTATGCGAACTAAAGTTTTTTTTTAGCAAAAGAGAGAGAAATTTCTTGCTTTAGACTCTGCCCTGTAATCCAGTTTTTCTGGAGGCGAGATAGTATGGTTGGGAACGACTATCAGATTCAAGTTCCGAACCCACATATAAAAGACCTTCCTTTATAACCTTGGTGTTGTATAAAGACGAAAAACAAAAATATACTGATAGCTCCAGTAATAGATATTATAGCAAAGAGATTTAAAAAATAGGTGGTTTTGAAATAGAGAAAGGACAGTACCTGAGCTTTATTAGTATTACTAGCATATATTACCCGCTTTGGTAAGTTAAAATGAAAATTTTAAAGCACAACTCCGTATTTCATGTGTTTAGTACCCGTGAAATATGCTGTTTTCGTTTTTAATGGCATCGATTTAAACAGCATCGGAAAGATCATTGATCAACTCGGCGACCCCAAAAATCATGGATTCGACACCAATAATGGTCATTTTCGGTCATTTATATATATATATTTTTTCCTCCCCTATGTTGCGGGCCATGGCAACGAAAGTGTCACTGTTCATCTCAGCGACCCCCCACAAATGTGGATTCAGCACTAATTAACGGTCATTTTCCATTATCTTTAAATATCTCTTCCTCCCTTTCCCCCAAGTTGTGGGGTTGAATTTGAATTTAAACATTATTGAAAGTACCACTGCTCATCTAAGCGACCCAGAAAACTATAAATTTGACACTGATAGTGGCCATTATCGATCATTTTATATATCACTTTCTCCCCTTCCCGCAAGTGGCGGAGCTGATTTTGCATTTAAACCGGATCGAAGATGTCACAGTTCATCAGAATGATCCCGAAAACTATGGATTAGGCACTAATATTGGTTATTTTCGATTATTATTATTATATATAGCTCCCCCTCCCCCGTGCTGCGGCACACGAAATCAGAATTGTCACTGTTAATCTCAGCTACTCCTAAAACTATTGATTCGACACTAATATTACTCAGTTTCGATCATTTTTAAACGTTTATCCCCCTCTCCTCCATTGTACCCTCCACCTTCCCAACTATTAGGGCTGAACTTGGATTGAAACAGCATCAGAAGTGTTACTGTTTGTCTCATCGGGCCCGAAAACTATGGATTCAACATTAATATCGGTCATTTTTGATCATTTTTAAATTTCTCTCCCTCTCGCCCTCCCCTACGTTGTTTCGTCAAAGTAAATAGCCTAAAGTAATCCCTGCCCCTATACTCATGTATATTGAAAATTTGATTTAGATCGGTCGGGTGGTTCAAGAGTGATGAAGTCACAGAGACAGGCATTTTTATTTTTATTTTTTTTACATATATCTGCCCCCTCTCCCTCCCCTACGTTGGCTCGTCAAAGTGAAATGATAAAAAAACACCCAAGGCCCGACCCTCATATTTGTTGAAAATTAGATCGAGACTGGTTGGGTGGTTCAAAAGTTATTAGGTTTTATTAGTTTCTATTTATACGTTCCCCCTCCCCCCTAGGATGTACCGTTAAAGTAAAATTACAAAAACGTTTCCAGATCCAAACCTCATACATCTTGAAAATTTGATTGCGATCGGTCGGATATTCAAGATATAGTTCAAGAGTTATTAAGTTAAAAAAATAGCGGCTTTCAGTCTTATATAAATTGATTTTTATATATATCTCTCCTCCTTCTCCGCCCCCACGTTAGTTCGTCAAATTTATATAACACGATCCCAGGCCTGAGCCTCATCTATGTTGAAAATTTGATCAAGATTGGCCGAGTGGTTCAGGAATTATTAAATTTTATTTATTTTTACACTCCCCCCCCTAAGTTGTACCATCAAAGTGAATAGCCTAAAACCAGCCCAGCCGTAAAACTCATCCATGTTTCAAATTTGATTAAGATCAGTGGGGCGGTTCGGGAGATTTATAGTCACAAACATAGTGTTTCTCAATTATATATATATATATATATATATTAGTAGTGTCGAATCTAGATTTTTTCCTATGGGGGCAACGTAAAATTTTACGGCACATTCCACCAGCCCCCCTTCCAACATAACGGCGAATATGCATCGTTTTTACCACTACCACTCTACATTGAGACTTTTCCCAAATAGGCAGTACTGGCTTCGATAGAAGGAAAAAAAAGTTTGAAGGGCCGAATCGGGACAGTGAAGAGAAGAGTGGCAGTGTTGGGCAAATTTCAATTGAATTGACAATTAACAATTAATCTGTAAATTTAATTGTTAATTGCAATTGACAACGGAAGTAAGTAATGGTTAATTGTTAATTGCAGTTGCCCATTAATAAAGGAGAATCAATTGCAATTAATCAATCGATTGAAAGTAATTGCAATTGAAATTAATTAGCAATTAATTCAATTGCAATGTTTGATTTCCACAGCAATTACTTTCAATTGATTGATGAATTGCAATTGATTTTCACTGATTTATTTTCAACACTGTAGTTCAGAGAGAGTGTGGGGCAATGAAAACTTTAGCCACGACCAACTGACCCACCACCCATCGTGACCCATGACCCACCGTGACCCACTCTGTCCCACCATCCACCATGAACCACTGTCACACACTGTGACCCAAGACCCACCGAAACCCATTGTCATCAACTCTGACCCACGAATCATGCCCTCTTCTCTACTGACTAAAGAGTTTAAACTTGTAATAAAACAAGGCTATGAAATTATCACTCATTGGATTTTAAATTTCTACGATCAATCACTCAAGCACCGCTCTATTACAATAACGGTGGATCTGACCTTTCTAATATAAATAAAATAGAGTTTGCTTGAGTGTCTGTCTCTCTATCTGTGTGCGGCCCGTGGACCAGACGAGTGGACGAAAGTTTTTAAAATTTGGTCGCGGGTAGCTTGGTCTAGGCCACAGATCAAGACGAAGAGTTTTTTTTTCAACCGGGACCGGCCTGGGAACCAGACAAGTTGGCAGAGAGTTACCAAATTTTGGACACGGATACCTTGGTTCAGGTCCCAGACCAAGGTGAAGCGTTTTTGACTAAATTCGAACCAGGGGGGTCTCAGGAGGGCGTTAACCCAGACATGTAAAAGTAGTAGAAAATGACCGATATTAGTGTCGATTTCATAGTTTTCGCGGTCGCTGAGATCAATGGCGATACTTTCATTAGCGATGATTTTCTAATTCAGCCACCATTGTATGTGGGCCGGAGTCACCGGGGTGGAGAATTGCGAGACATGTAAAAATAATGGAAAATGAACGATATTAGTCTCAAATCAATAGTTTTCACTGTCGCTGAGATGAATGGTGATACTCACACAGGCGTTGACTTCCAAATACTGCCCCCATCGGCTGCTGGCCAGAGGGATGGTTTTTTCCAAATTTGGAACCAGAGGATCATAGGGGCTTTTATCGGAATATGTAAAAGTAGTAGAAAATGGCAGATTTTAGTGTCACATTCATAGTTTTCGCGGTATCGGCTGCTGGCCAGAGGCGATTTTTTCACAATTCGAACCAAGGGGGTCTCAGGGGTCGTTTACCGGGACATGTAAAAGTAGTAGAAAATGACCAATATTTGTGTCGAATCCATATTTATCGGGATTGCTCAGATGTATAGTGACAACCCCGATAGTGTTTACGTTCAAATTCAGCCCCCATCGGCCTTCCCAATGAAAACACATGTATATATATTATTTTGTTTTCCATGTAGTTAACATTAATGTCATAGTAGATTAAATGATAAAATTCGAATTAGTAATTCTGTTTTCCATTGCTCCATACATACACTGGAGCAAATCCCGGGGGGATGAAGGGGACATGTCCCCTCCAATCTTGGAACTGGGGAGATTGTCCTCCCCAATAATCCGATTTGAAATGTGTTTTTTGGGAGAGAAATTTGATTATTTGTGTCCGATCGCTAGAAAGGAAAGTGAGATGAAATTAATGTCCACTCAGAATAAGCCTCAAATCTGCCCGCCTCCCAATGTTGAAGACAATTCTGCTCCCCTGATCCTCTACAGCATTGTTTCTCGGCTACAGAAATATTTTGAACATCGCTATATATGTATATATATAATATGGGAACGATCTTACCCATCCCCCCCTCCCCTAATGTTGAAGACAGATTTGCGCTGTTGCATACATACCTGTCGTTTCTCGTTTCTTTTTGTCCATGAACTCAAAATCCTGGACAAGGCTTGCATAAATTTCTCGCCGTGCCTTTTGCTTTTCAATCCTGTCCTTGAAAGAGTCTGTTATCTTATCCCATATGCAAAGTCTACATTCCACAAGTTCAATAACGGTTAAAATATCGAATGGAAAAATTCCTGCCATCTCTAAAAATCTAAGCAAAACTAGAAAGGTAAGAATGCAATAATACACAACCTTTTGATCCAGTCACTGTAGCTAAAATGCAGAACTCTATCAGGGGGTCGATCCCGGTACAAAGGGGAGAGGGAAAACTTGGATACATAGCTTTGGTCTTTGTTTTCAATTGCCATTCTACACATTAGTTTTTAAAATGGGAGATTTGGGATAGTTTTGGAAGTGAGAGAAAAAATCTGTAACAAGTGAAGCATGGTCACATCCCTATTGTTGAGATCACAATCAAGAAAATGCCAAGTGAGTAACTTGTCCTTGGAGCTTGGGAAAGAGTGTTTGATTGTGTTGGTTTCGTTTCAAAATAATAATTCTACTTTGACTTGTCAAAAAATATTGTATTCAATCACTGCTTATTGAGTGGAACCGCGAAAAGTAATCTTCACACAATTCTAATGAAAATAAAAGGAAGTAATAATAATCAGGATTTTTTTCCATATGCTTATGTTCACAGTGTATCAAAATTTGAAAATTACGCTTAAATTAATTTCCAGAATGTATTGAAATTTAAATGCATTAATAGATTAAAAAATATACCATCAAAGAGTGTGTGTGTGTGAGAGAGAGAGAGACAGAGAGAGAAAGAACAAAAATTAAAAATTAGTGGAAAATAATCAAGAACTTGGTTATCTAAATTTTCTATATTCTATTTGGTAATAGCTATTTAGAGGGAAACCAGTACTCTTCAAACTTCCCACATTTTATACTTATTTAATAAAGGGAATTAGCTACTCCAAAACAGAGACTGTAAAAAAATAATAAGCTGTTCCGAAGTTGTTTATAGGACAAGATAATAATAATATTATTATACAATTATAATAGAAAAAAATGGAAACAACAAAATTCCAAAGACAAGAAACGAAACAAAAATATACAGCGCCTTGTCACTCACTCTCTTCATCTAACCCACTGGCCGGCCGACATTATCGGCCACATGTGCATCCAATCATAAGAAAACATTGCCACCGACAAAATCGGTGTCGGCGATACCGCCGACATTATCTGGGGCTTGGCCGACAGCATCTGCGTGTCGGAGGATCGGCCGATAATATCGGTGGCGTGTGTAAGCTACGATTTGAGTACATTGAAGTTGATTTCACCGCCGACATTATCGATGCTTCCATCGATATTATCGTTGCCTTGTGCAAACGCACTAAGACTTCTCTTTGATCTGTATGTAAACTTTTGTCAGTTGATGCAAAAAATAAGTGAGTTTGTTCTACGCTCTACATTTCGAAACTGATTTTATAAGATGAACAGACTCCCCACACTTGAAAACAACATAGACAGATTTTCTGAAACTTTCGTACGTTGTTAGCTGCAATATTCCTGTACAGGTAATTATTCGCGGAGATGTTTACATAGAATCAAGGAAATCTTTACGATCTATGAAGAGAAAGAAAACAGACTTTGTTCTTATTTGCTGTCAATCTGCATTCCATCGGTTTCTTTTTCTCCGCGGACAATCCTAAGTTCACGCACGTGACCTAGCGAGGGAAGAGAGAGAAAGAAATCTACCTGGTTAGATTCCTATCTGCTGTTCTGCACTGTTGCAAAATGCAGCCAATATCTTAAACAGCTTTTAAATGGAAGAAAATTAATTTTTAATTAGCGCGCTATAATATTACCTTAGCAAGAAAAAGTAAAAGTGAACATGCAATATTAATACTAATAAACATTTGGCCGAATTTTGAACTCTATAAAATAAATAGTTTTTTATAAAATTTTGGAAAGAAATATGCTATGTTATTATATATATTAGGGATGGCCAAAAATTTTCGGATCCGGATATCCCGGATCCACTGAGATCCGGATCCGGAGCTTGAAGGATCCGGACCTAGATCCGGATCTCGGATCCGAATCTCAGATCTGGATCCGAAATTCGAATCTCAGATCTTGACTCGTATCCAAACCTACATCTGAAATTGTGATCTTATAAAATTGAATATCTAAAATTCGTTAAAACTTTTTTCGGATTCACTGATATAGTAGGTTGCTGTGCTTTTAAATGTTTCCGTAACACGTTTGTGCTACCTTTGTTCTTTATTTTATTTTAACCTTGCAATATTTACATGTTGCACTTTCTGTCGAAGTCGCTTTAGTAAAATGTTTCCAAGTTTGATTTCTTCCCATTTCAGAGTATAGTGAACTGTCTGAAAACTGATGTAAATGGCAACAAATTCTTCTGTTTAGCTTCTCTTCGAAACTTAATGTTACCTTCACATTGATAATATTTATTTTATTCTTAGAAAATAAACTTTCTCCTTTTCTCATATACAAATGAAATATCTTTTAGATAAGGCCCTTTTAATCGCAGGAATACTAGACAAAACAAACTCTTTATTAATAGTAGTTTCTGACTCACTAGAGTCCAACCATCAACAAATGTAATAATGAATATCTTTCACTTCGAAGGTATATACAATAAAAAATATACACTGGTTGGCGTGAGAATTTCAGGAGAGCGATATGGTTGTGTTCGTTGTATGACTTCTTATGGCTTGCCCTTCTGAGGTCGGTCGTTTGTTGAAGGAGTAAATATAAAAGAGATTTCTATTATTTTTTCTTCACCCTCCATGTTTCTTTAAACATACATTGCAGGAGGTAACCAAAACATATCCATGCGTCGTATCATTGAAGCGTTTTGTGTTTTGTATATTAAAGTGTTCAAAAATATTTAACATATTCGCATTTGTTCATGTGATCTCAGGTTCAATTCTCGGTGGGAACATACATGAGAAAATTGAAAGCTGAAACAATATGAAAATAGTATTTAAAAGTCAGGAAATTGATATTAAAACTTTAGCTATATATTGGGACTGTAAGGCTGTAGTTAAATTAACCCACACGTTTCGTGAAGATATATTACGTCGTTATTGTATTTTCACTATAAGCTACCAGATACATCCTCAGAGGCTACTTTACACTGTAGTAATCAACAGATGAAAACATTGGAAAAGGAATGGAAGGAAGGTCTCCAGAGCCTTAGATCAAGGTACTAACCTAGCATTTGCCCAGTATAACTGAGAAACAACCCTGGAAAATCCTCAGTCAGGATGGCTGGTCTCCGAATTCGAATCCGGTATTATCCAATTGCGAAGCAAGAATCATAACAAGTAGTCTGAGCTCGCTCCGTATTATTATTATTTAGTTAATGTAATGTTTTAAAATTAGTGCAAATTAAACCGTACTTTATTTATTGCTGATGTTATAGTTAATAAATCTACATGAGACATCAGTCCGCTATCAACAAAGAATACTAGAACTGGAATTCAGGAAGCGGGGGTAAAGAGATTAATGAGGATGAGGAAACTATGTACGATGCAAAAACTGAGTAATTATGACTTCGTCACAGATATATTCACTTACATACGTCAATTAATATTTCTCTGATACAGTGCACTCTTACTTTCTATAGTGGCAGGAAAATGGCCCGCTTTTGTAAACGAACACACTAAGCACGTGGGTATAGGTGCAATGTCCGTGCAAAGAAATATAGGTAAAACTAGAAAAAGTAGGGAACGCGAGGGGAAATGATAAACCGCCCTTCAACTTTAAAAAAAACAAACTAAAAATAACTAAACTTAGAGTTACGAAAGACGCGAGACGAATTTTATTGAAAATATTGTTTTTCCTTAGTGATTAGTTCTTCTAACTATGAACATGAATTTAAAAAAAAAAACAAGTAGCTAGCTCCGAGTTTCGCATACTAGTTGAAAAGAAAATATTGGATAAAATTTAATAATAAAGAAGGCATTTATGATAATTAAAACAAACTAAATTCTTGGCACGACAGTCCTTTGGTTCCTACCAGCGGCCTTACGTTCAAAGTGGGGATGTGTAGTCAACGCATCATTACCCGAAGTCCTTATGCCGGCTTTCTAGACTGGAGTCCGCTACCTCTTACTTAAGATAACTCCCCCACGATGCTGGGTCAACATCGAAATTGTTGAGTGCCCTTCCGGAAATTGAACCCATGACCACGGGCACCGAAGGCAGGCTCTCAGTCTTCTATAGACGAAAAGCTATAGTTACCCACATTATCTAATACAGAAATAAGTTCTGATTGTCTAATATCTGCTGATGGTGATAGTCAAGGTTCACCGAAGCATGAACCCAAACCCAAACTGAGATATTAATGTCACTGGAACGCCTGAAAAGTCATTGTGGGTAAGTGAATTGCCCGGATGTCCGGAATTGTCAGGATGAAGCGCGATGATGATGTGAAATGCGGGGCTGTCAGAGGTACTACTTATGATAATTGGATTTATAATCTATGTTGCCATAAACCCTCTTCAAGAACATAACTGTTAATCTTAGCTTTGAAAATGTTACATAAGGAGTTTTATTGCTATTATTAGGTTGCATTAGGAATTATCGGATTTATTTTAACGCTTAATTTTTACATCTCTTCTAATTTACGAATATTTAAATCGCAATTATACCCTTAAGGTCAATTAGTGATATTTTAAATCATGAAATGAAATGAAATCTTTAAGTTTAACGTCCCGCGGTTATGCTGGTCAGGCTAAAGGAGACGGTGATAATGACAAATGAGTGAAATGGTGGAATGAAGGAAGTGGGAGGAAACGGGAGAACCCCGAGAATACCCACGAACACGATGTTTGTCCACCACAAAGTCCACACGGCGCGTGCTGTGATCGAACCAGGAACCCCAATCACCGGAGGTGAACGCTCTACCACGGAGCCACCGCTCCCTTCATTTTAATTCATTTCGAACCAACTTTATATACGGTTAGTCTTACCATATTTGAATAATTGAGACCAGAAGCAGTCTACACGCTAAGTCCAAAAGAATCTTGGCCGACCTCCTGATAAACCACGTCTTTCAGAAAGGTGAATTGTGGCAATCGGATACCCACATGAGGAAATCTTCGGTTCAGTGTGAAAGCTTCCATAAGAACCAGCACTCTAATCAGTGAAATATGCTTTGCTAATTTTTATTCAATGTGAAAGTACCTAACTTTATTGCTAAAAAAATGGCATTTATTTCAAACAAGTCGCCATTACAGTTTTCGTATTTAAACACAACACTCATGAAAAGTCATGTTAAAGCGCGACTTGCCCCTGAAAAAGAATATATATCTGTTTTTAGTTTCTCGTGTTCCCCAAAGTACACCCGGACTTAGTGCAAGTGCCTTCCGCTCGCACTACCTAGGTACAAACGGCTACGATCTTGGTACTAGCACTTGTTTCGGTTTCCAGATCTCAAATATTTATCTTTCAGCCTGATTCTATGTATGAATCCAAAATTTCAAATCTAGATAAGGGGCACCAAAATTCATAGTTTATTCTCGGTGCTCATATTGTGATTTATTAAATAATTATTAAATCTAATTGTAAGTTATACATTTGATACTTTGAGCAGACTGAGCAAGATAAATATACGTAAAAACTAGTCAATACTTATCTTAACTGTTTATGTTTTCTTAACTGTCAATGAAATAGGTGTATTGAGGAATTTTAAATATTCATGTTTTGTATTCCGGTTTCAAATATAAATATGTATGTATTTCATCTCGGTACTGCAACCGGGTAGACTTAGATTCGACATTCGAACTCTCATCCGGATCAAATCAGATTATTTTTTAGTTAGGCAAGCATTTAATCGTTAGTGTAGATTCAAGGAGACAAATAGACTTGCCAGTATTCTTCTTAATTTTCGGTTTTCTTCTTCACTGTCAGGACTTCGTGAAATTTCTTTCGGCGAATTTTTGATATTCAAGTTTATCACAATTTGGGTGGGATGTGGGTTTGGATAAGAATTAAGATCTGAGATCCGAATTTCGAACCCAGATCCGAATTTCGAATCCAGATCCGAGATTCGAGATCCGGACCCAGATCCGAGATCCGGATCCAGATCCGGATCTTCGAATCCGACCAGATCCGGATCCGGCCATCCCTAATATATATAACGTTACCCTCGCGTTCCCCCTCAGTTTTACCCCTACTATATATGAGAATTAACATTTCCCTTTATACTTATTATGGACATAACAAAATGGATACTCAGAACAGTTTTGGTTTTCAAACACTAATGCCAAGAAGCAAGCATATCTCCATGAAACAAGCATATCGTTTTGTTTATTTCTTTCTTTCTTGACTCTTCGATCTAGTCGATCGCCTGGAGGCAAAACATCGCACAGCAAACAAGCTGCTTCGACACGTGCCAACGACAGAACGAAAGTCTTGATTTTAGTACTGAAACTACACTCAGGCAAAAAAAAAGCAAAATGCCCGCACGCTTTTGTGCCTTGTAACATTGTGTTAAAAAAAACAAACACAAGGTCAGCTGTCAGACACCTGATAAGACTTTTATACAAATCGTCGTTGTTTGAAGCCTCCTTATTCCTCATAAAAACAATATATCCAGATTCGCGAAAGCCCACAGAGATTGTATTAGAAAGTTAAAAAAATATCTTTGTCATTCAGATCATTTATTATTATTATTATTATTATTATTATTATTATTATTAGTAGTAGTAGTAGTAGTAGTAGTAGTAGTAGTAGTAGTAGTAGTAGTAGAATTACCACATAATATTTTTCGTTAGTCCTTACAGCAATTAATACTTAGCAGCAGAGGTAAAAATGCTTGGGAATGCAGGGGACGCCGTCCCCCACCTCCAAAAAATGTGTACGGCGTCCCCCAGTTCTTAAGAAATTAAAATGGGCAAAGATAGGCATGGGGGACGGCGTGATGTCATGCCGCTACCTACCGTTCCCCTACCTTTTCAGAGTCACTATATCTTTGCTTAGCAGGAAATCGATATAAGAGTTAGTAGGACAGCCACTCTTTATTGATAAAAATCGTAATTTGGCGTTACTAAAAGCAAAATTTCTGTGTCTAGAGGTAGAAGAGAGGGGACCATGGAAGTTACTATTGCCACGTACAAAAATGGAACCTGTATTCAACACTGACTACGTATAATTCAAGGATTTTTTTAAAGGAAACTGCTTACACCTTTTCAAAAGTAAAATTAAAATAATTACTAGGTAATACATTCATTGAAAAACTCAGGGGTGGCAAGTCCACCGTTTTAAATCTGCTGCAGAGCGTTCGAGTCCAAATTCAAGTAAAGTTAACGCATGGAAGACCCAGGTTCGATTCCCGGTGGGAGTTCATGTGATTCGGATTCGACGTTAATTAGTAGGTCCACGTTTTATATAGCTTCGCTGCTGAAAGGGACGTTAAGTTCAAAATCAACTCAAGAAAAGTTAAAACAATGAGAATGTTTTCTACTGTTTTGTCGTATGCAATTCTATGTTAAATAAAACTACATACACTATTTGATAATGGAAGCATCGTCAGAAAAACAGTATCCAATAAATAAAACTTTTCACGGAGGGTTTATCTGAAGATACATACAAATATTGAAAATAGTTTAAAAAGGTGCATAATGCGGAAATACTATTTTATCGCGTATGAACTTAAGGCTTCTAGAACAGCAAGTTCTGACCAGATATTAACACCGCAGAACCAGAATATGATCAAGGGATGGACTAAACCAGCGTTTCCCAACCGGTGTGCCGCGGCACAGTGGTGTGCCGCGAATGGGTCGCTGGTGTGCCGCGTTGAAATCGGAACAAAATTATTAATTCTATAGCAATCAAATTGCAAGACATACAGAAAAAGGTATATTTGTATTTCAAATTACTACTATGAATCTAAAATTTAAAGTTTCATACTGTGTTACTTTTCTGTAGAACATTTTTCTGTACATTTCTGATTTTGAAAAAAAAGTATTTGTTATCATTGTTATGACCATTATTGCTTCTTTATTGTTGCAGACTATTTCGTAACTTGAAATTTTAAAATATTATTCAATCCTTCCGGCAAAGTAAACATGCATACGAATTACCTATATTTGTGTTTTAAAAGTAAAAGAGATTCGTTTGTTCGTTCGTTATTTAGTGATCCTCCTTCTTAATGAAAGGTTGGATACAGTTTTCGAAGAAAAAATGTATTTTTAACAACTTGAGCCCTATATCTGATTGTAATTGTTTTCTATTTTTAAATTAAAATGAAAAATAAGCTTAATGATTTACCACGGGGAAAAAACAGTGGTCTAGCTTTCTTCTCTGTGAGAAGGATGTCAGTAATGAGAAAAAAATACTACAGTATTTTATATTTTCAAATAATAATAATAATAATAATAATAATAATAATAATTATTATATGTGTGCCGCGAGAATTCAAGTTACCCTGAAGTGTGCCGCAAGTTGAAAAAGGTTGGGAAACGCTGGACTAAACCATAGTTTTCAACTTTACCCAGTGTAAATAAAGTAGGATTGAAACCCACTCTATTCAGTGTACACCTGAGCGTCATGGGGGGGGCTGTATCCCTATCCCCTATAAAATTCCTCTTGGATCCGCGCCTGTGGAAACCAATTCATATTTCATAACTTCATACACGGCACGATCAAGCACTGAATCTATTGAAATCTTACTACATAAAATAATTATCGAGTGTCTACACTTTTTCTATTAAAGCTCATAGTATATTCCAGCGTTTCCCAACCGGTGTGCCGCGGCACAGTGGTGTGCCGCGAATGGGTCGCTGGTGTGCCGCGTTGAAATCGGAACAAAATTATTAATTCTATAGCAATCAAATTGCAAGACATACAGAAAAAGGTATATTTGTATTTCAAATTACTACTATGAATCTAAAATTTAAAGTTTCATACTGTGTTACTTTTCTGTAGAACATTTTTCTGTACATTTCTGATTTTGAAAAAAAAGTATTTGTTATCATTGTTATTACCATTATTGCTTCTTTATTGTTGCAGACTATTTCGTAACTTGAAATTTTAAAATATTATTCAATCATTCCGGCAAAGTAAACATGCATACGAATTACCTATATTTGTGTTTTAAAAGTAAAAGAGATTCGTTTGTTCGTTCGTTATTTAGTGATCCTCCTTCTTAATGAAAGGTTGGATACAGTTTTCGAAAAAAATGTATTTTTAACAACTTGAGCCCTATATCTGATTGTAATTGTTTTCTATTTTTAAATTAAAATGAAAAATAAGCTTAATGATTTACCACGGGGAAAAAACAGTAATCTAGCTTTCTTCTCTGTGAGAAGGATGTCAGTAATGAGAAAAAAATACTACAGTATTTTATATTTTCAATAATAATAATAATAATAATAATAATAATAATAATAATAATAATAATAATAATAATAATATGTGTGCCGCGAGAATTCAAGTTACCCTGAAGTGTGCCGCAAGTTGAAAAAGGTTGGGAAACGCTGGTATATTCTATCATAATATAAATTGTCACTCATGTAGTGTGTGCTAATATAACTAGGGATGCGCACGAGACAAGATTTGTGGCTGTCTCGTCTCGAAAATGTGCTGTAAAAGTGATGTCTCGACTCGAAAAATGTATATTTCTCTATTGGAAGTGCCATTTCTCGACTCGAATTTTGTCAGGAAAATCCTGTCTCGATTCGTCTCGTGTGCATCCCTAAATGTAACTCGTGACAAAAATGTTTTGTTTTAAAACAAAATTAAACGGTTGAAGTGGACTCTGCCGAGTAGAAGACATCCAATTTATTAAACCGCCTCGCAACTCACTTGGCAGCACACTTAGGTTACACTCTTCACCTTTTTCCCATGCTATCTAAAGTATGGGCTAATCTTAAATTCGCATTGCCGATTCGGGTTTTCTAACAAGAATTATTATGTTGCAACTTAATTTGGATGTGAAATCCTGACTTAATTAGCATTTAAGAACTTCGAAGTCTGCATTAAAATCATGACAGAAATATAGTTAAATCTCAGTTCTAAATTTTATGTCTACCTTGCATCTAAATACTTGTGCTGTCATTTCTTTCAATGTTGGTAGGAGCCGAAGTTCCAATTGATCACAATTTTTCGCTTTAATTCCCTGTATTTGTTGATAAAATTTTAGAGAAATATTATTATTAACAAGCAACACTTCTGAAGTGTAACACTCCGATCTTGATAAAATTTGGAAGGTAGATACTATACATGAAATAAACGAATACGTGTTTCTTATTTTCTGCGGAGAAAACGGTTTTAAGGGGCAAGAGACCCCACCCACAATTTTGAAAGTTGACGCCCCAAAGGCAAAAACCAAGAAAACCGAAGTAAACGAAATTTTACACACATATTGCAGATATAAAATGAGGGAACACGTGTTTCGTATTTTCCTGGAAAAAACGGTTAGGTGGGGACCGGATCCCTCCAAAACTTTCATCACGAAATATCGAAAGTGATAGTAGCAATATGACAAATGTGTGTAAAGGACTCAAAGAATTGCAACGA
Source organism: Thermobia domestica (assembly GCF_964235325.1). Classification (NCBI taxonomy): domain Eukaryota; kingdom Metazoa; phylum Arthropoda; class Insecta; order Zygentoma; family Lepismatidae; genus Thermobia; species Thermobia domestica. Next base: position 192,961,817 of record NC_137458.1, on the reverse strand, counting down.
AACTTTGTGTATGAACAACATACCAAAAAATAAAGGCACACGGTTTTTTTTATTTTGTGCTGAGAAACGATTTCAGGGGGCAAAAGCTATCACCCAAAATTTTGAAAGTTAAGGCCCGGAAGGCCAGAGGAAGTGAACCGAACTGAATGAAATTGTGCACAGATATTGTCGACATAAAATGAGGGAATACGTTTTTCTCATTTTCCTGAGAAAAAAAAAGAAAACCGTTTAGGTGGGACACACACATCTCCAGAACTTTGATCATGAAATATCAAAACTGCTAATAACAGAAGTGTTTGAAGGACATGACGAATTGGAACGACACATTGTGTAGGGACAATACGCAAAAAATAAACGAATACGGTTTTTCTTTTATTTTCTGCGGAAAAACGGTTTTAGGGGGCAAAAGCCCCCATCCCAAATTTTGAAATTTGAGGCCCAAAATGCAAGAAGAAGTGCACCGAATTAAATGAAATTGTGCACAGATATTGTAGACGAAAAACGAGATAATTGGGTTTCGTATTTTCCTGGGAAAAGCGGTTGAGTGAGGCACGGACCTTCTAAACCGTTGATTACGGAATATCAAAAGTGCAAATAAGCATACGCAAAAGTTCCTAAAGAATATGGAGAATTGGAACGAAACTTCGTAAAGGGACTATTTGCAAAACAGTATATGAAACGTGTTTTAATTTTTGCGGAAAAACAGTGGGCCTAGGTCCCATCAAAAAAAAAAGGGGCTCTCGTGTTTCTCAAGTGTTCCTATCCGTTTTGCTTCAAATTTGGCATACCAATAGCAAACTGGAAATAAATCGACACGTGTTTTTCTTTATGCTGAAAAAACATTGCAAGGGTTAAGGGTGCCTCCTGAAATACTATAAAATACGCTATACTGTTTGTGTTTGCTGTTACTTGATCTGCCAAATTTGAAGAAATCGGATGGAGACACGACACTTGTGAAACACGAGAGGCCATATTTTACATATCCAATATCTACATACAATTGCTTTCGCTTCGGTCCACTTCTCCCGCGACTCAACGCCTCGGTTCACTCACAATTTTTTTTTCTTTCACTAAAATACGAAACACGTATTCCCTCACCTTACCTCTACAATATTAGTGGACATTTCATTCATTTCGGTCCACTTCTTCTTGTCTTTTGGGGTCAAATTCCAAAATTGTAGACGGGGGCTTTTGCCAACCAAAACCGTTTTTAACCAAAATTAAAAAATGTATTCGTTTATTTTTTGCGTATTGCCCATACTCGCAGAGCTCCTCTGTGGCTAAGCGGTTAGCGTACGCGCCTTTGGCGTGGGAGACCCGGGTTCGATCCCCGGCGGGAGGTCATGTGGTTCGGATTCCACGTTAATCAGTAGGTCCACGTCTCATATAGCCTTGCTGCTGACAGGGACGCTAAACTAAAATCAACTCAACTCAACCCATACACGCAATTTGATGCAATTCTTTATGTCCGTTACACGCATCTGATATACTGTTACTAGATATTTTGATATTTCGTGATGAAGGGTTTGGAGGGATCCATGCTCCACCTGCCGTTTTTTCCAGGAAAATAAGGAAACTTATTCCCTAATTTTGTGTCTACAATATCTGTCCAAATTTCAATCACTTCAGTTCACTTCTTCTTACCTTTCGCGCGTCATTTTTCAAAATTTTGGTTTTGGGTTCTTTTGCCCCTAAAACCGTCTTTCCGCAAAAAACAAAAACATATTCTTTATTTTTGTCCACACAGAAAGTTTTGTTGCAATTCTTCATGTCTTTTACACACATCTAACATATTGTTACTAGCATTTTTCATTTTTTGTGATCAAAGCTTTGGAGGGGTCGGTGCCCCACCCAACCGATTTCTAAAGGAAAATACGAAACCCGTATTCACTCACTTTATGTCTACAATATCTGTGCACAAATTCACTCCCTTCGGTTCACTTCTTTTTGCCTTTCGGGAGTCAACATTCAAAATTTTGTTTGGGAGGTTTTGCCCCCCAAAAACCGTTTTCCCGCAGAACATAACAAAACCCGTATTCATTTACTTTCTGCATATTGTCCATACACAAAGTTATGTTGCAATTCTTTATTTCCTTTACACACATCTGACATACTGTTATTATTACTTTTGATTTTTCGGGATCAAAGCTTTGGAGGGGTCTGTGCACCACCCTACTGTTTTTCCCAGGAAAGTACGAAACTCGTACCCTCATTTCACGTCTGCAATATCTGTGCACAATTTCATTCACTTCGGCTCACTTCTTCTTGCCTTTCGGACGTCAACTTTCAAAATTTCGGGTGGTGGCTTTTGCCCCTGAAACCGTTTTTCCGCAGAACAAAAAAAAGTATTCATTTTTCTGCGTATTGTTAATACACAAAGTTATGTTGGAATTCTTCAAGTTGTTTGCACACATCTGACATACTGTTGGTAGCACTTTTAATATTTCGTGATCACAGGTTTGGAGGGGTCCATGCAGCACCCAACCCTGTTTTCCGGGAAAATAGAAAACCGTATTCCCTCATTTACGTCTACAATATCTGTGTAGAAATTCATTCACTTCGGTTCACTTCTTTTTGCCTTTCGGGCGTCAATTTTCAAAATTTTGTGTGGGAGCTTTTGCCCCCTAATACCATTTTTCAACAGAACATAAAAGAACCCGTATTGCTTTATTTCTGGCGTATTATCCATACAAAAAGTTTCATTGCAATTCTTCATGTCCCTTATACACTTTCTACATACTGTTATTAGCATTTTAATTTTTTGTGATCAAAGGTTTGGAGGGGTCCGTGCCCCACACGACTATTTTCTCCAGGAAAATATGAAACCCGTATCCTTATTTTATGTCTACAATATATGTTAAATTTTGCACTCACTTCGATTCACTTCTTGGGGCCGCGGTGGCTCAGTGGTAGAGCGTTCACCTCTGGTGCTTGGGGTCCCGGGTTCGATCCCAGCCCCCGCCAAGTGAACTTTGTGGTGGACAAATACCGTGTGCGTGGGTTTTCTAGGGGTTCTCCGTTTCCTCCCACTTTCTTCATTCCACCATTTCATTCATTACTCATCAACGTCTGTCTCCTTTGGCATAATCGTGAGACGTAAAACTCAAAGCTTTCATTTTTCTTCTGCCTTTCGGGCGTCAACTTCCAAAATTTTGTGTGGGAATTTTTCCCTCTAAAACCGTTTTTCCGCGGAAAATTAAAAAAAAAACAATATTCATTTATTTTTTTGTCCACACATAAAGTTTCGTTGCAATTCTTCATGTTCTTTACACACATCTCAGATACGGTTACTAGCACTTTCGATATTTCGTGATCAAAGGTTTGGAGGGGTTAGTGCCCCACCGAACCGTTACTTCCAGAAAAATACTAAAACCGTATTCCCCCATTTTATATCTACAATATCTGTGCACAATTTTTTCACTTCGGTTCACTTCCTTTTGCCTTTCGGGCATCAACTTTCAAAATTTTGGGTTTGAGCTTTTTTCCCTTAAAACTGTTTTTTTCACAGAAAATTTAAATAAATGTTTTCCTTTATTTTTTGCGTATTGTCCATAGACGCAGTTTGATTAAATTCTTCATGTCCTTTACACACATCTGACATGCTGTTACCAGCACATTTGATTTTCCGTGCCACGTTCCGTGCCCCACCTAACCGTTTTTTCGAGGAAAATACGAAACTCGTATCCTCATGTTACGTTTGCAATATCTGCGCTTAATTTCGTTCACTTCGGTTCACTTCTTGCCTTTCGGACATCAAGTTTCAAAATTTTGGGTGGGAGCTTTTGCCCCTAAATCCGTTTTTCCGCAGAAAATTTAAAAAGGCCGTATTCCTTTAGTTTTTGCGTATTTTCAATACAAAATGTTCCGTTGCAATTATTCATGTCTTTTACACACTTCTGACATACTGTTACTAGCAGTTTTGATATTTCGTGATAAAAGGTTTGGAGGGGTCCGTGCCCCACCCAACCGTTTTTTTTTTCAGGAAAATACGAAACTCGTATTCCCTCCTTTTACGTCTACAATATCTGTGCACAATTTTATTGACTTTGGTTCAGTTGTTCTTGCCTTTCGGGTGTCAACTTTCACAATATAGAGTGGGGCTTTTATATTAAAACTTACGTAACTTTATGTAACTTTTTCTTTTTTATGAGATTCTTTTTTTGGGAGGTGAGGAGAGAAATGTTTTCCTCTGATATGTGTCTTTTGCCATTCATCTTTTTTGAACTGCTTAAGTAAGATCATTTTGTAACTTTTGATGTCATCCATCTCCGTCATGATAATATTATTGTCATTTTTAACAATTTGTTTTATTCCCTCATTTGCAGTCTGCCACACTGATATATTTATTACAAAATTGAGGTTTGGTCCAGCGCCTTTCGAATTCGGAACCAACCCAACCGCCGAGCTTTTTGGGTTGCCTGCTATTGCAGGAAAACGAGAATTGCAGGTGGTAATGCACTTTTGGAGTCGTGTATACAAGTGTAGAGTCCGACTCCATCAAAATATCATCACCTATCAAATTTTGCAAAATCTCGAACAGTTGCTGTGCAATCGGCTTTTCTTCCACGAGCGTTTGCTACCCAAGCTCCCTCATCCTTAAGCTTATCGTAATGTTCTACTATCAGCATTTCCAACTCTCGTAATACTCGGAACGGGATTGGCAGAAACAGCATTTCCTGTAATAATGAGAGAGCTGTCATTACTATCTTGCAAAACAATTCTCGTTTATAACACTTCTCATGTAATTCACAACCTTTATGCTTATTAGCGCGATCAAAAGGGTCCATTGGTTTACATGTCTTACCAACTAACAAAGCTCGCGCCCAACCCCAGTGTTCCACATCAAGCCAGCTTACGGTTGGAATGAAATGCATTCCGCAAAAAAATACCACCACCACCATAACAACAACAACAACAACTACTACTACAACTACTACTGCTACTGCTACTACTACTACTACTACTACTGCTACTACTACTACTACTAATAATAATAATAATAATAATAATAATAATAATAATTATTATTATTATTATTATTATTATCCTTCACAGATTACTTACCTCGCTTGCGCAATTGTACTGTAAAAACCTCTTCAAGCTGAATTTAACCCAACCTGGAGCGAATAATAAACTTCCATTATTTCCTTCTTACTCAAATGAATTACATTAAACTGTAATCTAAATTGTTACTTTTAATCAACGAGTTTTTTTTTTAATTTAATGCAAACCAAATGAAGTGAATGGTGTTTAACACTAAATGTTAGACTGGGACAGGCCCGTATCCACGGGGGGAAAGAGGGGGCCGGGCCCCCCTAATTTTTTCTTGGCCTCCCCTAAAATTTTCATGGAAGGCTTGCAAAAAATCTCGATTAATTCTATGTGTAATCACTAAGAATAAAATGCAATATAAAAGAGATTATACCAAGAATATTTCCATTTTCACTAGGTAAACGCGCCTGAATTCGACAGGCACCCGAATTCGACATACCTGTGCTTAAATGTTGTGAAATAAGCGTAAGATGTCATCCCTGCGATCGTGAATAGAAGTGGCAGCATTATGGGAGTGTCTTTTCTCGTGTCAAAAGTGCGGTTACAGTAGATGAGTCATACGTATGGAGAAAAGAAGTACATTGTTGTGTGTGTGATACACTCTTCGAGTAAAACAAATAATCTTAAGGAAATCATAAGAAGGCAAGCTATTTTCGTAAGACTTTTATTAAAGTTAGGTTTGCTTCAAGCAAATAGTGGTACTTTAATGTTGTAAAGGAGTTTCAATCAGCGCGTTTTGTTTTCTTCTGTGAGGACAAAGGTTGGGATGTAACATGAACAAGGGGTTGTCGAAAACACGAGCCTTTATTTGTAACGTGTACCGGATTTCGACAAGGTTGTCGAATTCATGCTCAGTAGTGCAAATATAATTTTAACTGAATATCTAAACGTACAAGTATGATCAAAGTCTTTCATACAGCTATTTGTTGCATTATTCTCCGATAGTTGTAACCTCAGTTCGATACGGAATGTCGAAATCAGGTTCCAGCATGTCGAATTGAAGATCATCGAAGTAACTACTCAGTTCAGAAAATTTAAGTTGTGTTCTTTTCCCCGTCTGATAATTTCTGCATAATAATAAAACAATATTTGAAGCTGAGAAGAGATTACTACTAATAATAATGCGACTTAATGTTTTACATGGTTATAATTGAAGGTGTCGAATTCAGGTACCGCAACTGTCGAAACCAGGTGAAGTGTGTCGAATTCGGGTTCCATTGGCGAGTTCCAGTTTCATAAAAAATTTTAACATTAGCATTTGAGCCTTGAAGCGACTTTTAGTATTAGTAGAGACTATACATTTCAAGGAAAAAAATGGGCCAACACCGACCAATATTATGGCCACAATAGGCAATTGATTTTGAAAAAGGTCCTTAACCTGTCGAATTCCGGCGCGTTTACCCGAACACTTCTAAACATATTTTAAAGGAGTTAAAGTAAAGTTTATCAGTCTTCTCGAATCTCGATATGAAATGACACAATACATATTGAAGCAAGTTTTTACGAAAAGAAGGAATATGTTCATAATACGTCATGCCACAGTTGTAATAGCGATCTGGGAGGTAGGAGACGAAGTGTGAAGTGCTTGCTGCAAGCCAAATCATAAAAACAGGAGCAGGAACAAAGCGTTTATCTTTTGTCGATTGCAGTAACGGCGGTAGGCTATTGTTATTCTATTTGTAGTTGTAGTACATACATACATTGCAAAATCCTCATCAACAGCAAACCTTAGATTAACTGTGGAATAATTAGTTGTGAATTGAATTAAGAGCTCCGAGTTCCGTTAAAGGCGATAGGTCCAAATTATTGTTGTGTGAATGGGCGGCGATTAGGGGGGCAAAGGGGGGCAGTTGTTCCCCCCCACATTTTTGAAGGGACCCATTAATGTATATAGAGTTTCATTTGGAAATGTAAAGTTTTTGTGTGTATTACTGGTTCATAGAAAAAAATGTGCCATATAATATTTTTCGTTGCGTGAGTAGGCCTATGTATTGGTTGCCTTCCCGTGGAGTTAAGAAACTACAGGAATTGCGTTTTAATTGCCACGGAAAATGGTCCAAAAATTATCCTATTGGAGCGCAACAATTTCAGGATACTTTTATTTCTTCTAACAAGGGTTCGATATCTTAATCAGCCGCTTTGAAACTAATTGAGAGAATATTTCGTCAAAAAAGGGTCTTTCACGAGTTATTCTTTAATTGCACAAAAATCGAAAGTTCCTAAAATGTCTTTCATCTTTCTAATAGTAAGGAATATTGATTAAAAAGAGAGTAATAAAAAACAACTTCGACTTTATCCATTGAGTTGTTGATTTTGAGCTTAACGTCCTTTTCAGCAACGAGGCTATATGAGACGGAACCTAGTGATTAACGTGGAATCCGAAACACATGAGCTCCGACCAGGAATCGAAGCCGGGTCTCGCATATTTTTTCCATTGTTTTGCAGTGTAATATATGAGTGAAGTGGTGTGTTTAGGGGTGTACGAGTGTATATACAATTAAATTTAGTGAATTCAATATAATTCTAGGTTTTAGGATTATTTTCTATAACTGGAGTATGGAGTGATGTGTTTTGGTGTATTCCAAGAAAGTGAAAACTGCATCTAATGGCAACGAACATGTTTCGGGAAGCTGCAAAAGCAAATATTTCTTTAAATGTCGTAGCATATGCTTGTAGTATTTACTGTCTTTAATTTTCTAAGAGTAATAACATACATTTAATAGCATGTGTGGAATTAAAAATGTAAGTTGTTCATTAATCCCCAGTTTCAATATAACTTCTACGGAACAAGCTTCATTATTCATTACTCTGATTAATATTATCCTATCTATTTATTTGTTTTGCAAATTTCTTATTAAATACTCTGATCACATAATTTTCCAGACAGAATTTTAAGATGTTCATGAGCAAGGAATCAAATCTCTTCTTACACCTTCGTTGTTTAAAAGTACAAAGGGCTAGTCCCTACTTGCGTTGCTCTTGTCAATTTCCTTAATAAAATATGAAATACGTTATACAATATTTTAACTGAAAAAATAGTATCCTATTAGTTATACAACCTTTCGTCAAGTAGTGTTAGAAACAAACAAGGAAACTAACATTAATATTCAAATATTCAGGTCTTGTCCCCGCACTTTTAACGTTCAATCGCCGCCACTGGTGGTGTGATACGTAAAACAAGAACTGTGGTGGAACATTCACCGAAAAAGTAATGGTTGCAAAGACTTTCAGATGTTTGTTCTCGTAGAAGAATAAAGTTAAGCTAAATTACCCAATTAGATGAGTAACTGAGCAAGTGAACATATTTAACGTTTAAGTTTAAGGATTAAATTCCGGGTTGTGGAGCCAGGACCAGTAAAAATTTGCAAGATTGAGAGGAGAAATTAAGTAACAAAATATTTTGTATTGTACTTGGGGTGGGGGATCCCGTGGAAGTAGCTAGTTTTCATATAAAAACGTTGTAAATTGGAACTATTTCTTAGTCGCGTACGCGTAATAATGCTGTAATTCAACATGAAAGAAGCAGTGATGCTTTTACTCGATACTAGATGGGTGTAGCGTTTTACTTACATTGAGAAAAATCCGTTCTCCGGACAGTGGTATATTTTATATACAAATATACGGAATTCTCTTGCTTACTACAAAAATCAGAACGCAGCATACGTTATCCGTATGTTACATAGGCACTGCCCTTAGGTGTTACATCATGACGTTGCAGGATGTCTGATGTCTAACAGTCTTCCTTATATTACATACATACATACATACATACATATATACATACATATATACGTATATGTTACCTTCGTCAGCTATATGTTATATATCTCCATTTGTATGTAAGATCCTGATCGCCTATATTGTTTCATACGGAAAGTATGTATAGATGGAACACTTATACAGAAAGTATTATAAAACATGCGTTTTCAGTTATACGCTTGCTGTACGTTAAGTCCACAAACTACAGGATTTATAAATGCCTGTACGATATTATGTATGCCGCATACGTTTTTTTCAGTGTAGCTTTGAATAACATTATAGTATTTTTTTTTTCTTTAGCTGTTTTGGTATGTGTCTTCTTGGTATAGTATGCAGGTGGTTCATTTATATAAAACGAGTTTAATTTAAGAATTTAAACAAGAACTTAGTATAAATATTTTTAAAAAATGCAATGTAGTTGTAATGTTGTGTTACGTTACCTCGAGGGTGAGAGTACGGGGAGGAAACACAATTACATATGAAAATCCATTATTAACCTAAAGGGGAGACTGGCGGGCCGTGCGGAGCACGCTTGTGGGTAGTTAATGGGGAGTGCGGAGTTGAAAGGGAGGAACGAGCGAAGCGAGAAGCCGAAGTAAGGTGTGATAACGCACTACTAGGTTATTTAGGTTAGGCTATGGCTACTTCGCACTTACCTTAGTCGTAGCCTACTTTGGTTTGTAGAGCTGTCCTATCTCAAGCAAAAACTCGTGAACGATTGTTGGTGGCCTTTGTTCTTTCATTCATTAAGCCATGAATATTCAAAAGATTAACCTCATTATCAACATCGTGTTTTACAAATGTTAGTACTGTCAATTCACATCCAGCGCAAAGACCCTGTACGCTTGCAGGCATGTTTGCCCGAAAATTATCCACAATCCAACCGTCCTGAACCTAGAGACAAGTAGTTCCCTCTACTTGCGAATCAGTCTCGTCTTTATAACCGCTTTATCAAAAGGTTTTACACATAAGTTACGCTTCACTAACATGTCATCAACCACACAAGCAATCAAATTATCATTTTCTTCTAGGTAAATTTTCAAAATTTTAATAAAAATGGAAGGTCAACTTCGCAAGTTAACTCTAAACAAGAGCGTAAGTAAAGTTGAATTTCCTTATTTCACAGTAGATCATCGCTCGTTCTTAATCTTAATGTTAGTATTACAGTGGGACTATTAAAACATTTATATTTTAATTCTAACTCTGTAGTTAGTAATACCCATTTAATAAAATTCACGTTTTTATGTAGATTACAGAATGTTAACTTAATGTGTGTGTGTAGAGGGGGATAATAGAATTAAGTAGAAGCAAAATACTTAAGCATTCAAGAGCAGATATGATGAATTGCTGATGTTACTATTTGATTATATGGTTGGCTCGGCCCCCCTAACTTCTACCGGGCCCCCTCTACATTTTTGGGCTGGCTACGGGCTTGGACTGGGACGCTAATTTCCAAATCGAGAACTCAAACCAATTAAATTAGTAATCCGCAAAAGATCATAAACAGAAGTAAAACGACTTAATTCGGTCCAAGAAGATTTAATCTCAGAAAACTGAAAATTGTAATAATTCCAAAAAATTTCAAAATCAAGCTAACTCCCAGCAAATTGTTTCACTGAACAGCAATAATTATAGAGAGATATTAAACCAACAAATTCCAACAAACAACTTTTAATGGACCGATTGAGATCGTTGATTTAACAATAACTAAAGATTATCAAGTTGGAATACAAAATAACCCCCAACAACCAATAATGACGCTAAAGCAGGCCCGTGCTGGCCCACCGGGACACCGCCCGGTGCGCCCTCCGAAATATCACAGTATAAATAAAGTTACAAGTTTTTAGTAATAAATTCTTACAGTTTTATTGGTAAAGAACCCGTGAAAGGTGCAGTGCGCCCTTTACATTAGGCGCCCTTCCGAGACCACATCAAGGATGAACGATTTTATTTACCAATCTGTATAGCACAGTTCTGTACAATAAATACACACAGTTACTGTTTGCGAAGAACCCGTGAAAGGTACAGTGCGCCCTTTACATAAGGCGCACTACGAAACATCACATTATAGATGAGTGGTTTTAGTTATCCTGTATACGAGCTTTGTATAATAAATTCAAATACTGACTGGTAGTACAGAACCTGTGAAGAATACAAGCGCCCTTTACATAAGATGCCCTGCGAAATATCACATTATTGTTTTTTATTTTATTCTTCTGTATTTCAGTTTTGTATTATGAATTCATACAGTTGCTATTGGCAGAGAACGGGTAAAGAGTAGAATCACTTACAAAAATATTATAAAGTTATATATCTATGAGACAAAACAATGTGAGACATCAAGAATAGTTCGGATAGTCAAACGTACGATGCATTTATGTAATACTACACTGACACTAGTCTCTAATTAACGATTTTCACGGCATCGAAGCTTTTACAGTCTTAATATGCATCCATATATCCGAGCATATTGATTGTTCCTGTGTGTTTTAAAGCAGTGTTCGGATAATCAGTACCTTCTGTATTTCTGAAATATAGCTGTATTAATTTCCATAAAATGTAGTCTTCCTGTCACCACGGCACGGCGCGTCCTCAGGTTGTGGATCGAGGAGAAGGCCTCTGGAATATAGAGGTTAGCTGCGAATATACTGAGTAAGCAGTCGCGGACAGAAAAGAGGTGATAATCCAGCTTGAGAATTTGGTATGTAGTCCAGTAAAGATAGGATTGAGAAAGGAACAAATTAGTAACAACTGAAAATTGGTATGGAAGTAGGGGGATGTGTCAGGAATAACATACTAAAAGTCCCCTAAAATCCCACTGTAGCTTTTCCCGCAATTTTGAAAAATGTCCGCCATCTTTAGACGACGACAAGGAATTTATGGAAATCGTCACCCTTTATGTTTATTCCTCTAGCCACCGTTCTAATTATCACAAAACCATGAATCATATATGGTTGGAAAGCTTGAAAGAGAGAAAATCTAAGTAAATAACATATATGCCCATCGTGCTAAATTTCTAGAAGAAGAGGAAGAAGAAAACAGCTCTTTTATTTAAAAAAGATATATTTTCAGAAATCATGAGAAGTTTGCAACACTGACAGTTATTACACTCCAACGAAACACCACCAACAGATGTCGTTGATATTTATCTCCATCATTGCCAACAATGACACAAATCGGTGCAATACAAGCCGACAAAAAATATAACTTATGTTACTTTCTGACCTCTTTGTACAAAAGTGCATAAGGTGACACACTTTCACGGTTCTAGTCACCTTCTTTTACGGTTCTAGTGATTTTCGCAATAAATTCTTTAAAGCTTGCAACACTGACAATTATCGTATGTTAACAAAACTCAGTTACCGTTTTCACTATCATCATTATTAATTTACTCTTAAAATGGCCAACGTTTTTCCCAATGGAGTAAGCTTTTATGATACATAGTTTTACATCACTTAAATATAGCACAAAAATCATTTATTGACAGCATTAGAAAGTAGCAGAAATTGGTAGTCTCCTATTCATAGGAAAATCGTAATTCACACACTAAAAATAACTCAACTACAATAGTCATTTGAATGTAATTTTTTAAAAATGTCTTGTTTATAACTAAAATGAAATTTTCCTCCTAGTATTCTTCAAATCAACTTAATATTTACATTACACGTTAGTATGCACTTTAATAACATTCGAACTTATTTTATTAGAAATCGATGAGGTTATCATTATCTCGTTCATCTCTATGGTCTTCATCATTTGGTTTTGCATTCATGCATCCAATTCCTCGACATTGACATAAATTAGAGCACACAATTCCTGCTTTCCGACAACCGTACATACTTTTACAGCCCTTTTTACAGTTACAGGATATTACACGAAGCGGGTTCCTTGGTCATTCTTGCTGGTACGAGGATACCTCCTAATGTTGTCCATTCATATTCAGTCGTCCAATACCTGGGCTCAAAAAACGTACACTGTCAAAGAATGAATGGAATATACCACTTTTAACGTACACACGCAAAGGTAATAGTCTTTCGGATTTAATCATTGAAGATATAAGATACCTTCTTGTTCTGAATATCTAAACTGAAATCCACCTTCTGTACGATGTAACATGGATGATTCTCAAGTGGTTGAAGACACCAATTTGCCCGAATTGGAATGGATTTATGCAGCTGGTGACAAGCAACAACCATAAGTACCAAGCATATTAAGTAGTAATTCAACCTTTCATCAATCTTCAGCCTATAAGCATGGATGCTGTATACTCGGCGCTGATGTTTGCCAGCAAAGAATGTGCAGAAAAGAAGCAAAAAAGCGTGCTTAGTCACGTTTGATCAACCTTTGTATTCTAAAGCATGTGACATTGTAGCAGCATGTAGAAATTCTGCTGAATTACCGTTAGACTTGGGTGTTTTCCACACTATAATGTCATTTATGGAAACAGTTGCATATATAATGAAAGGTAGTGGCATTGAGGTACTTTGGTCTCGTGTGTATGCTAGTAACTCCATGCCACAGATAAAGCCAGGCCATTCTTATTGCTCGTGCTTTGCGAGCTAATTTTTTAAACACAGTTAGCAATTGCAATATATACTGTTTATTTAATGAATCAGACGCCACTGAGGAGTTTGAGCGTCAATTGCGAGATGTTTGTATTCCTCTGATGACTGAAGAAGATATCGATTCAGATGTAGTGGTTCAACATTCAAACATAGTCAATCAAGATTGCAAATAACCTGAAGTTATTCATTGACGCTGGTGCAGAAACAAGCCGTATCTCTAAGTTATTCGCTTTGTACTTTCAGCTTGTAGAAATTATGCGTCTTTTGGTTCGAAAGAACTGGAGACTTGAATATTCATCTTCACTGCATGTGAGAAATGTTACCATACTTCTATGCAGCTGAGGATCTTTTGTATGCCAAGTACGCACATCTATAGTTACAAGAAATGTTGCGGTTGGAGGATGAAATGGATCTTCATGAGTTCCAGCTATTTACAGGAGACGGTTACTTCACTATTCGTAGAAAAGATATATTTTGGAGTGGCACATGGTCTGATATGACGACTGAGCAGGTTTTAGCGAGAGCAATGAAGAGCAGCGGTGGACTGACCCATAGAAGAGGCATAACTGAAAAGATAATATCTAGGTGTGTGTCAAGTATGCCAGCAGCGTGCCACTTACGAGAATGTCTTGAAAAATTATGAAACAAAGATAGGCAAGAACTTCACACTGGTCGGCATGTGGACCTGTACTAAAGCAGTCAATCGCGTGATATATTACATCTAAAGAAATTCTTGCGTTGGTTTGCCAGCATTCTCCATTCCCTTCATATCCGGAGCTCGCGTCCCTAAGCACTGCCATGGTAGATAATGAAATGGTCAACTGATAAATCTAAGGAAATCGGATTGGCTGCTATGGAAGGAATGTTTGGACGGACTTTTGGAAATGTGAAACTTAAACAAAAAGATGCGTATCCGTGATGAGCCACTGGATGTAAACGCCATACTGCAACTGAATCATATGAGTAGAAGTCTGAAATTGAACTCCAGCAGTGTTTTGCTTACGAGCTTGCACCCTATTCACTTTCTCTTTTCACAGAAATGTCCATGAGAAAAACGAAAAAGTCCGCTTTGTACGACATGTTTGAATATCGGAAAAATTTTAAAACTCAATTTGAAAACACTGTGTACGTTATAGATGGAGGTGTTAGGATGTGTACGTTATAGATGGTTCAACATCATGTTGTTTGGCCACAATATGGAACATACCTTGACGTGCACAACTCGTATGTGTCCTATGAACTCACAAACTCAGGAACGAAAGCAACAATTATTATTTATGGGCATTGCACTGAAAACTGTACAAAAGCCGCTGAGCGGGAGCAACGTGAGTCAAAGGTTCAATCAGCTTTGGTGTTATTCACAAATGAAACTACATTATTAACAAATAAATAAATAAAGGCATAGGCAGAAACACCAGACATTCATCTGTTAATGACATCATTTTGCGAGCCCTCACGACGGCAGGAATTCCTTCGATTCGTGAACCGTCAGGCTGTTGTCGTTCCGATGGTAAACGACCTGATGGCATGACATTAATACCTTGGAAGAGAGGCAAATCTCTAGTATGGGATTTTACATGTTCGGACACATTCGCCCATTCAAGCCTGCCGTTGACCGTTGTGAATGCTGGAGAAGTTGCTAGACGTAGAGAGACAGAAAAGGAAAGAAAATACAATAATCTCCTCGATAAATTTATATTTGCTCCAATAGCTATCGAGACCAGTGGAGCATGGGGCTCTAGAAGCCTTGATTTTATCAGAGAGGTAGGCAGACGCATATCTATCGTTTCTGGAGATGTTCGTTCAGCATCCTTCTTATTCCAACGTATATCCATTGCGGTCCAACGTGGCAACGTTTCGTCAGTTCTTGGTACGTTGCCACCCGGAAAGGAACTGGAGGAGGTGTTTCTTCTCTAGTGGAACAGAAACAAGCGAACAATAGAATAATAAAAATAATATATCAACTGTTCAGAGAAATTTTACATATATTATATTGTTATCCATTGTTTCTAAATACTACATACTATACGCTATATTTCCGAAACTTATTTACATATTTTTACAATCATATATTGCTGTAAATTACTGTTTGATGCAAATGCATAAATTTTTATTTTTTGCTCTTTTATGATATTGTTCGAAGATAAGGCATTTGTCAATCGATGTATTCATAAATTATTTTAAATATGAATAAATAAATAAATAAATAAATTCTTAGGTAATTTCAAAAATAAGGATTGTTTCGCCCGTGACACAACCTGGATTTCAAACCCAACAAGTAAGAAGTGATGCTGACGCACTTATAGCTAAAACTGCTGTATCCAAGTCTTTAAATCCTTTAAGCACGTCGTGATAATGTTGACATGATGTTGACGCGAGGATGTTGACATTTTGATCATTTTGCTTGAACAAGGTAATAATCAGTACGACATCACATTTCGAAAGCTTGGACGTCTACAAGACGTGAGTAAGGAATTTAGTACTAAGAAGTTGTAAGATACACAGGCAAATATACTAACTGGTTTGCCCAGCTACCATGCTTTAACTAGATGCGACACATCATGTGTTTTGTATCGACAGGGAAAGAAAAAGCCATTCTGATTACTTCAAAAACGGGAAGATTTATGCCGATCACTTAAACCATGATATTGCTAGTGTACAAACTATGAAGCTGGTACAATAGTTCTACTAACAAACTACGATTCTCCAGCAATAGTAACTTTACTGGATGAATTCCAGTATCATTCATACATCCTTGCAGTAGGTCGCTCCCCATTCAGAACGAAATACAATTGGCAAAATTGCCACCCACCAGTGATGCCGCGACACACCATATCATCAGGTTCAATTGTACCGTGGAAATGATTTGCGAATGACTGAATATGGATGGACAACATTAGGAGATATCCTCGTACCAGCAAGAATGACCAAGGAACCCGCTCCGTGTAATATCCTGTAACTGTAAAAAGGGCTGTGAAAGCATGTCCGTTTGTCGAAAAGCAGGAATTGTATGCTCTAATTTATCTCAATGTCGAGGAATTGGATGCATGAATGCAAAACCAAATGATGAAGACCATAGAGATGAACGAGGTAATGATAACCTCATCGATTTCTAATAAAATAAGTTCGAATGTTATTAAAGTGCATACTAACGTGTAATGTAAATATTAAGTTGATTTGAAGAATACTAGGAGGAAAATTTCATTCTAGTTATAAACAAGACATTTTTAAAAAAATTACATTCAAATGACTATTGTAGTTGAGTTATTTTTAGTGTGTGAATTACGATTTTCCTATGAATAGGAGACTACCAATTTCTGCTACTTTCTAATGCTGTCAATAAATGATTTTTGTGCTATATTTAAGTGATGTAAAACTATGTATCATAAAAGCTTACTCCATTGGGAAAAACGTTGGCCATTTTAAGAGTAAATTAATAATGATGATAGTGAAAACGGTAACTGAGTTTTGTTAACATACGATAATTGTCAGTGTTGCAATTTTTAAAGAATTTATTGCGAAAATCACGTTTTGCCCCGAAATTTTGAGTTTAGCGCTTCTTCCACAAATCGTCCTATGTGATAAAAGAAGGTGACTAGAACTGTGAAAGTGTATGTCACCTTATGCACTTTTGTACAAAGAGGTCAGAAAGTAACATAAGTTATATTTTTTTGTCGGCTTGTATTGCACCGACTTGTTTCATTGTTGGCTATGATTGAGATAAATATCAACGACATCTGTTGGTGGTGTTTCGTTGGTGTGCAATAACTGTCAGTGTTGCAAACTTCTCATGATTTCTGAAAATATATCTTTTTTAAATAAAAAAAGCTGTTTTCTTCTTCCTCTTCTTCTAGAAATTTAGCACGATGGGCATATATGTTATTTACTTAGATTTTCTCTCTTTCAAGCTTTCCAACCATATATGATTCATGGCTTTGTGATAATTAGAGCGGTGGCTAGAGGAATAAACATAAAGAGTGACGATTTCCATAAATTCCTTGTCGTCGTCTAAAGATGGCGGACATTTTTCAAAATTGCGGGAAAAGCTACAGAGGGATTTTAGGGGACTTTTAGTATGTTATTCCTGACACATCCCCCTACTTCCATACCAATTTTCAGCTTGTTACTAATTTGTTCCTTTCTTGGCAGAAAAATGGGCTATCTTTACTGGACTACATGGGGGTGACGCAGCAAGAAGTCTAGCTTTATTCTCTGGAATAGCAACGGATTGTAAAAGAAGTTTATGGAAATGTACTGCTATTGGTGTGTACCAACATGCCTGAGAACCTCTTTTGCTGATTTCTGGAAGGTCCGTATCTGTTATATTTATCCATTTGCTAGAGACTTCTTCAAGTATCCCATCTGGGTCCAGGTGGTAACCTTGAGGAAGGAGAGCCTTGATTAAACGAAGAGATCCGTGGTAGGATGCTAAACAGGAAGGAATTGCCATATCAACGGTTCGTAGAATACCAAGGCCTCCCAATCCAACAGGTAAGGATGCTTGCATCCAAGAGTCGTCACTCAAGGAGCAGTTCAAAGTTGACTCCAGACCCATTTTGAGGATATGATCATATTTCTTCAGCAGTGGAGTCTCATTCCAAGGTTTAACCCACAAACGCCCCTTGTGCCACCAGTGAACCACTTTATTTTTCACTACGTTACATGGGCTTTATCATTCATTTAGCCAAACCCCGTTGTTCCACTTCAGGCAAACTACCCGTTCTCTTTTTGTACGAATTTCGTTCAGTTTTCTTCTCAGGTTTTCGATGTAACACGGTATTGTTCAATGCAGTTGCTAACGAATAAAACTGGTCTTGGGCGTTTGTGGGTTAAAGCACCGTAGAAAGTAATTTAGGCGAGGGATTGACAATGAAGCAAGTAGAAGAAGAAAAGTTGCGTGTGCTGAAATCGAGTTAAGACGAGACAGAAAATATAATTTTGATATTTTGCTTGATAGCACAGTTGTAAATGTTTTCTTTGTGAGAGCAGAACCTAGAATACAAGCATCCTGTCTGGTTAGGAGACGTATTCTTGGGGTAACTTCTCCAAATCTTCTGAATAATTAGTCGGATGTGACTTCATCTGATCCAAGAAAACCAATTTCGCATTTTGAGAAATTCAAATGTAAGCCAAGAGCTGATGCTTTCTCATTTCTATGTGTTAACGTTGAAAGGACTGTCTCAGGTTTGTCAGCAATAGTCCCATTATCCAAATAATAGATGTTTAGTTCAGTATTAATTGAATGTACTAAAGAATGTATTGTTATGGCAAAAAGTGCTGGGCCCAAGGGATCACCTTGTTGTACTCCTCTCTGGGATGAAATAGTGTCTTGGCCTAAGAATAGGTTACTGGGATGAGAGTAAAATAGTATACTGGTATATTGCGGGAAAATAGTTCAATACCTCAGTAAGCATGGAGTCCCGGCGAAGTTCATTAAAAGCGTTGCGAAAATCCAGCTTTACGATAGCCTTTGGAGTGTTGTGTGTGGAGGAAAAATATACCCTGGCTGCATGCACGGCTGCTTCGACTCCGTTGGAAATAGACACATCAAGTTGATGGGGGACAAAAAGTTCTTAATAGGCTCTCGTATTCTGAAGCATATAATTTTGACTGATATTTTGCACCAAATATTCCCTATGGTGATAGGTCTCATTCCACCATATTTTCAAACCGATTATAGAGAACAAATGTTTCCATAAGGAAGGTTGTGACAACGGCGTTAGACTCGTGAACTGTGCAATATCCAGAAACCTTATCGTGAAGATTACACAATTCCAATATCGCGAAATTCATAAATATACTAGGATTTCATTAGATGGAAAAACACATATTCAAACTGATCGTGTTTTAGTAGACAGAAAAGAACAGTCTAGCACAACTGATGTTCGGTCGTTCAGGAGTTGATTGTGATAGTACGAGGAAGACTATCGTTGAATAAAGGAAATATTCAATATCTGAAAACGGAGCGGTTTATTTTATTTTTTTAAAAAATAGAGGAGAGTCAGGTGAGAGGGGAGCTAGATTGAAGTGTCGAATAGATTCTCGGTTTTAGAAGGTTCGGAGTGCAATAGTGTTCAAGATCCTTTTTTGAAATGAGAGATAACATTAAAATTACAGCAAAAGAAATATTGCGTCACGCAGAAATACGTAGGAACAAACCATGGTTTAACCAGGAATGTACTAAAGTAACAGAGAAGAGAAAACAGAAGAAACAGCGTTGGCTACAAAATCCGAACGAAATAACTACATAAAATTTCATTGTCATCTGGCGGAAAACTTCTAAAACTTTTAGAACAAAGAAACGCGACTTTTGAAAGTTAAAATTAATTAACTTGAAGATAATAGTGAAAACGAAAACATTCGGAACATGTATAAATGCATCAACGAACTTAAGAAAGGCTATCAACTTCGTGCTTATATATTAAAGAAACCCAAAGGAGCAGTTCGCACTGATACAGATAGCATCTTAAATAGATGGACAGATTTCTTTGACAATTTGTTTAACACATAGCCAAAAACTAATGGGCGTGGAGAAATGAAATGCATGCAACATAACCTTATATTCTAGAACCTAAGCAGACAGAAATAGAAATCGCTATTTTAAAAAATTAAACACACATCTCCGGGTGTAGACGAAATTCTGGTTGACTTAATTTTAGCTGGAGGGGAAAAATTGTAGAGCAAGATAAACTAATTCTCCTTATCTGGAACAATGAGGAATTACCACAAGAATGAAGAGAATCAATCATTGTTCCAATTCAGAAGAAAAGCAGTAAAACAGACTTAATAATTATAGAGGCATTTCTCTTCTGTCAACATCCAATAAATCCTCTTAAACATTGTATTAGCAAGATTGACTCCATACGCAGATAAAATTATTGGAGATTATCAGCCCGGATTTAGGTAAAATCGATCAACTATCGAACAGATATTTACCATTTGACTAATACTTGAAAAGAAATGAGAGAATACAACATACTGACACATCAATTATTGACTTTAGACTCTGGTAGGAGGCAAACATTGTACAACATGCTTACAGAATTTGCAATACCGAAAAAGGTAGATTAATTAAGATATGTTTAAATGAATCCAAAAGTAAGGTTCGAGTTGGGAAATTCTTGTTCACGAGCTTTCACGTTGAGAATGACAAGGAGATGCGTTGTCGTCATTATTATTTAACTTTGTTCTGGATAACACTATAAGGAAAATCAAAGATAGCAATCAGGTTCTAGAGCTGAATTGTATTTGCCAGGTTATGGCGTATGCTGGTGATGTAAATTTAATAGGGAATGATAGAATAATAGAAAGGAATGCAGAAATCTTAATTAACTCTTGCAGGGATGTAGACTTAAAAGTTAATGCAGAGAAAACTAAATTAACGGAAGTTTTGCGGGATCGTAATTCTTCATTTTATGGATGCGTTAAAATACGAACTTATATTTTCTTGCGACAAAGTGGATACTTTCAAATATCTATAATCATTATTAACAAACCAAAACCATAATCACTAAAAAAATTTGATGTCAACTGAAAGCGGGGATTCCGTGCTATTATTCAGTTAAAATTCTTTTGCTGTCGCTAATTCAGTTGAGGAGTTTGTAGCTCAAAATATAAAACGATAATCATGCCTGTTGTGCTGTATCGTTGCGAAACATGGTGACTGACTCTGAGGGAAAATCGCAGACTGAAAGTATTTGAAAACAAGATTCTTAAACCAATATTCGAACTCCAAAAGGAACGGGAATGGGGAAAGGCGGAAACTTCATAAGGAGGAACTGCATAATTTTATACCGTTTACCAAACATTGTTAGGGTCATCAAGTTTAGGAGGCTCAAATAGTCAGGTTATTTAGCAGAATGGAAGAAATTAGAAACGCTTTCGAAGTTGTAACTGGAAATCCAAATAGGAAAATGACCGTTAGGAAGACCGAGGCGCAGATGGGAGGACAATATTAAAATGGTTCTCGCAGATTGAAATATAAAGTAGAAACTGGTTCAGTTGGCTAAGAACAGAAATCAATGGAGAGCTTTTGTAAACGCGGCATTGAACCTCCTGCGTCCATTGGCGTGCCATATTAAGTTGTTGATACATTTAGCTTCTTTTTATTTGACAGAAATATTATTACAGGAACTAAAGAGTTTTTCTGTAGTAAAGAAGATTTCGATTCGAGGTTAGCTATTTACGTTAATACTAAAACAAATTTGGTGTTACTTTCTTTCAAAGTCTCTCTCTCTCTCTCTCTCTCTCTCTCTCTCTATATATATATATATATATATATATATATATATATATATATATATATATATATATATATATATATATATATATATATATTCCTGTTTGTATGGGCGCCCTTTTAGTAGACTTGTCCACCGCCCTCATTAGTATCCCAGCACGGCCCTGCGCTAAAGCACTGGTAAACTTCAACCTCCAGCAATTTAAATGAGTAAGCTAGCTTCAATCAACCAAACCAAATAAGCAAAGAACACAGAACCATAATAATAATCCGGGACACTAACTTAAACGAAAGAAATCCTCAAACAATTAGACTAATGTTGTAAAAGTATTCGAAACTGTAAGAATTCAAATAGGACGCTAAACCAAAAAGAAGGAAACCATCTACAAATTAACACCACAAAAGTACTCGGAACTGTAAGAACTAAAAGGGGACGTTAATTTAAAAACAAACCCCTTTAACAGAGCTGACTATTTATTCAAGATTACTCGAAACAGAAACAACTTAAGTGGGACGTTAAACTAAAGCAACCAACCTTCAAATCAAGCACGCAAAAATAGTCGTAATTGCAACTTAAGTTGGACGCTAAATTAAAGCAACCGACCTTCAAACCAAATTAAATAAAAGTATTCGAAACTGAAGCAACGAAAGTGAGACGCTAATCTAAATCAATCAACCTTCCAACCAATAATGCAAAAATAGTCATAACTAAAACAACTTAAATGGAACATTAAATTAAAGTAATCAACTTCCAAAATCAATCACGCAAAACTGCCCTAAATTGAAACAACGAAATACAGCTGACTTTATATTTTCAAACAGAAACAAATCTACTCGATGATTAATCAAGATGATTTAGAAAGTCCCAAACTATCCAATACATATTCAAGTAATATAATTGCGAAATTTTTCCACAAAATAGAAAAGAATTCAATCAGAAAGTGTCTCTGTTAGAATTTACACACACCCGTTCAAGCTTGCATAGAGCAACCCGTTGACGTGACAGACAGAAAGCACGGTTGTGATTGCTTCGGTGCTATGAAACACCCCCTCAGCCAATTTTTATTTCTTCCTAGCTTCTGGCGCAAGCAAAGCAATGCATCAGCCACGAGGAAGAGCACAAGGGCACAAAAGTTGACTATTAACGCAAAAATATATAATACTTATTTCAAAACAACTAAATTACTTTTGAATGTGATTTCTTTTTAGTGTTTTTCACATTTAATTCCCCATTTTTAATTCTTCCAAAGAAACGCCCTGTCAAGGGTCCAAGTATTCCGGTGCTTCAGTAAGTTCAAGAACGGACAGGAGACCATTGAAGGCACGGAGTGATCTAGACGCCCTCCAACAAGTGATCTAGACAAAAAATGTAGCCGAAGTGAAAAATCTCCTGAACTCTGACCGTCGTTTCAGTGTAAGGTTAATCGCCGAAGACGTCAACATATGCAAACAACGGTTCACAAAAGTATTTCTGAAAATTTCCCATGACAACAACTCAAAACCAGCTTTTGCACCACGCGTGATCCTTACAGCATCAGAGCTTGGACGCGACTGATGTCCAATGCATTTCTTAGCTTAGATCCCTCACTACAAAGTCCTTTGCGAAGAAGCGCGTTGCTGGCAACTGGAGCGCCGTGCGACGGCCAGTATCATTACTTTATGGACAGACCCTGTAAGATTTTATAGTGTCTGATGAGGCCAAGTGGATAGTTACTGTTACACGTTAATAATTTTTACAATAAACGTATTGTTTTCCTCAGCGAGTAGTTTAAATCGAATTAGGGTCCACTCAAGCAAAGCTTATACAGTGGAAATCACCTTTAGATTTCCAAATTATGCTATCTATTGTACAAGTATCTTAATTGTTATATGTATATGTGCAACGGCTATTTTTGTCTAATAGTCATCAGTTATCAGAGCAAAAACTAGAAGACAGCGCCCATGGTTTTCCAGCGTCCCAAGAATAAATCACAACTTCAAAAGAGTGCTCAAAATTACGATAGAATTTGATATATGGGCAAGGTAAATTAACAAGCTCATGGGTTTTCGAATCAAAATTCATCACAATGTATTCCTTAGGTTTCAAGTAGTGCTTCCAGGAAATTTCAGACCGGCGAAGCTTCAAAAAGATGCCCAAAATTACGATAAAATGTAGCATATATGGGCAGGGTAGATAAACGGGCGCGCGGATTTTGGGTTCGAAATTGATCACAATGTGTTCCTTAGGCCCTAAGTATTGTTTTCTGAAAATTTCAGAACGAGAAAACTTAAAGGAGCAGTTCGACTTAAAAACAAGTTTGGTGCAATAGAAAGAGTAAAAAGAAATAAGAGACACGTATTTTTTTAAATGTTCATAGGCCGTCTCGTTCAGCTTCTATATGCCTTTGTTTTTTATGAATCGCAAATGCTTACGTCACTGGTGGGCTGCAAGGAATTCAATGTGAGTCAGCAACCACTCTCTTGTGCGTAGCTGATAATCCTTTAATAGTGCAGTCGATTTTGTAGTTTGTTTTGGGTTCTTTAGCAGTCTTGCTTTGTGTTGATTCTTGAGGAACGTTTTTGTTTGTTGTTTTTTCTTCAACAGTACTATAAAAAAAGTAGAGAGGAGTGATTACGTAGTATTGTACGAAGTAGAAAACAAGTGTCGGTACAGTGCTTTATGTGTGTGTGTGCGTGAAGTGAGGTAGAAATGCCTAACACGTGCTGTGTTTTCAGTTGTAATTCTCGTACGATAAAAACTGAGGGACATAAAATATTTTTTTTTTTTTTTTTTTTTTTTAGATTTCCCAATCGTGAGAAATCACCAGATCGATATAAACTATGGCTCAAGAAGATCAATAGGAAAAATTTTGAGCCAAATAAATACACTCGTGTTTGTTCGAAACATTTTGAAGAGTCCGACTTCGAGCAGTCATGTTTACTAAAAGAAAAAGTAATGCCAGGAGAAACATTTACACGCAAACTGAGAAAGAATGCTGTTCCAAGTATGTTATTGAAAGGTTTAGAATCCGAGCCATTAAATAAGCGCCGATGTATGTCCAGTTACCAACGAAAAAAAAAAATCGTACAAGACGCGATTGCCGGTTGTAGTTAAGACGAGTCATTAGAGGGTAATAGCGACGGTGTCACTCATTATTTCGAAGGTACTGTTTTAGAAATAAATGTAAATACAAGTGCTATTCAATGTGAATTAGGGAGTAAAATATACCGCCTTGTAGAAGGAATCAGTGACGATGACAGCGTTCATCAGGACATTGATTCATCATTTATTTTTTCTGTATCAAGTGACAATGATGATGAAATGGGTGACGAGGGTTCCGCGGAGAGCGATGCGAATAAAACAAATTTAACCGATAAAGTATTTTTCGTATTCTGGCAAACTTTACAGACGTTATTTCATTTTTGCCACATATGCCGCGCTCCTGTACATACCTTGAAGCATAAAATTATAGGGTCATCATTAAAAATTTCAACAAAATGTGAAAATGAACATACTTATGTTTGGGAATCGGAACCAAAATTAAAGAAAAGGTACTTAGGTGTTGTAGCGATCTCGTCCGCCATCTATTTAAATGGTATTGGTTTCGAAACTTTTAGTTCTTTTTGTAAAACGTTGAACTTATGCTTTGTAGGAAAAACTACGTTTTATAATATAAAAACTTTTGTGCAGCCCACCATCAGGTATTATTACTTTTTACATGCAAATGACATTTCTAAATCTTTGCATGGTTCGCTCCAGTCAAGTGAACTTTGTGGTGGACAAACACCGTGTGCGTGGGTTTTCTCGGGGTTCTCCCGTTTCCTCCCACTTTCTTCATTCCACCATTTCATTCATTTCTCATAATCACCGTCTCCTTTAGCCTAACCGGCATAACCGTGGGACGTAAAACTCACAGATTTATTTTTTTTTTCTTTGCATGGTTCCGATGTCTGGTTGTCAGGGGATGGACAATACGACTCCCCAGGATTCTCGGCAAAATATTTAACATATAGTGTAATGGATTTGCGAAGCAATAAAATTGTAGATTTTATAGTCGTTCCAAAGGGTTTAGTGGAAGGTGATTTAGAAAAAGCAGCTTGTAAACAAGTTTTACTAAAGCTTCTCAAGAATTTAAATATTACTCTATTTCTCTCTGATCGCCATAAAGGAATTAGGAAACTTATCGCGTCGGAATTCAGAAATGTAACTCACGAATTTGACGTATGGCATGTAGCCAAAAGCTTTGCAAAAAGGCTTAAAATTGAAGGTAAGCGGTGTACTAAACTACAATTATGGAAACCAAGTTTGGTTAATCATTTATGGTGGTCATCTGCAACATGCAACAGCAACTGCGATGAACTTGTTGAGAAATTTACCTCAGTGTTGTATCATATTACAAATGTACTGGTACGTACATGAATGGAGTGACAAAAATATATTTAAAAAATGTGAACATGGGCCCATATTAGAAGAAAAAGAATGGTTACATCCTGGATCCCATGACTTTCAAGTTTTAAGAAAAATAGTGACTGACCCACAGCTCATACAAGATTTAAAACATACTAATCATTTCTGTCATACAAGTGCTTTAGAATCGTATCACAATGAACGACTCAAATACACTCCAAAACGAAAACATTTTTCTTATGACGGTATGGTGACCAGAACTATGCTAGTGGTACTGGATCATAACATTAACGTAAATCGCAAAGAAACAGGCTTCAAACTTCAATTTTCAAAGGCTACTAAACAATGGATAAAGAAAACAACGTACGACGGAAAATCTACATCATGGCGTGAATCACTACAAAGCAGCGTAGTGGATGTGGCAAGTGGAGAAAGCTTACCTTTTTTCGAAGACACATTCGCAATTGAAGTTCCTAGGAACATCGCTCCGATACCTCGGCCATCTACGAGGGCTATCCAGAAAGTAGATTACGTTTTCGTCTGTGTCCGCTAGGGGCGGGGCTAGCGCGGCCATCTTGGGGTCAGAGCGTTGCGCAGCTCAGTCGGCATCTAGCCGTGCTAGTGAGAGGTTCGTGCTGTGCTCCGTTAAGATACTGTGACGGTTTGAAATGTCTGCGTTAATTGAAAATCCCGCGAGCTGCGAGGTGCGTGCAGTAATAAGGTTTCTGACAGCAAAAAACTGTAAACCGATAGAAATCTATCGGCAGCTGTGTGAAGTGTATGGGGACAACATTATCACTGAAGGTGGAGTGCGACAGTGGGTCATAAGATTTAAAAATGGCCGAACCAATGTTCACGACGAAGATCGAAGTGGGAGACCCAGCAAAGTGACTGCCGAACTTGTCGAAAAAGTCGATGTTAAAGTCCGTGAAAATCGAAAGTTCACAATAACGGAACTTTCTTTGAGTTTTCCCCAAATTTCGCGAAGTTTGTTGCACGAAATCATCAACGAAAAGCTTGGTTACCACAAGTTTTGTGCAAGATGGATTCCAAAAATCTTGACAGAGGACCACAAAAATCAGCGAATGGCTGCAGCGTTGCACTTTTTGGACGCCTACAATAAGGATGGTGACTCTTTACTCGATCGCATCGTTACTGGTGACGAAACATGGGTGAAACACGTGAACTGTGAAACGAAATTGCAATCAATGCAGTGGGGGCACACAGGTTCTCCCCAAAAACCCAAGAAATGCATGCAAACAATGTCGGCAAGGAAGATGATGGCGACTGTTTTTTGGGACAGAAAAGGTGTGATTTTGGTGGACTTCCTGGAAAGAGGCACTACAATAAACGCTCAAAGGTATTGCCAAACTCTGCAAAACCTCAGAAGAGCAATTCAAAACAAGCGCAGAGGAATGTTGAGCTCTAAGATCTTGTTGATTCACGACAACGCCCGGCCCCACACGGCAAATGTCACGCGTGAAGTTCTTGAATCTTTTCAGTGGGAGTTGTTTCCTCATCCGCCGTACAGTCCCGACCTGGCACCGAGCGACTTCCACCTATTCCCAGCAATGAAGAAGTGGCTGGCTATGCAGCGTTTTGATGACGACGAACAGCTGCAAGAAGAGGTAACGAAGTGGTTGAAGTCGCAGGCGGCCGAATTTTTCGACAAAGGAATTTCCAAGCTCGTACATCGCTACGATAAATGCCTTAATTTGAATGGTGACTATGTCGAAAAGTAGTATTTGTGTGTGGCTTTCATCTGTATATAATAAAATTTGTTTCCTATACTTTGTTGATTTTTTATTCCAAAACGTAATCTACTTTCTGGATAGCCCTCGTACATGCAGTGAGGAGGAAGAATTGTGCCTTTTTTACGTTTCTTTCTCTTTTTTTTTTAATATCGAATGCAATATATATATATATATATATATATATATATATATATATATAGATATATAGATATATAGATAGATAGATATAGATAGATAGATACATATAGATATATATATAATATTACATGTTTGTATATTCTATACAAAAACTAATCAAAATAATCGTATTCTTCTCCGTCAACAGATGGTCTAAAACCGACATAAATGTTTTTCACTTCAGGGAATGTTTCACGGATTTTCTTTACCACACAAGCTGGTATCACTTTTCGTACTTTTTTCCCTAGTGTGTTCCATGAATTGACCCAGTACGCTAACTGTCGGTAAGCTACAAATCGCCACATAGCATTTGTGTTCGTTGCCAGCTTATTTTTCACAATTCTATCTTTGGTGTTTATTATCATGAATTGTCTGGCGGTATTTAGAGTATCAATATTTAAAATAACACTAGCAAAGTTTTCGTGTAATGTTATACACTCAACACTTCCTCTGACATTATTTATTGGCTCGCTCTCAACACAACACGTATTTTCTTCTTCGGTAGCCATATGAGAGCAACATCTGCAACTGCACCAGTCCAAATTTTTGTGACGACCACGAAAAGAATCATTTTCATTTGTTTTTCTTTCTCCGCTGCCACTAGCTCGAGGTTCGAACTGATAAGGTCTGAAGGTATC
Source organism: Thermobia domestica (assembly GCF_964235325.1). NCBI lineage: Eukaryota > Metazoa > Arthropoda > Insecta > Zygentoma > Lepismatidae > Thermobia > Thermobia domestica. Next base: position 192,933,246 of record NC_137458.1, on the reverse strand, counting down.
AGTCATCGCAAGCAGTTCTGAAAAAGGAAACCAAATTTTAGAACGTGCCAATGCACTGGACCACTCACGAACTAAACGCTTGGCACTGTCTATATGGAAGCTCACTCTCGCAGTTGACCACCGATGACGTCATCACAAAATCTTTTTTCCTCTGTTACTCGCTAACGACTGAACGTATCGGAATCAAACAAACACCATTCCTTTTAGAATTTTCAACTCTACAAATGGAAATAATTTGTAAAAAATGCATTTCTAAGTCGAACTGCTCCTTTAAAAAATACCCAAAATTACGATAAAATTTCCCATATACAGTATGTCACATTCGTATTCGTACACATGGTGATCGTAAAGAAAATAGAGCGGTACGCATAAACAAATGAAGGAAATGTATTTCTGCTTGAACGTAAATACTTCTGAAATATTTATTTGTTGTTACAGATACAAAGAAACAACCTGCAAATCGATATTATATATAATAAGTGCGTAATTAAATTAAAATGTGCAATATTTCGCCACATTGTTATTCGTACAGTTAGATATAAACATTGCATGTAAGAAAGAATTATATGAAAAAATAAAATAACTAATACTTTGTAGCGTAGCCTTTAGTTTTAATAACTGCCATACATCGCCGCTGCATAGAATTGACAAGAGTGGTACACGTGGCAGGGCTGATCCTGCCCTATTCTTCCGTCACCACCCATTCTAAGCCTCCTTTTAACGAAACGTTTTTATTGTGAACACTAGGTTTCAGATTAGCCCAAAAATGTTCAATAGGATTAGAGTCAGCGGATTGGGGAGGGGTGTGCAATTGTTTGGGCACATTCGAAATTAACCACTCCCTATTTATACCTCCCGTATGTTTGGGATCGTGATCATGTTCGAACATATAAGTTGGTAGCATGCCCAATTTTTCTGCACTTTGCTTAACATTGTTCCGAAGAATATCGAATTACATAACTTTGTCCATTGTACCATAAATAAACTGAATTTTACCAACCTCTTTTGCCGACATGCACCCCAAAGCATAATAGAACCACCTTCATGTTTTATGGTGGGTATCGTATTTACAACATTGCTGTCCGAATTGGGTTTTCGCCACACCCTGTGGGCCTCATCAGACCCAAAGAGATTAATTTTATTCTCATCTGACCATAATACATTGATCCAAAATTCCTGGCTCTTGTTAACATGTTCTTTTGCAAACTGAAGTCGTAACATATAGTTCTTACGACTTATGAATGGCCTCTTCGAGGTATTCGACCATGGTAGCAGTATTTGTGGAGCACTCGACGAATCGTCTCAATGTTTACTTTCTTACCAGTAGCACATTCTATTATATTTTGGACTTTTGGAGCACTTAGCCGGGGATTTGCTTTCACCTGTCGCACAGTCACTCTCTCCTCCTTCTCATTTAACTTTTTCTTCGTCGGATTTCTTGGTTTATTTCTCACTGAACCACTATACTTAATCTTGTTTACTGTATATTGAACTGTTGTGTGCCTTTTTCCTATTAATTGTCCTATTTTCCTTAACGACCATTCTCTTAATGCTAGCTTTATGATTGTCTCTTTGACTTTCTCTCCGAGCTGTTTATTCTTCCCTATTTTTGAAAGGTTTATCTACCAATATACACCACGTTTAACACCAGCAGTTGATATGTCCTTTTTGTGTACGTCACATAGCTATGCTCGTGTTCTACTGCTGTTTTCTTTCCTTTTTAGCCTATAAAATGTAAACCTGTGTAAAAGTGTACGAATAACAATGTGGCGTAAATTCGGGAGTTCTCACATGTTTTCTTTCCTGCCTTTCTATGGTGTACTTATTTTGGCCCCTTTCTACACTGGATATGTCTATCATGGTTCTACCTCACTCCTCCAGCAATCTGCTGTCAATTTTACTACCAGTATGTTTCGTAGGTAGTGATTTTCTTTTAAATTAAGGTGTGTACGAATAAGAATGTGACATACTGTATACGCGTCCTCGGATTTTCGGATAAAAATTAATCACAATTTTGTTTTTTAGGTCCCAAATAGTGTTTCCAGAAAATTTGAGACCACGAAATCTTCAAAGGGGTGCCCAAAATTACGATAGAATTTACCGTATATGGGCAGAATACATAAACGGGTCCTCGGATTTTCGGTTCAAGATTGTTCACAATCTATTCCTTAGGTACCAAATATGGCTTCCTGAAAAATTCAGACCGCGGAAAGTTCAAAAAGGTGTCAAAATTACGATAGAATTGACCATACTTGGGGACAGAAATGGTGGATTGGGGAATTAAAAACATCAGTCATGAAAATAACGATCTTTTTGATCACTTTTTCCATCCCCATGACCCAAGAACCTCTTTAAACTATTTACGAATGACAAAGTGAGGGTGCCAATCAGTAAGGTTCGCCGGAAACACCCACAGAGTTCACAACTCCTACAGGTCGTACTTTCAATATAAGTGTCAAACTTAGTACACAAATTAGTCAACTACTTACCTCACTGGTGTCTTAAAAGCAGCGGTATCGGCAGAAAAGAAATAACAGACGACTATCGCTTTTTGTACAAGATATGAGTCAAAAAATATGCACACTTTACCCATTTAACATTACTTTCGTGCTATTTTGACTTTTGCTACAAAGTTTATATTCACTCCAATTGCGCTTCATGATATTAAGTCCTACTGAAGAAAACCCTTATAACACAGAAACTTTTCCCGTCTCAGTGATGCAAATTTTACCCATTTGTTACTGCATAACTATAGTCTATTATGTGTAAATTTGGGATTTTTCACGTCTGTCCTTCCTGAGATATTAGATGTGATAATACACGATTTTCGAAAATTCGCGATGTTTAAAAATTTCCAAAAAAAAAAAAAAAGAAAGAAAGAAAGAAAGAAAAACAAGTATATAGTTCTCAGATCTGAAACTTGTTTAGGAGACTCTGTTATCTAAGTGAATATGTAGATAAAGAACTGAAGGTAAGTGTCATTTATTTCGTTTCAAAATGTACATTCCAAAATTGCAATTTCTAGGTTCCCACTTCAATTTTGAGAGCTTCTTTTCTTGACGTTCTGAAGCACGTATAAATGCGCACAAAGCATAAAATATTGTCCATTATCTTTCATATGTTTTTTGTTTGAACTCACTATCTTTAAAACCTAAAACGTGACAGCGTATAACGGAATTTACTAAAAAGTACAAAATGTGTTCAGGCGCCTATAAAAAATGGCCGCTACGACAAAACCTACGCGGTTAAAAAATAAATCAATACCCGTTTTCAACTCCCTAAATGTGGTACACTCCGCATCAAAAAAATTGCGACAGCTAACGCCGTGCAGCTAGGCCACCCAATATACACTTTCTTATCCCATAATCGTGTCTGGTAAAGAGACTCCCTCTCTCTTCTCCTTTCTTCTCTCCCATACTAAAATTAGCTAACAACATGAACGCAAATCTAATTTCAAACTACACATGTATTAGTATCGATAAAATGAAATAACAAAACCGAGATGAATCAAGATTCGTAAGTTTATTTAGGGAGAAACTCAAACACACACAATGAAAAATTGAAACCAATGGATCTCTATTACACAGAGGTTCAGAAATGTGGCAGAGAGAGAGAGAGAGAGAGAAGACGAGGGAAGAAGAAAAGAAAAGGGAGAACAGATAAAAATGTGGAATTTTAAACTTAGTAAGAAAAAAACTTAACATTATAAAGTTCCGTTACCAGAAATCCAACAGTAATATAGAAATAAAATGTGTTTTTATATATTTTTCCAAGACTAGTCGAATATATAGAGGATGTTTGAAATATTCATTAAGTCTCTTTCATAAATGATAGCATACTCAATTTCGAGTAGAACTGTAGGTCTCACAGACACATCTAAGATAATGCCAACAGTTTAACACATGCTTTGTTTTCGCGTGTATCGGTTGTAAATTCGGTAGTGTTCATTGGACGTACCGATGCAAACTAAATTCTAATAAACCCAGTAGCTAGTGTAGGTCATATCTTCCATTCCAGACTCCTAATGCAAAGTGAACAAGAAAAAAGAAGAAAAAGGAAGAAAGAAAGAAAGTTAAAATTGAATGAGTGCTATTTTACTGGTAAATTTTTATCAAAAATATCCTATATTAAGAGTCCAAACCGTATCATAATGAAAAGTGGAAAAAAAATGTTACAAATGTTCAAATGGAAAATTAGATGTTCCTTATATATAATACAGACCTTGAATGTTTCAAATTTCAACGTCAATAGAACACATTGAATTATAAGATGGAAACAAATTTGTGTCGAACTAGTATAAATATTTTTTTTTCAAATAACCAAAGAGGTTTCCATTTTGTACTCTTTTCCGAAGATTTATCTCTTCCGAACATCCAGCATCTCTTTCATCTCTTGCGGATATTACGTTGTAATTTGCACATATAGAATGAACACGCTAGAGCTCAAACGGATGTTGTTGGTTAGCTTATGGACCCCCACTCGGTCAAGGATTCAAACCGGTAGTGACCCGGTAATTCGACTGACACTCGGTAACGCAGATGATAAAAAATATTTTGCTTATTTCCTTGCGTTCAAACAGTATTTCTTTCAGATATGACCATAACTAGAAACGTTATGCCCAGAGCACGAAAAACTCGACGCTGAAGTTGCCAGTTAATTACATTTTCCAGACCAGGTCTATCGGTGTCTTGCTCCGTTTTAACTTTGGAACAGGCGCATGCACATGAAGTTCGAGTGTACGTGAAAGAGATCTGGAGAAGTGAAAGATGCAACAACAGGATAGGGAAACGTCAAGAAAGAGAGATATAGATAGATAGAGAGAGAGAGGGGGGAAGAATATAAATATCATTTTTAACATAAGAACATATTTATCATTACAGCGTATGATGAAGAACGCACACACTGTTTATTCAAATTCTCTCCAGATGCTTTGAAAGTTCTCCAACAGAAGATAAGTCACTGTTTGTAGCCATTATTTTATGCGAAAAAGTTATACTACCTGACGGGGATCGAACCAGATTTTTCGTTTGGAAGTCTGGTATTTTACCACTACACCACCGATTGCTTTACCCAAACTTTGTTCAACAAATGCTGTAATATTTCTTTCTGAGAGCGTTAACACGAAAAGTGTTTACTGTAGATGAATGAAGTGTTTCGAATGTCCTGGTAAATCCTTTACCCTCTCGCAACCAACATTCGTAAATCGTCTCTATCATGATAAAGGTGTTTACTTCCACATTTTTAAGCATTGTATGTCGAATATAATAAATCGATTCTTCACTATCACTTTGTAAAGAATGCAACTTTGGCGTGAACAGAATTTGAACCTATGCCGGACAGCTTTATTAATAATAAGTCCATTACGTTACCGCCACACTACCATGCCACCTGAAACTACAATCAAAAATATTACTTACTTTAATCTTGATCTTTGAAACGATCAAACTTCTTCCTGTAAGGTTATTTGCACCTAACGAAATTCATTTATTCGACGACCTGGGAAGAAATTAGTGCTTACTAATAAAGGAAACCACATTCAATCCAGGAAAAAATACAGAAATAAAAACATCATGCTGTAATTTCGCCGTGGAAATTCAAAAGTACGCGAATAATAATAATAATAATAATAATAATAATAATAATAATAACCTATATTATAAAATTGAAACTGACTGTGATTTATAGTCTCTTGAACCACCCGACAGATCTCGATCAAATATTCAACATTGATAATGTTCGTATCTGGGAGTATTTTTTTATCTATTCGTTTTGATGTTGTTACTTAGGGGAGGGGGAGGATGGATAAATATAAAAATAAAGAAAACTTAATAAGTCTTGAATCAAACGACCAATCTGGATGAAATTTTGAACATAGATTACGTTTGTGCGTGAAATTCTTTTAATCATTTCACTTTGATGTTGGAATGTAGTGAAGGGGGAAGACGGGGAGATATACAAAAATCAATGTAAATAAAATAAAAGTCACTATGTTAATGAGTTAATAAGTCGAACTACCGCACAGATCTACATCAGATTTTCAACATGGATGAAGTTCGAGCCTGGAGTGGTTTTCATCGTACCACTTTGACGGTAAACCTTATGGGAGGGGAAGGGAAAGATATATAAAAATAAATAAAACTTAATAAGTCTTCAACCACGCAACCTATCACGATCAAATTTTTAACATAGATGAGGTTTGGGCTTGGTATGGTTTTTCCTCATATCATTTTATGGTGTAACTAAAGAAAGGGGGAAAGATAGCAACATTTATAAGAGAACGAAAAATGACCAATATTAGTATCGAATCTGTAATATTTGGTGTCGTTGAGATGCACAGTGACACATCTGATCTCGTTTAAATCCAAATTCAGCCCGCAACACAGAGGAAGGGGAGACATAAAAATGATCGAAATAACCAATATCATTGTGGAATTCATAGTTTTCCGGGTGGCTGAGATGAACAATGACACTGAAGATGCCGTGCTCCGCAACATGGGAAGGGGAGGGGTTATATAAAACTCATAAAAAATGACCGATATCAAAGAGCGTTTTAATAATAGTAAAAAGTGACTGAATAACTGAGAATATTATTTTTTCTCAATTTAGCCCAACAAAGCGGCCAATTGATGCTAGAAATAATAATAATAATAATAATAATTATTATTATTATTATTATTATTACTATTGGCGTACTTTTGAACTTACAGGGCGAAAGTAATTCAAAATATGTTTATATTTCTGTAATATTTCGTGAATAATATGTTGTTTCCCTTATTAGTGGGCACTAATTTCTCTCCAGGTCGTCGAATAAATGAACTTCGTTGTGCACTTAAGTCCAAATAACCTTACAGGAAGAAGCTTGATCGTTCGAAAGATTAAAACTTAACTAAGTAATATTTGGCTTCTAGTTTCAGGTGGCATGATAGTGTGGCGGTAACGTAATGGACTTATTATTAATAAAGCTGTCCAGCATAGGTTCAAATCCTGTTCACGCCAAAGTTGCATTCTTTACAAAGTGATAGTGAAGAATGGATTTATCATATTCGACATACAATGCTTAAGAATGTGGAAGTAAACACCTTTATCATGATAGGGACGATTTACGAATGTTCGTTGGGAAGGGGTAAGGGATTTACCAGGACATTCGAAACACTTCATTAATCTGCAGTAAACACTTTTCGTGTTATCGTTCTCAGAAAGAAATATTACAGCATATGTTGAACAAAGTTTGGGTAAAGATATCGGTGGTGTAGTGGTAAAATACCAGACTTCCAAGCAGAAAATCTGGGTTCGATTCCCCGTCAGGTAGTATAACTTTTTCGCATAAAATAATGGCTGCAAACAGTGATTTATCTTCTGTTGGAGAACTTACAAAGCGTCCCTGGAGAGAATTGGAATAAACAGTGTGTGCGTTCTTCATCATACGCTGTAATGATAAATATGTTTCATATTTATATTTGTCTCCCCTCTCTCTTTGTTGATGTTTCCCTATCCTGTCGTTGCATCATTCACTTCTCCCCCTCTCTCTCATGTACACTCCAACTTCATGTGCGTGTGCATGTTCCAAAGTTAAAACGGAGCAAGACACCGGTAGACCTGGTCTGGAAAATTTAATTAACTACCGACTTCAGCATCGAGTTTTTCGTGCTCTGGGCATAACATCTCTAGTCGTGGTCATCTCTGAGGGAAATACTGTTTGAACGCAAGGGAATAAGCAAAATATTTTTTATCATCTACGTTACCGAGTGTCAGTCGAATTAGCGGGTCACTACCGGTTTGAATTCTCGACCGAGTGGTAGTCCATAAGCTAACCAACATCATCCGATTGACGCTATCATCCGTTTGAGCTCTAGCGTGTTCATTCTATCTGTGCAAATTACAACGTTATATCCGCAAGAGATGAAAGTGATGCTGGATGTTTGAAAGAGATAAATCTTCGGAAAAGATTACAAAATGGAAACCTCTTTGGCTATTTGAAAACAAAATTTTATTTATACTAGTTCGACGCAAATTTGTTTCCATCTTATAATTCAATGTGTTCTATTCACGTTGAAATTTGAAACATTCAAGGTCTGTACGTATTATATATAAGGAACATCTAATTTTCCATTTGAACATTTGTAACTTTTCATCATGATACGGTTTGGATTTTAATATAGGATATTTCTGATAAAAAATTACCAGTAAAATAGCACTCATTCAATTTTATCTTTCTTTCTTTCTTCCTTTTTGTTTTTTTTTTCTTGTTCACTTTGCATTAGTAGTCTGGAATGGAAGATATGACCTACGCTACCTACTGGGTTTATTAGAATCTAGTTTGCATCGATACGTCCAACGAACACTACCGAATTTACAACTGAACCACGCGGAAACAAAGCATGTGTTAACTATTGAGCTCAAATTCTAACTTTTTACGCGTATATCTCCGCAACTGTTGCGATCGAGGATGTATCCCTTTTCGTGTTATGTTCTTATGGGACATGGTATCCAACGGCCATAGTCTCGACTGGAAGTCAGAGTTACACTTGGATAGGTTCCCTCGTTAGATGTGTCTGTGAGATCTACTATTCTACTCGAAATTGAGTATGCTATTATTTATGAAAGAGACTTAATGTGTTTTTCAAGCATCCTCTATATATTCAAACAGCCCTGAAAAAATTATACAAAAACAAACGTTATTTCTATATTACTGTTGGATTTCTGGTAACGGAACTTTATAATGTTAAGTTCTTTTCTTACTAAGTTAAAATTCCACGTTTTTATCTGTTCTCCCTTTTCTTCTTCTCTCGCCTTCTCTCTCTCTCTCTCTCTCCCTCATTTCTGAACCTCTGTGTAATAGAGATCCATTGGTTTCAATTTTTCATTGTGTGTGTTTCACTTTCTCCCTAAGTAAACCTATGAATGTTGTTTCGTCTCGGTTTTGTTATTTCATTTTATCGATACTAATACATGTGTAGTTTGAAATTAGAATTGCGTTCATGTTAGCTAATTTTAGTATGGGAGAGAAGAAAGGAGAAGAGAGGGTCTCTTTACCAGACACGATTATGGGATAAGAAAGTGTATATTAGGTGGCCTAGCTGCACGGCGTTAGCTGTCGCTATTTTTTTGATGCCGAGTGTACAAACTTAAGTTTAAAAAATATTAAAGAAACTAATCTTTGTGTGTAACGAGTGTGTTATATGAGTCGCAGTGATAGCACCATTTTTTCGAATGGGGGGGAGGATTGATACACTTTGAAGCACAAAGTACAGACGTGGACAAATTATTTGCAATTTTTTGAAATTCATGCAAATTTGTTGATTTATTTTATTTCATAAATTTTGTTAAAGAGAGCTAGTCATTTGTAACACACTACAGGACAGTGTTATTACTGAGCGACATTTATAAGTTGTTTACGATTTTTTACATGGCAGTTGAGTGATGATTTATCTAGTAATCTGATGCAACATGATTACACGTGGTTTCCAGGCGGGGAATGTTTGTATGGAGGAAAATCCCAAGGGACAAGTGAATTCGTCTTCGGAGTAAAATGACTGATAATGTTCAGCTTAAAACCTTTCTTGATAGAAAAGGATTTGCTGGAGCAGTTACTGGTTCATGGGATTCAAGTGTGATTTTGTGTGTTTGCTTGGAGGGGATTCTTTAAATTGTTGTAAATTGTGGTTTTGGAGTAATGGGTACGAGAAAAGATGTGTCGCCAAAGAAACGAGCGATAATTCTGACTCTGTTGAACTTGAAAAGGATGTCCAAGTTAGTGATTAGCTGAAACGTAGGGGCCAGTGCATCATAAGTTACAAGATTTGCACAAAACTTACACCATGAGAATGCATTGTCACCAAAACGTAAGGTGTTTTCGGCCGAAAATCATCCCTATTAGCGTATGCAGACAGACTGCTGTTAAAGGAATCAAGAAAATGTTGCCTAGCAACTTCTACACAACTACAGGGAATGCTCGCAAATGCTTATGTCCATGTTTCATCGAGTGTTGTTCGTTGCCGTTTGTTTGAGAGAGGGCTGGAAGCTAGGCGTTCCAGAAAGTAGCAACAACTGACTCCGGCAATGGTGAAGAAACGATATCAGTGGGCCAGGGATCACCAGGATTTCACTGCAGATGATTGAGAAAAGATGTTTTATTTTTCATGTGAGTGTAATAAGACATCATTTATCATTTAAGTGTAATTTGACATGTTGCAAATATATAGGTTGCCAGTATTTTTGGTTACTGAACGAATTTTAATGTGATTCATGCGGACTGTAGTAATTTTAAAGTCATTGAAATATGGTCATTTATCCACAGGTTGTATTCAGTGATGAGATCATAATTTCTGCAGAAGAGAAGAACTCCCAGTATGTGAGGAGAACCGAAGGTGAAGTCTTTAAGACAGATTATGTAAGACAAAGTGTGAAATCTCCAACACGAGTGATGGTATGAAGCTGCATTAGTGTGAAAGGAACGTGACGTCCCTATGAATAGAAGGGAACATGAACAAAGGGCAGTATCAGAAACTTACCATAGAACATATTTTGCCACAGTTGCGTGAATGGTTTTCATCTGGGGACCCGATTTTTATGCATGATGGTGCGTCGTGCCACAAGGCTAAGGATATTTTCAAGTCTTTGGGGAAGAAAGGCGTCCTAGTCCTTCCGTGGCCTGGGAACAGCCCAAATATGGACGACAGAGTCTCTGTTAGCCTTCATGAAGAAAAAAGTTACGAAGCAGCATCCAACTTTAGAAAGCAGCTAACAGAAGTGGTGAATAATGTATGGCACGGTGATCCAGAAAATAAAGAACTGTTGCTGTACGTTAACAAACCAGATGCCAAAACGAATGCAAGCACAATGTCAAGTCGAGGGTTTCCATACTCTTACGCTTGCGGATTCGGAAGGAATGCTTTCGTCGTCGTTTTGAAGAAAGAAAAGAAACTAATCGTTAATTTAGGAAATATAGCTCACTGGTAGAATTGAGAGGTATCTGAGAAGACGACGAGCGTATTTGATTTGTAGGGCATGTGGGTAGAAATAAAAAAAACAAATATCTAAAAAAGAGAGAGAGTCGAGAGTATGTTTAGGAAGAAAGAAAAGGAAGGTTGTTTGGGCGTTTAGGACCTTGGATGTGTATTCCGTACCTCCGTTCCTAGTCGTCGACTGGTGGTCTCCATGTCTCGGCTTCTGTGTCGAATTGGCGTGGAACTTGGTATAGGTCTCTCCTGCTGTTGCTCACACTCGCTCCTCGTGAACTTTACCGCTCCTCGTGTACTTCACCGCTTCTCGAGTGCTAGTCCCATCTTCCGGGTCCTGGGACGTTTTTATATCAACCAAAGTAGGAAGATGGCCGTCGAAATTACGGAAAATCATCCAAAGTACGCACGTGTAAAGATTCAGGAAAGTGCAAGGTAAATGGAATTCTCGACTTATTTAATAATTTGTCAACAGTTACAGAACGCTTTGGTTACATCAGATTACATAAGTTACATAAATTTACCAAGAATGAAGAATGAGGAATCGTCTACTAAAGAGAATTTTGAAATGTTAGCTGACTGTCTTATTATTCCAAGTTGTGTCTGTCTCTCATCATTCGCAGAAAATAAAGAGAAAAAAAGTTTAAAAAAAAATGAAATCGTTCTTAAATCTTGATTTGTTTATATCCTGAATATTAATAATATGAGGGAAATCCAATATCTCTACATTCCCGCCACTAAATCTTACTGAACGACGAAAAGAGGAACGCTGTCGTTTCAGGTCCAATTACTTATTGAACGCACTGTATATATACTTTGTATTATATGAACTTTATGTATGTTATATATACATAAAAAATAATAATTAATCACACATCACTAAAAAAACACTTAAATCACTAGCGTTAACAGATAATAAAATGTAGCACTAAACCAATCAATCAATCAATATTTGAAGAATAAACACACAAGAAAGTTAATTTGTCAATTTGAAAGCATCATCTTTCAATGTCTTGGATAGTTCCTGTCTTTTCTCCCGTATAAATAGTTGACGTAATCGTTAAGATACATAGCAAAAGAAATAGAAGCACATGGTCTTGTTTATAACATTGAACTTGAAACTGTAGAATGCTGAATCGGCAGAGTCTCAGCTGCAAGATTATCTAGGCCAGCTTGGTCGTTGACCATATGCAAAGAACGTAGTGAAGTTGAAATAGCTGTCACCAGATGGCAGATGTTATCGGCTTGACTGGATGGATGACGCTGGGCGTGATAGGGTATGACTGTGAGCTGCTTGAAGATGTATAATTCATTTATATTAACGATGGTTTGTGAAGAAAAAAAAGTTTTTTGACGAGTGATAAGGTGAGTATTCCATGCATCAAAAAAAAAAAAAAAAAAATGTGTAAACAAAAAGTGAGAGAAAAAAAAAAGTTCAGCAACGTATCATTCCTTGCGTCGGTTGGTGGGCAAATTGTGAGATTCGAATTTGAGCCCTGAGATCTCTTGATATCCGTAAACCCTCTTCTTCTTAGTGGTGTTATGCTGCATTGAGGTACGGAAAGGGGTTGTGGGGAGATAAATTGAAAAAAAAAATAATAAAGGGAAAAAAGGAATAATGATTGAAGTTATCGGAAACATGTGATCTGTATATGTGTATCTAGGATGAAAATTAAGAAAGGGTGTGTATCAGAAGGGACAAAAAGTGAAAGTATAGATGTTATAAAGAAATAGGAATTGTAGCGAAAATTTGGCAAAGGAACACAGTTTCTAAGCCGTGGGAAAATGTAAACATGAAAATTTCCAAAATGGCTGCCATGACGCTATGAGGGAGGGATGGGAGTTTTCGCAAAGGCTCTCAGTATAGTAATGGCCGATGTTTGTTTACAAACAGAAGGATAGGAGCAAAACGAATGACAAGTTATAATGGCTGTTTTTAATTTGGGGGGGGGGGCACAAGAGTTCAAAAACAAGGATAATGATATTGGGAAAGTAAGATTTGATTAAGATAACTATTATTAGGCTTTTGAAAGGCGATTTCAAAGTCAAGGTACCTAAGCGTGAATCCAGTGGCGTCTCGGGGGGTTGGGTTTATAAAATAGTTGAATTGTGGAGAAGATTTGAAAATAAGGAAAATTAGAGTGAAATGCGGTAAAGTTATTATCCGAAGACTTACTTCCGATGAGAAACAGGGTTGGCAACTCAGGTAAGAATATCAAGGTATCGTAAAAAAAAATCAGGGAAGATAAATAAAGGAAGTGTCGTTATTTGAGGACTGTGAGGGTGGTTTTTATGAAAGTCTGAGGGTGATCGTAGTATTTCAGTAGAGGTGGGTAGGAGGCATCAGTAAAATTGGGACAATAGAAAAACATTAAAAAAAGAAGAAAAAGAAAAAAATGAAAATGAAATCTTTAAGTTTTACGTCCCACGGTTATGCCGGTTAGGCTAAAGGAGACGGTGATGATGAGAGATGAGTGAAATGGTGGAATGAAGAAAGTGGGAGGAAACGGGAGAACCCCGAGAAAACCCACGAGCACGGTGTTTGTCCACCACAAAGTTCACTTGGCGGGGGCTGGGATCGAACCCGGGACCCCAGAAGAAAAAGAAGGAATTAGTATTAGTATAAGTACTTCATATTCATGATCTGACCAAATGCCCAAAATATCTAAACAATTTCCTATTAAAATCTTAAATACAATTTCCTTAATATCATACTCTAAAGGGGCCGGGGGGCTCATTATTTCTAACTTAAACCTAACCCATTTCCTGATTAGGTTGGGAATTTAAGGTAACTAGAGGTTGGATTGGGTTTTATCGCCCAATACTCGATTGTGTTAGTAAAATTATGTTGGAAATAAAAATTGTGTGTGTGTGGGGGGGGGGGGAAGAAGGTCCTTGACCTAAAATTACCTCCAAAACTTTTGGCCCTCTACCCCCCTCCCCTTACAGAATTATCGTATCGTACGTGCTCAAAATTGAATATTTTTTAAATTTTGGTGGGGGTGGTCGAAAAAGTTTGAAAGTTTCACAGATTGTAGATACTATCTACATCTAAATGTGCAATTGTTTTTCAAAACCATCGATGCGTATTTTCTTTATTTTTTTGCGTGTTGAAAATTTCAAAAAAATTGTAGAAGCAATTTTTGGAGGGACAGTCGCTGATTTTTTGGTTAAAAAATTTGTTATACCCTTAATTACAACATATATTTTTCCGGGGCCTGAAAGTGATGGCAACATTGTCAAAAAGATGTAAAACTGAAAACAAACGTGTTTTTCGCGCAATTTTCTCACTGAGGGCCCCTGTAAACAATCCTTTTCCAGAGTACACAATTTTCCTTTCTCTTGCGTCCCTTCCGGTTCTAACGTTCTTCGATTGTGTCCATTTCGTTATAGGAATACCAAATATATCTCCGTAACAGCAAGGTCGACGATCCTGGGGGTCCGAGGGGGCCCGGGCCCTCCAAAGCTCATGTGGGCCCCGTATTGTATTTAAGAATATACAATATTTGGCATAATTTGAATGCAATTTGTCTTAAAATTCTCATATATGCCTTCTACATCTGAATGGGGCTCCCCAAATTTACAGAGAAATCGGCGCCCTTGCGTAATAGTGATTCCACTGCAACCGACTCTTGCACAAGGAAGTTACACATACCTCGCGTCGGCTCCTGGTATATATCAGTGCTTGCTTCACTGGCCACATACAGAGTGGCGCTTTATATCGGTAGCGCTCTCTACTGCGAGCTGTGTAACTGTTGTGCAAGAGTCGGTTGAAGTGAAAGCACTGTTACGGAGATATATATTTGGTGTTTCTATTCTGAAATTGACACAATCGAAGCAGCCGAAGAACGACAGAAGCGGAAGGGACGCAAGAGAAATGAACATTGTGAACTTTGGCAAAGCATTCTTTGAAGGAGCTCTCAAATTGAGGTCCATAAAATTGTGGGGAAACTATGCGAGAATCACGTTTGTTTTCAGTTGTTTTTTTGTCAATGTTGTCATCACTTTCAGGCCCCGAAAAAAATATATGTTGTACCTAAGGGTATAGCAAATTTTTTAAACAAAAATCAGCGACGTGTGCCACCCAAATTTTCTTCAAAAATTTTTTGAAATTTTATGAACAGGCAAAAAGGTAAAGAAAATATGTATCGATGATTTTGGAAAAAAAATGCACATTTAGATCTAGGTAGTATCTGCAATGTGTGAAATTTTCAAACTTTATCGACCACCTTCACCAAAATTAAAAATATTCAATTTTGAGCACGTATGATACAATAATTCGGGAAGGGGAGGGGGTCAAAAATTTTTTGAGGTAATTGTAGGTCTAGGATAACCTTTTGGGTCAATAGCGATCCAATTTGGATCAAGGGCCGATTTCACTATCTTACTAGGAAAGACTCTACAAGTGGATTTATTTACATTGCAATTTGTGGTAATAAAGAAATTGTCATTAGAAGACATTATTGTAAAAACTAAGTTTTATTACTCGATCTATCTCAAGTCTTAGGATTCTACTATACTTCGCCCCCCCCCCCTACAAAGATCGATATCGAAAATTTAGGATATGGAATATACTTGAATCAACAATCAAAATCTAAATGGGTTCTTTCATTTCCGTACCTAATAGCTGAGGGGAAAGGGTTTGAACCCAAACAAACATTTTAAGAAGAAAAAAATTGTTAAAATAAAAGTAGTTATACTTCCCCTTTAATAGAAAACTATTACTGTAATTTATCTTTTACCTCTGTTTCTGATTATCATCAGAAATCAGCGACAGTACACATACTTTACGTAGTATAGCCCTATACTCTGTAATTTTTCACTACTAAGCAAACCAGAAGGTGAAAATCCTGTGACGTTAAAGCGGAATGTTCTACAAAATAATCATAATTCATTGTTCTTATTTCTGTCAGTAATTTTCACATAGATGCAGAGTCACAAGACTAATAGAACTTGAAAGATTTAATTCCTTTATTCTCTCACAAGTAGACCTCAGCACTTCGCCGTTGCGTTAACAAAAGGAAACAACTACTGTCCTAATGTAGGGTTGAATAGAGGCACTGACAAAAAAAATTTAGCTGCTAATGAGTAGTAGAAGTATGGGAAAACGAAATAGAAACATGAATGTGGGAAAGTCATCTACAATATAATTTGATAGTTGCAAGACCGATATTTTTTCGAAATAGATGGAGGAAGAATAGTTATGACTTCAACTATGTAAATCGAGTTAGGAGGAATGTTTTTATGGCACTCTGGATCATGACCGCCATCTTGAAATTCGCCATATTGGATCGACATCAACGTTTTCAAATGGAAAGAGGGCCATGTGAGGTATTAAATAATGATTTTTCCACCCAATCTCATATACTAATTAGTTTCTCCATATCTAGAACGGTTTACAACTTACAGTTCTTTGAATGTTGAAACTTCGTTGTTTGTAGCAGATAAGAGATAACTATAGTCGCAATGAACATAGCCCCAGAGATAGCATTCTTACAGAACAAAATTACGGCAATGCGAAAAACGCTAGTCCTCAGTATTCATAAAGTGGTTCTGACCTCGCCACTTTGTGTGTACGTTTGTATACACGACTCCAAAAGTGCATTACCACCTGCAATTCTCGTTTTCCTGCAATAGCAGGCAACCCAAAAAGCTCGGCGGTTGGGTTGGTTCCGAATTCGAAAGGCGTTGGACCAAACCTCAATTTTGTTAAAAATATATCAGTGTGGCAAACTGAAAAATAAGGAAATAAAACAAATTGTTAAGAATGACAATTTTATTATCATGACGGAGTTGGATGACATCAAAAGTTACAAAATGATCTTACTTAAGCAGTTCAAAAAAGATGAATGGCAAAAGACACATATCAGAAAAAACATTTCTCTCCTTTTCCCCCCCAAAAAAAGAATTTTAAAAAAGAAAAAGTTACATAAAGTAAAGGTTTAATATAAAAGACTCACCCAAAATTTTGAAAATTGACACGCGAAAGGCAAGAATAACTGAACCCAAGTGAATAAAATTGTGCACAGATATTGCAGACGTAAAAAGTGGGAATACAGGCTTCATATTTTCCTAAAAAAAAACGGTAGGGTGGGGCACGGACCTTTCCAAACCCTTGATCACGAGATATCAAAAATGCTTGTAACAGTATGTCAGATGTGTGTAAAGGACATGAAGAATTGTAACGAAACTTTTTCTATGGACAACACGTAAAAAATAAAGGAATACGAGGTTTTAATGTTCTGCGGAAAACAGTTTTAGGGGGCAAAAGCCCCCACGAAAAATTATGAAATTTGACGTCCGAAAGGTAAGAAGAAGTGAACCGAACTGAATGAAATTCTGCACAGATATTATAATCATAAAATGAGGGAATACGGGTTTCTTATTTTCCTTTAAAAAACGGCTGGGTAGGGCGCGGACTCCTCCAAACATTTGATCATGAAATATCAAAAGTACTAGTAACAAATGTCAGATGGGTGTAAATGACACGAATAATTACAACGAAACTTTTTGTATGGGCAATACGCAGAAAATAAAGGAATACGTTTTTTTATTATTATTTTCTGCTGAAAGACAGTTTTATAGGATAAAAGAACCCACCCCAAAATTTTAAAGTTGACGCGAGAAAGATAAGAAGAAGTGAACCGAAGTGAGTGAAATATTGCAAAGATGTCGTAGGTTTAAAATGAGGAAATACGGGTTTCGTATTTTCCTGCAAAAAAAGGTTCGGTGAGGCACAGACCCCTCCAAACATTTGATCACGAAATATCAAAAGTGCTAGTAACAGTATGTGAGATGTATCTAAAGAACATGAAGAATTGCAACGAAACTTAATGTATGGATAATATGCGAAAAACATACGAATACTGTTTTTTTTTATTTTCTGCGTAAAAATGGTTTTACGGGGAAAAGCACCCACCCAAAATTTTGAAAGTTGACGAACGAAAAGCAAGGACAAGTGAATCGAAATGAATGAACTTGTGCACACATATTGTAGACGTAAAATAAGTGAATACGGGTTTCGTATTTTCGTGGAAAAAACTGTTCGAAAGGGCACGAACCCTTCCAAAGTTTTGATCACGAAATATCAAAAGTACTAGTAACAGTGAGGTGTGTGTAAAGGAAATGAAGAATTGCAACGAAACATTTTGTATGGAAAATAACTATAAAATAAATCAATACGAGTTTCTTATTTCCTGCGGAAAAACTGTTTTAGGGGTCAAAGGCTCCCACCCCAAATTTTGAAAGTTGACACCCGAAAGACAAGAAGAAATGAGCCGAAGTGAATGAAATTTGCACAAGTACTGCAGACGTAAAATGAGGATAAGGGTTTTATATTTTCTTAAAGAAAACAGTTAGGTGGGGCGCCAACCCTCCCAAACGTTTGATAACGAAAAATCAAAAATAATATTAATACTATGTGAGATGTGCGTAAAGGAAATGAAGACTTTCAACGAAACTTTTTGTATGGGAAATGCGCTGAAAACAAAAAATACGGGTTTTTCATTTTTGCGGAAAAATGGTTTTATGGGGCAAAAGGCCCCACCCCAAAATTTTGAAATTTGGCACCGAAAGGGAAGAAAAAGTGAACCGAAGTGAATAAAATTTTGCGCAGATATTGTAGACATAAAATGAGGGTATACGGGTTTCGCATTTACCTAAAAAAAAACGGTTAAGTGTGGCACGGACTCCTTGGAATCTTTGATCACGAAATTTCATAAGCGCTAGTAACAGTATGTCAGGTGTCTGTAAAGGACATGAAGAATTGCAACGAAACATTGTGTATGGAGAATACGCAAAAAGAAAATGAATACTTGTTTCTTATTTTATGCGGAAAAATTATTTTGTGGGCAAAAGAACCCACCCCAAAATTTTGAAAGTTGATGTCCGAAAGGTAAGAAGAATTGAGCCGAAGTGAACGAAATTGTGCACAGATATTGTAGACACAAAATGGGGGAGTATTGGTTTCGTATTTTCCTTGAGAAAATGGAAGCGTGGGGTGCCGACCCCTCCAAACCTTTGATCACGAAATATCGAAAGTACTATTAATAGTATGTCAGATGTGTGTAAAGGACATGAAGAATTCCAAAGAAACATTTCGTATCGACAATACGCAAAAAATAAAGGAATACGGGTTTTTTATGTTCTGCGGGAAAACGGTTTTAAAGGCTATAGCCCCACCCAAACTTTTGAAAGTTGAAGCCCGAAAGGCAAGAAGAAGTGAGCCGAAGTGAATTAAATTGTGCACAGATACTGCAGACGTAAAATGAGGATACGGGTTTCGTATTGTCCTGGGGAAAACGGTTCCGTAGTGCGCCAACCCCTCCAAACCTTTGATCACCAAATATCAAAAGTACTAGTAACAGTATCTGAGATGTGTGTAAAGGACATGAAGAATTGCAACATATCTTTTTGTATGGACAATACGCAAAAAATAAAGGAATACGGGTTTATTATTTTCTGCGGAAAGACTGTTCTATGGGGCAAAAGACCCCATCCCAAAATTTTGAAATTTGACGCCAAAAAGTAAGAAAAAGTAAATGGAAGTGAATGAAATTTTCCACAAATATTGTAGACATAAAACGAGGGAATACGAGTTTCGTATTTACCTAAAAAAAAAACGGTTAGTTGGGGCCCGGACTCTTCTGAACCTTTGATCACGAAATATCAAGAGTGCTAGTAACAGATTGTCAGGTGTGTGTGAAGCCCACCAAGAATTCCAAAGAAACTTTCCGTATGGACAATACGCAAAAAATAAAGGAATACCTTTTTTTATTTTCTGCGGAGAAACAGTTGTAGGGGGCAAAAGAACCCACCCAAAGTTTTGAAAGTTGATGCCCGAAAGGCAAGAAGAAGTGAGGCGAAGTGAATTAAATTGTGCACAGATATTGTAGACATAAAATGAGGGAATACGAGTTTCGTATTTTCCTGGGGAAAATGGTAGCATGGGGCGCCGACCCCTCCAAACCTTTGATCACGAAATATGAAAAGTGCTAGTATGTCAGAGGTGTGTAAAGGACATGAAGAATTGCAACAGAACCTTTTGTATGGACAATACGCAAAAAATAAAGGAATACGGGTTTTTTATGATCTGCGGGAAAACGGTTTTAGGCGGCAAGAGACCCACCCAAAATTTTAAAAGTTGACGCCCGAAAAACGCGAAGAAGTGAACCAAATTGAATCAAATATTGCACAGATATTGTAGGTTTAAATTGAGCTCAAACGGGTTTCGTATTTTCCTGAGAAAAACGGTTAGGAGGCTTGGATCCCTCCAAACCTTTGTTCACGAAATATAAAAAATGCTGGTAACAGTATGTTATATGTGTGTAAAGGCCACGAAGAATTCCAACGAAACTTTTTGTATGGACAAATACGCAAAAAAATAAAGGAATGCTTTTTTATTTTCTGCAGAAAAACAGTTTTATGGGGCAAAAGAACCCACACCAAACTTTTGAAAGTTGACTCCCGAAAGGTACATGTTGTCTCAAAGGTCGAGGGCATTCTTTATTGCTATTTTAAGGAAAAAATTTTCTAAGTCCAGCTTCGGGTATCTTCGGGAAAAAGTAAACCAGGTTCGAACCTCGAAGTCAACCTTTGCAATCGGGAGAAATTTTGCAGATGTGTTTTTCTTCTTTTAAATATAATAAGACTTGTTATTAATTGTATAAAAAAGCAACATTGATTGAAATACTTAATAATTCAATATTTCGAAACTTTGTATTAATATCAGCACATGCCTGTTTGTCATTTAGCTCTCCATACGTAATGAAACATTTAGATACATAAACGAATCTTTCCATATGTGAAAGAATGCAAAAAATTAAGACATAGAACACAATTCTCGTCTGAGTACTAAAATAAAAGTCAAAATGGAACAAAAACAGCGTTTGCAGTGGATATGAATCAGAGCCCTGCATGGGCTGGGCGTGTCCTGTTCGGCCCGGACACAAATGCTATAGGGCCGAACCGGGCGCACGTATTTCCGGGTTGGAACCGGGCACTCAAGGACGGATTTGAAACTATTGTTGTCATTTTTTCCCTTAAATGTCCTCCACTACCCCTGCCTTTGCCGTGTTCGTACGGTCTTACTGTCAGTCTATGTTAATCGTAGTGTGTTTGGGAAACTGACTCTTTATTCAAGACTGCAAAGTACTGTAATACTACTAATATTACTACTACTTCTATTATTACTACTACGACCACAGTTAATACTACTATAACTGCTACGATTTCGCGTCAGAGTTGACATGTCTGGTGGTACAGAATTTACGTTCTAAGTACAGTATTTTATAACAAGACTTGTCAAACAGGGTGATATATCCCTATTTTCATTTTAACCATTTTTGACCATAAATCGACTTTTGCGAGGTGAGAAAGGAAGATACGACAGAAGGAAAACAAAGTTATTGTAGAAGCATTATCATCAATATTTTGCATTCCAAAATACGGAATGTTACTTAAAAAACATAACTTTAAAAGAAATATCTACTAAAATGAAAGAACAATCATGGCATTTTAGGCGTGTGCGTAACAGTAATATACAAAATAAATATTACAATACTTTTGAGGGTCTAGATCATTTAGATTAGATATTGGTATTCCAAAGGTAAACAAATGGAATGTTTTTTTTCTTTTGACTGAAAACGTGATTTTGAATTTTATATATATATATATATATATATATATATATATATATATATATATATATATATATATATATATATATATATATATATATACAGACTGTTATACAATTCGTGTAATTTTCTACAGCACTGGGAGAAGATGAAGTTTTCACACCATTAATATAAAATTTGGCACTCATTCAGAAATATCTGAATTTTTCGAATTTCTAAAGGAGATAGAAGAAAATTAATGTTTAGCCCCCTTTTGGAAGTGTAAACACAGAAGTTCATTTTCCTTATGGGAGGTTCAATGTTAAATTTTGGAAGCAGTTTTCTCCAATAATTATTCGTAAAGATTTTGGGGCAAATGAGTTGTATTTGTTACGAAATGCAAAAACACTCATTCACAAAGCTAGTAAAGCCGTCTCAAACATTATTTTGGGAAGGCCCCCCTTCGGGGGGCAAGGGCCGTAAAAAGCTGGTGGGTGATGTGTTACCAAATCCCAAAATTTATTTTCGGAGTGCCAGTAAACGTCAGATTAATCACGAATGTCACATAATTAATGCTCCAATGCTCCTTACATGTAAGAGTGACTGATAATGGGGCTACAGCCCCCTTTCAAAAGTAAGAAAATCAACAGAGATATTCTTAGTAGGGACATACCAGAAGAAGGTGTTTTTGTTAATTAGTGTGAAATTTGGCGTCATTGTAGCAAAAGAGTATGCATTTTTGAAATATGGAATGCTAGTTTGGTAACGCACCGCCTTAGGGGGGCACAGGGGACGAAGCATTAGATGATGTACCTTTATAAAAATTCAAAATTTTGTTCCGGAAATGCCAGTGAGCGTCAGATTTTTCACAAATGTCACAGAATTAATATTCTAATGCTCCTTGCATGTGCCAGTAAATTGTGTGGGGCTATAACCCCCTTTCATAAAATATCCAAATAATTCTTCAATTTATTTGAGGTGACCTTTGTGCTGCCTCTGTACCATATCGGGTTGTGCATTAATGGAAGCCATGACTAAAAATAATATACATTTCCTTTCCCCCGACTTCGATCCGACATTTTGTTCTCGAGTTACGGCTGTTTTGGGCATTTTTCCGACTGGTTTTTGGCTGGTCATAGCGCCAAAAGGAAGCATTGTGCACCCAGGTTGTCTTATCATGGTGTCAGGAATGAGCTCTAAAACGTTGTAAGTGTTGTTTTGAAACACGCTCTATATTTCTATCCTGTTTCTGATTAGCTTCTCTTTGCCAATCAATTTCCAGTATTCCCAAAATAAACCAAAAGTGAACTAAATTCACTAAATCGCCTTCCCCCTATGCTTTTTTCTTGTATAGTACTTATTATATATTTATATTGTAATTGACAGAGATTGCCAATATTGATTGAAGTATCTGGTTAAAATTCTATTAGAGGAATTCCCTCTTCAGTACAGAAATTCCCTCCTTGCATCCTACCGCCATTTTAGGCGAGATGGGATTAAGTAAGATGGAAATTCCCATCTCGCCTAAAATGGTAGACATTCTTATTTTGGAGATATAAGTGGCTGATAAATCGTTAGGCGAGGTGGGATTAGGCAAGATGGGATGGAATCATCTGAAAATGTAGGGGTACGGTAGGTAGCGGCATGACGTCACGCCGTCCCCCATGCCTATCTTTGCCCATTGTAATTGCTTAGAAGTGGGAGGACGCCGTACACAAATTTTTTTGGAGGTGAGGATAGGGTCCCCGCGTTCCCACGCACTTTAACCCCTGCTGCTAAGTATTAATTGCTGTGAGGACTAACGAAAAATATTATGTGATAATAATAATAATAATAATAATAATAATAATAATAATAATAATAATAATAAAATAAAGTATCTGAATGATACAGATACTTTTTCAACTTTTATTACAATTGCTGTGGGTTCCCATGAATCTGGTTATATTGTTTTTGTAAGGAATAAAGTGGCTTCAAACAACAATATGATTTGTATAAAAGAAAAAAAGCCTTATCAGTTGCAAGAACTGACAAGTGGCCTTGTGTCTGTTTTTTTAAACACAATGTTACGAGGCACAGAAGCCACCACGCCTGCGGTGTGCTTGCTTTTTTGCCTCAGGCAGCTTCAGTACTAAAGTTAAGACCTTGCTTCAGGCAGACAGTACTAAAATTCTGTCAATTTATGTGTAGCTATCAGCAACCACACAGGTTCTTTGAAACGCTGAATTTTACAAGAAAGGTTTTGTCCATCGGATAGGAAGCGAACGAAGCCCATCGTACGTTGTAATCCGTTCTCCTCTTTTGCACAGTGTGTGAAATTTAACTTGTATACTGTAGTAAGTTACAGAAAAGAGAATGCTATTTTTTAAAAAAATGACATTATCGAATAAGATTGACCATTATTACAATATATTCAAGATGAAAAATATTCTTTTAACAGTCGTCGTACTTAGTTGTCTGCACTGAAATTCCCATAATGTGCTTTCTTCTTTTCTAATATGAGCTCCGAGCTTCTTCGTGTGTAAGTGGTTAGCGTACGTGCCTTTGGCGTGAGAGACCCGGGTTCGATTCCGGTGAGAGCTCATGTAGTTCGGGTTTGTCAATTAATCAGTAGGTCCCGTCTTATATAGCCTCGCTGCTGAAAGGGACGACAAAATCAACTCAACTCATATTGAGCACCATAGGAGATATAACTCCGAGGAGAATTTTGTCCCTGGGAAACCTCCCAAAATCATCAACGGTACGAAATATGTCTGCAATGCAACATGTCCATCATTTCCAACTCTATGGTCTGTGTTCTAGTTTGCTTTTCATGTTTTCAGTAAACTAGACAGACAAAAGGAAGAATAGAGGCTTTCTTCCAGAAAATTGTGTTCGGGGGTGGGAGGGTCACACAGGCTCGTATCCACGGGGAGTCTAGGGGGCCGGGCTCACCAAAATTTTTTACATTAGAATGATTTATGAGCATTAAAGTAGTCAGCCATTAGGATTTTTTTTTGTTTTAGGATGATACCAGATTCGACTCCTGGTGTAAGCTCAACTTTCAGTATTGTGTCATTTGCAGGTCTCGTCTCATACAGATTCGTTGAAAAACCTCTAAACATGTGCTATGACTAGTATGCGAACTAAAATTTTTTAGCAAAAGAGAGAGAAATTTCTTGCTTTAGACTCTGCCCTGTAATCCAGTTTTTCTGGAAGCGAGATAGTATGGTTGGGAACGACCTATCAGATTCAAGTTCCGAACCCACATATAAAAGACCTTCCTTTATAACCTTGGTGTTGTATAAAGACGAAAAACAAAAATATACTGATAGCTCCAGTAATAGATATTATAGCAAAGAGATTTAAAAAATAGGTGGTTTTGAAATAGAGAAAGGACAGTACCTGAGCTTTATTAGTATTACTAGCATATATTACCCGCTTTGGTAAGTTAAAATGAAAATTTTAAAGCACAACTCCGTATTTCATGTGTTTAGTCCCCGTGAAATATGCTGTTTTCGTTTTTAATGGCATCGATTTAAACAGCATCGGAAAGATCATTGATCATCTCGGCGACCCCAAAAATCATAGATTCGACACCAATAATGGTCATTTTCGGTCATTTATATATATGTTTCCTCCTTCCCTATGTTGCGGGCCATGGCAACGAAAGTGTCACTGTTCATCTCAGCGACCCCCCACAAATGTGGATTCAGCACTAATTAACGGTCATTTTCCATTATCTTTAAATATCTCTTCCTCCCTTTCCCCCAAGTTGTGGGGTTGAATTTGAATTTAAACATGATCAAAAGTACCACTGCTCATCTAAGCGACCCAGAAAACTATAAATTTGACACTGATAGTGGCCATTATCGATCATTTTATATATCACTTTCTCCCCTTCCCGCAAGTGGCGGAGCTGATTTTGCATTTAAACTGGATCGAAGATGTCACAGTTCATCAGAATGATCCCGAAAACTATGGATTAGGCACTAATATTGGTTATTTTCGATTATTATTATTATATATAGCTCCCCCGCCCCCGTGCTGCGGCACACGAAATCAGAATTGTCACTGTTAATCTCAGCTACTCCTAAAACTATTGATTCGACACTAATATTATTCAGTTTTGATCATTTTTAAACGTTTATCTCCCTCTTCTCCATTGTACCCTCCACCTTCCCAACTATTAAGGCTGAACTTGGAATGAAACAGCATCAGAAGTGTTACTGTTTGTCTCATCGGGCCCGAAAACTATGGATTCAACATTAATATCGGTCATTTTTGATCATTTTTAAATTTCTCTCCCTCTCGCCCTCCCCTACGTTGTTTCGTCAAAGTAAATAGCCTAAAGTAATCCCTGCCCCTATACTCATGTATATTGAAAATTTGATTTAGATCGGTCGGGTGGTTCAAGAGTGATGAAGTCACAGAGACAGACATTTTTATTTTTTTACATATATCTGCCCCCCTCCCTCCCCTACGTTGGCTCGTCAAAGTGAAATGATAAAAAAAACACCCAAGGCCCGACCCTCATATTTGTTGAAAATTAGATCGAGATTGGTTGGGTGGTTCAAAAGTTAATAGGTTTTATTAGTTTCTATTTATACGTTCCCCCCTCCCCCTAGGATGTACCGTTAAAGTAAAATTACAAAAATGTTTCCAGATCCAAACCTCATATATCTTGAAAATTTGATTGCGATCGGTCGGATATTCAAGATATAGTTCAAGAGTTATTAAGTTAAAAAAATAGCGGCTTTCAGTCTTATATAAATTGATTTTTATATATATCTCTCCTCCTTCTCCGCCCCCACGTTACTTCGTCAAATTTAAATAACACGATCCCAAGCCTGAGCCTCATCTATGTTGAAAATTTGATCAAGATTGGCCGAGTGGTTCAGTAATTATTAAATTTTATTTTTTTTACACCCCCCCCCTAAGTTGTACCATCAAAGTGAATAGCCTAAAACCAGCCCAGCCGTAAAACTCATCCATGTTTCAAATTTGATTAAGATCAGTGGGGCGGTTCGGGAGATTTAGAGTCACAAACATAGTGTTTCTCAATTATATATATATATATATATATATATATATATATATATATATATATATATATATATATATATATATATATATTATATTAGTAGTGTCGAATCTAGACTTTTCCTATGGGGGCAACGTAAAATTTTAGGGCACATTCCACCAGCGCCCCTTCCAACAGAACGGCGAATGCATCGTTTTTACCACTAGCAATCCTCTACATTGAGACTTTTCCCAAGTAGGCAGTACTGGCTTCGATAGAAGGAAAAAAAGTTTGAAGAACCGGATCGGGACAGTGAAGAGAAGAGTGGCAGTGTTGGGCAAATTTCAGTTGAATTGACAATTAACAATTAATTAATCTGTAAATTTAATTGTTAATTGCAATTGACAACGGAAGTAAGTAATGGTTAATTGTTAATTGCAGTTGCCCATTAATAAAGGAGAATCAATTGCAATTAATCAATCGATTGAAAGTAATTGCAGTGGAAAGTAATTGCAATTGAATTCAGTCATTCAATTGCAATTGAAATTAATTAGCAATTAATTCAATTGCAATTTTTGATTTCCACAGCAATTACTTTCAATTGATTGATCAATTGCAATTGATTTTCACTGATTAATTTTCAACACTGTAGTTCTGAGAGGGTGTGGGGCAATGAAAACTTTAGCCACGACCAACTGACCCACCACCCATCATGACCCATGACCCACCGTGACCCACTCTGTCCCACCACCCACCATGAACCACTGTCACACACTGTGACCGAAGACCCACCGAAACCCATTGTCATCAACTCTGACCCATGAATCATGCTCTCTTCTCTACTGACTAAAGAGTTTAAACTTGTAATAAAACAAGGCTATGAAATTATCACTCATTGGATTTTGAAAATCTACGATCAATCACTCAAGCACCGCTCTATTACAATAACGGTGGATCTGACCTTTCTAATATAAATAAAATAGAGTTTGCTTGAGTATCTGTCTCTCTATCTGTGTGCGGCCCGTGGACCAGACGAGTGGACGAAAGTTTTCAAAATTTTGTCGCGGGTAGCTTGGTCTAGGCCACAGATCAAGACGAAGAGTTTTTTTTTTCAACCGGGACCGGCCTGGAAACCAGACAAGTTGGCCGAGAGTTACCAAATTTTGGATACGGATACCTTGGTTCAGGTCCCAGACCAAGGTGAAGCGTTTTTGACTAAATTCGAACCAGGGGGGTCTCAGGAGGGCGTTAACCCAGACATGTAAAAGTAGTAGAAAATGACCGATATTAGTGTCGATTTCATAGTTTTCGCGGTCGCTGAGATCAATGGTGATACTTTCATTAGCGATGATTTTCTAATTCAGCCACCATTGTATGTGGGCCGGGAGTCACCGGGGTGGAGAATTGCGAGACATGTAAAAATAATGGAAAATGACCGATATTATTCTCAAATCAATAGTTTTCACTGTCGCTGAGATGAATGGTGATACTCACACAAGCGTTGACTTCCAAATACTGCCCCCATCGGCTGCTGGCCAGAGGGATGGTTTTTTTCAAAATTGGAACCAGAGGATCATAGGGGCTTTTATCGGAATATGTAAAAGTAGTAGAAAATGGCAGATTTTAGTGTCACACTCATAGTTTTCGCGGTATCGGCTGGAGGCCAGAGGCGATTTTTTCACAATTCGAACCAAGGGGGTCTTAGGGGGCGTTTACCGGGACATGTAAAAGTAGTAGAAAATGACCAATATTTGTGTCGAATCCATATTTATCGGGATTGCTCAGATGTATAGTGACAACCCCGATAGTGTTTACGTTCAAATTCAGCCCCCATCGGCCTTCCCAATGAAAACACATGTATATATATTATTTTGTTTTCCATGTAGTTAACATTAATGTCATAGTAGATTAAATGATAAAATTCGAATTAGTAATTCTGTTTTCCATTGCTCCATACATACACTGGAGCAAATCCCGGGGGGATGAAGGGGACATGTCCCCTCCAATCTTGGAACTGGGGAGATTGTCCTCCCCAATAATCCGATTTGAAATGTGTTTTTTGGGAGAGAAATTTGATTATTTGTGTCCGATCGCTAGAAAGGAAAGTGAGATGAAATTAATGTCCACTCAGAATAAGCCTCAAATCTGCCCGCCTCCCAATGTTGAAGACAATTCTGCTCCCCTGATCCTCTACAGCATTGTTTCTCGGCTACAGAAATATTTTGAACATCGCTATATATATATATATATATATATATAATATGGGAACGATCTTACCCGACCCCCCCCCTAATGTTTAAGACAGATTTGCGCTGATGCATATATACCTGTCGTTTCTCGTTTTTTTTTCCATGAACTCAAAATCCTGGACAAGGCTTGCATAAATTTCTCGCCGTGCTTTTTGCTTTTCATTCCTGTCCTTGAAAGAGTCTGTTATCTTATCCCATATGCAAAGTCTACATTCCACAAGTTCAATAACGGTTAAAATATCGAATGGAAAAATTCCTGCCATCTCTAAAAATCTAAGGAAAACTAGAAAGGTAAGAATGCAATAATACACAACCTTTTGATCCAGTCACTGTAGCTAAAATGCAGAACTCTATCAGGGGGTCGATCCCGGTACAAAGGGGAGAGGGAAAACTTGGATACATAGCTTTGGTCTTTGTTTTCGATTGCCATTCTACACATTAGTTTTTAAAATGGGAGATTTGGGATAGTTGAAGTGAGAGAAAAAATCTGTAACAAGTGAAGCATGAAGTCACATCCCTATTGTTGAGATCACAATCAAGAAAATGCCAAATGAGTAACTTGTCCTTGGAGCTTGGGAAAGAGTGTTTGATTGTGTTGGTTTCGTTTCAAAATAATAATTCTACTTTGACTTGTCAAAAAATATTGTATTCAATCACTGCTTATTGAGTGGAACCGGGAAAAGTGATCTGCACACAATTCTAATGAAAATAAAAGGAAGTAATAATAATCAGGATTTTTTCCATATGCTTATGTTCACAGTGTATCAAAATTTGAAAATTACGCTTAAATTAATTTCCAGAATGTATTGAAATTTAAATGCATTAATAGATTAAAAAATATACCATCAAAGAGTGTGTGTGTGTGTGTGTGAGAGAGAGACAGAGAGAGAAAGAACAAAAATTAAAAATTAGTGGAAAATAATCAAGAACTTGGTTATCTAAATTTTCTATATTCTATTTGGTAATAGCTATGTAGAGGGAAACCAGTACTCTTCAAACTTTCCACATTTTATACTTATTTAATAAAGGGAATTAGCTACTCCAAAACAGAGACTGTAAAAAAATAATAAGCTGTTCCGAAGTTGTTTATAGGACAAGATAATAATAATATTATTATACAATTATAATAGAAAAAAATGGAAACAACAAAATTCCAAAGACAAGAAACGAAACAAAAATATACAGCGCCTTGTCACTCACTCTCTTCATCTAACCCACTGGCCGGCCGACATTATCGGCCACATGTGCATCCAATCATAAGAAAACATTGCCACCGACAAAATCGGTGTCGGCGATACCGCCGACATTATCTGGGGCTTGGCCGACAGCATCTGCGTGTCGGAGGATCGGCCGATAATATCGGTGGCGTGTGTAAGCTACGATTTGAGTACATTGAAGTCGATTTCACCGCCGACATTATCGATGCTTCCACCGATATTATCGTTGCCGTGTGCAAACGCACTAAGACTTCTCTTTGATCTGTATGTAAACTTTTGTCAGTTGATGCAAAAAAATAAGTGAGTTTGTTCTATGGTCTACATTTCGAAACTGATTTTATAAGATGAACAGACTCCCCACACTTGAAAACAACATAGACAGATTTTCTGAAACTTTCGTACGTTGTTAGCTGCAATATTCCTGTACAGGTAATTATTCGCGGAGATGTTTACATAGAATCAAGGAAATCTTTACGATCTATGAAGAGAAAGAAAACAGACTTTGTTCTTATTTGCTGTCAATCTGCATTCCATCGGTTTCTTTTTCTCCGCGGACAATCCTAAGTTCACGCACGTGACCTAGCGAGGGAAGAGAGAGAAAGAAATCTACCTGGTTAGATTCCTATCTGCTGTTCTGCACTGTTGCAAAATGCAGCCAATATCTTAAACAGCTTTTAAATGGAAGAAAATTAATTTTTAATTAGCGCGCTATAATATTACCTTAGCAAGAAAAAGTAAAAGTGAACATGCAATATTAATACTAATAAACATTTGGCCGAATTTTGAACTCTATAAAATAAATAGTTTTTATAAAATTTTGGAAAGAAATATGCTATGTTATTATATATATTAGGGATGGCCAAAAATTTTCGGATCCGGATATCCCGGATCCAGTGAGATCCGGATCCGGATCCGGATCTTGCCGGATCCGGACCTAGATCCGGATCTCGGATCTGGATCCGAAATCCAAACCTACATCTGAAATTGTGATCTTATAAAATTGAATATCTAAAATTCGTTAAAACTTTTTTCGGATTCACTGATATAGTAGGTTGCTGTGCTTTTAAATGTTTCCGTAACACGTTTGTGTTACCTTTGTTCTTTATTTTATTTTAACCTTGCAATATTTACATGTTGCACTTTCTGTCGAAGTCGCTTTAGTAAAATGTTTCCAAGTTTGATTTCTTCCCATTTCAGAGTATAGTGAACTGTCTGAAAACTGATGTAAATGGCAACAAATTCTTCTGTTTAGCTCCTCTTCGAAACTTAATGTTACCTTCACATTGATAATATTTATTTTATTCTTAGAAAATAAACTTTCTCCTTTTCTCATATACAAATGAAATATCTTTTAGATAAGGCCCTTTTAATCGCAGGAATACTAGACAAAACAAACTCTTTATTAATAGTAGTTTCTGACTCACTAGAGTCCAACCATCAACAAATGTAATAATGAATATCTTTCACTTCGAAGGTATATACAATAAAAAATATAGACTGGTTGGCGTGAGAATTTCAGGAGAGCGATATGGTTGTGTTCGTTGTATGACTTCTTATGGCTTGCCCTTCTGAGGTCGATCGTTTGTTGAAGGAGTAAATATAAAAGAGATTTCTATTATTTTTTCTTCACCCTCCATGTTTCTTTAAACATACATTGCAGGAGGTAACCAAAACATATCCATGCGTCGTATCATTGAAGCGTTTTGTGTTTTGTATATTAAAGTGTTCAAAAATATTTAACATATTCGCATTTGTTCATGTGATCTCAGGTTCAATTCTCGGTGGGAACATACATGAGAAAATTGAAAGCTGAAACAATATGAAAATAGTATTTAAAAGTCAGAAAATTGATATTAAAACTTTAGCTATATATTGGGACTGTAAGGCTGTAGTTAAATTAACCCACACGTTTCGTGAAGATATATTACGTCATTATTGTTTTTTCACTATAAGCTACCAGATACATCCTCAGAGGCTACTTTACACTGTAGTAATCAACAGATGAAAACATTGGAAAAGGAATGGAAGGAAGGTCTCCAGAGCCTTAGATCAAGGTACTAACCTAGCATTTGCCCAGTATAACTGAGAAACAACCCTGGAAAATCCTCAGTCAGGATGGCTGGTCTCCGAATTCGAATCCGGTATTATCCAATTGCGAAGCAAGAATCATAACAAGTAGCCTGAGCTCGCTCCGTATTATTATTATTATTATTTAATTAATGTAATGTTTTAAAATTAGTGCAAATTAAACCGTACTTTATTTATTGCTGATGTTATAGTTAATAAGTCTACATGAGACATCAGTCCGCTATCAAGAAAGAATACTAGAACTGGAATTCAGGAAGCGGGGGTAAAGAGATTAATGAGGATGAGGAAACTATGTACGATGCAAATACTGAGTAATTATGACTTCGTCACAGATATATTCACTTACATACGTCAATTAATATTTCTCTGATACAGTGCACTCTTACTTTCTATAGTGGCAGGAAAATGGCCCGCTTTTGTAAACGAACACACTAAGCACGTGGGTATAGGCGCAATGTCCGTGCAAAGAAATATAGGTAAAACTAGAAAAAAAATAGGGAAAGCGAGGG
This sequence comes from Thermobia domestica, assembly GCF_964235325.1. NCBI lineage: Eukaryota > Metazoa > Arthropoda > Insecta > Zygentoma > Lepismatidae > Thermobia > Thermobia domestica. The sequence goes on along the minus strand of NC_137458.1, from coordinate 192,900,607 downwards.
GAAATGATAAACCGCCCTTCAACAAAAAAAAAACTAAAAATAACTAAACTTAGAGCTACGAAAGACGCGAGACGAATTTTATTGAAAAGATTGTTTTTCCTTAGTGATTAGTTCTTCTAACTATGAACATGAATTAAAGAGAAAACAAGTAGCTAGCTCCGAGTTTCGCAAACTAGTTGAAAAGAAAATATTGGATAAAATTTAATAATAAAGAAGGCATTTATGATAATTAAAACAAACTAAATTCTTGGCACGACAGTCCTTTGGTTCCTACCAGCGGCGTTACGTTTAAAGTGGGGATGTGTAGTCAACGCATCAACACCCGAAGTCCTTATGCCGGCTTTCTAGACTGGAGTCCGCTACCTCTTACTTAAGATAACTCCCCCACGATGCTGGGTCAACATCGAAATTGTTGAGTGCCTCTCCGGAAATTGAACCCATGACCACGGGCACCGAAGGCAGGCTTTCAGTCTTCTATAGACGAAAAGCTATAGTTACCCACATTATCTAATACAGAAATAAGTTCTGATTGTCTAATATCTGCTGATGGTGATAGTCAAGGTTCACCGAAGCATGAAGCCAAACCCAAACTGAGATATTGATGTCACTGGAACGCCTGAAAAGTCATTGTGGGTAAGTGAATTGCCCCGGATGTCCGGAATTGTCAGGATGAAGGGCGATGGTGATGTGAAATGCGGGGCTGTCAGAGGTACTACTTATGATAATTGGATTTATAATCTATGTTGCCATAAACCCTCTTCAAGAACATAACTGTTAATCTTAGCTTTGAAAATGTTACATAAGGAGTTTTATTGCTATTATTAGGTTGCATTAGGAATTATCGGATTTATTTTAACGCTTAATTTTTACATCTCTTCTAATTTACAAATATTTAAATCGCAATTATACCCTTAAGGTCAATTAGTGATATTTTAAATCATGAAATGAAATGAAATCTTTAAGTTTAACGTCCCGCGGTTATGCCGGTTAGGCTAAAGGAGACGGTGATAATGAGAAATGAGTGAAATGGTGGAATGAAGGAAGTGGGAGGAAACGGGAGAACCCCGAGAATACCCACGAGCACGATGTTTGTCCACCACAAAGTCCACACGGCGCGTGCTGTGATCGAACCAGGGACCCCAATCACCGGAGGTGAACGCTCTACCACGGAGCCACCGCACCCTTCATTTTAAATCATTTCGAACCAACTTTATATACGGTTAGTCTTACTATATTTGAATAATTGAGACCAGAAGCAGTCTACACGCTAAGTCCAAAAGAATCTTGGCCGACCTCCTGATAAACCACGTCTTTCAGAAAGGTGAATTGTGGCAATCCGATACCCACATGAGGAAATCTTCGGTTCAGTGTGAAAGCTTCCATAAGAACCAGCACTCTAATCAGTGAAATATGCTTTGCTAATTTTTATTCAATGTGAAAGTACCTAACTTTATTGCTAAAAAAATGGCATTTATTTCAAACAAGTCGCCATTACAGTTTTTGTATTTAAACACAACACTCATGAAAAGTCATGTTAAAGCGCGACTTGCCCCTGAAAAAGAATATATATCTGTTTTTAGTTTCTCGTGTTCCCCAAAGTACACCCGGACTTAGTGCAAGTGCCTTCCGCTCGCACTACCTAGGTACAAACGGCTACAATCTTGGTACTAGCACTTGTTTCGGTTTCCAGATCTCAAATATTTATCTTTCAGCCTGATTCTATGTATGAATCCGAAATTTCAAATCTAGATAAGGGGCATCAAAATTCATGGTTTATTCTCGGTGCTCATATTGTGATTTATTAAATAATTATTAAATCTAATTGTAAGTTATACATTTGATATTTTGAGCAGACTGAGCAAGATAAATATACGTAAAAACTAGTCAATACTTATCTTAACTGTTTATGTTTTCTTAACTGTCAATGAAATAGGTGTATTGAGGAATTTTAAATATTCGTGTTTTGTACTCCGGTTTCAAATATAAATATGTATGTATTTCATCTCGGTCCTGCAACCGGGTGGACCTAGATTCGACATTCGAACTCTCATCCGGATCAAATCAGATTATTTTTTAGTTAGACAAGCATTTAATCTTTAGTGTAGATTGAAGGAGACAAATAGACTTGCCAGTATTCTTCTTAATTTTCTGTTTTCTTCTTCACTGTCAGGACTTCGTGAAATTTCTTTCGGCGAATTTTTGATATTCAAGTTTATCACAATTTGGGTGGGATGTGGGTTTGGATAAGAATCAAGATCTGAGATCCGAATTTCGAACCCAGATCCGAATTTCGAATCCAGATCCGAGATTAGAGATCCGGATCCAGATCCGAGATTAGAGATCCGGATCCAGATCCGAGATTAGAGATCCGGATCCAGATCCGAGATTAGAGATCCGGATCCAGATCCGAAATCCGAGATCCGGATCCAGATCCGAGATTCGAGATCCGGACCCAGATCCGAGATCCGGATCTTCGAATCCGACCAGATCCGGATCCGGCCATCCCTAATATATATAACGTTACCCTCGCGTTCCCCCTCAGTTTTACCCCTACTATATATGAGAATTACCATTTCCCTTTATACTTATTATGGACATAACAAAATGGATACTCAGAACAGTTTTGGTTTTCAAACACTAGTGCCAAGAAGCAAGCATATCTCCATGAAACAAGCATATCGTTTTGTTTATTTCTTTCTTTCTTGACTCTTTGATCTAGTCGATCGCCTGAACGCAAAACATCGCACAGCAAACAAGCTGCTTCAACACGTGCCAACGACAGAACGAAAGTCTTGATTTAGCACTAAAACTACACTCAACTCAAGCAAAAAAAAAAAAAAGCAAATTGCCCGCACGCTTCTGTGCCTTGTAACATTGTGTTAAAAAAAACAGGCACAAGGTCAGCTGTCAGACACCTGATAAGACTTTTATACAAATCGTCGTTGTTTCAAGCCTCTTTATTCCTCATAAAAACAATATATCCAGATTCGCGAAAGCCCACAGAGGTTGTATTAGAAAGTTAAAAAAATATCTTTATCATTCAGATCATTTATTATTATTATTATTATTATTAGTAGTAGTAGTAGTAGTAGTAGAATTACCACATAATGTTTTTCGTTAGTCCTTACAGCAATTAATACTTAGCAGCAGAGGTAAAAATGCTTGGGAATGCAGGGGACGCCGTCCCCCACCTCCAAAAAATGTGTACGGCGTCCCCCCAGTTCCTAAGAAATTACAATGGGCAAAGATAGGCATGGGGGACGGCGTGATGTCATGCCGCTACCTACCGTTCTCCTACCTTTTCAGATTCACTTTATCTTTGCTTAGCAGGAAATCGATACAAGAGTTAGTAGGACAGCCACTCTTTATTGATAAAAATCGTAATTTGGCGTTATTAAAAACAATATTTCTGTGTCTAGAGGTAGAAGAGAGGGGACCATGGAAGTTACTATTGCCACGTACAAAAATGAAACCTGTATTCAACACTCACTACGTATAATTCAAGGATTTTTTTAAAAAAAGCAAAATGCTTACACCTTTTCAAAAGTAAAATTAAAATAATTACTAAGAAATACATTCATTGAAAAACTCAGGGGTGGCAAGTCCACCGTTTTAAATCTGCTGCAGAGCGTTCGAGTCCAAATTCAAGTAAAGTTAACGCATGGAAGACCCAGGTTCGATTCCCGGTGGGAGTTCATGTGATTCAGATTCGACGTTAATTAGTAGGTCCACGTTTTATATAGCTTCGCTGCTGAAAGGGACGTTAAGCTCAAAATCAACTCAAGAAAAGTTAAAACAATGAGAATGTTTTCTACTGTTTTGTCGTATGCAATTCTATGTTAAATGAAACTACATACACTATTTGATAACGGAAGCATCGTCAGAAATACAGTATCCAATAAATAATACTTTTCACGGAGGGTTTATCTGAAGATACATACAAATATTGAAAATAGTTTAAAAAGGTGCATAATGCGGAAATACTATTTTATCGCGTATGAACTTAAGGCTTCTAGAACAGCAAGTTCTGACCAGATATTAACACCGCAGAACCAGAATATGATCAAGGGATGGACTAAACCAGCGTTTCCCAACCGGCGTGCCACGGCACAGTGGTGTGCCGCGAATGGGTCGCTGGTGTGCCACGAGGAAATCGGAACAAAATTATTAATTCTATAGCAATCAAATTGCAAGACATACAGAAAAAGGTATATTTGTAATTCAAATTACTACTATGAATCTAAAATTTAAAGTTTCATACTGTGTTACTTTTCTGTAGAACATTTTTCTGTACATTTCTAATTTTGAAAAAAAAAAGTATTTGTTATCATTGTTATGACCATTATTGCTTCTTTATTGTTGCAGACTATTTCGTAACTTGAAATTTTAAAATATTATTCAATCCTTCCGGCAAAGTAAACATGCATACGAATTACCTATATTTGTGTTTTAAAAGTAAAAGAGATTCGTTTGTTCGTTCGTTATTTAGTGATCCTCCTTCTTAATGAAAGGTTGGATACAGTTTTCGAAAAAAAAAGTGTATTTTTAACAACTTGAGCCCTATATCTGATTGTAATTGTTTTCTATTTTTAAATTAAAATGAAAAATAAGCATAATGATTTACCACGGGGAAAAAACAGTAATCTAGCTCTCTTCTCTGTGAGAAGGATGTCAGTAATCAGAAAAAAATACTACAGTATTTTATATTTTCAAATAATAATAATAATAATAATAATAATAATAATATGTGTGCCGCGAGAATTCAAGTTACCCTGAAGTGTGCCGCAAGTTGAAAAAGGTTGGGAAACGCTGGACTAAACCATAGTTTCCAACTTTACCCAGTGTAAATAAAGTAGGATTGAAACCCACTCTATCCAGTGTACACCTGAGCGTCATGGGGAGGGGGCTGTATCCCTATCCCCTATAAAATTCCTCTTGGATCCGCGCCTGTTGAAACCAATTCATATTTCATAACTTCATACACGGCACGATCAAGCACTGAATCTATTGAAATCTTACTACATAAAATAATTATCGAGTGTCTACACTTTTTCTATTAAAGCTCATAGTATATTCTATCATAATATAAATTGTCACTCATGTAGTATGTGCTAATATAACTAGGGATGCGCACGAGACAAGATTTGTGGCTGTCTTGTCTCGAAAATGTGCTGTAAAAGTGATGTCTCGACTCGAAAAATGTATATTTCTCTATTGGAAGTGCCATGTCTCGACTCGAATTTTGTCAGGAAAATCCTGTCTCGATTCGTCTCGTGTGCATCCCTAAATGTAACTCATGACAAAAATGTTTTGTTTTAAAACAAAATTAAACGGTTGAAGTGGACTCTGCCGAGTAGAAGACATCCAATTTATTAAACCGCCTCGCAACTCACTTGGCAGCACACTTAGGTTACACTCTTCACCTTTTTCCCATGCTATCTAAAGTATCGGCTCATCTTAAATTCGCATAGCCGATTCGGGTTTTCTAACAAGAATTATTATGTTGCAACTTAATTTGGATGTGAAGTCCTGACTTAATTAGCATTTAAGAACTTCGAAGTCTGCATTATAATCATGACAGAAATATAGTTAAATCTCAGTTCTAAATTTTATGTCTACCTTGCATCTAAATACTTGTGCTGTCATTTCTTTCAATGTTGGTAGGAGCCGAAGTTCCAATTGATCCCAATTTTTCGCTTTAATTCCCTGTATTTGTTGATAAAATTTTAGAGAAATATTATTATTAACAAGCAACACTTCTGAAGTGTAACACTCCGATCTTGATAAAATTTGGAAGGTAGATACTATACATGAAATAAACGAATACGTGTTTCTTATTTTCTGCGGAGAAAACGGTTTTAAGGGGCAAGAGACCCCACCCACAATTTTGAAAGTTGACGCCCCAAAGGTAAAAACCAAGGAAACCGAAGTAAACGAAATTTTACACACATATTGCAGATATAAAATGAGGGAACACGTGTTTCGTATTTTCCTGAAAAAAAAAAAAACGGTTATGTGGGGACCGGATCCCTCCAAAACTTTCATCACGAAATATCGAAAGTGATAGTAGCAATATGACAAATGTGTGTAAAGGACACAAAGAATTGCAACGAAACTTTGTGTATGAACAACATACCAAAAAATAAAGGCACACGGTTTTTTTTTATTTTGTGCTGAGAAACGATTTCAGGAGGCAAAAGCTATCACCCAAAATTTTGAAAGTTAAGGCCCGGAAGGCCAGAGGAAGTGAACCGAACTGAATGAAATTGTGCACAGATATTGTCGACATAAAATGAGGGAATACGTTTTTCTCATTTTCCTGAGAAAAAAAAGAAAACCGTTTAGGTGGTACACACACACCTCCAAAACTTTGATCATGAAATATCAAAACTGCTAATAACAGAAGTGTTTGAAGGACATGACGAATTGGAACGACACATTGTGTAGGGACAATACGCAAAAAATAAACGAATACGGTTTTTCTTTTATTTTCTGCGGAAAAACGGTTTTAGGGGGCAAAAGCCCCCATCCCAAATTTTGAAATTTGAGGCCCAAAATGCAAGAAGAAGTGCACCGAATTAAATGAAATTGTGCACAGATATTGTAGACGAAAAACGAGATAATTGGGTTTCGTATTTTCCTGGGAAAAGCGGTTGAGTGAGGCACGGACCTTCTAAACCGTTGATTACGGAATATCAAAAGTGCAAATAAGCATACGCAAAAGTTCCTAAAGAATATGGAGAATTGGAACGAAACTTCGTAAAGGGACTATTTGCAAAACAGTATATGAAACGTGTTTTAATTTTTGCGGAAAAACAGTGGGCCTAGGTCCCATCAAAAAAAAAGAAGGAAATATTACCGTAATAGCTCAGAAAGGAGTGGACCCAAGCAAATCAAATTGTGTGTAGACATTATATGTAAAATAAGGGCTCTCGTGTTTCTCAAGTGTTCCTATCCGTTTTGCTTCAAATTTGGCATACCAATAGCAAACTGGAAATAAATCGACACGTGTTTTTCTTTATGCTGAAAAAACATTGCAAGGGTTAAAGGTGCCTACTGAAATACTATAAAATACGCTATACTGTTTGTGTTTGGTGTTACTTGATCTGCCAAATTTGAAGAAATCGGATGGAGACACGACACTTGTGAAACACGAGAGGCCATATTTTACATATCCAATATCTACATACAATTGCTTTCGCTTCGGTCCACTTCTCCCGCAACTCAACGTCTCGGTTCACTCACAATTTTTTTTCTTTCAGGAAAATACGAAACACGTATTCCCTCACCTTACCTCTACAATATTAGTGGACATTTCATTCACTCCGGTCCACTTCTTCTTGTCTTTTGGGGTCAAATTCCAAAATTGTAGACGGGGGCTTTTGCCAACCAAAACCGTTTTTAACCAAAATTAAAAAATGTATTCGTTTATTTTTTGCGTATTGCCCATACACGCAGAGCTCCTCCGTGGCTAAGCGGTTAGCGTACGCGCCTTTGGCGTGGGAGACCCGGGTTCGATTCCCGGCGGGAGCTCATGTGGTTCGGATTCCACGTTAATCAGTAGGTCAACGTCTCATATAGCCTCGCTGCTGAAAGGGACGCTAAACTAAAATCAACTCAACCCATACACGCAGTTTGATGCAATTCTTCATGTCCGTTACACACATCTGATATACTGTTACTAGATATTTTGATATTTCATGATAAAGGGTTTGGAGGGGTCCATACTCCACCTGGCCGTTTTTTCCAGGAAAATAAGGAAACTATTCCCTAATTTTGTGTCTACAATATCTGTCCAAATTTCATTCACTTCAGTTCACTTCTTCTTACCTTTCGCGCGTCAACTTTCAAAATTATGTTTTTGGGTTCTTTTGCCCCTAAAAGCGTCTTTCCGCAAAAAAGAAAAACATATTCTTTATTTTCTTGTCCACACAGAAAGTTTTGTTGCAATTCTTCATGTCTTTTACACACATCTAACATATTGTTACTAGCATTTTTCATTTTTTGTGATCAAAGCTTTGGAGGGTCGGTGCCCCACCCAACGATTTCTAAAGGAAAATACGAAACCCGTATTCACTCACTTTATGTCTACAATATCTGTGCACAAATTCACTCCCTTCGGTTCACTTCTTTTTGCCTTTCGGGAGTCAACATTCAAAATTTTGTTTGGGAGGTTTTGCCCCCCAAAAACCGTTTTCCCGCAGAACATAAATAAACCCGTATTCATTTACTTTCTGCGTATTGTCCATACACAAAGTTATGTTGCAATTCTTTATTTCCTTTACACACATCTGACATACTGTTATTATTACTTTTGATTTTTCGGGATCAAAGCTTTGGAGGGGTCTGTGCACCACCCTACTGTTTTTCCCAGGAAAGTACGAAACTCGTACCCTCATTTCACGTCTGCAATATCTGTGCACAATTTCATTCACTTCGGCTTACTTCTTGTTGCCTTTCGGACGTCAACTTTTAAAATTTCGGGTGGTGGCTTTTGCCCCTGAAACCGTTATTCCGCAGAACAAAAAAAAAGTATTCATTTTTCTGCGTATTGTTAATACACGAAGTTATGTTGGAATTCTTCTAGTTGTTTGCACACATCTGACATACTGTTGGTAACACTTTTAATATTTCGTGATCACAGGTTTGGAGGGGTCCATGCAGCACCCAACCCTGTTTTCCAGGAAAATAGAAAACCGTATTCCCTTATTTTACGTCTACAATATCTGTGTAGAAATTCATTCACTTCGGTTCACTTCTTTTTGCCTTTCGGGCGTCAATTTTCAAAATTTTGTGTGGGAGCTTTTGCCCCCTAATACCATTTTTCAACAGAACATAAAAGAACCCGTATTGCTTTATTTCTGGCGTATTATCCATACAAAAAGTTTCATTGCAATTCTTCATGTCCCTTATACACTTTCTACATACTGTTATTAGAATTTTAATTTTTTGTGATCAAAGGTTTGGAGGGGTCCGTGCCCCACACGACTATTTTCTCCAGGAAAATATGAAACCCGTATCCTTATTTTATGTCTACAATATATGTTCACATTTGCACTCACTTCGATTCACTTCTGTTTGCCTTTCGAGTTCAACTTTCAAAATTTAGGGTGGGAGTTTTGCCCCCTAAAACCGTTTTCCCGCAGAACTTAGAAAAACCCGTATTCGTTTACTTTTTGCGTATTGTCCATACACAAAGTTATGTTGCAATTTTTCATGTCCTTGACACACATTTGACATACTAGCACTTTTGATATTTTGTGATCAAACGTTAGGGAGCCGCACCCACTCCTTTTTTCCAGGAAAATAGCAAACCCATATTCCCTCATTTTATGTCTACAATGTCCGTGCACAATTTGATTCACTTCGGTTCACTTCTTTTTGCCTTCCCGGCGTCAACTTTCATAATTTTGTGTGAGAGCTTTTGCCCCTAAAACCGTTTTTCCGCAGAAAAACCCTTCTCCATTTTTTTTTTTTTTTTGCGTATTGCCCGTACATAAAGTTTCATTGGAATTCTTCATGTCCTTTACACAAATCTGATATACTGTTACTAGCACTTTTGATATTTCCTGAGCAAATGTTTGGAGTGGTCCGTGCCCCACCTAACAGTTTTTTCAGGAAATACGGAACTAGAATTCCCACATTTTATTTTCACAATATGTGTGCAAAATTTCATTCACTTCGGTTCACTTCTTCTTGCTTTTTCGGAGTCAAATTTCAAACTTTTGGGGTGGGTTCATTTGCCCCCCTAAAACCGTTTTCCTGCAGAACATTAAGAAAACGTATTCTTTCATTTTTTGCGTATTGTTCATACACAAAGTTTCGTTGCAATTCTTCATGTCCTATACACACATTTGACATATTGTTACAAGACCTTTTATTTTTCGTGGTCAAAGGTTTGGAGGGGTCCGTGCCCCACGCTGCCGTTTTTTCCAGGGAAATACGACATTCGTATCCTCATTTTACGTATTCAATATCTGTGAAAATTTTTATTCACTTCGGTTTACTTCTGCTTTTCAGGGGCCGCCGTGGCTCAGTGGTAGAGCATTCACCTCTGGTGCTTGGGGTCCCGGGTTCGATCCCGGCCCCCGCCAAGTGAACTTTGTGGTGGACAAACACCGTGTGCGTGGGTTTTCTAGGGGTTCTCCGTTTCCTCCCACTTTCTTCATTCCACCATTTCATTCATTACTCATCAACGTCTGTCTCCTTTGGCATAATCGTGAGACGTAAAACTCAAAGCTTTCATTTTTCTTCTGCCTTTCGGGCGTCAACTTCCAAAATTTTGTGTGGGAATTTTTCCCTCTAAAACCGTTTTTCCGCGGAAAATTAAAAAAAAAAACAATATTCATTTATTTTTTTGTCCACACATAAAGTTTCGTTGCAATTCTTCATGTTCTTTACACACATCTCAGATACGGTTACTAGCACTTTCGATATTTCGTGATCAAAGGTTTGGAGGGGTTAGTGCCCCACCGAACCGTTACTTCCAGAAAAATACTAAAACCGTATTCCCCCATTTTATATCTACAATATCTGTGCACAATTTCATTCACTTCGGTTCACTTCCTTTTGCCTTTCGGGCATCAACTTTCAAAATTTTGGGTTTGAGCTTTTTTCCCGTAAAACTGTTTTTTTCACAGAAAATTTAAATAAATGTTTTCCTTTATTTTTTGCGTATTGTCCATAGACGCAGTTTGATTAAATTCTTCATGTCCTTTACACACATCTGACATGCTGTTACCAGCACATTTGATTTTCCGTGCCCCACCTAACCGTTTTTTCGAGGAAAATACGAAACTCGTATCCTCATGTTACGTTTGCAATATCTGCGCTTAATTTCGTTCACTTCGGTTCACTTCTTGCCTTTCGGACATCAAGTTTCAAAATTTTGGGTGGGAGCTTTTGCCCCTAAATCCGTTTTTCCGCAGAAAATTTAAAAAGGCCGTACTCCTTTAGTTTGTGCGTATTTTCAATACAAAATGTTCCATTGCAATTATTCATGTCTTTTACACACTTCTGACATACTGTTACTAGCAGTTTTGATATTTCGTGATAAAAGGTTTGGAGGGGTCCGTGCCTCACCCAACCGTTTTCTCCAGGAAAATACGAAACTCTTATTCCCTCCTTTTACGTCTACAATATCTGTGCACAATTTTATTGACTTTGGTTCAGTTGTTCTTGCCTTTCGGGTGTCAACTTTCACAATATAGAGTGGGGCTTTTATATTAAAACTTACGTAACTTTATGTAACTTTTTCTTTTTGATGAGATTCTTTTTTTGGGAGGTGAGGAGAGAAATGTTTTCCTCTGATATGTGTCTTTTGCCATTCATCTTTTTTGAACTGCTTAAGTAAGATCATTTTGTAACTTTTGATGTCATCCATCTCCGTCATGATAATATTATTGTCATTTTTAACAATTTGTTTTATTCCCTTATTTGCAGTCTGCCACACTGATATATTTATTACTAAATTGAGGTTTGGTCCAGCGCCTTTCGAATTCACAACCAACCCAACCGCCGAGCTTTTTGGGTTGCCTGCTATTGCATGAAAACGAGAATTGCAGGTGGTAATGCACTTTTGGAGTCGTGTATACATTGAAACTAAAACTATAAGCAGTAGGGGCAGCACGATGAAAAGAATAGCGATATTGGCTGCCAATGTCATTCCTGATCGTAGCAGATACGGTATAAGGTAGAAGCTTACGTGCATCGTGTACCATTTTACAGCGACAAACTGTTTTGTAAGGAGACAAGTGCAGGAAATATTTATTCTCACTGTCAGTTCTACCCGTGAACTCTGAATTGTTTGAGAAAAGTTATTTCGTTTACTGTATTGTGTCTGTAATTCTATGAGGTGCATGCGTGAGTGTGTTAGGGAGAGTGTATGCATGCAACAAATATTGACTAAAAACTACACGATATGGCGTTAAATAAGGGAAACATTGCCATGTACACTCATGTCCAAAATGATTGTCGCATATCTATAACTGTCTTCTTCTAAGAATATAATTGATAATGATTTTGAAGGGTACTCTTAATACTGATACTGTGTGTGTAATTGGGAAATGTACATTTGTGATAAATTTCATAGGAAAAGAATTATAAATACGAAAATTAAAATGAGTAAAACAAAATGTTGCTAAATGGACAAGAAAGATTCATTTTCGTTTTATTGTTCTTATTTACTGCTCTTTGACATGGAATTTGCAACATATATGTCTTTGCCGACTATACACATACTAACATTATAAGAAATACCGGGCGAATTCGTTATGGAATTATATTCCTACAACAACATATTTATAGACATGCGACAATAATTTTGGACACGAGTGTACCTCTTGCAGCAGCTGCAGACATTACGGTTCAAGCACAAAGCAACAAATATATCAGAATAGGAAAGAGTAATAGCAAATGACATAATTGGATTCCTAGCGGATGAAGAACTAGAATTCGAAATGGAATACACTCTGGATGTTCTGGAGGAGGCACATCATGAGATAAACAATCAAGAAGCTAGTGTAGAAGCGAAGGGGGTAATCACACAAGAGATTCCGAAGATGCCGACAGAACACCAAGTTTTCAAGAAAGTACGTCAGATGCATCACTTGCATCACCAGCGAAACGCAAGAAAGGCGCTCCACTCTCGATTCGGAAGACGAAACAAATTAACTACATGACACAACACCCAAACCACGGTAAAAAGACAATATGTAACCGATTTCGCATTAGCGAGTATACCTACGATTGTATTGTTAATAAAAATAATAAAGGACTATCACGCGAATGCAAGAGTTCCCTTTTACGAGAGGCATTATACGTGCAGTTTATCCACGCACGTAAAGTACTTTTGCAAACGGTACCACACAGTGATCTTCAGCGAATGGCATGCCACATTGCGCGTGATATTGAGTATGAACAGTTTAAAGCCTCGGAGGCCTGACTTCTGAACTTCAAACGACATTATAATATCAGGCTACGGAAAGTGACAACCTTTTCAACAAGACTTCATCATGAATGCCAGCCTCACCTAATGCAGACTGCTAAAGACTACATTCACAGCATTAAACAGACGTTGCCTAATGTTGAGTTTAAATATGTCTGTAATTTTAACAAAAGAGACACAGACCAAAGCTTAAAACCGACTTTATTTTAAATTATAATTTGTATCTGTTTCGGATATCTAGCATATCCTTCTTCAGACACTATCGAAAATAAATGAAAATACAGACATATATATAAATATTGTTATGACAAAGTTTAAATTATTTAACCGTCATATATATAGTCATTATTATGAAAAAGTTTAAATTCTTTTAACAGACATATGTATAGTTATTGTTGTACATTTTTATTTTTATTTATTTATTTATATTTTTTTATTTTTATTATTATTATTATTTTTTTTTCTTCCTATTTACTGAGGCCTTCAGCCAATCCCATAAGTCTTCGTTTTCACTTTCCAACTAATCACGTTCCTTCATTTTTGGTTCTTATAATTTAAACTTTGTCATAACAATATTTATATATATGTCTGTATTTTCATTTATTTTCGATAGTGTCTGAAGATATCCGAAACAGTTACAAATTATAATTTAAAATAAAGTGGGTTTTAAGCTTTGGTCAGTGTCTCTTTTGTTAAAATAATCAATCCAAAGCCATGAATAGTCTTACTATGTCTGTAATGCTGACCAAAGTGGTTTTCAATTTGAAATGTATCGACCGAGAACTTGGGATATGAAAGGCAAAAGGAAAATTGAGGTCCTTGCAATAAATGTAAATGCTATAACACATTCTTACACAATCATGCCTTTAATTAATTTAAAGGCAGAGTTAGTTGGTAAGCTGTTCATTGTTTTCCAGGGAAAGAACGGAATAGTGCCTGTAACATTGCAGGCTGGATTTAATAGGTTAGTGCAGAAACTGGGCAGTATACATGTGACAGCATCAACATGTGGAATTACATGAACTGCGAGAATGGTATGTGAATTGCTATTGGCCGAATGCAGAAAGCAGGAATTTACTTATGGTGGATAGCTGGACATCATTTAATAATAAAGAGGTGCGACGTGGGAAATCAGTGGAAATGCGGCAAATTCCAAATCGTACCACCGGCATTATTCAACCTTTGGATGTATTTTTTAAGACAATACAAAACATATTGGCCTACCATATATGATTATGCAATACAGGACGAACGTTTCCATTCAAAACTGCATGACAGAGATACTATTATCACTCTGCATTCCATTATGTATCACCAATTTCAGTCCCCTCTCTTCACAGGAATGATTCAATATGCATTTTGTAAATCAGGATATATTGATGATCCGATCGAATGTTTCGATGTGCCGAGGAAGTACGCTTTCAATATTCCCGGCATCAACTTTTATGATATTTGTGATGGTTCATTTTTTATTAGGTGCTCATGGTGCTCTGCAAAATTCTGTTTTGACCATTTTATGAATGCTGAGGACTTGCATTTGTCGCATTGCCGTAATTTTGTCCTGTAAGAATGTAATCTCTGGAGCTATGTTCATTGTCACTATAGTTACCTATCTGCCACAAACAACGAAGTTTTCAACATTCAAAGAACTGGAAGTTGTAAACCGTTCTAAATATGGAGAAACTAATCAGTGTATGAGATTGGGTGGAAAAATCATTGTTGTTTGATACCTCATATGGCCCTCTTTCCATTAGAAAAAGTTGATGCCAATCCAATATAGCGGATTTCAAGATGGCGGACATGATCTGGTATGAAATGAAAACATATCTTCTATCTCGATTTACATAGTTGAAGTTATAACTATCGCTGCCCTGTCGCGAAAAACGCTGTAACTTTGGCGGAGCTGTTTTGAGAAAAAGAGCCGTAAAGTCGCCACAGACCGACTAATTTCCTACTTACATCGAAATCCTCTTTGGTATATTTTCAAAAGTATTTGACTCAGCTCAATGCTAGGCCTGGTGAACATAAATATCGGTGGCGGGAAATTCAAAAATTCTTATAGCGACAAAACAATGTAACTCAAGTTACAGCGTTTTGTCGCGACACGGCAGAACGTTCCTCCATCTATTTCTAAAAAAATATCGTCTTGCAACTATCAAATTATATTATAGGTGGCTTTCCTACATTCATGTTTATATTTCGTTTTCCCATATTTCTAGTGCTCATTAGCAGCTAAATTTTTTGTCAATATTTTATATTGAACCCTACTCTAGGACAGTAGTTGCTTCCTTTTGATAACACCGGCGAAGTGGTGAAGTCTACCTGCCAGACTAAAAACCTTTTGCATTTTGGTGAGACTATCATTTTTTAAAAAAAGTATAAGTCGCCTATCCCGGGCTAATTCCGGTTACCGAGGTTTCGAGGTAATCGGTACCCGAAAGTGTAAAGTTTGCCGACTCTCAAATCTCGACAGTTCAATATAAGAGATTTCACCTTCTATGTTATTTCTTCGTTACAAAAATGCTTCTTATTGACTCTATTCATGGTGAATTACTGAACTTATACACTCCACATAAAAATCGACAGTTAACATATTGCAGGTAGGCCATCTAATATACACCTTATTAGGGCTGTTCCGATAATCGAGTAATCGATAACAATTTGATGAAATTTCAAAACCGTTTCATCGATAAAGAATTTTAATTTTATCGAATTATCAAACTTTCGAGACTCCCGAAATGTTCGAGACTCTCGAAATGATCGAGACTCCCAAAATGTTCGAGACTCTCGAAATGATCGAGACTCCCGAAATGTTCGGGACTCTCGAAGTGTTCGAAGCACTCGAAATGTAAGAAACATTAGACAACTTCGAGACACTCGAACTGTTCGAGAGTCTCGAATTGTTTGAAAGCAGCAAATACAGAAATACATTAAGATGATCGCATTTGTCGAGTCGCTTGAATATTTTAAAAAAATTCGGGATTATTGGAGTGTTCGGAAGGAACAATGTATTTGAGGTTAGCATAGTTGTATATAATATGTATTACATATATGCAGGGTGTTCATTTTAAAACTTCTCTCCTTAGCAATGAAGTGGAAGAAAAGTTTTTTCCCCACAGATCTGTACAAGGTTTAAACAGTTTGTCAGAAAAGAGAAAGAGGAAGAGAAAGCATGCATCACCCGAATGGAATTGGAATCCAAGACACCATTAATCTATTAATAGTCACTGCTGATTGTGCCAATAACGAGGCAGTCAGAAAAATAATTTTACATTGATTTTGAGTGTTTAATTTAAAGTTCTGTATAGAGGCAGCTACTGATATAGGTAGAGGTAAGGAAATTCGATAAGGCTGAAGACTTATCAAACTTCCGTTTCGAAAATTTACTATCCGGCGGTCGAATGCCTTCGAGTATTTGAGATTGTCGTGAAACAAACCTTGAAAATTTTGGGTGCGAAGCTCACTATTACAGGCCGTCCTGTCTGTCTGTGTGTTTGTGACATCCAACGATAACTTTCGAATGGATTGTCCGATTTTGGTGGAACTCATTTTAAAATGTTTTCGTTTGCTTTCACCAGACACCTATTGTTTTGGTTGCGATACGACAAGGGGAATTTTCCCGAATTCAAGTGCTTGTTCTTACTTTGAGCGTAGGCGTGTGAAAGCTACTATAACTTTCGAATGGTCCGATTTTAAAAGGGTTGGTCTAAATGCATATGTCAGGTATCTGTTGCTCTTGGTTACTTTACGATATTTGATTTTATACATAAGATGCCGTGCGACTCTGGTGCATTACCAACCTCAGATTTAATGCGTACCTGGGATGGGGGTTGCGGCCGAAGCGTGATGCTGACAACACCAGATTCATCTACGACTGAGATTAAGAAAGCTTGGTGAATTAACTCCACACTTCCTATATGGCCTCATGGCATGGTGCTATGCAAAAGGGAGAACTTTATATATGACAGAACAGAGACTAAAGAAAAATTAAATGACATGAAATCTTGCAGTTTAATTACTTACTAATTGTCTGTTAGGCTAAGGGAGAAGGATGATTAAGGCAAGTGAATGATGATGAAATAATTGGTGGAATAAGAATGTGGGAGTAAACGGGAGTACGCCGAGAAATCCCATGGACACGATGTTGTCCACCACAAACTTACTTGGACGGGGATCGAACCAGGGAGGGACAAAAGGGATGAAAGGGAAAGGGGACAAAAACATACATGCTCTGACTTACATTTCAATGGCTCTGATTCAATTTCCATATCGAATTAAAATAACTTCCGATCACTTCTTAAGGAAAAAAAGAAAAACATTATTTCCTCAAGAGTTCTCTCAGATTCTTCGTTTATTATTGCAAACAGACTTTCAAAGAAAGATGGTCGTGCAGTTACTTGCTTTGCAGTTGTTGAAAGAAATATTAGACCCTATCTCTCCTGTCGTGTCCTGCATACAATAGACTACTTATCACGGTTTCTTTCTTTTCCGAAACAAGAAGCCAATGTATTTGAAACCGACTGCGATTACATTGTACTTCGGTTGTAACCAGATTTTTCTATGGGAAACAATGTTATACTGCTAATTCAAGCTGAAACGGTGCTGGAAAGTGCGTTTAAGTTACTGTAGTGAAAATGTCAGCGAAAAGATCGTATGGGATATTTGGATCATTCTGAAACTTGGATATTTGGATAGGGCACATACTAGTTCCTAAATAAAATCTTGACCCGACTACGGTAGATCCTATAGTATTGGAGCTATGAACCTATAAAGTTCATTTATTCATGTTGCAGCCTATAACTCCAAAAGGAAGCATTTGTGCACCCACGTTGGTCTATACTTTCTGTTTTATCTTGGTCTCAGGATAGGGTTGCCATATTTTGAAATTAGAGACGCGGGAGATTCTAAACCGTAAGTACTGATGTGAACTTCTGTATTACAAATACTGACGATCCTTCTGACCAGTTTTTTTTTTAGTGATTTCTTTGGTAAGTGACACTTCCAATGTACTTTTCTAACAAAACTAAAGTAAAGCAAATTTAGTTTTTGCCTTTAATGTTTTATTAAGTTCAACAAATGTGAGTCTCGAATTGTAAAGTAAGTATTACAGTAAGATATCTCTAGTAAGGATATCGGAAAGACAAGTTTTTTTTTTTTTTTAAAAAAAGCGATATATGGCAGATGTTGTTCATTACGGTTTTCTTTCTAAGAAATACAAAATAATTTCAAAACTTTTATCGTAAGAAAGCTAAAACATATTTAGAAGTCTTGGTCCATCTCTTATAAAATTTCTAATCATTTTTAAAGATTTATACTTGAAATCATACTAACATACGAAATTACCACAGTTTCATACTATATGAAATACAGTATAAACATTTTAAAAGAAAAAAATACTAATAATGAATCCAATCTAAACAAAATGCTAAGGATACCGTAGTTCGATTTGCAATCATTTCTGAATATATAAAGACTAGTTAAACATAGATTACGTAACAACATATACTTCTTCAGTTGAACTGGACAGAATGTTATGAAAGAAATACGCACCCATGAGATCATACATTAGTATTCATGGGTTGAACAAAATGTGTATGATTATGCCAGTTTTTTTTTTTTTTTTTTTACACTTTTCATTTCCTTTAACTTTCTTTAAAAAAACCTCGATTGCATAAAATCTTATCATAAAATTCTTCTCATGAAACGTCTTTCATATTGTACAAAACCAGTAGTAATAACTTGACAGTTTCTACGTTCATCTTGTTTCTGTCATCTGTCCACTCGCTATTGAGATTGACAGAAATGTAGCGGTTTACGTTGAATATAACAACTCTTTATCAACAAAGTCATCTTAGAGTTTTCTCCAATCCAAAAAAGCGGGTGGTTTTTAGTGATTAAGAGATGATTAAGCGGGGGACGAATATAGAACCTGAAAATCGGGTAGTATCAGCTAAAATCAGGTAATATGGCAACCCTATGTCAGGAATCGCCTCCCGAACGGTGGCGGTGTTTTTTTTTAAACACTCTGGATAAAATAATGCACCACGTTATTCTGAATTGATGCAAAACTCTTACGTTTTTAAAGCCTACATTATTCGTCCGGGAAGCAATCTGCCTCCACCAAACTACGCTTCTGGATCCGCTAGTGTGTGGATTCATCATAATGTACAAACCGACTATATGGAACATATGCAACTCTGTATATTCACTGTCGAGGAAATAGATTTGTTTCTGTTTTTCATCTTTATTAAACTTAGTGATGATCTCAGGGTTTCCCCCGCGTAGGCTTACTATAGTCCTAGATTCAAGCTCGGACCAGAAAATTATCTGGGTCTCTGCATTCACTCACTAGACTAAAGAAACTTCTACCCACTGCAACAAAATTACTGCTTGTAAAATCGTTAATATTTCTTCACCTTGAATATTGTGATGTAGCTCTATTAGACTTAAATGAAGAATTAGTGTACCGGTTACAACGTATCCAAAATGCCTGCATACTGTTTGCTTATAATCGCAAACGATCATGTCATTTAACTCCAAACTACAGAAAGCTGGGTCTTTTGAAACTTGCCTCTGCATCTGCATCGACTCACACTTCTCTTTAAGACTGTGCTTTTAACAACCCTCCTTCACGATACAAAATCAGGTGTAAATAAACTCCTTTTCCTTCTCCTCTTTACACTCGTCAAAATATTACTCGAATGCGTTCTTTGCATCTACTATCCGTGCATGAAGTGACCTTCTACTCAGCATACGACAATCTCAGTCAATCAACCTATTCAAGAAGTCGGTTGAGTAGACCATCCATGAGTCTCTCGAGGCTTAATGATATCTGACAAAAATGCTGGTTTTTATCCTTCCTACCTTTTCTTTTCTCTTATTCTCTAAATGTATCTGATTATGTGTTTTTAGTGATAATCTATGTGACCATGTGATTGTGTATATATATGGGGATATGATTGTGAGTGTAATTTCTGTTGTTATTTCAATGTAAGTATTTTCAATTATTATTCTATAAATATTTGATATTATGATATTAGTGCTAATGTTTGTGGTCAAGTGAGAGACAAGGTATGATTAGCCTTAACTTCGCCATGTAAAATAAGAGTAAATAAATAAATATAAGAGCAGGTAAGACCGAGTATAAGACTGATGCTTTTAAGTTTTCTTTTGCACTATAAGAATTGTCAAGCATACAAATATGACAGTAGCTAACAGAAACCTTAATCTTACAAACGAGAAGGACATATCTACATTTGTAGGGGGCAGTGGCGTATTTACGATTTTGTTTCGTGGAGGGGCTTTGCTAACTTTTGGGGGGGCTTAGCCTGAAAATGTGAAAATTCTGCAAGATATTTCATTTACGTTACTATAGTAAATAAGATTTTGGGGGCTTAAGCCCGGAAGCCCCCCTAAATACGCCACTGGTAGGGGTGCTTCTTTTGCTAATGTGTGCAAACGTTGATATTGAACTACCTATATCACAAAAGAATGGTGAGCCGTGATAGATTCGAAGAACTGATACAGTCTTGCGATTTGATGACAAAAGTCCCAGAAATGAGAGGAGGTAATTAAATTTGCTCCATTGCGAGAGATTTTCGACAATTAGGATTCGTTGTTTACGGGTAATATGTGCTAAGCGAATATACAACGGTGGATTAAATGCTAAGTATGTATTGTGGTTGATCCCTATTCAAGATGTTTATGAAAGATAAACCAGGAA
This sequence comes from Thermobia domestica, assembly GCF_964235325.1. Classification (NCBI taxonomy): domain Eukaryota; kingdom Metazoa; phylum Arthropoda; class Insecta; order Zygentoma; family Lepismatidae; genus Thermobia; species Thermobia domestica. The sequence goes on along the minus strand of NC_137458.1, from coordinate 192,879,938 downwards.
AATATAGATTTCTCATTCGATGGTCGCAAATGCCGAAAATCTCTACGTTTGGAAATGGAGGTGCATACCAGAAAGAATGGTGGAAGAAAAGGGGCCCTAAGAAAATCGTAATAAGAGTAACTGATCCTATAAAAGAAACAGGAAGGAATGTAGCTATAGATCGTTCCTATACTTCAGTAGAATTAGCGGAAGAGTTGTTTTCTGTTAGTAAACTTACAGTTGTAGGTACCTTACAACTAAATAAAAAGCATATTCCAGATGCACTGAGTAGTACGAAAGAGCATGGTTTCTATTTTTCTATATTTGCATTTGCTGATCCCACATCTCAAGAGCCACCGGTTACCGGGATTTCATACATTGCACGGAAAAGCCCAGTGCGAAACGTTGTAACTCCCTCAATGCAGCATCCTTATGATAAAAAGAACGATTCCGACACATACAAACAGATCATAAGGTAGGAATAGACGTCATAGACAAAAAGGTAAGGCAATATTTTGCAAAAAGAGGCACAAGAAGATGGCCGCTGTCATTGTTTTGTACTCTCCCTGATATTGTTTCTCTTAAAAATTCAGCATGAGAAAAAAATAAGAGACAAAGACGTAGGCTATATATTTTCAAGCTTGAAGAGTAGTCTTTTCTGAAACCTTACGTGGAAGAGAGATCTCGCATGATGAGTGGAATCAACAGTTTCTGAAACATCCAATCAAAGTGTAGCTTTGTCTCAATCTGGATCGAGAAAACGATAATTTCAATGTGTTCTGTCCACAAAAACAAGTGGATGAAGCACTGTAAAGAAAGTACGAACACAATGTTCAGTGTGTGATAATTTCTGTGCAAACGTCATTCAAAATCAAACATAATGTGCATTGCATTCAAAATCAAACATTACATTTGCAAATAAATCAGAGGACAACTGGTCAATACATTTTTAAGCATTTTTTTGTTAGAAATGATTAGAGAACTATAGCATTACTTCACTAATGTCTTTGTAAACTTATCTATATATTGAATGAATGACTAAGCTAACATGATCAACTTTCAGTCATTGATCAAACTTAACAATGACAGATTTAGTATACTAATTTGTCTACAAATGCTAACGTATTTCAAGGTACTTCATATCTTCTAAATAAATACAGCAGTAGCCTGTACTGACATATATATTTGCAACATTTCCTATTAAAATAAAACTACAGAATATTTAATATAATTTAAAAACTTATACTTATTAGTAGGCGTCGTTAAATAACTTAGAAGATAAAAATGGATTTCACAAATGTGGACAAAATTTACCCTCCTTTTACTTACATGTGACAGATTATACCTCCGGCTTTCTAGGATTTAGTCTGGTAATTTTAATAAGTGTTCACAGGACCTCTTTATAACTATAGATTAGCGATTTGACAGGATCATCTTCTACTTTCGGATGATTGTGTATAAGGATCCTCATATGTATCTTTTTAGCTAGATTTTGGAGCAATGGTTTGAGAGGTATACTTGGCTTACTATGGCCAGAATTTCCTTCTAAAAGCTTTGGGACAATGCAAAGTTTACTTATGATGTCATATTATCTGTTGTTGTATCTTTGCTGCCTTTTGGTTGCTTAACGTATCGACTATACTGAAATCTGACTGATGAAAATGTTATATGTCTATATCTGATTAACTAATGAATGGTTAACTGATTTCTTAGACGATTAAATCACATATGACACTTGTTCTGTATTTCAATTAAAATCACAGCATTAGCCGTAAAGTTCATTGTTTAAATCGCAGCCTTAAATCAAGCTTAGGATTCTTTGTGGATACTTACCTTTAACACACAAAATTTGTTATGTTCGCAAATATTCATGAAAAGTCATTTATTAGTGACACCGACCTTGGCATTAAATGGGATAGCTTGTGTTGTTCGAATTTCACGTTAAGTTGTGGACCTAGGCAATTTATATGATTTCTAAGTAACTTTTAGAGATTTAGGTATAGATTCCTCTTTTAAGCAGAGTGGTCCATATCCTAAGAACAAAAGGAAACTTTGTGTGGAGGCAGGTCACATCGTATACACCAGGATAAGCGCCCATTTGTGTTCATGTCTCTTATAGCTTCGATGTCTAAAGCCGGGAAACCAATTTTTTGCATTGGAACTTACAAGTTATTCCTAAAGTACGTTGCACAAAGAAGACAAATCTTGATTCATCCTCTGCTGTATTGAAATTATAGAACTTAACAGTGCCGCTGACGTTTCGCGAGCGATGTACGAAAGCATAAATGAGAGTTGATGAGCGGAAGGAATGTCATTGATTTCTGCGGAGCATTGTAATGAGAGGAAATTAATGATATGTCAGTGATTCCATCAGAACTCCACTTTTACGTGTTATTCCAATCTGAAAGTATTTTTGTCGGGAAAAATGAAATATTTGCTCTTTTCATTATATCTAATCTGCGACAGTATTAGAAAAGATTTTAGACAAAAAATCAAAATCAAAACGTCAGTAATGAAGAAATTTGTACTAAATAGTTTAAGAAAGAAACTAAAAATTTTCGGTGATCAAAAATTTCTAGCAAATAAAACAAAGGAAAATTTTAAGTGGTCAATTTCTAAGCGAATGTAAAACATTTTTTAAACAGAAAGAATCAGTTATGGAAAAGATGTATATTAAAAAAAATATATGTAAATAATCAATTGTTCCTTTTGTTACACTTCTAAAACCTTTTAACCAAACATCTTTCAGTGAACAAGAAATTTCTCAGTAAGTAAAAATATTTAATCAAAAAATTTTAAAGTACGATTTTCAGTGGCGAAAAATGTTTATAACAATCAAAAAGTTTTAAAAAATTTACAAATTTGCAAAATTCAATAATGAAAAATTCTTCTAGGAAAATATATATATGAAAGTTTAAAATGATTTTTTTCTGACTGAAAAATGTTTGTTTTTTTAATGAAAATTTTTAGTTGTGAAAATATTTATTCCGAGCAAAAAAAAAAAAAAAAACAATTTTCAAAGAAAAGTTCTCAAGTAAAAAACTTCAATTGCGAAAAGTTAATATCAAAAAAGGTTCAAAATTAAAATAGTATAATGAATAAGTATTTTAGAGCTCAAAAGTGTAAACGAAAATTTGAAACAAAATTTTTAGTACATAAACTTTTGAGTAAAAAAAGTTTCACCGAAGAAAAGTAAATTTCAGTGTACGCAATTTTTTTATACATTTTTACATTTTAGAAAAAAATAATGATGGAAACATTTTATTACCGGGCAAAAATTTCAGTATTCAAAAATAGTAAAGAAAAAAATACAAAACTAAAACAAAGACTTTTTTACTTTTACGAAACAAATTTTCAAAATAACAGAACTGCTTTTGCAATTTTATCTTGTTTATTGAAGTAGTTTTGGAATATGGCGTACAGAGAATGGACGAAGGACTCTGGATTGTGATTGTCAATTAGATCAAATCCAGAAGGGGCCACCATGTTGTATCAGAAATCAGTAGATTCTTCCGGGGTCTTAACCAGTGCTGTCTTTCATATGGTGTTTTTCTGGCAGTAAAAGTCTACCGAAGACAAGTGTTGAGGAAGAAACTATGTGGGGGCAGAGGTAATGAAAATGAGTATAACCCATCATTGGTGACGACGAATGGAATCCTTGGGACTAAACTACAGCAATAAGAACTTCAGGACAGAACTGGCCAGTATTGCAACCATTAAACATTAATCAAAGTCCTCAGCTCCTTGTATCTTTTAATGTAAATATTTTTTTTCTTATAGTATTATTTCATACACATATTTCTCTCAATATAGTATTTGTTTTTCTTCTCTTGATGTATCTGATAATTGTGTGACGAAATAGTTTGCTCAATTTCCTGAGACAAGTGTTACTCTTATATTCACTAGAATAGGACGGTTACTAGGTATACTTCAATCGCTGCATTCCTCAATTCCATATTTCATGCACGTATTCGTGGTCTTGCAATTTTTGGTTGAGTGCATTCGTACCTAAATATTGTGAGCTCTTCTGGATTCACTTAGAGGTACTGATTATCTTTCGTTATGTGGTACAAACGACAACCTGAAAAGGTACCCCTCGAGCTAGGAACCGTGCTCTTTTGACATGTTATGGTCCTTGAAGTATTCGTTGACCCGGAGGCTTGCAAAGAACACTTCTTTCTGACGGGTAGCACCTAGAATTGGTTTCTTTCTTAAATTTTCTCTACATACACCAACTGTCGTATTAGAATTATGAATGGTGCATTTCGCCAGCAGTGGCCATTTGTGAGTAAAATTTCAATGCTATTGGGCTTCAGAAAATTCAGACAGAACACCAAATTACGTACGCTGGCAATCGTAATCCTTTTAAAAATGGATATTGTTTCGTTCTGACTTCGAGTATAGTAATGAAGGTAATTTGTGCCTGGCAAAGTACTTGTACACCTTGATCGCAGTATATCGTAATATCCCCCTGAAAATTACATGTTTCGTTTGAAAGTCTATTATACTATTGTATGAACGTATTCCAAGCTTTGAATGACGTATTGTTTACGCCGGAGAACTGTCTAATATTCTTTTGATACATCGATTTTACCGTCAATAAGTCTGCCATATATATATATCTCATCTAGTCCTTGAAAGCTGCTATAGACATAGATCTTGTACTCCTTTAAATAAGTCTGAAAGTGTTTTATCTCAAGAACTAGCTCCAAGGTCTAAATTAATTTCTACATTACTACATAAGTCATCCAGTTCCTTGTCTACAACTCATTTGGATTGATGTAGATGCTGCAGGTATCGTTTCTCTTATATTTCTAACCAATTGCAGGGGCAGTCGCAAGAGAGCAGGCGAGACATCTTGATTCATCGTTCTTCACTTATCTAATTCGTAGCAGTTTTTATTTTAAAGCATTCCTTACTGCAAACCACCACTAAGTGGAATTTCGACACGATCAAAATTTATGGTGATAGGTTTGTTGAAAAAGATAGCGGTCATTCCTTTGAAGAACTCTTTGATAGGAGACCCACGTGACATAGAAATGTCAAGTGCTGGCCAGAAACTCACGCAGGAAGATTTGTGTTTGATAAAACTTGACTTTAGCAAATAGTTTACTATAAATTATTGACACTCAATTAACTATCAAGAAGTGTAACTAGTCTTTGGAGGCAGAGCCGTAACTTGTGGGGGGAGGGTAGGAGACAACTGCCCCTCCAAGGAAGCTCCCCGCCGTTTGAGGGGGCTCATTTTAAGATAAAATTTTCTTACTCCATATACGATACGAACATGAAATTATAAATGAAGTATCGAACAGGTTCACTTCATTACATAAACAAAACAGCACACAAAAGGTAAACAAAACAAAAATGAGTGGTGGGCCCATTTCAGTAAAAAAAAAAAAAAAAGTCTACTATTAGGAACCCTAGAAATAATATTTATTCGTATGGCTTTGAGATTTGTCTATATTATCCCTTTATTGATTCGCCATGTATAGAACGGGCCCAGGGTGCGTACGGGAGGGCGCACAGCCTCCGGGGAGCCTACAAAGAGTAAACTTAAGAGAAAGATGGAAAGAAGGGACCTATTTTCGAATTTTGGTGAGGGCCCAAAACATTTTTTCTAGGGGCCCAAATATTAATGCTTGCCCCCCAGAAAAAAATATAAGTTACTCGGAGGCTATTTTTAAACTTTGAGAAGTCTATATACTTCTTTATACTTGCACATCGATTATAGCAACCACTAAGTTCATAAATATGTAACCTTCATCCATGTTATTTTGTCGTACTCTATACGTCAACTGTTATCTCAAGCTAATTACTTGACACGTTTTACCTTTTATCTTAAATAGCACCATAATTATACACCAAAAGCAATTCTAATAACCTAAGTCATTCTTTGCTCCATTTCATATTTAAAACCGAAAATCCATAATAAGGTACTTCCGATGTTCTTACATAATCTCAACAGCATGGTCAATTAAATATACATAACACCTTGTCAAATTAATGACTCATATTCTTATAACATTGTTCTAGTTAGTGTTCATACCCAAACTGACACACTCTAACATTCTCGAACTACAATTGACATTATGCAGATGACAAATCGTTTTTTATTTCCCAGACTTAAATTTCTTTTTTTCCAGGATTCATTACTATTTTTTTTTATTTCAGTAGTGTTCTATTTCCATTTTATTTCCGTACAGATGAATTGGAAAAAATAAAATGCAATACTTCATGTTTCACGTTATGCTCTCTTTCGTTGCTTTTTTTTTTTTCACTTTCCAGTGCGATTCCCAGTTTCCATTTCACTTCTTTGATATCTCCTATGACTCGTAGTAACCTGCTTCTGAACTTTTTTCTGTCATCCAGAACTTCTCCGAGTCAGTTGATACTCGGTATTAGGTAATAATCTTATTCACATTTTCAGATTTACTGCAGCTTCTTACGGAGACTAGTTCGTTGTCCGTAATTATCTAAACTAATATTTCGTTGTCTCTATGGCTAATACTTGGTAAAGGTTAAACGCTTTCTCCGGTTCTAAGGCTGTTGGCTTTATACCTGAGGCCTCTTTCCTTGTCACTTCCCTCTTCCAAGCCTTCCATGCTTAGCTTATTCATCTGTGCTTCTAGGGATTGCAGTACACTAGTCGGTGCAAGATGATTTAACTCTATTTAACTCCCACTTTTCTAGGAACTATTGTTAATAACCCGATTATGGAAGTTCCGGTTAGCAGGAAAATAATGAGTATAGAAATTGCGATCACATTCCAATGGAATGTTGAAGTCAAGTGGAAATTTGATAAGTAGTCAGGTAAGGTCTTTTCATGTCAGAAGTTTTTGCATTGAAATAATCGTTCATCGGAGGTTTTGGAGATGGAAAACAAAATTAACATCGTGTTTGGAAGGGAGTTACCGGTATTGAACTGTAAAGTTCAACGAATTGCGTGTTGCCAAATTGAGAAAAGCTGTTATTATTCGTTCGAAATCTTGATATTGGAAAAGTAATTGAGGAATGAATTTACACCACTGCTGCTATAATTTAATTTCGCTGGCTGGTAATTTTCACAGATTTCCTGGTAGTTAGACATAGTTTTCCCATAGGAGAGTATAAATAAAATTCCTCAGTTTTTGATAAGGAAGGTTCAGTTGGCAACAATTCGTTAGATCGAGAATACAAGATTATATAGACAATCTGCCTCTCATGAGCGTATCTGTGCTTGTATTTTGCACATAGAAAACATTTGGTATGTCTGGCGTGACAAGTTTGATTCGTATATTTCAGCACTAGTCCAAATTGCATATTCAAGTGTTTTGAGGCGGAAATGTGTTGTTTCTGTTAAAAGGTTATTACTAATATTTTATACAAGAGATGATAGTCGTTATTGGGTATAATAGATTTTTGTATGATGATGTCAAGGTAAATGTCAAGGTAAAGATATGCGTAGGAAAGTCAAGAGAAATTAGAATTTGGAGCATTAGTAAAATAATCTGAGATCTTACTTTATAAGTGAACCACGTAGGATGGGATTGTTTTGTATCATTTTCCGTGTAAGAACAGATTTTATTAAAATATCATTTACATTCTTAATAATAATATTGAAATGTTGTTTAAGTATTTGAAATTTAGATGAGTAATCGAAAATCGTTTGTTGCCTGCCGTAGTGCAAACTAGCTGAAGGATTTCATGGTGAATTTGAGTTAGCAAATTTTCAACTGCTACTGTGAAATTCGTGACCAAATTTCTTAATTCAAAATAACTTTTTAATTTGCAGAATTTGCCTGTTTATGTACTCATTTTGCGTAGCATTTGATTAATTCTTGATTTTATTTTTAGGACCTCATAAGAGCTATATCAAGCTAGGAGTCCGCCGACTTGTACTGAGGAAAGATCTGAATACGCTCTGACTTCTAGGTTACTGTAAAAAAAGATAGATGATGCTTTCAAAATGTCTTCCTTTAATTTGGCAAAAAGTGTTCGTATTTAGAATACCATTTCAAGTTAGAATTTTTAGAAATAATTGAAATTTCTCATTTTTAGTTCAGAAATCATTTATGTGATTTAGTAGATATTAGCAGACGTCAAGAAAACTTTTTAATGTACGTTTCGTAGTTTCGTTTTCTAAATTTCCAATTTGGTTGGCAATTTTTGGGAAGATGCAGACGTGTTCTCCTGATATGCAAAATACTAGTAGGAAGTATTGTTGAAAGGTGTAGCTGTTACAATCATCCTTGGATTTCTTGCTTCATTGTAAATTGGTTCTTTGCTTATCTTCTTTCCTTATTCTTCTTCATTGAGATGCAAAACATCCCGAAATCTGTCACTGTACAGTATACGTCACTTGTGTATTTTTCTCTAGGATATTGAATGACTGGAAGTTAATAATCTAAGATTATAATATGGTATTTTCATCGTTAATGCCTCTAAGACGTAGCGATTTAACAAAGTTTGCAGACGCGCGGGGACGGATCCAGGACCGACTTCTGGGGGGGGGGCGGTGGGTTGTCATACTGCTACTTTTAAGCGCTCCAAACTTTGGGATGGGTTTCATTTATATATATAAAATAAGAAAGTTTCCTCTTCTGGGCGGAGCGATCGCCCCTCCGCTGGATCCGCCCCTGCAGACGCGTGATGTTAAAGAAAGCTGAGCCAATTTTTTGTTTCTTTATTCCTACCGGAAGAAAGTAATGTGATCATGCAAGGACAGTAATCTTCCCTGTTGTTGGTACGTCTGCCATATCCTACTAACATATAGAATGAATAGTTTTTGGTGATTTTTAAAGTTCTTTTTCTTTCTTTACGAAAGTGGGCTGCAATGAATTTCGCTGTACGGATATCGTGTTGTTTTCCTATCAGTTTTTGCGTGAAGACTTTTTTGTAAATCTTGTTCGAAATTAGGGTTAAGTGACCCATGTTCTAGGACTCTAAAATGATTCTACGATTTTAGAATGGCTCAAGGATTCTAATAGAAAACAGTGTTGGCAATTTTTGCATTTAATGAAGGCATAATGTTTTAATTTGATGATTTCATTTGAACTCCATTATTGTTAGTCAAGAATGTATTAATTTAAAAGTTCCCTGGTAAGTTCCTTTTCCCATAAGAGCGAAGAGCCGATGTCGATTATTGCTGGAAAGATGTTTAAGTTTACTCTGACGTTAGTGAGCAGTTTATAAATTTCAGGATTCTTAATAATGTTAGATGGTAATTCACTGGCCTGTTGGCTTTCCATAGCTTGGTGTCCATTGTCTTGCTGTTTGTTCATAGTCCGTAGAAGTTTAGCATCCCGAGGCAAGCTTACACGTATCCCAAAATGATGTTTTGTCGGCACTAGTTGGATCCATGTCCTTTGTTGTAGCAAGTAGCACATGATCATATTTTTGGCCTTTTTAAAAGTTTCTGTCATTATTATTGCCGTTAGAATTATGGTTATTGTTTCTTCCCGTTCCTCTTGTTTTTCACTGTATTCGCTTTTTTGTTGTGTTTCTCTGTCCGCCTTGATTGCGTCTTAATTTGGGAGTTTCTCGTGGCGTTTTGTGTTACAAACAATGATAGCCTGGCAATTTGGTTGGCAGTTTGGTAATGTCTATTGGATTTGTAGCCTGTTGAGAGGGTTGTTTTCTAACTTGTACTGCGACGAGGATGGGAAGTTCGTATAGCTTGTGCTTGCTGGTAGAGGCAGGCGGTAGTCTCATAAGTTTCTTAGGAACATCCTGGAGGGGTGTAAATGTTTTGTGAATTACAATTGTTGACGGCTTGGTTTTGCTTGAGGGTTTGGTCATCTTTGAGGGTTATTGTGCACACGAGAAGTTACTTACTGTGTATATACGTGTAGGTGAAGGACGGCAAGAGTAGTGGAATTAGTAAGTTCGTTTGTAGGTAATGATAATGTATTTGAAAATTGACCGCAAAGAAATAAATTACTTGTGATAATTCTATATAGTACCTTTTCTTTATTAAGTTATGGACCGCCTCTATCTAATAAAGTTGATCCTGAAGACCCTGCACCATTTGGAAAGTTTCTAAGGCAATTTTCTTTTAAAAGTTCCAATTCCTTTTCAAAAGTGATTCTTGTACTCTTCCGTGCCTTGTGGCATGACCTGCCGTATAGTTCTTAGTTTTCGGATAAAGTACGCATTGATTGGTTCCTTCTCCCCGTGTTGAATTTGAAAATTTTCTAATTCTGCTCTGTGTGCCGGTAATTATGTATGACTCGAGGATATAAATTTTTATTTTAATTGCTCATAGTTACGTGTTCCAACTAGTTTTGGTACCTTAATTGAAAGACTGCACCAATAGCGACGTCTTGGTGGTACATAGATAGTATGTCCGTTTTAAATCTTGAGTCCATGCTTGGAGTAGTGCCAAATGGTAAAAAAAAATACTCGATCCAGGTCTTCTGTCATTTTACTGGAATATTTCGTCAAATGTACACTGAAAGATAACTTGGATCCGTTTGTATTTCCTAGTTTACCATGTTCTCCCTATGTTCCTTATAAGTGTTTTACCTGATCCCTTTTGTAATATAAATTTCTGTCTGACAGCCGATTTCATTTTTACCTCCTAAATAGTGAAAAATGCGAAGACACGTACCTGATAAAAGATCGTTTTTCCGGTACCCAGTTAAAAACAGAGTGTTCCGTGGGAGAGAGTTCTTTTCGATCAGATTGATTCCGCCGCGTCTACCATTTAAAATTCTGCGGAAATCAAATTGGTAGAGACAAATAATGGCACACGGGATTGGACTGTCTCCCAAAACATTTTATTGGAAGACTTTACTACGATACAGCATAGTACAGTTCTAAAGGTGGTCCGAAGATCACTAGAGCCCTTTAATTTGATGGTAGGTGATTAAGGTTGTTCCAAAGCCGAGTCGGAGACAAGAGAGATCGGGAGAACCGTAAAGCCCAGTCGCAGTCAAGAGTTAGATGTATGGTTTCTCTCTGGGCCCAGACATAGCCAAGAAAGAGGTAGAAATTATCAGAGCCTAAACACAATGAAGAGGTTGTAAGCAGCTCTCAGGGCTCAGATCACCCAATAGAAGTAAGGTAGTTCTCAGGGTCCAAAACAACCAACAGAAGGTTATGGAACTTTTTAAGGCCCAGAGCAGCCAAGAGAAGAGCAAGAGTGATCAATCTGGCAAGACTAATACCTTCGAAGGTGCTGAGGAGTCTCTTATATCCTATTCTTATGACATTTCGTATATGCTCGTTGGTGGTGATGACCTAAGTCCTCTTCGAGTCATATGTTGAATGATGGCATTCAACGTCTAGTGGGTGCTCTTTTTGTGGTTAAGTATGTGAACCGAAGTTATATGCAGAGGATATTACAATATTTCCATTTTTTGACTTGTAGAGTTAGAAAATGAGGAACATAAAGATCATTGAACCATATTTCGTTGCAAACTCCCAGTGGATATTCCAATAACCCTACCGGGATCCAATGATTCGAATAATGTTAGAAGGTAACACATTAATTTGACACCTTCTGACAGTAAATAACATTTCCATATAAAGTCTAATTCGAGCACGCTAGCTGCCATTATGGAGACAGACTCTTCAGTCTCCGTCTGGAGCTACAATGATTTGTCTTCAAATTCCAAATTGATCCCATGCAAAACAAATCTAAGTGGAATATCAAATAAAGTTTTAAAATTGACATACATAGTTTTTATTAAATTTAAAATTGGAGACACTAGTTTCTCATATTATTTTAGGATTATTGATTCTAGACATATTTCTCCGCTTTTTGGACAGAACTTTTCTTCTGGGGTTCAAACAAAAATAGATTTGGGAAACTATATGACGTCTCTATAAGAGTCGTCGAAAACCGAATAGACAGAGATAGAAAATAACCGAATAGACAGAGTTGACGCAACATATTAGTTCCATGATTCGACAACAGGGTAGAGCGCAGACTGTTATAGTGTGCAAGATAATTATCCCTCTAGGGTCATATTTTTCTCCCAAGCTACTATGAGGAAGCAAGGAAATGCAGAAACACAATTTCACTCCATATCTATGTTACAATCGGTCACCGAGCGATTTGCTTCTAGCCATCTCTCTAAATGTCTCGGCTAAGGACCTCATTCTTCTAATTTCTAATCCGAATTTTTAACCCATTATCTTGCAAAAAATGCGCCAGTGGAGTACACCAATTTCCATCTTGAAGAAGTTATTCTTCAAGCTACTGAACACGAAAGACAAAAGAAAATAACACTTATTGAACACAGAAGGAATCGATGACAGATTAAAATACACAGAAAAAGTATTTAACATCGAATTTTTTTATATTAATCCAGAACTTAGTACATCAGAGAAAACGGCCGATCAAAATGTACTCTATAAATACAGGGACATATTCATGTATTCGCCCGAAGATATTGGCTATTTCAGGGATTACACACACATCATATTTGAATAGATAAGACTGCTGCTTTCCATGACAGATCACCACTAATTCCGTTAGGAGCCAGAGCACAAATAGATACACTAATTAGTAATTACTACGAGCGAAGATAATTGAACCCATGGATGACAGAACATCCTCATCTCTCCGTATTGTCAGAAAACAAATTTAACCGAATTTCTAATCGTCCTGAACTTCCAAAAATGTAACACCTATACGAAATATTATAGCGCCCCCTTTCAATCAACAGAGGATTTCTTACAATTATTAAAAGAAAAAACAATTTCAACATTGGACATTCCAGGAGCTATTTTCAAATTCTATTGCATCCTAAAAGTAGAAAATACAAAACATTCGAAGGAAACTGTAAAAAGAACTCTAAAAATTTTCATTAGCTAATGCTTTTACCATAGAGCTCGTATAAAGGACTTCGTCACTAAAATAGAGCCATTCCAACTGCTTCTTACTAAGCATACTAAATTTCAATGAGACCAACAACACGACTACCTATTTGAACGACTAAAAACTGTCATTTCAACGACCTCCGATCATCATTTCTATGATATACTAGAAATTAGCGCCTACAGCGATGCAAACAATCTCCAGATAGGGGGAATCTTGGCGTGTTATGACCCACAAACGGGGATAGGAAAGGCCGTTTCTATTATAGTAGACGGTTAACTAAAAATGAAAGACGAGTATATCTGGCGAAAATAATTATATTAATCTCATTTGTTTCCACCAAAGTTGTTTCTTGCAAACAATCCGTTACAAGTTTGATACTTAAAAGGATCTCAGCACCTGACCGATATTGCCAGCAGTTTAGAACATTGGAAAGACATCCAGGAGGAAGTAAAAGACGTCAACGATAAAGAAGAAAGCAAAGACTTTTACTCTTTCAGTTCCATTGCATTACAAGACTCCGTCCTTGAAATAGACCACAAACTTTCACTAAGGAACCTGGCTCAGGAACAAAGAAAGGACGAAAATTACGTAGATATTATATCCCCTCTAGAAGGAAAAATGAAAAGAAAAAACATAATCGCTCCGATATATTCGCTTGTTATCTCTCAACGATAATTTATTGTGCAGGAAACAGAAACAAGCCGAAATGGGTATACTCCACCTGCCTTGTATTCACAAATTACTCGCCAACCAGTGGTATAAACTAATAATAAGCAACCTGCAGCGCCACACTTTGACTTAACGAAAACATATCGCACAGTACTGAGAAAGTATTATATGTCCAGTATGAAATCTTTTCTAAAGTATAAAATTAAAATGTGCCCGGATTGCCGTAACTTAGAAAACTCCGCAAGCTACGTTTCCCCCGGCATCACTCGGCAGAAGCTATTTCGCACTCGTGTCAGTATGACGCCGTAGGATATTTTTCTGTCGAAAACTGCACGATTAAGCGCATTTTAGTGACCGTAGAACTAGTGACACCTTCCCTTGTAGACGGAAAGGGCAAGCAGAAGTGTTTTTCAAGTCTTATCATGAACCAGTAAGAATCATATGTAAGTTAAATCCTAATCTATACAGGGTCAAAGTACCTGACACATTCAAGGCTAGAATCCAGGATATTTCATTCGATCGAATGAAATCATTTTTTTTCAAGAATAGAAGAAAAACGAAAAAGAAAAAATAGAGGACTTTCTAATAATGTATACTGAATGTGACGTCTCGTTAACTTCTGGCCACATTATTGTAGACTTAAGAATTTAATTTCCGCTACAGCTAAGAACATAACACAATTCCTAAATTCCGAAATTAATGGGGTGAGCCATGTAGTCCCCCAAATTTCAACAGGAGAGTACCAATGTATCTATGCCTTATAAAAGGGAATGAACCCCTGTCCACACCCATATAACCATATAAGATCTAATCAAAGATGATAAAGTAGGTCAAGAACCTCCAAAATTTATATTTTTGGCAATTTTTACCCATGAAAAGGAACGAGGCGGACTACCTAAAACTTACAGAGGTCCAATACTACCATACCAAATTTTTAAATCTGGCAATTTCCAGTATTTAATGAGAGTGATCCGAGGTATCCCTCCCGAAATTTAGGGGGTGGACAAAGTTACCCGTGCCAAAATACAGAGGGAGTGGTCTTAAGTACATGTAGTATATTGACTCCAGGGCACACTTCTAGGTCATTGACCTTTGACTTCCAAGATTTTTTTTGCAGACTCGGATATTGGACAACTTACTAATTAAAACATATTTTAAAATGGAGTGATTTCCCGTATGTCAACTACACAGCAAGAGCCTGTTTCAGTGCTCCACATGTTTACCAAATGCCGTCTCTCTAACTGGTTTAAATGTTAGTTATAAATTGAGTTGCATCTGTCAAGGCGTTTGTGATACCAGCAAAAGTACTGGACTGAATTTAATGGAGTTATAGCAGTCAGAGGAGAATTACTTTTTCTGTTGACTATACAGCCAGGGTGATCAAACTTCATATTGAGGGATTATTGTAATGTCAAAGGGACTGAATGCAGCGACAGAATAAACCCTCACAAAGTAGGTGTCTTAAAATCGACATTTGCTACATTTTTGTTTTAATAAAGAGCTTCAACGTGATCCCCAGGTGTTACTCTTACAGGTCCGATTCAGCAAGTATTTGTTCTCGGTTTTCACTTGTATGCCACTTGCCCATTGCCACACTTACCACTAATTTCTATGTATTGCCTGTACGTGTATGTGTTGGTCGTTTAAAATAGTTTTCTTTTCTATTTCAGGCAGTGACAAGAGATATTTGTTGAAGAAGAAGTCTAGTAGAAACAAGTAACTTATAAAAGGTTTTGGACTGGTTTATCTTTCGTTCACATTGAACATTATACTATGTAAGGTCAACAATTAAAATCTTTTTGAATTTTATTTTAAATATATATATATATATTTTTTTTTGAATTTAATATATGGATTATTACGATATACTACTAAAAATAAGCAACTTAAACGCAACCCTGCGATAACTGAAGATATACTTTTTTGAAAGAAGTAGCGAGCTCCGGTCGAAAAACGGCGATCCGATTCGAAGTGCTCACCACATGTCTAGCCAAAAGTATGAGTGCCACAAGTTGGTTGCTAGGCCTTGGTCCTTTATGAGCTGTCGCGCAAGGAGTTTTGTTTCTTAACTAAAAATGAGGTCTCTCTCATTCGTATAAAGATTGTCGCTACTAGAAATAGTAAGATTTTAGTGGTGACGTTTAAAAACAAATATATGAAGGGAAAGGGGGGGGGAAAGAAGGAATGTCACAAAACTGCATTTTCGAGAAACCTGCGTACAAAATGGATAGGGTTAGTCAAAGCTTTTGCCCCTTTTACATGGACATTTCTACATCTACTCATGCGTGGCATATACAATCCAATAATACCAAGAGTCACCAACAGATTGGACAAACCACCCGATAAAACACACACATATGGACATTCCTTGTTTTTTCTCCTTACCCTTCAAGGCAACCCACCATCTTCGAATATCGGTATATCACCTAAGACGTACCTGGAAGATCAAAAATAGTTCGCATCAGCATCGACACCTTCTGCTAACGTTCTGGAAGGGAATGGATTCCATCACGGCCTACCTTGGTGGGCTGTGAAGCGAAGAACGTATCAAGTGCATTTTGCACCTCCACTAGGGATTTGAACTGCCGTAATCTAAGTGATTATCAAAGAATGGAAAAGGTGGTAATCGGATCGGTGCAATGTCCGAAGAGTATGGCGGATGCAATAGTGTTTTCCATCCAAGGCGTAGAATGGTGTCCTGGGTCATCCTAGCCTCGTGGCGCTTAGCGTTGTTCTGTAACAAGATAATCCTTTGCGATTCAGAGGTGTTGGCTCCAGAGTTTTGAGTTTTTCTTGAACACGGCACAACTGCTGACAGTACACAGTTGCCTTGATGCTCTGACTAGCTGGTAGCAGTTCCCGACGCACGATGCCGCAAGCAGTTCACCAAACATACAAGGGGAACTTTTGATGCAGTGATGGTTTTGGATGTTTTGTAACCGGTTCATGGGATGCTAACCAATGATGACGGCGCCGTGGAGCTTCATAGAGGACCCACTTATCATCACATATCAACACCCTTCCAGAAATGGTTCCTTCCTCAGACGAAACAGCAAAGAAACACATATGTCTGCTCGTGTTGCCTTCTGATCGGGAGTCAAATCATGTGGGACCTATCGACTCAACCTTTAGTGTTTCCTAAGTTGATGGAGGTGTTTCCGAATGGATTCTCCACTCACACTGAATTGCAGTTCCAGTTCCTCACATGTCTGGCCACTATTCGTCTCAATTGCTGCCTGCAGATCTTCATTTTTGTACATATGTTGTTGTTCTGGCATGTGGTGCGTCTTAGAGTGTTTCGTCACTGTCCTTAAACTTGTTAAACCACGGCTGCACTGTTCATCTAGTCACGACACTTTCACCAAAGGCCTGGGCATATGTTCCGCCCTACTACATCAGCGTTTGACTCCAGTTTGAGATTGGATCTAAAATTGCCAATGTCAAAAAATACCATTTTGAGAAAAACGCATTTGAAGTTTCTTACAATTTTTTTTTTTGTTTGAAGGTATTTCAAACATACTTGCAAATTGAAATTTATGCCCAATTGGATCTTGCATTTTCATGAATATATATATATGATGTATGTATGTATGTATGTATGTATATGTATATATCAACTTATCTCCGGGATATCTCTTGACATTGGCCCCGTTGATCTGGAAATTCATCTAGGTTTCTTTTTTTTTAACATACAATCACATTGGCCCTTTATTGAAAGTTTAAACTTACCTTGCTTAAAAATTATGCTTTGAAAATAACATATTTCGCTATAATATGCAATTGTCATGAAAAGTATGTAGTTAATCTTCTGCTTGAAGTGTAATATTAAGCATATAAATGAAATTTTAGCAGACGTTAACTTATTGTATTACTAATCCCAAAACACGCTAGACACTTTTTAACGATAAGAAAGTCTATACAGTACATTCATCTTACTACCAAAATTAATCACACTCAGATGAAGTAGCCGCATCATCATTATCTTCAAGACTTGAAACTGTTAAGGAAATAATAAACTGTGTATAGTAAGGGCGACTATTTGGATGTATGAATGGAAGAAGAGACTGGAAGTCCTTCACTTTCTAAGTACAAATTGGTAGAGGTGTTTCATTAGGTGGTGAAGGTGAAAGTGTAACCCTGAAAGACGTCTGCTACTATGATTCTGTCCAAAATCTACTGTCTTAAAATCTTCTTCAGCATCGAAGGTAAACTTGTAAAACACTTCACTAGATTCACTACATCTGAATTGAAACCACCTAATATTAGACCAATTAAGAGCTGTGTCTATACTATTTGTTTTTTGCTGCACAAAGTGTGTAGATAGTTCTTCAAGTTGAGAAAATTTTCCTGTTTGATTTCAATAACTTCTATGAGAGGATTTTCTGGAATCATTTGAATAACGTTTGCCCAATCACGTGGAAGTTTGATGTTAGAACCCGTAGTTTTATAAGTTTTTTTTTTTTTCTGTTAGGGCATGAATAGTGTCCGTTTCCATGTGAGTGTGGCCGAGTTCTAAGAACTTGTGATTAATCACTTTTGTTCTCCCTTGTTTATGTAACTTCTGTGTTAATGACATCATCATTAACACCATATACATGTTCTTGTTCTCTACGGGACAGGAATCACTGTACAAATTTACTTCAGTGATAGTAGAAGAAAGAGCACTTAAATACTTAAATAAACAAGATGTTATTTCTTGTCAAAATATTAACAATATTGTACAAAAAAGGCCAATATTCACTTTAGCCAAGGGCGCCGATTTCTCTGTAAATTTGGGGGGGCATTCAGATGCAGAAGGTATATATATGAGGTTTTAAGACAAATTGTACTCAAATTATGCCAAATATTGTATATTCATAAATACAATAGGGGGCCCACATGAACTTTGGGGGGAAGCGGGCCCCCAGGATCGGCGCCCTTGACTTTAGCACTAATGTACATTATTTTTAGTAGATTTAAGGAAGGCCAATCTATATTTTGGCCTTTTAAAATACAGAAATACTTCATCCTCAGCAAGGACCAAAATATTATTTGGAAAATTATTCTAAAACTATTCCATACTGGGACTTGCCATTCTTACACAAGAAACAGATTTAGAGACATTAAAGTTGCTGAAAATCTCATTTTCGCCAAACAGTGACACTGGCCTTTTAAGACCCAAGGCACTGGTATATATACCACTTTTTGACTAAACATGGGCATAAAAGTCACTGAGACTGTCACCAATCGTCTTAGTAATCCCGGAAATTATGACACTAATGTCCATCATTTTGAACATTTTCTTACTCACGTCTTATCGTCCCGTGCCGATGGAGACTGCAGTGACTCCGAAAAAATACGGATT
Source organism: Thermobia domestica (assembly GCF_964235325.1). Classification (NCBI taxonomy): domain Eukaryota; kingdom Metazoa; phylum Arthropoda; class Insecta; order Zygentoma; family Lepismatidae; genus Thermobia; species Thermobia domestica. Next base: position 192,861,138 of record NC_137458.1, on the reverse strand, counting down.
CGACAATAATATCGGTCGTTTTCCATTATTCTTACGTCACTCCTACGCATTCCTACAAAAAGGAGTTGTCGCTTTTTCACCCACCACTTTCGAACATCCATATGTCACCTAAGACGTACCTGGCAGATCAAAAATAGTTCCCATCAGCATTGACGACTTTCTGCAAACGTTCTGGAAGGCAATGGATTCCATCGCGATAGAAGTTGGTGAGCCGTGAAGCGAAGTGCGTATCAAGTGTATTTTGCAACTCCACTAGGGATTTGAACTGCCGTACTCTAAGGTGATTATACAAGGAATGGGACAGGTGAAAACCGGACGGCGCGATGTCCGGGGAGTCTGGCGCATCCAATAGTGTTTTACATCCAAGGCGCAGAATTGTGTCCCGGGTTGTCCTGGACACATGGGGCTTAGCATTGTTCTGTAACAGGAGACCCCTTTGCGATTCAGAAGTGTTGGCTTCAGAGTTTTGAGTTTTTCTTGAGCACGGCTCAACTACTGACAGTACACAAGTTCATTGATGCTCTCACCAGTTGGTAGCAGTTCCCGATGCACGATGCCGCGAGCAGTCCACCAAACATACAAGAGGAACTTTTGATGCAATGATGGTTTTGGATGTTTTGTAACCGGTTCATGGGATGCTAACCAATGATGACGGCGCCGTGGAGCTTCGTACAGATCCCACTAATCATCACATGTCAACACCCTGTCCAGAAATGGCTCTTTCCTCAGACGAGACAGCAAAGAAACTCAGGTCTGTGCTCTCGTTGCCTTCTGATCGGGAGTCAAATCATGTGGGATCTATCGACTCAACCTTTATTGCTTCCTAAGTTGATGGAGGTGTTTCCGAATGGATTATCCACTCACACTGAATTGTAGTTCCAGTTCCTCACATGTCTGGCCACTATTCGCCTCAATTGCTGCCTGCAGATCTTCATTTTGTACACGTGTTGTTCTTTCGGCACGTGGTGCGTCTTAGAGTGTTTCGTCACTTTGCTTAAACTTGTTATATCACCACTGCACTGTCCGCGTAATCACGACACCCTCATCAAAGGCCTGACATATCTTTCGTCCCTCTGCAGCAGCATTTGACCCAAGTTTGAACTCGTACAGCCTACACACCCTTACGACGCTCTGTAGAGGTCCCATGTTCACTCTGTCCTTACGCAAGGTCAAAGTGTAATTGAACTGCCACAACCAGGTATTATGTTGGATATACCCACACCAACAACTGACCTTCTCCTTGTCTCCATTCGCATTCAACTCACGATGTGACCGCAAATGGAACACAGATCCCCACAAAAAGTGACAGAATTTTCTTAATTACCTTTCTCTCTATACCAAACTAAAAAAACTCGAAAGCGGTGTCGTTTACGAGTTATGAGCGTGGGAAAATTTGATGACATGGACGTTCTATATGATATAACACAAAGACGAATGACCTTCACACAGCCGGTGTGGAATTGCAGATAGCACATTATAGGCGTAGTATCAACAATATTAAAATCAAACCTCCAGAACAATTACGCAAGGAATTCCCCGAAGGAAGTAGTGGATTCCCGCTTAAGTTTGCAAATAAACATCTGTCAAAATGTGTTGGAAAGGAAAGAATATTTAATATTAAAGTAAAATTAATCTGTATCTTGTTGATAGTGAGAAAGATACAGTATGGAGAATTTTGGAGTTGCTACGAGTGGTTCCATAATTACCAGTAAACTCGTTGCAACCATATCAGAAACATTACTGTATTATTGAAGAGTAGACTAATTTGTTATCAATTTTGCACTCTTCATTAGTAATACCTCAAGCAAATACGGAGTCGTTGCCGTAACACTTTGTTACTGAACCCACAAAATAGTATGTTCTGGGTCTTGTATTAATGTGTTGTCAAACCTGTTGAATACATGATATGTAGATTGTCCTGTGCGCTGACGCATCCTATAGTGGAAGTGACATACGTTGTTTGAATGTTTGCATACACACTAAACAGCATGGAATGAGCGATACATTAAAGAAAATTAGGACGTGTGAAGGACTATTTATTGTATGTTCATGAGCCCAACGAAAGTACGGTGAAGATGACCTAACAAAATAGTACACTTCAAAGCAGGACGCATTCCAGTAGAAACGAAAACTGAAGTGGGAAGCGAAAAGTGCCACTCAATCCTGTCCTCTTTGCACAGGCAACCACCACTGCAAAAACCTGCGGCAGACATTAAGGGACCGTGCGACAAGGGTGCAATCCTGGAAGTATGTTTGCAATACAAAATACTCTTAAGACTCACAAGGGAAACACTGGTAGGTCAGCACTTGCCACTTCTCAAGTTCGAATCGACGAGTATGCATTGTGATGATGCAACTGACGCAAGTCGAGAGTCCATTGCATGAAGCAAATTGTGCTACAACAGCAGCGCCGTAGCGAGCATTACAAGATTAGGGGAGGATGAAACTTGAAATTGCCAAGTCTTGATAAAAATACTGCCAAGTCTTGATAAAAAAAAGTGCCAAGTGTTTCGAAAATCTTAGTCTCACTTTGACCAACCCTGTGGAAAACTATTACAGAAACCTTATTTTCATATTTGTCCCATTTCATGCCCGTCTGAAATACGAATACGAACAGCCCTTGTTCCACTTTCGAGTCCAATTTCACACCTCAACTCAGGATCATTATCATCACCCATATTGCACAAGTGCTAATTTGACAGCTTATGAATAGGTTAGGTAATCCCCGCCAGCCAATTCTCACGAGAACTTCGAAAGCTATAATCTGCTGTAGAAATGCATTTAAAAACGTATAATAAGATAGGTTATATTCACTGCTTGTGATATAGGAATATTTAATTTATATAAACATTCAATTGAGCGGTTCAGTGAGAGACCAGATTACCTGCACACAAATACCTCCTTAGCTCATCTACTTCATATTTCAATGACGTTTGGTAAAACGCCAGAACTTGTAGAGAGAGTGCGGAACAAGGCTCTGGCAGAGACGGGAAGAAGCGGGGCCTATAGTCCAGTCAATAAAGGAAAAAATAGGCTTTTATCGGGACTAATTAGTAACAAGCTGAAACTTTGCAGTTATTAGAACATCATAAGAGGAGTATTTCCTCAAAAGTCCCCGACTCTTGCTTACCCCCCACGGCGCTAAACATGCAAATTGCCATACCTACACTGAGAAAAATCCATTATCCGGACAGCGGTATATTGTACAAATACAAGGATTCGTTATGTTTACTAAGGAAATCTGTACGGAGCGTACTTTATCCATATACTACACAGGTACTGCCTTTTACCCGCTTAGATATTACATCATTTCGCTGCAGGATGTCTGACATCTAACAATCTTCTGTATTTTACATACATATACGTATGTTAAGTACTTCAGTTATACGTTATATACGTCCATCTGTACGTGAGATCCAGACCGCCTATAGACACTCTTTCTTTCGCCATGGCTGACGTCATTGAACTAGCGTCTTTTGCTTGCGAAACGAGGTTGTTACAATCGGAAAAGAAGAGAGGAAGAAACAAAAACCTGGGTAAGTGCACTAGTTAACTATTACTTTAGTTAAATATTCCATTAATTATATATTCTTTTAGTGTAACTTGCTTTAGTATAGTACTAAGTAAGTAATATAGTTTATGACTACAACTCGTTAATGATTGAGGAGAATGGAATGGGTGAATCTGAATTTTGAGAAATCTTTGAATATTAATGTTTTGAAACATTTTACGTTACAAGGTAGCAAAATGAATGTTATGTGTTTATTCATTCCGTTTTATATGTGACGATTTATTACGTGGTGCAGAGTTACTACAGGACTGCTTAACATAATTGCTAAGAAACCGTTTTCAGCGCGAAAATTCCCTTGTGTAGTGAAGATTTAGGCTTTAGGTCTCTGGGCTTTCGGCATCAATGGCCTTGTTAGCCCGTCACATATGAGGGATGACGTCCCTCGATGAGCACACTATCCGGGTAAAGGAAGGGAAGAAAGGATTTGGGAAGGAAGAAAACGGCCTGGGACCTATATGTTAGGTACCACTCCGGCATTTTCCTGCTGTGAATGAGGAAAACCCAAGGAAATCTCATTAAGGATGGCTGGACTTAAAATCTTTTGATACTTTTTCGACTGAGGAAATCGATCCCCAACGGGATCGAACCCGGGACCGTTCGCACCGAAGGCGAGAGCGTTAGCAACTACGCTACGCGGGGCCACTTGTGTAGTCTAGAAAACTCATTTTTATTAGGATATTTGCATTTTTTTTTTTACTTTTAGTTTAACGCCCCATGATTGTACATAAACGTAAGTGAGAAGGTGACGATGAGATACATGATAATGGTGGAATCAAGAAAATGTAAGGAAACTGGAAAGTCTTAAGAATAACCACACCTACAGTGTTCACCAAAAGGCTATTTGTCGGGAGCAGGAACCGAACCAGGGACCTAACAGGTCATAGGTAAGCGCTCTACTACAGAGCTTTCTTTTGTTTAAAGAACTTGTTTACATTGAAATATATATATTTGACGAAGATATTGATATATTTTACAGCCTCACTGAAATTTAAAAAAAAAGTAGTCAGGGAGAGCTTACTTGTCAGGTTTTTATTTTTTAAATTTAATTTGATTTGATTTCTATTTATTTATTTTTGCTTGTTATGTTCCCTAGTTAATTAATGTTTGGGTTACTGAGAATTAAAACCTTTTTAGTATTATTGTTATGGCATCACTTTGGAACCAAAAAGTTTGATTTTTTTTTCTTGTGTTTTCATATAGGAAGTTGGTAAGTTTGTGCCTTAGCATTGGTTTGGTTTCTACTGTAGAACGTAATTGAAGGTCATGTTGAGTTGAGTCTTGGCGGGTTTGAGTTCGTGAAGTGTCAGGCACTGATTGTGCCCCTGTCTTCTGTCTGTGATGTTTCCTGGTTTTGGGCAGTGACGTATTTATGTTGAGGAGTACCAACGCAGGCCGCGTAACTACAACACAGCTTCAACAGCTCTACGAGTGCCAGGCGTTTGAATTTCACCCTTCGTTCCGGCGTGACTAATGCAGTATAGTACTAGGTTCAAATTCTATGGCTGGTAAAAACGGTATGGTAAGAAACACAACGTAATAGTTATTAGTTTAATTAGTGTTTCTTCATAGTATTGTTTCACTATTTCTAGAAGGAATTAACTATTAACGAAGTAATGAATAAGCAAAAACACACTTTGATTGACGTTTACGATTTCTCATACTCCATTGAGGATGTTTTGATCCTCAGTTGCGCAAACATCCAGTGTGCGTTTTTTTTTTTTTTAATTTTTTGTTGCTTACACTGCCTTACAGATGAGGGTTATAGTTAAGGAGCCGTACTTCCCATTTAGGGAAGGACGAGAAACGCCATACTTTCAGGAATTATTCATTGACTATCTAGGACAGCGTTTCCCAACCGGTGCGCCGCGGCACACTGGTGTGCCGTGAATGGGCCGCTAGTGTGCCGCGAGGAAGTCGAAGCAAATTATTAATTCTATAGCAATCAAATTGCAAGACGAAGGAAAAATGTATATTTTTATTTCACATTACTATGAACCTCTACTATGAATCTACAACTTTAAGTTTCATACCGTGTTACTTTTCTGTACATTTTTAATGTTGAAAATATATATTGGTTATCATTGTTGTGACTATTATTGCTTCTTTATTGTTGCAGACTATTTTGTAACTTGAAAATTTAAAATAACATTCAATCCTTTCGACAAATTAAATACATTTGTATTTTAAAAGTAAAAAAGATTTGTTTGTTCGTTCGTTATTTAGTGATCTTACTTCTTAGTGAAAGGTTGGATACAGTTTTCGAACAAGAAAGCTTAGTTTTAAAAACCTGAGTCCAATATTTCATTGCAATTGTTTTATATTTTTAAATTAGAATGAAAAATAAGCATAATAATTTACCACGGGGAAAAAAACAGTGATTGAGCTTTCTTCTCTGTGAGAAGGAGATCAATAATCGCAGAAAAAATACTAGTTTTATATTTACAAATAATAATATCTATGAGTGCGCCGCGAGAATTCAAGTTACATCCGTAGTGTGCCGCAAGTTGAAAAAGGTTAGGAAACGCTGATCTAGGATGTTAAAAAGCAGGTAATAGACTGAGTTCCTGCCCTTGTACTTAGGGTGTTTAGGTAGTGCAACAATAAGATGTATCCTCGTGCACGGGAGATGAGAAGTAGCTGTTCTTAACTATTACCCAGATGGGTTCCCTCGTGGCTAAGTGGTTAGTGTACACGCCTTTGGCGTGGGACACCCGGGTTCGATTCCCGGCCGGAGCTTATGTGGTTCGGATTTCACGTTAATCTGTAAGTCCATGTCTCATACAGCCTTGCTGCTGAAAGGAACGTTAAAATCAACTCAGCACTGCTTTACAGATGCAATTGTTCGATTCCGAGTTCGAATGAAGCTTTTTACGGGCAGGGGGTGACTTTTATATATACAATCCAAGCATTTTAGTTATCAGTCAGTGATGTAATATATATATACAGTAATATATACTGTAATATATATATACAGTAATATATACTGTAATATATATATACAGTATATATATATATTACAAAATTGAAAGTGACTAAGTTTATGACTCTCAATCTCTTAGGGCCGCGGTGGCTCAATGGTAGAGCGTTCACCTCTGGTGCTTGGGGTCCCGGGTTCGATCCCAGCTCCCGCCAAATGAACTTTGTGGTGAACAAACACCGCATGCGTGGGTTTCCTCGGGATTTTCCCGTTTCCTCCCACTTTCTTCATTCCACCATTTCATTCATTGCTCATCATCACCGTCTCCTTTAGCCTAACCGGCATAACCGTGAGACATAAAACTCAAAGATTTCATTTCATTTTCATTTCCATTGTAGTTCTCCCCGCTACCAGTGTTGCCAAACTGTTGACAATAATTTTGCGAAACGAGAGGTGGCGACTCGAATTTTGGGTGAAAAGTCGCTATAAAAAATAATCGAGAAATTCATTGTCTATAAGCATTGTTTTAAAGTTGTAGATGTAAACTAAACAATATGTTCTACTCACTGCCGCAAATCCCGGGGGGGGGGGGGATGACGGATACATGTCCCCTCCAATCTTGGAACTGAGGAGGAGTTTTCCCCAATAATCCGATTTGAAATGTGTTTTTTGGGAGAAATTTGATGATTTTTGTCCAATTGCTACAAAGGAACGTGAGATAAAATAGACGTCTCCCAGAATAAGCCTCAAATCTGCAGCTTCCCAATGCTGAAGACAACTCTGATACTCCACAACATTGTTTTTCAACTTCATAACTATTTTGGACATCGCAAAATAAAAAGTATGGTAACGGTCTTACCCTTCCCCCCCAATGTTGAAGACAGATTTGCGCCGCTGGTTCTACTCACATCCTTGTAAACAGGGCGCAACCAATCCTTGAATTCAGGGATCATTTCAGATTGTTTCGGGTACTTTTGTTCATATTGTGGAGTCAAAATAGTTCCGAAATAATTAACACTACAGTACTTACGTTAAGCAATTTTTTGTAAAAGAAAAACTGCAGAATAATTAAAAGACCCCAAAGAACAAATATAACAAACATCCACATCGCCTTTATTCACGCATCTATAGCTAATCTTTTTGCTATCGGTAAAGATGTATTACGTGTGTCTCTCAACGGAAACTGCGAACTAAAGGACATCAAGTTTGTAGTTCTTCTTCGTTAGAGGACAAGGGCAACATAACAATGCAGGATTGTGGGCCAGTGGGTACGCTGTATTTCCAAACTCTTCATCACTTGCGCTGATTAAAACAAACAAACAGAAAAAAGAACAAACAGAAGCATTATTAGTTCAAAAACTGTTTTGAACTAATAATGCTTCTCTACAGATGAAAATTTTGTTTGCAGCAAAAAGTCGCTAAATGTATAAGTAGCTGAATCGTCATTTAAAAATCACCCATAAAAGTCTCCAATCGAAAAAATTATTCGTAGGGCGACCATACGTCCCGTTTTGACCGGGACAGTCCCGTTTTAGGGGCGTTTCCCGGCCTTCCCGTCAGTAGATGGAAAAAAGTAGTATTCGTCCCATTTTATGTAAATGAAAGAAGTAAATAACAAACCCAGTACCTTTACTCCTTTTAAAAGTATTAATAACAACAAAGAGGCAAAAATTGAACTGAAATTCCCTATATTAAACATACTCTATAGTTCGTAGTACTGCTCGAAAGACAGCAGAGATTTAGCAGTTGGTTGTGTGTTGAACAAACTTCAACGTGCCTTTCCTTTTTCATAAGTACCCGCTCAGTAACAAAGAGAGAGAGAGGGGGAACTCTGATATCAAGGCACTGATAAATGAAATGAAATGAAATTTTTGAGTTTTACGTCCCACGGTTATGCCGATTAGGCTAAAGGAGACGGTGATGATGAGAGATGAATGAAATGGTGGAATGAAGAAAGTGGGAGGAAACGGGAGAACCCCGAGAAAACCCACGCACACGGTGTTTGTACACCACAAAGTTCACTTGGCGGGAGCAGGGTTTGAACCCGGAACCTCTACCACTGAGCCACCGCGGCCCCAAGGCACTGGTAAGAACAAAGGTAGATCTAAAAGCCAGAACCTATCCCGTTTTTAACTGAAAATTTTATGGTCACCCTACGCTATCGTTGAGGTCGAATTCCCCTGATTTAGTGACTTTTCCCAAAATTGGCAACATTGACCCCCACCGAACAACACCAAGTCATCTGTAGCCTAGCAAGCATAATAGTGGGACGTAAAACTTAAAGATTTTATTTCATTTCGAACAACACCCCCAGAAACCTACTGTTATACCATTCCCAAAACACCCTTTTGTACAATTCTCCCTATTCGAAAAAAATTGTAAATAGCAGGGTTCATACATAAATATGGAACTCAATTTCCCTGAATTTTCCAGGTTTTCCAGGTATTAATTTTGCAATTTCCAGGTCTAGTGGAAGAAACTAATAATACGAGAAGACATAAATTTTAAGAATACTATATTTATATATTTGAGAATGGCCACCCTTCTCCCCAATGAACGATTGCAATTAAATATTGAGTCACAAGAAAATAAATAATCAAAACAAATAAAATTTAAGTTGAAAAATATTAAGTTGAGAAGCCTACTAAGGGAATTAATTAAACACTTTTGTTCCATACTTGAATACATTCAAAATATATAAAAATATTGGGTTGGGAAAGAAAAAAGGGCCCGCGAGATTTTAACTGATTCTTGTAGTACTCGACGACAGAAATCGATTACTGAAAGAATTTTCAAAATCGGCGCAGGCAAATATGGAGAAAATCATATTTTCATGTACCTGTTCAAAATGGGGAAGGAAAAAGGGCCCGCGAGATTTTAACTGATTCTTGTAGTACTCAACGAGAGAAATCGACTAGTGAGGGAATTTTCAAAATCGGCGCAGGCAAGCATGAAGAAAAACCCATTTTCATGTACCGGATCAAAATGGGGAAGAAAAAAGGGCCGCGAAATTTTAACTGATTCTTGTAGTACTCAACGAGAGAAATCGACTAGTGAAGAAATTTTCAAAATCGGCGCAGGCAAGCATGAAGAAAATGGCATTTTCATGTACCGGTTCAAAATGGGGAAGGAAAAAGGGCCCGCGAGTTTGAACCGTTACGATGTATGTTCACGAATGTGCTCGTCTTCTCAAATTTAGTTAATTACTATAGCACTGAAACATGTGACACAGAGTCACGTTGTGGATGACTCTGCAATCGGCAACCACTGCACATATACTCCTCCAGTCCCACAGTTTTATTATTTCGATCCATTCCTCACGTGCTAACGGCATGGTTTAACATCTGCAAGAAAGAGGTAAATGTAACGTTCAATTGGCAATAGCTTTTCACCAAATTAAGCTGCATGAAATCTGATTGCATTTTTGACATACTGAGAAAATTCTAGCCCGTGGCCATATGTATCACATATCCCACCAGTTCATAATAAAAATTTTGAACACAAAATTACGGTCGTCCGTGTGATGTACTCCCAAAAGGCCTAATGTGTATCACCCACCTCACATTCAATGAAACCACATCCGTGTAGAATTTAGAAAGGAACTTCTTATGATGTATACAGTATGTCTCAAAAGTTCCCTGACATAGGGTAACTCTGTTATTATCAGAGTTACAGCAAAATGTAAGAGGAAAAATCATATCGAAATATGACGTTTTCAATCTAAAGTGAACACCTTTTTTTTTCAAAAAAAATCGGACGAGATATTTGTGCTGTATACTCTTTATGCACCCAAATTTAAATGAAAATGCAACGTTGTCATTTACCTGGACCCACAACATAAGTGAATGAAGTTCCTGTTTGAAACGGGGGCTGGCCATCGAAATGTTAGCGCAAAAGAAAGTAACTTCATTCACTTATGTTGTAGGTCCAGGTAAATGGGAACGTTGCATTTTCATTTCACATTAGGCGCATAAAGAGTGTACAGCGCAAACGAGTCATCCGATTTTAAAAATTCCTTCACTTTAGATTGAAAACATCATATTTGGAGATGCTTTCCTCTCCTACATTTTGTTGTAACTCTGATAATAACAGAGTTACCCTATGTCAGGGGACTTTTGAGACACCCTGTATACCTTATTTAATGTATGTTTTATGTCACTATAACTGTAGTATAATTTAGTTTGTTTAAATTTACAATTTAATATAAGTAGATTCGGATTTACATGCGTAGGATTTTGTATGCATCTAACTAATGAATTCTTTTATATTCATGCTTCACTTAGTGACTTGGCTTTGGACTGCAACTGATTATTGTAACCCATTATTGCTTGAGAAGAAACAAGATATCCGAATCTTCATTTGAAGAAATCAAAGGTCTATTGGAAAGCTGGGGATTACAATCATTAATTTCTACATTTCAAGGTGCGTAAATTATATATTCTGTGTTTCTTGTTAAATTACTATTACTATTATTGGGTTTAGAATCAATCAAGCACTTCATGATATTTTATGGGGATCAAGATGGGTGCCGGATAGATAAGTATTTAAGCGTCAGGTTCTTAATTCTTTTCAATTTAATATTTAATCAATGATTATTTTCTCCCTCGTTATTCGGCCAAATCGTATTCCAAGATCATCAATTTTCATTACTCAATTCTGACCGTCAACCTACATAGCATATTCGTAGGACGTAAAACAAAGATTTCCTGTTATTTTTTTTTTGTTTCTATCTCTTTCCTCCATAGCTGTGAAAAATAACGCCTTCAGCATCATAAATTTGTATGCTACTTGCGCCTTCAGTCGTCTACTCTTCGGTGGCTCAGTGGTAGAGCGTTCACCTCCGGTGCAGGGGGTCCCTGGTTCGATCCCAGCTCGCGCCGTGTGGACTTTGTGGTGGACAAACACCGTGCTCGTGGGTTTTCTCGGGGTTCTCCCATTTCCTGCCACTTTCTTTATTCCACCATTTCAGTCATTTCTCATTATCACCGTCTCCTTTAGCCTAACCAGCATAACCGTGGGACGTTAAAGATTTCATTTTTTATTAATCTCAGTATTTTATAGTGTATTCTTAAGCTTAAGGTGATGTATAATTAAATTTTGAATTCAGTTAACTTATTTTATTTCTCAGATTGTTTTTAAAATGAATGTACAAACGTTTATTTTCATTCTTGAGTGTTTAAAGTGATGTATAGTTATTAAACATAGTATTTAATATTGTACTCTTAACGTGAAAGTGATATACAGTTAACTTTTGAATTCAGTTAACATTTTTCTTTCTGAAATTGCTTTAAAAAGTATGTAAAAACGTTTCTATTTTCTTTCTTGAGTGCTAAAAGTGATGCAAAGTTATTAAGCTTACTACTTTATATTGTATTCTTAACCCTAAACTGATACACAGTGCGTTTTTGAATAAATTATATCAAGTTATTTGAGTGACGAATACTGGTAGAAAATCCTGACTACTACTGGAACATTTTGATTTTAAGGTGACGACTACTGGTGCAAGGATTTTAAAATATTGTTTTTCCTTCAACGGCTACTCCTTTTTGAATTCTGACTATATGGTCATTATAGGAAGGATCAGTGAGTCCTTCCAACTATGGTACAGCTCCGACAGATTCACGATGCTCAGAGAAGAGACAAAATAGTGTTTTCAACCTTAAAGTGAGAACCATTGGCGTTTTTACCCTGCTATGCAAAAGTAAGTGAGTACTCCAATGGGGTTCCAATGCGGTACCTAATTTCTGCATTTTAGATATTTGGAAATACATGTCTCTAAAATGTAAACAACTGTTTTTTTTTTTTAACTGAAAACTGCAACTCGGTAAGCCTTATGGATACCGAGATATGGGAAAATAAAGAGCGATACTATAGGTATGTGGGACTTGCATACTTGACGCTAGAATTCGGAAATTGAATTAAAATATGACTAACGGCTATCAAGATGTTGTCAAATAAAGGGAGGACCAACACAGTTAAGGGGTTTTAGTGTTAGATGCTAAAATTTCCGAAATCGGTCATAGAAAGTTAATAAACACCAGTAGCAATTTCATTTTAAAGTAATTAGATATCTTCAGGGGGTGTTAGAACATCATGGAGTCTACCAAAATTAAATTTTAAAAGCTTTTGAAAATATAATCTGACATTTGTAAACAATATTTGAAATATGTGTTTACCCAAAACTTCCAGCTAGTACATCTAACATCTGGAGAAACACTGAAATAAAAGCGTATGAGATCTTGAAATTTCGGAAACAATTATTGGTCGCAACAAAATTAAATCAGATGGGTACTTCTATGGGTTAAATGAGTACCTTAGTACAATTTCGATCGAAAATTTAGTTCAGTCCTAGGTTTTCTTCAGGCAATTTCAAGGGTTCATCGAGCTGTGCAAAAGAATGAAAAGTCGCTGTCAATATCTAAGATAGTCGAGAAGATATAAGGAATTATATATTTTATGACGTAAAAATAGATCTTTATGGATTTGTACTTTTGGGTCTTTCCCATAAGAAAAAAATTCAGGAAACTACTGTATATACCTTAATAGACAATTCAATGGACGGGGATACAGTAGCTTAGTGGTAGGGTTTTTAACTAGTCTTCTTTTGCAGAAACTATTGGAGTTTTCACTTATCCCATAGAGATACGATCATACTTAACTCCCTATTTAATTTTAAAATTAAATAAAAGGAAATATTTCAGTGTAGAGACCCACGATTATGCATTTTAGTCTCAGGGAGATTACGATTAAAGCAAGTGAATGTTGTTGACAGAATTGATGGAATGCAAAGGTGGGAGGAGAGGTAGTGCCCCTAGAAAACCCACGAATACGATGTCCACTACAAACTGACGGCCGCGGATCGAACCACGAACCCAATACACCAGAGGTAAGCACTCTACCACTAAGCCACCGTGCTCCCACCCATTTAATTTTCTATTAAGGTATATACGGTTGTTTTCTGAAATTTCTTCTTACAGCAAAGACTCAAAAGTACAAATCCATGTGGGTCTCTATTTTTACGACGTCATAAAATAATTTCTTATATCTCGCTTGCTGTATTAGATATTGACAAAAAATGTTCACTTATTTCAGAGCCCGATGAACGCTTGGAATTGTCCAAAGAAAATTTAGAGCTGAATTAATCTTTCGATCGAAATTGTACTGACAAGTCTGAGGTAGTCACTTAACCCATAGAAGTACCATCTTATTTAACTTTTGTTAGGATCAATAATTGTTTTCTGAAATTTCAAGATCTAATACGCTTTTATTGTATGGTGTCTCTCTAGCTGCTAGATGTACTAGCTGGAAATTTTAGGTAAATACATATTTCTAATACTCTTTACAAATGTCAAAATATATTTTCCAAAGCTTTTAAAATTTAACCTTGGTAGACCCCATGATGTTCTTAAACTCCATGGAAGTACCTAATTACTTTAAGATGAAATTGCTACTGATGCTTATTAACTTTCCATGACCGGTTTCGGAAACTTTACCACCTAACACGAAAATCCCATAACTGTATTGATCCTCCCTTTATTTGACAATATCTTGATAGTCATATTTTAATTAATTTTCTAAATTGTACTGTCTAATATGCAAGCTCCACGTACCTATGGTATCGCTTTTTATTTCACCATATTTCGGTAACTGTTAGGCGTACCGACTTGCAGTTTCGGCAAACACACACCTCTAACGTTCTTTAAAACGTTATTAAGACATATTTTAGAATATTTAGAAATGAGAGTTCTGCGAATATCATGGTACCCGAAAAGCCCCATCAGGGCGTGTGTGTAGTGTATTTAATTGAAATTACTTTTGAGGTTGTTGTAAGCCCTCGTAATTACATTTCCGAAACTGCACCATCTAGTACTCAAACCCCACACTTCTATGGTGTCGCTCTTTATTTTCCCATATCTCAATATCCATAAGGCTTACCGAGTTGAGGTTTTCGGTAAACAGATGTCAGTTCCTTACATTTTAGAGACATACATTTCCATATATCTAAAAAAATACAGACATTAGATACCCCATGGTACCCCGAACACCATTGGGGTACCCACTTACTTTTGAATAGTAATACATTTTGAGTTGTTATTCAGCATCAATAAACACTTCGTAATTTTTCTATGTGCAACCTAAAAGTCCATACCTGACCGAACAGATTTTGTCCATTTAATCTCAAAAATGTTAAGATACTTTGTATTGTTAAGTACAACCAAGTTGAGCACACCGAATGTAACATTTTAAATGTTTTCTGATTTTTGTTTCAGGTATTTCGTGCATCAAACCAGGATTCTGCTTGAAAGACAGTGAAAAGAAGCAGTGTAGGTTGTGGCTAAAAATACGTCCTTTCTGAAGACAGACCCAATTGTACTTACATTCTTTTGTACGAACATATAACCCTAATAAAGATACTGTACTACAAATTATTTCTTTCTTCCATAAATTAGAATAAAATATTGTCTCTGTTTAAAGAAAATGTTTGTTACTGTTAAGTCATTTCAACTCTTTTTCTCTGTAATAAGAACATTATCTTTCGCAATATTTTTTTATCTTCGTGCTATTACGTTTGAATGAAGTAAAATTCTATACGAAGCACTATTATTTCAGACATGCATTAATAACTAATGTATTGTTCTGTATGTAAGACAATGTGTATACTGAACATGTCTAGCAAAGGTGTTGTTTTAATACAGAATCTGTAACTCAG
The DNA here is from genome assembly GCF_964235325.1 of Thermobia domestica. Lineage (NCBI taxonomy): Eukaryota > Metazoa > Arthropoda > Insecta > Zygentoma > Lepismatidae > Thermobia > Thermobia domestica. The sequence continues at coordinate 192,845,940 of NC_137458.1, read as the reverse complement.
CTTTTCAGTAGTCAACTTTATTGGGAATCCGCAGAAAGAAGTTAAAAAAAAAAAAGTTCGACTTACCAACGTATATGTGTTCGAATTCTGGACTAATCCAAATTATCCAGAGAAATCATATATTTTTTGTTGCAATTTCAGATGTATCCTTTATCCAAGTCGTATGAAACGGAGACTTCATACATCGCTATACTTTGTATGAACTATGTTCCGTATTTACTTAATCACTTTGTAACTTTCTCTAGTGTTGACAAGGCCGCAGGTGTCAATCGAATAGTTTAGTGTTTCACTCATGTCACCTTGTGACTAAGGTACGTCCTGTCGGTATATATATATGGTACTGGGTTCAAGTAGCGATAAAATACATTTTTAGCATTAAACAAATGCAAAAGTCTACACGAAATGAGATACCATGATCTCTGACTTACGGATAACACCATGAACTAATGGTACTGAGTGTGATTGAGTTTACTAGTTACTATCTGGCTAAAATCAGTGTTCCTTTAGCTATAGTTCTTTTCGTGCTCTGAATTGCAAAGTTTGAAATAACAGTTTTAAATTATTGTATATATATATATATAATATCTTCCGAGTAATTCTGAGAATCATTGCTCTTTCTTTAAGCAATGTATGAGACTGTTAATCCGCTCGTTGCTTAAAATGTTGCACTAAGAAGGATGCACCCACGAAAATCCAAATTTGCAGAATGTCTAGAGCAGGGAAGGATAAATATGTTTAGTCGATGGCTGCACAACGCCTCCGCTGTCACCACGTTGTCGCACAGCGAATACGGCGGACGTTTAAGAGTATTCTGCACTTACTATTAGGTATCGGCCTGGGAACTTTGGCGCAGCTACCCAGCCTCCTTCTTGGTGTTGCATTTTTATGGCGAGTACTGAGTAGAAATTATCTTGTGAGCGAACACGTTTTCAGCTGACACCATACTTTTAATTGTTGCGACATTAAAAAAAAAAAAAAAAAAAAAAAAACATACCTGTTAATTAAAATGTACAGAGAAGTTGTTTGAGTTTGAATATAGGATTGTATATGGCTGTGCATTTTGCATTATTATTAAAGTGCTGGAACTAACTAACAACAAAGCATATGATAAATTCTTACAGTAATATATCACATATTGATTTACTCTGTATGAAAACGAAAATAGTTTAACATATGGTTAACCTCCTTTGTGCCCATAATTTTAAAATTAACGCTTGTGTCACTTTTCAACACTTGGCTTTGCAGTAGCTTCCCAACGAATTAGCAGGAAATCCAAACTTATAGGACACCCTGCAGGTAAATACATTTCTTTGGACACTTTCACTGCTCCAAACTAAGATTGTTAATTTTATTATTATTGGCACAAAGGAGATCAAACATATTTTAAGCTATTTAGTTTTCATACAGAGTAAAACAATATTTGACAACATTACAGTAAGAATGTATCATGCATTTTGCAGTATGTTGCAGCACTTTAATAATGGTGCACTATACGTACAATCTAGATCCTGCATATGTCCAATCCATATATTACAAGAAGGCAATACGTATGCGATACAGGTAAAATCCGTATATTTCATATGGACAACCTATTAGCTATATACATCCAATCCATACATTACATATGGCCAACCTGTACGCGACATACGTATAATCTATATGCTGCATGCATACAGTCTGTAAGCTACATATGTGCACTCTGTATGGTGCATATGGATATTCTGTATGCTGTATCTGGACAAGCTGTGTGCGACATAAGGAAAATCTGTATAATACATACGTACAATACGTATACTGTATCTAGTCGTACGTACGGGGCACAAGTACAATATAGATGCTGTCTTGGGGTTGAACGAAAGAAACATACGTAAAGAACGTATATTGCATACTTCTTGAAATTATGCTCCGTCCTGATAGTCAGTGTGTGTCGTCATTATTAACCCACATGCTACATACGATCCTGACGTCACAAAGCTAGATATCACCTCCGTATATATTTGTTACTGCAGATGACGTCACACGAATGACGTCATTGCACTTATGCAGACAGTGCGTATAATACATACTTTTTCAGCTATACGTTTGCTGCAGGATGTTATATACGGTTGTACGTTAAGTCCAGAAACTACAGGAATTACGAATGTAACCTACGTTTTTAAGTATGCCACCTACATTTTTTTTTCTCAGTGTACATTGAAATGTCAATAACTCGATTACATCAACTCATATCAATATGATTTTTGGAAGTTAGCTTCCTCACATTACGTTCTTTAAATTATGTCCTTATGTGTTTCTAGCTAAAGTAAGTATATGTGGCGCTATTGAAATAAATTGCTGAAAAAGTAGATTTTTCAATATAATGTTCAACATTTATGTTATTATTACTAAAAACCTGATAACGCTGCAGCAAACTGTTTCAAATAAAACTTTTTTTTAGCTTGTTTTATTAGCTTTAAAATTATATACATATTAATAGGTTTATAGGAATGAGAACGATCTCCAGAGAGTTTCTACCAATGACTGCTGGTGCGGGAAAGTCATCCTCGCGGTACCCCAGCTTTGACACTGTCTTCCTTCATGCGTCAGTTTTACTGGGATATTTATGGTTTGTATGTGGTAAGTAATTTTGTGCAGTGGAAGTGAGAAGTTCTTAATGAGTATCTAGTAGGTTCTTTTTTCTGTAAGTTTTTGGTTTATAATTTGAAATGTAGGCATACATTAGTATGCCTTTGTATTCTGATTTGTTATCTTTTACTAGAACGTAACATTTTATTTACTTTCCCACAATCAATTTAGATTTTTATGTTTTAAAACATCTGCAGACAAGTTTACGTTGGGTTTAACTGCAAAATTGCAGTTTTCAAGTGCCAGGCAAGCACTGAAATGTTTAATTATTACAGGACTATTTAAAGTTTATTTTTTTTAAAAAATATAAAATATGTAATATACCTAGATAACCCAAATGTGTTTCATTCCACAAACTAAAATTAAATTTGAAATACATAACTCTTTATAAAAGTTCGTTATTATACAATATTTCGTGATTACACATTGTCAAGCTGGCAATATTACTATTTATTTTTGTCAATATCACTTATCGTAATTAATAACAGAAAGTAGAAAGTAATATTCTTCATTTTAAAATTGAATTTCCATATCACTTTGATTAATGAATCTTAATTGAGTATAGTATACCTATTACGCTGACAAGAGTGTAGTAATTTGATCCTGTTCTAGGCTACCTAAGCAAGAGTAATATTAAAAAAAACAAAGAATAATTTCGATTTCATTTATGTAATTTGTGGACATGAACTTAACGTAGACACTGTAGCTGTAAAAATGGTGTACATGCTATTTGTGAAGCTAGTGTACAAAGAAAAAGCGATGCACACGAAAAGTTACGGGGAAAGAGTATTAAGAAAGTGTACATTTTAAAAATACGATTAATTCAAGGCGGGCAAAAATCTTATTCCAAAAGGTCTTGGCATTTTTATATCATAAATAAAAAAAAAAAAAAACGAAACTTCAACTGAATCCCAGAAAGTTGAAAGTAAGTGTGTTGTTATAAATCGCTCTCTCGTATCTTCTGTAAGACCTAGATCGTTTCTGTCACTCATATAATATAGACAAACCTTGCTCTAAATCTACATCGATTATACGGTTCAAAACACTTCATAAACATAGTTCATCAATGGAAGTGCGAGCATCTTACCATGAAGCCATAATCTAACATCGATCACGCTGGCTCCCAGCTATTCATTCAGATGGATTTCTCCATGTTTTTGATAATGTTGACGTAAATGTGTGAAATCTTGATAGCAAAGGTATTTTTCGTACTATGGAAAGGATTCATTGTGTCACGCTTGGTATCTATGGCGAAACTCAGATAATATTTAAGAGAATTCCAATTGAGTCTTTTATTAACACAACAACTATCCGAGAGTACTTCTATCTAATGAAAAAGAGAAAAACATGTCTTTCTTCAATGATCATTGAAGACATGAGTGAACTTCAATAAGCAAGATTTCTTACAGACCAATCTTCACAATATCTGTTTCCTTTCAACCTTGTTGGATTACAGTCGCTGCCAGGATGGAGTGGATTTATGACTACCAATACGAGAAATTCGAGAAAGTGTTCAATCACATATATTATGGCTATATTGCAATTGATCAAAGCAGAAAATGAAACCAGTTGCAGTGGTTGATGGATTTCTTATTTATTATGTTCCTTGTACTTACAGAAATGTTATTCAAAACTGTAGCAACTACACTGAGTGTTCACTGAATTATGACCAACTACCTAATGCTTTGTTGGTCCACCTTTGCTCAGAGGACGGCCTGAACACGGTGTGGCATGGATTCTGATAGTTGCTGATATGTTTCGACGAGGATCTGACACCATATATTCCTGATGGCATACCACAATGAGCCCACAGATGTTGGTGCAGGAGTGATAGTGTGATGAGCGAATTCCGCAACATCCTATAAATATTCTATAGGATTAAGATGCGGACTCAGGGGGCCAATTCATACGCTGCAGCTCCGTGAAATGTTCCTTAAGCCAAGCAAATGCAGCCCTGGCTTGGTGGTACCATGCATTGCCGTCCTGGAAAATGTCGTCTTCGTGTGGGTAGAAGTGTTGCGTTATAGGGGTACGTGATTCTGTAACACATGGAGGTAGACAACGTATGTCTCGCTGTGGTCCATGCACACCAACGGTCCCAGTCCATGCCAACAGAAGCATCCCCAAACCATAAAGCAGCCCCAACCTGCCTGTACAGTAAACATGCACGAAGAATTCCATAGCTTCGTGCTGTTGGCGCCACGCATGGACACACCCGTCCAAGAGTAGCAGCACAAACCGTAATTTATCGGACAAAAACACTCTTTGCAATTATCCATGGTCCAATTAGTGTTCCTATCAGGAACGGCGCCAGGAACGCTTGATGATGTGGGCGGAAAGAGGCGGACCTAATTGCTGGGTGGGTGGACAATGAAAATCAGAACTGGGCAATATAGACATTTTTTAACAATGATTAAATATCAATTTTTGTATTCAAAAATGAAATGAAATTTTGAGTTTTACGTCCGACGGTTATGCCGGTTAGGCTAAAGGAGACAGTGATAACGAGTAATGAATGAAATGGTGGAATGAAGAAAGTGGGAGGAAACGGGAGAACCCCGAGAAAACACACGCACACGGTGTTTGTCCACCACAAAGTTCACTTGGCGGGAGCAGGGTTTGAACCCGAGACCCCTAGCACCAGAGGTGAACGCTCTACCACTGAGCCACCGCGGCCCCATCAATTTTTGTATTCAGCTAGCTAAGTAGCTAGTTGGTTAGTTAGTAGCTAGTTAGCTAAGGCTCAGACCGAAATAGGGGAGTAACAAGGATGTGGAAAACAGTTGTCTTGGCCTTATAGATGGTGCAATTCCAGCATTCGCCTGGTGGGAACGAAGAAAAGCAGGACGTAGGATGGGCTGCGGAAGTTCGTGGCTATATGCTCGACCTACCGAATTCCGCGTGGAAGACACACTACCTCTATGAAGTTCCAGACAGCTTTACCTCCTCTCCCTCCAAGAATGCACATGAATGCATATACATAAAAGAAGGTTCAAACAACATAGACTAACACTCTACTTTTCATTAATACTCTACTTTTCGTTAATAACATAAAATACTCAACAAGTAGGTAAAGTAAAACAAGGATAAAATAGGCTACTGCAAACATTTTTATCTTTGAAGGATTTATTACAAGAAAGCAAGACAAAAAATATAATCAGTATCTTCAGAAGGAATGCTGTCGTCTTCGCTCTCTCCAGCGTCTAGTTCATTTTCACTTTATTCGAAATCGAACACTTCAAATTGCGAATCCTGGTTGTCACATTTTTTTTGTCTTTTTCTCTATTGAAGAAGGATTATCACTAACGTCAACGGATCCTAACGTCAGAAGGAAAATCGTTCTTCTGTGAACACAAGAAAGACACTGAACCTGAGAAGAGATCGCTGATACGATTTTCGACATATTAACTGAACAAGCACCGACCGCCGAGACTTCTGAAGGCAACAGAGATCAACTCAACAATGCTATAATAAGGGTTTTTACAAATCTGTTTAATGCCACACGGGTAAGACATGCGGTACATTCCTGTAAACAATTGCAAGTTGGAATCCTTTTATAAGAAGCTATAGCGTCGACACAAAGCACTACTCCCCTCCCTTTCTTTCTGAAATGAGACAATAGACAATACTGGCCAGTCCTGTCCATTATTTAGTCGGCTTCCTTTTTTTTCAGTGCAGCACATACAAACACTGGCGTTTCAATAGCACAATTTTGTGTGTGTGTGTGTGTGTGTGTGTGTGTTAAACTTTAATTCATTAATCACGACTTTTGGCATCATTATATTCAGTGGCGGCGATTGGACGTTAAAAGTGGGGTGGGGGGGCAAAATGTGATCTGAATATGTGTATATCAATGTTAGTGTTCTTTGTTGTTTCTAACACTTCCTTTGACGGAAGGTTGTATAAGTAATAGGCCCCTTCCCCTAATTCAGCTCCCTTCCAGGCGGCAACGTACCAAGAACTGACGAAACGTTGCAACGTTGGACCGTAACGGATATACGTTGGAATAAGAAGGATGCTGAACGAACATCTCCAGAAACGATAGATCTGCGTCTGCCTACCTCTCTGATAAAATCAAGGCTTCTAGAACCACATGTTACACTAGTCTCGATGGCTATTGGAGCAAATATAAATTTATCGAGGAAATTTTTGTACAGTATTTCCTTTCCTTTTCTGCCTCTCTACGTCTAACAACTTCTCCAGCATTCACGACAGTCAATGGGAGGCTTGAATGGGCAAATGAGTCCGAATATGTAAAATCCCATACTAGTGATTTGCCTCTCATCCAAGGTATTTATGTCATGCCATCAGGTCGTTTACCATCGGAACGACAACAGCCTGACGGTTCACGAATTGAAGGAATTTCTGTCGTCATGACGGCTCCCAAAATCATGCCATTAACAGATGAATGCCTGGTGTTTCTGCCTATGCTCTTCATGCATGAGAGGCCATGCAGGCCGCGTTGGGTCACTTGATCCCCGCAAGCTGGACAGCGATGCGGCTCACAGCTGAACCTAGTTTTAAAGTGACTGCGATTCAACGGTTTCATTAGACATCTGAAGACCTAATTGGGTGGAAGGTAACGCATTTAACCATGCCCAAGCATTAGTCCAGTAAAGATAGGATTGAGAAAGAAACAAATTAGTAACAAGCTGAAAATTGGTATGGAAGTAGGGGGATGTGTCAGGAATAACATACTCAAAGACCCTAAAATCCCACTGTAGCTTTTCCCGCAATTTTGAAAAATGTCCGCCATCTTTAGACGACGACAAGGAATTTATGGAAATCGTCACCCTTTATGTTTATTCCTCTAGCCACCGTTCTAATTATCACAAACCATGAATCATATATGGTTGGAAAGCTTGAAAGAGAGAAAATCTAAGTAAATAACATATATGCCCATCGTGCTAAATTTCTAGAAGAAGAGGAAGAAGAAAACAGCTCTTTTATTTAAAAAAGATATATTTTCAGAAATCATGAGAAGTTTGCAACACTGGCAGTTATTACACTCCAACGAAACACCACCAACAGATGTCGTTGATATTTATCTCCATCATTGCCAACAATGACACAAATCGGTGCAATACAAGCCGACAAAAAATATAACTTATGTTACTTTCTGACCTCTTTGTACAAAAGTGCATAAGGTGACACATTTTCACGGTTCTAGTCACCTTCTTTTACGGTTCTAGTGATTTTCGCAATAAATTCTTTAAAGCTTGCAACACTGACAATTATCGTATGTTAACAAAACTCAGTTACCGTTTTCACTATCATCATTATTAATTTACTCTTAAAATGGCCAACGTTTTTCCCAATGGAGTAAGCTTTTATGATACATAGTGTTACATCACTTAAATATAGCACAAAAATCATTTATTGACAGCATTAGAAAGTAGCAGAAATTGGTAGTCTCCTATTCATAGGAAAATCGTAATTCACACACTAAAAATAACTCAACTACAATAGTCATTTGAATGTAATTTTTTAAAAATGTCTTGTTTATAACTAGAATGCAATTTTCCTCCTAGTATTCTTCAAATCAACTTAATATTTACATTACACGTTAGTATGCACTTTAATAACATTCGAACTTATTTTATTAGAAATCGATGAGGTTATCATTATCTCGTTCATCTCTATGGTCTTCTTCATTTGGTTTTGCATTCATGCATCCAATTCCTCGACATTGACATAAATTAGAGCACACAATTCCTGCTTTCCGACAACCGTACATACTTTTACAGCCCTTTTTACAGTTACAGGATATTACACGAAGCGGGTTCCTTGGTCATTCTTGCTGGTACGAGGATACCTCCTAATGTTGTCCATTCATATTCAGTCGTCCAATACCTGGGTTCAAAAAACGTACACTGTCAAAGAATGAATGGAATATACCACTTTTAACGTACACACGCAAAGGTAATAGTCTTTCGGATTTAATCATTGAAGATATAAGATACCTTCTTGTTCTGAATATCTAAACTCAAATCCACCTTCTGTACGATGTAACATGGATGATTCTCAAGTGGTTGACGACACCAACTTGCCCGAATTGGAATGGATTTATGCAGCTGGTGACAAGCAACAACCATAAGTACCAAGCATATTAAGTAGTAATTCAACCTTTCATCAATCTTCAGCCTATAAGAATGGATGCTGTATACTCGGCGCTGATGTTTGCCAGCAAAGAATGTGCAGAAAAGAAGCAAAAAAGCATGCTTAGTCACGTTTGATCAACCTTTGTACTCTAAAGCATGTGATATTGTAGCAGCATGTAGAAATTCTGCTGAATTACCGTCAGTGATTGTTAGACTTGGGTGTTTTCCACACTATAATGTCATTTATGGAAACAGTTGCATATATAATGAAAGGTAGTGGCATTGAAGTACTTTGGCCTTGTGTGTATGCAAGTAACTCCATGCCACAGATAAAGCCAGGCCATTCTTATTGCTCGTGCTTTGCGAGCTAATTTTTTAAACACAGTTAGCAATTGCAATATATACTGTTTATTTAATGAATCAGACGCCACTGAGGAGTTTGAGCGTTAATTGCGAGATGTTTGTATTCCTCTGATGACTGAAGAAGATATCGATACTGATGTAGTGGTTCAACATTCAAACATAGTCAATCAAGATTGCAAATGACCTGAAGTTATTCATTGACGCTGGTGCAGAAACAAGCCGTATCTCTAAGTTATTCGCTTTGTACTTTCAGCTTGTAGAAATTATGCGTCTTTTGGTTCGAAAGAACTGGAGACTTGAATATTCATCTTCACTGCATGTGAGAAATGTTACCATACTACTATGCAGCTGAGGATCTTTTGTATGCCAAGTACGCACATCTATAGTTACAAGAAATGTTGCGGTTGGAGGATGAAATGGATCTTCATGAGTTCCAGCTATTTACAGGAGACGGTTACTTTACTATTCGTAGAAAAGATATATTTTGGAGTGGCACATGGTCTGATATGACGATTGAGCAGGTTTTAGCGAGAGCAATGAAGAGCAGCGGTGGACTGACCCATAGGAGAGGCATAACTGAAAAGATAATATCTAGGTGTGTGTCAAGTATGCCAGCAGCGTGCCACTTACGAGAATGTCTTGAAAAATTATGAAACAAAGATAGGCAAGAACTTCACACTAGTCGGCATGTGGACCTGTACTAAAGCAGTCAATCGCGTGATATATTACATCTAAAGAAATTCTTGCGTTGGTTTTGCCAGCATTCTCCATTCCCTTCATATCCGGAGCTCGCGTCCCTAAGCACTGGCATGGTAGATAATGAAATGGTCAACTGATAAATCTAAGGAAATCGGATTGGCTGCTATGGAAGGAATGTTTGGACGGACTTTTGGAAATGTGAAACTTAAACAAAAAGATGCGTATCCGTGATGAGCCACTGGATGTAAACGCCATACTGCAACTGAATCATATGAGTAGAAGTCTGAAATAGAACTCCAGCAGTGTTTTGATTACGAGCTTGCACCCTATTCACTTTCTCTTTTCACAGAAATGTCCATGAGAAAAACGAAAAAGTCCGCTTTGTACGACATGTTTGAATATCGGAAAAATTTTAAAACTCAATTTGAAAACACTGTGTACGTTATAGATGGAGGTGTTAGGATGTGTACGTTATAGATGGTTCAACATCATGTTGTTTGGCCACAATATGGAACATACCTTGACGTGCACAACTCGTATGTGTCCTATGAACTCACAAACTCAGGAACGAAAGCAACAATTATTATTTATGGGCATTGCACTGAAAACTGTACAAAAGCCGCTGAGCGGGAGCAACGTGAGTCAAAGGTTCAATCAGCTTTGGTGTTATTCACAAATGAAACCACATTATTAACAAATAAATAAATAAATAAATAAATAAATAAATAAATAAATAAATAAATAAATAAATAAATAAATTCTTAGGTAATTTCAAAAATAAGGATTGTTTCGCCCGTGACACAACCTGGAATTCAAACCCAACAAGTAAGAAGTGATGCTGACGCACTTATAGCTAAAACTGCTGTATCCAAGTTTTTAAATCCTTTAAGCACGTCGTGATAATGTTGACATGATGTTGACGCGAGGATGTTGACATTTTGATCATTTTGCTTGAACAAGGTAATAATCAGTACGACATCACATTTCGAAAGCTTGGACGTCTACAAGACGTGAGTAAGGAATTTAGTACTTAGAAGTTGTAAGATACACAGGCAAATATACTAACTGGTTTGCCCAGCTACCATGCTTTAACTAGATGCGACACATCATGTGTTTTTTTATCGACAGGGAAAGAAAAAGCCATTCTGATTACTTCAAAAACGGTAAGATTTATGCCGATCACTTGAACCATGATATTGCTAGTGTACAAACTATGAAGCTGGTACAATAGTTCTACTAACAAACTACGATTCTCCAGCAATAGTAACCTTACTGGATGAATTCCAGTATCATTCATACATCCTTGCAGTAGGTCGCTCCCCATTCAGAACGAAATACAATTGGCAAAATTGCCACCCACCAGTGATGCTGCGAAACACCATATCATCAGGTTCAATTGTACCGTGGAAATGATTTGCGAATGACTGAATATGGATGGACAACATTAGGAGATATCCTCGTACCAGCAAGAATGACCAAGGAACCCGCTCCGTGTAATATCCTGTAACTGTAAAAAGGGCTGTGAAAGCATGTACGTTTGTCGAAAAGCAGGAATTATGTGCTCTAATTTATGTCAATGTCGAGGAATTGGATGCATGAATGCAAAACCCAATGATGAAGACCATAGAGATGAACGACGTAATGATAACCTCATCGATTTCTAATAAAATAAGTTCGAATGTTATTAAAGCTATTCTCTGGAAGCTATTCTATGTTAGCTTTATTCTCTGGAATAGCAACGGATTGTAAAAGAAGTTTATGGAAATGTACTGCTATTGGTGTGTACCAACAGGCCTGAGAACCTCTTTTGCTGATTTCTGGAAGGTCCGTATCTGTTGTATTTATCCATTTGCTAGAGACTTCTTCAAGTATCCCATCTGGGTCCAGGTGGTAACCTTGAGGAAGGAGAGCCTCGATTAAACGAAGAGATCCGTGGTAGGATGCTAAACAGGAAGGAATCGCCATATCAACGGTTCGTAGAATACCAAGGCCTCCCAATCCAACAGGTAAGGATGCTTGCATCCAAGAGTCGTCACTCAAGGAGCAGTTCAAAGTTGACTCCAGACCCATTTTGAGGATATGATCATATTTCTTCAGCAGTGGAGTCTGATTCCAAGATTTAAAGCACCGTAGAAAGTAATTTAGGCGAGGGATTGACAATGAAGGAAGTAGAAGAAGAAAAGCTGCGTGTGCTGAAATCGAGTCAAGACGAGACAGAAAATATTATAATTTTGATATTTTGCTTGATAGCACAGTTGTAAATGTTTCCTTTGTGAGAGCAGAACCTAGAATACAAGCATCCTGTCTGGTTAGGAGACGTATTCCTGGGGTAACTTCTCCAAATCTTCTGAATAATTAGTCGGATGTGACTTCATCTGATCCAAGAAAACCAATTTCGCATTTTGAGAAATTCAAATGTAAGCCAAGAGCTGATGCTTTCTCATTTCTATGTGTTAACGTTGAAAAGACTGTCTCAAGTCTGTCAGCAATAGTCCCATTATCCAAATAATAGATGTTTAGTTCAGTATTAATTGAATGTACTAAAGAATGTATTGTTATGGCAAAAAGTGCTGGGCCCAAGGGATCACCTTGTTGTACTCCTCTCTGGGATGAAATAGTGTCTTGGCCTAAGAATAGGTTACTGGGTTGAGCGTAAAATAGTATACTGGTATATTGCGGGAAAATAGTTCAATACCTCAGTAAGCATGGAGTCCCGGCGAAGTTCATTGAAAGCGTTGCGACAATCCAGCTTTACGATAGCCTTTGGAGTGTTGTGTGTGGAGGAAAAATATACCCTGGCTGCATGCACGGCTGCTTCGACTCCGTTGGAAATAGACACATCAAGTTGATGGGGAGACAAAAAGTTCTTAATAGGCTCTCGTATTCTGAAGCATATAATTTTGACTGATATTTTGCACCAAATATTCCCTATGGTGATAGGTCTCATTCCACCATATTTCTTTTTAAGAGCGATAAGTCTGGCTCCAAAAAACAAAGGGTGAACTTCTAAGGGTATTTTTCCCGAAATAATTAGATTAAACAGATCACAAAGTGATTTTAATAGCTTTTCCTTCGACTGAAGTAGTTGGCAGCATAAAATATCTGAGAATCGGAAGGCGAAGACCAACTAGACCTCCTGAGCCGCCAGATGGAAAAGAATGTATAGCATTTTTAACTTCGTTTACTAAAACTCCTTGAACCCTATTTTGATCTTCTGGAAGATTCAGTGAAGTAAATGCACCAGGGTGGGCTGGATGTTTCTCCAACAACGTCTCAAACACTGAAGTGTCAGGGGCTGCTACTGTATCATCTGACATTAATAAACGGGCTGCTCCTCGGATATCACCATCGGCTAATTTCTTTTCAATAATTTTCAGATTTGACACATTCTGTTTAGGTATAGATTTCTTGATCTTATCGAGTGTAAGGTTAAGGCGTCAATACCTATATTATCCCAAACACGAACTCTTTGTTTTACCATGAGGTAAGATTCTTTATATTTTCGGATTGTTTGGGAGCAGTTAGTGCTACAAATGGAAACATAAACATGTTGTTCCATTCTCTTTCTCCATTTGAAATAGCAACTTGCTGTAATACCTTGGAAAGTGCATCAGCAACCTCAGTTCGAGCACCACGAGGAACACGTCTTAGGATGTGGATAGAGGATCTTAATGAGTCAACAGTTTACCCAAGTTAGATAATGTTAAATTATGTGTGCTATAATTGCAGTTAGCGATGCTTACATTTGTGGCTCTACAGCAGAGTTGCCAGAGCTACTGACTTTGCAGGAGATCTCCTGCTTTTTCTACGTTCTACTTATCTACTGCGAAAGAAAATAATAAGTGAACAATCTCCTGCTTTTTCCTTACTTTGAGAAGTTAAAAAAATATGTTATTAATATTGAATTTTTATTTTTTCTTACATAAAAAAGAAGAAATTTCTTTGTATCCATACACAAAGCTCTGTAGCGCAAATAGTCATAGAGTTTTGATGTATATAATATGAATAAAAGGATACAACTGTACGTCAACTTCTATGCATATGTATGATGGTTGTTGACCTTTATGGCTTACTGTAGGATTTATGAGTAAGTGTTGTTTAGATTGGGACTTGGGTTGGAAGCAGAGTAAAAGTGAGGGGTATGCTGGGGGGACGTTGTTACCCTACTTCCAAAAAAATCCTCCACTTCCCAAAAAATTACAGTAAATAAACATAGGCAAGCAGGGAGGACAGCCTACGGCCTATCATCCGTCACCCTACTATTTCAGAACCACTTTTACCCCTGGTTGGAAGAGTAGCTTAGATCACTTCTCCACGATCGTCAGCTCTTATTTTGAAATACCGATAATTAAAATTAAAATTTATGTTTTGTATGTATTGTTTTATTTCGAAATTAAAGTAATAATGAATTCTGGACCTCTTGTTTTGACCACTATCCCCTTAATAATGGCAAATTTTTTGGTCCCCCTGGATTTGCACTCAAATGCCGCCGCTTTATGTCTACTGCTTTCTCCTGTTTTTTATGTTCGAATCTTCTGCTTTTCCAACCGATTGGTCTGGCAATACTGCTCTACAGTCAAGAAAGCTATTATTATTGATATGAGGACAATCCTCTTCTGCGTTTATGATCGGATGCTTTTTACCTATATGAATGGGTAATCCTCTTGCATTCACATAAAACTTTCCACAGCGGGGACAAGGTAACACCTTCGCAGATCTAGGAGTGGCTGAAAAGTGGCCTCTGGCAGGCCTGCCAGTGCTGGCGGCCAAATCATTGCCAGAGTTATAGGTTTCACCTGATTCCGCTGAATTAACTGATGGAGATTGAACACTGGGAACGCTGCTTGAAGATTCCATTGGTTCATATTGTATATCTATGATTAACAAGGTGCGCAATAAAATAAAATAATTTTTATCAGTGATAAAGAAGTATTGATGATATTAATATTTGAAAAATTCTAAATATTCGTTTTTAACGAATTTCCGTTGCTGTTTATTTCATTGTTAAAATACTATGTCGGAATTATAACGTTCGATAGTTCATTCATTCCTTTATAAGAAAATAACCACTAAGCCTATTTTTGAACGGATTTCACCATTTTTGGTCTAGGAGACGTCGTGCACACACACATATAAATCAAACATGTCCATCAAAAGTATTTCCTCTCTTTCGACCGAAAACCTTGCAGAAAATATCTTTAAGGCTCGTGCACTGATCACAACAATCACAATAATTATATATTAATATATAATTATATTAATATACAAAATCTCTTTTAGGCGCCCTTCCAAATACGCGCCCGGGGCATGTACCTCACTTGCTCCTTACAGTTGCTGCCCTGTGAGCTACATAAGTGAAAGACAATGGTTACGTAGTGTTTTCACTTACAAATACTATAAAGAAAGGAAGAACTGCAATTTTTGATTAAGTTTCGAAAGAAACAACTACGGGATTAAAAATAAGGTAGGAAAGGCAACACGTTTGTATGAAAATGAAGTGAAACACACACTGGTCTTTACTTTCACCCAGCAGACGTATTGTTTCTAGCCCCAAAACGTGACTTTTGGAATCTTGGCTTAGGTTGAGAGCAGAAGCAACGAAATAACTTGACTCCAGTGCCCTGCCGTGGTAACTTAGCGCCCGGGGCGAGAGTATACGACAGCGACCCCGTACATATGGGTGAAGTCGACAGACCAACCGCGAAGCGCCACCATGGTTGGCGCGAAGCGATATAAAATTAACAAAAATCAAACCCTGCTTTTCCTTGATTTTGAGCACTTTTAATTACTTTTTTCATTCCATTTTATACATATGCACATGCATTTTCCTCCCGAATGTTGTACCTCCTTACATCGGCACCCGGGGCCGTGGCCCCCTCACGGCATGGAACTGCTTGACATCCATTGTAACTTCCCCCCACCGAACAGTATCTTCAGAAATCTATTGATACCATTTCCAAAACACATTTTGTTTAATTCTCGCTACTCGAAAAGCCCTGTAAATAGAAAGTTTTACTCCAAAACAGAACTGAAATAAGCTATTGTTGTCCTCTATATTAATATGATCATCTTTGGTTTCAAAGCAAAAGGTCTATTGACACACAAAGCCGACACGGTTACACAATATATTTAGTCTGGTATCAAAAAAATGAAATGAAATCTTTAGTTTTACGTCCCACGGTTATGCCGGTTAGGCTAAAGGAGACGGTGATTATGAGAGATGAATGAAATGGTGGAATGAAGAAAGTGGGAGGAAACGGGAGAACCCCGAGAAAACTCACGAGCACGATGTTTGTCCACCACAAAGTCCACACGGCGCGAGCTGGGATCGAACCAGGGACCCCAAGCACCGGAGGTGAATGCTCTACCACTGAGCCACCGCGCCCCCCTTGTCTGGTATCAAAATCTACTTACCTTTGATACTTTACTATTGGAAAAAAGCTCTTAAATTTGTCAAATTTACATACTATACATATTAAAGGTCTATATTAACGAGTCACTGCCTTGTTCTTATTTTATTAATATCAATTTTTATTATTATCTTATTAATTTCCACAATGTGTCTGTTGTCTTGTATACGCTCATGCATCAAATGCTTTTGTGTCTAATGCTCTACCTGTCACCAAAACGCCTCTTCTGCCTGTTCTTGTTTTAATTTTGTACGCCACCTTTATTTAGCTTTTGTCATTGGTACAATTTTCCCATTTTTCATTAAAGATTCTTCAAAATGTTTAGGAATATCAAATAAACAAAAGTGAAGTGTGATCACTTCAACAAGATAAGAAGCTTTCAACGAATATATCAATTTATTTCCAGACATGAAACTACACAAAATTTATGCCAAGTCTATGAAAGAACTGATAATTATTTACAGCAACTGGGTACCTAAGGAAATGTTACATCAAAAAGTAAATTGTACAAAACGACATCCTTCAAATTGTGAGCTAGGTATTTTAATTTGCCAACTTGTTAAGAAATTGGTAACTTTAGGGGAAGGAAGCTGCCCCCTTCCACCCCTTAACGACGGCTCTGCACAAGAGCAGCGGGAAGCAACACCCAAGAACAACTGTGCATGCCTCTCCCCAATGACACATGTTCACATAGACGTATATTCGCATCGAAAACGACTGGCATTTCTCGCATTTCCTAAGCCGCAGCTGCAATGCGTGCCACGAAGTCTTGCTCCGACTGAACTGGGGTCTCATACACCATCTTCATGTAACGCGACAGAAAGAAATCAAATTGCGTCAGGTATGGTGAGCGTGTTGGCCATGATGTTGGAGCTCCACGGCCCATTCATTGTTGTCCAAAGGAAGTATTTAAATAATCTAGTACAGCCCACGTGAAGTGGGAAGGCGCACCGAGTTGAAACCACATG
Organism: Thermobia domestica; assembly: GCF_964235325.1. NCBI lineage: Eukaryota > Metazoa > Arthropoda > Insecta > Zygentoma > Lepismatidae > Thermobia > Thermobia domestica. The sequence continues at coordinate 192,828,774 of NC_137458.1, read as the reverse complement.
TGCTGTTGGATTCCAAGAGGAATATCTTCCATTAACATCGGCAGTATCTCTTACAAAAAGATTAAGTAGTTTGCACGGGTGAAGTGTGCTAGGAGAAGATATGGTCCAATTAATCGTCCACTTATGAAGCCTGCCCAGCCCATACGTTCACACTGAATCGTTCCTGAAATTTGCGCTCTCGAAAAGCATAGGGATTTTCAACTGCCCATATATGGCTATTATGACAGTTAACAACATCATCCCTAGAGAAGGTCGCCTCGTGAGTGAAAAGTAGGATCCTGCTCCCACATAAGTCATGCGCTATGCGTGAGATGCTCGTCGAAGCGCTTCTTCTTCAAACTGCGGTTTTCATACACGCCTCGGAGCACCACTGTCGATTCTGTTGATTGTGACGGTACCTACCTCCCTAAGTTGAAGTTCTAGTTTGGTAAAAATAGTACATGACGGCACTCGACGATGTTGAACGTGCTCGGATATAGAACACGTAACATTTATGCATACTTATCAAATGTGAACTCGGCCATTGCATTAAGCTGCACGATTAGATCCAGAGAGGTTGTTCGCTGGCCACGGTCACAAAGCACACTGTTTTAATGTAGGGAAGATTTTACTGATACGTGTACTTTATGTTATGCGCAGAGACTAGCAGCGTGAACTTCATACACACCGATTGGAAAGCTGTGTAAGAAAGCGTGTCTTCGCTGTACCAATTTGCTGCCTTTGTTGATAGATACACAATCTGGTAACATCGAATACTAAGTCAGAACCAGGACTAGACATGTGAAGCACTCGGAAGGTTAAACCGGTACGAATTCTTTATTAGACACGTTACTACTACCAATTTATTCTTATTCCTTACATTCACGAGGATGTCGTATTGTCTGCTTCCTTTTTCTCTTATTATGTTAAGCGAACACGCGAACATACTCCACGACGAACAATAAAGATGGCAAATTCTGGTTTTAGCCCCAGCTTGTGGTGAATAATGCGTGTCTCCTGACAGCCTTGAATGATAAGGTTCTCACGTTTTCGTCTTTGTGTTTTCAACGTACGCTTTTTGCATTACCAGAGAATTTCATTGAGTGACATGCAAAATGCAGGAAGTACTTTTTATGTGTCTGCCTGCCACGCGATATGTATGCAGGTTGAGCGCAGGCACGACCCATACTCCTGCCGACCATTATGACTGAAAGTTTTCCTGGTGCTCGCCATTCACACCACACAAATTCTTAGATACTTTCTGTAAAGCCAGGGCTGTTCTAACATTAAATTGTTAAATCAAGAACACAAATTGTTAATTAATATAATAATTAACAAAGAAAAGTATCCTATAATAATTGACACAGGTAGCTCGCTCAGCCTAGTCCAAATCTTGTATTCCTCCACACAGAAATTTGATTCCGTTTAGCATTAATCTATTAGAAATTGAGAATTCCATCGTAAATTTGGGTTATATGGTTCTAATTAAATTCAGGATTAGCTCGATTGGCTCCACAACATTCTCCCACTACTTCAGAAATTTAGAGCACGGAGAATTTTTGCCTTTATTTGGAGAATATATTCTAAATCGCTTACCGGCCAAAATTGATTTTCAAACATACATTATCAGTATACAAGAAACCACGGCCACCGTCGTATCCAATTGAAGTTGACGCTCAGGAAAAACTACCAGCAAGCGCAATTCATTCCATAAAACAGCATGATGTATTTACTACTCGAAAGATTACCATACCAGCCAGGTCACACTTCTTTTTACCCATTAATATAATAATTTCCCACTATTAATATCAAATCCAACTAATAGGCAAGTAACACTAGCAAAAAATACACCGATTGCATATGTTGCAGAGAACGTTCAAGAAGTAGATATACAGGGTGATTACCAAACAGACGAACAAGATGATGAAACGTTCTATAGAACTGAACAAGAAATTCAGGATAAGCTGGACAAACACCCTTTTCGATATTAAATTATTCGTCATAAACCCGGATTTAATGGATGAACAGAAAAAGGCTATACATAATCTACTTTCTAATACAGCGATGTCTTTGATATACACCAACAGACATAGGTTACTTTCGTGGTTACGTACATAAAATAAGGATAGACAGAGGAGATTCTTTTCCTCAGAGGTCACCTCCTATTCCTTTTACAGTAACGCAGAAAGTTGATTTGCAAATTAAACAGCTTTTAGAAGCCAATATTATTAAAGAGACTAGTGACAGCTCTTTCTCATAGGCACTTCTCATAGTTCGGAAACCAAATACTGCAGAATTCCGCCTAGTTTTGAATCTACAGTCATGTAATAAGTTTACAAACTATCTGAGCATTCCATTCCGGTCCACAGAAGACATTTTGCATGTACTAAGAGGCAAATCTTGCATTTCAACAATCAACATCAAGTCTTCCTATTTTCAGTTATTATTGCTCTTAAAAGCCAAAAGTACGAGACTTCTGAACTGAATCATACTAGAAAGGCGTATCAGTTTCAACGTTGCGTGATGGGTTACTCTACATCAGCTGCTGGGATGACTATAGCAGTATGCATGCTTTTAGAGATTTTTTCCACCTCATATAACTGCATTTGCAGATGACCTCGTGATAGGAAGCAAAAATTGGAATCAGCACTATCGGACTTGGAATTGCTCTTCAAAAGACTAAGAAAACACGATTTTACAGCTAGCCCGAACAAGACCCACCTATTATACTCAGAATTGGATGTCTTAGTATTTACAGTTAGTGGGAAAGAGATCAAAATTTCCTTCGAAATTGCAAATAAAATACGAAATTTTCAGAAACCAACCTCTAAAAGGACATTAAAAGTTTTCTACGACTTTGCTCTTATTTGAGGGCGCATATCAAATTTTACGGAAAAAGTGGAACCATTTCAATTTTTTTTGGGAAAAAATTCAAAGTTAAATGGACAACTCAGCATGACGAGCTATATGGCAGAAAGAATTATATGCATTAAGATATGTCGTTAGAAAATTTCAATATTTCATACTGAATAGAAAATTCAAGTTATTCATAGACGCTAAATGCCTAGCTTCATTGAACCCCAAGCCCGACAAAGTCGAAAACTACTCGCTACAAGATATTCTTAGCAGATTATAATTTTGAACTTCACCACATTGAAAGTCAACAACATCCTGCAGATATTTTTAGTGGCTTAGAAGACAAGCAAGACATACAGCGGGACGAAAATCATGATAGAAAGTGATAGAAAGTAACCATTACCAGTTTCTACTTTGGTCGCCGTACAACAAACATGGTCATGAATGGCGAACAGTGTTTCTTTGGAATTGATTCAATGTCTTACGAAAAGGTATTATATTAATTTATATTACTCAACTAAAGCTGGAAATGGTAAACTTTTAATTAGTTAATAATTTTCTTGGGTCAAGCGTGGGAACATTTTTGAAAATCTTCTCACCGGAACGTTCCCTGGGCACTGTTGCTAAGCTGGTATACGTATGCTCATACTCTTGGACGCCTACCAGCTGCAGAATCAAGATGAAACACGTCTTTTTCTCTTCTTCTTCTTCTCGTCGTGTATTGGCTAGATATTTGAACCCTCACCCCTCTTGTGAAGCTAAGAACGGAAGCTTCTCATAGCATTGGGTAGCTATTTTGAACCCCCGTCCCTCCTGCGAAGAGCGTAAGCGATCAGTAATCGAAGCTTCCCGAAATGATTGGTCTTCGTCTTCTCCTCTTGTATTGGATAGTTATACTTGAACCCACTGCCCCCGCCCCTATTGCGAAGCTAAGAACAGAAGTTTCTCATTGCATTGGGTAGCTATTTTGGACCACCGTCCCTCCTGCAAAGAGTGTAAGCGGTCAGTGATCGAAGCTTCCCAATTGATTGGTCTTCGTCTTCTCGTCTCGTACTGGATAGCTACTTTGGACGCCCCATCACCCTCTGGCGAAGATCGTGATGGAAATGTTCTTAGTTGCAAAGGGGTAAGAATAAGTATTCATCGTTCGAAGTATTCATCGAATTCATCGTCATTTATGAATCAGTATAATAAATTCAAGTGTTCAATGCTCGTGCCCCATCACTCTCGTCCCTCGAAAGCTTATCAAAGCATTGGGTAGCTATTTTGGACCCCCACCCTTGTCGTTCGTGCGAAGCTAAGAACGGAAGCAATGATCGAAGCTTCCCACCAGATTGTATGAAATTATTCTTAGTTTCTAAGGAAAATATGGTATTTCATGATTGTTTTTGAAAACGTGGGATGAGGAATGTATATGCAGATGTCCTCATAGACTGGGCGCTGAGTGGTTAGTTTCGAAACATTCCCATAGAAAACGATGATTAGTAATCAAATCATGAAACATGCTGTTGCTAAGCGTTAGGACCCTTCTGGGAAACTTTTCGTCCCGGGAACGTTCCGTGGGCACTGGTTTGCTAAGATGAATATCGTAGTTCATGATTCTTTTAAAACGTGTTAGATTCCATTGATTGAATATGTTCTCATAATGTTGTAACAACGTAGGATGAAAATTTGTATACTCAAGTCCCCCAGGAGGCTTGTGTTTCACCTGATGAGATATTGCTTTGAAACAAATTCCCATAGCACGAAGAAGTGATAGAAATTAGATGTGGTTAATGCGACCCCGATTATTGAAAACGTGTGTGGACTCGTTATGACATGTGTTGTCGAAGGTAATCACGTGTGTGTGTGTGTGTGTGTGTGTGTGTGTGTGTGTGTGTGTGTGTGTGTGTGTGTGTGTGTGTGTGTGTGTGTGTGTGTGTGGGACGGAAAAAGAATAATTGTAAGTGAGAGTTAACAGAGGGAAGCTGTGTTTAGTCTACATCGTCTTTCGCTTCAAACTTGTGATATTGTGTTTGTGTGCTTGTTGCGCTGGATTTCGAGAACTGAATAATTGTGATCACCGGACGTTTTTTATTAAAATATGTAAATAAAAATATATATTACTAAAAATGTTACGGTCCATGATTATCCCTGATGGAATAAAATAGTGTTATGTCTTCATTTAACTATAAAGGCACTCGAGACAACAAGGAACAAAGTGTATTTACTCATAGCGTTTCCGTATTTGATAATGAAACGAAATTCTAACGTTAAAAAACACATACACATATATATAAGCAAATCTGAACTAAATGCTTCTTCTCCTCGTTGTAGATTGAATTCCGCATTAAAAAGGGTATAGTTTCAAGAGCAAAACATAAAACAAGATGCCAGTGTGTTTTGATGACTCGTATTGCAAGTCGCTCACAGCTGTCTGAAAGTGAGAAATGTCTGGAGTATTGTATAAAGAAGATAGTGAACGTTGAACGATAAAGACGTATCACTTGTAGTTTAATGTTAAAATAATATTATAAAAGATGCATATTATGTATTTTAATTTTCATAAATCATGTCTACCTGTCTGCGTGTCTGTAGCATGTGCTAGGGGTCCAGCAAGCATTGACGACGCGAGCTGGGAACGTATTAAGAACCCCCCAAGCACTAAACCCACCGTACTGCTAAGTGAATGATAATAGAATTTTAAAAATATGGAACGAGAGAAAAACTGAAATGAAATCTTTGAGTTTTATATCCCACCGTTATGCCAGCTAGGTTAATGGAGACGGTGATGATGAGAAATGAATGAAATGATAGAATGAAGAAAGTGGTAGTAAACGGGAGAACCCAGAGGAAATCCGTGTACACGGTGTTTGTCCACCACAAAGTTCACTTGGTGGGAACAGGAGTTTGAACACGGGACCCCATACACCAGTGGTGAACGCTCTACCACTGAGCCACCAAGGCCCCCTGCCACAAGTTATCAAAATTTGTTCATGGTCTCAGATCAAAATTAAGCGAAGATATGTGTTTTAGCTTTTGACATATGATAGTTTTAAATAAAGTGTATATCTGTCTGTATGTACGTCTGTGATCTGGGGGTCAGACAAGCGAGCCGAAAATTTTTGGTCATGGTCTTAGACGAAGACGATAAGTTTTTGGGGATGGTAAATTCGAGTTCACGTTACTTTGAAAGTTAACTTAATCCTCATGAGGTAAGGGACACCCCACTAATAGGGGTTGCTTATCGAAAACATGTAAAATAATTTTAAATGTTCTATATTAGTGTCAAATCCATAGTTTTTGGTGCCGTTGTGTTCAGTAATGAAACTCCGAACTCATTAACATATCATCTAAGGGGGGTTGAAGTATGGGGTCCCCAAAAAAGTGATTTCGTGACACGTAGAAATTATTCAAAATGATCGATATTAGTGCCAAATCCATAGTTTTCGGGTCCGTTGTGTTCAGTGATGAAACTTTGAACTCATTAACGTATCTAAGAAAGGTCAAAGTAGTCGGTCCCCGGATTGTTTTTGATTGAAGATCCTTTGGAATGGCGAACGGCTTAATTTGGACTCTTGTGAGAGGATATTTGGCGGATGTTGATTGTAGAAGCTTGTTATGTGCTAGTTTTATTGTAGGACTAACATCAATCTTTTTAATATGTAAAGCGGCGTCTAAAATATTCACTTTGGCCTCAACAGACAAATCACTAGCGATGAGACAAAAGTTTGGCTTTGGAGGAATTAACTTGATGCGTAATTCCACTCCTTGGGTGTGACGTAAAACTCAAAGATTTCATTTCATTTTTTCTACTCCTTGGATTAAAATTTATCCTGATTAAAAATATCACAATGAAGATGTCCAAGCATGTCGAATTTTGTACTTTTTTGTTAATTCATATCGTTGTTGAAATCCTATATTACCACTAGATGTTGCATCCATATCTCCAGCAGTATCTTGAAACCAGAATGCAGATTGAGTATTTTTAGCAGAATCATCATAATTTAACAGTTTTCGATGTATGATCGATATGGATGATAATGAGATGGAAATGAATTTAGTTTGTTCTTTAAATACACTTCCACTTCACTCAAAATAGAATTTATAAAGTCATTAATATTAGCTACAGCTTTATCACTTTCACCAAATGCTGATTCATCAGGCTTAACGATTTGAGCGTCATAGTAAATTAGAGTATGTGGTAGATCTATGTATTCATCACTTGTTCCTGGGATGACAAATTCTATAGGTGCATTATCAGCTAGTGAACTGATTAGTTTGTATGTAACAACATGATTATCCAATATACTGATTTGCGTTGGTTTTGTAGAAAAATATCTAGTTCACTTTTTACACACTCGCAGGACTGATGATGTAAGAAAGCCATGATGATGATTTAATCAGATATGTGATAATTTCCTCTTCTTATAAGAATGATTTTTCTTTGTTTTATCTATACGTTTCCTCTTGCCCTTCTTCTTGCGCTTGGTGATGTGTAATGACGAAGGGTTAAAGATGGAATGATGTGTAGTTCATCATTTTCTTCGATATCCAGATCTTAGCATAAATTTCAGGTTAGTTTTAGATTTTTCTTGCAAGATGGACCTTGCTTCTCCCATTCGTTGATGAAAGGAATCGTTAATAAGTTTTTTATCAACGATGACATCACTAATAACGTTTGCTCTAGATTTTAATAATTCCTTTCCTATTGTTTTAGCTCCTTGTTTTACTAATGGCATGACAGAACGAAATAATCCTCCAAGGAAACTTTCAATATCATGTCCAACTTGATAAGGTGATCCAACATAAACGTTTCCAGTTCTAAAAAGAGGTTGTTTTTGATAATATTGTATGTATGGATTATTCATATTTGTTGATGTTGGCGCACTAGTCGAAAATGTAGTTTTACGCATACAGTTCCGGAAGTTAATGCCAGTGGGGAGCCTGTCTATCTCTTATATCTATTTTGATATGTTCAAAATGCATCTATAGGCACGATGTGGAGGATAACACTACTTCCAAATGTATGATTCACAAGATTCATATTTATGATACGTAATAACAGTGCTACTGTATCTCCAACAAATACAAATTGAATTATATCACAATATACATACATTATAGATCGAAGTCCTAAACGTAAATTTGGAATTCTTTGGCCTTATTGCATACCTTTAAATCAACGTTTGGATCAAATCCCAACATCTCACTAAAACTTGGTGATAATGCATCGTCTACATCTATGTATTTATGAAGACGTATGAAACAGGTATTACTCTCACGAGTGTAGGAAGTATGTAATTTTTTAAATCTGTTGTGCGTATTAATTATCTTTATGAATTCTGAAATGTCAGTGTAATAACGTACAGGAATAGTTACAAATTTCCATTCATCACTTTTTGCAGGTTTGTAAAAAAATTTATTATTTTCTTCATTAATATTTAATATTGAATGAGGATAGTGAATCTCAACAATAGCCACTTCCCACTTTTCACGGAATTCCATTCTTTGATGAAGTTTAGTAGTGTATGATGTTAAGGTGTTGTCAGGAAAATATTCCATAGAACTATTACTGGGAAGCCAAATGCAGAAATCTCCGTCAGGTTCCATTGTACTTCTCGATCTTCTTTACGGATGATGCAGATATCCAGGAATCGAAAGAAGACGGATATCCTTTCCAATGAACAAAATATTCTTTTCTTCTACCTTTTCGTCTTGTACGTATGATTTTGTTCATGTAAAACGTCTTTGAAAGCGTCACAGGTTGTAATTCCCCTCTATAAAATAATCCATCCAGTGGTTCCATGTTTAAATCTTCAATTTCATAAACAGGTGGATCTCTTGGTATTATCTTCTTCACTTTAAATATTTCCCAAGTCCAGTTTTGCATGTATCCTTTATCAAATGCACGTTTAGTTTTACTAATTCGTACTGTATCACCAATCCTAAGATGTTTTGAAAATTTGGATTCTTCTTCTTTATTTATTATCATAATGATTATGCCATACTTGTAATAGGTTATTTTCAGAAACATTTGTAGGCGATATCTTAATGTTTGAATGATAACCTTTATTGTATGATTTCACAAGAAGAAGTAATACATTTAAATAATTATACGTTTGATACTTTGTGAAATACTTCCACATTTTTCTTTTAGAATTTTGTTAAAATGCTCTACAATACTAGCCTTTATATCAGGGTTCTTAGTTGTAATTTGTTTTATTTTGTCTTCCTCTAAATACTTCTGTATTGTTTTATTAGTAAACTCACTTCCCTTATCTGTTCGGAATGTAATTGGTTTTGTGTCTTTGAAAACAATTTTTAATGCTTTTAAGACATCATTTGTACTTTTAGATTTTAATGGCACAGCCCAGGCATCTCGACTAAATACATCTGTCACTGTAAAAATCATTAATATCGCTTTCCCACTCATCATCAATGTTATTTACTACATAGAAATCTCTTTTAAAACGACGACGTACTGGTTTGTGTAACTTATGTTCTTTGCTTCAGTAACCACTTTCTTATACAATGTATAGGAATTTCTTCTTTGTAGCTAACCACAATTTTTAGCAGTTGAAAACGAAGCAGGATGTGAAGGGCTGTAGTAAATCTCGCTAACTGTTTGTTTATGGTTTCCATCTTGACTATACTGGACGTTTACGTGCACGTTCCATTTTCCTTATAGGACATACTACTTTTCCTTTTCTTCTTCTTCTTTGTCGTCTTCTTCAAACGATTTCAGAGGTATATTTTTCCTTGATTATGATGCTACTGGTGATGCTTTAGTTCGTCGTAAAATATATGACAAACGTTTTGGATTTCTAATAAGTTCTTGAGGTGTGTTATTAGAAGATAAATAATTACAAAATTGCTCCCATTCAGATTGATTTATGTATTTCCCTGGTCGCGACACATCACAAATTAAATCTACAATGGGAGATCCTTATAGTTTATCACCTTTAATGTAAACAGTTCCTTTATTATCCCACGTGATATTATCATCATGTTTCATTCTATGTAGTAGTAATTCAGCTCTTTTACGAAACATTTTGGATATACTGTAGATAACAATATTTCTTCTACTTCAGGCTTCTCTGATTTAGTTGACGTAATCGAAAGTGTCACAGGTTCTTCTTCTTTTCGTATCAAATGTAAATATTTTTGAAGAATATTATTATATTGTTTCCACTTTTCATCATCACTAACTGTAAGCGATGATAAATGTAAAATCTGTTGCATTTCTTGATTCAAACTAGATTCACGTTTTTCCAGAGCTGATGATGATGCTGGTGTTTGTATACGATTAAGAACTTCAGGTGGAACTAAAATCATTTTCTTTGCGTGTTCCATTGCACTAACGGAGTAGTAAACTTGATAGTGCACCACTTAAAATAGGAGCTAATAATGCTGGTAGGAATCCACCCTGCTGCACTAATAAATGCTTCTTGTTTTCGATGAAGTTTCCTTTCTTCACAAGATATCGAAGCGTCCTCTTGTATCGCTTTAATCTTGCTTTCTGTGTCTTTGTACGAGATACATTCCCTTTTAATACATTATAACAACATTCGCAAATACTACGAATCACTGAAGAGTCTAGATTGGCCACTATAGCTTTACATCATTTAGGATTTGCTTTTCTCAGCCTACGAAGAAGATCTCCGTGTTTTACTCTTGCCACATATTGCCACAATGAACACAGTTTAAAACCAACATGATAAAGACATCTATTTCGTTGGAACATAAACGTAAAGACAAATATCATCAGGAAAGATATTTGTTAGAAAACGAAGTTCATCTGGCGTATCCTGTTTTAAATCAATAAATAAATATCCATATGGTAACTTTATTGCGTCGTTGAAACTTCCTTCATCAGGAGTTAGTTGATAATTCATATGTTTAATTTGTGAATTATCTCTTGGATTTTTAAATAATGCGAAATAAGAACAATTCAAGCTCATATCTCTGCTTCCTTTTTCTTGATGAAATATGATTTGTGTAATAAATAGTACACTAAGATTTCTATGATGAGAACCCTTTGTAAAGAAATCAATTATATTGCGGTTCACTTCACACATATGATCATTAATAATAATGAGGTCCAGTTTGAGGTAAAAAGTCTTTTGTTCGAGGTAATCCTTCAATAAGTTGTACTTTTGTCGAAATTTCTCTGTATGTATTTTGCCATTGTACATAGTACCAAGAAATATGACGAAATCTACGTGATACGTGATAAATTAGACAGGAATCGTATTACAAAGTAAGTTTTTCCACATCCTCTTAGTCCTGCAACAATACATGAAAAGGAATGTTTCCACGTCGTATCCATAATTCTCTCTTCATGCTTATATTTAAAAAGAGCCGTATTTTATTTCTCTTCTTCTTTTGTTGGAAGGATTGTAGCTATATGGAAGAGTTTCATATGAATTTGGAATCCTACGTCGTTTTATATAATTTGTCTTATAAACTTTTGATTCGGGCATGCTGACGACAGTATAATCTTTCCAGCGGCAATTTTTTTCTCATTGGTAATTTTGACTTCGGTGGAATGAGCTTCTTCTTCTTCTTCTTCTTCTGACTCTTCATTATCTACTATCACTTTCTTCATTACATCAAAATTTAGGTGTTTACAAGATTTATAGTTTAATGAAAAGCCCAATATCTTGCATACTTGAAACTCCTTCGTTCTGGGATCAAAAATACGCAACGAATAGTTCTTGGGTCCAGCCGATACATATTCTGAAATATAGGCCTCTTTACCATATGCGAGTAATTCATTTGTTAAATTACCTAAAAAAAGTCACCAGTTGGAATTGTATTTTCACCAGGTTTTTGCGTATAAATTACTGGATCAGTATCAAATACTGTTTCTTGTAATTGTTCTAAATACTTGTACAATTCCAATCTTGATTGTGCTGTTGTGTATGCAGCTATGACAACACTAGCCAACAATATTTTGGCACAGAAATGAAAATACCTGATTCTAATAGAACTTTTCACGTAGAATTCAAATCTGCAATCAGCTTTTCTCCATCACCCTCAGTTTTCCCGTGACAGAGGGATTTTCGGGAAATTTCCTCTCAAATTGCCTTTTTTCTTTTTACAATTTTTTTACCTATAGCTCGGGTACCTTTAGATAGATAAACACACAAATTGTATTTATGTTATCTTGATTTATACTTAGTAAATCCTCTAAGTTTCATAGGAATCGCATTATTCTTTCTAGAGAAATAAACATATTTATATAAAAATATGCTATGTGTACTGTTCATTTTATCATATTCATTAGTGCACATAAAATCACATATAACCTACGAAAATTACAATATAAGCACGCTTTATACGTCATTGGACTTTCAATAAAACATATTTTCAATGATGTGTACACCATGTCGCCATTTTTGTATGAGGGAATTTCTAGAGGGACTTCGTTGGAAATTACCTGCAAAAAGTACTTTATAAGATTTTTTGTCTCAACTCGCTATTTGTATACGGTGATACAGAAACAGGAACAGCACTGAAACATAGTTTTATGTCTATTTAATAAATAATGTTAATTTCATGTGAATCGCACTATTCTGTCTAGAGATATACTATTGTGTCTATTTATAAGTGATAAAGAATATACTATGCAAGACTTTTACCAAACACAAAAACCTAACGTTGACAAATTATTGTCGGCACATGGATACTCAAATATAAGCACAAATACACGCATGCTTTCTGTGGAAAGTAAGTCACTTTTTAATATTTTGATCTGTCAACAATGTATAAAAAATTGATCACGTATCCTGATGACTGTTAATAGCGTTGAATGACGGTCCAAGCTGGACGTGTTTTAGATGTGGCCGCGTATAAGTTCAAGTGTTTGTGCATTGTGGAGTTCGAATAGATTGTGTTGTGAAGTGATGCACTGAGTGAGATTACGTTTGTGCTGCTTAATGATTGATGGGGTGTAGATTCGTGTGTGTATGTGTGTATGATATCTTACAGGATAAAAGATGCCGAGGAAGTGTGTAAATCATCCGGACAATTTCTGTTATGTATGTGGGGAGCTGACATTTAAATCGTAACGTCGATGTTTTACTCCACTCGTGAGGAAGTGTTATCAGTTATATTTTGGTTGCTGTGTAGGAGACCAAGGTAAAAATTATGGTGAAAGAAACATGAACTTCGCAATACTGATGACCTGATGATCTGGAGGGAACCAAAAGATCATTCTTCAGACCGCTACTTTTGTATGACACAGAAGAAAAAAGAAATAAAAGAATGGAACAAAGAATACTTCGGAAATAATAAATATTATGCCCCATCGAAGACCTAAATAAACACTAAATCTAACCACACAGTACATTACTCTAATTTGCCATCAGCAATTAGGCCACTTCCACACAATGCAGAATTACCTGTACCAGTACCTCCTGCTCATCGTACGGTAAATGAGGATTACGTACTTGAGGCAACTACTGAAGTTCCAAATGAAGAAGGTGATCCTACTTATGTAGGTAGCACATCTACATTGGTTCCCCATGTGATCACTCAGGGAGAAGTAAATGACCTCGTACGGGATTTAAAGTTCTCCAAGACATAGGCAAAACTTTTTGCTTCTAGACTTAAAGGCTGGAATCTGCTCCATCGTGACACTAAAGTGTGTATTTTTCGAAACCGTCATACAGAGTTTAACTACTACTATTCTCAAGAAAATGATTTAGTGTATTGTAATAATGTCTGTGCTGTAAAGGATACACTCGGACATGCACATATAAGTACAGAGTGGAGATTGTTTATTGGCTCTTCCAAAACTAGTTTGAAGGCTGTCCTTTCGCACAATTTCAACAAATTTCCTTCAGTGCCTTTGGCTTATGCAACTAATATGAAGGAAACCTATGAAAACATCAAAATAGTGTTAGAAAGAATTCAGTATGAGAAATACAAGTCCACCGTTTACTGTGATTGAAAAGTTATTTCTTTGTTAATGGGTTTACAGCCTGATTATACGAAATATTGTTGTTTTCTCTGCGAATGGTACAGCAGGAACAAAGCGGAACATTACATCAAGAAGGAATGGCCAAAGCGTGTATTAATTCCTGGACAGAAGAATGTTGTTTATTCCTCGCTGGTGAGTCCTGATAAGATAATTCTACCTCCTCTTCACATAAAATTGAGGCTCTTCAAAAACTTCGTTAAGGCAATGGACAAACGTTACTGGAGGATTTTGTTACCTCAAGGAAAAATTTCCTTGGGTTAGTGACGCTAAAATCAAGGAAGGAATTTTTGTAGGTCCCCAAATAAAATGTTTGATTCGTGACCAAAAATTTGAGGATCTCTTAACTCCGGTTGAGAAAGCACCTTGGTGTTCATTTAAATGTTTAACAGAGAACTTTTTAGAAACCAGAACGCACCAAATTACCGTGAAATTGTGAGTGATTTCCTGCAATCATTCAAAGAAATGGCTTGCACCATGTCCCTTAAAGTTCACTTTCTAGACTCCCACCAGTATTTCTTTCCTGAAAACCTTGATGCTGTTAGTGATGAGCATGGGGAACGTTTTCATCAGGACATTACCTCCATGGAGAAGAGATACCAGGGACAGTGGAGTTCACAAATGCTAGCTGATTACTGTTGGACACTCAAAACAGATGTTCCAGAAGCCAAACACAGAACAAAGTCGACAACTAAAACATTTTAGTTAAGGTAAGAAAGTGTTCATTTATTAAGAAGGTATTTTTGTATTATTTATTAAGTAGACAAAAATATGTTTAATGCAGTTCCTGTTTCTGCATCATTACATACAAATAGCAAGTTAAGACAAAAATGTTATAAACTATTTTTTCGAGGGAATTTCCAACAAAGTCCCTCTAGAAATTCCCTCATACAAAAATGGTGACACGGTGTATACATCATTGAAAATATGTTTTATTGCAAATCGAATGAGGTATAAACCGTGCTTATATTGTAATTTTCGTGGAAGTTATATGTGATTTTATGTGCACTAATGAATATGGTAAAATGAACAGAACACAGCATATTTTATATTAATATGTTTATTTCCCTGAAAGAATAATGCGATTGTTATGAAACTGAGAGGGCTTACTAAGTATAAATCAAGCTAACATACAATACAATTTGTGTGTTTATATACCTAAGAGTACCCGAGGTACAGGTATGAAAATGGTTTTAAAAAGGGAAATTTGAGGGTAAAGCGGGAAAACTGAGGTTGATGGAAAAAAACTGATTGCAGATTCAAATTCTACGTGAAAAGTTCTATTAGAATTAGGTCTTTTCTTCCGTGTTTCAGAGAAAAAGTAGTTTTTGTCGACTAGTGCAACGTTTAGTGTTGGTAGTGAAACAGGAACTTCATCTCTCTATTGCCAATATACATATAACATGTCATCATTTACTGGAAATATTTGATGTACGTCTATATCATGAGATGTTAATTTCTCATATAATTCGTTGGGGTTTTAATAATGCCTACATGGCCCATGTTCTCCCGTTGATCAAATTTTTTCCAAAATGAATTTATCATTAATTTAGCTAAACTCCTAATTGCTGGATTATGTTTACTTTTCTTTACTTCTAGACGAATTCCTTCCTTTTCATAAAATTGTTGTATGTACTTCTCCTTTAGCTCATCTGTTTCACACCATGATGGCCAGCCAATAGCTTCCGTTTTTGCTTTCAGGAAGGTGTTTATGTACTCTGCAAATAAACCGCAACTTCTTGTTTCTTCACCATATTGAACAACATCATATGCCCAAATTTCATGAATATCCACTATTTTGTATTCTTTTTCCAATGCTTTTCTTGCTTCATCTGCTACCCATATACCATGTAGAACTCGGTCTTCATCGCTGTGATTAGAAGGTGTCTGGTTTAATTCATCACAACTTTTACGACAAAGTGGAAACATCAATCTATCATTTGATTTGTAAGGTAAAACTCGGTGGAAGAGAATTTTTGGAGGCAGAGTACCTAACTAAAGCTTCTACTTCATCAATGCTGGGAATATAAGAATCTAAAGGCAGATAAATAGTGCGTGACGAATTAGAAAATTTCTTAGTTTTACTTATATAAGGATGAAGACTAATAACATCTTTGTAACAGATTTCTTCTTCTTCAGACTCTCGTGCATTATGATGCAAACTTACGGCATTTATACGTCCTCCATAAAAAGCGTCACGAGGATTCAACGGTGTTTTCTTTATGTATGGATGATTACTAACATACTTCTTCATGTCTTCATTTCCTGCCACTAGTTTTTTTAATTCACAGCCCCATATTTTGTGCACTTTACAGCCAAAATCTTTTAATTTTTGAATCTACTTCGTTGCATCGTATCGAAGTTCTATGGCATCTGTAGCATTGTTATATATGGGCTTATCTCTGTCGTTAGGGTAGCAAAAAATATAGCCATGTTCCAACATTCTTCATACTTCCACACGTGTATTCTTCCTGTATTGGGGTCTGTCCATTCACCATCTAGTTTCATTGATGCAATTCGTTTTTCCTTAGTACGTGCAGCATTGACAATTTGAATGTTTCTTGTTTTTTCTTCCCAAGCTATCCATTGTACTGCTTCAATTGATTGTATATCTCTCCATCGATACCCTTTCTTTGGTATGATGCCAATCGTATTTTCCTGTAAGAAATTTCTTTGATACAGCAAATTGCATGCACTAGCGATTGTAATGCATTCAAGAAAGAGATTCACATTTGTTTCAGATTCAAATGTATTCATAAAGGAAATACATGCTTGGCGTAAATCTTCGACATCCTGTACACAATATTTGATGAGTTCTTCTTTCATTTTAAAGGCGTCATTACGATGTTCAGTGTACAATTACAGAAACTTGCGTCTTTCGTTTACTTTCATGGTATCTGCTGCATAAAACCTAATATCTGGAAGTGTACCTTCATATGTTTGGTTCTCATGTCGATTGAAAAAGTGTGGGAAATATCCTTTGCAGAATTGAAGACCAAACGCACCACTTAATTTACTTAAGGGCATAGGAAGATAACTTATTTAATCAATGAATGTTAGTTCTCTACTTTCATCATCGCCCCATTCATGATCACTTCTGGAGTCCAATTCATCTTCACAACCATAGCCTTAATGATGAAATGTGCATCATAACCCTTGGAGTTGTGTGCAATGCATGTTACTGATTTAATGTTTGGACGTCATTTTTGTAGATGTTTTAGAAAGTCTTCTATTACATTGTCTCCCTCAAATATATTTTCTCGTTTTCCACAAACGATACAATCATTTTTATGTTATTATATTCTTAACATCGGTAGCATGCATGCTGACTAACCAAGACATTAGGTATATGTTTATATATGTTTGTGTCATCCTCTTCTATTTTCGTATCTTGTGTACATTCAATATCATAAAATACAATCATAGCTTTCTTCTCCATGATAATTTTTTCATTGGCTTTTTTGATTTTCTTCTTTCATTCACTTTCATGTAACATTTGTGATTAGGTGGTACTGTGCTGCAGCAAATGTTGCAATACGTTTTTCCACGTACGTAAGATCATTCTGATTTTACTACATATATTTTCAAGCACTGAGTACATTTCACAATGGAACATAAAGGCTTTTCATTTTGATAAGGAGCTGACTTGTGATAATCATAGCATATCTGGCCACAAAATTCTCGATTACAATCATTGCATGTAATATGGGATTCTTTAAAATCACATGGTGGATTCTGACGACATCGGTAACATACAGTTGTACAACGTTTCAAATGTGCATGCCTTGTTGTATATTTCTTTTGACAGCTTTCGCAATAATAACCGCAGTTAAAACATGCTGTTAAGCTAGCAATGAAGTTGTAATGATTGTCTATGAAAAGCAAATTTAAAGATGTTCCTTTGATTTTACTTGGTGGAGCTTCAAACATAATATCACTTCCTGAAAATCCCCTATACACTGTGATTTCATAATCCTTTAAATATTCCCGAAATTTATGAATTTCAGGAACTCCACCGCCATGACTGAGATCTACACCGAGAGCTTCACACAGGTCCTCTGTATCTTGCTGTATTAAATATTTATTTTTATGTTTTACATATTTATTGTATTGAGTTTGATTTCTTCCCTTGTATTTTTTCAGTCCTATCGCAACGACAATTGCATGCTCGAAACATCTTGTACCTGTATTCTCAATTGTGATAATACCACGTTTTGCTTTACATATTCCTCGGTATTCATAATATGTTGTTTCAAACGACCTTGTCCTCTCGGCATAAGTACATGATGAAAATACACTACAATCTTCGTTTATAAGAAAAGCCGCATTACTTTGCAGTACTTTCTCATAACTTGTCCATAGAACTTCTGCTGAGAAATTTCTTTCTTCTCTAAAGAACCAAAAAGGGCGATGTCCTTCTCACTCATTTGTGATTGTTATTCCTACGTAATCATGCTGGTCCACATTACGTAGCAGATAATCCATTAAAGCCCGTAGACTTATTTCAGTTGTAGTAAAAGGATTTTCATCTGCACGCACGGTTGCTAAACGCATTCTTAGTATTGTACCTTCCATAGTATATCTCCTGTATTGTCTTCTACGTTCTATTATATGAAATCTATTGTTATCATGATTACGCCTGTTACTTCCAAATCCCACTTGTACTACTATGAGCAAAATAAATGACGCGTCTCTTTATATTGAACTTTTTGAAAATATCTCCGTTTTCTTTATATGTTCGAAATTTCGGAAGGTTTCCCCAGCAGGAAGTGTTAATAACAAACCCTTTTTTAATATTTGTGTTAGATATTAGCTTAAAATAAAGAAATTAGAAGCAAAAAACATTAAATCGACCGAAATTACGAGAATTACCAACTCTGCTAAAGTGGGAAATTTTCAAGAACGTGAGGGAATCTGAAACACGAAGCAACGGCATCTATGTCATTGAGAGAAATGTGGATTAGATCTACAAACTAAACTTTTAACGAAATATTTCTAATATGTCTTATTACGTGCATTATCTGCAAACTCCAAATATATGAATATATGCCAAGTATTAACGTAAAAATAGAGCAAATAGTGGAAATTATCTATGGAAAAGGACGAATTGGAAGCACGATCGTAATGAAAAATCGTCTTTACCGGAACAGGCTCAGTTCACGTAAGAAAACAAATAGCTCAGTTAGTTAAAGCAACTAGTCTGCATCCCGCAGGTAGTGGGTTCGCTCCCCATGGACGTGCTGTTGTCATTTTTATCACTATTATTTTATTTATTTTTTATTTGGGAAAGATTCAACTTTTAACATATGTGTAAAACTTATGACGATACCATAAAAAGAAAAAAATATGTCGTTGTCGCACTTGCATTAACTAACTAACTATATGGCCTATGGAACCCGTAGGTTTTGTGCCGCGTTCACAAAAGCTCTCTATTGACGTCTATCCTTAGCTAACTGCATCCAGTTTCTACTTTGTATTCCAATCTCTGCGAGATCCATTTTAATATTGTCCTCCCATCTGCGCCCAGGTCTTCCTAATGGTCGTTTTCCGATTGGTCTTCCAGTCAAGACTTTGAAAGCGTTTCTACTTTCTTCCATTCTAGCTACATGACTCGCCCACCTAAGCCTCCTAGACTTGACGACCCTAACAATGTTGGGTAAACCATATAAATTATGTAGTTCCTCGTTATGAAGTTTCCGCCATTCCCCATTCCCGTTCCTCTTGGATCCGAATATTCGTCTCAGGATCTCGTTCTCAAATACTTTCAGTCTATGTTCTTCCCTCAGAGTAAGTGACCATATTTAGAAACCATACAGAACAACAGGCATGATTATCGTTTTGTATATTTTAAGCTTCAAATTCCTCGACAGATTTCGCGGCGATAAGAGATTTTGAACCGAATAGTAACACGAATTCCGTGCTTTTAGTCGACATTTAATTTCTCCTTGAATATGATTAATTTCTCGCACTTGCATTAGCGTCCCTCATTTTGTTTGCAAACAGTTTCGTAACTATTTTCCCTGCGCTCACTGCTCACTATATGCTCGCTGGCGCATAACGAATGTTTCCCAGTAAATGTTAATTGTAGTTTGGAGGATTTTATAAAGTTTCACAATATTTCTCACTAGATAGTCTTCTATCTACGTGTTTGGATATTTTGATAACAGATTTCCCTATTGAATGTTTCATTTTCCCTAGATGTTTAATTACGGAAAAGTTTTACAATGTATTTGTATTGAATTGAAATTGTTTTGAATTTACTACATAAAGTAAGTAGCCCGAAGGAGAAAACTCAAGTAATTGATATTCTACGTAAAAGCAACCTATTGTAGAATGATGATGCTTCTTACCTTCAGCACATAATCTTTACGTTACAGAGTCAGACAGAGAAATATCCTGTTTTTTCCTCCGCTATGACCACTCATCTTAAACCTCTACATACCATTGTTCGTCTCACAAAATTTCGGTGCTCCAAAAACATTCAAATAATAATAATAATAATAATAATAATAATAATAATAATAATAATAATCCTTAATATGCCATCCTTACATAATGTAAGGATATCTTCGTTTCTTAGTTTAAATCTTAAATATCTTAGTATAAAATGCTTTCTTTAGTAATTGTTTGAGCAACCATGTAGGAGGGGGTACGACGTTTTATTTTGCCCCTATCATTTCAGTACCCTTCCAACAGAAAGTAATTTCTGATAAGCAGGGCAGACAAAATGAATAAGAAATATATTTACAGCATCCTCTCCCCTTTCATGATTGAAATATCACGTAACATTTTTTATTCTACCAAAGATGGCCCTGTGCGGTTAGGAGTAGGTAACTAAAGAAATACCAAATATATAGCGCCCTTTGATTGTAATATTACCACTTCTTTATTTGTACGAGGGAGCCCCTACACAATCAAGGGTGACAAAAAGAATAGGAAAAGTGTCTATTGATTCCAGTGGCGGATCCAGCACGAACTTCTGGGGGGCGGGGTAGTGAAAGATTCTTTTGATGATGTGAAGCTGTCACAAATTACCACTTAACTAAACAATAGTGGTGTGAACCGGAACCCAGTCAGTTTAAATTGATGTAAAAATTTAATTTTTGGCATCATATTAAAGTGTTGGTTTCAAATGAGAATTTCATTCCAAGTGGTCAATGATTAAATTTCGTAGGGCTCTTCAATGTAGGCTAATACGGCCCCCTTATGAGAAAAGGCAAAAATATTAACATGTTTATAACTTTCGAATTTTTAGTCTATTTTAAAGAAATATTTTGCTTCGTATTAAAGTGTTGGTATCTCGCAGAGATTGGAATACAAAGTAGAAACTGGATGCAGTTAGCTAAGGATAGAAGTCAGTGGAGAGCTTTTGTGAACGCGGCATTGAACATCCGGGTTCCATAGACCATAGAGTTAGTTTTATTAAAGTGTTGGTTCCAAATGACAATTTCAGTCCGAGTGGACACTGATCAAATCTCGGGGGAAGGGGGGCTGTTCAGTATAGGGGGCTATGGCTCCCTTATGGGAAAAGGCAAAAATATGAAAATCCTTATGACTTTCGAATTTTTCGTCTATTTTAAAGAAATTATTGGCTTCATATTAAAGTCTTGGCTTCAAACGACAATTTCAGTCCTTGTGGACAATTATCAAATCTCGGAGGGGTCTTCGGTGTAGGTGTTTCGGCTTTTTTATGGGACAAAATTCACGTAGTTGATATTGCAAAATTGTTTTGTATACATGAGTGGAAACTTGCACCATTTGGTTACTTTAACCTCTTATATTTTACAGATTCAAATTCGAAGCAATAGTTACTTCGCAAAGCTAAAAGATGGCATTTACTAGTTTTATTAAAATGAAATGTCTTTTATGAGATGTTGTCATGGAGCAGACGAACGAACAGGTACCCAAACGTTGGTTGAGTCGGACGGTTGAAACTCGTTAAGCTCGTTAAGGTCGGAGCTCCTCCGTGGCTAAGCGGTTAGCGTACGCGACTTTGGCGTGGGAGATCCGGGTTGGATTCCCGGCGGGAACTCATGTGGTTCGAATTCCACGTTCATCAGTAGGTTCACGTCTCATATAGCCTCGCTGTTGAACAGGACGTTAAACTCAAAATCAACTCAACTCGTTAAGCTCGCTTCAATTATTATTATTATTATTATTAATAATAATAATAAGAATAATAATAATAATAATAATAATAATAATAATAATAATAGTAATAAAGCATTCACCTTTGGTGCATGGGGTCCGTGGCTCGATTCCACTTCGGGCCAAGGAAATTTGAGGTGGTACAAATACCGTGTGCATGGGTATGGGTTTTCTTGGGATTTTCCATTTTCCTCCCACTTTCTTCATTTCACCATTTCATTCATCATCATTCTCCCTTAGCGTAGGTGCATAATCGTGCAACGTTAAATTAGATATTGCATTTAATTTTAATTTCGATAATATTAATAAAAATTAATTCAACTGAAAGGACTGTAATTTATGTTGACAGTAATTATCATAATTATGCAATCATTATAAAAACAATGCTTTGAGTAGAAAGATAATCCTTTCCAAGTGTTAACGAATGCGCACGAGATAAAACATTTCCCGAGAAAGACGAGACGCGCTTTTGTGACATCCAAGATAAGACGAGACAAATGTTTTGGACACGAGATGGCTTGTAAAATGTCTCGTCTTGTCTGGAATGTCTCGAAAACAAAAGTCTAAGTTTTAAAATTATTTTTCAAGATCTATTCTCTCAGAATAGCTCTCTGCCTTAAAATTAATAACGGCATTTGTGATTTAAAAAACATAAACAATGCCTAAAGTTAGTACTTAACTTTTCGAAAAGATGCTTCATTAAGGGTGAACCTGAAAGATGACCACAAACTTTGGGAGATGATTCGTGACATCAAAAAGAGACAAACGGATCTTGTGTAGTTTTCGAATTTAGCTTCGTTGCCGAGATACAGGGTTGCCAACTGGTCGTGTTTGAGAAACTCACTGGGAATAAATTCAACTCCAAGAATAAACTACTACTCATATATTTTTCAGGTCAATTGACTTATACCATGTTGTAAGGTTAAATATTTGTTTATGAAGTGTGTACAAAATTCGCCAGAGTCTTTTCTGAGAAAATCGTCGAGAAAAAGTCACCTCCAAGAATAAATTACCCCTCGTAAATTTTTCTAAGAGAAATATCTGATACTGCAATATAGGGTTGTTAATTAAATATTGATTAATGAAAAATAAATAAAATTGTTAAAACCATTTTTGAGAAAATAGCTTTTTTCGATTTTCGGCTGCTGGTAAACCACACTTATTTTAGGTGGTAGGAAAAAATTGGAAAATCTCCCGTAGGAATACTATGTAAACCCTAAGTTTAAAATTTGGTGTAGATACGTTGAACGGTATGGCCTCTAGGCGAGTGCATAGAAAAGTGTACCGAACGGACAGACCAGAAGGACGGGTGTCGAAAAGTCGCATTTTCGGTATGTAGACGCCACGAAACATGTAAATCCGTTGAAATCTGAATTTGATATATTATTTTCACAATCACTATATTTTCTTTTCTCTTTTGTCGCTCGAAAAAGAAAAGCCTGAGTTTACCACAAAAAGCTAGGGAGTTTGTCAAAAAGTATTCAGTTACAGGGCAACCGCACTAAACTTTTTAAATTCAATTTCTTAACTGTGTTAGGCGGCAGTTGTTACTGAACTGTGTATTTGGATAATACGAATAAAATTATTGTATTATTCAAATACATCGAATGTCAGATTATCGAATAAAAAACTTCGATTGAAGAAAATCCACACTACAAAACTAACTCACACTTTGAGCACATTTTCATTAGACATATAATAGACCAATTAATGCAATAATTGTTTATGAAATATGAAAAAATCAAATGAGTCATTTTCGAGAAAGTCGTTCAAAAAGAACACGTCAGAAGTAACCTACCTCTTGTGAATTGTATCGAACAATGAGTTAAGATATACTTTTGCTTATTAATGAAATATTTATTTGCGAAATTTGAACAAAATCGCCTGTCATTCGAGAAAATATTCGGGAAAAAACCTTGACCCCCAAAATAAACTATCCATTGTAATTGTTTTTCATAGAAATAACTTATACTAAAATATAGGGTTATTAATGAAATACTTATTTATGAATTATCAATAAAATTGTCCGAGTAATTTTTGTGAAAATCATGAGGGAAAAGTAACTCCCCGAATAAACTCTCTCTTGAGGATTCTTTCAGGGTAAGCGAGTTATTCCATATTATTAGATTTTTAATGAAATATTTATTTCTGAGTACGAACAAAATTGCTTGACTCATTTTTGAGAAAACCGTGGAGGAAAAACACCCCCAAGAGTAAACTACACCTCACATATTTTTTTCAGGATAAACGAGTTTTGCCATATTGTTCGGTTATTAACGAAATATTTATTTTTGCAATATGAATAAACTCTTTTGAGTCGTTTTTGAGAAAATCGCCCAGACAACACACTCCACCAAAAATAAACTACCCCTCGCATTTTTTGGGACAAACGAGTTATGCCATATTGTTAAGTTATTAATGAAATATTTATTTATAAAATATGAACGAAAACGAACGAGTCCATCTTAAGAAAATAACTGAGAAAAAACTCACCCCTTAGTATAAACTACCCCTTGTAGATTTTTCTCAGATAAATGCCTTATACCACAAAATAGGGTTGCTAATTAAATATTGATTTATATAAAAAAAGAAAGAAAACAAGGCCCTTAGAGCCAGTTATGAGAAAATATCTTTTTTTATTTTCATCGTACAGGAAACTACCCTTGTTTTGGGAGTAGGAGGGAAATAAAAAACTATAAGAAATACTATGAAAATCTTAAACTAAAATTTGGTGCAGATAAGTTGAACGGTATGGCCTCTAGGCGAGTGCACAGAAAAGTGTAGCGAACGGATGGACGAACTGATGGACATGTATCGAAAAATAACTTTTTCGGTGTTAGGAGCTATAAGTTAACACGTGTAAATTCGTTGAAATCTCAAATTTGATTTTTTTTCGAACACCATACTTTCTTCTCTCATTTGTCACTTCAAAGTAAAAGGAACTCAGAACTACAGATAAGAGACACCTACTTTTCACATAGACATTTATTGATTTAAAACTGTTTTAGTTTGTGTCATTTCACTTCCAATTGAAAGGTTTTACCATGACTTACGGCATACCTATGACGAGACGGAAGTTTTCAGGAAGTAAATGCATTCAGAAGTCTAGACTGCATTACACCTATCAGCCTGTTATTACTTCTGCAATTGTTGACTGCTGTAATTTCGTCCAAACGCTACATGAAATAATTCTTGGTTGACGTCATTGTGTTACTATTTTAGTATTGTTCTCTTCAGATTTGGTTGAAGTTTTGTCTTAACGGTTATACATTTTTTTCTTATTTCATCGTTACACATAAGAATAAAATGTTGTGATGAGTGGATAGATTCGAATCTACGAACATTGAGTTTTCATTCTTCCAACACTTTACCAATGGACCAAGCTTTGTCTTCACGTTAATGCACGGTTAGAGGGTCTATTACGATTTAAATAAAATGGAGTTTCCTGCTCACATATTTCGATAAAAAATTTTCATTTCTTCATAGATACGTAGAGCAATGATTAAATACACATTTTAGGAGAGTGAATTTTGGTGTATATAATAATTTCATGCCAGATAAAAGCTGGATAAGTTTTGATAACATGTTTCATATGTAGTTCTCAATAATAGGCTTGTTGTTCGGGGTGACGTTCCAAGGTTCAGCATTGACTAGCAGTTTTTGCTATTAATATCCCTTCTAACAATATTGGTAATGGACAAAAGTTAGCCCGTGTTGAAGCTTTTTGCTCCTAATTTAGTTATTTTACTTTACTATTTAACGAATATATTGAAATTGTCAGCAGACACGTATCCAGTAATTTATTTCGGGAAGGGTCCTACTTTAATATTAGGATAAATTATAATAAAATTAAGATAACCCCGAAAATTAGTCTAAATTTACAGAAAAGTTGGGATTTCAGAGGGGGTCCGGACCCCCTGGACCCACCCCTAAATGCGTCCTTGTTTGTCAGTAACGTTTCCTCAGTTTGAAACCCTGAAAAACTTCGGATAGACTATATAAAGGAAAACGAGTTGTTTTCGATGAAATATCACTTCAAGCAGAAGCGACAATTTTATTGCACATGGTGGTATTCCACGTTCACAAGGGCAAGAATTCCTTCCCTTTCTCTGCCACTGTGCTCTATCGAAAGGTTAGGTTTGTAAAATATTACTCCTACGAACAAGCATGATTGGAAGATAGGAATACTGAACAGAAACGCATGCTGAACTTACGTTTATAACTACCTTTTGGTGATTTGCCCTCAAGGTCAATCGAGTGTTAGTTCAGTTACGTCTCTGTTCTTTAGCCATGTTCGTATTACTTCGAACAGTTTTGATAATGAAAAGCATGCCTCGTGATATAACAGACTTCTTTCGCGTAAGAAATCGAAACTCAGTTGGTCAGAGAAACTAGTCTGTACGAATTAGGTTTTTAGTTCGAGCCCAGTATGAGTAAAGGTTTTTATTACTATTGCTTTTAATCTTTTTTATGTGAGGAAAAATCAAATTGTGGCATCGCGATATCAACTGTATTTGGTTATGTAACTTTGTCTTAGCTAAACTTTAAACATCATTAACCGTCGAAATTATTTCACTAACCGATCAGTCACTGAACATTTCAAACACGTCAAACCAGTGGCATAACATGAAGGTTAACCTTTCCTCCGCAGTCCTTAGTTGTGCGTTCGTACTTTGAGGGGCGTACCAAGCTCCAGGCGACTGCCCGGGCGCCAGAGAAACAGGGGCGCCAAAACGAGCCTCAAAAAGTAAATTTTATAATGTGTTTTCTATTGACTTTTGGTTTATATTCTTGTAAAGTAGTGGCAATTACATAATCTTTTTCCATTTCACCATGGAAGAAGAGAGTTTCATAGTACTAAGAGGGCTGTATCGAAAAATGGAGAGAGGGCATGTAGAATAAAGAGTGGCGGGGAAGTAAGTATTGTTTGTTTGCTTGCTTGAGTTTAGCGTTCCACATTATGCCTCAATGGCCAGGGGAGATGTGGATACTAATTATAGTGGAATCCGAACCACTTTTATCGTTCAACAGTAACCCACCGGGAATTGGACCCGGCACCACAGAAGGCAGGCGTGCTAGCCACTAGACCAAGCGGAAGGGGGCCGAGTTCGTATTGTTTATAGCGGGCCATATTCTTTGTGAAATTTTCCTAGGTAATGAATTTCTTTTTGAAAAATGGGTTTAAAATATTAAAAACACTATGATAAAATGTAAAATATAGGCTACTACTAGAGGGAGGGCGCCAAAAAGTCACTTTGCACGTGTGAAAATTTGACCTGGTCCTCCCCTGCGTACTTTCTGTATATTTTTTGGCCTTGCGGCTTGTGCTGTTCCCACGCCACAGGGTTGCAGGGGCTATTTGCGCCTATGGTTCGAACGTAATTCAATAACTGCTTAAGAAATTCTACCATCAGCATGGAAACGGGAATATATATATTTTTTAATAGTCTCATAGAACTTTCACTCAGATCACCAGATGCAATTTTTCAGAGTGTGCTCTGGCTAAGTAGAAGGAAGATCTGATGTTTCCTAAGTAAGTTCCTTTCAGAAAGTTTGCTATTTTTTTAACGGTGATGTAAATAAACATATTCATCGTTATTAGCCCGACACCGAACCATCCTGGACAAATTCCTCTAGAACAATGATCGGCAAATGTTTATTCTGCCTAATTTTATAAGCGACTCAAGGGTGAAACACTTGTTAACGAAAGGAATGCTGTGTATATACTGCCTTGTTTCTGACAAAATATAAAGTGCATTGTAATCTTTAGACACTTTTCCTATTCTTTTTGTCACCCTTGGTTGTGTAGGGCAGCCTCGAACAAATAAAGAAGAGGTAATATTACAGTCAAGGAGCGCTATAAATATATTAGGTATTTCATTTGTTACCTAACCATAACGGCCTAGGGTCGTCTTCGGTAGAATAAAAATGCTACGTGATATTCCATTCACGAAGGAGGAAAGGATGCTGTAAATATATTTCTTATTCATTTTGTCTGCCCTGCTTCTCAGAAATTATATACTTCTGTTGGAGGGTGCTGAAAAGAGAGGAGAGGGGGAATGAAACGTCGTGCCCCCTCATACATTTTAAATTTTGTGACGTGGTTGCTCGAATTATTACTAAAGAAATCACTTTAAACTAAGATATCTAAAGTTACTACATTATGTAAGGGTGGCATATTCAGGAATAATAATAATAATAATAATATCAATAATAATACATATGAATGTTTTTGGAGAGCCGAAATTACGCGACACGAATCATTACATGAAGAGCTTTAAGATGAGTGAGTGGTCATAGGGGAGGAAAAAACAGGATTTTTCTCTAACTCTCTCACGTTAAGATTATGTGCTGAAGGTAAGAAGCATCATCATTCTACAATAGGTTGCTTTTACGTAGAATATCAATTACTTGAGTTCTTCTCCTTCGGGCAACTTTCCTTATGTAGTAAATTCAAAACAATTTCTTTTTAAGACAAATATTTATAGGGAAAATTAAACATTTAATACGGAAATCTGTTATCAAAATATCCAAACACGTAGAGAGAAGACTATCTACTGAGAAACATTGTGAAACTTTATAAAATTCCTCAAATTAGAATTAACATTTACTGAAAAACATTCGTTATGCATCAGTGAGCATATAGTGAGCAGTGAGCACAGGGGAAATAATTACGAAACTGTTTGCAAACAAAAATTAGAGACACTAATGCAAATGCGACAACGATATTTTCTCTTTTTTTTGGTATCATCATCAGTTTTACACATATGTTACAATTTGATTCTTTCCCAAATAAAAAATAAATAAAATAACATAGTGATAAAAATGACAACAGCACGTCCATGGGATTCGAACCCACTACCTTTTGTATACAGACTCGTTACTTAATCTAACTGAGCTATTTGTTTTCTTACGTAAACTGAACCTAATCTACAGTAAAGACGATTTTTCATTACGATTGTGCTAACAATTCGTCCTTCTCCATAGGCAATTTCCACTATTTGCTCTATCTATACGTTAATACTTAGCATAGATTCGCTGATAATGCATATAATAAGACATATTAGAAATACTTCGTTAAAATTTTCGTTTGTAGATCTAATCCACGTTTCTCTCAATGACATAGATGTCGCTGCTTCGTGTTGAACTGCAGAATTCCCTCGCGTTCTTGAAAATTTCCCATTTTAGCAAAGTTGGTAATTCTTGAGATTTCTGTCGATTTAATTTTCTTTGCTTGTAATTTCTTTATTTTAAGCTAATATCTAACACAAATATTAAAAACGGGTTTGTCATTAACCTGTCCTGCTGGAGAAACCTTCCGAAATTTCGAACATATAAAGAAAACGGAGATATTTTCAAAAAAATTGAAAATAAAGAGACGCGTCATTTATTTTGCTCATAGTAGTACATTTGTGTTTCGTTCATAGTAGTACATTTGCGTTTGAAATTCAGATAACAATTCATCCATTGTTTTTTCTATTTCGTCCAAATCAACTTTATTTCTTCATGTTCT
Organism: Thermobia domestica; assembly: GCF_964235325.1. NCBI lineage: Eukaryota > Metazoa > Arthropoda > Insecta > Zygentoma > Lepismatidae > Thermobia > Thermobia domestica. The sequence goes on along the minus strand of NC_137458.1, from coordinate 192,799,312 downwards.
GTATTAGTTTCTGCTGATATTTCCATAAATGATGGATATATTTTTCTTACTCTTCTTTTTCAGGATTGGGAAATAAATTGTTACGCCAATTTTTAGCTCATTTTCGTAAAACTCTTCTTCTTCTGTCTTCCCTTCCCCATTGTAAACCTCTCCTATTATCTGCGAAAACGTGAGATTTAGCAACTCTTCTTCATTTGTCCTTTCTTCGACATCTTCGTCTTCTTCTTCTCTTAACCATTTTTTTAAATTTTTTGAATACGCTTTCTCTTCCTCTTCTTGTGTTGTCATTCTATTACCTCCATTTTCGAATATTTCTAATAGTTCTTTATATTTCTCTTCTTTTCATTATCAGCTTCTTCTTTCTCTTCTTCTGCAATTTGAATTTCATTAACTGCATCTCTTTCTTCTTCTTCTTTGGCACTGGTGGTCATCTCTTCTTCTTCTTCTTCTTCTGCTCTTTCAATTTTATTAACTACAACTCTTTCTTGTTCTTGTTCTTCTTCTTGAGCAATTGCATCTGTTGGTAATCTTACTTCCTCCTTATGTGGTTCTTTCTTCTTCTTCCTCTTATCATCTTCTTCTTCCATATGGACTCCCTCCTTTCTCTCATGATGATATATTCTTCTTCTATCTCGATTACGTCATCTATTTCCCTTAGAAGAACTTGCGTCTCTATTTGGTACGTCCTCTTCTTCTTCTCCTATGTCGTTAATAAAGGCTGTAATCTCTTTTAATAATTCTTGTGTACTCTTCTTGTTTTCTATTTTTATTTCCCCTAGATGTATATACGTAATTGAAAAAGGATATTTTCCTACATGTATATGTAAATATTTATACAGGATATATAATTAATATGTAAAACGGAATATATATACATTTTTTAAAAAGGATATAAGTACTTTAAAAGAATATATTCGCATGTAAAAAAGAGGATATATATACGAGTATTAAGTATTTTAAAAGGAATAACAATATCAATAATGATAAGGATAACTAATATACACGTATCTTTGTTTATTTGTATTCAACCTAAAATAAAAAAGAAATGCATCTCGTTACTTATAACCATATTCTAAATAAATATAAACAGTATATATATACACATAGATTTCAATGCGTTAAAGATAGAAATTTCAAGGAAAGAAAAAGGATACCTTTTAAGTAGTTAAAATGATTTTTTAACTTTTTTCCGTATTCCACGGGAGTGAAACAAATGTATGTTCACAGTTTGCTTCAAGTGTGTTCTCTAATGTACAAACGTTCTGTACTTGAATGTTATACTTACTCTTTCAGAGTTTCAGCGACCACGAAAAATATGTATTTGACACTAATATCGTCCGATTTATAGCGTATGGAGCATATTTGTGGGACGTTTAACTGAAAGATTTCATCTCTCCTTCTCTTACGAGGATATGATGTCTCAATGATTGCGAAAACGATCACTTAACTCAGTATGATGTTCTTATTTCGTGGCAAATACGAACACTCAAGGTCCTTGGTTCGACTCCACTTCGAACCATGTGGACCTTGTACTGGACAAACACTGTGTTCGTGGGTTTTTTCGGGGCTCTGTGGTTTCCTCCCAATTTCTTCATTCTACCATGAGACTATTCAATGTTAAGATAATCATGTTTGGTGGTCCCAGAGCACACACATCAGACATACAGACAAACAGTTTTATTTTATTTATATTAAATAAATATTGGTATGGCTGTTTGTACGTGACGTGTCAAAACAATCACGGCATTTGTGCTGTGGTTTGACCGTCTGAATTATAAAGTGTACTATCTCTGGTGCTTAGGGTCCCTGGTTCGACCTATGAGGAAGTAAATTTGTTGTGAACAATATCGCACTCTCTTTTCTCGGGGCTCTCTTTCTCTTTTCACATTCTTTTCCACCACTTGTTTTAAGCTTGTATTTGACACTAATATCGTCCGTTTTATAGCGTAAGGGACATATTTATGGGACGTTAAACTGAAAGATTTCATCTCTCTTTCTTTCTTATGAGGGGCATGATGTCTCAATGATTGCAAAAACTATAACTTAACTCAGTATGATGTTCTTATTCTGTAGGAAATACGAAAACTCAATTTAGAGAGCCGTTCAAAAATTTTGTGATCCCTGATTCAAGATTCAATAATTATATTTCATTCAAAAATTTTCTTGTACGCCTTATATCTGGAGAACTTATAGTGCATCCAAACCCAAACTATTACTTAATTCTCAATTTAGGGGGCCGTTCAAAAATTGTGTGACCCTTGATCCAAGATCCAATATATTTTGAATCAAACATTTTCTTGTATGCCTAATATCTGGAGAACTTCGTAGAGTGTAGCCACATGCTAACTATCACTTAACTCACTATGATGTTCTCATTCTCTAAAAAATACAAAAAGTCGATTTAGGGGACCGTTCAAACATTTTGTGACACCAGTTCCAAGATCCAATATATTTTAATCAAAAATTATCTTGTACGCATTATATCTGGAGAACTACATATAGTGTAGACACATCCACGATATCACCCCTGGAGCCCCAACATCATCCCACCCTTAGATGATGTGTTAATGAGTTCAAAGTTTCATCACTGAACACAACGGCCCCGAAAACTATGGATTTGACACTAATATCGATAATTTTAAATTATTTTCCGTACCTCGATATTACCCCTGGGGACCGACTACTTCAACCCCCCTCAGATGATATGTTAATGAGTTCAAAGTTTCATCACTGAACACAACGGCCCCGAAAATTATGGATTTGACACTAATATCGATCATTTAAAATTATTTTACGTGTTTTCAAAAACCATCCCCTATTAGTGGGGTGTCCCTTACCTCATGAGGATTAAGATAACTTTCAAAGTAACGTGAACTCGAAATTACCATCCACACAAAAACGTTTCGTCTTAGTCTAAGACCATGAACAAATTTTGATAACTTTTCGGCTCCCTTGTCTGACCCCCAGATCACAGACATACAGACAGACAGATATACACTTTATTTAAAACTATCATATGACAAAAGCTAAAACACACATATCTTCGCTTCGTCTTGATCTGAGGCCATGACCAAATCTTCATAACTTTTCGGCAGGTGGCTCAGTGGTTGAGCGATCATCTCTGGTGTATGGGGTCCCGAGTTCAAAATCCTGTTCCCACCAAGCGAATTTTGTGGTAGACAAACACCGTGTACACGGATTTCCTCTGGGTTCTCCCGTTTACTGCCACTTTCTTCATTCCATCATTTCATTCATTTCTCATCATCACCGTCTCCATTATCCTAGCCGGCACTACCATGGGACGTAAAACTCAAAGATTTCATTTCAGTTTTTCTCTCGTTTCGCATTTTTAAATTCTATTATCATTCACTTAGTAGTACGGTGGGCTCAGTGCTTGGGGTTCTTGATTCGTTCCCAGCTCACGTCGTCAATGTTTGCTGGTTCCCGAGCACATACTACAGACATACACATAGACAGGTAGACAAGATTTATCAAAATTAAAACACATAATATACCTCTTCTTTTATAATATTATTTTAGCATTAAACTTCAAGTGATACGTCTTTATCGTTCAACGTTCACTATCTTCTTTATACAATACTCCAGACATTTCTCACTTTCAGACAGCTGTGAGCGACTTGCAATACGAGACATCAAAACACTCTGGCTTCTTATCTTATCTTTTGCTCTTGAAACTAAACACATTTTAAGACGGAATTCAATGTTAAACGAGAAGAAGCATTCAGTTCAGATTTGCTTATATGTATGTGTATGTGTTTTCTTAACGTTAGAATTCCGTCTCATTATCAAATACGGAAACGCTATGAGTAAATACACTTTGTTCCTTGTTGTCTCGAGTGCTTTTATAGTTAAATGAAGACATAACACTATTTCATACCATCAGGGATAATCATGGACCGTAACATTTTTAATAATATGTATTTTACTTACCTATTTTAATAAAAACGTCCGGTGATCACAATTATTCAGAGTTCTCGAAATCCAGCGCAACAAGCACACACACACTATCACAAGTTTGAAGCGAAAGATGATGTAGACTAAGCACAACTTCTCTCTGTTAACTCTCACTTAAAATTATTCTTCTTCCGTCCTACACACACACACACACACACACCCACCCACCCACACACACACACACACACACACACACACACACACACACACACACACGTGATTCCCTTCGACAAAACATGTCATAACGAGTTCACACACGTTTCCAATAATCGGGGTCGCATTAATCACATCTAATTTCTATCACTTCTTTGTGCTATGGGAATTTTTTTCAAAGCAACATCTCATCGCGTGAAACACAAGCCTCCTGGGGGACTTGAGTATACAAATTTTCATCCTATGTTGTTACAACATTATAAAATGATATGAGAAGCTTCCGTTATTAGATCATGTTCAATCAATGGAATCCAACACGCTTTAAAAGAATCATGAACTACGATATTCATCTTAGCAAACCAGTGCCCAGGGAACGTTCCCAGGACGAAAAGTTTTCCCGAAGGGTCCTAGCACTTAGCAACAGCATGTTTCATGATTTGATTACTAATCATCGTTTTCTATGGGAATGTGTTTCGAAACTAACCACTCACCACCCAGCCTATGAGAGCATCTGCATATACCATTCCTCATCCCACGTTTTCAAAAACAATCATGAAATACAATATTTACCTTAGCAACTAAGAATAATTTCATACAATCTGGTGGCAAGCTTCGATCATTGCTTCCGTTCTTAGCTTTGCACGAGGACAAGGGTGCGGGATCCAAAATAACTACCCAATGCTTTGATAAGTTTTCGAGGAACGAGGGTGATGGGGTACGAGCATTGAACACTTGAAAGCATTTCTTCGAACAATGAATACTTGGTCTGACCCCGATATATTCTTCACTTGTATTACTGCACTAACAACGGAAGTGGTGAAAATTCTTCTACTAGTACTTCCGGTTTTAAAATTCGTCTCCATAGAACAAACATGGTACAAATAGCGAAAGCATTAGTTTAGAGTCGCTTCAGTGTGTCAAGGGTAGTTTCTATCTCTTCCGTTGATTCTCTATTAAATTAGAAGAGGCAGAAATCAATCTTCCTTAGTTTCAACGTTGATCGCCATAGAGTAGAAACTGTAACAAATAGGGACTTCTTTGTTGGATTTCATTCAAAGTCTCAAGAAAAGATACTAATCATTTCGTCCATCATTACTCTCCTAAAACCGAAAGTGGTAAAAATTTGCAAGTACTTCTGGTTGCAATGTTGATTGTCTTAAAATAGAAACGGAATTAGTAGCCACAAACGTTTTCTACAATCGATTAAGCGTCTGAGGAAAACATACTTTCTCTGCTCGTAGTGCTCTACTAGAACCGTAACTCGTAAAAACGTATTATTTCTTCTTGGTTTAATATTGACTTCCATGTAGCAAAAATGGTAAGAGATATCGAAGTGCGTTGTTTTCTTTAATCGATTCAATCTGTTTATTAAACTTCTACTCAAACTGAAAGTGGTAGATATATCAATTTCCGGTTTCAACCTTCATCGTAGAACAAAACATATAATAGCCACAAACGTCTATTTTTTCTGTAATCAATCCGGCGTCCTAAGAAAAGAATTCACATCCTTTTCTATTTTTGTAAGACACTTAAAAGGTAGAAAAATACTACTACTTCCGGTTTAAATATTGATATTCATAGAGAATAATGGTAAGAGATATTGGGAAGTGGCCTTTTTAGAATGAGTTGAGCGTCCCAAAAACTTTAATTTCCATCTTAATTTCCGTATTATAACCGGGGTTGAGATCTATGGTTTTCAGTTTCAACACTGATCACAGTAGTGCAAACGATAATAAAAGATAAGTTTTTTTCTAATATGGAAGTAATACTGTAAAAATAGTCCTTCTCCAACTTTATTTCACTACTTCATATCACTGGAAGTGGTAGAGATATATTATTAATTCCGGCTTCGATATTAATCATATACAACAGAGACGGTAAACTACACTGAGTAATGAATATTCAACGTGAATTCAGCGTCCCAGGGATAAGTTTTATCTCCACTTTTTATCGCTATATCGAAACTGAAAGTGCCGTAAATCTATTATTCCTGATTTCAATTATGATCACCATAGTGAAAAGCGGTAATAGATAGCGAGATGCAGGTTTCTGCTGTGAATTTAGTATCGCAAAAAGAGTTTTTCCGAGTTCTCCTTTCGAACCGTAAATAGTAGAAAACTTGTGTTTCTTTAGGCTTTAATATTGTTGCCCATGAAGTGAAAACGGTCATAGAAGGCAGCAAATGACTTTATGTGGATTCAATATTCGAAGAGTAGATTTAATCAGCTGTGCTCTTCTACTGCAACTGAAGTAAAGAGTCTTAAGTTCTGATATTGATTTATATAGTAGTTGAATGAGATAGCAAAAGAACTTTTTGATGTGGATTCAGCGTTAGATGAACAGCTTCCATCTCTCTCATTATTCACCTTTTTCAACCGGAAATCTTACATCTGCTTGAATATTGATTGAGTGTACTTTTTAGCTATATTGTAGTTTCACAACTTTGAAATAAAATTCACTTGGTGTTTGTATCGATATATGATATTGTGGGTAACCGTAGAACTTTGTATACATTGAGTTACTACGTAAATGTATTTATTGTTTTACATTTTAAATAACCTTTCTAGATATTATATTGTTTTTTGTATTTACTAATATAGTTGTTAAAGATAAAATCGGTCAAAGATATGGATTAATGAGATTCCAACATAGAAATTATTTGAGAATTCATACTGGCAAAACAAAATTATTTTTACCGAGAAATACAGAGAATAGACTCCTAAGGTGTACCAAAGCAGAAAATAAAAAATCACAGGTTTCTTCGATAGGTCATGAGATATTTTTGGCCATATATGTAGGGAAGACCGGGGACAATTCTAACGCGGGTCAATTGTAACATTGGCCAATACTTGTAGAAGTGAGTTTTGAAATACCGTTTATACATGTCATTGGGGTCAATCATGCAAAGTGTATGTGGGGAGAAAAAAAGAGCGTCATTAGTAAAGCGTGGGAGACTTGACAAGGAGAAACGAGATTTTGACAGAGGTAAGTAAACTTTTAACTGACTTGTTTTTATTTTCTCTTGATAGATATGCATTTACTGTAAACAAATACGCTGTGCGTGTGTAATCTATGTTTTCTCCTTGACAACGTGGATATTGTGTTTGATGCTTTGACTCAATGTAATTATGAGAAATCATGGAATTTATCACTGACCGTACAAATATAACATGGCGATCGTGGGCGATTGTAACACGTTACAATTGTCCCAGACAAAGTTGTACTGAAACATTATGAAAATAAACTAAATATGACTGAAGATAATACAATATATGTAATTAATAAAACAATGTACGCATTACGTATGCTTTTCCGGAGACACAAGTAGGTAGGGGGAGACCCGACCACCAAAAAATCCTTGGCGGCCTTAGTGTATAATATATCATAATGGTTACTATAGGGAAAGAAAAAGACTTTCACCCCATATTTCATTATGGGACCTCCCCTAACTTCTTTATACACCCTCACAAAGTTTGTGGCTGGCTGTGGATCACTGCTTTTCATGTTGTATCAGAATATGCTCATGTTTCAATACGTCTTTTCCTTGTGATGTCTTATAACTTTTTAAAGATTCATTTATCAAATAGGCTCTCTTTCTGATTCATTAGCAATAATCAACACTTTTTACTTGTAGTAGTTAATATCAGTCTTGGGAAGTAATGTAACGCAAGTAACGCGTTACTTTTTAAATAACGTTTTCTATTAACGTGTTACATTTTTCCAAAGTAGCTGTAAAGGTAACGCGTTACAAATTTTAAAGTCACGTACCTAGTTTACGTTACTTTTTTGTCGTTACATTCCGGATGAGTAACTACAATATACGTATATTTTTTTCGGAAACAAATGTTTCTTTCCTGTAAGTGAGTTACTCAGAATGGATCAATGAAGCATGACCTACGTATGTCAGTGACCGACAGTCAGTCACCGACACACAGAGAAACAGATAAGACCAGAGTGCCACTGGCTGTTTTTGGAAGATGAGGACAGCCTCAGGGAAATAACGTGTACTGATTGCAAGCACCTGGAAGATTTGTCGTAGATTTTGATAGCTCCAAATCAATACATTCAATGAGTAAACTATGTGTGCAATAGTGCTAGTAGTTTATTTACTTCGATCGGTGTTTCATAAAGATGGATAACGAAAATATTTTATTGTTCGAACATTTGTAAGAATACTTTTTCTTAAAAGCTGAAGATAATGGTGGACAGAAATTGAAAGTAAAGTGGTGACCCGGTGCGAAATATTTATCAACAACTAGGTGCCATAATTAAGGTATACGTGTAATCTGTCAGGAAAGTAAATGTACACCTGTTTTTTGAGTCTGGCATTCCTGCGCTCCATCCATGGAGAGTATGAGAATTAAATCAATCAAATGTTTACTGAGGGACAAGAAGAAAAGTCTAATCTGAATAAGACATTGCAGAGGGGCACAAGCTGTGAATACGAATAGTGCATAATGTAAATAAAGGGCGACACCGAAACAGAAAGCCAGAAACAGCTGCTAAACGGAGAAAAAAGAGTAAAAATTGTCGAAGTGGGAACATAAAATACAAATACAATAAATATGCCAAGAACTAAGCATTTACCAAGGAACGATCTTGGTCTAGTGGTTAAGGCGCTAGATTACAAATCCACGAACCACAGTTCGAATCTGCTCGAGGTAGTATATTTTTTGTTTTCTTTTTTAAATAATGCATAGAGCACATGAAAGGTGGTAAAAGAGAGCGTGTTACCCGTTTAATATGTTAAGTGAAAACGAGTTAAAAATTTTTTGTGAAATTTATTAGAGGAGTTAGACAATGAAAATGAGGAAGCAACTATATTTAATCAGGGGTTGTATCAGATAGTGGTGACCGGAAAAACTGGAAATTTTCCCGAATTTCGCCCATGTGAGTCTCTACGATAGGCAAATTTCTTCAGAAATGTGCGTATTGCAGAGAGAGAGAGAGAGAGAGAGAGAGAGAAAGAAAGAGAGAGATGCTCTCGGAACTGAGAGTGTGGTGCTTCCATTCAAATCAACGAGACGACAAATAGACGCTTACATAATAAGAATGCCGAATACAAACAGCCATAAAATAGCAAACTAATAATTGCAAGCGTTTTCACCTAAGGTTTCAAGATCCGAACAACATATCACTAATATCCCGAATGCCAAAATATTGTGACTTACACAACACCCCCTCTCCCCAAATGTGTCCTGTGGAAACAACCACAAGTTTTGGGATGAGGGACCATATTGAGACTACAATATTAAAGTATATAAGTAGACTTTTAGCAGATTCGTATTCAATTATTTTTTTTTCACAACCAGTTTTGTTGATATTCAAGAAAGCAAAAGCACTATATTTGTTAACGACAAAGCGAAGTTACTGCAACATTGCGTTACACAGTGAATCATGCATATTACACTCGTGAGTTTTGCTATGCAGAGGCTACCCACCGAGGCACGCTGAATAACTCCTGAAGGGAGCAGCAAGGACAGATAGCGATACAGTGATTGGAACAAGCAATGCATTACAGACATTTCAAGAGAAAAAAAGAGAAAGATCCCTCTTTCCACACTTCATGCTGTAGTTCTAACTTCCATTTCCCCATCAAAGTTACATGCCTAGATTATTATACAATTCCATTACACTTAATCCAGAGCGGTCAAACAACTTTATTCTACGAAGGGAAACGTAGAACAGTACACTTATAGATATACCATACATAGACGGTTAAGTAGTAATAGATGAATGCAATTAATCCCACATAATATCGATTGTCTAAATATACACTGGTTTGAAACAATTACACACATAACAAACATTAACAACACCATTATAACATATCATATGTTAATTCCACTTCACAAGTAGTAGAACGAAAACCGTAGACTGACCATGGAATGAAAACCGTAGAAAATAGAATGATATTTTAAATTACAATTATGAACACAAGTTAGTGAATGAAACATTGACGGTCATTGAAAAGAAGATGATCCGAGGACGGATATCGGGAAATAACTTGATAATGAGATGAAAACAAAACTTTATAAAAGAAATGGTTATGATGCGCTAGACACAACATGGTTGACTGTTTCGTCTCGTCAGGTGAAAAAGTCTCGTTTTAGGGAGACGAGAAAAATCTGTATTTGGTCTTGTGCAGTGGCGGATATTGCTCGGGGGCGGGGCCTAGGCCCCCCACTTTCATATTCACAAAAATAGTTATGCTATTATTTATATAATTTTGAAAATTTATAGTAAGGTCATGATATATTTTATCATAGTCTAAATTGAGGGAGCCCCCAGTTTTTACCTTCTCCAAGAAGATCGTTGCTTGGTAAACGTTTAGTTGTTGGAATATATATTCAGAATTGTATTTTATGTTCCCACTTCGACAATTTCTACTTTCTTTTTCTCCGCTTTCTCTGTATTCATTTAATTCTCATATTCTAGATGGTTAGAGCACAGGAATGTAGTGGCTAAGATGCTAGATTGAAAATACAAAGGACGTAAGTTCGAATCCAGTATAAGTAGAATGATTTTTTTTTAGTAATGCATACAGCACGTGAGAGATGGTAAAAGAGAGCGTGTTACCCGTTTGAGATGTTAAGTGAAAACTGTAAAAATTCCACTGACATTTAGTACAGAAGTTATACAATGAAAATGAGGAAGCAGGTATATTTAATCAGGGGTATGAATCAGAGGGCGGTGATCGATAAAACGAAATTTTTCCGAATTTCACACAAGTGAGTCTCTACAATCGGCAAACGTCTTCAGAAATGTGCTTATTACAGAGACCATCATATTCCACCGATTGCGCTAGCTTAAGTTAGTTTAAGAATAACAAATGATATTCTGATTTTTCCTTAGAACGATAAATTAAAAAGTGCATACTGCAGATGAACGAAAAGTTTCGAATATCTTAGTAATTTCCTTGCCCGTTCCCAATTAACATGCGTAAATCGTCTCTATCATGATACAAGTGTTTGCGTCCACTTTCTTAATCTACTCATGCAACATCATAAGCTATATATTCCTAAGTTCAGCCCTGATGTTTGGAATGAACCGGTAATGTTCCTGTAATGATATTTCCACCAAAGTGCATGCCGAAGTTAATTTATTCGATGATCTTGTAGACAATTTAGTGCCCGTTAATAAACTAAATAACATACAATGGAGTAAAATTACAAAAATGATATCGTATTATACAATAATTTCGCCGTGTAAGTTCAATGGCATAATAATAATAATAATAATAATAATAATAATAATAATAATAATAATAATAATAATCATAATAATCATAATAATAATAATAATAATAATAATAATAATTTTTCATCGGTCCTGCGCGGAAAGTGAGAATTAAATCAATCACATGTGTAATCAAGATAAGAAGAAAAGCCTAAACTGAATAAGACACTGAAGCGGGTCACAAGCTGGGAATAAGAATAGTGCATGGTGTAAATAAAGGATGACACCGCAAGAGAAATCCAGAAACAGCAGGTAAACAAAGAAAAAAAAGTAGAAATTCTTGAAGTGGAAACATAAAATACAAATACGAATAAGAATGAGCACGAGTCGAGCCAAAATTCGACTCAATTCGAGTCCAATTCGAGTCGAGTCAAAGGTAATTTTCTTGAGTTGAGTTCCGAGCCAAGTCACTGTTTTCGAGGTCGACTTTCGTGTTGAGTCGAGTTTGATAATGGCTGGTTCGCATGTTCAGCTCGTTTTAACTCGTTTTGAAGTAATGGCCTGATTAGACTGGAAAGCGTAAGCCATGAGAACTGTAAGCAGTAATGTGGAATACTTTTAGTGTTGCTCACAACAGGGGTGCATATCGTCTCGTAATTTTAGTGCATCTCGTGGGGCAATTTTAGTGTATCTCGTCTTGTCTAGATAACGAGAGGACAAGAGTTTTTTTTATTATTACGAGACAGCCTGAAATGTCGCGATCACCAATATAAGTATATACTGTAGTTCTTAAAATCAAGGCTGAGACCTGCACGGTCGAATTCTTGAGCCCAAGCAGAAGACCAACCCGGGTAGTGATATTAACCGGCTCGGCTCGTATCAACTGAGCGAAAAGCTTGAGTCGGGTCGTTTGGGATGAGCCGCCGGCTCGGCCCAATTGAGCCGATGACCTGAGCCGGCTCAGTTGAAACGAGCCATCGACTCGGCTCAATTGAGCCGATGGATCGAGCTTTCTCGGTTGGGATGGGTCACTTACTCGGCTAATGTGAACCGTTTCGAGCCAGCCAAGTTGAAACTAGTAAATCCGCACGGTTCGACTCAGCTCAACTAAGCCGATGGCTCAAATCGGCTCGGTTTCTGTGAGCTGTTCGTTCGGCTCATTTCTCGGTTCGGTTCGGTAGTGAATGAGCTGTAAGCCGAGCCGCTCGAGCCGTTATAGACCCTTAAACCCGGTCCCAGCTGTTTTGAACATATTTGACTGAAGCCTATAACTTTTAACAATTTTTGGCTCGAGCCCAAATACTTGCCCCTTCGGAACTCAAACCCAAAACGTGACCCATGTCCTTGCCTCCTGAAGACTTCTCGATGAACGAGATCGACAGTCAATTAGCTTTTACTATTCAGATTCAAACCGCATATCTTTTAAAGACTATACACGGTGTTGATATTATAATAATAATAATAATAATAATAATAATAATAATAATAATAATAATAATAATAATAATAATAATAATAATGGCATTGAAATTTTAAACTTGCCCTAAAATATGGCAAAACTTACTTAAAAGTAGATATTTCGGGGAAAAGGGACCGTACCAACTACCAAAATTTTAAATTAGAGCGTTCCAATGAAGTTTCATGTAGAAAGTATTCTACTGTATGTTTGAATGAAAATACCTGTAAAAAAATAACTGAATATCACGCAACAGTAAGGCATATAATAAACTATTTTTTAGGATATGCAGAGGTAAATATAAAAGCTTTGCTACAGAAATATCTACACAGACCATAATTCAATGAGCTCTCGAAATACAATGTAACGAAATAGCCTATGAGATTCAGTCTACAGAGCAATTGTTACTTAAAGAATGGACACACTATTTCGAGAATCGAGACAAGACAGGAAATGTTTAGGATACTTTTCGTCTCGTCTCGATTTTCATCTCCAAAGCGAGACGAAAATTTTGAGTTAGGCTTGTCCCGTCTCGAATGTAAAATGTTAATTCTCATGTTATTTTGTTTGTTTTAGAAACGAGATGAGAAATTCCTCTGCTCGTGGGCAACATTAACCAAACCGAAATATTCTTTCCAAATGTCACGTTCCTGCTTGTAATGGTATGACCTGAGCGATAATTAGTTCCTAGCTTTTAATCTTCTACGAGATAATAATAATTATTATTAGTTTATTATTATTACTATTATTATTCCTGAAGATTTGATAGTTCAAGTATTGAAACATCCGAGTATTCAAATATTTGAATATAATAAAAAGTATGTCATCGCCGATCAATCGCCATAAAAAGTCCTAAAGTAAAAAAATGCGACGTGGGTATTTCTTTTATGATGTCAGCAAAGTTTATATTAATATCTTGAGTTGTTCTTAAACCGTTGGTTCACAATTTTGTTTTTTCTCCACATGAAACTACAGATACACAGATTTAATTCTCATACTCTCCATTTCTTTCAAAGCATTCGCCATTACCTGGTCAAAGACTTATTTCCGCCATGATTCATATTAACCAAAATAAATTCATTTTTCGGAAGCGGAAGTTTCACTTTCTGGATTTCCGAAAATTATGGAATTCTGTTAAACTCCGGAATTCAGAAGAATTCCGGAACTCTGAAGGAATTTAGAAAAATTCCGGAGTTCAAAAAAATCCGGATTTTCCGAATTCCGGAACCTTACCGAAATCAGAAATTTCTAAATTCCGGCTTTCTCCGAATTTCGGAATTATTCCAAAATCGGAATTTTCCGAATTCCGGAATTTGTCCGGTTTTACTTTCGGGAGTCCGGAAAGTAAAAATTCCGGAATTGGCCATCCCTAGTTTATACAAAACCTTTCAGAACACTAAGCTTGTAGCTGTCTACAAGCAAACAAGTAATGCAAAGCATTTTGTATCCTCTAATACATCATGTATTAAAATTCGACAGGAGTTTCAGTATCTAACCAGAAATTGCATGTATGTAGCTACTGGAAGCTGAGGTATGAAGAATTGTATTGTGTCTTATCTTTTTGTGTCTTATACAACCCTGCAAACCACTGAATATCTACACGGCTTTCGTTAAATCCAAGTTTTAGTACTCACAATTAAATCCATTTGTGTCTATATGATCATGTTACTAAAGCTTACTATATGATAGCGTTAGTAAGTCTTTCTCTGCTCTCCCGTAAAGTTGTGATTCGATCTACTACAGTATACAGAACGAATTATCAATTTAACCAAGTTGTTGTATTACTACAAGTCTGCTTCTACCTCTGTCAACTCTGGTCGATCTCGTTGACGCGATATATTTGCTTTTTTATACCGCTTTCTTCGTTTACTGAACTAAACAGTAACTATTCTGAATTATACTACTGCCCATGCCTCGCAGATAAATATTTCTGATGCCAATAGTTTCCGTTTTGTCCAAGGAATGTTCTTTTTCTTATTCCCAGCATGACCCTTTTATTATATTACATGAAGAGCATGTAGGTCTAAATACCTCATGTATTACGTAGAATGTAGGTTTAACTCTTGCAGAAAAAAAGGAACATGTGATCATAGTATACAACCCACAGAAGTGATAGCTGGCAATACAGTGGTTGTAATCCCTAACGACACAGGGAGTGAGCGGTGCCCTCCCCGCTGGTCTCGAGGCTAGCACGTGCGCCTTTATTGTATGGTGTCTCGGGTTCGATTCCCGGCGTGAGAGCATTTATGGTTTTTACTGTCTTCGATGTTTCTGTGTTCGTGTCCCTGTCGTTATAAGTTATTAGAAAAAGCAAGTTAAACGAGTGAAGCAGGTAAAATTAGCGATATATTTTTTTATCCATTTGAGAGAAAGTATTGTTTCTTTTCGATACACGTAGTCACATCTTTCGTATTTTTCGTCGTCCTTCACAGCTAAATTAACTGGCTATTCTTATTCTTTCCACGAATAATGAATCTTCTCTTTGGTTTCATGTCAAACATGCACACGTAATGAAAAGACGCTGTTAATAATAATAATAATAATAATAATAATAATAATAATAATAATAATAATAATAATAATAATAATAATAATAATAATAATATGAAGTATTACTAGCTAACTCGTGTGTGTATTTCGACAATATAATTTTATATTATTATGTGGAAATAAGTAAGGCTGGCTGGTGTTCCCCCTAATTTTTTCGATGCGCCTTATGGGTCCACCGTGTCCAACGTTGGTCCCACCCCACTATCACCTCCTGTTCTCTCGACATAAGTTATCGACATTTTGCCTAAAGAGGGAGCTGCCGTGGACCCATTACTTCCCATGACATTGATTCTTCGTTCATTTTTTTGCATTGAAATCGCTTATTTTTCTGAGTGCTATGAGTGCTTACTGCCCAACGTTGCTCCCAGTATACTCTGTTCACTATCCTCTTATACAGTTTCAGAAACTCAAAGGCATGGTCCCTTTTCCCCAAAAACCACAAAATAGCACTCAAATAATGTCAGCGGACAACGCTCCTGCTGGCAAAACCGATCCATCAATGCTTGTACGACGTTGCCTTATGTCTTTTCAAATTGTCAAGAAAGGGATGGTCAGTGACTATTTTTCCTTCTTCCTTTTTTTCCTTTTCTTCGGTCATTTTTTTTAAAATTCACAACACACTTTTCTTTTACTTTCCCGTAACTCAGATAAAGTAAACATTTTCCTGGAAACTAGAGCAATGTAACACAATAAGCATAAACGTCCCCCTTGAGCACTGATTAAATACTATAGCAATAGAATATAAGTGTTATATAAATAGTAACTATTGACTGTTGCAAAACCTAAGGAATGTACTGTAATAGACGCACTCTCCTTTTTTGATAAATACTGAAGCCTATTGTATAACACAGTTCGAATACTATTAGCAATATAATAACAAATACGTCTGATATAGTGGTGTTCACGAGTCGACACGAGAAATGGGGTTTCCTTACCTAAAGTTTGAAAGTCACATCTTGTCTCTCTTTTCGAAGAATTTCTTTCTCTAGTTTCGATTATCAAAAAAGATGTCCTCGCCTCGTTTCATTTTGTAAATTCGCATACAAAATTTATGACCTGATTTTTTTAGATTTTCAAACTATGGTATGCATAAGTGTCGGAAGTCTTAAAGAACGAGTTTGTCCGTCCATTCGTCTGTCGTCAGTTATCACAACCAAAACAATAGGAGATATCGAGATGCGAATTTTGCAATCGATTCAGCACCCCAGAAACAGGTCCTGTCTTCTCCATTAACCCTCTATTCAAAACAGAAGTAATTAAAAATAATCATTTCGGGTTTCAATATTTATCGCCATAGAACAAAAATAGTAATAGACAGCGAAGAACATTTTTCTGCAATCGATTCATGGTCTCAGCAGTATTATACTGTATATATATATAATCACAACCTGCAATACTCTATCGAAATCGGAAGTAGTTCAATCTATAGTACTTCTGGTTGCAATACTGATTTTCATAGAGCAAGAACTGGAAAAGATATTGAGAAGCACTTCTTTTGCAATCTATTCAGCGCCCCAAGAATAGATTGTACGATATACCCTTCCTTAATCCTGTATTCAAACTGGAAATAATCCAAATTAACGATTTTTGGTTTCAACATTTCGCCACTGAACAAAAACATTAAGGAATAGCGAGAAATGTTTTATATATATGGACTCAGGAACAGGCTCTTTCTTTGATATTATTCCTCTATTACATCCAGTAGTTGTAGATGTAGCCGACTACTTCGAAGTTTTAAGTATTGTATTCGGATGGTTTGGAAGTATTACATAGTTTCAACTGTGAAACAATATTCACTTGTCTTAATTTCATCTAGAAGTTACCAGAATCCTTAAGCGTAACGAGAGGTTCATGAAGCGAATGATAAAAAACACTCAAACCATATTTATCATTGGAGTATATGGCGTAAGACTTGCGTATCTTTATAAAAATGATAAATGTTCTACACTGTCTGTGTTCGTACAATCATTCTATCAACTTATGATTTTATGTTATGATTCATGTATCAATAAAACAGAGTTTGAGAACTAAGACTGGGATAAACTAGAGTTGCCCGCCAGACTCGTGGAACATATCGTTTCGTCTCGATTCTAGTCTCGAAAATGAGACGAGAATGGTCATTTTTCTAATCTCGTCTCGAATTTAAAAGATATTTCTCATCGCGGGAGCAACACTAGTCTAATACTATGTATCCTAACAATAAATTACGCTTAATTAGCCGTGTAGGAAAGACGTAGAATTAAAGCAACACTATGGAAAACTCTAGGAACTAATTAAAATTATAAAATAAAAAGTTCGAATAGCATTTGGCTGAAATATAAATTAGAAATGAGCATCCACGTGAATTCATGTTATTGTGTTTTTGTTATAATTATGAAGGTTTATTTCCTGGTCTCAGTGGTCTGCACAATTCCAATTGCTTGTTTGTTAAAGTCATTATGGATTCATTGATTAACAAAATCATATGTGCTCATTTAAAACCTACTTAGGGAATCTGTAGGACAAACGTAATACTTAAATAGGGATAATAATTATTATTATCAATCACTAACCATTTCTCTATATATTAGCAGTTTTGCAACCGTTTCCTCGTATACAAAATTCTTAGGTATTATGTTTTAATGTAGTTTTATTATTATTATTGTTAAGAAAAAGACCTCTAGAAATAACACAAAAGGGAAAATGTGGCAACAACAGATCTGTCACCCTCACTGACTTTCCTTCGACCAGCCATAAATAAGCCCCCATACTGAGTTTGGTGACATCCTACACCACCCGTGGTGTGTCGGCATCGGACAGCAACTGTATACCAGGATAGCGGACGTACTATACTCTACAATTTCTCGTTCTCTCGATATAAATTGCTAATATTTTGTTTGTTAGGGGATTTATGGCGTTACAAACATTACGTTTGAAGCAGAATTGAGGAAGATATTGCCTTGCCACAAACAACATCTATTATTATTATTATTATTATTATTATTATTATTATTATTATTATTGTTTTACTTACCACTAATGTTGCCTACCTTTATTTGCAATGCAATGTGTTACTAAAAAGCAAATCAAATAACAGTCCTCGCCATTCACGCTCCCGAAATCGAAATATATGATTTACAGTTCTCTGTGTTAGGGGAAAGCACATATTATATTATTCTTTCAAATAACACGTTTCAAAAGTTACTTCACTTTCAATATGTAATTTCATATCATCACTAACAATCATCTTGTTCCGATAGAAAAATATCCCCCTCCTGCAAAAAAAAAGCCTGACCGTAGTGAAAGGGCGTGAACCTTCTTTAGGCGATTAATCGGGTCCAATATTTCAATAAAAGAGGATAAGTCCCTGTACACAAATATTTCAGTAAAAGAGGAAAAGTTACTCAAACTTTCTGAATACCTATTAATGGGCGAAATTTGGTTCCCTTGGAAGTTTTTAAGAGTTCGAAGGGCCGCCATTTTGAACATTTTTATCTGATTATTCTGGTTAACAAACTCATTCAACAAATTTTAACAATTAATGTTTGTGCCAAGTTTCGTCTCAATCCGCTGAAAATCAGGGCGGTTATGGCATTCACAAATAGCGTATATATATATATATATATATATATATATATATATATATATATATATATATATATATATATATATATATATATATATACACAAATAGATAGAGAAATAGATACACAGAGGGAGAGAGAAAAAGTGTTTTGCTCCCTTCTCCCTTCTCGCCCTTTGCTGCGTCAGAGCTAAACCGGGCCTCTTTGCAAAACGTATTGACCAGCGTAACCTAAGCACAAGCTTCATTCTTACTAACGAAGAAACGTGGTCGAGAGGTGTAAGGCGTGTAGAGATTGTATCTTTAATAACCATGAGTATGGGTTCGAACCCCTCCACTTCCATATTTTATTTTACTTTTTGCAGCTACGTCGGAACGTTCAATTTTTATTCTTTACTAATTGCAAATGGCGTTTACATTCAAAATAAGAGGAATTTTGGTGGCATTTGTTCGGATATTCTTCTCTTTCGAAATGAAGACAAGAATAAAAGCAATACACAAAGACAAAAATTATTATCTGTACTAAACATTACTAGTAGTGAAGTATATACCGGTTCTAGCGCACCCCCTAACCAACGAATTAGCCCAAATCTTTTTAAAAAATCTAGTTTACGCACACTTTTTGACTATCGTTTTCCCTCCAGGTGTTAGTTTAAGTATACATTCCCCATCCCAGTACTTTTGACAAATATTATTTAACACAGAAAAATAGCACAATGTTAAAGTGAGATTGCATAGGCTTTTATAGCATTTAAAATCAAACAAAAATGAACTAACTATTTTGGATATTTTATATTTAATAATTCATGAAAAAGTGTGTAATTTGTGGAGAATTAAAACAATTCCAAGAGTTCACTAGAAATGGAAAGAAGAGGTCTGATAACTGTAAAAGATGTTATAGAGTAGAGAATATGAATAAAGAAATTGAACATGGTTTAAAATATTCTGGACCGTTGATAGATTATTCACTCTCATCAAAAGAACGAGTGGTTGAAATACATAATAAAATGTTAGAACATGACTTTATAAAAATAATGTATCTTGTCTTTAAGGATATAGACACACGATTTATGATTTTAAGACCAGCTACATTATCAGAATGTAAGTTTGTAGATTCAATATAGCCCCGTAGGTTTTACATTACCAGCACCACAAGTTATTTTATTTAAAGATATAATACGTGTTGGTTCCCCACCATATTTTACTAGAAGGAACGAAACTACATCTTGTTATGACTTAACTAATGAAAGAAATATTAATAATAAATGTGTTGTATGTGGAATTCCAGCATATTATAATGAAACCATTTGTTCCATATCTCATATAAAACTTTATGATTGGATACAAAGTAAAATGTCAGAATTTAAGGAAAATGGGTATAATATCACTAACTACAAATCACCACTAGATGACTAACGTAATTACTTAGCATTTTCTTTGAATATTTTTTGCTTTTTTTAACATTAGTTGACTAGCACAATTTGATTATATTTTTGAGACTAGACTTTTGGCATATGAAAATTGGCCAAAGAGTTGTTTGCGTATAGAACTTTATAGCATTTAACTATAAAGAACGTAAATCTAGTTTAGCTCTTCTATTCGTTGTGTTTCTCTTTCTCGTCTACTCTTAGTACATTGCTCATATAAATCTTTTAACTTAGGAATCAAATTTTCTTTCTTTAATTCTATCTTATAATGACCCCAAGCTGGAGTATGTACACCATCATTCAATATATATCTCTTATCGTCATAAGCACTTAAAGCTAACTTGTTTTCTTCTACTGAGTATACATTGTGCTTTTTACTACGAATATGGTTTTGTATTTTGTATCTCTCTTTCTTTTCTAAAACACAGTTCTCATAATTCTCAAATGATATATCTTTTATAATAACACTTTTCTTTATACCCTTTGCTTTTCTAATCGGTTTATCCTGATCTACCCCTTTCTTTTTAATAGCATACATTTTTTATTTTAGACCTACAAACTTCTCTATTACAACACCTTTCAATTCATCTTTAAATTTTCCTAATACCTTTTTATTAATCTAATTTCAATCCATATTCATTGTTTTCTTTATAATCAGAGGTATCTAAATAGTCATACATATCTCTCATATGTTTGTAGAAGTCTTCTGTTTCTATATGTGCTATAACAGAATCGGTATCAGTCATTAAGAATTTTACATTGTCTCCATCTCTCTTTTTCAAAACATTATAGTAAAAGTAGTACAAACATATTTTAGAAATATCTAGTACTGCCATCCCTACATAGATAGGTTTGTTAAATACAATTTTAGTTTTGTACATATGAATAGCAGCTAAATTCTCAGAGAATATCGTTCTATCTTTGAAGCCAGGTTTAGCTACTAAATCCTCTAACAAATTTTCATTATGTACTAATCTTACATTTATTTTTTTCTTATATTTTCCATAGTTTTACCAAAAACAGCATTATTAGCTAACTTATAAAAATCCTTCTGAAATTCATTCTTTGCTTGT
Organism: Thermobia domestica; assembly: GCF_964235325.1. Taxonomy (NCBI): domain Eukaryota; kingdom Metazoa; phylum Arthropoda; class Insecta; order Zygentoma; family Lepismatidae; genus Thermobia; species Thermobia domestica. The sequence continues at coordinate 192,777,937 of NC_137458.1, read as the reverse complement.
GATCGTATATTAGTATTTAAATCTATATATTTCTTTAACCAGGCTGATTGTTTATATGTTATTACCTTATGTATTTTTTAAGGTTCATTCCTTGTGACAAATAGAATTTAAGGTTTTGATAGTGTAGTATATAATGTTCTTTATCATATAAAGTTGTCAATAACTTTGGGAGCTTTTTCTTATTAATGTAGTTTTCTGGAGCTAAGGGAAAATTTGAACGTTTATTATGGAGTTTCTTTGGGTATTCTAAGTCGACTTCTAAAATATAACCATCTTCAGAATCATCTTTTGTTTGTAGTATTGTTTTTGCTAAGCGTTTCTCATTATACTTATTAACATATATCCATTGAAAATCTCCATACGGCATGTGACGATTCATCGCCCAACCACACTCATTATTTGCATCCATGTAAGTTATATAAGAGCTTATTTTCTTCTTGTCAAAGTTATCTAAGTATTTACTATTAGCAACTGCATATCGGTTTGAACATTGAGAAACTCCACCTCTTATACCTTTCTCTATAAATAGTAATTTGTCATAGTCAGTCAATAATTCTAATTTTTATTTCGTCATCTTTAACATCGCATCCCAGAAAAACCCAGGACCAGTAAGATACCATGCTGGATCTAATTTATATGTTTTAAGAGCTGTATCTCTGAAATTTTCAATAATATCTGTTAGTTGAAGAACATCTGTCTTATTATAAAAATGAGTATATTCATTTATTGTTTTTATATCAAACTCTTCACAAACTCGTACATGATGCTTATGGCGTTCAGGACTCATTTTTCTTCTGTTAATCTGTTTGTAAATTTGTCTGGAGATAATAGAACAGATTCTTCTAATTTTTCCTTAGAGTCAACAAGATCAAATGGATAATCACCTTTAGTACGAACTAATTCAAGCTGATTCTTATTTGGGAAAAACTTTGATGTTTCTCGAAATTGTTCTAGCTTTAAATTCTTTGTTAACTCTGCTAAACCTTTTAGTAAAAATGTGAATGAATCAATGAATCTTAATTTGATAGAGTTATCTTTTTCTTTTGCATCCTTATACCGAATGGTTTTTGAGAATGTAATGTAGTTTTCTTCAGTGTTAGCTATTGCATCTATTTTTTCTTTCTCATTTCCACCTCCTAAACTTTTTATAAATAAATGCGCATCATACCTAGAGAGATTGTGGAAATATACAGGAATAAATCTTGGATTTGTATATTTTATATTACAATAAGAATGAGCTGCACCTCTAAATTTACCTGTTAAATGATCATGATCATGCACTTTTGTTTTACATGACTCTCTACTATTTTTAAGCTTTTTATATTCTTTCTTACATTCTACTAGGACTTCTTTTATCTCTTTCCTCTGCTCTTTTATTTCTGTTATGCTGTCATCCTCCACGTCTTCTATTTTGAGATGGTGTTCTTCTTCCAAGTGTATAGCTCCTTCTTTTATTTTCTTCTTTAAATACACAATTTTAATTTTTAAGCTTTCTATTTTCTTTACTAATAAACGTGGTCGAGCTTCAAGACTTCCTTCGCAAATACGGCATATTGTAGCTGATTCATATATCTCTTCTTCTTCCTCAGATAATGGAGCCATAGGTGTATAAATATCATATATTTTTGCTATTTTGATTGCTTCTTCTGTTAACCTTTTCATAAGCTCATCTGCTACCTTATCTCCTATGTATTCTACTGGTTCACTTTTGTAGGATTCCAAAGTGCTTTTTACATAAAAAAAACTTCTAAACCCATGCCCCTGCAAGCGTTTAATAAGATCTCTGCATTTCTTTCTATTGTTCTCCTATCATCACCTATTAAATTTACGTCATCAGCATATGCCATAACCTGGTGAATACCGTTCAATTCTAGACCCTGGTTGCTATCTTTGATTTTCCTTATAGCGTATTCCAGAACGAAGTTAAATAATAATGGCGACAACGCATCTCCTTGTTTCAGGCCATTTTCGACGTGAAAGCTCGTGGACAAAAATTTTCCTACCCGGACTTTACTTTGGAATTCATTTAAACATATCTTAATTAATTAGCTTTCTCGGTATTTCAAGTTCTGTAAGAACGTTGTATAATGTTTCTCTCCTAACCGAGTCGTACGCCTTTCTAAAATCAATAAATAGTTGATTTACCGGGGTATTGTACTCCCACTTTTTTTCGAGTATTTGGCGAATGGTAAATATTTGGTCGATAGTTGATCGATTCCGTCTAAATCCGCATTGATAATCTCCAATAATTTCATATGCGTATGAGGTCAGTCTTGCTAATAGAATATTTGAAAGAATTTTATAGGATGTTGACAGAAGAGAGATGCCTTGATAATTATTACAGTCAGTTTTGTCGCCTTTCTTGTGAATTTGAACAATGATTGATTCTTTCCACTCTTGTGGCAATTCTTCCTTGTTCCAGAAAAGGAGAATGAGTTTGTGTATCTTGTTCCACAATTTTTCGCCTCCAGCTAAAATTAAGTCAGCCGGAATTTCATCTACACCCGGAGATCTGTGTTTCTTTAATTTCTTTATAGCAGTTTCTACTTCTATTCAGTTGAGTTCTGGGATATACGGTTCTGCGGTATGTATCTCCTTTTCTCCACGCACACTAGTTTTCGGTTGCGTGTTAAGCAAACCGTCAAAGAAGATACACACCGCAGAACCGTATATCCCAGAACCCAACCGAAAGTGCTTTTTGCATAGTAAGTAAAACTACTAGGTTCATGTAGTTGATAAGCATTTGAGTAGGATCTTTCAGGGTCAGGTTGAAATGAACTTATTCTTCTTAGTATTGATTCTAAGTCTGCTATTATTGTGAATGGTATTCTTAAGGAACGCTTATCATTTAAAAAAATTCTAATATCTTATTCCATTCTCTAGGTAAAATGATCTTAGCAACAGAATGTAAACCACAGTATTCTTCATGTTGTTTTAATAATTCTTCTGATTTAAAATGCTTAGCTAAACATCCCTCACATAAAAATCTCTTATGTTCATTTTTTGTTATTTGACTTACAACAAGCTTCCATAAATCTTTAATCAAACAGTAATGTGTTTTATCTTTTTTCTTTAAATATAAAAGACGAAAATGATTCTGCTTTCTTTCTTTGGGTATAGTGGATAGATCTTTTCATTATCATCTATGGTAGACACTGATAGATATATTAGCTCTATTTTCAAATTTTGGTATATCAGTAATTTGTACAAGAAAAGGAATATCTTTAAAATATTTATCTAATTCTTGCTCATATTGTCTAAGAACTCTTTGTGGATCTTTATTAACAGGATGTAGTGCTCTTAGAACAGACCATAAGAAACATTTTTTATCTTTGTTTTTAATATTAATGCATGCTTTTCTTCTTTTGTTTCTGGAAGTTCTATATATGATGATCCATTCATTGCTACGTATTTGTTAATTCTTAGCTCAAGATACTCGACAGAATGCAAAGTCCAACCTGAACCCTTTCCTTGAAACTCTTCCATCTCTGCTCTTATTTTTCTAGTTGCATTTTTATAATACTCATTTAGATCAGTGAATTGAAGTATAACTTCATTTGATGTTTTAAAGTTATGTTCTTGAATCTGTTTATTTTTTTTTGAAGCTGCATGTGAATGACATATTTACCTTAAGTGCATTAAAATATTTAAATCCATTTTTTATCATACTTTTAACTGGTTTGCTAATTGAACGTAGGAATTTAGAAGGATCTCTATATCCACCTGTGTTTTTTATTTTGAAAGTATGTAATCTATATTTAAATGAAGTTTCTTGTGGTTCAACATTTATATTCACTCTTTTAGGCTTTACTTCTCCAAAAATCTCGTTTTTAAATGGAAACAGTTTTAAAGCTTTCTTCCTACTTAATCTCTTAGGTTTTGGTTTTTCAAAAATGTCTTCTTGAAAAGAAAAGGTTTGGTTAAAGTTTAATCTGTTTTGTTCATCTTCATGTTCTTTAATTCGGTCTATCAGTTCTGCTTTTCTTAATCGGGAATAAACTTTTATCCCCTTTCCTTTACATAAGTTTTTTTAATTCAATTACTGTACGTTTAATTAAATTACTCATAATTACTTTATTGTTTTTATTCTATAAAAATAATTTTAATCATTTTCGTTATCTAATACAAGAGCTAATATTCATGTGACCTAGGAAATCTCGATGTTTATTAGCAGATTGTATTAGAACATGGCTTTTATGGTAATAACCCATCAAAGCTATTATTGATCTAGTGGAAACTAATTCATTTTTTAACAATCTACCTCCTCACCATCATTTGTAGACTCAAGTTCTTTGTCGCTATCCCAATTTGATTCTGGTGTAAATATTTCTAGTGCTGCATTCTATTTTTCTTTTAATAACATTTCTTGCTCTTTTAATAATATTTGTTTTTCTAGTAGCGCTGCTATGAGTTTAAGATCTTGGTGAATAAGGCTAAGCTTATTTTGTATCAAATCTCAATGAGCTTCCATATTTATTGTATAGAAATTTAGCAAAAATGATTATTATTTTTTTAATTAATATACAAAACGAGACTATGGAGAGGAAAACTATTCCCCAACTTAAACAATACTGCACAGAGAAAGGAATACATGGTTATTCAAAGCTTAGAAAAGCAGAACTAATAACCTTAATCAACGTGCACAGAAATAAGTCTCTAATAACAACTACCACAAACTCACAACAACCAAATAAACAAGCTAAAACAACTGCAATAAATTCACAACGACTAACTGAACTTATAAAAGACATGGTTCAAAAATTAAATCCTGAACATATTGTAAACTACTTTCAAAATCCACTTTGTAGAAATATAGTAATAGATGTACTTAATAGTCGAAATTTCGAAGAATGGAAGCAAATTTCAGAAATAAAAACTTATCCAATGACTTTCTACATATTTTTGAAAACAAGGTACATTGGCGTTCAGTTACATCAAACCATAAACTATTACTTTCGTTTATTGAAAATCATGAAGAATACATCAATTGGGCTAGATTATCAAAAATAAAAGACCTATTTAAACAGGAAAACATCATTAACAAGTATGGTGATATACTTTCCTGGGACAAATTGTGTGAACCAAAGTATAGATCAAGGTCTTATTCTCATTTAAAACCAGAATTCGTATTAAAACATAAAGAACATACAAGACAACATATTCATTGGGATTACTACACGTACGAATATGCTCAACAAATGAGTGAAGATTTTCTTAATGAGTTTAAAGAAGAGATTGATTGGCGTGCGTTCAGTGAAAAAAATAACTGGAGAAAGTATACACAGAAACAAGCTATTAAGTTTTGCACAAATTCAGAGAATACTTACATTGAGATTTAATCTCTCATCATTCAAATTTGCTCAAACTTGCGTTCCTAAGAACCTTTAAAGATAAACTCCGTTGGAATATAGTTTCTAAAAGGTGTTACATTGAAGAAAAAGAACTAACAACCTTCTTGAGCGAATTTAATTCTCTTATCGATTGGCAAGCTATTACACCACAACTAGATGAAACACATGAGAGAAAATACCAAAATAAAGTTTAGTGGCCAAAAGTTAGTTAAGATGATAAAAGCGAAAAATTCATTCTCGAGTTTGAAAGAAGGAGCTTAGATTTAAGCAAGATAGTAGATAGATACTTGTTGGAATAGGAGGTTCTCTGAAAACTTTCTAATAGCGATCAAAGACAAGATCAATATAGCTCAATTCTTAAGAGTAAATAAGCATGTTAGCAATTCCCTTAGAAACAAACTAATATTACTTTTATCAGGTTTACACTTAATACAAAATTCAGAAGAATGTCCAGTATGCAAAGAAACAAAAACTCAATTGTGTAAAACAACATGCGAACATGTCTTCTGTGTTGAGTGTATGCTTACCTGGTTAGGGAATAATAACACTTGTCCTTTATGTAGAGCGATTATACATAACAACAACAACAGCGACAACAATGACTACAACGATATTGAATATTGTACAGAAGAACTTGATTTTGATAATCCGGTTTGATCTAGATATCCTGAAAGTCCTAATATTGATAGCACGTTTTTTTAATGAATAAGAAGATTGGAATTAGGTTAGTTTAGATTAATGTTAAGATTTATGAATAATAATCATAAAAGTTATATTTAAAGCTTTTACATAGGATTAGATATTAACCGATCATATAAACCATCGATTTCTTTAACCAAATCTTCTTCTGATAGGGATGTCCAAAACTCATTACCCTTACCTTTACGAATATCTAGTTCTTGCTGCATTAGCTTGAATAGCTTAATACTGTAAGGATCTCTAAACTTTTCGTATATTATCTCATGATTCGAATATTTTTCTTCTGCTTCATTAAGAGGTTATATAGGCTCTTTTGACATCTGATAGCATAATAAGGGAAAGGATCATTAAGTTTGTTCTTCTTCTATATGATTAGGCAATTATCTTTTGAATTATCGTCTGTATATGGTGCTGCAATTTCTTTTAAGCCCTCGTTTTGAATTCTCAATCTCTCCATTGTTTGTTCTATTTTGCCTACTCTTATTTGCTACTCTTTTTGGTCTTCTTGAATCTGTTTAAAGTCTTGTGTGAAGTAATCTTCGATTATATTGTAACACTTATCATAAAACTCATTTGAAATCCAAAACGAGATACTCAATATTAATTCTTTTCTTACATTTGTTCCTGATACTAATAGATCTTGTTTATTTGTTCCTTTTGACTCAACTATTTATATGTAAATTGAGTTTTGGTGGTGCAGATTAGGCCCACCTAAATTCTTGTTATAATATCGTAGGAGATCTTTTGATTTATCTAACCTTGTCCAATGTTTAAATTCTTTTCCCCCATTTTGACACAACTTAGTAGCATTGAAATATCCTGTACTCTTATCTATAATCAATTTGAAATCACCAAAAATACCATACCAATAATTGTCTTTAATCTGTTCGTAACAAATATCGTTTAAACTAAGAGAACTATCCATAGTACCCATATTTATTGTTTAGAAAATAATTTTTTAACTTTATTTCGTTACCATCTAGTTTTACTATGTAAGATGTACCCTTTGTTGTTTGAAGAGTAACGCTTTGTTAGCCTTATCTCATTCAAACTAACCGTTTATGGTTATTATTCCATAAAATATAACATTTATATTTACACTACAACATTACTTTTATCTATTCAACTATTATGTGAATCATCAAATCCTAGCCATTTAACGTATACTTTGTTACCTTTCTTTCTCAACACCTTCTCCACCAAGTATTCATCTTTGTGTTTCGTCTTTAATAGTTTTGGTTCGTAAAATCTACCTTGTACATCCTCTTCTTATAAATCTTTAATTCTATACGTAGGTGGATTAGATGGAATAACTTCGCTAATAACAAATACTTCTGTTGACCAATTAGGTGTATATCCTTTCTCAAATAATCCTTTCGATTTACTTATACGAACATAATCGCCTAATTATAGAGTATTTGGGTTTAACATGCTTATATTTTTTTGATAAACTTTCTCCAATATTGTTCGTTCATTTTTCTTGTTAACTTCTATACGCTTGAAACCAATTGTTCTATGAATTTGATTATTATATTCGCTAACTAGTGTTGGTAATATTTCTATCCATTTATAATTTCCTTGTGTTGTAAACTTCTTCCACATGTTTTGTTTAAGTGTTCTATTGAATCTTTCAACAACAGATGCTTTCTTACCGCTATAGGTTGAGTAATGATTAATCTTGTTTACCTCCATCAACTTCTTAAATTCCTTATTGTAAAACTCTTTGCCTTGATCTGTTTGTAAGTTATTAGTCTTTCTAATTTTTGATATTGGTTCAAACGCTTCTGTAACATTTTTACCACTCTTATCTTTAACGGGAACAGCAAAAGCATATTTCGAAAAGACATCAATAATCGTTATCAAATACTTGTAGCCTTTATTTAACTTGTAGACGCCTTTTAACACACCACTATCAATTTCTACAAGATCTGCTTGTCATAAATCATCTATACCTTCAACAATAACACTTAACCTAGGATAATTCTTTCTGGAAGGTTTGTGAATTTTTTCTATAATGTCTTCTCTAATACCTTTACCTTCTTCTAGTCAATCTTTCTTTTTAACGAATTGAGATTTATTAACACCACATACAGAACAAATACATTTCTAAATATATTTTCCTTTCCTTGTTTGTTCTATTCTAATGGTATTTTTCTTCGTATCTGTCGATTTCTTACACTTAACAAAATACATCCTGTTTATTATATAGAAAATCATTTAAGTTCTCTTTCTACGTACATAATAACGGATAGTAATTGTCCTTCTGCGAAAGCTGAATTTTTATCTGCTTCAAACGTTGTTGTAAACTTCACCATTTTTAACGTCCAAAGGAAAACTTTCAACTAAAGTATCGTTCAAAAATATATGTAGATAGTATTTATCCAAATTTATGCATTATTTTCCCATTATACAGAAGCTTGTAACCATTCGATAGATTAAATATTCAAAAGATTGGGTCTTTAACATTCTTAGTTCTCAATCGACATAATATATTTATAGTTTCTTTCTTCATAATGAATATATTTGCTTCTTTGTTTGATTTTTGGAAATCTTTTGTAACAAATTTATCTATATCATTCTTTCTAACAACATTCTTATCTGCGATGACATTTCTGCTTTGTATTTATTGAACTCTGATATAGGAACCTTTGCACTAAACAAAAGAACTACATTATTATTAGTCTTTTGGATTTTTTCCATACATTCTTTTCGAAAAGCGTTAATATCATCTATCTTTATGTATGTATTCTGTAATGATTTTAATACATCCTCAAATTTGTATCTATCACTTTCTAATTGACTATTTGTTGACTCAAGCTGGTGAATTGTTACTACATCTTGTTGGTCAATAGCATCAGCTACATTAACAAGTCTTTTCTTTTTAAAATCAACCCATGTTATATTATTTGATGTAAAAACTTTATCTAGATCACTAATGGCATCATTACCAAAGATATCCATATTTATTATATACAAAAATTTATATCTATTTAACAGCGAGAAGAACAGTTATACGAGCTCCACCAAAATCAATCAAATCACCATTCTCATCTCGAATTCAAACTTTGAAATTATTAAATTTGTCGTGATGTATTGGGAAAAATATTTTTCTTTAGGCTCATAAATAATTGGTTCTCCAAATTCTACATTTGTTCTAAACGTTGCTATTAAATCTGTTTCGTTGTGTGTTGTATCATTGTTTTAAAATCATGCCTTCTGCTAAATCACAGTGAATATTTATAGTATCAAATGAATGGAACCTAGGCGGCTTATCTCCAACATGTTCTGAGTTTCTAACTAACTTCTTCTCACTAAAACCTAATACAGTGTCAATAGTATCTAAGGTTATGTCACACAACCTGCTAAATATTTGAACTCTTTTTTTCTTTCTATCTTCGGTGAATTTGAATCATTTCTTAAAGCGTGATTAAAAGCATCGTGCGGGTATGGAAGAATTGATTTAATATGTTCTTCTAACTCTTTAAAACTATATTGACACGGTTGAACTATGAGTTGTCTTGAAATTAATTCTTCTTCGGTACAAATTGTTAACTTATTATTTTCCTCTGTAATGTTTGGTGTTAAGTATGTTGTATAAAATCCTGCAACAGCTACTTCAAAATCGTTTTCAAATGGATAATGCAAGTACATGCTTAGTACAGATGAATAACCGTTTAAATTAAATACTTTCATTTATTATATAATAAAAGTTGAAATGAATAAGTGTGATATCCGAGTAAGGTTATCAGACCAAACTGTAAAAAAGAAGAAGAATGGTATATTGTTACCTGATGATATAAGATGTTTAATTGTAGGACCTAGTGGTTGTGGTAAAACAACACTAATGATTAATAACTTTTTACTAGCACCAGATTGGCTTAAATATACAAATGTTTATATCTATTCTAAAAGTTTACATCAATCTAAATACCAACAGCTAATACAACTTTTCCAAGACATAGAACGAAATATTAATAAGACAATTGCAATAGTAAAAGGAAACAACGAAGAGATTATTCCATTAGATGAGTGTGAGAACGATTCTGTGGTAGTGTTTGATGATTTCATTTTAGAACAACAAAACCACGTTAGAGAATATTTTACTCGAGGTAGACATAAAGGTTTAAACTGTTTCTATCTTGGACAAACATATTCTAAAGTACCAAAACAACTAATAAGAGACAACTTAAATTTTCTTTGTATCTTTAGGCAGGACAATGTGAATTTAAAACATATATATGATGAATTTGTTGGATCTGATATGTCGTTTGAAAAATTACAATCACTTCGCAATAAGTGTTGGGAAGAAGAGCATAGCTTCTTAACAATAGATATGACTAGGAAAACGAATAATGGGAAATACAGAAATAAAATTAAAAAGTTTTTAAAAGTATAATGAACGTGAATGAACGTACTTGAACGTGTACGTTTTTATTTTTCTTTATATAATAAATGAGTGAGTTAGATGCTGCTAAATCTAGGAAATATATAAAGTTAAAAGAAGAACTTGTGAAAAGATTTAAGGAAATTAAACAAGCTAATCGAGGTAGATATGAGAAATATAAGGAACAAAGCCAGCCTGTTATAGATACAATTGAAGGCTTAGAACAAAATATAGCAAAAGTAACAGTGAAAAATAAAAATTTAATTCGAGAGTTAGTTCCAGTTGTAAATAAAAATGCAAGACTAGATTCTGATTGATTTGAAACGCCTGCAAGAACAAGTTATGATAGTTCAATAGGTGATGATGATTCGCCTGTGACTAAAGAAATAAAGTATATGAGAAAACAAATTAATGATAAAGTAGAAGGTATAGAACCAATTGAAAAAGGAACACGGTTTGGTAAAGTTGCTACAAGATATTATACAAGAGATGATAAGGTTTTTGGAACAAGGCATATAATGAGGATGGGAAAATAATAAATATGGTTGGAGATAAAGGAGTTAAAATAAATGGTGATGATTTAATAATAAACAATCGACATTATACAGGAACAGAAGGCTTATGGGAACTATTGACAAGAAACAATCCAAAAAATTATGATATGGATGAATTACAAAAATATACCAAGATAATATTGATTCTAATGTAGCATTTCAAGATAGCGACCCAAGTAGAAGAAAACAGAGATCTAAAAGAGGAAAAAATATCTTGAAATCATTAAACCCATTATATAAAACCAACACTAGGACTAACACCACCAAGAAAAAAACACCAAAGTCAGGAGAGGAAATAAAAATATACAACGAATTACCTAAAAAATATGTATGGATGGATGATGTGAGAAAATTAATTGATAAATTGATAGTTATAGATGGAGAAGGAAGAGCTGGAAACGATAACTTTTACAGTGAGAAAGTAGGTATAATGGATATGATTAAGTCTAAACTCGCACAATTTATTCCTAATGATCCAAAGGGTATAGGTTATTTGATAAAGATATTGAATACGTTACCACCAAAGTTGTGGAATAGTGAGAAGTTTGGAAAAGGATTAATGAATAGGATTTTAAACATGAAGGGTATACCAGAGTTACATATTCCAGGTTTTAGATTTTGCGGGACTTTTACGAAGCTACAAGAAAGGTTAGAAAGAGGAGATAAATGTATTAACCCACTAGATGAATGTTTTAGAGAACATGATATTTACTACAGAGATAATAAAGACACTGCTTCTAGACATTGTAGACAAAGAATTAGAAAATAAAGCATGGGAAAGAGCTTTTGCTAAAGATGCAAACTTCTTAACAGAACGATTACCTGCTTTAGGAACTGCTTTGGCTATGAATAGAAAAGTAAGATTTGGTTTAGGTTTATAAGTATTTGTGTTTAATTTTTATGGATTTTACCATAAAAGTTTTATAATAAATATATAAGTATGAAGTTGACTAGTTTTACATTTAAAATTCCTAACGAAGAACTTGAACAATTAAATATTGATCACATTTTAACTAAGAAACAAATTAAACAAAACGAAGCGAAACTAAGTAAAGGACAATGTATGTCTTTAACTCTTTCTATACCACAAGTTAAGAAAATAAACAAAGAAATAAGGTCAAATGATAATAAAGTTCATTATGGAGGTTTTATATTTACAATTCCAACCATTCTAGCTTTAATAGGTGCTTTTGGTTCAGCTGTTGGAGATGTAGCTACTATTGTAAAAGCTGTAGATGATTTAAAAAAGAATAAACAGGAATTAGAAGAACAAAAGACACATAATTTAGCAATAGAAGAGAAAGAAGGAATTAAACCTTTAAGTAATTTAGATCTAATGCAACTTGTTAAGCGATTTAAGATAAGAAACTTTAGAGGTAAGTTTATGAGTGATGAATTGCCTAAACAGCCATGGAAGAATAAGTGTGGTATTGTTAACTTTGATACATGTAAAAATATAGGAACACATTGGATTTGTTACTGGAAATAAGGAAAGAGAAAGTATGTGTTTGATTCATTCGGAGGTAATCCACTAAAAACACTCGTAAAATATCTTGGTCATAATATAGAGTACAATAGCAATCGAATACAACATTTTAACGAAGTAATCTGTGAGCATTTATGTATTGTAGTATTAAAAATGTTTACAGATGGATATGGTTTTTCAGAAATCATTAGTCAGGTGAATAGAAATAAGCATATTTGGAGAAGTTACATTTAAGTTGTTTTATGGATTCATAAAACGATAAGAACACTTTCTTTATAATAAATATGGATAAGATAGAGTCATATGAGTTACAAAGCTTTAAACCTAATCAAAGAACAATTGAAAACCTTAACAAACCAAACAGATCAATTGAGTTTGAATCAACATTGTTGACGGGTATATTAATCCTTATTGTGGTTATATGTATGTAAGTTTTGAAATTAGAGGGAGAGATGCAGACGGTGAGTACACTGGTAAACTAAATATTAAACTCATTAATAATTTCTTTCCACATCTGTTTTCTCAAATACAAATTAGGAAGCATTAACAAATATTAGATACTATAGACCATCCCGGGTTAACTTCAACAGCTGTAATTACATGTACGATTTCAAAACCAGAAGCAAATCATTATGATGAAAGTGGATGGGAAGGAATCAAATGGTGGAGAACAGATGAGGAAATATTATTTCTATTAAGACTTTTACCTGGGTTTTGTTCTGATTATAAAGATATTATGTGGAAAGGATTGAAATATATATTTAAAAGAAGTGGATCTGATGATAGCGCATTTTTTATTTGGAAAACTAAGAAACAAGATGGAACGTATGAGAATGTTCAACCACATCCAGGTAAAGTTAAGATTACAAATATGGAGTTAAGAATGCCTGTTGTTAATTATGAATCTAGCTATGGTACCTTGTTAAGAACTAACATGTTAAAAGAAGGTGAGATTTCTATTGCCTTCAGCACATATCAATGTTTACAAAAGTCAGTTACAGGTAAATATTTAGAATTTGATTTAACCACACAATTTAACGAATTCGATATGCCTGATTTCGTGATTGCTTTTTTCCAAACTGATAGAAATGACAATCAAGAAAAAGACTCAAGCAAATTCGATCACTGCAATGTTCAAAATATTCACTTTAAGAATGGAAGAAATGAATGTTTCCCCTTAGAATCTTTGAACTTAGATTTCGAAAAACACAAATATCTCAAATCTTACGAAATGTATACGGTATATAAGAGAGTTACAATTGGAAACACGGAGATGTATTACTACCCAAGAAAATTCTTAGAAAATAGACCAATGTTTGTTACTAATACAAGCAAGCATAAATCAGTAACCGTAAGTGATAGAACTAATTTGAAATTGACTGTGAATTTTGAAAGTGATGTTCCTGATAAAACCATTTGTTATGTGGTTACGATTGGTAAGAAAACTTTGAATACGATGTACAGAAAGAAAAGATGATTGAGAAAATTTAAATTCCATTAGATGTTTTTTAGTTTGTAAAGTGTTTTTATGGTAATTATCATAAAAACTTATATATAGACCAAGAAGATAAACAGGTGCAAAACGGAACGAAAAGTTACTCTTGTGTTTAAGCTAAGATGAATTGTGTTTAATAGGAACGAAAAGTTACACTTGTGTTTAAGCTAAGATGAATTGTGTTTAATAGGAACGAGAAGTTATACTTGTGTTTAAGCTAAGATGAATTGTGTTTAATAGGAACGAAAAATTACACTTGTGTTTAAGCTAAGATGAATTGTGTTTAATAGGAACGAAAAGTTACACTTGTGTTTAAGCTAAGATGAATTGTGTTTAATAGGAACGAAAAGTTACACTTGTGTTTAAGCTAAGATGAATTGTGTTTAATAGGAACGAAAAGTTATACTTGTGTGTTGTATTTACTGTTAATTTAAAAAATGATCATAAAAACTTATTTAATAAAATGAATATACCAGATAACATTCCACGAGAGAATCTAATTGCATTAATTGACGATACGATATTAACACTCCAAAACTTACTAGCAAAAAATAAGAGACAATTTAAGAGATTAAAATGTATTTATGTTATTCTTATTGCATTTTCGATACTACTTTCTGCTTCAACGGGGTTTATCAATATATTTATTCCTGTTACAGTCTATTCAATTATTACAACAGCATTTGCATCTGCTTCTGCCGTTATCACTGGTTTATCAACACGATTTAATATAGCATCGAAGAAAGAGTATTATAAAAATATGGTTACTCAAATTGCTATGTTTAAGGATGATCTTAATGTTATTAAAGTAATGAATGGAGAATTAACAGACGAACATATAAAAGACACTGTTGATAGAATTAACTATATATATAACGAGATAAGATCACTACAGAAATGAACCAATTTTTAAAAGTTTTATGCAATAAATGAGAAATGGTCTCACAATTAAACAAGAAAAACAATATTAACATTTTAAAGCTTGTTAAATTGCAAGATCTGGAAGAAGGAAAATCATACGAAATAACCTCATGGAAATTGATACAAATAAAATACACTGGTGAAAGAGTATTAGTACATTTAAATGAGAAATATAAATCCTTATTACCACAGAGATATAATGAAGATACTAATCAAGTTTAAGAAGAAATGAAGACTAAGAAACTGTTTATGATATATGATGGAATGAAAGATTTTTCTAATGGTTACAAAATACATCAACTGTTCTTTAAAAATGATTCCAAGAAGTAACAAAAATGATTTAATTTTTTTCTAAAGTAAAAAATGGAGTGGTTGGTATGGATCCCCAAAAGAAGTTTATACTTACTAATAATTTCAATGTAATTGTGTCAAATGTGCAAACCGAAGTCCAAGTGGCTTTTGATATTAACGGTTGTCTATTCAGCTTGAACTATGATCAGTGGACAGAGTTTAAGAAATCATTGTTTCCCATAGAGAACGAGGTTAACAGAAGATTCCATTATCAGTATCCAAACTTGTACTTTAAATATGTTCTAAGTGTATAAGTGTTATTATGGTTTCAAGACTATAAAAACTGAGATCTTTAGACATACACAGCGCTATGTTACTAGACTTTTAAAGTTCTATACATAAATAAGAAATTTATTTGAGTTTTCTAATAGTATCCTTAGAGTTATACTACCCACAATACATTCAAAAGATTGAAGATTTATTTCTCTACTGAATGTTGTTTGAATTTTGAAAATTGGTTAACAAACAACGGAGATATAACGATTTTAAAAATAGTATCCCTCGAATACGCCATTGATGACAGGGTTGGTTATCGTGTCCAAAAAATTATCATGTTTACCTTATGTGGTGGTAATTCATTGGTAATAGTTTCAAAGCCTAATTCGCAATTTTAACAATTCTGGAAAAACTGTAAAAATAATTAGTTTCCAACCCTGTTTTTAGAAATTTGTCTCACAACTTAGGATTTAATTCTAATATTCTGGTATCACTGAGTGCTGATGAAAATGAAAGAGAGAGAGACACCCAAGAGATATTTCATCACGGATTGAATGACATCATGTATTACGTTGTCTCGTCCATGGAGACTACGTCATTGATATACAGCGCCCTCTCGCGGCTGCTAGCTAGAAGTTCTGTTAAAGGAAGAGGCTAATGTATATATGTATGTTGGCGTGAGGAGAAGGAAAAAGAAACTGGATTGTTAATCACGCTTTAAAAAAAGAAAGAGAATGATCATAAATCTCATGTACATGTATGTTATTGCTTCTCTCAACTGAATGCATGTGTGTGCGTGTGTGCAATGAGAGCTAGAGTGTATATACGAGTAATATATACCTGTAACAGCTGTATGCAATATACTAAACTTTAAGCTTTTATAATTCAGTTATTTCTGAAGCGATTTGCACCAAACAAAAACTTTTTTCAATCAAAGACAGCACTATAAGTTATAAGTTTTAGATGTAAGTTTTATGATTTTAAATGTCATAAAAGTCTATGCAATTTCACTTTAACATTGTGCTATTCTTCTGTGTTAAATAATATTTGTCAAAAGTACTGGGATGGGGAATGTATACTTGGAGGGAAAACGATAGTCAAAAAGTGTGCGTAAACTAGATTTTTTAAAAGATTTGGGCTAATTCGTTGGTTAGGGGGTGCGCTAGAACCGGTATATAGTACACTACTATTACTAATAATAATTGCCACGTAAGACTAAAAACGACCTCTTTTACCATCTCTCATGAGCTGTATTTTTTTAAATGCCCTTGCCGGGGATTCAAACTGGCGTCCTTTGCATTTGTAAGCCAGCATCTTAACCACTACACCAAGATCACGGTGTGTTGAACGTTTAGTTGTCGGCGTATTTGTTGTATTTGTGTTTTATGTTCCCACTTCGACAATTTTTACTCTTTTTTCTTCGTTTAGCAGCTGTTTCTGGCTTTTTCTTTCGGTGTCGTCCTTTATTTACACTATGCACTATCCGCATTCACAGCTTGTGCCCCTGTGCAATGTCTTATTCAGATTAGACTTTTCTTCTTGCCCCTCAGTAAACATTTGATTGATTTAATTCTCATACTCTCCACGGATGAAGCCCAGGAATGCCAGACTCGAAAAATAGGTGTACATTTACTTTCCTGACAGATAATACAGTAAGTAATTAATATGAATACACTGTGTTCTGATGAGCAAGCCTATTTTATTGATGTGATGTTGATGGTATATAATATTAGAGATCTTTTAGATCAGTTTGCGTATGCCGTTGATTATAGAGTTTGGAACAACTAGCTTTAAAAAGCATGTATCGATTTTAGAGTTACTGGCAAGTTTTGATTGACCCTCAATTCGTATGTTCTCATTTTATTAGTTGTACTGTAATCTTTCTCTATATTCTGTATTTTTAATTTTCATAACAACATTGTAATTATTATATAATTAGTTTAGCAGAATAATAATAAGCAAGCATTTTTTCCAACGCATAGAAATGGGCTCAAGTGAAACTAAAACTCGGCTCGACTCCAATTCAAATCGAGTTTTGAATCGAGACAAGGGCAATATTCTCGAGTCGAGTTCCTAGCCGATTCATTTTTTTTTCGGCGTCGAGGTTTGAGTCGAGTTGAGTTTGATAAATGGCTCGCTTGTTTTAACTCGTTTTGAAATCTTGGCCTGATTACACTGGAAAGCGAAAGGCATGAAAAATGTAAGCAGTAATATGGAATACGTACTTTTGGTGTTGGTCACGAGAGGAAACAGTGCTCGCATCTCGTCTCGTCTGGACTCAACTGAGCCGATGGCTCTAGGCGGCTCGCTTGGGGTGCCCGGCTCGAGCTGGGTTAGTTGGGATGAGCCATCTGCTTGGTTCGGCTCAACTGAGCCAAGGGCTTTAGCCAACTAGGTTGGGTGAGCTGCTGGCTTGGCTCATTTCTCGGTTCTGGTCGATAGTGAATGAGCTGTGAACCACGCTGCTCGAGTCGTTGACAATTCTAAGCCTGTGGAGAGCAGTTTTGAGGACCTATATTAGGCATAACAAAATTATTTTTACCGAGAAATACAGAGAATAGACTCCTAAGGTGTACCGAAGCAAAAAATAAAAAAAATCACAGGTTTCTTCTATAGGACATGAGATATTTTTGGTCATTAAAAGCATCATTGTCCCAAAGCTCTGATACAATTGACCAGGGCACGGGGGCGTTTGTAACAAGACAAATGTTGTCATAAAATGTTTCATCTATATTTGTATTTGTCATGTATGAAGAAAATTGAATGGAGCAACAAAGTTTCACTTAAGATATTGTATAATTTTCAGACTTATTGGAGCATAAAAACATGAAAAAATAAATAAAATGTGAAATTTGTTACAAGTGTCCCCGGTCTCCCCTACTGGTCCACAGAATTAAGGAACTTTCGGTTACCGTGGCACATACACACACATCATAGGAGTGCAAACATTGCCATTGTCGCTTCGAGTCCTCTACACATCCGTAGAGGAATGTGTTTACCCTCAGTCTTACCAGCGCGTGCTTGCATCACATCAGACAGCATAGTATAATCTTATCACTAAAGCATTGTAATGCTGTAAGTAAAATAGACCAAGCGATAGCACACTTTTATTTACCCCAAGTTTACCATAAACTTTGTTACGTGCTTAAGATTACCCATAGCCTACAGTCTTCAGAAAGCCTTTTCTTAACGTTGGTGAGTGGTGAGTCTCAGAGTAACGACGTCATCAAAATGGCTGCCGCCGGAATTCATAACACAAGTTTTAACAGAGGATAACTTTCCACTCAATGAAGGTAGAAACTTCGTTCGTGTATCACATTGAAGGTAATAAACGTGTCTAAAATATGGCGCATGATTCGCACAAAATTTAATTTCATTCGCGTTATTATAAATATTTAATGGAAAATAACTATGAAACCATTATAGATATGAGAAAACGAAACAAACGTGATAAAACAGAATTTGAGTTTTCCAACGATACTATTTCATTACTATATCTTAAAAATCGAATGAGTAATTCGATTTTATTATCACATGGTGTTATATTCTTGATCTCTAACATAATGCAAAACAAAACGCGTAAACCAGTTTTACTTATCCCAAATTTACCATAAACTTCGTTAAGTGCTTAAGATTTCACATAGACTATAGTCTTGGGAAAAGTTTCTCTTAAGGTTTGTGAGTGGTGGAGATCCGAGTAATGACGTTATCAGTATGGCTGCTGCGCCAACGTGCAATACTTTACTTAAACAAATATAATTCTACAACGAAGCGTTGTAGAGAATTGATCTTTTTTCCTAAATGCTCGTAATAAAGTACCCTTTGTTTTGTGTAATAACAATATATTTCGTAGCTCCAATAGTCTTTCTGATATTTAACCTGAAAGTTGCATTTTATGATTTTTAGTAACGTAATGAATGTTTTAAACTAGACAACTTTTAAAACGTTAGGGAAATACAATTTATGAAAGCACAGAAAATTTCCTAATATTGTGAAGAATTAAATATAGCTTTTGGATGAACAAAGCGATAGTAATTGCAGTTACAGCCTTTTTCTCGAAACCAAGAACTTCTTAATCACAATACACTGTTGTAGGGATGTGTAGATATAGGTTATGGATAATCTTAACACACAACAGAGTTTACGGGAAACTTGGAGTAAATAAAATGTGTTCTTGCTCTGTTTGCAAGACTTCTCAATATTGCCTCTGACCAGAGGTTGACATGAGGTATGTTTTGACTCATCCTCGTATGCAAGTGTGTTGACTAACGTTAACTACGTCTGTCATATCAGTGAAATATTATTTTTTTTTATTGTATTTTTCAAGTATCAAAAATTTTTGTATAAGTATGTAGACTAAGGGCCAAGGGGGGAATAACTCCTTCCCCTAGGGAACTTTTGCCACTATATTAGAAATGTTCGTTAGAGTCCTTAGAATCAAAAAATAGTTGTTAGTCAATATACGGTGTATAAGTGCAACACCTGGGTCCTGGAGCCCTTAACCCTTTAGCACCCGTGTATATATACAGACATCGATGGGATCTTTTAAATAACCGTAGATTAGACCGTTAGTGCAACTCGAGAACAAGTTGTACCTCGATCGATTTATAAGGCTGTAGGCTTTCAGTTTACGTTATGAACGAGACATTTCTGTGTACAAAGGAAAACTAATTGAGGGATATTTAACAAAATTTCCCCTAAAGAGTCCCTTCTACCGATTCTTTTAGTCATTATGTAGCAACACTGCAAACTACGTGAATAATAAAATGTATTTATGTGTTCCATTTCATGTTCAACTTACAATGAAACTTTCATCTTGATCCATCAAATACAGCAAAGGAAATTTGTTCTATATAGTTTTCACAGAGTTCATGATAATAGATTTTCATGAAAGTACGAGTATTACTTTATGTCAATGTTCCGGCCATCAGTGCAACACTGGAACAAATTATACCTCGATCGATTTGGAACAGTCTAGGCTTTCAGTTTACGTAACGAACGAGACATTTCTGCGTACAAAGGAAAAAATAATTGAGGGATATTTAAGAAAATTTCCCTAAGAAAGTCCCTTCTCGCGATTCTTTTAGTTATTACGTGGCAACACTGCTAACTACGTGAATAATAAAATATATTTATGTGTCCTATTCCATGTTCAACTTAAACTGAAAATTTCGTCTTGATCCATTAAATAGGAGCAGAGGAGATATGTATTATATAGTCTTCACAGGACTCGTAATAATTGATTTTCATCCAAGTATGAGCATGACTTTGTGTCAATGTTCCGTTTTATTTCTTTATAGAAAACCAGTGATACAAATTATTTTAGTTGATTTTCTCATTCGTTATAATTTGACAGATTCCAAGTACCGAGAAATCCCGCAGGAAGGTTTTATGATTTGTTCGTCCATGGTATAATATAAATAATTTCAAAGCAATAATTTTACTGTTGTGCGGTTACATTATGTTCCTTAGAAAATACTTGTTGTTCTGCTATTCTACAATGAATACATTTCCAAACATGTCTACTGATATGCGAAGTTATCAAACAACTCTCGAAGTTATTGCGTAGGGCATGTATTCCTATTACATGTGCACACAGAGAATAACTCTGTTTATATGTAGTTTTTTAATTGCCGTAATATTAAATAATTTGTTATATTCTTTGTATTCTTGTCTGTCTGTAAGTTGATAATAGTAGCACATGCGCCCTAAAATCCACGTGCTCTCAGTTATTCTGGAAAAGAATGACAAACAAAAACAAGGAAGTCAGACAGACGACATTTGCAAAATGAAAAAGGATTACTGTTGTGAAAAATCGAAATTTCTGTGTAATACACTACGCATAAAATGACAATGAAACAACGACAAATTTCGTTTAAAAACACTTGCATAAGAACTTTCAGGTCAACGTACTGCGGCAAGGGACTGACACTGCAAAACTGCACCGCTTAACATCAAATTGCATCCAAATTCCTACAGAATACGATACGAACAAACACGGTCTATCCCTGGGACTACCAAAATTTCATAAAATTACCACGATTGCTAAGTCAGTCTGCTGAATCATGTGTGGCGGAAAATTGTACACTCTTAGTGGATAATTCACCATATCTAGAGCCTACTGCTATACGGGAGTATGTAGCAGACATCCTGTTTAACGAGGAGCAGTGAGTATTTGGCCAGAAATAGAGCTAAAATTGGGATCACAAAAAAAGGGAAAGGGTGTTTTATGGGAAACTCTAGTGACATGTGTCACTAGAATTGCTGAACGTGTCATTAAAGGAACACCTATTCGAAAGGAAGACGAATTACTACTGTTACAGTTTCAAGAAGTGGATTTCATAACAGCCGAAATGAGGTGCCACACTTGTACCAGATCGTCAAGCTGAAATTGTTCATGGAAGAAACAACCTAAAGATAAATTCATTGAAGGCACAATCTGTGCAGGTATGACTAAGTGTTTTGTTATTGGAACAGATTTACTGTTATTGCGAGCTATTCTTAAGACTGTGTCCAACACTCGAAATGCGTTGGGATTTCCCTATATAATAACACGGTATATTTCTTTCCAAAATATTATGAAAACTATTTATTTAATACGTTTCAAATTTCATCCGAAGGTTTGTTAGTATTAATATTGTATGTTCACTTTTACTTTTTCTTGCTAAGGTAATATTAGAGCGCGCTAATTAAAAAATTATTTTCTTCCATATAAAAGCTGTTTAATATATAGCCACAGATTTCGCAGCTACGCAGAACAGCAGATAAGAGGCTAACCAGATAGGTTTCTTTCATTCTCTGCCTCCCGCTCGGTCAAGTGCGTGAACTTTGGGTTGTTCCCGCAGATAAAGAAACCGATGGAATGCAGATTGACAGCAGATAAGAGCAAACTCTGTTTTCTCTCTCTTCATAGATCTTAAAGATTTCATTTATTCTAAAAGATCTCCGCGAATAGTTAACTCTAGAGGCATACTGGAACTAACGACGTACGAAAGTTTCAGAAAATCTGTCTATGTTGCTTTCAAGTAGGGGAAGTGTTCATCCTATAAAAGTAGTTTCAAACTGTGTAGTGTAGAGTAAACTCGCTTATTTGTCGCATCAACTGACACAAGTTTACAAAGAGATCAAAGAGGATATACCCTGTTGTGATGTATAGCGACCTGCAAAATGGTTAATATATGTGTAAGAAGAAAAGGATCGAGAACTGGTTTTCGATATAGGCCTATATCGTATAGTTTTTGAGCTATGAAAATCAATATTGAAACCGGAAATAGCATTAAATTTCTACCAGTTCCGATTTTCAATAGAGAGATAGAGATGGAGAGGTATACTTTCGAGTGTCGTTGAATCAATTCCCTAAAACCCTCGACGCTAGCTGCTATCGTTTTTGATTTATGGCCCGTAAGTGGTCGATCTCTATCACTTCCGATTTATATAGAAGATTGACGGGGAACATGGAAGCTATTCTTAGGACGCTAGATAGTGTAGCGCCCCAGAGGACCCTAGTCCCTGGGAAGCCACGGCTAAGTTTAACGCTCAGTGCCGGAGCACCGAGTTAATGATAAAATCAAAAGGGGTCACCACCTGTGAACTAATGAGAACACAGGAATACAAAAGGAAAACCAGACAACTTGATTGTAATGAAAATGAACTTAAATGGAGACAACGACGAACGAATTTGACGTAAGCGAGACTACTGCCCGTACACTCTACGAGTGCACGGAAAGCAACCCTTTTCTTGTGCGTTGAAATTTATACTTGCAGACAACCTGAAATTCCAATATTTAAAACACTTAATTGGGTTTGCCTTCTCTAAATAGTAAAGAATGGGATTACTGGTGGATAAGGTTTTATTTACCTATATTGCATAACATATGAAACATATTTGTAAACGAACATGTGTGAATGAGCATTATTACTCCATTCAATTGCATAAAATAGGAGAGTAATGATATTGGTAGTAATCTTATATGCTTGTAAATATAATGACTTATAGTAAGTAATAAGAACACAAAATACACTGACTCGATGATATAATTACTTTAAGAAAGACACCAATGTAAACAAGGCACACACTGATTATGCTAATTAGTTTACCATTTTTTTGTGTGTATATTTATTATAGCTAGCTTGAGTACTCATTTGTTACGAACCACGACTAGTCGGGTGACAAGACTTATGCTTATCCACTTAATTACCGAATAAAATATGTACCCTTTTTACTTAGTGCAGATAAACAAACTAACCTTATGTACTTAGAAAAGACATCTTGCTTTGGCAATAACATACATGAACTACGTGTGCATCACGGCTATAAAACCTGGAGACGTAGAAAACGAAAGGGAGGACAAGTAAAGGGACTTGGAATAGCATCTCAAATTAAAATAAGATGAAAACCCATGTAATCAGTATGATACATTATAATCCTCTACTGATTCGAGAATGTGGCTAGGATACCCTCCGGAGAGATTAAGCAAAACGAACTTGGGAGAGATCAAAGTAACTTCACCCAGTAAGTTAAGTTAGCTAAGAACCAGCTGACTGCAAAACGAGAGGACAAAAGGAAGCACCAACCTGTGCTAGAAGGACACACAACTTTAAATCAATGAGAAACACTCCTAGTTTAAAAATAATGAGAATGGGAAAACTAGGAATTCCTTGTAACATTTTACATACAATGCATTCGTGAAGTATTCAACTCACTGCTAGCATAATGCAGAATAGCCACAATTTCCTGCAACAGAGATACGTTGTATCTTACACACTGGTCCCAAATGAACGCACATAACACTTACTACAGAAGTCACTGAAACTGTCAGTGAATCAATTACGGCATCCGTACGAAGCGGATGGCCTACTACGAGGGTAGGCTTGGCAGACATTGGGCACTTACCCAGGCTTATAAGCATTAAGGGAGTATGCTTCACTTTTACGTTAGACATACACACTTTGGTGAGCACATTGTTGAGAAAACTTCACAAATAAACAAACCTTCTAAAGGAAGAAAATATTGCACTAAACACACACTGAAACAACACTGTTTTGACCTGCTGCATGAGACTGGAGAAGTGATGAGATTACTGGTGAACTATGGATCTTCCCAATAATGAATATTTTCTAAACCTGCTGATGGTCAGTGCCCTCACTGCGAAGCAATCCTGCAGGGCAGAGAAAAGCAGGTGCATCACCCACATCATGGAATACAAGGGATAATTCTTGCGAAGTTCCCACTGTACATTGGTGTTCTCGTAGGTTAGAGTTCACATCTAGCATGAGTAGGAGAACCAAAATCTCGATAAGGACACAAAAGGGGTAGCAATAAATATGTACAAAGACTCTGGATATAGAGAGTTATACGCACTCAGTGCTTCCTTCAGTTTCGCAAACTGGAAATTCTTCACTTCATTTTCACCTTTACTTTGCACGTATATAAGAGGAAGTTCACACCACTCGTGCTATTGCATGATAGATTACCATGCAAATAAAATCTCATGATTGCATAATTAAATTAAGCAGTTGCTTGCAAGAGGATAAATTGCAGTGCAAGAAGCTGATGGAGCAGGATGGCCTGCTTACTATTGTTACACTCTTGACGACAAAATTATTCATTTTTTTCGTTATTTTTTCGCTCACCGGCCAAGTAAGTTTGTGGTGAACAAGATCGTATCGTTGTGTTTTCCTATGGTAAACCCGCTTCTTCGCACTTTTCATTCCACCAATTCTTCCATTAGCATTGTCTTGCTTTAATCATTCGGCGCGGTAGCTCAGTGGTAGATCATTTCCTCTGGCGCGTGGGGTCGTTATTTTATCGCTCACCGGCCAAGTAAGTTTGTGGTGGACAAGATCGTGTTCGAAGGTTCTCTCAGGATACTCTTATTCCCAATTTTCATTCCACAAATTCTTCTATTATCATTGACTTGCTTTAATGATTCGGATCGGTGGCTCGGTGGTAGAGGGCTTTTTCTGGTACGTGAGGTCCTTATTGTTTCGTTCCTCGGCCTAGTAACATTTTGGTGGAGATGATCGTATGCGTGGATTCTCTCCAGTGTCGACGCCAGCTTTAAGTTCATACGGGGGCAAAGGAGGAGCAGATACATTTTCGGGGGGGGGCGGCTATTTGCTATACCAAAAATGACATATTTATTACGTTTGATTTATTTTACATTATGTTGTGTATTTCGTTGCCGTTTTTATATTAGACCTATATGATTGTAAATTAAACTTATTTCAAGTAAAATGTGTAACTAACAAATAAGTAACGTCTGCACATGAAATATTTTTCAATGAAACTTTTGAAGCCTAAACATAAATTGATATACTTTCGCGTATGCTACAAGCAACACATTCCTCTAGTACTATATGCTACTTATCTCTCCTTCTCTCTCTCTCTCTCTCTCTCTCTCTCTCTCTCTCTATATATATATATATATATATATATATATATATATATATATATAGAGAGAGAGAGAGAGAGAGAGAGAGAATTTACGAGGAGCTGCAGGAAATGTCGTAATCCAATCCAGACGGAGTGTAGGTACTAGGTAGAAAAATGAAACCGTAGTTTAGAAAAACATATCTCTGTATGTACAAATACAAATTTTCATATTAATAATGAAATTCTTATTGTTTCTCAGGCCTCTGAAGTGATTATGTATGCCCAAACAGCAAATTTCACGAACGTCCAGGTCCTAATTGTTATAACATTTTTGTTCCACCAAGGAAAATCACCGAAGTAAATTAATTAGAAATCAGTGAAACACCACGGGACTCTCCTCCGTTATAGACAGTGGTGAAGAAGTGGCTTACTATAAACGTGACGATTTCTCAACAAATTATGCTTTACATCCAGGATGATTAAAAGCAATGACTCTTCCCAAAATCATGGATGCAATTTGTGACATCATTCTTGAAAATTGCAGCATTTCAGCCAGTGTTGGATATAGCCCGGGCCGGAGGTCCTAGGCCACCCCAGCTTTTGAGTTACAAAAATAATTTAAGCTATTATTTATATAGTTTTTAAAGTGTATAGTAAACTCACGATATACTTGTTATAATCAGAGGTCTGGCTGCACCCCGCTTTCTCAGTTCTGGGCATTTCTTTGGAACTCGTCGGTAGCATAATTCAGAATGGCTTGGGTATGCGCAAGTTCTCAGCATAATGGGTTCTCAAAAAATCTGCCAGGAGAATGAGAAGTCTTTTTCCAATTTCCAGGCGGCATTAAGAGAAGTCTTTTTCCAATTTGACTGTATTGCTGATCAATTTCGCTCACGAATAGTAACCATAGATGAAATATGGTTGTACCACTATGATCCTGAAACGAAATAACAGTCAATGGAGTAGTAGCACTCATTTCTCCCTCGCCCCAAGAAGTTCAAGACACAGAAGTAGGTTGAGAAACTGTTTGCAACATTCTTCTGGGATAAGAATGGAGTCCTACTCATAGACTACCTCCGCAACGGTCAGATATTTAATCCAGAATCTCTACATTACTTACAAAACTGAAAGAAAAATACAAAGTTCAACGCCGCGGAAAATGAAAAGAAAGGAATTATGTTCCTTGAGAGAATACACCTGTCCATCAAGCCCCTGCGAACGCAATTGACATTGCATAATCTAGGATTTCAATTTCTAGATCATCATTCTTATTCCGCAGATTTAGCTCCGTCTAACTATTACGTGTACTTATTTCCCAAACTTAAATAACACTTGAAAGGACGCCATTTTAGATCTGATAGGGGTAGTGCTACGAACACTGATGCGAGGAAATCTTCATTTTTTTAAACTTTTCTGCAAAATCTGGAGCACTGTACAAGGTAGTATATTGACTCTCGGGGGAAGTGTAGAAGAAGTAAAACTTCACCATTCCACGTGCACTCCTTCTGGGTTGGGCTACGAATTTTTCAGCAGTTCCTAGTAAATATGGTAGACGTCACATCAGTACTTTGAAATAAAATAAGTAAGCGAGCATTAGTATATACCAATTACTAACGAAAGATAGCACTCTGACAATACGTTTTATTGGGAATCAATTTAATTCCATAAATTTATTATTATCATTTGCAGGAAGGGAAAACACAAATCTTTCTATCCCCTTCAAAATATTAAGCCCTGGTAGTTGCAAACTAAGCTGTTATAAGCACATCCTCTGAATGTTGAAAACCGAGAATAATGTTTCAGGAAATAAAAGTATAGAACCTTTAAATAAAACAAAATATGAAACTGAAAACTTCAAACCTGGATAATTACAAACAAGTTACGTAAATGGCTTTACCTTTCTTTTGTTTACAATCGAAGTTGAAGTTGATCCAATGAGAAGAAAACAAGTTGACCAAATCTACTATTGTTCGCTAGGCACGATAATTAAAAATCATAAGAAGTATAACTAAAATTTATCTCAAAATGCGCTAAATTAGAAAACAGAAATATGCGTGCATACCCAGACGCTCAAAGAAGAAGGCTCGAGGACTAATCTGCCACATAGTAAATGCATGGAAAGTAGACTACAATTTGACAATGAGATTGGTTATGATACTGATATAAAATAGTACATGTAGAATGTTTAAAGACTGTAGGAGTCTGGGGGGCAGTCTAAGTGGCAGTCAGGGGGGCAGAAGTAGCTAGTAGGAGGGCGCTCGCCCTCCTTGCCCCCCTCTGGCGTCGTCACTGATTGTCTCACGGTACTCCGGCTTCTTCCCACTTTGCATTGCACCTATTCCTTTATTATCATTGATTCTTTAATCATTGGGCGCGATAGCTCAGTGGTAGAACCCTTTCTCTGGTGAGTGGGGTCCTTATTGTTTCGATCCCCGGTCTTGTAAGTTTGTGGTGGACAAGATCGTGTCCGAAGGTTCTCTCAGGATACTAACGCTTATTCCCAATTTTCATTTCACTAATTCCCCTATTCTCATTGACTGCCTTTAATAATTGGGCGCAGTGGGTCAGTGGTAGAAGCCCTCCTCTGGTGCTTGAGCTCTTTATTGTTTCGTTCACCCCCCTAGTAAGTTTGTGGTGGACAAGATCGTATCCGTGGCTTTACTCAGGGTACTCCCGCTTCTTTCCTCTCTTCGTTCCAACAATTCCTCTCTTATCATTGACTTGGTTTAATCATTGGGTGGTAGCTCAGTAGTAGGTAGTTTCCTCTGGTGCATGGTGTCCTTATTGTTTCGATCCCCGGTCAAGTAAGTTTGCGGTGGACAAGATCGTATCCGCGGGTTTTCTCACGGTACTCCCGCTTCTTCCCACATTTCGTTCCACTAATTCCTCTATTATCATTGACTAACTCTAACTACTAACTAACTCTATGGCCTATGGAACCCGGAGGTTCAGTGCCGCGTTCACAAAAGCTCTCCACTGACTTCTATCCTTAGCTAATTGGATCCAGTTTCTACTTTGTATTCCTATCTCTGCGAGATCCATCTTAATATTATCCTCCCATCTGCGCCTAGGTCTTCCTAATGGTCGTTTTCCTATGGGTCTACCAGTCAAGACTTTGAAAGCGTTTCTACTTTCTTCCATTCTAGCTACATGACCTGCCCACCTAAGCCTCCTAGACTTGACGACCCTAACAATGTTGGGTAAACCGTATAAACTATGTGGTTCCTCGTTATGAAGCTTTCGCCATTCCCCATTCTCGTTCCTCTTGGGTCCGAATATTCTTCTCAGGATCCTGTTCTCAAATACTTTCAGTCTATGTTCTTCCCTCTGAGTAAGTGACCATGTTTCGCAACCATACAGAACAACAGGCATGATTATCGTTTTATATATTTTAAGCTTCAAATTCCTCGACAGAATTCGCGACGACAAGAGATTTTGAACCGAATAGTAACACGAATTCCCTGCTTTTAGTCGACATTTAATTTCTTCGTGAATATGATTTTCATCTGTTAATATTGATCCTAAATATTTGAAAGTATCCACTTTATCAAAAGTATTATTTAATATTTTAACGCCTCCACAATTTGCCGTATTACGGTCCCGACGCACTTCCATTATCATTGACTTCCTTTAATATTTGGGCGCTGTGGCTCAGTGGTAGAGCGCTTCCTCTGGTGCATGGGGTCCTTACTGTTTCGATTCCTGGCCTTTAAGTTTGTGGTGGACAAGATCGTATCCGTGGGTTTTCTCAGGGTACTCCCATATTTCCTTCCACCAATTCTTCTATTATAATTGACTTGCTTTAATCATGGGGCGCGGTGGCTCAGTGGTAGAGCGATTCATCTGTTGTGCCAAGTAAATTTGTGCTGGAGAAGATCGTATCCGTGGGAATTCTCAAAGGAATTCCCGCTTCTTTCCTCTTTTCATTCAACCAATTGTTCCATTAACATTGATCTCCTTCAATCATTGGGCGCAGTGTCTCAGTGGTAGAGCGATTTCTCTGTTAGGCTAAGTAACTTTGTGGTGGACAAGATCGTATCCGTGGGTTTTCTCAGGGTACTCTCGGTTCTTCCTTTTTTTCATTCAATCAATAATTGCATTATCAGTGACTTGGTTCAATTATTGGGCGCGGTGACTCAGTGGTAGAGCCATTTCTCTGTTGCGTGGGGTCCTTACTGTTTCGATCCACGGCCAAGAAACCTTTGTAGTGGACAAGATCGTAACAGTGGGTTTTCTCAGGCTACTCCCGCTTCTTCCCTCTCTTCATTCCACGAATTCCTCTCTGATCATTTACTTGCTTTTATCATTGGGTTGTGGCTCAGTGGTAGATAGCTTCCTCTGGTGCATGGGGTTTTTACTTTTTCGATTCCCGGCCTATTAAGTTTGTGGTGGACAAGATCGTATCCTTGGGTTGTCTCATGGTAAACCCGCTTCTTCGCACTTTTCATTCCGCCAGTTCTTCCATTATCATTGTCTTGCTTTATTCATTCGGCGCGGTGCCTCAGTGATAGATCATTTCCTCTGGCGCGTAAGGTCGTTATCTTTTCGCTCAACGGCCAAGTAAGTTTGTGGTGGACAAGATCCTGTCCGAAGTTTCTCTCAGTATACTAACGCTTATTCCCAATTTACATTCCAAAATTCTTTTATTATAATTGACTTGCTTTAATCATTCTAATCGGCGGCTCGGTGGTAGAGCGCTTTTTCTGGTACGTGAGGTCCTTATTGTTTCGATCCTCGGCGTAGTAAGTTTTGGTTGACATGATCGTATCCGTGGGTTTTCTCACGGTACTCCTGCTTCTTCCCACTTTTCATTGCACCTATTCATTTATTATCATTGATGATTTAATCATTGGGCGCGGTAGCTCAGTGGTAGAACCCTTTCTCTGGTGCGTGGGGTCCTTATTATTTCGATCCTCGGTCTTGTAAGTTTGTGGTAGACAAGATCGTGTCCGAAGGTTCTCTCAGGATACTAACGCTTTTTCCCAGTTTTCGTTCCACTAATTCCTCTAATCTCATTGACTGCCTTTAATAATTGGGCGCGGTGGCTGAGTGCTAGAGCGCTTCATCTGGTGCGTGAGCTCTTTATTGTTTCGTTCCCAGGCCTAGTAAGTTTGTGGTGGACAAGATCGTACCCGTGGGTTTTTTCAGGGTACTCCCGCACTTCCACATTTCATTCCACTAATTCTTCTTTTATCATTCACTTGCTTCAATCATTGGGCGCAGTGGTGCAGTGGTAGAGAACTTCCTCTCTTGGAAAAAGTAAGTTTGTGTTATACAAGATCGTTTCCGTGGGTTCATTCAGAGTACTCGCGTTTCTTCCCTCTTTTCATTCCACCAATTCCTCTATTATTATTCACTTCCTTTAATCATTAGGCGCGGTGCCTCAGTGGTAGAGCGCTTCCTTTGGTGCATAGGGTCCTTATTATTTGGTGCTCTGCCTAGTAAGTTTTTCGTGACAAGATCGTATTTGTGGCTTCTCTCAGGTTACTCTCGCTTCCTCCCACATTTTCTTCTATTATCATTGACTTATTTTTAATCATTGCACACGGTGTCTCAGTGGTAGAGCGTGTCTTCTGGTGCCTGGTGTCCTTATTGTTTCGATCCCCGGCCAAGTAAGCTTGCGGTGGACAAGACCATATCCGTGGATTTTCTCACGGTACTCCCGCTTCTTTCCACCTTTCGTTGCACCTATTTCTCTATTATCATTGATACCTTAATCATTGGGCGCGGTAACTCACTGGTAGAGCCTCTCTTGTCGTGCATCGGGACCTTATTGTTTAGATCCCCGTCCTAATAAGTTCGTGGTAGATAAGATCGTATCCGTGGGTTTTTTCAGGGTACTCCCGCTTCCTCTCAATACTCATTCCACCAATTCTTCTATTATCCTAGACTTGCTTCGTTAATGGGTCGCGGTGGCTCAGTGATAGAGCGCTTTCTCAGGTGCGAGGGGATATATTACTTCGATCTCCGGCCAAGAGGGTATGTGGTGGTCAAGGTAGTGACTGTGGGTTTTCTCAGGGTACTCCCGCTTCTTCGTACTTTTCTTTCAACCAATTCTTCCATTATCATTAAGTTAATTCAATCATTTGCTCGGTGGCTCATTGGTACAGCGCTTCATCTTGTGGTGCAAGTAAGTTTGTGGTGGCTAAGATCCCATTCGTGAGTATTCTCAGGGTACTCCCGCTCCTCCGCTCTTTTCATTCCTACAATTCCTCTATTATCGTTGGCTTTCTTTAATCCTTGGGAGCGGTGGCTCGGTGGTAGACTGCTTCCTATGGTGCGTGTGGTCCTTATTGTTACGATCCCCGGCCTGTTAATTTTGTGGTGGACAAGATCGTATCCGTGGGTTTTCTCAGGGTATTCCCGCTTCTTCCTCTTTTCATTTCACTAATTCCTCTATTATCATTGACTTCCTGTAATAATTTGGCGCAGTGGCTCAGTGGTAGAGTGCGTCCTCTGGTGTGTGGGATCCTTAATGTTTCGATACCCAGACAAATAAATTTCTGGTCGACAATATCGTATCCGTGCGTTTCCTCAGGGTAGTTCGCTTCTTCCCACTTTTCATTGCACTAATTCTTCTATTATCACTGACTTGGATTAATCATTGGGCACGGTAGCTCAGTGGTAGAGAGCTTCCTCTGGTGCGTAGGATTCTTATTGTTCGGTACTCGGCCAAATAAATTTGTGGTGGGCTATATCGTATAAGACGGTTTTTTCACGGTGCTCACGCTTATTCCCACTTTCCATTCCACCAATTTCTCTGTTTGCATTGACTTTCTTTAATCATTTGAAGTGGCGACTCAGTGATAGAGCGCTTTCTCTTGTGCATGGGGTCCTTACTGTTTCGATCCTCGGCCAATTAATTTTGTGGGGGAAAAGATCGTATCCGTGGGTTTTCTCCGGGTACTCCCACATTTCCTTCCACCAAGTCTTCTATTATCATTGACTTTCTTTAATCATCTAACGCGGTGGCTCAGTGGTTGAGAGCTTCCTGTCTTGGGTAAAATAAGTTTGTGGTGAATAAGATTGTATCCGTAGGTTTTCTCAGGGTACTCCCGCTTCTTTCGTTTTTCTATTCAACCAATTTTTCCATTAACATTGACCTCCTTCAATCATTGGGCGCAGTGGCTCAGTGGTAGAGCGATTTGTCTAAGATCGTATCCCTGGTTTTTTTCAGGGTATCCCGCTTTACCCCTCTTTTCATTCCACTAATTCCTTTATTATTATCATTGACTTGCTTTAATAATTGACCCTCCGGCTGAGTGGTAGAGCGTTTCCTTTGGAGCATGCGGTCCTTACAGTTTCGATCATCGGCCTAGTAAGTTTGTGGTGAACAAGACCATATCCGTGTGTTTTCGAGGGATCTCCCACATTTACTTCCTCAAGTTCTTCTATTATCATTGATTTGGTTTAATCATTGGGCGCGGTGGCTCATTGGTAGAGCGCTTCTTCTGTTGGACCAAGTAAGTTGGTGGTACGCAAGACGGTATCCATGGGCTTCTTCAGGGTACTCCCGCTTGTTTCCTCTTTTCATTCAACCAATCCTTCCATTATCATTGACTTGCTTCAATCATTCGGCGCAGCGGTTCAGTGGTAGAGCTGTTCTTGTGTTGGGCCAGGTAAGCTTGTGGTTGACAAGATCATATCCGTGGGTTTCCTCAGCGTACTGCCGTTTCTTCCCTCTTTTCATTCCACCAATTCCTCGATTACCATTGACTTCTTTTAATCATTCGGCGCAGTGGCTCAGTCGTCGATCGCTTCCGCTGGTGCGTGGGGTCGTTATCGTTTCGATCATCGGCTAAGTAAGATTGCGGTAGACAAGATTGTACCCGTGGGTTTCTTGAGCGTACCCACGCTTCTTTCCATTTTTCATTCAACAAATTCTTCCATTATCATTGACTTGTTTTAATCATTGGGCGCGGTGCTTCAGTGATAGAGCGCTTTCTGAGGTGTGAGGGGAGTTATTGTTTCGATCAACGACCAAGAGGGTATGTGGTGGGCAAGGTCGTGTCCGTTGGTTTTCTAAGGGTACTCCTGCTTCTTCCCACTTTTCATTCAACCAATTCTTAAATTATCATTGGCTTTATTTAATCATTGCCTCGGTGGCTCAGTGGTAGAGCGCTTCCTCTTGTGGACCAAGTAAGTTTGCGGTGGACAAGATCCCATCCGTGGGTACTCCAGCTTCTTCGCTCTTTTCATTCCACCAATTCCTCTATTATCGTTGACTTCCTTTAATCATCAGGCGCGGTGGCTCAGTGGTGCGTGTGGTTCTTATTGTTTTGATCCTGGGCCTAGTAAGTTTGTGGTGGACAAGATCGTATCCTTGGGTTTTCTCCGGGTACTCCGGCTTCCTCCGACATTTCATTCCACCAATTCTTCTATTATCATTGACTTATTTTCCATCATTGGACACCGTGTCACAGTCTTAGAGCGCTTCTTCTGGTTTGTGGTGTCCTTATTGTTTCGATCCCTGGTCAAGTAAATTTCCGGTGGACAAGATCGTATCCGTGGATTTTCTAAGGGTTCTCCCGCTTCTTTGCCCTTTTTATTCAACCAACTGTTCCATTATCATTGACTTGCTTCAATAATTGGGCGCAGTGGCTCAGTGGTAGAGTGCTTCCTCAGTTGGACCAAGTAAGTTTACAACAAATTTGTGGTAGACAAGATCGTATCCGTGGGTTTTCTCCGGGTACTCCCGCCTCTTCCCTTTTTTCATTCCACCAATTCTTCTATTATCATTGACTTATTTTCCATCATTGGACACCGTGTCACAGTCTTAGAGCGCTTCTTCTGGTTTGTGGTGTCCTTATTGTTTCGATCCCCGGTCAAGTAAATTTCCGGTGGACAAGATCGTATCCGTGGATTTTCTAAGGGTTCTCCCGCTCCTTTGCCCTTTTCATTCAACCAATGCTTCCATTATCATTGACTTGCATCAATCATTCGGGGGCGGTGGCTCAGCGGTAGAGCGCTTTTTCTGGTGGACGAAGTAAGTTTGTGGTGGACAAGATCACATCCGTGGTTATTCTCTGGATACTCCGACTTCCTCGCTCTTTTCATTCCACCAATTCCTCTCTTATCATTGACTTGCTGTAATCATTGGGTTGTGACTCAGTGGTAGATAGCTTTCTTTGGTGCATGGTGCCCTTATTGTTTCGATCCCCGCCCAAGTAAATTTGTGGTAGAAAAGATCGTATCCGTTGGTTTCCTAGGGTATCCCGCTTCTTCCCACTTTTGATTACACCATTTCTTATATTATCATTGGCTTCGTTTAATGTTTGGGTGCGGTGGCTCTGTGGTAGAGTGCTTCCTCTGGTGCGTGTGGTCCTGTGGTAGAGTGCTTCCTCTGGTGGGTGTGGTCCTTATTGTTACGATCCCCGGCCTAGCAAGTTTGTGGTGGACAAGATTGTATCCGTGGGTTTCTCAATGTTGTCCCGCTTCTTCCCTCTTTTCATTCCACTAATTCCTCTATTATCATTGACTTCTTTTAATAATTGTTCGCAGTGGCTCAGTGGTAGAGCGCGTCCTCTGGTGCGTGGGATCCTTATTGTTTCGATCCCCAGATAAATAAATTTGTGGTGGACAATATCGTATCCGTGCGTTTTCTCAGGATAGTCCCGCTTTTTCCCACTTTTCATTGCACTAATTCCTCTCTTATCACTGACTTGGTTTAATCATTGGGAACTGTGGCTGAGTGGTAGACAGCTTCCTCTGGTGCGTGGGATCCTTATTGTTTCGACCCTCCGCCAAATAAGTTTGTGGTCTACAATATCGTATCCGTGGGTTTTCTCACGGTACTCACGCTTATTCCCACTTTTCATTCCACCAATTTCTTTGTTATCATTGTTTTGCTTTAATCACTTGACGCGGCAGCTCATTAGTAGAGCGCTTGCTCTTGTGCATGGGGTCCTTACTCTTTCGATCCCTGGCTTATAAAGTTTGTGGTGGACAAGATCGTATTCGTGGGTTTTCTCACGGTACTCTCGCTTCTTCCCTCTTTTCATTGCACCAACTCTTCTATTATAATTTACCTGCTTTTATCATTTGGTGTGGTGGCTCAATGCTGGAGCGCTTCCTCTGTTGGGCCAAGTAAGTTTGTGGTGAAGAAAATGTAATCCGTTTGTTTTCTCAGGATACTCCTGCTTATTCCCACTTTTCATTCAATCAATAATTCCATTATCATTGACTTGCTTCAATTATTGGGCGCGGTGGCTAAGTGGTAGAGCGATTTCTCTTTTGGGCTAAGTAAGTTTGCGGTGGAGAAGATCGTATCAGTGGGTATTATCAGGGTACTCCCGCTTCTTCCCTCTTTTCATTCCAGCAATTCCTCTTTTATTACTGACTTGCTTTAAAAATCCGGCGCGGTGGCTCAGGGGTAGAGCGCTTTCTCTGGTGTGTGGCGTCCTTATTGTTTCGATCCCCGTCCGAATAAGTTTGTAGTGGACAAGATCCTAACCGTGGGAAGACTTTTATCGTTCGACAAACGCAGAATGATCTTTCTTCAAGAAAACATTTTTTTCTTTTTAGTTTGTCAGTAAAGTGGAAGTGGAAGAAAATACTACGTGTGCAGTTTATAGTACTACATAGTATCTTGTGAGTGAGTGAGTAAAAACACGTGCTTGTGTATACATGCAAAGGCACGGGGTGTAATCAGTGGTTCCTGAGAAACAACAGTGAGTGTTTGTGTGAGTTGAAGTTTTAGTTTTGGTGCAGCGTGGTACAATAGTGAGTAATACCTTTAAACATATTACCCCTTTTGCTGTTGTCGGGGGGAAATTAGCGGGAAAACTAATACACATACAGGAGATGTGGCTACTACGTTCATAGGGATACGCGGGTTGCATAGTAGTAAGGTGTTTGTTTTCCACACTAACTATACTAAATATAATCATAGGGAAACAAAGATACAAGCCAAAATCCCAGTGGATAGGAGGCCAAACTTTTGGGGCAGTTCTTATGAGGATATGCTAGATATATACGAACAGGAATAAAGACAAACAACCATCGCTAACGCACAAGTGAACAGAAACAGATCAAACACAACTCAAAGAGAGAATCCAGAAGGTAAAGGAAAGACATTTAGTGAAGGATTCACCTGCTGAGAAGGAAAAGAGTGGGAAAGGGAAAAAAGAAGTTTCACCAAGCAAACTCAATGTCAGCATGAGTTTAAATGAACAAGAGGGAAATATCTCTGGAGATGAGGTCGAAGGAGAAAAGGATCAAGAAGAAGACAACGATGTTGAAATTAGTAAGGACTACGAAACTGCCATGGATTTTTTTGACCAAGCAGTCAGAAAAAGCAAAGCCAGTTCAACGATAGCTAAAAGCATCAAGAAGCATTTAGCCAAATGGTTAATGAAACAATCAAAAACAGAAGGTGTCAACCAATACCTAAGGACCGAAATAAATAAGCTCAGAGATGAAAAT
Organism: Thermobia domestica; assembly: GCF_964235325.1. NCBI lineage: Eukaryota > Metazoa > Arthropoda > Insecta > Zygentoma > Lepismatidae > Thermobia > Thermobia domestica. The sequence continues at coordinate 192,740,681 of NC_137458.1, read as the reverse complement.
GAAAAATTAAAGATCGAAATCACCAAATTACAAAACGACAAGGGAAAAAACCACAGATGGGAGGCCACTGTATTCCGCAATCCTTGCAGGATCAAAGGAACAAGTACAAACAAGTAAAAGAACTCAGGAAATTGAACAAGCACGAACGAAACAAAAGCCAACTATCTTTCTAAATGCGAATGGGAATGAGGAAATAAAGGAGGTAAAGAGAAAATTGTTTTAAGCTGTCAATCCAGCTAAAGAGAAAATCAAAATTTCATCGGTTAAAACAATGAAAAATGCAATCATTGTAGAAACAGCCACTGAAAAAGACATGAGAAGCTTAGTAAATAACAAGAAACTACACGAAACCGTTGGAGTAGAAAAACCGAAGAAGAAGAAACCATTATTGATTATATACAACATTCCAGCTGATTTCAAAGATGAAGAGATCGTCGAAACTTTAGTGGAGCAAAACTTTGACGAGCAAGAAATGACAGAAGCAATCAAAGAAATTAAACCTAGATTTAGGACCGGACCAAAAAACCAAAATAAATGTCATCTAGTTATTGAAGCAACTTCCCAAATTAGAAGAAAACTTTTGAAAGAAGGACGAGTATATCTAATGCTCGAAGCTCATGAAATAAAAGACTTTATTACTGTCTCAAAAGGCAATATTTGTCTTGATTATGGTCACATCAGTAAACACTGCAAAGAAGAGAAAATTTGTTTTTTCTGTGGACAGGGAGGGGGCACGATAAGTCTGGATGTGTGAATAAAGATAAAGCCAAGGTTTGTATCCCATGCACCAAGTGAAAGAAAAAGTGCAATGCTGAAACCGAACAAGAGTGTGCAACATATAAAATGCTATACGAACGCACAATCGCAAAAATCGACTTTTAAATACAGAAAAAAAAACAATTTTAAGATAAATTATGACAAACTCAAAAGCATTTTATGACAAATTTCTTAAATGAAGAAAAATTAACAATCGTTCAAATCAACGCTATGGGAGCAAAGACGGCTATGGATGAAATTAAAGAACTAGCAAATAAAGTAGAATCAGACATAATAGTTGTACAAGAGCCCTACACAAGAAATGACAAGTTGATTAACATGGGAGACTGTGAAACAATTATTGCGAAAAACCACACAGGAGAGATCCAGATTCCTCAAAACGTAGGTGAGAAACCAAAAGCTGCAATCATAAACAAATAAAAACATCAAAACATTAAATATAACACAATTTGGAAATAATTGTACGGTATGTGTGGAATTGAGAACGAATCTAGGGAACATTAAATTAATCAACTGTTATTGTCAATTTTGCGTGGACATACAACCCTTTTTTTTTGGATATTATAGAAAGATTTTGCCAAATGTATAAAGAAGAAAACATCTTAATATGTATGGATTGAAATGCCAAATCAACACTATGGCACGGCTATAAAACGGACAATAGAGGGGAAAGGGTTGAAGAATTGGTAATGAATAATAACCTAATAATAATAAATGAGGAAGGAAATCCACCAACTTTTAAGAACAGTCAGGGGGAATAAAACATTGATCAGACAATAGCTTCTACAAGATTGAGTAATAAAATAAAAAATGGAAAGTACTCGATTCAGCAACAATAAGCGATCATAATATAATAATATTTGATATCGTAAAACCAACCAAACAAGAAGAAACAAATTATTTTCAATCTTCAGACGAAACATTAATATATGACCCAGAGAAGATAAATTGGACAAAGTTCTGGCAAACGATAAATCTACCACAGATAGAAGAAGAGAGCAACTTAGATTAATTAGCCCAGGAAATTAAAAAATGTCAATTAAAAACTCAACAAAAACAAAAAAGACAACTAAAGGATTCCACATTAAAACAGATACCTTCTGGACCAATGAACTACAAGACCTGAAAAGAAAAACACGTAAAGCTAGGAAACTTTATCAACATACAACAGAAAATAATCTAAGACAAAACAGATTAAACAAATATAGAGAGTTAAAACAAAAATATGAAAACAAAATAATAGAATCAAAAAAATTGCTGGAAAACATACCCTGAAACTAATTTAAATCTAGATCTCTGGGGTGAACCCTACAAAATTATAAGTAATAAAGTTAAAATACCTACCACCCTTTCAACTCTAAAAAGAACAAATGGCACATATACAAATAATTGGGAAGAAACAATAGACTATCTAATAAAATCTCTATTACCGCAGGATATACCTGAAGGAGATAATAACTCACAAAGTTTCATAAGAACAGAAATGCAATTACCACCTTTAGAAGACAGAATAGAAATAATAGAAAACCGAGAAATAATAAATCACATAAAACGACTTAAAAACAAAAAAGCTCCTGGACCGGATGGAATAAAATCGGAAAATTTAAAACATAATGCTGACACATGGGCACCATACCTAGCAAAACTCTTCAACTTGTGTTTTAAAAACGGACGAATTCCAAAAAGGTGGAAACAAGCAAATTTAATCATATTCAAAAAGTCAGATGACAAGAGAAATGACGATCCAAAATCTTATCGACCTTTCTGCCTATTAAATGTAATAAGTAAACTTTTCGAACGAACCATTGTGGAAAGAATAAACAAAAACAGAATTTTAAATAATGACAAATTGCAATATGGTTTCAGAAAAGGAAAAAGCACCGAAAGAGCTGTAAATAGACTAATTGACCTCATAGAAGAAGGTAAACTGGAAAAGTACCAAGTTGTTTTTTATGCCGACATTAGTGGTGCTTTTGACAATCTATGGTAGCCCGCACTTTTCAAAGAACTCAAAAAACTAAAAATTAGTAAAGCTCTTTACAACATCATGCTGGATTACTGTACTGACAGCACGATTACATTAAAATCTCCAGGAAAAGATATAACAACAATAAGCACCAAAGGATGCCCACAGGGTTCAATATGCGGACCTACAATGTGGGAAATTACTTTCCAACCATGTTTAAGAAAACTAAACAATCTAAAAGAAACATTAGGCGTAGTTGGATATGCGGACGATTTAGCAATTGTGATGACAGCATCCTCAAGAAGACAAATAGAACAGAAAGGAAATTTAATATTAGAAAATCTAGAAAGATGGTGTATATAAAATAAATTAACTCTATCGGTTAATAAAATGAAAATTACAGTATTTGGCCAAACTCTACAGAGACAACCTATAATCAAAATAAGGAACACTAAAATAGGAATTGTGAATGAATTTAAATGTTTAGGTGTATGGCTAGACAAACGACTAAACTACGAAAAACATATAACTGAAACAACAGAGAAGATGAAAAAAATAGCCAACAAACTCTTAACAGTCGCTATGAAAGATTTTAAAATTGACAGAAAAATTTTTAAATTGTATAACAAAGCTATTCTAATGGCTATTGCACAATATTGTGCCCGAATCTGGGGTCATAGACTGTTTCTGAACAAAAACTTAAGGCAAAAATTAATAAGAGTGCAGCGATTAATGCTAATTAGAACCCATGGCATCATAAAAACTATCTCTGCAGGAACAATGCAACTTTTGGCCAATGAAGAACCCATACACCTTCAGATATTAAGAAGATGTATTAACACGTAGCTAAAGAATAATGAGAGAACGAAGATATTAGAAATTACGGGAGAATTGCCAAGCACCGAAGACCATATTAACAAAATGATTAAACGGAATTGGGAAGTTGAATGGAGGGATTCGATAAAGGGACAAAGAAAGAGAACCATTATCTCAAACTTAAAATGGGAACAATAAGAGAAATGGGAACAATAAGCAGTGAATTAATAGAATACATCTCTGGACATGGACCGTATAAATCTCATCTGAGAAGACTTAATATAATTAATGACGATAAATGTACATGTAATGAAGTACAAACACCAGAACATGTATTCTGGAATTGCAATAAGTATATAAGAAATAATAAAATAAGAGAAATAAGAGACCAATTAAAAAGGGATAATATACAAACTTTAATAAACGATAAAATGAAATTAGGAAAATTACAATTTGTTGCAAGACATGTATCAAGAAACTTGTGGAAGGAAAGAAACGATCAAAGAAGAAGAAATTAACAAGACCCACACCCTATATTGTAAATATAAAGAAATAAAGAATTAGAAGAAAATAAAACTAATCAAACAGAAAAAACTTCGTTCTGATGACAATTCCAGAACTTAAACCTTCATGTTCCTTATTTGTGTTACTGTATAGTGCCTTGTTTAGTGTTTTGCTAGTGGTGGCAGGATTTTAAAATATAACAAGTGTTTTAGAAAAAGAAAGAAAATAAGAAGACTTTACAAAGCTGGTGAGAGAAATTCAGACAGACGAAAACAGTTTTGATGTTGATTTGCAGAACTAACAACTAACGAAAAATTGGAAATCTGGAAGTCCGATTTCCTTTCAAAGAACATTCTTTTTAGTGGAAAAGACAGGTGTGAATAACATCAACAAATAAATTCATACAGGGGAGATAACTATTTAAAGAAAAAAGATCCTGGTAATAATTGTTTAAATAAGTTACTAATTATTTCTTTTCTCCTTTCAGCTTACCTTTACATTTTATGCAAGATGTTTCCTCCTCATGTATATGTATGTATGTGTGTGTGTGTGTATGTGTCTCTGTGTACCTTTTAAATTTTTTTAAAAAAGGAAATAAAACAATAAGAAAAAAAGAAAAAGTAAAGAATAGGGCATGATTTAAATTTTGTTTTAAGTATCATGCCAATAAAAGTTAAGTCTCGCCTCACCCTAACTGAAGCTAATCATAAAAAGAGGAGAGAAATCATAAAAAAATAAAAAAAGTTAGTAGAGAGAGAATTACAAGTAAAAGGCAGTAGCGTCTGCCATTTAATAAGACCATATGAAAAGGCAAATGCAGGGGAAAGTGGAGGCTTAACAAAAATTTAAAAAAATAAATAATCGCCGGTTTTCTCAGGGTACTCCCGCTTCTTCCCACTTTTCATTCCACCAATTCGTCTATTATCATTGACTTGCTTTAATAATTGGACCCGGCGGCTCCGTGGTAGAGCGCTTCCTATGGTGCGTGGGGTCCTTACTGTTTCGAACCCCGCCATAGTAAGTTTGTGGCGGGCAAAATCGTGTCCGTAGGTTTCCTGAGTGTACTCCCTGCTTCAGCCACTTTTTGTTCCACCAATTCCTCTATTTTTATTGTAGCTTTAATCATTGGGCGCGATTGCTAGGTGGTAGAGCCCTTTCTCTGGTGCGTGGGGTTCTTATTGTTTCGATCCCCGGCCAAATAAGTTTGTAGTGGACAAGATCGTAACCGTGGGTTTTCTCAGCGGACTCCCGCTACCGGTGGCTCAGTGGCAAACCGATTCCTCTGTTGGACCAAGTAAGTTTGAGGTGGACAAGACCGTATACGTAAGTTCATTCAGGGTACTCTCGCTTCTTCCCTCTTTTCATTCCACCAATTCCTCTATTATTATTGACTTGCTTTAATCATAGGCGCGGTAGCTCAGTGGTAGAGCGCTTCCTCTGGTGCGTGGGGTCCTTATTGTTTTGATCCTCGGCCTAGTAAGTTTGTGGTGGACAAGATTGTACCAGTGGGTTTTCTCAGGGTACTCCCGCTTCCTCCCACATTTCATTCCACCAATTCTTCAAGTATCATTGACTTACTTTAATCACTGGACACGGTGGTTAGTGGTAGAGCGCTTCTTCTGGTACGTGGTGTTCTTATTGTTTCGATCCCCCGGCCAAGTAAGTTCGTCTTGGACAAGATCGTATCCGTGGGTTTTCTCAGGGTACTCCCACTTCTTTTACATTCCACGAATTCCTCTATTACCATTGACTTGCTTTAATCATTAGGCGCGGTGACTCAGTGGTAGAACCCTTCCTCTGGTGCGTGGTGTCATTGTTTTGATCCTCGGGCTAGTAAGTTTGACGTGGACAGGATCCTATCCGTGGGTTTTCTGAGGGTACTCTCGCTTCTTCCTTCTTTTCATTTCACCAATTCCTCCATTATCATTGACTTGCTCTAATCATTCTGCGCGGTGGCTCATTGTTAGATCGCCTCCCCTGGTGCGTAGGGTCGTTATCGTTTCGATCACCGGCCAAGTAAGTTTGCGGTGGACAAGATCGTGTTCGTGGGTTTTATCACGGTACATCCGGTTATTCCCACTTTTCATTCCACCAATCCTTATATTATCATTGACTTGCTTCAATCAGTGTGCGCGGTGGCTAAGTGGTGGAGCGCTTCCTCTGCGGCGTGGGGTCCTAGTTGCTTCGATCCCAGGCATAGTAAGTTTGTGGTGTACAAAATCGTGTCCGTGGATTTTCTCAGAGTACACCCGCTCCTTTACAATTTTCATTCCACCAGTTATTCTATTATCATTGACTTCCTTTAATCATTCGGCGTGGTGACTGGGTGGCAGAGCGCTTCCCCTGGATCGTGGGGTCCTTATTCTTTCGATCCCCGGACTAATAGGTTTGTGGTGGCCAAGATCGTATTCGAGGGATTCCTTAAGGTACTCACGCTTCTTCCCACCTTTCGTACCACCAATTCCTCTATTATCATTGTCGCATTAATCATCATGGGCAGTACGTCAGTGGTAGAGCGCTTCCTCTGGTGCGTGGGGTACTTATTGCTTCGATGCCCGGAACAGTAAGTTTGTGGTTGGCAAAATCGTGTCCGTGAGTGTAGCCCCGTTTCTTGCCACATTTTCTTCCACCAATTCCTCTATTATTATGGTCGCTTTAATCATAGGGCGCGGTAGCTTGGTGATAGAGTCCTTACTCTGGAGCCTGGGGTCCTTATTTTTTCGAGCTCCGGCTAAGTTATTTCGTGGTGGACTAGATCGTGTCCGTGGGTTTCCTGAGAGTGTTCCCGCTTCTTCTCACTTTCGTTCCACTAATTCCGTTCTTGTCATTGTCGCTTTAATCATTGGGCGCGGTAGCTCAGTGGTAGAGCGCTTCCTCTGGTACGTGAGGTCCTTATTGTTTCGATCCCCGGCCTAGTAAGTTTGTGGTGGACATCATCTTATCCCTGCGTTTCCTTAGCGTACTCCTGCTTCCTCCCACTTTTCGTTCCACCAATTCTTCTATTATGATCGACTTGCTTTAATCATTTTGCGTGGTAGCTCAGTGGTAGAGCCCTTCGTCTGATGCGTGGGGTCCTTATTGTTTCAATACCCGTCCTAGTAAGTATGTGGTGGACAAGATCGTGTCCGTGGATTTGCTCAGGGTATTCCGCTTCTTTAAACTTTTCATTCCACCAATTCCTATATTATCATAGACCTGCTTTAATCATTGGGCGCAGCGGCTCAGTGGTAGAGCGCTGCATCTGATGCATAGCGTCCTTTTTTTTCGATTTCCGGCCAAGTAATTTTGTAGTGGACATGATCGTATCCGTGCGTATCCTGAGCCTACTCCTGCTTCTTTCTTCTTTTCATTCCACCAATTCCTTTATTATCAATTTTTTGTTTTAATAATAATTAGGCGCGGTGGCTCAGTGGTAGAGAGTTTCCTCTCTTGCGTGGTGTCCCTATTGTTTCGATCCCCGTCAAAATAAGCTTCTAGTGGACAAGATCGTAATTTTGGTTTTTTTTCAGGGTACTCCCTCTTCCTCCCACTTTTCATTCCCCGATATCCTCTATTATCATTGACTTGCTTTAATAATTTTAAGCGGCGGCTCAGTGGTTGAGCGCTTCTTCTGGTGGGCCAAAAACGTTTCTGGTAGACAAGATAGTATCCGTGGGGATTTTCAGGGTACTCCCGCTTCCTTCCTCTTTTTATTCAACCAACTCTTCCATTATCATTGACTTGGTTCAATCATTGGGCGCAGCGGCTCGGTGTTGGAGCGCTTACTCTGTTTGAAGAAGTATGTTTGTAGTGGACAAGATCGTATCCGTGGATTAACTCATGGTACTCCCGCTCCTTCCCTCTTTCCTTTTCACCAATTTCTCCATTATCATTGACTTGCTTTAATCATTAGCCGCGGTGGCTCAGTGGTAGAACTTCCTCTGGTGCGTGGTATCCTTATTGTTTTGATCCTCGGCCTAGTAAGTTTGTGGTTGACAAGATCGTATCCGTGGGTTTTCTCAGGGTACTCCCGCTTCCTTACACATTTCATTTCAGCAATTTTTCTATTATCATTTACTTGCTTTAATCATTGGATACGGTGTATCAGTGGTAAAGCGCTTCTTCTGGTGCGTGGTGTTCTTATTGTTTCAATCCCCGGCCAAGTAAGTTTGCGGTGGACAAGATCGTGTCCGTGGGTTTTCTCACGGTAGTCCCGCTTTTCCCCACTTTTTATTGGACCTATTCGTTTATTATCATTCATGTTTTAATCACTGGGCGCGGTAGCTAACTGGTAGAGCCCTTCCTCTGGTGCATGGGATCCTTATTGTTTAGAACCCCAGCCAAGTAAGTTTGGGGTGGACAAAATCGTATCCGTCGGCTTTTTAAGGGTACTCCCGCTTCCTCCCAAATTTCATTCCACCAATTCTTCCATTATCATTGACTTGCTTCCATCATTGGTCTCCGTAGCTCAGTGGCAGAGCGCTTCCTCTGGTGGACCAAGTAAGTTTGTGGTGGAAAAGATCCCATCCGTGGGTAGTCTCAGGGTACTCCCGCTTCATCGCTCTTTTCATTCCACCAATTCCTCTCTATCGTTGACCTCCTTTAATCATTGGGTTGTGTCTAAGTGGCAGATAGCTTTCTTTTGGGCATCGTGTTCTTATTGATTCGATCCCCGGCCAAGTAAGTTTGTGGTGGAAGAGATCGTATTCGTTGGTTTTCTGAGGGTACTCCCGCTTCTTCCCTCTTTTCATTCAACTAAATCCTCTATTGACTTCCTTTAATAATTGGGCACAGTGGCTCAGTGGTAGATCGCGTCCTCTGCGTCCTGGGATCTTTATTGTATCGATCCCCATCCAAATAATTTTTTCGTGGACAATATCGTAACTGTGCGATTTTTCAGCGTAGTCCTGCTTCTTCCCACTTTTCATTGCCCTAATTCCTGTATTATCACTGACTTCCTTTGATAATATTATCACTGACTTCCTTTGAAGCTTCGTCTGAGGCGTGGGATCCACATTCTTTCGATCCTCAGCCAAATAAGTTTGTGGTGGACAATATCGTATCCGTGGGATTTTTCACGGTACTCATGCTTATTCCCACTTTTCGTTCCACCAATTTATCTATTATCATTGACTTGCTTTAATCATTTGACGCGGTGGCTCAGTAGTAGAGCGCTTTCTCTGTTCCATGGGATCTTAACTGTTTTGATCCCTGGCCTATTATGTTTGTGGTCGAGAAGATCGTATTCGTGGGTTTTCTCAGGGTATACCCACACTTCCTTCCACCAATTCTTCTATTATCATTGACTTGCTTTAATCACCGGTTACGGTGGCGAAGTGGTAGAGCACTTCCTGTGTTGGGACAAGTAAATTTATGGTGGATAAAATCACATGCCTGGCTTTTCACAGGGTTCCCCCGATTATTTAGTATTTTATTCAACCAATTCTTCCATTAATATTGATTTCTTTCAATAATTGGTGCTGTGGTTCAGTGGTAGAGCGCTTTCTCTGTTAGGCTAAGTAAGGTAGTGGTAGACAAGATCGCGTGCGTGGGTTTTCTCAGGGTACTCTCGCTTTCCCAATTTTCATTCCACAAATTCCTCTATTATCATTGACTTGCTTTAACTTTTCCTCGCAGTGATAAATCGCTTCCTCTGGTGCGTGGGGACGTTATTTTTTCGATCACCGGCCAAGTAAGATTATTGTCGACAAGATCGTTTTCTGGTGTTTTCTCAGAGTACACTAACTTATTCCCACTTTTCATTCCACCAATTATTATTTTATCATTGACTTTCTTTAATCAGTGAGCGCGGTGGCTAAATGGTAGAGCTCTTCTTCTGGTGCGTGGGGTCCTTATTGTTTGGATCCCCGGCATAGTATGTTTGTGGTGGACAAAACGGTAACCGTGGGTTTGCTGAGCATTCTACCACTTCTTCCTAATTTTCGTTACACCAATTGCTTTATTATCATTGTCGCTTTAATCATTGGTCGTGGTAGCACAAAGGTAGATCCATTCCTCTTGTGCGTGCAGTCCTTATTGTTTTGATCCCCAGTCTAGTACGTTTGTGGTGGACAAGATGTTATCCGTGGGTTTCCTGAGCGTATTCCCGCTTCTTCCCAGTTTCTTTCCAGCAATTCCTGCATTATCATTTTCGCTTTAATCATTGAGCCCGGTAGCTTAGTGGTAGAATCCTTCGTCTTTTGCGTGGAGGCCTTATTGTTTCGATCCCGGGTCCTTTAAGTTTGTGGTGGATAAGATCGTGTCCGTAGGTTTTCTCAGGATACTCCCGCTTCTTCGCTCTTTTCATTCCAAAAATTTTTCTATCATCACTGACTTGCTTTAGTAAATGGGCGCTGTGGCTCAGTAGGAGAGCGCCTTTCTGGTGCGTGGGGTCTTTATTGTTTCGATGCCCCGGCAGATAAGTTTGTAGTGGACAACATCGTAACCGTGGGTTTTCTCTGGGTACTGTCGCTTTTTCCCACTTTTCATTACACCAATTCTTATATCATCATTGACTTACTTTAAAAATTTGGCGCAGCAGCTCAGCGGTACAGCGATTCTCTTGGTGCGTGGGATCCTTACTGTTTTCTTAATCTGTCTATTAAGTCTGTGGTGATTAAGATGGTATGCGTGGGTTTTCTCAGGGTACTCGCGCTTCCTCCCACTTTTCGTCACAACAATTCCTCTTTTATCATTGCCGCTTTAACCATTGGACGCGGTAAGTCAGTGTAAGGCCATTCCTTTTCTGCGTGGAGTCCTTATTGTTTTGATACCCGGTCTACTAAGTTTGTGGTGGACAAGGTCGTATCCGTGGGTTTCTCAGGGTACTCTCGCTTCTTCCCTCTTTTTTTCTCCAATTCTTCTATTATCATTGTCTTGCTTTGATCATTTGGTGAGGTGGCTCAGTGGTAGAGCGCTTCCTCTGTTGGGCCAAGTAAGTTTGTGGTGGACAAGATGGAATCCTTGCGCTTTCCCAGGATACTGGCGCTTATTCCTACGTTTAATTCAATCAATAATTTCATTATCGTAGACTTGATTAAATTATTGGGCGCGGTGGCTCAGTGTAAAGCGATTCCTCCGTTGTGCAATGTAAGTTTTCGGTGGGCAAGATCGTATGTGTGGGATTCTTCAGGGTACTCCCGCTTCTTTCCTCTTTTCATTCCAAAAAGTCCTCTATTATTACTGACTTGCTTTAATAATTGGGCGCGGTGGGTCAGCGGTAGTGCGTCTTGTCCGATACGTGGGGTCTTTATTGTATCGATGCCCGGCCAAATAAGTTTGTAGTGGACAAGATCCTAAATGTGGGTTTTCTCAGGGCACTTTCGCTTTTTCCAACCTTTCATTCAACCAATTCTTATATTATCATTGTCTTACTTTAACCATTGGGCGCAGCGGCTCAGTTGTAGAGCGCTTCCTCTGGTGCATAGGGTCCTTATTTTTTCGATCCTCGGCCAGGTAAGTTAGAGGTGGACAAGATCTAATCCGTTGGTTTCCTCTGGATACTACCGCTTCCTCCCTCTTTTCATTCCACCAATTCCTCTACTATCATTGACTTACTTTAACCATTGGGCGTAGCGGCTCAGTGGTAGAGTACTTCTTCTGGTGCGTGGGTCCTTGTTGTTATGATCCTCGGCCTAGTAAGGTTTTGGTGGACAAGATCGTATTCTTGGGTATTCTCAGGGTACACTAGCTTATGCCCACTTTTCATTCCACCAATTCTTATTTTATCATTCACTTGCTTTTATTAGTTTGCGCGGTGGCTAAGGGGTAGAGCGCTTCCTCTAGTGTATAGGTTCCTTATTTTTTCGATCCCCGGCCAAGTAAGTTGGAGATGGACAAGATCTAATCCCTTGGTTTTTTCTCGATACTAACGCTTCTTCTTAATTTTCATTGCACCAGTTATTCTATTATCATTGACTTGCTTTAATAATTGGGCGCGGTGGTTCAGTAGGAGAGCGCTTCCTCTGGTGCGTGTGGTCCATATTTTTTCGATCACTTGCCAAATAAGTTTGAAGTGGACAGGATCGTTATCGTGGGTTTTCTCAGGGTACTCTCGCTTCTTCCCTCATTTTTTCGAACAATTCTTCCATTATCATTGAATTGCTTTAATCACTTGGTGCGGTGCCTCAGTGCTAGAGCTCTTCCTCTTTCGGGCCAAGTAAATTTGTGGTTGACAAGATGGAATTCATGCGTTTTCTCAGGATACTCGCGCTTATTCCTACTTTTCATTCAATCAATAATTCCATTATAATTGACTTGATTCAATTATTGGGCTCAGTGATAAAGCGATTCCTCCGTTGGGCAATGTATGTTTGCGGTGGACAAGATCGTATTCGTGGGATTCCTCAGGGTATTCCCGCTTCTTCCCTATTTTCATTCTAAAAAGTCTTCTATTATCACTGACTTGCTTTAATAATTGGGCGAGGTGGGTCAGTGGTAAAGCGCCTTCTCTGGTGCGTGGGGTCCTTATTGTTTCGATGCCCCGGCAAATAAGTTTGTAGTGGACAAGATCGTAACCGTGGGTTTTCTCTGGGTACTTTCGCTTTTTCCCACTTTTCATTCCAGCCATTTCTTATATTATCATTGACTTACTTTAAAAATTTGGGGCAGCAGCTCAGTGGTACAGCGCTTTATCTGGGCGTGGGATCCTTACTGTTTTCTTAACCGGCCTAGTAAGTTTGTGGTGATTAAGATGATATGCGTGGGTTTTCTCAGGGTACTCCCGCTTCCTCCCACATTTCATTCAACCAATTCTTCTATTATCATTAGCTTGCTTCAATCATGGGACGCGGTGGCTCAGTGGTAGAACGCTTCCACTAGTGCGCCAAGTATGTTTGTGTTGGACAAGATCGTATATGTGGGTTTCCTGAGCGAACTCCCGCTTCTTCCCAATTTTCATTCCTCCAATTCCTCTATTATCATTGACCTGTTCAATCATTGGACGCGGTGGCTCAGTGGTAGAACGCTTCCTCTGATGGGATAAGTAAGTTTGTGCTTGACAATATCTTATCGTTGGGTTTTGTCATGGTAATCCTTCTTCCACGCACTTTTCGTTCCACCAATTCCTCAATTATCATTGACTTGCTTTAATCATACCGCACGGTGGCTCAGTAGTAGAGCGCTTCCTCTGGAGCGTTGGGTCCTTATTGTTTCGATCCCCGGCACAGTAACTTTGTGGTGGACAAGATCGTATCCATGGGTTACCTCAGGGCACTCACGCTTCTTCCCACTTTTCATCACAACAATTCCTCTATTATCATTGTCGGTTTAATCATTGGACTCGGTAGTTCAGTAGTAGAGCGCTGACTCTGGTGCGTGTGGTCCTTATTGCTTCCATCCCCGGCATAGTAAGTTTGTGGTGAACAAAATGCTATCCGTGGGTTTGCTGAGCATTCTACCGCTTCTCCCCAATTTTCGTTACACCAATTGTTTTACTATGATTGTCGTTTCAATAATTGGTCCCCATAGCTCAGTGTAAAGCCACTCCTTTTGTGCGTGGAGCCCTTATTGTTTCGATCCCCGGTCTACTAAGTTTTTGGTGGACAAGATCGTGTTCGTAGGTTTCTTCATTATACTTCCGCTTGTTCGCTCTTTTCATCCCAAAAGTTCTTCTTTCATCACTGCTTTGCTTTTATAATTGGGCGCGGTGACTCAGTGCTAGAGCGCTTCCTCTGGTGCGTGGGGTCCTTATTATTTCGATCCCGGGTGTTGTAAGTTTTTGTAGTGGACAAGATCGTATCCGTGGTTTTCTTAGGGTACTCTCCTTACACCAATTGTTTTACTATCATTGTCGTTTTTATCATTGGTCCTGATAGCTCAGTGGTAGAGCCATTCCTTTTGTGCGTGCAGTCCTTATTGTTTTGATCCCCGGTCTAGTAAGCTTGTGGTGGACAAGATGGTATTCGTGGGTTTCATGAGCGTATTCCAGCTTCTTCCCAGTTTCGTTCCACCAATCCCCGCATTATCATTGTCGCTTTAAATATTGAGCGCAGTAGCCCAGTGGTGGCTCGCTTCCGCTGGTCTGTGGGGTCCTTATTGTTTCGATCCCGGGCCTTGTAAGATTGTGGTGGACAAGATCGTGTCCGTAGGTTTCCTCAGGATACTCCCGCTTCTTCCCTCTTTTCATTCCAAAAGTTCTTCTATCATCAGTGATTTGCTTTAATAATTGCGCGCGGTTGCTCAATAGTAGAGCGCTTCCTCTGGTGCGTGCGGTACTTATTGTTTCGATCCGGGGTGTTGTGAATTTGAAGTGGACAGGATCGTTATCGTGGGTTTTCTCAGGGTCCTCTCGCTTCTTCCCTCATTTTTTCCAACAATTCTTCCATTATCATTGACTTGCTTTAACCACTTGGTGCGGTGGCTCAGTGCCAGAGCGCTTCCTCTGTTGGGCCAAGTAAGTTTGTGGTGGACAAGATGGAATACTTGCGTTTTCTCAGGATACTGGCGCTTATTCCTACTTTTCATTCAATCAATAATTTCATTATCATTGACTTGATTAAATTATTGGCCGCGGTGGCTCAGTGTTAAAGCGATTCTTACGTTGGGCAATGTAAGTTTGCGTTGGACAAGATCGTATATGTGGGTTTCCTGAGCGTACTCCCGTTTCTTCCCTCTTTTCATTCCACCAAATCCTCTATTATGATTGACTTACTTTAACCATTGGGCGTAGCGGCTCAGTGGTAGTGTGCTTCCTCTGGAGCGTGGGGTTCCTATTGTTTCGATCCCCGGCATAGTATGTTTGTGGTGGACAAAAGAGTATCCGTGGGTTTGCAGAGCATTCTACCGCTTTTTCCCGATTTTGGTTACACCAATTGCTTTATTATCATTGTTGCTTTAATCATTGGTCGTGGTAGCTCAATGGTAGAGCCATTCCTTTTGTGCGTGCAGTCCATATTGTTTTGATCCCCGGTTTAGTAAGCTTGTGGTGGACAAGATGGTATCCGTGGGTTTCCTGAGCGTATTCCAGCTTCTTCCCAGTTTCGTTCCATCAATCCTCGCATTATCATTATCGCTTTAAACACTGAGCGCGATAGCCCAGTGGTGGATCGCTTCCGCTGGTGCGTGGGGTCCTTACTGTTTCGATCCCGGACCTTGTAAGATTGTGATAAACAAGATGGTGTCCTTAGGTTTTCTCAGGATACTCCCGCTTCTTTGGTCTTTTCATTCCAAAAATTTTTCTATCATCACTGATTTGCTTTAATAATTGGGCGCGGTGGCTCAGTAGGAGAGCGCTCCCTCTGGTGCGTGTGGTCCATATTTTTCGATCCCGAGCCAAATATGTTTGTAGTGGACAGGATCGTAATCGTGGGTCTTCTTAGGGTACTCTCGCTTCTTCCCACTATTCATTCCAGCAATTCCTCTATTATCATTGACTTGCTTAAATAATTGAGCGCCGCGGCTCAGTAGTAGAGAGCTTCCTTTGGTGCACGGGGTCCTTACTGTTTCGATTTCCGCCCTATTAAGTTTGTGGTGGACAAGATCTCATCTGTGGCTTTCCTCAGTGTACTCCCGCTTCTTCCCTCCTTTCATTCAACCAATGCTTCCATTATCATTGACTTGCTTCAATCATTGGGCGCGGTGACTCAGTGCTAGAGCGCTTTCTCTATTGGACCAACTAAATCTGTGGTGGACAACATCATATCCGCGGGTTTTCTCAGGGTACTCCCGCTTCTTTCCTGTTTTTATTCAACCAATACTTCCATTAACATCCACTTCCTTCAATCATTGGGCACAGTAGCTCAGTGGTAGAGCGCTACCTCAGTTGGGCCAAGTAACTTTGTGGTGGACAAGATCGTATCCGCGGGTTTCTCATTGTACTCCCGCTTCTTCCCTCTTTTCATTCCACCAGTTCTTTCATTATCGTTGGCTTCCTTAATCATTAATGCGGTGGGTCAGTGCTAAAGCACTTCCTCTGTTGGGCGAAGTAATTTTGAGTTGGAGAATATGGAATCCGTGTGTTTTCACAGGGTACTCCCGCTTATTCCTACTTTTCATTGAATAAATAATTCCATTATCACTGACTTGCTTGAATTACTGGGCGCGGTGGCTCAGTGGTATAGCGATTCCTCTCTTGGGTCAAGTAAGTTTGCGGTGCACAAGATCATATCCGTGGCTTTTATCAGGGTACTCCTCATCTTCCCTCTTTTCATTCCACCAATTCCTCTATTGTCACTGACTTTCTTTAATCATTGAGCGCGGTGGGTCAGTGGTAGAGCGCTTTCTCTGGTGCGTGAGGTCCTTATTGTTCGATCCCCCGCAAAAAAGTGTGTAGTGGACAAGATCTTAACCTTGGGCTTTCCCTGGCTACTCCTGCTTCTTCCCATTTTTCATTCCACCAAATACTCAATTATCAATGACTTGGTTTAATAATTGGACCCGGCGGCTCAGTGGAAGAGCGCTTCCTCTGGTGCATGGGGTCGCTAGTGTTTCGATCCCCGGCCTAGTAAGTTTGTGGTGAACAAGACCGTATCCGTTTGTTTTCTAAGGGTACTCCCATACTTCCTTCCAGAAATTCTTCTAGTATCATTGACTTTCGTTAATCATTGAGTTCGGTGGCTCAGTGGTAGAGCGCTTTTTCTGTTGGCCCAAGTAAGTTGGTGGTACACAAGATGGTATCCCTGGGTTTTCTGAGGTTACACCCGCTTCTTTCCTCTTTTTATTCAACCAATACTTCCATTAACATTGACTTCCTTCAATCATTGGGCGCAGTGGGTCAGTGGTAGAGCGCTTCCACTGTTGGACCAAGTGAGGTTGCGGTGGACGAGATCGTATCCGTGTTTTTTCTCAGTGTGTCCCGCTTCTTCCCACTTTTCTTTCCACCAATTTTTTATTATCATTGTCTTACTTTAATCACTGGGCGCATCGGTTCAGTGGTAGAGCGCTTCTTCTGGTGACTGGTGTCCTTATTTTTTCGATCCCCGGGCCAAATAAGTTTGTAGTGGACAAGATCGTAACCGTGGGCTTTCTCAGTTTACTCCCGCCTATTCCCCCATTTCATTCCACCAATTCCTCTATTATCATTGACTTGCTTTAGTAACTGGACCCAGCGGTTCAGTGCTATAGCGCTTCCTTTGGTGCATGGGGTCCTTAATTTTTCGATCCCCGGCCTAGTAGATTTCTGGTGAACAAGGCCCTATGCATGTGTTTTCACAGGGTTCTCCCACATTTCTTTCCAAAAATTCTTTTATTATCCTTGACTTGCTTTAATCGTTGGGCGTGGTAACACAGTGGTAGGGCACTTCCTCTGGTGGGGGGGTCCTTAGTGTTTCGATCCCGGGTCTTGTAAATTAGTGGTGGACAAGATCGTGTCCGTAGGTTCTCTCAGGTTACTCCCGCTTATTCCCAATTATCATTCCACCAAT
The DNA here is from genome assembly GCF_964235325.1 of Thermobia domestica. NCBI lineage: Eukaryota > Metazoa > Arthropoda > Insecta > Zygentoma > Lepismatidae > Thermobia > Thermobia domestica. Next base: position 192,723,278 of record NC_137458.1, on the reverse strand, counting down.
TCTTTCACTATCATTGACTTGCTTTAATAATTCGGGGCGGTGACTCAGTGGTAGGCTGCTTCCTCTGGTGCGTGAGATCCTTATTGTTAGGATCACCGGCCTAGAAAGTTTGTGGTGGACAAGATCGTATCCGTGGGTTTTCTCAGTTTACTCGCGCTTCTTCCTACGTTTCATTCAACCAATGCTTCCATTATCATTGATTTGCTTCAATCATTGGGCGCGGTGCCTCAGTGGTAGAGCGGTTCCTCTGTTGGGCGAAGTAAGTTTGTGGTGGACAAGAATAATTCCGTGGGTTTTCTCAGGATACTCCCGCTTATTCCCACTTTACATTCAATCAATAATTCCATTACCATTGACTTGCTTCAATTATGGGCCGGTGGCTAAGACGTAGAGCGACTCCTGTGTTGGGCCAGGTAAGTTTGCGGTGGATAAGATCGTATTAGTGGGTTTTCTCAGGGTACTTTCTCTTCTTCCCTCTTTTCATTCCACCAATTCCTCATTATCACTGACTTGCTTTAATAATTGGGCGCTGTGGCTAAGGAGTAGAACGCTTCCTCTGTCTGTGGGGTCCTTATTGTTTTGGATTTCCGGCCAAATCAATTTGTAGTGGACAAGATGGTAACCGTGGGTTTTCTGAGGGTACTGCCGCTTCTTCCCACTTTTCATTCCACAAATTCTTCTATTATCATTGACTTACTTCAATCATTGGGCGCGGTGGCTCAAAGGTACAGCGCTTGCACTGGTGGACCAAGTAATTTTTTAGTGGACAAGATCGTATCCCTGCGTTTTCTCATGGTACTCCCGCTTCTTGCCTCTTTCCATTTCACCAATTCTTCCATTATCATTGACTTGGTTCAATCATTGAGCGCGGTGGCTCAGTGGTAGAGCGCTTCCTCTGGTGGACCAAGTAAGCTTGGGGTGGACAAGGTCCCATCCGTGGGTTCTCTCATGGTACTCTCGCTTCTTCCCTCCTTTCATTACACCAATTCCTCTCTTATCATTGACTTGCTTGAATCATTGGGTGGTGGCGCACTGGTACATAGCTTCCTCTGCAGCATGGTGTCCTTATTGTCTCGATCCCCGGCCAAATAAGTTTGTGCTGGAAAAGATCGTATCCGTTGGTTTTCTCAGTGTGTCCCGCTTCTTCCCACTTTTCATTTCACCAATTCCTCTATTATCGTTTACTTCTTTTAATAATTGGGCGCAGTTATTCAGTTGTAGAGCGCGTCCTCTGTTGGATCAAGTAAGTTTGAGGTGTACGAAATAGTATCTGTGGGTTTTCTCAGCGTACTTCCGCTTCTTCCCTCTTTCCATTTCACCAATTCTTCCATTATCATTGACTTGCTTCAATCATTGAGCGCGGTGGCTCTGTGGTAGAGCGCTTCCTCTGGTGGACCAAGTAAGCTTGGGGTGGACAAGGTCCCATCCGTTGGTTTTCTCAGGGTACTCTCGCTTCTTCCCTCCATTCATTCCACCAATTCCTCTCTTATCATTGACTTGCTTGAATCATTGGGTGGTGGCGCAGTTGTACACTAGTGTCCAAATTGTTGTCGCATGTCTTTAGAAACTACATAAGTAGAAATAGCTAACTCTCTTTCTTGTGATAGAATATGTCTTATTTCTTCTTGGAAATAAGGAGAAAAACAAAACACATATTTCCAAAAAATATTTCAATAAAAAATTAAGAAATAAGCAAGTTATAATTAAAAAAATAAATCTCCGAAACTTTCATCGAAAAATTCTAAGTTCCATTTTTGTAAACGTGGCAAACACGCAGCGAAATTTACAAAGAGGGAGGGAATTTTAGAAATATTATAAATACAACGTAAATCTGTCATAAGTTAAACTATTATACATGTGGCGCAGCTCTAACAATCATTGCTATTAAGCATTTTACATTTAAACAAAGGACTAAATAGATATAAGCTACAAAAAGTGCGAAGCGATCAGGCATTTTGTGTTAGTGGTTTCGTTACATGCGTCTGCCAAGGTGCAGTCCTTACTGTCCCTTCGTAGAGTAATCGGTTAAAGCTTCTTCTTTACATACTTTATTTTTCCACGGTCATCACTTCGAATCCCATACCCTATAGTAACATTTTTTTTTAGAAAAGATTGATTCTGTGAATTCCTTAAGGAACAATGTTTTGATCTAATAATGCTCCTTAGTGCAGCCAAACCCAAACTATCACATAACACTTGATTTAGGTACCATTCAAAAATTTTGAGCGCTTGATTCACAAATTAATTCTTGGCCAAGATCGCAATGTTTTGATTCAATTTTTGGATCATCCCTAAAAATTCTTTTTTTATTTTTACGTTTCGACGATATAGTCAAAGTTGATTTCATTTACGCAATATACTAGTTGAAATGGCGGTTCTTGTCACGGGAAGATTAGATGTACGGAACATATTTGAAAGGTATATTTGGGGACTCTTCCCCTTTTAGGATGCCTCTATGAATTAAAGTGAGATGATAAAAACTCAGGTAGACGCAAGTCATAATTCATTTTAAACGATGTAACCATTTTCACATTTTGGTTATTTTATGAACAGACTCTGCTAAACTAGAATAATATGGAAATTGATATCCTCATACACATAAATCGAAATGTTCGAAAGCGCTGGGACTCATACTAGCTTAGATTTAATAAGGAACTTATATACTGAGTTTCATCTGTTAAACTTGAGTGATTTCCAAGATATATTTTTGGCATACATTTTGAATATATCTAATCTTTTAGCAAACATATTTTAATGAAGGTAAGATGATAATAGCTACGCATAGTTAGCACTGTCTTCCACCTCAATGTTTTATTAATTTATTTATTTATTTTACTTTAATAAGGACGGACACATATACTAAGGAGGGCAACATGATTCAAAGTATACCTAAAAATAAAGTATCTTACGAGATCTTTAAGTTAAGAATATGAAAGTCATCGTATATACTCCTAATTTAAAATATATAGGCGCTCGTTCTAGTATTTTGAACAATTCCGTTTTCACGTAGGGAAAGAGCAATTTCTATCATGACTATTTTCGCATTCTAATAAAATACAGTCTCATCTAGATAGGAAAATTTTTTAAGTGTTTAAATTGAAGTTATGAACAGTTAGCTCGACATTGCTTTTGTCATGTCAATTTCATTAAAATGCTCTAGGGGGATAGTCGGTTTAAAAATTATGCAAAAAATATATATATAGTATATCACGAACCCCAAATGATTGGAATATGGAATCTGGTATATAAACTCCTTGTTAAAACTAGATGAACACAAGAGCCAAAGTTTCCGAAAATTTCGCTTTTAGGAGGAAGCGCAACTATTTCTCTATGTTTTCTCAATAAACAGTATAAAATTGCATCGATATTTTCTGTTTTACCACGAAAAACGACTCAACCGTTTGAAATGAATTTGTGCACATAGTAAGCACTTGAGTCGAGCTTAGTTTTCATCAGTTCACTTCAATTCAAATATGCATTCTGAGAGGAGGAAGAAGGTCCAAACAACCGTCAAAATATTTTTCAAATAAAACTACTTTTCCCGTACAATAAAGGGACATCTTTGCTATTAAAGAAATAAATGTAGAAATTTTACGTTTTTCTCTGAAGCAATCAGATGCAGGTTAAAACGCAAGCACGAAATGCACCCTTGATAAATATATTACAGTCTACTATTTCCTAGCGATGGCCAAAATTTTTCGCGATCCTGAATCCAGAAAATTTATTTTCCGTAATCGGTAAGTTTACTTTCCGGATTTCGGAAAAATTTCGATGTCTGAACAATTCCGGAATTTGGAAATCCGGACTTGCTTCAATTATGGGCCGGTGGCTGAGTGGTAGAGCTATTCCTATATTGGGCCAAGTAAGTTTGCGGTCGATAAGATCGTATTCGTGGGTTTTCTCGACTACTCCCTGTTCTTCCCACTTTTCGTTCCACCAATTTTTCATTATCACTGACTTGTTTAATAATTGAGCGCGATGGCTAAGTAGTAAAACGCTTCCTCTGTCTGTGGGGTTCTTATTGTTTCGGTTTCCGGCCAAATCAGTTAGTAGTGAAGAAGATGGTAACTGGCTTTTCTAAGGGTACTCCCGCTTCTTTCCACTTTTCATTCCACAAATTCCTCTATCATCAGTGACTTACTTCAAGCATTGGGCGCAGTGGCTCAGTGGATGAGCGCTTCTTGTTTTGGACCAAGTAAGTTTGTGGTTGACAAGATCGTATCCGTGGGTTTTCTCGGGGTACCCCGCTTCTTCCCTCTTTTCATTCTAGCTATTTCTCTATTAACATTCAGTTGCTTAAATCATTTGGTGCGTTGGCTCAGTGGTAGAGCGCTTCCTATGGTGCAGGGGGTTCCTTGTTGTTTTAATCCTCGGCCTAGTAAGTTTGTGGTGGACAAGATCCTATCCGTGGGTTTTTCAGGGTACTCTCGCTTCCTTCCATATTTCATACCACCAATTCTTGTATTATCATTGACTTGCTTTAATCATTGCACACCGTGTTTAAGTGGTAGTGCCTTTCTTCTAGTGCGTGGTGTAATTATTGTTTCGATCCCCGAGCAAGTAAGTTTACGGTGGAAAAGATCGTGTCCGTGGCTTTTCTCTCGGTACTCCCGCTTCTTCCCAATTTTCATTCCACAAGTTCCTCTATTATCATTGTCGCTTTAATGATTGGGCGAGGTAGGTAGGTCTTAGAGCCCTTTACCTGGTGCCTGGTGACCTTGTTGATTCGACCCTGCCGAAGTTAGTTTGTGGTGGACAAGAATGACAGTAGTCTTTTCCAGGGTACTCCCGCTTATTCCTACTTTTCATTCCACCAATTCCTCTGTTATCATTGACTTGCTTCATTCATGTGGAGCGGTGGGTCTGTGGTTGAATGCTTCGTCTGGTGCGTGGAGTCCTTATTGTTTCGATCCCCTGCCTATTAAGTTTGTGGTATACAACGTCGTATTCGTGGGTTTCCTGAGCTTACTCCCGCTTCTTCGCACTTTCCGTTCCATCAACTCCTTTTTTTTGTCAATGTCGCTTTAATCATTGGGCGTGGTAACTCAGTGGTAGAGCCCTTCGTCTCATGGGTGGGGTCCTAGCAGTTTTCATCACCGGTATATTAAGTTTGTGGTTGACAAAATCGTATCCGTAAGTTTCCTGAGCGTATTCTCCCTTCTTCCAGGTTTTCTTTCCACCAATTCCTGTTTTATCATTGACGCTCTAACCATTGGTCGCGGTAGGTCAGTGATAGAGCCCTTCTTCTGGTGCGTGGGGTCCTTGGTGTTTTGATCAAGGCCTGATAAATTTTTGGTGGACATAATCGTATCCGTCGGTTTTTGAGCGTACTTCCCCTTCCTCCCACTTTTTGTTCCAGCAATTTTTCTATTATCATTCACATGCTTTATAATTTTGCTTGGTAGCTCAGTGGTAAGGTGCTTCCTCTGGTGCATGGCGTCCTTATTGATACGATCTCCGGCCTAGTAAGTTTACGGTGAACAAGATCGTATCAGTGGTTTTCTCAGCTTACTCACGCTTCCTCCTACATTTCATTCAACCAATCCTTCCATTATAACTGATTTGCTTGAATCATTGGGCGCGGTGGCTCAGTGGCAGAGCGCTTCCTCTTCTGGCCCAAGTAAGTTGCTGGTGGACAAGATGGAATCCGTGGGTTTTATCAGGATACTCCAGTTTATTCCCATTTTACATTCAATCAATGATTCCATTATTGACTTGCTTTAATTATGAACAGGTGGCTCAGCGCTAGAGCGATTCCTATCTTGGGCCATGTAAGTTTGCGGTGGATAAGATGGTATCCGTGGGTCTTCTCAGAGTACTACCGCTTCTTCCTACTTTTCATTCCACCAATCCTCTCTTATCATTGACTTGCTTTAATCATTGGGTGGTGGAGCAGTGGCACATAGCTTCCTCTGCAGCATGGTGTCCTTATTGTTTCGATCCGCGGCCAAGTAAGGTTGTGGTGGAAAAGATCGTATCCGTTGGATTTGTCAGGGTATCGTGCTTCTTCCCACTTTTCATTCCACCAATTCTTTTATAATGGACTTGCGTCAATAATGGGGCACGGTGGCTCAGTGGTAGAGCGCCTACACTGGTGGGCCAAGTAAGTTTGTGATGGACAAGACCGTATCCGTGGGTTTCCTGAGCGTACCCCCGCTTCTTCGAACTATCCATTCAATCAAGTCTTCCATTATCAATGATATGCATCAATCATTGGGCGCGGTGGCTCAGTGGTAGAGGGTTTCTTCTGGTGGACCAAGTAAGATTGTGCTGGAGAAGATCCCATCCATGGGTATTCTCAATCAATAATTCCATTATCATTGACTTGCTTCAATTGTGGACAGGTGGATCAGTGCTAGAGCGATTCCTATCTTGGGCCATGTAAGCTTGCGGTGGATAAGATCGTATCAGTGGGTTTTCTCAGAGTACTACCGCTTCATCCCTCTTTTCACTGCACAAATCCCTCTCTTATCGTTAGCTTGCTTTAATCATTGGGTTGTGACTCAGTGCTAGATAGCTTCCTCTGGTGCATGGTGTCCTTATTGTTTCGATGCCCCGCCAAGTAAGTTTGTGCTGGAAAAGATCGTATCTGTTGGTTTTCTCAGTGTTTCCCACTTCTTCCCACTTTTCGTTCTACCAATTTTTATATTATCATTGTCTTACTTTAATCATTGGGTCAGTGGTAGAACGATTGTTCTGGTGCCTGGTGTCCTTATTTTTTCGATCCACGGCCAAGTACGTTTGTGGTGCACAAGTTCTAATCTGTGGGTTTTCCTCAGGGTACTCCCGCTTCTTCCCTATTATCATTCCACCAATTCCTTTATTATCATTGTATTAATTTAAACTTTGGGAGCAGTGGCTCAGTGGTAGAGTGCTTCCTATGGGGTGTTGGGTACCCCGCTTCTTCCCTCTTTTCATTCTAGCTATTTCTCTATTAACATTCAGTTGCTTAAATCATTTGGTGCGTTGGCTCAGTGGTAGAGCGCTTCCTATGGTGCAGGGGGTTCCTTGTTGTTTTAATCCTCGGCCTAGTAAGTTTGTGGTGGACAAGTTCGTATCCGTGGGTTTTCTCCGGGTACTTCCACATTTCCTTCCAGCAATTTTTATATTATCATTGCATTTGCTTTAATCATCGGGCACAGTGGCTCTGTGGTAGAGCGCTTCTTCTGTTGGACCAAGTAGGTTTGCGGTGGACAAGATTGTATCCGTGTTTTTTCTCTGGGTACCCCCGCTGCTTCTCTCTTTTCATTCCACCAATTACTTAATTATCACTAACTTGCTATAATTATTCGGCGCGGTGGCTTAGTGCTACAGCGCTTCGTCTGGAGCATGGAGTCCTTATTGTTCCGATCCCCGGTCAAATAAGTTTGTAGTGGACAAGATCGTATCCGTGGGCTTTCTCAGTTTACTCCCGCTTCTTCCCAGTTTTCATTCCACCATTTCCTGTATTATCATTGACTTGCTTTAGTAATTGGACTCGGCGGTTCAGTGGTTGAGCGCTTCCTTTAGTGCATGGGGTCCTTACTGTTTCGATCCCCGGCCTAGTAGGTTCACATTGTACTCCCACATTTCTTTCCAAGTATTCTTTTATTATCCTTGACTTTCTTTAAACACTGGGCGTGGTAACTCAGTGGGAGAGCCCTTCCTCTGGTGGGTGGGGTTTTTATTGTTTTCAGTTTGGCCTAGAAAGTTTCTTGTGGACAAAATCGTATACGTGGGTTTCCTGAGCGTATTCGCTGATTTTCCAGGTTTTCTTTCCACCAGTTCCTGTTTTATCATTGTCGCACTAATCATTGAGCGCGGTTGCTCACTGACAGAGCCCTTCTTCTGATCCCGGGTCTTGTAAATTTGTGGTGGACAAGAACGTGTTCGTAGATTTTCACAGGATACTCCCACTTATTCCCAATTTTTATTCCATCAATTCTTCTATTATCATTGACTTGCTTTAATAATTCGGGGCGGTGACTCAGTGGTAGAGCGCTTCCAGTGGTACGTGAGGCCCTTATTGTTTCGATCCCCGACCTAGTAAGTTTGTGGAGGACATCGTCGTATCCGAGGGTTTCCTGAGCGTACTCCCACTTCTTCCCACTTTTTTCCACCAACTCCTCTGTTATCATTCACTTGCTTTATCATTTTGCATAATAGCTCAGTGGTAGAAGCCATCGTCTGGTGCGTGGGGTCCTTAATATTTCGATACCCGGCCTAGTAAGTCTGTGGTGGAGAAGATCGGGTCCGTAGGTTTTCTCTGGGTATCCCGCTTCTTTCCACTTTTCATTGCACCAACTCTAATATTATCATTGACTTGCTTTAATTATTGGACGCAGTCGCTCAGTGCTATTCTGCTTCCTCTGGTGTGTGGGGACCTTATTGTTACGATAACCGGCATACAAAGTTTGTAGTGGACAAGATCGTATCCGTGCGTTTTCTCAGCTTACTCGCGCTTCTTCCTACATTACATTCAACCAATTCTTCCATTATCATTGATTTGCTTCAATCATTGGGCGCGGTGCCTCAGTGGTAGAGCGCTTCCTCTGGTGGGCGAAGTAAGTTTGTGGTGGACAAGAAGGAATCCGTGGGTTTTCTCAGGATACTACCTCTTATTCCCACTTTACATTCAATCAATAATTCCATTATCATTGACTTGCTTCAGTTATGGGCCGGTGGCTAAGCGGTAGAGCTATTCCTATGTTGGGCCAAGTAAGTTTGCAATCGATAAGATCGTATTCGTGGGTTTTCTCAGGCTACTCCCTGTTCTTCTTCCCGAAGGAAGGGTGTGGGTGTCCCTTCTAATGGTGGCTTACACGTACCATTGGGATTCGGACAGGTAGCTTTGCTACTACGTGTACGTGGTACCTAAACACGTTAAAGATAGGTAGCCCCGTATTGTTTGGGCGGGCCTACCAGGGGAGACACGGCTCCCTCGGGAGACACGGCTCCCAAATGACAATGTCTGCCTTGAGCAAATGGTCTACATCAGTCACTGGCTCTGGTAATGTACGGTGTACCTCTACCGTAACTAGAGGAAGTCCCGTATTGTTTGGACGACCCTACCGGGGGGGGGAGTGTCGGATTCCAGCCAGCGGGAGGACCAACCAGAGGTAGGGGAGGGGCCAATCCCAGGAATCTGGGTAACGGTTCTGATCCTGCTAAAGGGAGGAAGTTCCGTGGGACATGGGCCGGCACCAAACTCAAATTGTGACTTAACACGTACCATTGGGTCCGGGATGAGATACGGGAGTATCTCGACGTGTGCGTGGTACTTCTACATGACAAGGTGGTTGCCAGTTGAACGATAGAGGTAGGCAGGGCCGGGATTGAACAAGCCCCCTCGGGCCTTGCCTGGGGCCCCGGATTGGGTTGGACTCTGCCGGGCTGTGGTCATACCGTGGGATTCGGTAGCTTGTGGGATCCAATCCCAGGAATCTGGGTAACGGTGAACACGGGCGGGAGGTGAGCTTCCCCTAACGCTCGGGCGCCATGCCTGCAGAGCATGGTAGGACTGACTCGCTAGCAGTCTGCCTCAACCAGTAGGTCTACTGGTAGGCACTCAGGACTTCGGTCTGGCCGCGCAGTGGGCGTATCCCACTCCCTCAGAGAATGGGGGTGACACACTAAGGTGTCAAGGTTAGGGGACAAATCTTGACGGTGCACTTCGTGCACGTGCAAATAGCGTATATTGTGCAACTACGGGCGGAGTGCATTGTAGGCGGAACCCGTCCATTAAATAGACCGAACGGTCGCGGGCATGCTCCGCATGCATGCAACTAAGCGTGGCAAAGTAGACCACTAGCTCACACAATGTTCTTCCCACTTTTCATTCCACCAATTTTTTTATTATCACGGACGTGCTTTAATAATTGAGCGTGTTAGTAGTAGAACGCTTCCTCTGTCTGTGGGGTCCTTATTGTTTCGATTTCCGGCCAAATCAGTTTGTAGTGAACAAGATGGTACCAGTGGCTTTTCTGAGGGTACTCCCGCTTCTTCCCACTTTTCGTTCCACAAATCCCTCTATTATCAGTGACTTACTTCAATCATTGGGCGCAGTGGCTCAATGGTAGAGCGCTTCAAATGGTGGACCAAGTAAGTTTTTAGTGGACAAGATCGTATCCTTGCGTTTTCTCAGGGTACTTCCGCTTCTTCCCTCTTTCAATTCCACTAATTTTTCCATTATCATTGACTTGGTTCAATCGTTGAGCGCGGTGGCTCAGTGGTAGAGCGATTCCTCTGTTGGACCAAGTAAGTTTGCGGTGGACAAGATCGTATCAGTGTTTTTTCTTTGGGTACTCCCGCTGCTTCTCTCTTTTCATTCCACCAGTTTCTCTATTATCAGTGACTTGCTATAATAATTTGGCGCGGTGGCTCAGTGGTAGAGCGCTTCCTATGGTGCGTGAGGTCCTTATTGTTTCTATCCCCGTCCAAGTAAGTTTGTGCTGGAAAAGGTCGTATCCGTTGGTTTTCTCAGTGTACTCTCGCTTCTTCCCTCATTTTATTCCACCTATTCTTCCATTATCATTGACTTGCTTTATTAATTTGGTGCGGTGGTTCAATGCTAGAGCACTTCATTTGTTTGACAAATAAGTTCGTTGTGGACAAGATGGAATCTGTGGGTTTTCTCAGGATACTCCAGCTTATTCCCACTTTTCATTCAATCAACAGTTCCATTATCATTGACTTGCTTCAATTATTGGGCGCGGTGGCTCAGTGGTAGAGCGCTTCTTCTGTTTGGCCAAGTAAGTTGATGGTACAGAAGATGGTGTTCCTGGGTTTTCTCAGGGTACTCCCGCTTGTTTCCCCTTTTTATTCAACAAATTCTTCCATTATTATTGACTTGCTTCAATCATTGAGCGCAGTGGCTCGGTTGTAGACCGCTCCCTGTGTTGGGCCAAGTAAGCTTGTGGTTGATAAGATCGTATCCTTGGGTTTTCTCAGGGTACTTCCGCTTCTTCCCAGTTTTCATTCATCTGATTCCTCTATTATCATTGACTTGCTTTAATTATTTGGCGCGGTAGCTCAGTTGTAGAGCGCTTCGTATGGTGCGTGAGGTCCTTATTGTTTCGATCCCAGACCTAGTAAGTTTGTGAATTGAATTGAATTTATTGAAAATGCCTTTATTCATGAGGCGAGGTTCAGCCGTATGCTGCTCTACCACCTAACCTCAACAAAAGTACAATCAGGAATGTCACATGAGAATATAGGGTTACATGCACAGGACCGACACGGCGTAGGGCCCACACGGCATAGGATCGACACGGCGTAGGATCGACACGGCATAGGATCGACACGGCACAGAACCGAAACGGCATAGGATCGACACGGCACAGAACCGAAACGGCACAGAATCGACACGGCATAGGATCGACAGCAGAACTTTCATACGATCGAAATAATAAAAAATACATTATTTTATAATTACGCAATATTAAGTAACAATTATTTTCTTAAGGATATATAGGAGAGAACCGTCATACGATCGAAACGGCATAGGAACGAAACGGCGTAGGATCGACAGGCATAGGACCGAAACGGCACAGGGCCGACACGGCATAGGACCGAAACGGCACAGGATCGACACGGCACAGGACCGAAACGGCATAGGATCGACACGGCACAGGACCGAAACGGTATAGGATCGACATTCTGTAGGGTGGTCAACACTTTCTGAATATATCAATATCGCATATCCCTCACCTTGAATTTGTGGATATAAAAAATTGTAAGGATAAATAATTCTAAATGGTCTATTTTTAAAAAATTATGTATTTGGTCTAGGAATTAATTCGTGCGGTTTTACAAAAGATGGCGTAACTAGCTTATTGTCCCATAGTTTCGTTGATCCAAACATGCGTTGAAAACTACTGTCATTGAGCATCTTGTTTAGTATATGTCAGTTGCTTGAAGCGGAAACAACAACATTTTTTCTTCAACTGAAAATGGCGCATTTTGTGCCTGATAAAGTGTTTTTGCGGGGAGTTATTCTTCATTGCTTTAACATGAAGAAAAGTGCTAACGCAAGTCATCATATTTTAGTGGAAGTGTTTGGTGACCATGCTCTAGCTGAGCGAACGTGTCAGAAGTGGTTTGCACGGTTTAAAGGTGGTGATTTCAGCTTGGAAGACCAAAAGCAATTTGGACAGCCAAAAGAATTTGAAGATGAAGAATTGAGAGCATTGCTTGATCAGGATTCGTGTCAAACACAGGACGAACTTGCAGAAGCATTTGGAGTTGAGAAAACAACAGTTTCCAAACGTCTCAAAGCCATAGGAATGATTCAAAAGATGTCTTATTGGGTTTCGCATGAATTGAAAAGAAAGACGTTGAAAGAAGAAAAACCGTTTGCGAATTGCTGCTTCAAAGACAGAAAAGGAAGGGATTTTTGCATCGAATTGTAACTGGTGATGAGAAGTGGATTCATTACGAGAATCCTAAACGAAAAAAGGCCTGGGTGAAGCAAGGTGAACCAGGTCCTTCACAACCGAAACGAGATATTCATTGTGCAAAGGTTATGCTGTTTATATGGTGGGATTTGAAACGTGTGGTGTACTATGAACTTCTGAAACTTGGTGAAACTATTAATGGACACCGCTATCGACAACAATTAATGCGTTTGAAGCAAGCTCTGGCCTGAAAACGACCAGAATGGAATAACAGGCATAATAAACTTATTTATCAAGATGATAACGCTCGACCGCAAAACCGGTCAAAACCTATTTGGAAAATGTCGGATGGAAAGTGTTACTCCACCCGCGATATTCACCAGACACTGCTCCGTCTGACTACTACTTGATCGATTGCATGAATAACGATTTGATTGGACAGCGGTTCACTTCTTCAGAAAATATCGAAAAATGGATCTTTGATTAGATTGCGTCAAAAGATGAGGAATTCTTTCGACACGGAATCCGTAAATTGCCTGAAAGATGGGAGAAAGTAGTGGCTAGCGATGGACAATATTTTTGTTAACGTATTCATTTACTTTGTTTTTGAAATAAAGCTTCAATTTTTATTAAAAACCGCACGAATTAATTCCTAGACCAAATATATATATATATAAATTGTATATAAAATACTGTTCGTAATATATCCATGTCCCACACCTTTAATTTTGTGATATTAAAAAAAATGACGCTAAATAACCAACAGTTGATTCGAGGTTTTCAATACCGAATAAATAATATTATTTGTCTGATATTTTTATATTTTTTTATTTAATACTGTAATTTTTTATGTATACTAAGTTGAAGTATGTACATGTAACTGCAATTTTAAAACTGTAGGTTTAGAATTTGCGTTTGGAAATTTGGAATTTTTTAAGGGAATCAATGCACCTATGTGAAGTTGCCTCCTTTCAAATTTCGAATTGAAATCGGAAGCCAATTGTTTGTTTTTCGTTTGTTATTGACTTTTTTGAAGAAAAAATAGTAAAAATCGTATCTTTCTTAAAACATAAAGAGATGTTTACAAGATAAAGTTGGTATATGGCCAAATTTACCCTTGTTCCTCTACTTAAAATTTTGATTGAAAATCAAAATCAATTGTTTGATGTGCGTGTGCTATTAATTATTTTGAAAAAGAATAGTCTGTTTCGAAAAACATAAAGAGTCTTTCCAAGATAAATGGGTGATGGAATTTCATATTGGCTCCACTTTAAAGTCTCGAATCAAAACCGAAGCCAAGCGTTTCTTATTGGTTGTTTTTTAGAGCAAATCGCTTGTTTCGAAAAAATAGAGAAAGAGATTTACAAAATAAATTTAAAATGTGATCAAATTCAATCTGATTCCTTTAGTTACAAATTTCGATTCAAGACCAAAATCAATCGTTTGATATGGATTTGTTGTTGCTTGTTTGGAAGAAAAGTAATTTGATTCGAAAAACATAAGAATATAATTATGAAATAATGTTGATGAAGGTGATTTGTTTCGGGGCGGGTTGCTTATTTTGAAGAAAAAATAACTTGTTTCAAAACAACCAGTAAAATATATCTATTTGCAGGATACATTTGGTGGCCAACTTCATACTGTTTTTTCTGCTCTTAAATATCGATTCAGTACTCAAGCTAATAACGTGTTTTCCTTTCTTATTGATTGGTTTGAAGAGAAAATAGTTTGTTTTGAAAATTATTAAGAGGCATTTACAAAATAAGGTTGGTTGGGCCAACTTTTTGGTGGTATTTCAAATTTCGATTCAAAATCAAACTCAATCATTTATTTTTCGTTCGTTATTGATTGTTTTGAAGAAAAACTGAGAACCATTAAAGAAATTTTGATAGTAAAGGTGGTCACCTTCACAGGGTCCCTGCACTTCAAATTTCGTTCAAAGCATAAAACGGTTAAAATAATAAGAGAAACACAATCAGTACTCTACGCAAATGTTTAGGGGGTTCAGGGGCATTAGGAACACAAGTTTATATAATATCAAGTGTTTATATATATAAACGTGCTATTATGATAAACGTGCTTAATTTTGCATAATACCTTGCTCAAGGGGGATTTCAAAGTCCTTAATCCCTTTTCTTCAGTACGCCACTAAACATCAATTATAAATCATTCGTTATCCAAATTGTACTTCTTGTACTGATTCAATTCTCAATTTCAAAGTTTAAAATTATATGAGCACTTATTATGCTATTGGAAAAGAGCACATATTTTATGACAGTGCAAGGAAGTTTCTTGTTTTAACAATTGAAAGAAAGGAAAACACCAATAAAAGTAATAATAATACCTGACAGGAATTCCGATAGTAAATCATATTTCATTATCTTATTTGAAACTTTGAGAAAATTGAAGCTCTACACCGAATACAAATTGGATAATAAGCAATGCTTTATAATTGCTTGATACATTTCAAATTGAGAACAAAGAGAGTGATACTGTTTAAAAGAAAGATTGAATAAAAACAAGAATTTTAGGAATGATCTAAAAAATGGATCAACATATTATGATCTTGGCTAATATTAATTTTTGGATCAGTTACCACAAAATATTCGAACGGTCTCTAAATCGAGTTTTCTCCAGATATGTAGTTCTCCAGGTATAAGGAGTACAAGAAAAATTTCGATTAATGAAATATTTTGGATTTTTTTATAACGGGCCACAAAATTTTTGGACGGTCCCTAAATCAACTTTTCATATTTTTTACGCAATAAGCATATCACACTGAGTTAAGTGATATCTTCGGTTGGGTTACAGTATATGTAGTTCTCCATATATAGGACATACAATAAAATTATTGATTGAATGAAATATATTGGACTTTTTGGATCAGGGGCTACAAACGTTTGGACGGTCCCTAAATCAAGGTTTCGTATTTCTTTCGGAATAAGCACATCATGCTGAGTTAAGTGATAGTTTTGGTTTGGCTGCACTATATGTAGTTCTTCAGATATAAGACGTACAAGATTCATTTTTTTGAATGAAATATATTAGATTTTTTGGATCAAGGGCAACAGAATTTTTGAATGGCCCCTAAATCGAGTTTTCGTATTTTTCAGGCACATCATACTAAGCACATCATACTGACAAGGAAGGGTCACGCAGTGGCTCCGCTGAGATCCGAACGAGACAATTGTGTTTGCATTTGAAATGTTATAACTAGATGAATCCCAAAGTTATACGTGCCACCGGGAGGAATTGTAATCCTGTCATGAGTTACAACATATTTTGTAATGTAAGAACTACAAAAAAATACATGGCAGAATAGTTTGAACCGAGTTATTTGTTCGGAAACGGTTGGGTAAGTGGAAAATTCGACCAACACGTATCCCATCATTTTCAACGACAACCTTTTTGGGGTAAAAAAAACTATGTCCCAGGGTCCCCCGCAGGGTCCCAGACGGGGTCCAACTCAAAATTTTCAAATGGCAAGGGGGCTTAAGTGGCACATCATTTGAAAGCTGTTGTAAAATGAAAAAATGCATCAAGTCTAGACTCTCTACAGCAACCCTGTGCAAAATGGCGACGGGTCAAAATGTAAACAAAAACTTAATTGAAAAGTCCATGGTCACCCCTATAAATCGGAAATGGTGAGACTTGAAAATAGGAAGGGAGTCTGGCATTATGTTCAAAGTACAACAATTTAAGTGAAAACGTCTTGTCCCAGGGTACCCACAGGGTCCCAGGTGGGGTCCAACTAAAAAGTTTAAAATGGCAAGAGAGGTTAAGAAGCTCATCGTTTGCAAGATCTTGTTAAATGAAAGTAGATGGAGCAAGTCTTGACTTTCTACGACAACCCTGTCCAAAATTGCGGCGGGTCAAAATGTAAATAAAAGCTTAATTGAAAAATATGGCCACCTTTAATCCAAGGTGCTTAAAACCTGTCATTCATAACAGTACAAATCTAAATCTCTATTTTTCTCTATTATGTATTTAGAAATACTAGGAAGACTAAACAACAATTGAATTTCGATTCACTTCAACTATTATTTCATTCGGTAACAACATATATATGGTTTCTTCTTAATGCACGTTCGTCACGGTTCTCTCGGCATTATTTACTTGAATATAACGAATATGCGATGAACACACAACTATGACTTCCTACTCATAGTAAAAAAAAAAAAAAAAAAAAAAAAAAAAAAAAGTTGAATACCTTCGGGTATTTTTCTAATTTTGTCATACGTAGTTCATACAGAAAGAACTTGCTGCACCAGTAGGTTGTGGGCTCTATTGTAACGTATTCGTGATGGTTACATTTGTATGTCATTCGTTGGTTTGATCTCAATACTTCAAACAATACCAAATAAAAAAAAATCATTTGCAAGATTGGCAAGTAGTACCAAACATATGTAAGTCATTTCAGTACATCGAACTGCGTGAAACTTTGTTGGCTTGGTCACAGTATTCCAAGAAATAACATGTTTATATACAAACTCATTTTTCACGCTGGCAGCCATATTGGATTACAGATTATACTCTTTGATATTTTGTGGACTATAACCATAAACGTTCACTTCTCCAACACCAGTGGTGTGAGCTGGATATGCGTTCGATACATAGTGCGGCATTTTGAACTCAAGATGTCGCGTTTTTGAACATTTTGCATATTTTAGTCACTTACTAATCAACATTAATGCCAAATTTGTTTTCCTAGCTTCAGCAGTTTGGTATGCTTATCCTTTCGATATAGGTTTTAAGCGGCCATCTTGGATTGTTTTCCAATTTGTTTACATTTTGACCCACCGTAATTTTGGACAAGGTTGTCGTAGAAAGTCGAGACGTGCTCCATCTTCTTTCACTAAACAAGAGCTTTCAAACGATGTCCTACCTCTCTTGCCATTTGAAATTTTTTAGTTGGACCACACCTGGGACCATGTGGGGACCCTGGGACAAGAAGTTTTCACTTAAATCGTTATACTTTGAAAATAATACCACACATCCTTTTCTGTTTTCACATTTGTCTCACCATTTCCGATTTATAGGGGTGACCATGAACTTTTCAATTAAGTTTTTGTTTACACTTTGACCCGTCGCC
Organism: Thermobia domestica; assembly: GCF_964235325.1. Lineage (NCBI taxonomy): Eukaryota > Metazoa > Arthropoda > Insecta > Zygentoma > Lepismatidae > Thermobia > Thermobia domestica. The sequence continues at coordinate 192,705,812 of NC_137458.1, read as the reverse complement.
ATTTTGAACAGGGTTGTTGTAGAGAGTCGAGACCAGCTGCATTTTTTTCATTTTACAACAGCTTTCAAATGATGTGCCACTTAACCCCCCTTGCCATTTGAAAATTTTGAGTTGGACCCCGTCTGGGACCCTGCGGGGGACCCTGGGACAAAGTTTTTTACCCCAAAAAGTTTGTCGTTGAAAATGATGGGATACGTGTTGGTCGAGTTTTTCACTTACCCAACCGTTTCCGAACAAATAACTCGGTTCAAACTATTCTGCCATGTAATTTTTTTGTAGTTCTTACATTACAAAATATGTTGTAACTCACGACAGGATTACAATTCCTCCCGGTGGCACGTATAACTTTGGGATTCATCTAGTTATAGCATTTCAAACGCAAATACAATTGTCTCGTTCGGATCTCAGCGGAGCCACTGCGTGACCCTTCCTTGTGAGTTCAGTCATAGTTTAAGTTTGGGTACACTATATGTTGTTCTCCAGATATAAAGCCTACAAGAAATTTTTTGTCTGAAATATATTGGATCTTTTGATCCAATAATAGTCCTTCACCCTCCATTTATACATTAAGCAAGTAACAGTATAACGTGTGCATTACGTGATACACTTTGTATTTTATGGTGTGATGTTTAATAATAAATTATTAACAGAATACCCGTTCTTCGCACGGGGAGAATAGTTTCATTTTGAGTATAAAGGGCAATTGTATCTGAGTATGGATTTAAACTGCATCGGAAGTGTTACTGTTCGTCTGAGTGACTCCAAATACTATTTCATCGACACTAATATCGGTATTATTTTTTATCATTATATATATAGGGTGTAACTTAATTAATGTAATGAACGTCTGGAGGTGATTCCTGGACTCCTGGGAGAAGAAGAATTTAAATGAAACGAAGTCTTTAGCTTATCACAATTATAACTTCTATGCTAATGGTAACGGATGATCAATGAACGGCTTCCTGTTCAACTTAAGAGTGTGTAAAAATGGAAAAAATAACTTTGATCCAGAGTAGGTTTATAACGACTGTGCATAAGACAGTCAGGGGCAAAAGATCATGTATGATGAACTAGAGTATAAGGGATTCTTCACATAACAACAGTGATTCCCACAAATTATGTGAATATAATTTGAGCCAAAGTAAGCTGCATTAAAAGATTTCCTTCCCGTAATGCGTAAATCCGTGGAAGATAATAACTACGAGTACAGAAGGAATGAAATTTGACGATACTCAAGGTGTTGCGCGTGTTGCACAAGGAAAGATAGAAATACAATTTCAAATTATCGATTTATTCTGTTTCGTACAAGGTAGGATAACTGTGAAATACTCAGAGGTATCTTGTACAGTATTTGTGCAATGCAGTATGTGTACACGAGACAGCTATGAAGAATAACAGTTCACAGTCTGATATTGTCGACCGTTGACCGCATTGCAAAGATGACATCGGCGAAGCAAATTTTTCCGCGTGTGGTCAAGCACATCTGAAATTTCGTAGATGATTGCCGCAGCTATATTAAATCGAGCTACAAGTTCTTCGACTGTCGTGGCCGGAGTTTCATACGTATCCCCGAAATAAAAATTCAAGCAGCGTGAGGTAGAATGAACGAGGTTGTCATAACACAGGTTTTTCTCTCCCAATCAAACGATCTGGGAATGTTTCATTTAGGTAAGTCTGCATATTCCTGTCAAAATGTGCAGGTGCACTGTCATACTGAAATCACATCTGCTGTCTTATGTTCAAGTGCACATGTTCTATCAATTTTGGGAGAAAATTACGTAAAAATAAAAGATACGTACTCCGACATAGGCAGGCCGGTAATAAATAAGATCCTACCACAAAATTATCCACCATACCACACCAAATTTCTGCTGCTGATCGTTTACTAGAGTTGCATGTGGATTTTTACGCCATACACATGATAGTTTCAAGACGGTCTCTGATCATTCGACGTACGCTGTCTTCAAGTTCAGCTGTCCATATGGGGCTATTTCCTCCGATTTCACGTACGAGAAACTGAAGAGACACCTCTCTCGAAGTCGAATATGGAGGCGTGAAAAAATACAAGGAAAGTTACTCTCTTTTGAGGGCGACGGTCACGATATAAACGCCTCGCCTCTGGGCTATTGCTCCTTGCTACTCCATAAATGAGTTGCATATCTGCCATCTCGTGGACAGGGTAATCTTCCATTGCGCAGGCGTGTACAGGTTAACACAATCAGTTTTACTTAAACACCAACGTCTACACTTTTACACGACCTTAAATACCTGGACACAACTCTCTACCGTTGAACGCAACACTTCCCATTCTGCTATACAGAAATCACACGTGTAACAGTAGAGCATCTGACTATGTATATCACTCACAAGTTGCGTAGATGCTTATTACAACTCAGCCATGCTAATTGATGCCATTCCACAATAAAACTGCAAGACAGCCTTCTGCAAGCCACTCGCAATTGCCACACAAGGGACGATAGTTCCGTAGGTATTCCTCCGTGTAGGTATTTCATACAGCTCTAAGGTACAAATGGTGATCAGAAAAATGGAAACACCTGAACGAAATTGCAACTTACCAGATTAATATGGTGTCGGGCCACCTTTCGCCTTCAGAACAGCCTTGATGCGACGTGGGATGGAGGCATAGAGGTCGTGAATGGCAGCAAGTGGAATTTTACACCTTCTTCGTGCAGGGCATCAGTCAGTTCTGTGAGAGAGGATGGAGGGGAAATCATCGCTGGAGTCGTGTTTCCAAGACGGACCACAGATGTTCAATTATGTTAAGATCTGGGGATTGGGCGGGCCAGGGGAGGTGTTGAACTTCATCCGGATGTTCCTCAAACCACGCTGCAACAACGGCAGCCATGTTAATGGGTGCATTATTATCCTGGAAGATGGTGTCATTGTCCGGGAACAACATCCGGACCATAGGATGCAAGTGGTCTCCTAAAATTGCGCAATAATTGTTGGCAGTGATTCGTCCGCTAAGTGTGACCACAGGACCCAATGAAAACCATGATATGGCAGCCCACAGCATCACCGAGCCTCCGCCATGTTTCACAGTTGGGCGGAGACACTGCAGATCACAAGCTTCTTTGGGCGTTCTCCACACATAAACACAACCCGTGGTTGGGAATAGGGTGAAGGATGACTTATCCGACCATATCACACGTTTCCAGTCCTCAACGGTCCAAGTTGCATGGTCGCGGCACCATTTGCGGCGTGCGAAAGCGTTATGGTCCCTGATGAGCGATTTGGCCCGTGCAACACGACCCCGTAAGTTCATGTCATGTAATTCGCGGCGGACTGTGATTGTCGAAACAGGGTGGGGGAGATGCTGATTGAGTTCCTTCGTCACTTGCTCCGCAGTGGCACGACGGTTCTGCGTGACAATGCGCTTTAATACTCGGCGTGACCTGTCACTCATGATTTTCTTCCGCCCACTGTACCGCTTCCCCGATGTTAGGGATGGTACCGAGACCGAGACCGAGACGGACTTTTATATACCGAGACGAGACCGAGACCGAGACGGACTTTTACATACCGAGACGAGACCGAGATCGAGACAGACCTCTATAAATCGAGACGAGACCTTGGTCAGTCTCGAAAGTCTCGGTCTCGTCTCGAATATTGATAGAAATTTTGCCTTTACTCAAAATTTGTTTCGTTGCTGTGTGAGCTAATATGGGAACGGTTGACTGATGTACAGTGGCGTATTTAGGGGGTAGGTATGGGGCTCAAGCCCCTCCCGAAATATTTATGATCATTTTTTCGCATTACACGTACAACACAAAGGTTTCTTACCCGTTGCTCAAGCCTCTCCCGAAACAAAATCCACTGCTGTTGTACATAATCTCCTCTCTCTCTCTCTCTCTATCTCTCTCTCTCTCTCTCTCTCTCTCTCTCTATATATATATATATATATATATACATATATATATATATATATATATATATATATATATATATATATATATAGGCGCAGATCTAGGATATGATAAAGGGAGGGGCTTGAGGGCCGGGAAGGGAGAGGAGGGACCATACTTTGCCTCTTTATCCAGTGTAAAGCAGGAATGAAGCTCATTTTACTTAGTGTATACCTGAGCGTTAAGGGGGAATATAGCCCCTTGGATCCACGTATATATATATATTCAAAATGCTGAAATTTTGTACCATGTTGTGTGAAATATTGAAGGAAAAATTCTTCTAGATACCCTACAATACCACTACACTGAGAAAAAAAAATGTAGGTGACATACTTAAAAACGTAGGTTACATTCGTAATTCCTGTAGTTTCCGGACTTAACGTACAACCGTATATAAAATCCTGCAGCAAACGTATAGCTGAAAAAGTATGTATTATACGTACTGTCTGCATAAGCGCAATGACGTCATTCGTGTGACGTCATCTGCAGTAACAAGTATATACGGAGGTAATATCTAGCTTTGTGACGTCAGGATTGTATGTAGCATGTGGGTTAATAATGACGACACTCACTGACTATCAGAACGGAGCATAATTTCAAGAAGTATGCAATATACGTTCTGTACGTGTGTTTCTTGCGTTCAACCCCGAGACAGCATCTATATTGTACTTGTGCCCCGTACGTACGACTAGATACAGTATGCGTCATGTACGTATGTATTATACAGATTTTCCTTATGTCGCACACAGCTTGTCCCGATACAGCATACAGAATATCCGTATGCACCATACAGAGTGCACATATGCAGCTTACAGACTGTCTGCATGCAGCATATAGATTATACGTATGTCGCGTACAGGCTGGCCATATGTAATGTATGGATTGGATGTATGTAGCTTATAGATTGTCCATATGAAATATACGGATTTTACCTGTATCGCATACGTATTGCCTTGTTGTAATATATGGATTGGACATATTCAGGATCTACATTGTACGTATAGTGCACCATTATTGAAGTGCTGCAACATACTGAGAAATGCATGATACATTCTTACTGTAATGTTGCCACATATTGTTTTTCTCTGTATGGAAACAAAAATAGCTTAAAATATGGTTGATCTCCTTTGTGCCAATAATAATAAAACTAAAAATACTACACTTTTCAAATCTTAGTTTGGAGCAGTGAAACAGTCCAGAGAAATGTATTTATCTGCAGGGTGTAAGTTTGGACTTCCTGCTAATTCTTTGGAAAGCTACTGCAAAGCCAAGTGTTGAAAAGTGGCACAAGAGTTAATTTTAAAATTATTGGCACAAAGGAGGGTAACCATACGTTAAACTATTTTAGTTTTCATACAGAGTAAATCAATATGTGACAATATTACTGTAAGAATTTATCATACCTTTTGCAATAACTTAGTTGCAGCACTTCAATAATAATGCAAAATGCACAGCCATGTACAGTCCTATGTTCAAACTCAAAAAAGACTTACGTACAGTCATTTATTAAGCCGTTATCATCCATTGCTTGTACAGTCACGAAAGAAAATATTCTTCAGATGACAAAATTTGTTTTCCTAAAAACTCAACAATAAATTAACCTATCAGAGTACCGACTTTGGCAGGTTGTCAAGTTATAACTATTCGAAGAATAACAACAAAAAGATCCAAATTAATTAATTTGTTGCCGAGCTATTGGCAAAAGAAAATTTGTCAACTGTCAAATACTTTCTTTTCCGTGTGTACTATATAAAGACGACTTTACCTCATTCTTTTCCTTAATAATATCCTCTTCCAAAATGCAGAAGTTGTTACCACAAGAGGCGTGAATAGGATTTTCCAGAAATAACTTCTCTGAACATTTTAATTAACAGATAAGTTATTTTTTAAATGAAGCTATAATTAAAAACATGGTGTCAGCTGAAAACGTTTTCCCTCACAAGATGATTCCTAAACAGTACTCCCCATTAAAAATGCAACTTCAAGGAGACAGGGTAGCTACACCAAAGTTCCCAAGCCGATATCTAATAGTAAGTGTCGAATATGCTTAACCCTTAACATACCAAGCGGGGTACTCTAGGGACCCCAGAGAGTGATATTTGGTGATACTGCCGCAATTATAAGAATCAATTTATTCTCGATTTTTATATGTATCCTGCAACCCTTTGAGATATCAATTACATGATTAGATCAACGATGCGTTTCTTTAAAAAATACAAAAAATAAAAACACACTTCAAAATGTAAAAACTCCATTGTTAAACCTGTGTTTCAGATTTAAAAACACACAAGTATGAAATTGTATGAAGAACTGAATAGTGTTCAAATATACATAATATTTGACGTCAACAATGTTCATTTAACTTAAGTATGCTTCTAGACATCCAAAAAATAATAGTTGGAGTAACCCTCTGCAATACTATGTTGAGAAATTAAAATAATACTTGGGGTCCCCAGAAGACTCCAGCTTGGTAAACAACTTTGACGACTTAGGCTTGCTACGTTAAGGGTTAAACTTACCGCTGTATTCGCTGTGTGACAACGTGGTGATAGCAGAGCAGAACTGACCCAACATTGACAACCAGAACGACTGTAACACAGCGAGACATCGAGAGGATGTTCTCTTCTGGTATGGTAAGCCATGCGTCTTACGATCCAATGCCACAGCTCATCAACTGTAGCTGGCGGAGTTCACAGGTATGAGAAGCTGTGCAGCCATCGACCAAACATATTTATCCTTCCCTGCTCTACACATTCTGCAAATTTGGACTTTCCTGGATGTATCCTTCTTAGTTCAACATTTTAAGTAACGAGCAGTGTAATAGTCTCATACATTATTTAAAGAAAGAGCGATGATTCTCAGAATTACTCGGAAGTTTCTAGTTTACAATTGTATACATATATAGATAGATAGATAGATAGATAGATAGATAGATATAGATATAGCTATATAGATAGATAGATGTACAATAATTTAAAACGGTTATATCAAAGTTTGCATTCAGAGCACAAAAAGAAGTATAGCTCTCGGAACATTGATTTTAGCCAGATAATACCACTAGTAAACTCAACCACTCAGTACCGTTAGTTGCTTGGTATTGTCTATGAGGCAAAGATCATCGTATCTCATTGCGTGTAGATTTTTGTATTTGTTTAACGCTAAAAATTGTTTGTCGCTAATCGAACCCAGCAACATATATATACCGACAGGACGTACGTTAGTCACAAGGTTACATGAGTGAAACGCTAAATTATTCGATTGACACTTGCGGCCTTGTCAACACTAGAGAAAGGTACAAAGTGATTAAATAAATACGAAACACAGTACATACAAAATATAACGATGTATGAAGTCTCCTTTTCATACGATTTGGAGGAAGGATACATCTGTAGAGAGCAACATAAATGATTTCTCTGGATAATTTGGATTAGTCCAGAATTCGAATAAAAATAATTTTGAAATTCGTTAAGTCCAACATTTTTTCTTTCTTTCTTCGGATTCTCAATAAAGTTGACTACTGAAAAGCTGAGTTACAGATTTTATGTTAAAACATATTCACTATACCATTGCCTTATTCACAGAACAATACATTAGTTATTAATGTATGACTGAAATAATAGTGCTTCGTGCAGATTTACTTTATCCAATCGGAAATGCACAATGATAAAAAAAAAATGTTGCAAGGTATAATGTTCTTATTTACAGAGAAAAAGAGTTGAAAAGACTTAACGCTAACAAAGATTTTCTTTAAACAGACATACATTTATTCTAATTTATGGAAGAAAGAAATAATTTGCGGAGCAGTATATTTATTAAGGTTACATATTTGTACAAAAGAATGTAAATACAATCGGGTCTGTCTTCAGAAAGGACGTGCTTTTAGCCACAAATTACACTGCTTCTTTTCGCTGTCTTTCATGCAGAATCCTCGTTTTGTTTTGATACATGAAATACCTGAAACAAAAATCCAAAAATATTTAAAATGTTACATTTTAAAATATTTAACATTTTTTTAAGATTAAATGGACAAAATCTGTTCGGTCAGGTATGGACTTTTGGGTTTCTGGTAGAAAAATGATGAATTAAAAAAAAAGTGTTTGTTGATGCTGAACAACTCGAAATGTATTACTATGCAAAAGTAAGTGGGTACCCACTGGCGTTCGAGGTACCATGGGGTACCTAATATGTCTGCATTTTTAGATATGTGGAAATATATGTCTCTAAAATGTAAAGAACTGATATCTGTTTAGTACAGAAAACCGCAACTCGGTAAGCCTTATGGATACCGAGGTATGGGAAAATAAAGGACAACACCATAGAAGTGTGAGTTTTGCGTACTAGATTGTGCAGTTTCGAAAACGTAATTACTGAGGGCTAACAACAACTTCAAAAGTAGTTTCAATTCAATACACTACACACACACGTCCTTATGGGGGTTTTCGGGTACTATGGCATTCGCAGACCTCCCATTTCTAAACATTCTAAAATATATCTTAATAAACTTATAAAGAACGTTACAGGTGTGTGTTTACCGAAACCGCAAGTCGGTATGTTTAACAGTTACCGAAATATGGTGAAATAAATAGGAACACCATAGGTATGTGGGGCTTCCATACTTGACAGTAGTTTAGAAAATTAATGAAAATATGACTAATGGCTATCAAGATATTGTCAAATAAAGGGAGGACCCACACAGTTATGGGGTTTTCGTGTTAGGTGGTGAAATTTCCGAAACCGATCATGAAATCTGAATAAGCACTAGTAGCAATTTCATCCTAAAGTAACTGGGTATTTCCATGGGGTTTTAGAACATCATGGGTCTAAAAAGATTAAGTTTTAAAAGCTTTGAAAAATATAATTTGACATTTGTAAAGAGTATTAGAAAAGAGAATAGAGTTACCCAAAACTTCCAGCCAGTACATCTTACAGCTAGAGAGACACCGTGAAATAAAAGAGTATTAGATCTTGAAATTTCATAAAACAACTTTTGATCTTAATAAAAGTTAAATAAGATGGTACTTATATGGGTTAAGTGAGTACCTCACACTCGTCAGGGCAATTCCGATCGAAAGATTAATTCAGCTCGAAGTTTTCTTCGGGTAAATCCAAGCTTGATAATTCCTAGCGTACAAAAAGGATGAAAATTCTTTGTCAATATCTAATATAGCAACCGAGATATAAGTAATTATGTATTTTACGACGTCGTAAAAATGGAGACCCACATGGATTTGTACTGTTGAGTCTTTGCTGTAAGAAGAAGAAATTTCAGAAAACTACCGTATACACCTTAATAGACAATTAAATGGGTGGAGGCACGGTGGCTTAGTGGTAGAGTGCGTACCTTTGGTGTATTGGGTCTCTGGTTTGATCCGTGTCCAAGTCAGTTTGTAGTCGACATTGTATTCGTGGGTATTCTCGGGGTACTCCCGTTTCCTCCCACCTTTACACTCCATCAATTCTATCATCAGCATTCACTTGCCTTAATTTCATTTTAAAATTAAATGGGCAGTTAAGTGTGATCGTATCTCTGGGAATTAAGAGAATACTCCAGTGTAGTTTCTGCAAAACATACTAGGTACACACCCCACCACTAAGTTACTGTGTCCTCACTGATTTAATTGCATATTAAGGTATATACAGTAGGTTTTTGAATTTCTTTCTTATAGCAAAGACCCAGAAGTACAAATCCTTAAAGATCTCTATTTTTACGTCATAAAATAAATGACTCGTTATATTTTGGTTACTATATTAGATATTCACAGGGAATTTTCACTCTTTTACACAGCTCGATGAACCTTTGGAACTGCCTGAAGAAAACCTAGAACTAATCTTTCCATCGAAATTGTACTGAGGTACTTACTTAACCCATAGAAATACCATCTTATTTAATTTTGTTGGGACCAATATTTTTTCCGAAGTTTCAACATCTCATACTCTTTTATTTCACGGTGTTTCCCTATATGTTAGATGTACTAGCTGCAAGTTTTAGGTAAATACATATTTCTAATACTCTTTACAAATGTCAAGTTATATTTTCAAAAGCTTTTAAAATTTAATCTTGGTAGACTGTAAGATGTTCTAACACCCCATGGAAATATCTAATTACTTGAAGATGGAATTGCTACTGGTGTTTATTAACTTTCCATGACCGGTTTCGGAAATTTTATCATCTAATACGAAAATCCCATACCTGTATTGGTCCTCTCTTTATTTGACAATATCTTGATAGCCGTTAGTCATATTTGAATTCATTTTCCAAATTGTACCTTCAAGTATGCAAGCCCCACATACATATCGTGTCGCTCTTTATTTTCCCATATCTCGGTATCCGTAAGGCTTACCGAGTTACAGTTTTCGGTAAACAAATATCAGTTCTTTACATTTTAGACACATGTATTTCCATATATCTAAAATGCAGAAATTAGGTACCGCATAGTACCCCTCTACCCCATTGGGGTACCCACTTACTTTTGCATACCAGGGCAAAAACACCAGTAGTCGTTACTTTAAGGTTGAAAACATACTCTTTTGTCTCTTCTGTGAGCACCGTGAATCGGTCGGAGCTGTACCATAGTTGGAAAGAGACACTGATCCTTCCTATATGACCATGTAGTCAGAATTCAAAATCGAATAGCCGTTGAAGGAAAAACAATATTTTAAAATCCCTTGTATTGCACCGGTAGTAGTCATCTCAAAATCGAAATGTTCCAGTGGTAGTTAGGGTTTTGTACCAGTGTTCGTCACTCAAATAACTTGACATAATTTATTCAGAAACGCACTGTTTATCAGTTTAAAATTAAGAATAGAGTATAAAGTACTAATCTTAATAACTGTGCGTCACTTTTGGCACTCAAGAAAGAAAATAAAAAAGTTTTTACATACTTTTTAAAGCAATTTCAGTAAGAAAAATGTTAACTGAATTCAAAAGTTAACTGTATATTATTTTAACGTTAAGAGTACAATATTAATTACTATGTTTAATAACTATAGTGACTTTAAGCACTCAAGAATGAAAATAAACATGTTTGTACATATATTTTTAATACAATTTGAGAAACAAAATAAGTTAACCGAATTCAAAACTTAATTATATATCACCTTAAGATTAAGAATGGACTATAAAATACTGAGGTTAATAATAATGCATTACTGAAGAATGAAAACAAAAATGTTTTTAACTACCTATATTGTATTTACATGTTGTTATTTCTCATTAACATGCTTTTTGATAACGCACGATATGGGCTAGGGGTACGCACGAGAAATGATTTGAGACTGTCACCTCTCGCAAAGGTGTCGCGAAAGTTGTCTTGTCTCGAAAACTGTATCTGTTTCTATTGGAAGAGCTATGTCTCGTCTCGAATTTCGTAACAAAAATTCGTTACACATGCAGTTTTGTGTAAAAAGTGAAATGTATAAATACAGTAGAGAAAACATTGCAAACAAACATTATGTTAGTATGTTGAACATACTTTTTTGTATGTGGTGCAAAATATCTTCATCTATTTTTGCACCAAAGTTTATATGAAATGAAATCTTTGAGTTTTACGTTCCACGCTTTTGCCGGGTATGCTAAAGGAGACTATAATCATGAGAATGAATGAAATAGTAGAATGAAAACTGTGAGAGAAAACGGGAAAACCCCGAGAAAACCACACACAGTGTTTGTCCAACACAAAGCCCATTTGGCACGTGCTGGGATCGATCCAGGAACTCCATGCAGGAGAGGTGAACGCTCCATCACTGAGCTACCACGTCCCCAAAAACACAACCTCAGAATATACTTCATATAGAGTAGAAATGAAATGAAATCTTTGAGTTTTACGTCCCACGATTATGCCGGTTAGGCTAAAGGAGACGGTGATGATGAGTAATGAATGAAATGGTGGAATGAAGAAAGTGGGAGGAAACGGGACAACCCCGAGAAAACCCACGCACACGGTGTTTGTCCACCACAAAGTTCACTTGGCGGGGACTGGGATCGAACCCAGGACCCCAAGCACCAGAGGTGAACGCTCCACCACTGAGCCACCGCGACCCCTCATATAGAGTAGAAGTAACAAGATGTAAAAAAAAAAAAAAAATGGCCCGTCTGGAGGACATGTAAGCTAAACACCAATACAATTGTTACAGATTTATTTACTTGCATTGTTTAGGCTGAACATCGCAACACCAATATCATTATGTCACATCCTTAACTATGCTAACTACAACGTAGACCTGCTTTGCTTCGTAATGTCCAAATAGTTGATTATTGTGCTCGAAAGCAGGCAAGTAGCATACAAATTTATGATGTTGAAGGCGTTATTTTTCACAGCTATGGAGAAAATACATGAAAACGAAAAATAAAAATAAATCTTTGTTTTACTTCCTACGGTTATGCTATGTATGCTGACAGTCACAAATGAGTATTGAAAATTGATGATCTTGGAATACGATTTGGTGGAATAATGAGGGGGGGGGGGAATAGACATTGATTAAATATAAAATTGAAAAGAAATAAGGGCCTGACGCTCAAATATTTATCTATCTGCCAGCCATCTTGATCCCTCTAAAATATCATGAAGTACTTGATTGATTCTAAACCCAATAATAGTAATAGTAATAGTAATTATAACAATAAACACAGAATATACCTAGATATAATTTACGCACCTTGAAGTGTAGAAATTATTGATTGCAATCCTCAGCATTCCAATAGTTCTTTGGTTTCTCCAAATGAAGATTCGGACATCGGTTTTCTTCTCAAGCAATAATGGGGTACAATAATCAGTTGCAGTCCAAAGCAAAGTCACTAAGTTAAGCATGAATACAAAAGATTTTGTGTTAAATATTTCAATGTAAATTTCATGAAATAGAATTCATTAGTTAGTTACATACAAACTCTTACGCATGTAAGTCAGAATCTACTTGTAATAACTTGTAAATTTAAACAAACTAAATTATACTACAGTTATAGGGACATCAAACATATATTCCATAAGATATATAGGGTGTCTCAAAAGTCCCCTGACATAAAGTAACTCGATTATTATCAGAGTTACAACAAAATGTAATTGGGAAACCGTCTCCAAATATGATGTTTCCAATGTAAGTTGAAGGAATTTTCAAAATCGGATGAGCCGTTTGGCTGTACACTCTTTATGCGTCCAATGTTAAATGAAAATGCAACGTTGCCATTTACCTGGACCCACAACATAAGTGAATGAAGTTACTGATTTTTACGCTAACATGTCGATGGCTAGCCCCCATTTCAAACAGTAAGTTCATTCACATATGTTGTGGGTCCAGGTAAATGTAACATTGCATTTTCATTCCACATTGGGCGCATAAAGAGTACAGCCCAAACGGCTCCTCCGATTTAAAAAGTGTTCACTTTAGATTGAAAACAACATATTTAGAAATGGTTTTTCCTCTTACGTTTTGTTGTAACGTCAGAGGACTTTCGAAATATACACCCTGTATACATCATACGAAGTTCCTTTCTAAATTCTACACGGGTGTAGTTTAATTGAATGTGAGATGGGTGATACACATTAGGCCGTTTGGAAATACTCTCACAGACGGCCGCCATTTTGGATTAAATTTGTTTGTTATAAACTGGTGGGTAATGTGATATATATATGGCCACGGGCTAGAATTTTCTCAGTATGTCAAATATGCAATCAGATTCCATGGAGCTTAATTTGGTGAAAAGTTATTGCCAATTGAACGTTGTATTTACCTCTTTCTTCTAGATGTAGAACCATACCGTTAGCACGTGAGGAATGCATCGAAATATTCAAACTGTGGAGCGGGAGGAGTGCCTGTACAGTGGTTACCGATTGCAAACAGAATCATCCACAATGTGACTGTGTTACATGTTGCAGTGTCACAGTAATTAACTAAATTTGAGGAGACGGGCACATTCGTGGACATACGTCGTAGCGGACGATCGTAGAGAGCTACAGATGAAGCAACGCCTACGGCAGTGCTGACTTCTTTCTCGATGTGGCCCCAGAGGAGCACACGTCATTTATTAATGCAATGTGGGTTGAGTCATAGGGTCTGCGCGTGTATAAGTGCATCCGCACAAGGTGCAAATGAAGCAACATCTCCACGAGAACGATGTTGATCGCCAAGTGCAGTGAGTAATTATGGTTAACATTTTTATGCAAATACTCTTTTCAGATGAAGCTGACCTCTACGTAAATGGGAAGGTTAATAGGCAGAACATGCACAATTGGTCACCTGACAACCCCGCGTGCAAGACCCCTCCAACATGACCAGCGCAAAGAAAATTAATTATGTTGTTGGCAGACAAATGAGGAATACGTCTAATCAGTCACTTTTTCATTCCATAAAATTAACTGCGGAATAATACCTCACGCTCGTACAGGGATAGATATTGCGAGCTGCGATGCCCGAGGATGGTACATTCTCGCAGTTTTTTCAACACCATGGCGCTTTCTTCATTATGGATTCGTATTGCGTCACTACTTGAACAATTCTCTAGAACATGGGTTGATCGACGAGAGGCAGTTGAATGGCTGCTCGATCACCGGACCTAACGCTGTTCAATTTCTAGCTAAGTGGAAAAGTTAAGGCTATGGTTTGTGCAGTAAATATTCATAATTTTTATCATCTAGAACAAAGTATCGCCATCGTCTGTGCACAAATTTGACCCTATATCCTACTTTGTGTCCACAGCAATTGGAAGAAGCTTCTGCAAATGTTTATTGCTCAGTAGGAACATGTGGAACATATACTATAACCAGGGGTAAAAGTGGACCTGAAAAGGTGGGGGGACGGTAGGTAGCGGCATCACTCCACGCCGTTCCTCCTGCCTATCTCTGCCCATTGTACCATTTTAGGATCTGGGGGACACCCTACATATTTTTCGAGGTGGGGAACTGCGTCCCCCGCGTTCCCTCTCGCTTTTACCCCTGACTATAACAGGGAAATGTGTTCGAAGTGGGAAAAATCAGAGGCGGTGTGTTTTATTACGATTTTGACTCGACATATCGGCTATCTAAATGTTCAAATGCAGTGAGGTGTGAAGCCTACAAGATTGCATTTCTATTTACATAATGTCTGAAAACCACTTGAAAGCTTCTTTTAGTTACAGAGAAAAAAAACGGAGAGACTGATCCATCCATCGTGAACAACTTTCTGGAAAAAAATAAATAAAAATAGCCCTTACCTTGTATCAGAGAATTATACACGAAAGTGCTCAAAAACCGACTTTTAATATTAACAATTTCCAGCGGGAAAACTCCTGGACCACACACTCGAATGAGGGGTATTTCAAACTCCCGTAAGATCTGCCCCCACAGCAATCCCCTAAATCCGCCCATGCTCAAAACACGACGCTTATAAGAATTCAGACAAGACGACACATACATACATACGAAAGAAACAATTCAACACGGCACATCAAAATATAAACTAGATGAACTTCTTTGAAAACACCTCATTTTACAAACAAAAGGTAGAAAACGGTAAAAATGTCAGTATTGTCAACTTAAAATCTACATAAGAAATAAAATCTTTTTATGTGCAAAGCTATTCGTCAATACGTATAAAAAATGGATTTATTAATGGTATTTAGCATTTATTCTTCCGTGAAGGTATATCTTGATCACTAAAAAACCAGAAACGGTATGTCTCTATCACTGAAAAAAAAACAGAAGGGTATGACATACCACTACATATAGTCTCACTTGGTTCACTGCCAATAACATTTCACCAGAATAAGTTACATGATATCTGATTTCATATTTGACATCCTCAGAACATTTTAGTGCATGGCCATGTATCACACTACCCACTTATCGTCCGTATTACAATTTCGAATCTAAGATGGCGACCGTCCGCGTGATGTAATCCGAAAGTATCCCTCTGGGCCTAATGTGTATCTCTTATCTCGCAGTCAATGTAACTACATCCCTGTAGTTTTCAGAAAGGATGACAAGGGACTTCTGATGCATCCTGTATATAATAGTTGTATCAATAATGACGGGTATACCGGCTAGGCTAAAGGAGACGCTGATGATTATATAATGAATGAAATGGTGGAATGAAGAAAGTGGAAGGAAACGGGAGAACCCCGAGAAAACCCACTCACACGGTGTTTGTCCACCACAAAGTTTACTTGGCGCGAGCTGGGATCAAACCAAAGACCCCAAACACCAGAGGTGAACGCTCTACCACTGAGCCATCGAGGCCCGACAGGAATATTTGTTGAAGTCTACTGTCTTCTTCAGTACCAAGGTTACACAAAAATGAGCCTATGGTTTTGATGGAATTCGAACCAACATTATATGTATACTCTCTCAGTGAGAATCAAAGCTGGCACCAAGTTTACATATGCGCGCGCATTGTATTTTACTTATATAGCTCACAGAGCTATGGGCGAGCAAGCAAGGCCCGTGCCCCGGGCGTGTGGTTGGAGGGGCTACTAAAAGAGAGGTTATATATTAGTACTTTTCCACTTTGGTGTTTAATACTTTTCATCAGAGTGCGAAATCATGAAATCAAAGTGGGGGAGACTGAAGGACTGAAGAGAGCGAGAGAGAGGGGGAAAAAAAAGCTGCGCAGTCTTACACTTCAAAGAATTGTAGTGAAATGAAAAGGTCAGAATTCAAGATGACATTCGGATGCTTGGCACGAAGAAAAACATTGCAAGCAATTTTGAAAAAAAAAGAAAGAAAAAGACTTAAATAATGTGATATATTTTGTAGGCTTTGGATATGTATGTTTTAGTTGGCATCAACAATTATTGGTGTGTTTTTGTCACAATTGACAGTTTAGCGAGAGACTAGGCTAACTGACAATTTTAACTTTCTGAAAGAAAAGGAAACAAATGAAAACAGCACGTTACAAAGGATACGACTGATATTCATAGTTTGGCTTAGTATACAACAGGGGTGGATCCAGGATGGACTACTGGGGGGCGGTGGGTTGTAATGCCACTACTTACAAGATAGAGCTACTTTTAAGAGATTCAACTCTGGGTGGGTTTTATTTTATATTAAAATACACAAAGTTTCCTCTTCTTGGGGGAGATAGACCCTCCCTGGATCCGCCCCTGTCTCAGGACAAGCCACACAGACAAGTGGTTGAGGCAAAGGTCAATTAATGACATTAGTATGCTGTTCCGTCAAAATCTCAATCTTGACCTTAATGTAAGTTAGCCTGGTCTCTCACTGAACAACTCAATTGAATGTTTATATGTAAATTAGGCACTTCTACATCACAAACAGTAAATATAACCTACCTTATTCTACGTTTTTAAATGCATTTCTACAACTGATTGTAACTTTAAAGGTTCTCGTGAAGATTAGCTGGCGGAGGTTACCTAACATAGCCATGAGTTATCAAATTAATAGTTGTGCTTCGTGGGTGATGATAATGATCCTGAGGTTAGATGTTAAATTGGACTCGAGAGCGGAACAAGGGCTGATCTTATTCGTGTCTCAGACGGGGCGTGGAATGGAACGAATATGAAAATAAGGTTGCTGTAATAGTTTTTCATAGGGTTTGTAAGATCTTCGAAACACTTGGCAATTTTTTTTTATCAAGATTTGACATTTTTTTAAGATAAAAATCAAAACTTGGCAATTTCAAGTTTCATCCCCCTCCCAATCTTGTAATGCTCACTACGCCGCTGTAAGCAATACATATTTTCGACAATATTCGTTGTTCATCTGTTTCCGCTGGATTCCATCGTGGTGAGCTGCATATGGGACTTTTAATAGTGTTATTATAATGAGAAAGAATTGCAAATTATGTTCATGTTCCTAAAAGAGGGAAATTGAAAGAGAAATTAAATTAAAAATAAATAAGGGAGAGAAAAGTAATTACCTGAAAATAAAAACAAAGTCTTTGAGTTTAATGTCCCACGATTATGCTGTTAGGCTAAGGGAGACGGTGATTAAAGCAAGTTCATGATTATGGAATATATGGTGGAATGAGAAAGTGGGAGGAAACCAAGTCCCCGAGAAAACCTACGAGCACGTATATGAAAATGAAGTAAAACATACACTGGCCTATGCTTTCTTTGTCTAGCAGAGTCATAGTTTGGAATCGAAAATGTGTTTTGAATTTTTGTATTTAGAGATGGAGAGTGTAAGTAACGAAATCACTTAATACATCCATTAAGATTTCGGAAAGCGAAATCTAAATTTAGGTAAGCTAACTCCATGTATTAACTGCTTGCATCCGCTTCGTACATTGTTCGAAGGGTCACGAAACAAATCACCTCATTTAGTCTACACATACCTAGTATTAGCGTTAATTACCTGCTTCGTTGGGTGAAAATAAGAAAACCAGTAATACATGTATGTTACGTTAGTCAGTCACTTTTTTTACTATTACGAAACGCTCTCTCATATCGGTTATTTTCGATCATTTGTAAGATCCGTCTCCCCTCTTTCCCTCCCCAAGTTGCTTGGCTGAATTTTGATTTAAATAGTATCGGAAGTGTCACTGTCCATTTCTGCGCCCCCGAAAACAATGGATTTAGATTAGGATTAGTTCACTTAACTTAGTAAGCCTACACAGTTTTGGCGCGGCTCGACTTGTTGGAAAGCAATCCAAAATCTAAACAAATATATCGATGTCACTGGGGTTTAGTAAAGTGTATCGTAAGTCAAGAAGATTGAGAATCACTGCCTCGATTATTCACTTCAATTAATCATCAAACTCCTTTAACCTGAAGTACATAATCGTGGAATGTTTAACTAATATTATAATTTTATGGCATCTAGAAAATGCACATATCGTACATTACGTTACATTACCATTCAATCGCAATAGGTTATTACAGACGTGTGGTTGGCTTGAAGCTTAGCATCCTATTCAGCGCCAAGACTGTGTACGACCTACACCTACAGCATAATATGGAATCCTACTCGCATGATCTTCGACCAAGATTTGAATCAACGGGAGGATGAAGATTTTCCCTCTCGTCAAGTAATTTCCCCAACTCGCCAAAGAATTTCTCCCTTGCCGGGAAAATATTTCCCTCATTTCATATTTTACATATTATATACTATATATACTATATATATATATATATATATATATATATATATATATATATATATATATATATATATATATATCTTGCATCACTGAGAAATAAAATGCTTGGATTGTATATCTGAAAAGTCGCCCCCTCCCCGCAGGCACGTAGCCACGATTTCGCAATACGGGAGGTCCGTGACGAAATACTGTGGTTATCACACCAGGGGTTCGATCAATCTAAACTATTTTACTGACAACATATCCATATTGATTTGTTAGGACAATAAAATGAGGATATGTTAGTAAGTATTTTAATTAAAGAATTATGAAGAAATCTTGCGTAAAAGAATAGAAAAAAGTATTGACAAAGACATAGTCTTCCGACGTCATTCGAACTCGGTTCTTCTCGTCTTCTTTCTATTTCTCTTATCTTAGTTCAATGCCGTCAAGGATAGTAACGAGATCTCTTTCGGGAGTAAAGACATCCTATAAAATGGATTAGTGTTGCCGCGAAATTCAAAATGGTTCATATTATTGGTAATTCTGGGCATTGCTTAAGTTCTGACAGGCTATCTGAAAGAACCGGTTTATCGATCGTCATTTGTAGTCCATAGGGTTACTGGCGCAAATCCCGTGGGGATGAGGACATGTCCCCTCCAATCTTAGAACTGGGGGGGACTTTCCCCTCAATAATCCGATTTGAAATGCGTTTTTTGGAGAGAAATGTGATGATTTGTGTCCGATTGCCACAAAGGAAAGTAAGATGAAATTGATGTCCCCACCCCAGAATAAGCCTTAAATCTGCCCGCCTCACAATTTTGAAGACAACTCTGCTCCCCTGATCCTCCGCAGCATTGTTTTTCAACTTCATAATTTGAACATCCTTAAAAAAAATTATGAGAACTGTCTTACCCGTCCCTCCCAATGTTGAAGACAGATTTGAGCCGCTGCATACGGTTAACATGGAGCTAGATGGAATTCGGAATGTTCCGTTATAATAATATCCAATTTCAACTTGATCCGCCCCCCCCCTCCCGTTTCCTCCACACAAAGCTCCTCGTAAGAAAGAGTAACCAAAACGCTTATTGTAGCTTTATATTTTTGAGGCTGATTCATCTGTTTCTTTCTGTTTCATCTTTCCTTAATATTTTTCATTTCTGGATCCGAAGGGGGGGGGTCTGGACCCACCCCTTGGCTACGTGCCTGCTTCCCGTAAAAAGCATCATTCGAAACCTGAATCAAACAACTCCATCTGTAAAGCAGTGCTGAGTTGATTTTAATATCCTTTTCTGCAACGAGGCTGTATGAGACGTGGACTTACTGATTAACATGGACTCCGAACCACTCCCGCCAGGAATCGAACGCGGGTCTCCCACACCAAAGGCGCGTACGCTAACCGCTTAGCCATGAAGGAGCTCATATCTATAGCAGTGTAAGCAACAACAACAACAAAAAGAAACACACACACACATACTAGAAGTTTGCGCAATTGGGGATCAAAACATTCTCAATGAAGTATGAGAAATAGTAAACGTCAATCAAAGTGGGCTTCTGCTTATTCTTTACTTCATTAATACTTAATTCCTTCTAGAAATAGTGAAACAATACTATGAAGACACAGTACTTAAACATAATCGAAAGAATAAGACAAGGAAACAGAGTAATTTCCGACTAATTAAACTAGTCATATATACTATACCTAACTGTTACATTGTATTTCTTACCATATTACGAAAGCGATATAACTTTTTTACCAGCCATAGAAGCTGGACGCAATCCAATACTGCAATTTAGACGCTGTAACGAAAGCTGCAAGTCAAACGCCTGACACTCCGCCTGCCTGAAACTCTTCAAACTGTGTAATAGCTGTTTCAAGCGGCCTACAACTTATGACCTTGAAACTATGTGCTAGTAACCAAATTAATGCCAAGGTACGATAAAACACCCCAACTTGCCACAATGACGTCAACACAAGGAAAAAAAAGAAAAACATCTAATTTTTGGTTCGAAAATTATGAAACAATAATAATAATAATGTAATTCTCAGGAACTCAAACATTAGTTAACTAGAGAACATAACAAGCAAAACAAAACAAAACAAAACTCAAATCTTAAACGTGAGCTCTCCCTGACTGCTGTTTTTAAATTTCAGTGAGGCTGTAAAATATGTTTTGTTTTATTGTTAAAAAACAAAAAGAAAAAGAAAAATAAAGAAAGAAAGGAAATAAATTTTGTTGCAAATATCCTAGTAAAAATAGGTTTCCTAGACACAAGTGGCTCCGCGTAGCGTAGTTGTAACGCTCTCGCCTTCGGTACGAGCGGACCCAGGTTCGATTCCGGTAGGGGCACTCGGTCGAAAAAGTATCAAAAGCTTTTAAGTCCAGACATCCTGAATGAGGCTTTCTTGGGTTTTCCTCATTTCATACCAGGCAAATGCCGGGTGGTACCCAACATATAGGTCCCAGGCCGTTTGCTTCCTTCCCTTTCCCCGGATAGTGTGCTCACCGAGGGACGTCATAACTCACATGTGACGGGCTAACAAGGTCATTGATGCCGAAAGCCCAGAAATCTAAATCCTAAATCTTCACTACACAAGAAAATGTTCGCGCTGAAAACGGTTTCTTAGCAATTATGTTAAGCAGTCCTGTAGTAAATCTCCATCAAGTAATAAACCGTCACATATAAAAAGGAAAGAATAAACACATAACATTCATTTTGCGTACCTTGAAATGTAAAAAGTTACAAAACATTAATATTCAAAGATTTCTCAAAATTCAGATTAACCCATTTCTTTCTCCTCAACCATTAACGAGTTACAATAGTAAGAATTGTAGTCATAAATCACATTACTTGTTTAGTACTATATTAAAGCAAGTTATACTAAAGGAATATATAATTAATGGAATATTTAACTAAAGTGATAGTTTACTATTGCACTTACCCAGGCTTTTCTTTCCTTCCGCTCTTCTTTTCCGTTTGTAAACAACCTCGTTTATAAACCAGCTCGCAAGCATACGACAGTTGTTTCATGACGTCATCTATGGTGCAAGAAAGAGGTGTCTATAGGCGGTCAGGACCTCACACACAGATGGACGTATATAACATATAGCTGAAGTATTTAACATACGTATACGTATGTAAAATACAGAAGATTGTTAGATATCAGACATCCTGCAGCGACATGATGTAATATCTAAGCGGGTAAAAGGCAATACCTGTGTAGCATATGGATAAAGTACGCTCCGTACAGATTTCCTTAGTAAACATAACGAATCCTTGTATTTGTACAATATACCGCTGTCCGGATAATGGATTTTTCTCAGTGTAGATAAAGAAGCAGTGTTGCTAACGCAAAATAAAGTTTTATTTTCTCAAATTGCATTATGTAAAATATTACCTATTTCTAATTTAGATATTAAATAAAACCACAATACCACATACATTATTCCGTGTAACAAAGGACAATACAGTATCACTAACATCAACATTTTGGAGATGACTAATAACTCAAATGGAATGGTGCAATGCTCATTATTTGTATCTTAGCGTCAAATACTATGATCATGGCATAATGCATTTCGAATGAATGAAGGAACAAAGTTATAAGAAATGAAAAAAATAACTTTTTCTGAAGACTTTTCTTCGAAAACGTGCTGACATATCACGTCTCATCATGTAGATTCTTCCAAAAGACTTAAGTGATCATAATGTCATTTACAACAATTGTTATTTCAAACCGTTTCAGAGATACCAAACACTTGGATAGTGATTGTTATACTGCTTAAAATATCGTATTTATGTTAAATTTTTATAATGATTGGTGCTTTAGTTTGCTTCTATAACATTACAACAATAGTTTCTGGTGGTTTTAATTACAAGTCGCAGTTCCATTATTTTAAGCAGTGTTGCCATCTTAAATAAATGCTAGATATTATTCAAAATACAGTGAAAATAACGTAGCTACACTGAAAAATATTTTAAAATTACACGTAATTTGTTTTATGGTACAAGAATGTTTTCAAAAGACGATGTTTTTCACAGTCTTTATAATGTTAATGTTAATGTCAAAGTTTTGGTTCCACAATACATGTAAATGCAAATTGTAACTGAAATTAAATGTAACTGATAACTTTTTAGTAACACTAGTTGTTCCCCTTAGCCTTAGGCCTGATATACACAAAACCATACTTAATTAAAAGTTCTAATTACACCCTACTTACATTTTACTTGTTTTTTTGTTTGACTACCGACCACATCAAACTCGATCCATACCATATAGCTATATGCAAATTATTTAAGGACTTACAGTTAGTAATACACACTGTGTTGATTTTTGGTTTGGTTTGTTTTAGTTTAACGTCCCACGATTATGCTAGAGCGTCTAAACCAGACGTGGAGCTAATGATTATAATGGAATCCGAACCACTTCAGTCGTTCAACTGTACCCCCACCGGAAATCGAATTCGGGACCACGCGAAACGAAGTCAAGCGTGCTAGCCGCTAGACCAAATCGAGGTCCTCATATTGTGTTGATTTAAATCATTGAGTCAGTGTTGTCAGATTCAACACAAAGATCAAAAACTAGCGTTTCTGTGCTCCAAGAGTAGCGGATTTGAACTATTTGTAGGCCAAATGTATAAAATAGAAAGAATTATTTCGCAATTAATGACTGGTACTAATAAAATTATTTTTAGCATGGGCTGGAAAAGGTGCTGGACATATTGCAAGAAATTATGATCGATGGACAAAAACAATTCTAGACAGGATACCACGAGATAGAAACAGCCTAGGAAACGTTCTTATACAAGAAGGTTTGACGAAATCAAGAACAATTGGGGAGTGACCTGAAAAAGAATTGGTCAAGATAGATAGTTGTGGAGAAGACTTGGAAAGACCTTCATCCAGCAGTGGATTGATAATGGTTGATTATTATTATATATATAACTTTTACTAGGTAAGGTAGGGTAAAAACGGATCCAAAATTTAACGAAATTCGTACAGCGAAAAAAAAATATTGTTGATCCTTCATATTGCAGCAAAACTACGAAAATTAATAGAAAAGAAAACTAGAAAGTTAAGAATCACTTCTTTTCCCGGACAGAGAAAATAGATACAGATAGCTCGAATTACCTATATACTTATATAATATGTGTGTCCATGTTTCGCAAGTAATTTTCAATCAATATAAAATTTCAGCGTAATGAACGCATGATTAGTTTTCTCTAATAAAGATAACATGCAGCGCTGAGGGCTCAGGAATAAGCTTAATCTATGTTACGACACTGAATATATGCTTATGTAATACATTACGACATTATGAACTTGTATAAGAAACAGAATGTACTTAAAGTGAGACGCATACTATACGAAGCATCGGACTTTGAATCTAACTTGTTTGGTGATCCAACCAGAGACCACAGACAGCAAAGATGAGTGTCGTAGCTTCCACCACAAGGTTAACGAAGTGCCTGTTTTAAAGTGTCAATTAAACACTGAGATGTGAAACGGTAATAAAGCATTTGATCAATTTGAAACAAAATATATTGTAGTAATAATTTGCTCTATTTGTTAAGATAATGACCGTTATATTCTGTTTTTAAAATGACAGTCAAAGCAGAATGTATTGGATAGTAACTGAGAAATTGTAAAATTTCAATTTCGGTACGATTAAATACATTCGTGTTGCTATGTGTTGCGTTATCCGTTAGGAGGTATTGAACAACTCTGTTTCAAAGGAAGGAAATAAACTACTGTATAGTACTGGAGTTAATTTAATAGGTTTTAATTGTATAGGCAGTACTGAGGCTATATGAGACAAAGTCTATTACTGAAAGTGAAATATGGGTTACTATTAGGGTTTTATCCCAGGTATATTATACCCACACTGATGATTGAACCTGGAACACACGCATGGAAAGCATTAGCGGTAGCAAATTAGCTACGAAGAGGTACATCATACCATAATTCTAAATCAATAATGAAGGCAAAAAATAAGAAGCGAAAACGACAGACTGTACGATAATAATACTTTAACAATTTTAATTTCACAGTATTTATTTCGAGACTTTCGAGACGAGACCGAGACTTGGCCTTCGAGACCGAGACCGGGATCGAGACAAGCATCTGCTGACCGAGACGAGACCGAGACCGCTACTTATCTACCGAGACGAGACCGAGACTTACAAAGTCTCGTCTCGTCTCGTCTCGATACCATCCCTACCCGATGTGGTTTTCCCGTGTGTTGTGTAGGTCGTCATCAGCTTCGACACTGTCCCACGCGACACACCTAACACAGTAGCCACTGCCGTCATACTCACTCCACATAACCGCGCACCAATAATTTGCCCTCTTTGAAAATCTGAGAGGTCTCCCATTTTACACTACCTCCGTCTGCTGCAGCCACTGGACACTGCTGTTCCACTGCGCCTGACGTAGTATGGAGACCGACCTAACACACCACCACCAGCGGTCCGGCGCTGCAGGCGCCACGACACCACTGCCAACCCATACATCTGACGTGCTGCCAATTACAGGTGTTTCCATTTTTCTGATCACCATCTGTGCATTAGAATGTCGAAAAAAAGATCTTTTTTTTTAAAATGTACTTTCAACGAGCTTCCTTTTAGAAAATTTCTCCAGCAATGACAAAATCAAAATGTAAGTGGTCTACACTAGGATAATATTTTGGTATATTCACAATAGCGATGAAGTTTTTCATAGCTCAGGGAAAAGTTGAGGTTTGCCAACTCGAAGGAAGGGGAAAACGCCATCAAAAGTATTCCTGGGAGAAGATTCACCTAACGGATAAATCAAGTATACTGCTCCAGCGCACTTCTTGGTATCCTTATGCAACGTGTACAACATTCCTTGTTTCTCCACTTTTGTTGCTTCTGTGCACAGAAGTACCCTATTCCACGGAATTACATATTACGAGGAGGAAACCGCTTACTTTTGCCCCATATGTATTCACACAATATTTGGAATCCCTGGGTCATGTGGAGAATTCTTTATAATCAAGTGTGCAGGCGGGACATAGAGCCCGGTTCCTCTATTTACACCTAGAATTCTTTTTCTTTGCTTCAAGAGAGCTTGGTTTCTCCTTTATACCAGCGTTAGGGTCGAGTCGAGCCAAATTTGGTATGTAGTTTCGAGTATTCTCTTTAAGTATCTTGCATAGACAATATAAGTTATCAATGATACTAGTACTACTACTAGTACAACTTTTATTATTATTAATAATAATAATAAATAATAATTATAATTATAATTATAACAACACTGTGATTAAACATGAAAGATACGCGGTCTGTATTTGAATACTAAAAAACTAGTTGTTTGCCAACCTCGGTAGTCGTGAATTCTAGGAGTCAAGGATATTGTTCACGAGCTTGTGAATTCGGGTTGAGGGTGTAGTTGAGTATTCGGGCTCGAGCCAAACATTGTTAAAAGTTATAGGGCACTGGCCAAATATCTTCAAAACTGTTCGCCCCGAGTTTACAATTGTCAACAACTTGAGCAGCTCGGCTCACAGCGCATTCACTATCGACCCGAACCGAGAAGTGAGCCGAGCCAACAGCTCACCGAACCGAGTCAGCTAGAGCCTTCGGCCCAGATGAGCCGAACCGAGCAGATAGCTTATCCCAACGAAGCCAGCTCGAGCCGATGGTTCACCCCAAGCTAGCCGGCTCGAGCCATCGGCTCAGTTATTACTTCCCAACTGAGCTTATTAAAAAATCTCTTGTGGTCTCGATATCGAGACGAGAAGACATGCGAGCAGTGTTTCCTCTAGTGAGCAACATTAAAAGTATTCCATATTATACTTAGCTTACATTTCTCATGGCTTTCTCTTTCTAGTGTAATCAGGCCATGATTTCAAAACGAGTTAAAACGTAATAATAATAATAATAATAATAATAATAATAATAATAATAATAATAATAATAATAATAATAATAGTAATAATAATAATAAATATTAGTATTCCATACATATAGAAATGCTTTTGACCAAGCACACAAGAAATTATATTTTGTCCATTTAGCACTATCATTCTTTTGTCACTCACAATTATTAATATTCATATAGTAAATATCTTATAATTCTTATATTTTAAAATCAATTGACAGGGCTCTGATTGCTTTTATGAGAAATAAATCTTTGGTTTTATAGATCCTACGCAGTGGCGATGATCGTGCGTCGTTTCGGTCCTATGCCGTTTCGGTCCTGCGCCGTGTCGATCCTGTGCCGTGTCGATCGTGTGCCGTTTCGTTCCTATGCCGTGTCGATCCTGTGCCGTTTCGGTCCTATGCCGTGTCGATCCTGTGCCGTTTCGGTCCTTTGCCGTGTCGGCTCTATGCCGTTTCGATCGTACGTATTCTATGCATATAACTTGCACAGGCATAGAATCGACAGGAGTTTATAATTTGTAAGAGCAAAGATTAAACAGATAATAAAAATATTTTTTTTTAGTCACATGATTAAAAGTTAAATTATTTCAGAGCAGCGGCGTGAGAGCAAAACGGCACAGGATCGAAACGGCATAGGATCGACACGGCATAGGACCGAAAGGGCACAGGATCGACACGGCACAGGACCGAAACAGGTTTCTGAGCTGAATTGTCGGTCGTATGCCGTGTCGATTCTGCTCCGCATCCCCAGAATGTATATAAAGATATTATACACGTACATATATAACGACAATAAACATATAACGTTTAGTTAACTACAAACTAATATTATATATATTATGAAGAAAACCAATATGAAGTAAGAATATAATAGTTGTTCAGATACAATAGGCCTAATACTTGTCCTCTATACTACAATATGCATACAAAATTGGTTTATTTGCTACAGTCTAAGGCGTAGGTGTTCAAGCTAAGTTTCTGTTGATATAAAAGATGATCCTTTACCCTACGTTTGAAGGTCAAGAATCCTTTGCACTCGATTATATGGGAAGGTAATGTATTCCAGGCTCTCACAGCTGAAATAGAGAATGATTTCGCTGCTTTTGTTAATGTATGCCGCGGGATGTCAAATGTGCGGGAACGTTTTGTTTCGTATGGGTGGATTTCATTTCGAAACGTCAGCTTACTTTTAAGATATAGGGGACCATTATTGTGTATGACTTTATGTACCTGGCAGTACAGATGCAACAACCGCCTCCTTGACATGGTTAGAATGTTCTTTTGATTTAGTAAGGGCAGTATATGTTCACATTTTCGCGTGTTATAGATAAATCTCATGCAAGCATTTTGAACTTTTTGGATTGATATTGCTAAGGATTTAGTAATGGCTGGTCCATATACAGAAACACAATAGTCGAACAGTGCAAAAATAAGCGTGTTCACTAAATTCAGTTTTGTGTTCTGATTTAGAAAATCATTATATTTATATAATAATCGCAGAATTGATATTGATTTATTTGATACAGTAGATATATGTGGCTTCCAGCTTAACTCACCATCTAGTATTAATCCGAGATTTTTTACTGAAGGTGAGTAATCTAACGGCGTATCTCGAATGGAAATATTAATTCGTCTAGTTTGCAATTTCTTAAGATTTTCTCTTGTTCCCATGACCGTAAATATGCATTTACTTGCGTTTATTTTCAAGGAATTGGACAAACACCAATCACTAAATATTTCTAAGTCCTCATTGATGAGGGCTGCACTTTGTAAGGCGTGCTCTAGAGATGTAGCTAAGCAGACTTGTGTATCATCCGCCTACAGATGTATTCTAGAGTGTAGCTTTGGTACGTCTGCTGTATATAGACAAAATAGCAGAGGTCCTAGTATTGATCCCTGTGGCACTTCTCTATGAAGACTGATTCGGTTTGATACTGCCAGTTTAGGATCTCTTAGTACCACTCTTTGTTGTCTATCTGAAAGATATGATCTGAACCACTGGATCGTGTTGGTGGAAAAGTTATAGTATTTCATTTTAGCTAGGAGTAAGTCGTGACGAACTGAATCAAATGCTTTAGTAAGATCTAATAATACCAGGAATGATATGTGGTTCTTATCTAATGCTCGAAAAATGTCGTCAGTGATATGAAGTAGGGCTGTGGCAGTGCTATGTGAATTCCGAAAGCCTGATTGGTGTAGGGGTAAGATATTATTATTAATGACGTAATCATTGAGCTGGTTATGGACAAGTTTCTCCATAACTTT
Source organism: Thermobia domestica (assembly GCF_964235325.1). Classification (NCBI taxonomy): domain Eukaryota; kingdom Metazoa; phylum Arthropoda; class Insecta; order Zygentoma; family Lepismatidae; genus Thermobia; species Thermobia domestica. The sequence goes on along the minus strand of NC_137458.1, from coordinate 192,676,705 downwards.
GGACAATATTGGTAATAGGCTAATAGGCCTAAGGTCGTTTAGAGATGATATATTTTGCTTTTTCGCTATAGGCATTACAAAAGCTTCTTTCCAGGATAATGGAAAGGAGCATGTGGTTATGGAATAATTTATTATATGTGTTAATGGTGATATAATGTGTGGTAAAACAAGTCTAAGCATCTTTCTTGTAATGCCTTCGTGTCCAGCTGCATTCGAATTTAAATTTTTAATAGCATTCTGAACATCAGAGTTGTTTATATTACGAAGTTCGAATGAATTCATACTTGAACAAAATTTAGTATTATTATATACAGTTAGGCGGTTTTGAACTGCACTCTCATCGATATTTCTATCATTACAAATTTCACCAAAGTGCGCGTTAATCTCATCGCAGTCTGCAAGATCATCTAGTAATGCTTGGGAATTTTTTCGACTACTAATACCGGGGGTTCTTAATTTATTCCATACGTCCTTGGAGCTCAGATTATAACTATTGAAAAACTGTGTGAAATATTCTCTTTTCTCTTGTCGTATCATGGCTGTAGTAAAGTTCCGTAGTTGTTTGTATTCATTCGAAAGAACATCAGTTCTTGTCCTTTTGAATTTGAGATATACACGATTTTTTAATTTTATTAGAAGCTGGACGTTATCAGATAACCACGGACTGTTGTTTCTTGTAATCCTCGAAGAGCATAGAGGGGCATGTTTATCAAAAATGCTAACTATGCTGTTTTCTAAGAATTCGACTTTCTTATCTACGTCAGGTAGGTTTTCAATTGGTTTCCAATCTATGGTAGCCAAGATCGTATACGTGGGTTTCCTCAGTATACTCCCACTTCCTCCCACATTTCATTCCACCAATTCATGTATTAACATTGACTTGCTTTAATCATTGCACACGATGTCTCAGTGGTAGAGCGCTTCCTCTGGTGCGTGTTTTTTTTATTGTTTCGATCCGCGGCCAAGTAAGTTTGCGGTGGAAGAGATCGTATCCGTGGGTTTTCTGACGGTACTCCCGCTTCTTCCCACTTTTCATTGCACCAATTCGTTTATTATCATTGACGCTTTAATCATTGGGCGCGGTAGCTCACTGGTAGAGGTCATTCTCTGCTGCATGGGGTCCTTATTATTTCGATACCCGGGCTAGTAAGTTTGTGGTGGACAAGATCGTATCCGTTGGTTTTTCAGGGTATTCCCGCTTCCTCTCACATATCATTCCACCAATTTTTCTTTTATCATTCACTTGCTACAATCATGGGGCGCGGTGCCTCAGTGGTAGGGCGCTTCCTCCGGTGGGCCAAGTAAGTTTGTGGTGGAAAAGATCGTATCGGTGGGTTTCCTGAGCGTACTCCCACTTCTTCCCCATTTCCGTTCCACCAATTCCTCTATTCTCATTGTCGCTTTAATCATTGGGCGAGGTAGCTAGGTGGTAGAGCCATTTCTCTGGTGCGTATTCTCCGTATTGTTTCGACAGCGGCAAACTTAGTTTTTGGTGAACGAGAATGACCGTAGTCTTTTTCAGGGTACTTCCGGTTATTCCCACCTTTCATCCCACCAATTTCTCTGTAATCATTGACTTGCTTCATTCATGTGGGTGGTGGCTCAGTGGTAGATCGCTTCGTCTGGTGCGTTGGGTCCTCATTCTTTCGATCCCCGGCCTAGTAAGTTTGTGGTGGCCAAGATCATATCCGTGGGTTTCCTGAGCGTACTCACGCTTCTTCCTACTTTCCGTTCCAGCAATTCCTGTCTTATCAATGTCGCTCTAAACATTGGTCGGGGTAGCTCAGTGATAGAGCCCTTCCTCTGGTGCGTGGGGTCCTTAGTGTTTCGATCCCGAGTCTTGTAAATTTGTGGTGGACAAGATCGTGTCCGTAGGTTTTCTCAGGATACCGCACCTATTCCCAATTTTTATTCCACCAATTCTCCTATTATCATTGACTTGCTTTAATAATTCGGGGCGGTGGCTCAGTGGTAGAGAGCTTCGTCTGGTACGTGAAGTCCTAATTGTTTAGATCCACGTCCTAATAAGTTTGTGGTGGACATCATAGTATATGTGGGTTTCCTGAGCGTACTCCCGCTTTTTCCCACTTTTCGTTCCACCAATTCCTCTATTATCATACACTTGCTTTATCATTTTGCTTGGTAGCTCAGTGGTAGAGGCGTTCCTCTGGTGCTTGGGATCGTTAATATTTCGATACTCGGCCTAGAAAATCTGTGGTGCACAAGATCGCTTTCGTGGACTTTATCAGCTTACTCGCGCTTCTTCCTATATTTCATTGAACCAATGCTTCCATTATCATTGTTTTGCTTCAATAATTGGGCGCGGTGGCTGAGTCGTGGAGCGCTAACTCTGTTGGGCCAAGGAAGTTTGTGGTGTATAAGATGGAATCCATGGTTTTTCTCAGGATACGTCCGCTTATTCCCACTTTACATTCAATCAATAATTACATTATAATTGAATTGCTTCAATTATGGGCCGGTGACTCAGTGGTAGAGCGATTCCTATGTTGGGCAAAGTAAGTTTGCAGTGGACAAGGTCGTATCCGTGGGTTTTCTTAGGGTACTCCCACTTCTTCCCTCTTTTCATTCCACCAATTACTCATCACTGACTTGCTTTAATAATTGTGCGCGGTAGCTCAGTGGTAAAGCGCTTGTTCTGTTCGGCCAACCAATTTTGTGGTGGATAAGATCGTATCCGTGGGATTTCTCAGGGTACTCCCCCGTCTTCCCTCCTTTCATTCCAAAAATTTCTACATTATCATTGACTTACTTCAATCATTGGGGGCCGTGGCTCTATGGTAGAGCGCTTCCTCTGTTGGACCAAGTAAATTTCTGGTGGACAAGATCCTATTCTTGGGTTTTTTCAGAGTACTCCCGCTTCCTCCCTCTTTCCATTTCACAAATTCTTCCATTATCATTGATTTGCTTCAATCATTGGGCGCGGTCGCTCAGTGGTAGAGCCCTTCCTCTGGTGGAACAAGTAAGCTTGTGGTGGACAAGATCCCATCCATGGGTTTTCTCAGGGTAATCTCGCTTCTTCCCTCTTTTCATTGCACCAATTCCTCTATTATCATTGACTTTTTTTTAATAATTAGGCGCGGTTGATCAGTGGTAGAGCGCTTCCTATGGTGCATGTGGTCCTTATTGTTTCAATCCCCGGCAAATAAGTGTGTAGTGGACAAGATCGTAACCGTGGGTTTTCTCTGGTTACTGCCGTTTCTTCCCACTTTTCATTCCACCAATTCCTCAATTATGAATGACTTGCTTTAATAATTGGACCCTGCGGCTCAGAGGTAGAGCGCTTTCATTGGAGCATGAGATCGTTACATTTTCGATCCCCCGCCTAGTAACTTTGTGGTGAACAAGACCGTATCCGTGTGTTCTCTAAGGGTATTCCCAGATTTCCTTCCTCAAATTCTTCTATTATCATTGACTTGCTTTAATCACTGGGTGGGGTGGCTTAGTGATAGAGCGCTACTATTGTTGAGCCAAGTAAGTTGGTGGTGGACAAGATGGTATCGTTGGGTTTTCTCAGGGGAATCCCGCTTCTTTCCGCTTTTTATTCAACCAATTGTTCCATTATCAATGAGTTGCTTCAATCATTATGCGCAGTGGCTCAATGGTACAGTGATTCCTCTGTTGGGCCAAGTAAGTTTGTGGTGGACAAGATAATATCCGTGGGTTTTCTCAGGGAACTCCCGCATCTTCCCTCTTTTCATTCCACCAATTCCTCTATTATCATTGACTTGCTTTAATCATTAGGCGCGGTGTCTCACTGGTAGAGCGCTTTCTCTGGTGCGTGGGGTCCATGTTGTTTTGATCCTCGGCCTAGTAAGTTTATGGTGGACAAGATCGTATCCGTGGGTTTTCTCGGGGTACTCCCAGTTCCTCCTACATTTTATTCCGGTAATTCTTCTATTATCTTTGATTTGCTTTAATCACTGGACACGGTGCCTCAGTGGTAGAGCGCTTCTTCTGGTGCGTGGTGGCCATATTGTTTCGATCCCTAGCCAAGTAAGTTTGCTGTGGAGAAGATTGTATCAGTTGGTTTTCTCACAGTACTCCCGCTTCTACCCACTTTTCATTCCACTAATTCCTTTATTATCATTGACGCTTTATTCATTGGGGACGGGAGCTTACAGGTAGAGATCATTCTCTGGTGCATGGGGGCCTTATTGTTTCGATCCCGGCTTAGTAAGTTTGTGGTGGACAAGATCGTATCCGCGGGTTTTTTCAGGGAACTTCTGCTTTCTCCCACATTTCATTCCACCAATTCCTCTATTATCGTTGACTTGCTTCTGTCATGAGACGCAGTGGGTCAGTGGTAGAGCGCTTCCTCTGGTGGGCCAAGTAAGTTTGTGGTTGACAAGGTTGTATACTTGGGTTTTCTCATGGTACTCCCCATTCTTCGCACTTTCCGTTCCACCAATTCCTCCATTAACATTGACCTGCTTTAATCATTGTGCGCTGTGGCTCACTGGTAGATCGCTTCCTCTGGTGCGTGAGGATCTTATTGTTTCAATCCCGGCCTAGTAAGTTTGTGGCGTACAAGATCGTATCCGTGGGTTTTATCAGAGTACTCCCGCTTCTTCCCAATTTTCATTCCACCAATCATTCTATAATTATTGACTTGCTTTGATCACTGGGCACGGTGGCTCAGTGGTAGAGCGCTTTTTCTAGACCGTAGCTTCTTATTGTTTCGATCCCGGGCCTAGTATATTTCTGGTGGACAAGACCTTATCCGTGGGTTTCCTTAGGGTACTCATGCTTTTTCCCACTTTTGTTCCACCAATTCCTCTCTTATCATTGTCGCTTTAATGATTGGAGGCAGTAGGTCAGTAGTAGAGCGCTTCCTCTGCTGCGTTAGGTGCTTATTCCTTCGATCTCCGACCTAAAAAGTTTCTGGTGGACAAGATCGTGTCCGTATTTTTTCTCAGGATACGCCGCTTATTCGCACTCTTCATTTGACCAATTCTTCTATTTTCATTCAGTTGCTTTAATAATTGGGCGCGGTGGCTCAGTGGTAGAGCGCTTCCTGTGGTGCGTGGTGTCCTTATTGTTTCGATCCCCGGTATAGTATGTTTGTGGTGGACAAGATCGCATCCGTAGGTTTCCTGAGCGTACTCCCGCTTCTTTCCACTTTTCGTTCACCAATACCTTTATTATCATTGTCGCTCTTAACATTGCGCGTGGTAGCTCAGTGGTAGATCCCTTCCTCTGGTGCGTAGGGTCCTTATTGTTTTGATCCCCGCCTAGTATGTTTGTGGTGGACAAGATCGTATCCGTGGGTTCCCTGAGCGTATTTCCGCTTCCTCCGAGTTTTCGTTCCACCAATTCCTGTCTTATCGTTATGGCTTTATTGATTGGACGCGTAGCTCAGTGGTAGAAACCTTTCTCTGGTGCGTGGGGTCCTTATTGTTTCGATCCCGGGTCTTGTAAGTTTGTGGGTGACAAGATCGTGTCCGTAGGTTTTCCCAGGATACTCCCGCTTATTCTCAATTTTCATTCCACCGATTGTTCTATTATCATTGACTTGCTCTAATCATTCGGGGCGGTGGCTCAGCTGTAGAGCGCTTCCTCTGGTACGTGATGTCCTTATTGTTTCGATCCTCGGTTTAGTAAGTTTGTGGTGGACATGATCGTATGCGTGGGTTTCCTGAGCGTATTCCCGCTTCTTGCCACTTTTCGTTCCACCAATTCCTCTATTATCATTGACTTGCTTTAATCTTTTTGCGCGGTAGCTCAGTGATAGAGCTTTTCCTCTGGTGCGTGTGGTCCTTATTGTTTCGATATTCGGTCTAGTAGGTCTGCCGTGAACAGGATCGTGTCTGTAGGTTTTCTCAGGGTACTCCTGCTTATTCCTACACTTCATTCTACCAATTGGAAAGGCGTTGGTTCCTTGAACATTTCGGTGATGTCAGAAATCAGATCCTTGTCCCAAACATTTGGGGATTAATGTGATCCTTTGCTATGGTTCAATCTCAGTGTTTGATTGCGCTAGGTAAAACCATTAATACAGCTATAAATATTGTTCTATCTTGCACAACGAGGTATTGAGATTAAGCCAATTAGGGACCTCATTTCTGGAGCTTTGAGGCGAGGATCCCATTTCGGACACTGCCTAGTTCTCAAAAGACTAGGATCTTTCCAATGTTACCATCCGGGTCCAAGAACCCCATGCTTAAAAGGGGAATAGAAAGGACCCGCGTGTGATACTTCGGGAGCCCGTTTCTAGCGGTTCAAGGGTAGGGATCGATTTCTGATATCACAATTGTGCTCAACGTATCAAAACCTTACAGATGCCACCTACTCCGTCCAACAACTTTATGTTTAATTGGTGAATAGGAGAGGCCCGAACGCATAACGTCAGGACCCCATTCCTTGAGGTTCATGGCCTGGGCCTGATTTCTGACATTAATACTGCATTCAGGGGACCCGGTCCACCAAACTCCATGTGTAACATGGCCCCCCTGACATAGGGGAATCGACTCCATGGTTTTTTCATAAGTATCCTCCAAATGGATTTGTATAAAAAGTTGTTTTGTCAAGTTTAACAGCAGGTCTAAAATAAGCCTCTTGAGAGCGTCTCTTATTTGTTAAAGAATACATAACGATCGCTTTTGGCTGTTGCAATGGTCTGTCCAAGCAGCTTGGTAAGAAAAAAGTCAGCGTAGCATAACAACAAAAAGATGTTTCTCTTATATGTTAAAAATAAAAGCACAGAAAGAAAAAGTCAAAGTTTGGTAAGGTGAGTGTCGGGGGACGCAGAATTCTACTTCGCCCCGGGCAACGAAATTTCTAGCTACGACTCTGAGCTCCAACACTTATGGGTCTTTCAGAGTCTCATCCCTTACCTACAACAACGTAGTTTGATTAACTTGTTATAACAAAACGTTTGGAAAGAACCTGTGAGGGTGACTTATTGATAGCTATGCAATATATTGACAGAATGCCAGACTTCAGTTTAGCAACGAAGTTGCCCTTAGCCGAAATATCAAGTTGCTTTCTACTTTTGTCTTTGCCTTGTAAATCGTAACATTGTGTTTAAAGGCAAACAGAAATAAGGTCAGTTGTTTAGTTGTAGACAAAGAACTACTGATAAGACGTTTGTGTCTTTTACACGAATAATTTTTGCCAGATTGCTGTTTGAAGCCTTTTTGCATTATACATTATAAAACAACATATCCAGATTTAGAGAAGCCCACATAAATTTTAAAGAAAGGTGAAAAAATACCTTTATTATTCAGATGCTTTATTATTATTATTATTATTATTATTATTATTATTATTATTATTATTATTATTATTATTATTATTATTATTATTATTATTATTATTGAAAAAATGAAATGAAATCTTTGAGTTTTACGTCCTACGGTTATCCCGGTAAGGCTAAAAAAAGACGCTGATGATGAGTAATGAATGAAGAAAGGGGGAGGAAACGGGAGGACCCCGAGGAAACCCACGCACACGGTATTTGTCCACCACAAATTTCATTTGACGGGGCTGGAATCGAACCCGGGACCCCAAACACCAGAGGTGAACGCTCTCCCACTGAGCCACCGCGGCCCTATTATTATTATTATTATTATTATTATTATTATTATTATTATTATTATTATTATTATTATTATTTACCAGAGTTAGTAGAACAGCTTCTCTTTGTTGATAAAAATCGTAATTTGGCATTTATTAGAAGTAATATGACTGGGTCTAGAGACAGAAGAGAGGGGGATATTATTGCCAGATATAATAATGAGAACTTTGTTCAACAATGACTATGTATTAAGTAAACAAACATATTGATTGTACTTTTTTAAAAGAAAAAATAGTATAATTAGTAAAAAATGCATTCATTGAAAAACTAAGGGTTACCAAAGGCTCACGTGCTAGCCACTAGACCAGCGGGGAGGACACCCACTCGGCCATATAGTTAGGTTATGTTCTTTACACTTTTTCATGGTATCTAAAGTATAGGCTAATCTTCAATTCACATTACCAATTTGGGTTTTTTAACGAGAATTGTTATATTGCAACTTAATTTGGACGTAGAGGGACGCGGTGTCTCAGTGGTAGAGCGTTCAACTCTAGTGCATCGGGTCCTTGGTTCGATCCCAAATCACGCCAAGTGAACTTTGTGATGGATAAAAACCGTGTGCATGGGTTTTCTCGAGAGTACTCCCGTTTCCTCCACATTCTTCATTTCACCATTTTCTTCATTTCTTATCATCACTGCCACCTTTAGCCTAGCCGGCATAATCGTGGGACGTAAAACTTAAAGATTTCATTTCATTTAATTTGGATATAAAATCCTGAGTTAATTATCATATAAGGACTTTGCAGTACTATGTTGGTAGGAGATGAAAGTTGCTATTGATTTCTATTTTTCGCTTATTTCATCTTCATTTCCCATTAGAGCTCCTTCGTGGCTAAGCGGTTAGCGTACGCGCCTTTGGTGTGGGAGACCGGGTTCGATTCCCGGCGGGAGCTCATGTGGTTCGGATTCCACGTTAATCAGTAGGTCCACGTCTCATATAGCCTCGCTGCTCAAAGGGACGCTAAACTAAAATTAACTTAACTCATTTCCCATTACTTTTGCATAAAATTTTAAAGAAATATTAGATATTAACTTCTTTCTCTCAAGAACACATGAAAAAAAAATTATACATAACGAAACAAAGTTATTGCGGAAAAATATGATACAGTATAAGAGCAATTTTTCTTTTTAACACAGTTGTACCTGGAAAATCTAAAATAGTCCCCATCAGCATCGACGAAATTCTGCCAACGTTCTCTCGCGATAGAGCTTGGTGGGCCGTGAAGCGAGGAAGGTATCAAGTGCATTTTGCACCTCTATTAAAGATTTGAACTGGCTTCCTCTAGGGTGATTTTCCAGGGAACAGTCCTACTAGGTTAATTATAATGTATTTCGGATCAGTTCGTTTAATGAACACTACCGAATTTGCAACCGAACCATGACGAAAGAAAGGGTGTGTGTTAAACTTTTGGCATAATCCTAGATGTGGCTCGGAACTCTAGTGTCACTGGAAATTATTTAATTTGACCAACAAGTTTACTATTAATTTTAAAACTGACTTAATGAGTCATTCAAGCATTTTCTATATATTCCATTACTTCTGAAATATATTTTAAAAAACAAACGCTATTTCCATATTACTTCTGGAAACCGAACTTTATAATGTTAAATTGTTTTACTACGTCGAATGTTTTTATCTGTGGTTCCTTTTCTTTCTCTTCTTCTGTCTCCTTTTCTCTCTCTGTCTCACTTCTGTACCTCTAACAGATATCTATTCGTTTCAATTTTTCATTGAGAAGTGTTTAAGTTTCTCCTAACATTAATTATGAATCTCGCTACGTCTCATTTTTATTCTTTCACTTTATTGATACTAATACATGTATATTTTGAAATTAGAATTGTGCTCATGTTGTTGTTGATTTTAATACGGGAGATAGGAAATGAGAAGAGAGAGGGGTGGTCTTTTTACCAGACACGATTATGGGATAAGAAGGGGTATATTGGATGGTCTAGCTGCACGGTGTTAGCTGTCACACGATTTTTTTTATTGTGTATAAGTTCAATAATTCACCATAAATAGAATCAACCAGAAGTGTTTTTGTAATGAAGAAATAACAACATGAAATGTGAAATCTCCTTTAACAAACTGTTGAGATTTGAGAGTCGACAAACTTTACACTTTCGGGTATCGATAACCTTGAAACATCCAGTAGCCACAATTATCCCGAGATAGGCAGCTTATATTTAAAAGAATAACATTCTCAGCAAAATGCAGAAGTCTTTTAGTCTGAGAGAAAAGAAGGAATGAAATCTTTCATTCCTAGTTCTATTAGTCTTGTAGCTCTGAGTCTGTGGCAAAAATACTGATAGAAATAAGGACAATGAATTATGAGGATTTTGTAGGACATTCCACTCTAATATCACAGGAGTTTCATCTTCCGGTTTGCTTAGTTCTGAAAAAATATAGAGTATATTGCTATACTATGTAAAGTACCTGTACTGTCGCTGATTTGTGATGACAATCAGAAACAGGAGTAAAAGGTAAATTACAATTTACAAAAGGTAAATGGTTTTCTAGTAATAGCTTTCTATTAAGGGGGAAGTATAACTAGTTTATTTTAACATTTTTTTTTTTTTTGCCTTAAAATGCTTGTCCAAGTTCATCCTCTTCCAGTTCAACCTTGAGTACGGAAATAGAAGAACATAATTAGATTTTGATTGTTGATTCTAGTACATATGAAGCATAATTTATCGGATTAGGCCGGCATGATATGTCGATATATCGATATCGTCCATATCGATATTAACAGATCAACGTTCAATATCGTAAATACATCGAATCAATATATCATCTTCCTAAATTCTCGATATCGATCTTCGGAGAGGCGAAGTACAAGAAGCCCATAAGACTTGCGATGGATAAAGAAATAAAACTTATTTTTTACGATAATGTCTTCTAATGACACTTGAAGACTTTGGTGCAAAATACCGTCAGGTCTAGAAATTGAAAGTGTAAAGGAAATATCTTCACAAAGGGTTCTCTTCATCTCATTTCTTTCAAACTTGGCGCACATATTCTAGACCGAAAATAAGGCCGACAGATGTTTTTTGTTTCTTTCGGAAAATAGGTTAAGGGTGCAAAGGGTCCCTTTTCAAAGCGGGATCCCCTTGATTAAAAGTATCACATTAAAGAAACGAAACTCTGCTGATGCACAGACGACTTTAAAGTAGAAAAGTAGCCTCGTAGTGGTCAAACGGTCAGTGATTAGTGGTTACGCCCATTAAGACCTTTACTCAGAATCACAATATCTACAAAATATCACAGTTTCAGTCATTTTTTACCGAAATCCACGCCATCACCATTTTTGTTTACTTTCAAACAGTGGCCTCGTAGTGTCCAAACGGTCAGTGATTAGTGCTTATGCCAATTAAGAACTTTTCTCAGAATCACCATATCGACAACATACCACAGTTTCAGTCATTTTTATCGAAATCCAGAACATCAACATTTTTTATTACTTTCAAAAAAGTGTCCTCGTAGTGGCCAAACGGTCAGTGATTAGTGGTTGTGCCCATAAAGACGTTTTCTCGGAATCACAAGATCTACAAGATATCAGTTTCAGTCATGTTTTACCGAAATCAAGAACATCACCATCTTCGGTTACTTATAAAAAAGTAGCCCCATAATGGCCAAACGGTCGGTGGTTAGTGGTTATGCCAATTAACACCTTTTCTTAGAATCACAATGTCTAATATATATCAGAGTTTCAGTCATTTTTACGGAAATCCAGGCCATGAATATTTTCGGTTACTTTCAAGAACGTGGCCCTGCCTTGGCGAAGCGGTCAGTAATTAGCGGTTGTGCCCAGAAAGACCTTTTCTCAGAATCACAAGTTCTACAACATATCACAGTTTTAGTCTCTTTTTTTTAAACCGAAAACCGGAACATCACCATCCGGTTACTTTCAAAAAACTGGCCTCGTAGTGGCCAAACGGTTAGTGGTTGTTGGTTGTGCTTATTGAGATTTTCTCAGAACCACAATATCTACAACATACCACAGTTTGAGTCATCTTTACCGAAATCTGGAACATCACCATTTTCGCTTACTTTCAAAAAAGTGGCCTCGTAGTGTCCACACGGCCAGTGATTATTGGCTGTGCCCATTAAGACTTTTTCTCAGAACCACAATGCCTACTACATATCATATTTTCAGTCATTTTATCGCAATTCAGACCATCAACATTTTCGTTACTTTCTAGAAAGTGGCCCTGCAGTGGCGAAGCGGTCAGTAATTAGTGGTTGTGCTCATTACGACCTTTAATCAGAATCACAATGTCTACAACATATCATATTATCAGCCATTTTAACGGAATCCAGGCCATGAATATTTTCGGTTACTTTCAAGAAAGTGGCCCTGTAGTGGCGAAGCGTTCAGTTATTAGCGGGTGTGCCCAAAACGACCTTTTTTCAGAATCACAAGGTCTACAACATATCACAGTTTTAGTCATTTTTTTTTTACCGAAAACCAGAACAACCATCTTCGGTTACTTTCAAAAAATGGCCTCGTAGTGACCAAACGGTCAGTGATTAGCGGTTGTGCCCAATAAGGTCTTTTCTCGGAATCACAAGATCTACAACATATCACGGCTTCAGTCGTTTTTAACGAAATCCAAAACATCACCATCTTTCGTTACTTTGAAAAACGTGGCCCTGTAGTAGCCAAACTGTCAGTAATTATTGGTTGTAACCATTAGGACATTTTCTCAGAATCACTAAATCTACAACATATCACAGTTTCAGTCACTTGTATCTAAATCCACAACATCACCATTTTCGGATACTTTCTCAAGTTTGGCCTCCTAGTAAAAAAACGTCAGCAATTAGTGGTTGCGCCCGTTAAGACCTTTTCTCAGAATCACAATATCTACAACATATAAAAGTTTCATTCATTTTTACCGAAATCCATAACATCACCATCTACGGTTACGTTCAAGAAAGTGGCCAAAAGTTCAGTGATTAGTGGCTGGGCCTATTAAGACCTTCTCTCAGAATCATAATATCTACAAGGTATTTATAGTTTCACTCATTTTAACCAATATCCAGGCCATCAACATTTTCGGTTACTTTCAAGTAAGCGGCCTCGTTGTGACCAAACGGTCAGTGATTATTGATTGTGCCGATAAAGACCTTTTCTCAGAATCCCAATAACTACAACATATCACAGTTTTAGTCATTTTTACCTAAACCCAGAATATCACAATCTTCGTTTTCTTTCAAGAATTTGGCATCGTAGTGTCCAAACGTACACTGATTATTGGCTGTTCCCAATAAGGCCTTTTCTCAGAATCACAACGTCTACAACATATAACATTTTCAGTCATTTTTACTGACATCCAGGCCATCAACATTTTCGGTTATTTTCAAAAAGTGGCCACATAGTGGCCAAACGGTCCTACAACATATCACGGTTTCAGTCATTCTTACCGAAATCCAGAACATCCCATCTTCCTTTACTTTGAAAACCGTGGCCCTGTAGTAGCCAAACGGTCAGTAATTATTGGTTGTGACCAATAGGACATATTCTCAGAATCACAATATCTACAACGTATCACAGTTTCAGTCATTTGTATCTAAATCCACAATATCACCATTTTCGGTTACTTTCTAAAATGTGGCCTCGTAGTGGCAAACGATCAGCAATTAGTGGTTGCGCCCGTTAAGACGTTTTCTCAGAATCACAATATCAAGAACATATAACAATTTCATTCATTTTTACCGAAATCCACATCACCTTGTTCGGTTACTTTCAAAAAATGGCCTCGTAGTGGCTAAACGGTCAGTGATTAGTGCTTATGTCCATTAAGCACTTTTCTCAGAATCACAATGTCTACAACATATCACACTTTCAGTCACTTTACCGAAATGCCGGCCATCTACATTTTCGGTTACTTTCAAGCAGGTGGCCAGGTAGTGGCCAAACGGTCAGTGATTAGTTTTTATGCCGATTAAGACCTCTCAGAATCACAATGTCTACAACATATCAGTTTCAGTCACTTTTACCGAAATCCCGGCCATCCACATTTTCGGTTACTTTCAAGCAAGTGGCCAGGTAGTGGGCAAACGGTCAGTGATTAGTTCTTGTGCCGATTAAGACCTTTTCTCAGAATTAAAATATCAACAATATATCACAGTTTGTCATTTTTACCGAAATCCAGAACATCACCATTTTCGTTTACTTTCAAGCAAGTGGCTAGGTAGTGGGCAAACAGTGAGGGAATAGTGATTGTGCCCAGTGACGGCGATTGGACGTTAAAAGTGGGGGGGCAAGACATGATCTTAATATTTGTATATCAATGTTAATATACATTTCCTGGTTGAAACTACATACATTAATAGGTCATTTCAGAAAAGTGGGGGGCAACTGCCCCCTTTACCCCCCTAATCGCCGCCCATGGTTGTGCCTATTAAGACCTCTTCTTAGAATCACAATATCTACAACATATTACAGTTTGTCATTTCTACCGAAATCCACAAAATCACCATTTCAAAATTGGCCTCATAGTGTTCAAACGACCAGTGAGTATAGAGTGTGTCTATTAAGACATTTTCTCACAATCACAATGTCTACAACATATCACATTTTCAGTTATTTGTACCGAAACCCAGGCCATAAACCTTTCGGTTACTTTGAAGCAAGTGGCCAGGTAGTGGCCAAATGGTCAGTGATTAGTGATTTTGCCCAAAAAAGACCTTTTCTCAGAATCACAATATCTACAACATATCACAGTTTCAGTCATTTTTACCGATATCCAGAACATCACCATCTATGGTTACTTTCAAGAAAATGGCCTCGTGGCTAAACGTTCAGGGATTAGTGGTTGGGCCTATTAGGACCTTTTCTCAGAATCACTATATCTACAACATATCAGAGCTTCAGTTGTTTTTACCGAAATCCTGAACACCCACCATCTTCCGTTACCATGAAAAAGATGGCCGTGTAGTAGCCAAACGGTCAGTAATTAATTGTTGTACCCACTATGACATTTAAACACAATCACAGAATTAGAATATCTATAACATATTACAGTTTCAGTCATTTTTACCGAAATCCTGGCCATCAATATTTTCGATTACTTTCAAGAAAGTGGCCTTGTAGCGGCAAAGTGGTCAGTGATTAGTGATTGTGCCCATTAAGACCTTTTCTCAGAAGCACAATATCTACAAAGTATCACAGCTTCAGTCATTTTTACCGATATCCAGAACATCACCATCTTCGGTTCTTTCAAAACATTGGCCTCGTAGTTACCAAACGGTCAATGATTGGTGGTTGTGCTTATTGAGTCTTTCTCAGGATCACAGTTTCAGTCATTTTCATTGGAATTGGGGATATCACTATATTTGGCTGTTTTCAAAAAAGTGGCCCTGTAGTGGCCAAAAAATCGGTGATTGTTGGTTATGCCCATAAAGACTTTTTTCGGAATCACAATATCCACAACATCACGATTTTTGTCATTTTGTCCGAAATCTTAGTTTTCTTCGGCTTTTTTTAAAAGGTGCCCTTTTGGTGGCCAAACGGCCAATGATTTCTGGTTGTGCCCATTGAGACTTTTTCTCAGGAACCTCATATCTACAAAACACGGTTTCAAGCAATTCCACCGAAATCCAATTTTCGTAAAGGTAGTGCGGGGTCCTTTGCCATTTCAAAGGAGCATTGTCTCTGAAAAACGTTTCAGTGCGGGGTCCTTTGCCATTTCAAAGGAGCATTGCTTCTGAAAAACGTTTCTCTCAAAAACGACAAAACCCGTATTTTGTACTTTGAAGTCATCTTTACATTGGCAAAGTTTCGTTTCTTTAATGTGGTGCTTTTCAATCAAGGGGACACTTTTTTTTTGAAAAGGGACCCTTTGCCTCCTCAACCTGTTCTCTGAAAGAAACAAAAAAACGTGTGCATTTATTTTCGGTCTAGTATATATGTGTCAAGTTTGAAGAATATCGGATGAAGAGAAACCCTTGTGAAGCTACCTCTTTTATACTTTCACTTTTTGGACTTGACAAGTTGTTTGCCCCCAAAGTCTTCAATTTCTTTATGACCTCAAAATGCATTGTAAATAAATGCACTTGCAAATTTGCAATATTATATACTTTAATTTCTTAGCCGATAAAATTTTCTTTCCCCGAAAAACAAGAAAGCACCTGTTAAAAGCAATTCTTCGAACTTTCTCCTAGAATTTATAATAAGAAAGTTTTTTTTGTTCTTCTCTCTCAGAGATTTGCTTCCCTTTTGGCCTTTAGGGCCAGTCATTGACAAAAGGTGCACACAAGACCGCTATATGCTGATATGCTCTTAGGTAGGGTCAGAGATTTGGAAAGTAAACGATGTTATAATAATAATAATAATTGTTATTATTATTATTAATATTACTCTTATAACAATTAGATTTACAACTAGTGTCCCATCTCTTTATCTTTCATGAGAGGCCCGTTAGACAGCTAAGCCGCTGGTGTTCCTTATTCTGTGTTTGTTTCTTTTTCTGTGTCGTGTGGATGTTTGTTTTGGGGTTGTTAGGCTTTTATATTAAACCTTTACATTAGGTAACATTTTTCTTTTTCTACGAGATTTTCTTTTGGAAAAAGAAAAGAAAATGCTTTCCTGTTATGTCTGTTTGTTACCATTCACCTTGTTTGAACTGCTTAAGTAAGATGATTTTGTAACTTTTATGTCATAGATTGCCCTCACGATAATAAAATGGTAAGTCTTAACAATTTATTTTAATCTCTTATTTGCAGTTTGCCACACTGATATATTTGTAACAAAATTGACGTTTCGTCCAACGCCTTTCTAATTCGCAAACAACCCAACCGCCGAGCTTTTTGGGTTGCCTGCAATTGCAGCAAATTGAGAATTGCAGGTGGTAATGCACTTTTGGAGTTGTGTATACAATATATACAAGTCTATACTTTACGTACCATGATATATCACTAAAATAAACGTTAAACACTAAAAAATAATTATTTCTAACCCTTTCATTACCATATTCATGAATTATTAATTCATTAATCTAATTAATGAAAGTTAAACTAATTTATGCAAAAATATGTTAAAGAAATCTTGTTTGAAGCCTACCTGCGAAAGGAAAAAAGGAAGACTCACCTCACGTAAAGATTTTATTGCAACCCAAAAAACCCAAAGTCAGGTAAAGAGTTTATTACCCCTGCAATGAAAATAAATTCAGGTGCGGAAGGGTCGATCTTCCCTAACCTCAGGTGGCAGGATCATAAAACAAGCTGGAAAACAGGGGACAGGCCAATTGAAAAAAGTTGTTTTAGCTGTAAAGGACCTCCTTCAAGCAATGGGAAACAAAATATCATTCGTTCCTCGTTCTTAGCTAATGCCGCCTCTACCCTTTTATTATTGGCTCCTACAAGTTTTGGGGCAGAATAAAAAGTTTTAAAACCATTCTTCGTCTCCGATTTTTCATTTGCTGGAGTCTTTCTATACACGTTAACAAGCTCCAGCTTCTTGCAGAGGTATATTCTCCTATCTCCTAAGAACCAGAAAGTGCTTATAATTCAAGCAAATTTAAACACAAATGAATACAGATTAACATAATTAATTATATTTTCTTCTTCTATTCTATCAATATGATCTCTAGACATAATATGAATATGTTATGTACCTATCATTAAAAATATCAAAAACCAATACTACAACGCAACAGGCACGCTTTGTTCTTCCAACTAGCAGTTAAAAGGTAATCCCCACTCACTCCATATAATTGCATTGCCTACAATTATTTAAATATTTTATGTTTCTTGTCATCCGCCCTATTATCAGAAATTCCTGGAATTTTTCCCATGTGTCCACCTACTTTCTTGAATATAATCGAAACATTCAAGCCCTGCGTGCATGCATCTGGTCACGTAATCATTACAACGACATTCCTATCAAAAATAAAGAAATTAACATGCAGCTGCGCTACCTAAACAATTTCCTCCTGCGTACGTGCATCCAGTTACTTCGATCATTCCAACGAGATTCCTGTCAACAAAGGATAAAGGAAACCGCCATGTCAATGACCCTAATTTATTACATATACAAACATCTGCGTTAAAATTCCATTCATTGTTCACACATGCGCACGTGACCACTCAAGGGCAACTACTCTGACAACAAAGACCTATTGTCAAGACCCACCTTACTAGCATACGCACATGTCGTCAATCCTCTACAATACCGTCCAATTAGTTGTTGACGAACTATCAAAGTTGCTTACAACGTCAAAGGATATCATTCTGCATTGTTTTAACGATTATCTGAATACTGAAGGACTTACTGTTCCTAATAATATCATGTCTATTGTTGATAAAGTTCTCGTAGAACATGCAGTGTGTTTGTCATCCTTTAACACAGAGCATAAACGCTTCCAATTCTTTGAAGATAAGGGAACACTGATATCTCCTCTAGAAGTAACTATAAGCCAACAAATGGAGTACAAGCGTATTCAGACTGAAGTAATTCTAGTATTGGCGCCTTGCATAATGCAGATCATACCAATTGCCTCAGTTTTTCAGAAGTTCTTATGTATGAATGGAGTTTTAAAACCTAAAAAGGCTAGAAAATTGTACTGCTTGTATGGAAAACATAATGCAAGGCAGAGTCTGGCAAGACATCATGGCCAAAACTGAGGAGCAGGATAGTTTAATGCTCACGTTTTGTTGTTGTTGTTGTTGTTGTTGAATTCGAGATAAGCAATCCTATTGATAGCCACGCTTCCATTCATAAATTGGGTGCTGTTTATTTGTCACTACCTTTCCTGCCTGGCCATTTGCTTTCACAATTGAATCATATATTTCTCTTAGCATTATTTCATGCATCAGACAGAGTACAGTTTGATAATGAGATAGTTTTTAAGCAAGTAAGTGAACAACTTAGAGCCTTTCTATTCCATCTGTACCCTTGCTGGAGCTGCTATCGATGTGTGTTTTCCCTCCCACCCTCCAGTGAGGAGAGACAAATAGCTGTGACCGAGCTGCTGTGACGGACAGCGTTACCACATTGAAACACCTTATTTCAAATATTATTATTACGTTTCTTTTAAAAAGTAGTTGTCAATAAATGAAAAGCAATAGAAATCACCTCCATTACTCAACCAAATTAGATGTTAGACAGATTAATCGAATATTTGCAAATGATATTTTCTACGAACAAACAAGTCAGTTATTTTGACTTTAATTTCGTGCTATATAAGAAGAAACTTCTTTTTTCTATTCTACAATTTAACGTAGGATTCGAACTGTATGTTTCAAGCCGATAATCGGACCTGAGTTTTCTACATGGCATGCGAGAAAAATCACAATGGTGAAAAATCACAATGATATGGCGGCAATTGTATGGGAATGTGGTCGTTTTCTTCTAAATTGCGATGGGAATAGTATGTTGGATTTGGCTTATTTTTCCTGAGAACTTCAATGAGTTCTATTTTCGTCATATTCTCATCAAAGGGAATATTATTTAAAAGAGGCCAATTTTGAATATCTAATTCCTTCGCGCTCCTCGATGGTGGTTTGTTTATCTGACGAACGTGATAAGATGCGTTGTCCATCACAATAATACTCTCATTCGGCAGCCCTGGTATTAACTTTTCCTGCAACCAATTTTCAAAATTTGTAGCATTCATATTGTCTGTTCACTCTAGGATGGAAGATTGTTTACAAACAACAATTGTAGTGCGAGCGTCAAAACCTTGCTTCTCACCCCTACATGGTTAATTCATGGTTGCCAGGCACATGAATCTCCGAACCGAATGTACCTACTTCTGCACAGTCATGGACCAAGTGCTATTAC
This sequence comes from Thermobia domestica, assembly GCF_964235325.1. NCBI lineage: Eukaryota > Metazoa > Arthropoda > Insecta > Zygentoma > Lepismatidae > Thermobia > Thermobia domestica. Next base: position 192,657,322 of record NC_137458.1, on the reverse strand, counting down.
TACATACATTGCTGCTTTTGAGATGACTGAGATATTAACGTTATGAAAAATTGAGTTAGTTATTATGTAATACAATCTTACATATAATGCACACTCAATTTTGTACGTGTTCTTGTTCGAAAGTGTGCGAAAACCTTGTACGCCTGGCAATATTGGAAGATGGCAGTTTGTGTTGTAAACAATAAACAGAGGTAGCGAAGACTGTTAGGTTCGCTGGACAGCGTTGTTTTCATGATAAGGCGACAGAAACATATTGTACTGATTGTAAACAAGGGCTGGGAATTTCGATGCGAGTATAGGTGGAAATATTCTCCCCACATATTGCCTATTGGTGAAGGTTTGCAATGTTGCAAACTGCTAAGTGTAGAATTTCATACTAATTGAACGAGCTTTGAGAAGGATTAGTATGATGCAATAATTATAAATACTAACAACCATAGACTTAACGTATTAAGAAATAAACCATGCTGCTGTAAGAAGAATATCATACACATTGAATTAAGTGTTCAAAGTACAATATAAAGCGAATTTTAACATTTAAACATTTTAAAGCTGTACACATTTGCCCTGTTTGGGTGCCCTTACCAGACACTGTGCAACACGAAAAAAGGCATTAAAATAGGTAGATCGAGCGTGGGCATGAACGCGGCTCTGGCCGGTATTCCTTATTAAGGTTTTCCTCAGTCCCACGAGGTGAATGACTAGATAGTAGCTTCTGTAAGGCAGGGGCGGATCCAGGACGGACTTCTTGAGGGCGGTGGGTTTTAATACTGCTACTTAGAGCTATTTTTAAGAGCTCCAAACTCTGGGATTGGGTTTTATTTAAATATATAAAATGAGAAAGGTTCCTTTCCTGGGGGCAATCGCTATGATCGCCCCCCTGAATCCGCCACTGCTGCAAGGCCAGAATTGGGCCAAACACCGAGGCCCCAGAATTGGCGGGAAATATATTCCTTCAGAATATTATGTTGTCAACACTTCCACAAATATTATGGTGGTGGGTTCCGACATCCCTTTTTCGTTTATGTGTGTTTAAATTCATTATGAAGTAAATGTAGAAGTGTTTCTTTCATTCTCTTTCTTTCTTTCTTCTCATCTTTCTCATCCTTGCTCTCCTTTCCCCACCTTCTTAAAATATGAATACTATCCTCCTGTAATATTGTTTCTCTCCACGGCCCAACCGGTTTAAAGAGACCAACCTGATATAGTTAACTATTAGCAGAAGTGTACCAATAAATTCACATTAGAGACAGCGCCGTAACTTATATTTTTTTCTGGGGGCAAGCATTAATATGTGTATTTGGGCCTCCTAGAAAAAGTTGTTTTTCTAATTCTTGGCCCCCCCTCTTTCTAACTTTTTCTTACTATTTATGCCCCCCGGAGCCTGTCGGCCCTCCCTCACGGCAAGGTCTGCGGGGCCGCTACTTACGCCCTTGGGCCCATTCCATACATGACAAATTAATTAAGGGGACAACATTGACAAATCTCAAAGCCATACGAATAAATGTTATTTCTAGGGCCCCTAATAATAGACGTTTCTTACTGAAGTGGGCACAAGGCTCACTTTTGTTTTATTTACCTTTTGTGCGCTGCTTTATGTAATGTAGTGAAACTGTTTAATGCTTCATTTATAATTTCATGTTCGTATTGTATATGGATTAAGAAAATTTCGTCTCCAAATGGGCCCCTTCGAACGGCGGGGAACCTCCCTGGGGGGAAGTTGCCCCTCCCCTGTCCCACACAAGTTACGTTCCTGATTAGAGAAGAAGTAAACTCTTTCGAAATTTACGCAACTTGCAAACACCAAACCCTACTAGTGCTAAAATTGATGAGTTAGTTCCACTGTTACAACTGCTATAAGGGGAAAGTAGGGGAAGGACTGCTAAGATTCGCTGGCCAGGTTTTGTGTCAAAACACAGCGCCAAGCTACAGTGAACGGACAATACCATCATGGTAATCAGTAAGTACGCCAGAAATTTTTACTTGGGGGGTGTTCAAAATAAAAGGGGGTGCTCTCAGAATAGTGATATACATTTTTAAACAAACTCAAAGAAAACAGTATATTTTGTTACGCAACTATTGCAATATTACCACTACTACTACTACTACTTCTAATAATAATAATAATAATAATAATAATAATAATAATAATAATAATAATAATAATAATATCAGCTCTTCGCAGTGATAGGTTCAATAAATGATGAAGTTCACACATTTGAGCATTTATTATTATTATTGAACTAAGTAATACAGTGATACCACTCAAAACGGACATCGGTGGAACACGATTATTTGCCCGTAAATGAAAGGTGTCTTTAAAAAAAAGGGTTCTCTCTCATAACACGACACCACACATATTTATGGCATGGAAGAATAAGGAAGTTTTGTCTTTTATAAAGATGATCACTATTGAGAGATGCAAGTTAAGAGAGGTTTCACTGTATTAGGAATTAACCACCATTATTTTACCCAGTAATTACATATGAATTGATTACATACGAATTATTGTAATCATTTTGCAAAATTCTGCCATTATTTCAATTTATTCACCCCCAGCAAGTTTTAGTGGGTGATTTTTTCTTCAAAATATTAATTGGGAAAAAATTCCCTCGTCCCATGCTGAAATTACATTCGTTTAGTAATGAATACTGTACATAGTTGCAATTTCATTATTTTAATGTTCTAACCTTGTTAACGTTAATTGTTGTAATATTATTTGTTCTCTTAATGTCCGTTTCTGCCCCTTCCTGGCTACGTTATTGGCTTTGAATATCTTTCATAAGAAAATTATTCATTGATTTAATTGTTTTCCAGAACTCCAGTATTTCAATTTACAAATATCTTGTATCTTTGTGTTTTGTCTTTTTTTAATGTAGCGTAATTTTAATCATCCGCTCGATAAATTTACGTCAATAAAAATATACTTTACAAAAATTTAAACTAGTGACAAACACGTTCCTCCATAACACTAGACTCAGTCTAAAACATATATAATTCTTACTTCGATCGATCTCTTCATTCTAAAAACGTTCTGATTACAACCTTCTAACTTCCGTCTGTTGATACACCACTTGCAGAGTAGCACTTACCAACCTCTTTTCTCAGAAAGGACCGCGGAGCCCAGGAGAGTAGGTGTGAGCGTGTCTGTTTTGTCAATTGTTTTGATCGAAACACCGCCCGAAACAATGAGGCCATGTGGTTCTCAAAGCCGTACATAAGAACAAGATCGCTTCGTATTTTGAAATGAAATAAATAAATAAATAAATAAATAAGAATATTGCCTTCTTTCCTAAACGCTAAACTTTTTTAACTTGATGTAATAAATAACCTATATGATACTGATTGATACAATTGGATTTGGGGGGGAGTATTCCTTTTCCATCCAGGGGTGTGCGTAAAGAAATTTGGGGGTGTTGGGGGGTGTAGATTACTTCCTAATGGTAATTACCTGTTTTACATTTGATTTGAATATAAGTAGCGCATTTTGAACAAATCCTAATCTACCCCCAGCATGAACAATAATGAGTCGTGGTCCAGAACTACTATTTACAACAACACCATCTTCGTCTACACATTGCCAACATTTTTTAACTTTGCAACTAGGGTGAATATACGTTTCATCTACATACACAATATTTTTCCCTTGTTCCCTGTATTTTTTTTCATATTCCTGAGGAAACGTGCTCGCCATGCTACAACATCAACCCTTTCATAAGTCTGTACCGCTTATCTTTGCATCTCTTATATTTGAATCCCATTTCGAGAAGAATCTTCCTTAACGTTTCAACACAACCCTCAAATCCTATTTCCTTTTTGGCACATAAAAGTATTTTGCGTAGAGCAGGAACTTTGTTTGCGTTAAATTTATGTAAAATTCTACGAAGTATACATTTATCCATATCATTAACTTTGTTTTTCTTACCTGGTGGTGATAATTTCTCTCCCTCTTTGAGTGTTCGTGCCTCTCTTCTTATCTTCTTAATAAATCGTTCAGATTTATGAAGCATTTCCGCTGCTCTTTTCGTAGCATTGTCTCGAGGTAGTATCCAGGAATTGGGTTCCTTTTCCCTGTCACAAAAATCGATGACATTCCGAATTACTTCACGGGCTTCGCTATGCACTGTCTTGTTAGCCATTCTAAATAGCTTACGATCCTCACTCGTGACAACCAAACAACTCAATGACAAATTGGCAACACAGCCGAGGTCATTCACTTCCTCCCCCAAAGCAAAGGAAAGATTACCTCTGCAAGACGGCGGCGGGGGTGGGGCCGAAGTATAGTTGACATATTTTCCGAGGGTACAGGTGAGTTAAACAGACTCTAACTTCTTGCGTAATACTGGCATTAATGTGTCCACAGATGTGCACAAAGGTAATATAAGGTTTCATGTTGTTTGTTATTCAGGCGATAATCTTGGTCCAAACAGTATTTTGGGTTTTGTAGAGAATTTTGTTGCAAACTGTTGCTGTCGAATATGTTCAGTAAATAAAAAAACAGTTGCAGACCATGTATTGAAAATCCCTCCTTCATAAGGACAATAGTAAACTATGAACATGCTGTAACTGGTATAAACTGCACCAAAAACTGGTATAAAAGAAAGATGTGTCTTTCTTGATACATTGCATGGCCTTCAACTTTTTGACCACGTGTTTGTTGATATTCTTCACGATTATTTTCAAGGTTGCTATCGCTATGTCATGTCATTTCTTGCTGAATTTTTAGTAATTCGCTCTAAACTTTTTCGCTTAACATTTTATAAAGCAAATTTAAAGTTTTTAATTATGAGCCCGACTCAGGTTCAAAACCCACAAACTGCATTGTTGTTGATGGTTGCAATGTAAAAATTAAAACAGCTGCTGAGATGATGGTATTGGTAAGGTACTTCGGTCTGATAATTGGAGAGTATGTACCCACAGACTGTAAGGTGTGGGAGTTGTATTTATATTACGTAAAATTATGGATAGGCTACGTAATCCCCGAGTTTGTATTGATTCCACAGAACAGTTGCAATTTATGATTGCAGATTTTCTTGAGTTGTACCAGAATTTGACGGAATTAAATCTTACACCTAAGTTCCATTTTTTTGTACACTATCCGGACATGCTACTAAAATTTGAACTCCTCACCCAGGTTCGGTCTATGCGCTTTGAGGCTAAGCATAGAATATCGAAGATTGCTGCAAAGACCTCTTGTAACCGACTGAATATTTTTAAAACAATAGCATTAAGAAACCAGCTACTCCTCAATGATATTTTCTTTAAAAACAAAACGTTGGATACCTTTGCATGTTCAAAGAAAGTTAAAGTTAGTAATTTAACTAATCACCTTCTGTGTGAGCGGTTTGATCTGCGGCAATCAAAGTTGTTCCTAGTGAAGTGGATTAAAGTTAAGTTCAGAGATTACATGTTTCTTCTGCTGTCACAGTAGATCTATGAACTAGTACATTTCTGCCTTTGTGTGCACAAATTACTAAAATATGTGTTGCTGATGATGGAAGAGTTTTTTCTTCTGTTCTCTGTGTCAAACAGTGGAATGGGGCTTGCATTATTTTGATATCATGTATTGTCTGTCAAACAAATAAATGCATGTTTTCTGCGGGATAATAGCTTGCCCCTTGCTGCTATGAAAATAAAATACTACACACTACCCCATACCATTTAGCCATTAGCTTTCTATTTCCTGATCAGTTAAAACAGTATTCTTGGGCATCGTGGCGAAAACTGTATTTGCTTGTTCGTGCATTGTACGAAAAACACAGAGAGTGAACGTAATAAAAACGAAACAAAGAAAAAATACAATGCGATGTAAAGTGCTTGGACTCTTTCCCAAATCACTCAATGTAGCGCTTTCCTTGCAAATAAGTCTCGATGGTGTAGTTGGTAAAACCGTGGGTTAAGCTCACGGGGTCCTGAGATCAATTTTCCCTGAAGACATACGTTTTTTTCTTTACAACAACAGAAGTTTTTTAAATTATTTAGTCATCCGAGAAAAGGAAATTCTGTAGAAACACAACATTTCACTTTTCTATTCACACTATCGCTAAGAAATATGATCATTTCTTGCAGTTCAAACTGTACACAATAAGTTAGTGAATAATGTTTTTCGGTCTCTTATAAATAATGTTCAGAGTATTGTCGTCGGAAGAGCTCTACACTGTAGCCCTTAAAGTCCCAAGTGTCTAAGGAAAAGTATTATTATTATTATTATTACTATTATTAGTATTATTATTATTATTATTATTAGTAGTAGTAGTAGTAGTAGTAGTAGTAGTAGTAGTAGTTGTAGTAGAACGTCAAAAGAAGGAAAGAAAAAGACACATAGTCGAAGCTATTGATAAGAACAAGAGAGATATACTTTATATCAGATTATTTTTAGATTTACACATGAACGTAATAATATTATTACATTTATGGATTGACAGATAAAATTATTATTTTACGGAAACAAGAAATGGAGTATAAATATTTGTTAGCTGGTATCAGTAATGAATTTCGTTTCGCCCTTCTTCTAGATAGGTTGAGTTGAATTTGAGTTTAACGTCCTTTTCAGCAGGAAGGATATATGAGACAAGAACTACTGATTAACGTGGAATCCGAACCACATGAGCTCCTGCCGGGAATGGAACCCGGGTTTTTTTAGGTAGGAAGGTGAGGTGACACCTTGAATAGAATCGTTCTTGTGACTAGAGTTGTAAGTTCGATGACTATTTGTAATTTGTGTGACTCCTTTCATGCTTTATCAACGTGGCATATAGCGTTAAAGCTAATAACTTATTGGCGAAATCACGTGTAAAATTTGAATACCGAGTTAGTTGTGTAAATTCACACACAGATCCAGGTAACGATGTCAGAATTATGTGCATATGCCTCTGCTCCGGCCATCCTTCCTCGTAGAGTATTCGATAGGAAGGTAGTCTGAAGATCTAGTAGCCCACGAAACGATTCCTGCGCGCACAGAACTATTTTTATTTCTCGAGCAGAAGTAAAAAAGGCAAAAATGAATAGAGGCGTTTGAAGTTTAGAGCTAACAAGTAAGATCGAACCAAATGTATGGGTCATTATATGATTTGTTTAAAGAAATAATAAAATGGAGGAAAGATATTTTGTCTGTGTCTAGGAATGGAGTATAAATAAAAGAAGAAACTACACTTCTGTTCAGAATTTCTATCGCATGTCTTTCAAAATTACATAAGTAGAAAGAACTCTCTTTGTTATGATAGAAAATGTTAAATTTCCTCTTAGAAATATGCAAAAAAGGACACCAATATTTCCAAAAAAGAAACATTTGTGTAAAAAATTAAGAAATGAAGAAGTTATAATTAATAAAAGAAATCTCCGAAACTCATCTCCAAATTCAAAGTTCAATTTTCGTAAGCGTGGCAAACGCGCGGCGAAATTTACAGAGAGAGAGAGGGGGAACTTTATCCTTTATTAGAAGTACAACGTAAATCTTTTATAATCTTAGTTACTATACATATTGCGCAGCTCTAATAATAATAGGTATTAAACATTTTATACGTAAACAAACAAATCATAAGAAATAAGCCACAAAATATGCGAAGCGATCAGGCAGTTTGTGGTAGTGATTTCCTGATATGCGTCTACTAAGAGAGTGAACCTCAACATGCCTTCGTAGAGTATACAGTTAGGGCACTTTCCTGAATTGTTTTGTTTTTATCCACGATCATCACTTCGAATCCCATACACTACATTGTTTTTTTTTTTTTTTTTTTTTTTTTAGAAAAGCTTGATTCTGTCATTTTCCAAAACATCAATACTTTGTTCTAATAATGTTGCTTAATATTATCGTATTCATTCTAGTTTATTTGAATATTTCCAGATAATGCAGAATTAACTAACTAACTAACTCTATGGCCTATGGAACCCGGAGGTTCAGTGCCGCGTTCACAAAAGCTCTCCACTGACTTCTATCCTTAGCTAATTGGATCCAGTTTCTACTTTGTATTCCTATCTCTGCGAGATCCATCTTAATATTATCCTCCCATCTGCGCCTAGGTCTTCCTAATGGTCGTTTTCCGATTGGTCTTCCAGTCAAGACTTTGAAAGCGTTTCTACTTTCTTCCATTCTAGCTACATGACCTGCCCACCTAAGCCTCCTAGACTTGACGACCCTAACAATGTTGGGTAAACCGTATAAACTATGTAGTTCCTCGTTATGAAGCTTCCGCCATTCCCCATTCTCGTTTCTCTTGGGTCCGAATATTCTTCTCAGGATCCTGTTCTCAAATACTTTCAGTCTATGTTCTTCCCTCAGAGTAAGCGACCATGTTTCGCAACCATACAGAACAACAGGCATGATTATCGTTTTATATATTTTAAGCTTCAAATTCCTCGACAGAATTCGCGACGACAAGAGATAATGCAGAATTACTTCCTTTAAAGTATTAGAATTATCAAGAATTTTATAAAAGAGGAAATCTTTTTTTAATCATTATCCTAAACGGAAGGAGAAACTTATAAATATTTGAAGTGGTAATTAACATATAACTAAACTTTAATGAAATATTACCAAAATAAAACATTTTCTGCGAATAGTTTGTCCAAGTAATTTGTAGAAAATGGACAGAGATAATGAACATAAACTATTAGTTGCCAATTAAAAGTGTAGTAGCGATAGTTTTTTCCCCAGTAGAATATTCACTCTTTGCTTCATGAAAATAATAAACATTTTACAAAAATAATCATCTTTTGGATGTATCGTAAATATTTTCGTAAATAAATAAATGACATACATATTATATATAATTTAATTACCGTGACTCGACTGCGAGGGTGAAAATAATGAATATTACTACAAACTGTTACAAAGCTAGGGGACGCAGTGGCCCACTAGAAGACAGTGAGAGTAGCTGAGCAGCCTGAGGTGTTAAACTGACGATCGTGAGGTTTTGAGTCTCTCTGCATGGGAGGAATTTTAACTGTTTTAATGTTTAGGATAATGTTTTGTTTTAGTAATATTTCATGAAAGTTTAGTAATATGTTCATTACCATTTCAAATATTTATAAGTTTCCCCTTCCAGTTAGGATGATTAGAAATGAAGTTTCCTCTTTATATAAAATTCTTGATAATTGTAATACTTTATTTAAAAGGCGTAATTCTGGATTATTTGGAAATATTCAGATAAATTAGAATGAATACGATAATATTAAGCAACATTATTAGAACAAAACATTACTGTTTGAGAAATTGACAGAATCAAGCTTTTCTAAAAAAAAAAAAAAACAATGTAGTGTATGGGATTCGAAGTGATGATCGTGGATAGTGCTCTGACCGTATATGCTACAAAGGCACGTGAAGGCTCACTATCTTAGTAGACGCATATCAGGAAATCACTACCACAAACTGCCTGATCGCTTCCCATATTTTGTGGCTTATTTCTTTTTATTTGTTTGTTTACGTATAAAATGTTTAATACCTATTACTATTAGGGCTATGCAGAATGTATAGTAACTAAGATTATGAAAGATTTACGTTGGATTTCTAATAAAGGATAAAGTTCCCTCTCTCTCTCTGTAAATATCGCCGCATGTTTGCCACGCTTACGAAAATGGAACTTATTATTTGGCAATGAGTTTCGGAGATTTCTTTTACTAATTATAACTTCTTCATTTCTTAATTTTTTACACAAATGTTTCTTTTTTGAAAATATTGGTTTACTTTTTCTGCATATTTCTAAGAGGAAATTTAACATTTTCTATCATAACAAAGAGAGTTCTTTCTACTTATGTAATTTTGAAAGACATGCGATAGAAATTCTGAACAGAAGTGTAGTTTCTTCTTTTATTTATACTCCATTCCTAGATACAGACAAAACAACTTTCCTCCATTTTGTTGTTTCTTTAAGCAAATCACGTAATAACCAATGCCTTTGGTTCGATCTTAGTTCTTAACTCTAAACTTCAAACGTCTCTATTCATTTTTGCCTTTTTTACTTCTGCTCGAGAAATAAAAATAGTTCTGTGTGCGCGGGAATCGTTTCGTGCACTACTAGATCTTCAGACTACCTTCCTATCGAATACTCTACAAGGAAGGATGGCCGGAGCAGAGACATACGCACATAACTCTGACATCGTTACCTCGATCTGTGTGCGAATTTACACAACTAACTCGGTATTCAAATTTTACACGTGCTTTCGCCAATAAGTTATTATTAGCTTTAACGCTACAAGCAACGTTGAGAAAGCATGAAAGGAGTGAAACAAATTACAAATAGTCATCGAACTTACAACTCTAGTCACAAGAACGATTCTATTCAAGGTGCCACCTCACCTTCCTACCTAAAAAAACCCGGGTTCCATTCCTGGCAGGAGCTCATGTGGTTCGGATTCCACGTTAATCAGTAGTTTTTGTCTCATATATCCATCCTGCTGAAAAGAACGTTAAACTTAAATTCAACTCAACCTATCTAGAAGAAGGGCGAAACGAAATTCATTACTGATACCAGCTAACAAATATTTATACTCCATTTCTTGTTTTCGTAAGATAATAATTCTATCTGTGAATCTATAAATGTAATAATATTACGTTGATGTGTAAATCTAAAAATAATCTGATATAAAGTATATCTCTCTTGTTCTTATCAATAGCTTCGACTATGTGTTTTTTCTTTCCTTCTTTTGCCATTCTATTAGTAGTAGTAATAATAATAATAATAATAATAATAATAATAATAATAATAATAATAATAATAATAATAATAATAATAATAATTAGACACTGCTTTCCTCAAAAAGTTGCGACTTTCAGGGCTGCAGTGTAGAGCTCTGCCGACGACAATACACTGGACATTGTTTAGAAGAGACCGAAAAACATTATTCACTAACTTATTGTGTACAGTTTGAACTGCAAGAAATGATCATATTTCTTAGCGATAGTGTGAATAGAAAAGTGAAATGTTGTGTTTCTACAGAATTTCCTTTTTCTCGGATGACTAGATAATTTAAAAAAACTTCTGTTTTTGTAAAGAAAAAAACCTATGTCTTCAGGAGGAATTGATTTCAGGACCCCGTGAACTTAACCCACGGTGTTACTGATTGCAACATCAAGACTTACTTGCAAGGAAAGCGTTACATTAAGTGATTTGGGAAAGAGTCCAAGCACTTTACATCGCATTGTATTTTTTCCTTGTTTCGTGTTTATTACGTTCACTCTTTGTGTTTTTCGTACAATGCACAAAAAACAAGTACATTTTTCACCACGATGCCTAGGAATACTGTTTTAGCTGATCATCAAATAGGAAGCTACTGGCGAAATGATATGGGATAGTGTGTAGTATTTTATTTTCATAGCAGCAAGGAGCATGATACTATCCCGCAGAAAACATGCATTTATTTGTTTGACAGACAAATATAGAACCAACTATTTTTGCCTCGGAAGTTACAGAGAACTGTACTACGTATGATTTAATAGGTTTTGTCTTTCCCTTTTTTATTGTAATTTTAAGAGGATTCTTTCTCATGAGTATAAGAGATGCAAACTGACAAATGTTATGTCATGCTTATAAAAGGCAATTATTTACTATTATTCCATTGTATGCGAAATCAATGAGCCACGGAAGTCACTTGTTAGATTATATGGTAGAAAAGTATGTGTGTGGACGTGGCGATATGAAGGCGAAAACTAGTAAAATATACAAACGAGTCCAATGATCCGACATTTCACAGTTAGCGAGGACTACTATTCACTCGAAGAAGACTTTCTGTTATACCCTCCATTAGGGACTGTCATCATCCCAATGCAACGATTATACCTCTGACCGAGAGATGCTTCAGTGTCAATATATGAATAAAACATTTCGACATCCCTTCCAAGTACAGAGGTTGTTCAGTCTACGTTTGGCCGATTTCGTTCCTTCCCCCTCCCGGGCAAAATGACTCATCCGACCTGGCTCGTGGCGTCCTGCAGTGTTGTGCAGTGGCTTCCTGCAAACGGAGTTGTTTTCCGCGTGGACGAAAATAACACACAAAACAGGACCAATGTTGTGAGTGTTGTGTTAAATTTGTTTCCAAGTGTGTTGGTTTCCGCTCTGTGACCAAACTGCCGCCAAACTGAGCCGGTTTTGGAAAGGCTATGTTGCGGATCTTTATGACGCCCACTTTAGTGTTTCTGTCATTGGAAAACAGTGCAAGAATAATGGTTGCAACATCAGTTTAAGTGTGGAATAGAAATGTTATTAAAGAGTACAAGGGCAACGAAACCCAACCATTTGGATCACCAACGAAGTTGCCTAGGAAGCGGGAATGCACCAAGGCTACCTCCACCATGCAGAGGAAACTTCGTAAAATGACAATGCAAGAAAATCGGACAACCCAAAGGTGTATGGCTAATCGTCTTGACGTGTCTTTGGAGACTGTGAGCCGGGCGTTATACCATCAACTCAAGCTGGAAAAAGTCATGAAAGCTCGCGGCCATCTTCTGACGGATGCCCACCAAAAGGAATGAAAGTGTACGAACTGCACGAACCGCCCGGAAGCTGTACGAACGGCATCTGGCAAACCAAAGATAGATGTACGTCGTAACGCTCAATGAAGCATGGATTTACCTTTCAGACTGCTGCAAACCGAGAGTCACCATGTACCGAGAGAAAGGCGCCAAGAACTTCAGAAGGTGGGTCCGTGTCTGTAAAGAATCCTTACCAAAATTGTTCATGGTCGTTACTGGCTACTGTACCGAGGTAAACTGAAGATTTGTAGGGTAGCGAAGAACTGCAAAATAAATTCGCAGTATTTTCAGGAGCAGATCATGCGGCCGATCTACGAGCATGAGATTCCAACAATGTACAGAAATTACGCCAATCTAGTGCGCATTCACATGGACTAGGCCTCATCATATACCTCACGATCGTCCCTCGCATTCTACAGGGAAATGGAGGAGGCAAGTGGTATACAAGTGATACCTTTCAATGAGGTACCTGTTAAATCTCCAGATGCAAGTCATATGGACTATTGTGGATTTGGATTGCTGAAGTGGGCTTTGGGAAAACGGCGTGTGACAACTGTGGAAGGACTTTGGAAAGCTGTGCAAAGGAAATGGGTCAAGATTCCCCTCCCAGTTCTTCAGAGAAACCTATTACAGTGGAAATTACGCTGTCGGGCTATTGTTATGAACCAAGGGACCTGACGCCATGGATTCTTCTAAATTTTTAGGTAAGTCGTAATTGGCCAAATGTAGACTGAACAACCTATGTAGTATTGAGCATCATCTCACTTGCCAAGTGCTAACAGAGACTGTGACTGAGCAACTTCGTTTGAGATTATCTTGTACTTATGTAAACTATGCAAATGTTAACTATTGACAGAACTATCTTAACAAGGGGAAAAAACTCATCTTACATCTAGTACTACATTGTATTTGTTAATTCTTCATTTCGATATTTCCTTTCGCGCTGGAGCCTTGGTCCCGGTCTCGAATACTACTATTTATTCTACTGCAAACTAGAATAAATTGAAACTGTGTGAATTTGTTTTAAAGTTCGCTAAAACAAAACATTCCTCATGTCCCTAAAACACTAAACGTTGTCACTTTAACTGCTCGAAATGTGTCCTTTTGTTCTGGAGATGTAAAATGTATCGAAGAAAGTATTTCATTTTTTAGCAATTTACACTTCTTACTCTTTTGCTGTGTACACTACTTCGCTGAATGATTTAATTCCAGTCTGTTCTCCAAAACACAAATTTACCTTTATAATGGAAATAATTTTAATACGTTTACATCTCCAAAACGAAAATACACAGTTCTAGCTGTTAAGGTAAAAGAATTTTAGTGCTTTGGGGACATGCGGAGTGTTTCGTATTACAGGGCTTTAAAAATTACATTGTGATATTTCTTTGACTTTTCCTTAGAAGTTTTCGTGAGCAAGGCCCCAGCGCAGGCAGATGTATTGAAAGGGAGAATCAACAAGGATAATAAAGCACCACATGCAAGGTATGTTTCTCTTTTTCTTTGCTAAATATGCATCCTAGAGTCTATACAGATTATTATAAGGTTATCTTAACTCTATTCACCTTGAAGTCATGTGTAAACTTCACTCGCGTTTATGTTATTCAAAAACATTAAATTCCACGAATGCATTCGGACATGTCTACAAGGTTATTTAACAAATGATTCGCTTTGTCCAGCGTCCATAGCACACTATAAGTAATAGTAGGTATGTACTCTTCATAAATGAGAGAAAATAATACTTGGAATTGAACATCCCTCGTACTTAGTTAAGTGCTTATTCACACATTATCGTAAAAGTAGATAATCTTTACATTATTAGTATTCCATAATTTTGTGTTATATTTTTGTTTGTAATTTTGTTTACATTATTTGTTGTATTACGTTTGTTAAAACATTTCTTGTGCTCCCATATTGAAACGCAATTAATATTTTGTTGAACGAGAATGTCAAGTTTTTGTAATTTTCAATTACCATACGTTCCATGTGTTGCATTTTTGTTATTTTTAACCTAGTAATTTGCATAATGCTTTAAAATTAGAAGTGAATTAAAAGATAGTAGTTCAGTACAATGTTTATTCTTTTCTCCTGAAGAATGTAACAATGTTTCATTTGTGAGAATGTGTAAAGTTATGTAAATTTTTCACTATAATACAAGACGTTTGTAAAATTTCAACTGGTGTTTTCTACTCACAATATGTGTTTCGCTTATAAAGTATTGGTTGTAGGTACCCACTTCTCTTTAAAAGTTATATTTTGTTCATGGACTGGTAATGAGGACGAACGATAGTCCATTCTCAGCAGGAAAAGCAGACGGTAGACCTTACCTCGTTCTCTCTCTCCTCTCTCTCTCTCTCTCTCTCTCTCTGTGTGTGTGTGTGTGTTTAGGTAGAAAATTTTGCAAAACAAATACATTTATTCCGGGGTAAGACAAAAGGAGAAATCCAACAGAAAAGTAAAAGTCCATACTTAAAATTCCCTCACTTTTCCAGGTCGGTGAGAACCCTGAAATTATGAACAATCCCAAAGCGTTAAGTTTGTCTTACTCCCACAGAAGTTCAAAATGTATGTTATTGAAAATAATTTATTTCATTAGGGTGAGGGATGCCTATCTTGTTACAGTGAAACGCTGGAAGAAAGAACTTAGATATGATCGCACAAGTATACAGGGTGACTAAAGTTCGCCACTCAGTGTCTACAGAGCTAAGTTTGGCAACAAAACTAGCAGCTTAATGCTTGAAGATAGAAATATGACTACTAATTGGTTACCTAGAGAGGGGAAGGTAAGTAGCGGTCCGTTCACACCATGTTGAATGAGACTCTGCACGTGGGGAAAGTGACAGAAAGGTGGGTTACCCAATTGTTGACACTAGTGGCATAAGCAGAAGCTCTTCAAGTACCCTAGTTCATATAATTCAAAGTACTGGTACTCACATATCTTAATATTTTGAATGTTTATTTTTAAACATTTTCCTCAAGAGTGTTAAAAACCCAAACCCTCCCATGCGTACGCCACTGGTTGACACTTTTCCAATTGCGCTATGTGCAATGTTCACAAAGCATTCTGGACTCATACCACAAAGATGCTTTGGTAAACAGATTAACGACCATGTATGAAGTTTTTAAAAGTGAAAGTCCCACAGTTGTGTCATGGTATTAACGGACTGATCCCTAGATGTGAAAAGTATAAGGTAATACAACGTAAATTTGTGGAGAAGGAAGTTTCCGTAGACCCAACTACAGATCCTTAGCTCCATAGTAAAGATAAGTACTTTGTTGTAAAATGGCAATTGATACAGCACGCACATGTAGGAATGTAAGGAAACTTTGCATTGTAGTACGAACAGATTTTTGATTGGTGCAGCACTTACTTGTTGATTCTGTAACTCGTAGTGCAGGGTAGAGTTTAAACCTGTAAATAGCAAATAGCAAAATCACTATAGACAGCATATTTCGTGATGCAAACTGATAAACGAAAAATATTGTATGGGATAACCGGGCACATTCCGTAACCGTTTTTTAACACAACGCAATATTTGCGATTTATGTAGCGATTATCGACATAACAATTATTATGACAGTCTACATTTCTGTGTTACGTTGCTATACTCAGAATTCTTGCGAAAACTGGTATGGAATGACAATCAACGTCAGTAACAGAGGCGACTCTTGAGGGAAGTGGCATTGGTAAAAGTTAAGATTTTACGAATGCAATCCACGAGAACTTAACTGCACAAATATATGATGGAATTTCATCTACGGTGGGAAACATTAATAGTCTCAAAACAAAAGTTCAAGCATAACACATCAACCACTTTTTGTTCATTGTTATGCATATTTTGTATATTATTATTATTATTATTATTATTATTGTTATTATTATTATTATTATTATTATTATTATGATCAATATACAAGGTCGGTGATAGCTCATACCGTCAAACCAGTATACGCCACTGGGAAGTTGTACGATAGGAAGTAGGAAGAACTGGCTTTTCGATATGGTTTCAGAGAACCAAGAATAAGTTCCATCTCTGACCTTATTCCTGTATTACTACTGAAAGTTATACTAAGACCATTTTCAGTACTGAGTTCCCGTAATTTGGAAGTCCACTGTAGTTCCATAATGTGAAATGAAACATTTTTTACTGCAATCTCAGTAGAAAACTTACTTAATGTTCTAATTCTTGTGTATTGCTGGCTAGAGCTGTATGCAAGTTCCCGTAATTTATACCTGTCACATTTACATTGTTTTACCCATGTGACTTTCATCAAGAAACACTACTGATTTTAATATTCCTTACTTCAGATAATTTGCATGTGAACTTCTTAACTTTAGGTCTTTATACACAATATCGATCGTCATTGGAAATTATTGATTATCAATTTCACTCCATATTATAATAACAAAATATAAACACAACTAATTGATGTATGTTGGAAACGATTTAAGTACTAGGAGATAATTTAGAAAAGAAACATGAATTTCCTTTATAGACTCAGAGAATAGCAGGGTAAATTGCAACAATTTTAATTTGTGCCTTACATGTTGAGAACAGCTGTTATACATTATATCAACAATGAACAGGTGTACAAGCTTTCTCTTCTTATCACTGTATCGCTCGAACCAGATTTGATAAACACGAGACATTTTCAGTATTCTGCAATATTCTATGGTTTTCAGAAGACTGAATGGTGTTCTTGTCTTGTAATGGCAAAGGAAGGGAGAACCTCCTTTTAGACACGCAAATTATAGAAGAAAGTTTTGTTTAATAGTCACAAACGGAAGTTGTTCCTCTTTTCGTTTGAAGGTGAGTTAGCTAACACGAAGCATTTTTTTAAAATCTTAAATATTTATTTCTGCTTAGTTATATACAATTATCAACTGACAGTGGAGGATTCCAACAAGAATTTTAAGACTGGAACAGTCTTATTTCTTCCTCTTCTTTTGCTATTATCATTATTATTAGCACTTGTAGTAATATTATCTTAGCTAGGAAAAATGCATCAGATTGATAAAATTGACAACAGTGAAACCTATAAATAGGGATCCTCAGTGAAAACTTTTTAAGTAATCATTATAGTAATAACATCATCCTGTGTTTTTTCACACACCCATGTATATTAACGTCTATTTTAAACCGTGCCTACACAAGTAGCAACGGAGAAGTATCCTGGTTTTGAATGAAAACGAAAAGTGTTCTGTGGCCTCATGGTGGGTGGATGAGTACGTTCGTTAATATTCCACCTAAATTTTTATACTTTCAATCACGGTGCTAAATCGTAACAGTAGAAGCAGTGGAACTACGAATGAAAAAGGAAAACTTCACACCGGAGTGTTTCGACAGGAAGTTCATACTTATTGAGCTATATAAGATTAGGGATACTGCGAACCCTTAGTTTCCACGTCGTTTCCAGCCTTTCTTGACTGACGACACACCTTAATGAACGCCCACAATATCGCGACACGCTTGATTTTTTATGATAATAATTTAAATTATAATAGTGTAAGCCCATAGGTAAGATTTACCTAAGTAGGCTCAGGCCGAAAAGAATTGCTTTAGTATACATGGGTTTTTGAATATTTTATTAGCATATTAGCTAAAATACCCGACGTGGCACGCGAAGAATAATGTTTATGTACAATTAGTGTGCGAATTAGATAATTTATATTGGGGGGATAAAATTAGGCCAACATGATGTAGAGTCTAAATGTACAATAATTCAAAATGAGACACTAATGCCTTACCCCCCCCCCCACATAAATATGATATGACATCGGTAATAAATAAGAGATTTATTAATTCAATAAATCTACCGACAATAACTATGTATACGCATATTTTTTGACATGCACACACCACACCTAACCTTTCTGAATGTGTTCTCACTTTTGTGCTCGTATCTCTCTCAGGTTTATTTACTTAATAATTCGGCAGAGTGATGGCCATGGTCACAAGCATATGTTAATGTTTCCGCTCATATTGACATCTTCCACTTCGCGTTATTACGAGGCATAAGTCGGTTAACAACCCTGGAGCACACCAACGGCTTGGCGTTCACCTTTGTTCGTGGTATATGTTGCTCGGGTGGGTAATGGACCATATTGCACGACATGGTTACCATGGCGGCCATCTTGGATCCAACACTGGATTTTTAAATGTGAAGGGGGCATGTGGGGTATTATTTAACACGAGCTTGATCTCACGTAGCTATGTTCTGTCCTTCTTGAGGAAGACACACTGCACGGCGCCTCTACCAATCCGCATGGACTCGCAACAGCATGTCAAGGTCAATGGTTTCACAATATTGCAGAATTCGTTACGTCAGATGGTGGATACCACAGATGAGTTCTTGATAAAAACAGGTTCTTCAGACGGACCCAGAGGAAAAAGTCGAGCGGCGGAAGATCTGGGGCTTGTGGTGGTCAATCTATCGGTCCCCATCACTCTTCCCAATGTCCCGGAAATTGTCTATCGAGCTATTGGCGTGAACATAACGCATAATGAGGTGGAGCCCCGTCTTGCTGGAAAAAGGATGGGAATGACCATCCTCATTCAAAAGAGCAGGGAACACATCATCCTCGAGCAGATCACGATATTTCTCACCAGTCAGGGTGCTGTGGATGAAGTAGGTTCCAATAATGCGTGTCCCCCAGATTAGACACCACACTATCACCTTTTCCCAACCCACCTCTTTGCTGTCTTGGTGCCAACCTGGTTTGTGTCACTCCAGTATATGTGATTTTGTTTATTGACCTCTCCGTGGACAAAAAATACTGCCTTATTACTGAAAAGAACACGTTGTGGGAACATGGGTTGCTCCTCACACCTTTCTGTGGCCCATTCGTCAAACTGCACTCTCCTGTCTGGATCATCCCCTGTTAATCACAACAGCAGCCAACACTTCTGTCACCTTGTCGTCGGCAATAGCGGTCCGTGGGCGTCCAGATCAATCGTTGTCCTGCAGTGCCCGTCTCATGGAACTTCTTCAACAACTCGAACACTAACCTGTGAGATGTTCTCTCTTTCTGGGTGGGATGCATTAAACTCAGCCGCAATCACCCTGGTAGATCGTCCACCATTCTTCTCCACGATCTTGATTCGTTCTAAGATTGTTAGCGACATCTTACATCACCTGGAACAAAGAAAACATGCTGTAGTGCCAAATTTTCACCATTTGAGACGCAATAACTTATTAACCAATAGTGGTAGGTGAAAATGGACTACACCATTATTTCCCTGAGATTGAGCTCGAGTCAATTGATACCCCACATACCCCTTCACATTTAAAAACTCAAAGTTGGAACCAAGATGGCCGCCATGGCAACCGTCTTGTGCAATATGGTCCATTACCCACCCGAACAACATATACTATGAACCGAGTGTGAATGCCAAACCGTTCGTGTGTGCAGGAGTGTTAACCGACTTATGCCTCACCCTGTATTTTAGTATTATGAAAACCACTAAAATTATCGGTTAAACTGGACTTACTTTTTTTTTTAATCTACGTATTAGCCTATCATACGAGAAATAGATTGTTGCTGGTTCCAATTTCTGACATCAAAGTCAAATCGGAGGTCAAATATTTAAAAATTAATTTCAAAGTTCGAGCTTGCGCTTCTACTCCTCGCTTACGCTACACTCTCCAGGATTTTTTTTTAAATATCGATTCCGTGACGGAGTTAAGGAAGTCAACACTTACAATTACTTTACTGTTAGGTTACAGCTCTGTTGATTCACTATTGCTACGTTATCAAACGAAGTATAAACATTACATTGAAGTTCTCCAGACAGCATTATTGGCGTGGACAGAAAACTGTACAGCGAAAAGAAAGATGGAAAACTGAAGGGCTAACTTTAGAAAGCACGCTCCACTTGACGTGTTTATACAGACACGGACAGTGATACGGAGAATAAGTCGTATTAGTAAATGCTGAAACAAGTCTTCAATTATGCGCTTACCTTCACAAACGTGTCTGCTCACTACCGACGAATTCCCAGCATATACGTTATCATTAGCCAAGAGAGAATATATGACTCAGATTTTGAGTAGGCTACAGTTTCCGAAGTTCATTTCTGTAAACTTTAAAACGCAGTGATGTCCTGACAATAGTAGTTCGCTTAAGTTCTATTAAGTCTGCTTGTTGTATTTATTGAATATTATGAATATTATGCAAACTTGCAAACTAAAATGAAATACAACAAAAATTAAAATAAGACTATAATCAATACAAATGTACAGGATGAATATGACATGTCCGACCTTCGCAAAGTATTGTGGAAGAAGCTATTTGTTTAGTTCTTCTTGGCCAACCGCTAAGAGCATTTATGATTAATATGTGATCTTATTATGCTCAATTAGTACATTCAGATTCACGAACAACGACGAACTGAACGATACGAGGATACGGTTGCAAGTAACAACTGTAGTCATAATAATATAATTCAACTAAGCAACGACGAAAATAATGAGGAAATTAGAAATGACCAAAACTGAATGGTTTACAACGCTCATTTCGAAATGCGCCTAGCAGATTAAACTTAAAAGAAATGACAAAAATCTGTGAAATTTGGCGTTGTACTAAGCATGGTTTGGGGGGGGAAGCGATCATTCCCGGTGGGGATACTTCAGTTGATTACTTTGGGGGGAAACAAAATGTGATTGATGGGGAAAATTCCCCTCATTCCCCCCGGTAATTCGCACAATATTGGAACGGAGTAGAATAAATAAGGACAAAGCGAAGTCTTTGGTGTTGAACCTGTGCATTTCAGTGCCAGCTGTCATGCGCTTATTGACTAAACTTGGGTTTAAATGTTATCGGGACTGTCATCTATTAACTTAGCGATTCTGAAAGCTATGAATTCAACACGAATCTCGGTCATTTTGGGCAGTTTATTTTTCACCCCATTTCATTCCCTATGCTGATGATAGCTGAAGTTGGACGGTATTGAAAATGTCACTATTCATCTCAGTAACCCCAGAAACAATGGGCCTGACATTTAGGGATGCGCACGAGTCGAGTCGAGTCGAGATTTTAGCCTGTCTCGACTCGTCTCGAGAAAATGCTGTATCGACTCGAAAATATGTTTCTGTCTCGACTCGACAGTCTTTATCTCGACTCAACTCGAATTCGAGTCGAGACAAAATATACGAGTTAAAATATACGCACACATCAGTCAGAACATTATGACTACCTACCCAATCGTCAGTATGTCCACCTTTGGCACGGATAACAACGGTGACGCGTCTTGGTATGGACGCAATGATCCTTGGCTGGTCGCTGGAGAGAGTTGACACACATGTGCACACACAGGTCACCTAATTCCTGTAGATTCCGGGGAGGGGGCGATGCGCTCTGACGTCACGTTCAATCACATCCCGGATGTGTTCGATTGGGTTCAAATCCGGCGAGTTGACGGCAGCAGCACATCACTTGGAAGTCGCCCTGTGTTTCTCGAACCACTCAATCACACTCCTGGCCTTGTGACATGGTGCATTATCTTGTCAAAAAATGCCACTACCGTTGGGAAACGTGATCGTCATGAAGGGGTGTAAGAAGTCTGCAAGCAGTGTGTGATATTCCTCGGCCGTCATGGTGCCTTGCTCGAGCTCCACTAAACATATGGATGCTCACGTGAATGTTACCCAGAGCACAATTAATCCGCCGCGGTATCAAGGATCTGTTCCCTTGGAACGCTACGGAATCGTACCCTTCTATAGTCATGATGAAGAAGGTATCGGGATTCATCAGACAATGCAACGCTCTGCAACTGCGCAAAGGTCCGGTGGCGATGGTCACGTGTTCATTTGAGTCGTAGTTGCCGATGTCGTGGTGTTAACATCAGAGCTGTAACTAATTTCGACGCCTGGGGCGAAGTAGAATTCGGCTCCCCCTACACTCATCACACCAAACTTTTCTTCCTTTTTTCTTTTTGTTTCTTGCTTATAAGAGAAGCAACTTTTTTTGTTATACTACCTAGGTATGTTGATTTTTTTTATCAAGCTGATTGCACAGACCATTGCAACAGCCAAAAGCGATCATTATGTATTCTTTTACAAGTAATAGCTGTTTTCAAGAGGCGTATTTTGGACTTTTTGATAAATTTGACAAAACTACCTTTGGTTGGTATACAGATCCACTTGGAAATCAGTTATGGAAATTTACAGTACAACTATTGCAACGTTTCATACTATCGATACTATCGATGAAATTTCAATACATTAGAAACTATGTGCTTTTAAAATATTCGAAATGGGTGACAGCATTAATTTTCAATAATAATTAATAAACTTTTGTAATTTTATTCTGTATGTGATTACACAAATAACATTTTAATTTCCATTCTTTTATCAGCAATTAAACGGGTTGAATTTGTTAATGATAGACTTCCTTTTGTTACTCTTAAGGGTCGGTGCTGGGATATTATTTTTTTAAAAAATGTACAAGCCCCAACAGAAATTAAGGATGACGATATAAAAGACAGTTTTTAAGAAGTATCACGGATATTCGACGAAGTTCCGCGATATCATATGAAAATTCTATTAGAGGATTTCAATGCGAAGGTAGGGCGACAGGATATTTTCAAACCGGTTATAGGGAAAGTCCGAATAAGGAAAGTAATGACAACGGCGTTAATTTCGTGAACTTTCGAACATCCAAAAACCTTATCCTGAATCGTACAAAATTCCCACATCACGGCGTTAATAAATACACATGGACCTCGCCAGATGGAAGAACACACAATCAAATTGATCACGTTTTAGTAGATAGAAGAAGTGTAACATAATTGATGTTCGCTCGTTTAGAGGACCCGACTATGACACTGATCACTATCTGGTAGCAGCGATAACAAGAGAGACTATTGCTAAATAAAGAGAATATTCAACATCTGAAAACGGAGAGGTTTAGTTTAAAGAAATTAGAGAGAACCAGGCGAGAGAGAAATACCTGATTAAAGCGTAATAGATTCTCCTTTTTTCGGAAGGTTTTGAGAGAACTAATGTTGAGGATACTTGGGATAGCATTAACATTTCAGCAGGAGAAAAATTGAGGCACACGGAAATATGTAGGAACAAACCATGAAACAAACAAAGAATGCATCAAACTAACGGAGAAGGAGAAATAAGCGAAACTACGTTGGCTACAAAATCCAAACGATATAACTACACTAAGTTTAGCTGACATCAAACGGGAAACTTCCAAAATGTTTAGAAGAGAGAAACGCGATTTTTTGAAAGCTAAAACTAATGAACTAGAAGATAATAGTAAAAGAAAAAAATCGAGACATGTTCAAGAGCACCAACGAATTTAAGAAAGGGTATCAACCTCGCGCGTATATATTAAAGAGAGATGACGGAACAATTCTTACTGATACAGATAGCATCTTGAATAGACGGAAAGATTTCTTTAACACTTTACTTAACACACAGAAAGATAATAATAATAATAATAATAATAATAATAATAATAATAATAATAATAATAATAATAATAATAATAATAAAATTCAAGCTCAGCTTGAAGCTGTTCTGTTTGATGGTTCACCAGGTATAGATTCATGGGAAAAGACTTATCTGTTATGAAGAGGTTATTGAAACGTTTGGGAGAAAAAAAGGACTGTCCGCGTCCATGTCTGAGAGTGTCCATAAAAGGGAGGGTTTGTTCCGTAAGAGAACATATATTTTTGCCGGTACAAAAAAATCTGTTTCTATTATAGAGGTGTCCGTTTAAGGCAGGTTTTACTGTACTGCAAGTTATGGATGCTTCAAAATACCAATTAATACTTTCAAGTATCTAGGATCAATATTAACAGACCAAAATCATATCCAAGAAGAATTTAAATGTCGACTGAAAGTAAGAAATTCGTGTTATTATTCAGTTCAAAATATTTTGTCGTTGTGGATTCTGTCGAGGAATTTGAAGCTCAAAATATGTAGAACGATAATCATACCTGTTGTTCTGTATTGTTGCGAAACATAGTGGCTTATTTTAAGGGAAAAACGCAAACTGAAAGTATTTGAGAATAAAATCCTGAGGCGAATATTCGGACCCAAGAGGAACGGAAATGGGGAATGACGGAAATTTTCTTAACGAGGAACTACATAGTTTATAGTGTTTACCAAATATTGTTTGGATCATCAAATCTAGGAGGCTCAGGTGGGCAGGTTATGTAGCCAGAATGGAAGAAGGTACCGGTAGGAACGCTTTCAAAGTTTTGACTGGGAATCTAATCGGAAAACTTCCATTAGGTAGACCTAGACGCAGATGAAAGGACAATATTAAGATGAATATCGCAGAAATATGAATACAAAGTAGAAACTGGATTCAGTTGGGTAAGGACAGAAGTCAAGGCCATAGAGCTTGTTAGGACTTTTACGGTAAAAAATATTTTGTGAAATAAAACAGAATTCAGAAGGTTTATGTTTTGTCTGTATGTAGAGATAAAACAGAGCACAACTTATATGTATGCACAGAAAACATATTCTGGCGATACAAGTAGTTGATGGAGAAATGATCTCAATAAACTTCTTGAAATTGGAAGCATTTCATACGTCAATGGAAAAAAAAAAATAATAATCACAGGTGGTGATTAGTCTTTGAAAAAAAAAAAAACGAAATTCGTTGGGTCAAGTTCAGATTCTTTTAGCCCCTACTATACGGTTTCCAACATGTTATTATTCCCCTTGTTTACCTTCATTTTTAATATTTACGCGCAAACAGCAGCTCAAGTGTGTCTCCTCACTCCTATCATTTTCATACTTTCATTCTCACCATCGTGATTAATCCGGTTGGATAGAAAAGCATGATTAATTAAGCTAACTCATCACCATAACATGGGGGCGCGGTGGCTCAGTGGTAGAGCGTTCACCTCTGGTGCTTGGGGTCCCGGGTTCGATCCCAGCTCCCGCCAAGTGAACTTTGTGGTGGACAAACACCGTGCTCGTGGGTTTTCTCGGGGTTCTCCCGTTTCCTCCCACTTTCTTCATTCCACCATTTCACTCATCTCTCATAATCACCGTCTCCTTTAGCCTAACCGGCATAACCGTGGGACGTAAAACTCAAAGATTTCATTTCATTTCATCACCATAACAACGCTCAACACATATTTCAGACTTTGACCGTCTCTAATTTTGAAAACGTTCCTATGTTCACTGTAAGTATTATTTGACACCTTGGCTCGTATGTCATATCGTCATCAACAAATCGTATATAATAACTTTTTTTTTTTTTTAAGTAATAAGTAAGAACTTGTTGTGACTGAAAATTTTGGGCGAGCGGAGCGACCAAGAAATTTTTTAACAAATGTACTTTTTGCAAACTGACAATATTGATTTAATAGGGCGCCAATTCTTTCACGGGCCGCCGCATCGTTTACTCTTTTCCGACACCTTTTTTTTTCTCCTTGCTCGTTCGGCGCCCCCTTGCTGTCAGCGCCCGGGGCAGCCGCCCCGCTCGCCCAACGTAGCTACGGCTGGGTCGTTGGCTGCGGATGGTACGCTCCAATTATTGAGCGTGACAAGTAGAGCAATTATTAAACCCCCTTGTTTATTTATCAGTTGGAAACCTTATTTTCTGGAACTATTATTATTATTAGTTTTTGTATTTTTTTAAAGAATAGAACATCCTTTCTTACACGTATTGGTATAATAATATGTGAAGGAAATTGTGCATTATTATTATTATTATTATTATTATTATTATTATTATTATTATTATTATTATTATTATTATTATTATTATTATTACCTTTAACAAAAAAAATGTCAAAGGATCAGACATATACCAATCGATATATCTTGCTGAGTAGATCAAAGTAACGTGCGTCAGTATAAATCTCAGGCGAAGTTCTTAACAAATGTGAAGATTTTTTTTTATAAGCTAAACATTGATGCTGGACGATAACCACGCTAGTTATTAAGATGAAACTAATGCTGAAGTATACAATCAAGCTTTTCATTATGAGCAGTAGCAAGATGACAATTCATAGTTAATAAAATATAGCATAAAACAGGGGTGGACTGGCCATAATCAAGTACCGGCCCGATGGCCGCTGCGCCCTCCTCGGGAGGGACTAAGACCCGTCTTAGCCTCGGGAAGGCGCACAGTTTCCTCTCTGAACACACTTTAAAAAAGCAAAGCTACATAATTATTTTATAAATTCGCTAGCCTTTGGCCAGCTACGGCCCCGCCCCAGACCCTGGTATTTGCTCGGCCTGCGGCCTCGCTCTTTCTGTTTTCGCCGTGGGAATGCTATTAATGATATTAATTTTACCCCTAAATATATAGATTTGACTGTAATATCGGTCATTTTGGACGATTTTTACATATCACCCTTACCAACCCCACGCTCCGCCCCAAATCCCAGTATTTGCTCGGCCTGCGGCCTCGCTCTTTCTGTCTTTGGCTTTGGGAATGTCATTATAGTGATCTTAGGAACCCTAAAATTTATAGATTTGACTCTAATATCGGCCATTTTAGATGATTTTTATATATCAACCCTCCCACCCCCACTGCTCCGTCCCCAGATCCCGTCTTTACTCGGCCTACGGCCTTGCCCTTTCTGTTTTAGGCTTTGGTGGTACCATTAATCCTCTCAGCGACTTCGAAATATATTGATTTGACTCTAATCTCGGTCATTTTGGATCATTTTTACATGTCTCTCCCTCCCACTCCCGCAGTTAGGGGCGCTAGTGGCGTTATATACCAAGGCTGTTTTATGTCACACTATAACCTATATGTTTCCAAAATTTCGTTAAATTTATTTTTCTCGTTCTTACGTTATACCATTAAAACCATTCCTACTGTTATAACCCCCATTTAAATAGCATTGGGTTCAAGTTTCCACCCCCTCCCCCTCTGCAAAGGGGAGAGTTGGGGGTTGCTAACCCCGACAGTGTTGATTACCTGGTACCAAAGAATATTTATGCCAAGTTTGCTCAAAATCGGTTGAACCGTCTAGGAGGAGATGTGGAACATACTCATACATACATACAAACATACAATGGCATTTATAATATAGTAGATACACAGTATTATTTTACTTATATATGCACATTGAAAAAGTATACATATACAAAATTATATATGCCCAAATACATAATGTATATAGAATATACACTTGAAATCAAAACAGCAATTGCCAAAGAAGTTAACCAAGCTGGAGTTTTGTCTGTCATGATGGACACGACCCTAGATGTCTCTTCATATGACCAGTGCTCCATAGTGCTTCGGTATGTGTACAATGGGTTTGTTCAGGAAAGAGTTATTGCCCTCAAACATGTGATTTCAACAACAGGAGAGAACCTCTTTCTAACCCTCGAACAGTTTTTGGCTGAAGTAAAAATACTTATCGAAAAATGTGTGGCAGACGCTTTTGATAGGAGCATCAAATATGAGCGGACTATATAAAGGTGTGACAGCAAAGCTGAAAGAGGTCAGTCCGAAACACATTTACATATGGTGCTATTCACATGTGTTGTACTTGGTGATAACTGACATCGTCCAGAGTTTGGGTGTTCGTATATCTTTCTTTGGGCTTCTCCAGGAAATTCAGATATTTTTGAAAGAATCCCAGAAACGACTTGAGGTGTACTTGAAACAAAACCCAAGCGTCCGTCTTGAGGCTATTGGGATAACTCGATGGAGAAGTAAAAGCAACGCTGCTGTAAAAATATTTGGACACTTTCATTTACTGGGCACCCGACTCAAAGGATATCAGACCAAGAAAATCAAAACCAGTATATGTATGTGGAACTCGTAGCAGCTTTAAGTGTGATTGGCAACTCGCAAGAATTCAATTCCAAAGTCAGACATGATACAATGCCTCTCATTCAAAAGTTGTGCTCCTTTGAGACTATCGTTGTGGCTATGATGTTTTTATTGATTTTTCAGCATACCACACCTTTATCAGACTACTTGCAAACAAAAAAACTTAGACTATGTC
This sequence comes from Thermobia domestica, assembly GCF_964235325.1. Classification (NCBI taxonomy): domain Eukaryota; kingdom Metazoa; phylum Arthropoda; class Insecta; order Zygentoma; family Lepismatidae; genus Thermobia; species Thermobia domestica. The sequence goes on along the minus strand of NC_137458.1, from coordinate 192,628,912 downwards.
CAAGCATGGCGCCTAATATCCTTAACGCAAAATAAGTTGAAAGAAGCTAGGGACCAGTTTGACAGAGTCTACAAAGCAGCAGAACATTTTGCAACAGAAATGTCAAATAGTATTGAAGGACTCATTACAGATGTTCCTAGTCTAGAACCAGTTATTATAGAAACAGAATTACATGAGGTAAGATGTAGAAAAACAAAGAAAATGGCAGGGGAATCAGCTTCTGATGAAGTAATTGAAGACAGTAAATACAGATTTGAAGTAACCGTTTTTAACTGTCTTCTAGACCAAATTTCTAACAGCATGCAGGAACGATTTGCTGAAAATCAAAGCTTATACTTAGATTTAGAGTGTTTTGATCCTAAGAAGTTCAAGAGTTTAAGTTTGGCTTCGTTGTCACTGAAAAGAATCACTGAATTAATTCCTGATTGTGAAGAGGGAAAACTTAAAGAAGAGCTTCTTTCGTTTTCATCAATATGGAAAGAGTTTTCAAAATCCTCTTATGAGAACCAAGAAAAGAATCAAGAAGCTGTTGAGATTCGTACGGTTGAAGATTTGATTGAAGAGGACAAGTTTTCTGAAGATTTCATGGAGGATGAGGAGGAACATTTGGGGCCGACTGACGATACTGTGGATTTAAGGTCTATAAAATGTGATGTGCAGTTCTTGCTTTAAGTGCGCCTTCGATGTGATTCTGCAGTACAATATGTACTCAAGCCTCTACACAGAATTATTCAAAGTTTATAAGTATCTTCTTACATTACCGGCAACATAAGTGTCCTGTGAGCGAGCATTTTCAAAGCTCACATACATAAAAACAAAACTCCGTTCAAGACTTACAGATGAACATCTGGAATCATTGTTCTCAGTGCGCGAATTAGATAATCTATATTGGGGGGGATAAGATTAGGCCAACAGAACATAAAGTCTGAAGGTGCAAATTTCAAAATGAGACAATAATGTCTTACCCCCCATCAGGCACGTAGCCAAAGGGGGGGTCCGGACCCCCCCCTTCGAGACCAGAAATGAAAAAAAATAGGGAAGGATGAAACGAAATGAGAAAAAGGATCAGCGTTAAAAATAAACTACAGGAAGCTTTTGGTTACTCTTTCTTATGAGGAAATTTGTATTACTTGCAATATATGGTTGTGAGGCGAGTGGTATATCCTGGAAGAGTCAGTGAATTTGAAATTTCTAGAAAAGTTGCGGAATTCTCAGAATTTCTGCTACTAGCCAGGGAGATTTCAAGCTTCCGAAAGCATAGTGCCGTTGTGTACCAGCGTGGACATTTCTTTTTATCATAATTTTTCGTCATCGCATTCTTGCAATATCAAACATGTTATTTCAAAAACAATTTTCTATTGCTCCTTTAACCTGCCATTTAAAACAGACAGTAGTTGACGGAATGATAAAAACAAAAATATATATGGAAAGAAAGTTCTGTTAACATTTGATTCAACAGAAAAAGGAACGCAGATATTGCAAAATATTTTACAAGACATTATTGAGTATGTACTTTTTATAATAGTGAATATGTACTTTTTATGATAGTTGAGGTCATAATGAAAGGAAAATTGTTATATTTGAATAAACAGAGGAAGGATGTAAATATTGTATAATCTTTTTCAATACTTTTTTTTTTTTTTAATTTGCTCGATATTTCTTCATAGTTTATTAAAATACGTACCAACATATCCTCACAAACCAATATGTTGATAATAAAGTAGTTTAGATTGACCGAGCTCCTGGTCCTTCAGACTTTCATGTCACTCCCCCCCGCTACGAAATCCTGGCTGAACGAACCAATATATGTTCCAGTAAAATTGTTTAGAATGATCGAGCCCTTGGTGTGATGACCACAGTATTTCATGTCACGGACCCCCCCCCCTTCACGAAATCCTGGCTATGTGCCTGCCCCTATATATATAATAAATCTACCGACAATAACTATGCACGTATAACTATGCAATAACTCACTCTTGTCTCCGTAGCTGTCTAATGTTTATTTAGTTAATAATTCGGCCCGAGCGATAGCCATGATCACAAGCATATGTTAATTTTTCCACTCATATTAAACTCTTCCACTTTGCGTTATTACATACAGCTAGAAAAAAAAAAAAAAACATCAGTCTTATGAAAACCACTAAAATTATCAGTTAAACCGGACATATTTAAAAAAAAAAGAAAATCTAGATATTAGCCTATCAAACAAGAAATGGATTGTTGCTGTCCCGATTTCTAACATCAAGGTCAAATCGAAGGCCAAATATTTAAAATCTCTCAATTCAAATTTCGAGCTTGTGCTTCTACTCCCCGCTAAAGCTGCGGTCTTCACGACTTTTACTCTCCAAATATCGATTCCGTGATGGGGCTCAGGAAGTCAACACGTTGCAGATGAGTTGATTCACTATGGGCTACGTTATTCAAATAAAGTTTTTCAGACAACATTATTAGCGTGGACAGCAAAGTGTACAGCGAAAAGAAAGATGAAAAATGAAGGGTTAACTTTTTAAAAAACCGCTACAGTTGAAATGCTTATACAGACACGGACAATGACACGGAGAACCAGTCGTATTAACAAATGCTGAAACAAATCTTCAATTATGCGCTTGTTCACCTAAAAATCACCTTCACTTACATGTCTGCTTACTAGGATCGTATCCCCAGCGTGTACGTTAACATATACTTAAGAGAGAATACCTATTTCTCAGATTTTGAGTACAGTTTCAAAAGTTAATTTCCGTAAACTGTAAAAGGCAGTGATTACTATGCTAATTATCACAAATTAAATTCAACTTTTGAGTTGCATACACACAAACTACTAGGGAATGAAGACTATGTGCTAACAAAGAGTACACTGGAAAATGAAATAACATGTTATAACAAAAATTAAAATAAGATGATAATCGATACAAATGTAGAGGATGAATATGACATGTCCGAACTTCGCCAAGTATGATGGAAGAAGCTATTTGTTTACTTCCTCTTGGCCAACTGCTAAGAACATTTATAAATCCATATGTGGCTTTGTTGTACGCAATGAGTACATTCAAATTCACGAACGATTACGAACTGAAGGGTACGAAGGTACAGTTGCAAGTAACAACCGTAGTTATAATAATAAAGTTCAACTAAACAAACATTGAAAATAGTGGGTAATTAGGTGGTAAGTAGAAATGACCAAAACTGAATAGTTTACATCGATCATACCGAAGAAATTTGGAGTTATACTGAGCATAGTTTGAGGGGGGGGGACCGATTATCCCCGGTGGGGATACTTCAGCTGACTTCTTTGGGAGAACAAAATGTGATTGAGGGGGAAAATCCCCCTCATCCCCCCGGTAATTCGCACCCTGGTTGTTCTTGATGAGCTCAGAAAGAGACATTCTGACCAAAATAGACAACAATCTTATTATTCACAAAATGTGTGGGAAAAGCAAGGAGATGCGAAGGCTCCTTCAAGCATAAAGCAGTGACTTTACTTTCATTTTCCAGTTTTGTTTTTGAATTTCTTTTTTTGCTAGGTAGGTATATAATTCTAAATTTACTTTTGTTAATTTGTAGTAAATGTTTCATGTATACTTTTTATCAACGGTTTTAAAAATAGATGAAAAATAAGTTAATGTTATGATGAACGTAGCTTTAAAAGGACAAAAGTATGAAAAATAGCATAAGCCCCAAACTTAACTCAAATCTTCAGTTATAATTAGGCTGTTAACAAATGTAGCCGAAGAATTTAAACAACTGGTATGATTTTTGTAGTCTCAGTTAAAGTGTGCAGATTTATATAGGCCTAATATATTTAGTACTCAAAAGTCTCTTTATTTATGAAAATATTGAATTTGTATAATTCTATCGTAATTAACTGCAATAGCTACTTAATCTTTTGTTGTTTTTTGTGTACTACCGGGGTAAGCCCCCGGCTCTTCCTCTTATTAGGAGAGGGTATTCCATACAAGCGAAAGCCTCGGATGGACGGCGCCCTCCCAGAGTATGTGACCGCGCCCTTTTTACATAGCCAGTCCATCCCTGGCATAAAATTATCATGAACTCTAAAAGTTATCTTCTATTTAACTGAAAAATTCTCCAAAGATAGACTATATCAGTTGATAGATCGCAATGAGTTTAACAAAATGACATACTTAAGGATAAATTGATGCGTAATTTTCATGAAAATTGACAGAAACGAACTTGTGTGGCGCTAAAATGTATGTTGTTCCTTACCAATAATAATTAATAGTTCTGCTGGATGAGATTGTTTTTAGTTTTATTTGTATGTTTTATATTAAATACTTTGTTAAATATCAGATGGTCTTTTCCTAACAGTGATATAGAACTCCTATCAGTGGCACATATACTTCTAACAAAAACATATACTACTATTTTAATATCTTGCAACATTTGATTCTGTTAATTCGATTTCACGAATGTCTGTTTATCTTTATCAAAGTGACAAGATCGTGGATAAAAATCTACAAGAATAATCAAATTCATAATAGAGCACTGTTAAAAATGATTTATTCAAAAATGAATACATTTTACTACTAAAAAAAAATGAGTAAATTTGTCTCAATTTTGAGGAGAAAATAACTCAAAAAATGAGAATGAGGAAATTTAGTTGCATATTTGAGTCAGAGACTGGTTCTCAAAAACGAGTAATAATGTAGTCTTAAAAAATATTGTTTTATGACATAGATATATCATTGAATATCGTGAGATATAAAAGACAATTTGCAAATGCAAGACTATGGAAAACAAGTACGAACGAGCTAACATAAGAGCACAAAAGTCCTTTATAATCCTGAACTATATGTTCTCATTCTGGCTGATGGAGGAACTACTTAGCGGATGGATAAAGAGAAAGTTAGAAGCGACATGGTCGACATTCAAAACAGTGTTGTTTATTTATTAACAATATGTATGAGACAAGAAGATAGTTACTAACATCATAGAGAATTTCGCAGGTAAGTACTGCTAGTAACATGAATTTAGTTTTAAGTGTGAATGCAACATTGCTTGTGTGCGATCATTGTAATCGATTGACGGTTAATCACGACAGTGCATTATTTTCCTTCGAAAATCAACCCAGATAGAATGCTCATAAGCCTCACTCTATGCTTCTGGGCATTTTATATCTTAAACAAAGTTGTTGTGTTAATGATATGCGACTTTCCAATGTATTCAGTAAATTGTTTACTTTTTTTTTTTTTTTGTTTAGGTGAATTGGGGCGTGCAGGTTTACTTTTGGCGCAGCATTCTAAATAACTGTCGGAAAAATACAATTCTTTTAATAATTTCCTTCTTATTGTCCCCTAAAAGATTTGTGGTGGTTGACATGAAAATAACTCACTTGCAGGCCCGTATCCAGGAGGGGGGTTCTAGGGGTCGGGCTCCTAAAACTTTACTGCCTGCCTAAAATATTCACGGTAGGCTTGCAAATGAACTATAATATGGTTGGATTTCTTCCCCCCCCCTCTACATTTTTGGGCTGCCTACCGGTCTGCTCACTTACACAGATAAAATTTCAAGGGACGCCAGAAGTATTAGTTGAAAAATTGCAATTCTTTTACGATTACCATATAAATACGGATTCCGTATCTGTTGCATAAAAGTTACAATGTAAAAAACACAGGCATTACTCGAGCAGACTGTTCTATCAAGTTTTGGCACATTTCTTACATTCTCAGGTTAGGTTAAAGTTCTTTTTTCCTTTTTTTTAGCAGCACTAAATAAGAAGCTCCAGTACTACATACAGATTAACTTCAGAAGGGCTCAATGTAAATACAGTGTGGATGTATGGCATAAACACGAACGAACTTGTGCTAGGTAGCAATAAAAGCATGAATGCTATCTAACCGAGTCAGCGCAGGACGAACCCGGTGGCAGTGTTCGTGGGTTTCTTTAAGAAAATTTCCCTCGACAGACACGAACTCTTCACTTTAGCAAATTTTCTGTTGTTTGTTGAGTATCCAATACCTATGACAGAAGTTATGTAATAATTTTAATTTATCTATATTAAGGGAACTACCACCAGTGGCGTCATTTAGGGGGCAGGGAGGGGCAATTGCATCCCTTGAGATTGAGATTTATATAGATTTTTTTGAATAGAATAGTAGTCAGTGAAAAACGCAAAATTTTACTTATATCAAGGGGTCTTGCCCTCCCACAAGCAAAATCTGAAATGACGCTTCTGCTACCAACCACATTTGTTTTATTCATTTGCTTTTCCTTCTATTTTTACGTTTACTTTTTTTTTTTTTTTACACAAGTATACACTCAGCCAACAAAATGAAATATAGTGAAATCTTTCAGTTTAACGTCCCATGATTATGCCTTTAGGTTCAGGGAGACGATGATTAAAGCAAGTGAATGATGATGGAGGAATGAGAAAGTGGGAGGAAACGGGAGTACCTCGAGAAAATCTACGAACACAATGTTTTTATCACAAGCTTGCTTGGGTGAAAATCGTACCAAAGAAACCATGCACCTGACATAAGCGCTCCACCACTGAGCCACCGTGCACCCCACCCAGCTAACAATGGGTGCAAATTATGTTACTTGCAGCACACACAAACTATTGCAATTGTATTTGTTTATTTCTGAATAACAAAGAACAATTTAAGTATTGATATTCGTTAATCAGTCAACTAGAGAAGTCCCCTGAATTTTTCACGTTTTATCGAAAAATTCCATTTTTTCCTTTTTGCTTAATTTACCTATGAAATTTCCCTAGATTAGGGAACTTTCCCTCAAACTACGAACACTGCCTGGTGGCTGTTTCAGCTGAATTACTTATTGTTTAACACTGGTGTTGGTTTCGTTACTCATCGGGAAGTGTGGAGCCTGAAAAGTGAAGGTAGGCGAGTTGCACAGAAGGTTAGTTTTTTCGAGTTTCATGCCAATTCCTTCATTGTACCTATTTTTGTATTAGTCTATTCACACGTCTCACCAATTACTGTCTCCCTTTACCGTCTGGTTAGACTCTTTGGCTTGGTGCAGTTGAATCAACCTGGTTAATGTCTTGTCCGTACAATGCTGGGACTTCATACTGGTACATTTCAGTCAGGATATGAATCTGACAGTACAGTGCTTTTGAATCCATCTTACCAAGGGCCGAAGTGGTGCATAGTGTCCTTCGTTCGATCCCAGCTTCCGCCAAGTGAACTTTGTAGTAGACAAACACCGTGTGCGTGGGTTTTCTCGGAGTTCTCAGGTTTCCTCCTACTTCTTCATTCCCCCATTTCCTTCATTTCTCAAGTGACAAATTCATCTCTTAAAATATGTGCTATTACCCCTGAGTACACATGAAAGAAAAGCACCTTGTTTAAGGGATAGAGCTTTCTTCAAACTTTTTTTTCTTATACAACTACTATCTTCGTTTTCCCTGTAATGGAATCTACAATTAAAAATCTGCCTTGACAAGATTCAATACTTATGACTACTGTGTACTATTCTACTCCCCCCCAATTTCCTTGTACACGCCCCTGGATGGAAAAGGACTAGTCCCCAAAATCCAATTCTATCAATCAGTATAATATATAGTTATTACTTCAATTAAACAAAAGTAGGCTTCGGAAGAAACCAATAAACTTCTGATTTTCTTTCCCTTCAAAATAAGAAATAACCACATTCTCCTATACAGCTTTACAAAACACACGACCTCATTGTTTCGGGACTTCGGCCTTCAAGACTTCAACCTCTGTAGCATACAGAGTATAAATGTAAGACATTATACTGAAAATTTGATTTCGTTTGTTTCATTTGAATATTTGCAACGATATGATTTGGCAGGGTTTTTAATAGTAACGAAATGCTTCTGGCATTTATCTTTTATTCTGTCTTTTATAGTAGTGAGTATTCTAATCCAAACAGTTTCGGTGGCCCCTACTACCTTCCTCATTAGAGTTGGGATATTTACAAGCAAATCATACATACAAAACTCTACGATGACATCGTGAGAGGTGTAATATCAGTAAACTGAAAATATTTCGAGGTTTTGAAGAACAGGTTTACACGTTTAGCTCGAAAGTTTAGTCTTATTTCAGTGTTTTATCAGATACCAAATTAATATAAAACTAAATATTATTAGGTAAAAATTTATCATACTAATTTCGGGAATATCTGCCTTATTAGTTGTACGTACAACCAGTAACAACACGATCTGCCTGGTTTTATCATAGTTTACTTTGCTTGAACAAGAGTCTAATTGCTACTTCACATTATTCATGTATGCGCATTTCTAACATTGCAGTAAAACATTATGACAACGAACTACTTTGGAACTTCATGACTAGAAAAGGTAAAATATATTATTTAATAGAATATATTTGTATAACAATTAAATCTTTATATTTCAGATCGATGCTGAATTTAAAAATTTGTTCGGCGCGACAGACGACTCTTTGTGTTCGAAGTTCGGTTTCATAGTTGACCACCTTCTACTGCAAGCAAGAAACTGTGGCAGAAAATGTGCAGAGGATGTAGTTAACGATTTCCTTCGGAAGCATGCTTTGACACAGGAAATTACGACAGAAAGTAAGTATATTATACATGTAGTTATGAACTAATATTTCATCCATATCCTTTGTATTTTGGAAGGGAGTTCTATTTAGCGCGTTGCCAATGACATATTTATGTTGATTAGTAAATACTATTTAAAAAGAAAGAAAAAGAATGAACAGCCGGAGTGATTAAGTTGAAAACACTCATCTCTGGTGTGTTTTTCCGTATTTTATCTTGTCTAATAAGCAATCTCTACCTACACAGGGGTTTTCTGTATTCTCTGATTTCCTCTTCCTTCATTCCTCAGTGTTTCCATTCATTTTTCATTCTTCACTATCACTTTTCTCGGAGCACAATCTTACATATTGAAGTATCTTCTTAGTAAGAACGGCTATATACTCCAAATTGAGATGCTCCTACGTGATTATGGTAAGCGTATGAGACTGGTGTGACAGACTCGACCTCAATTACGGGTGCGAGTTCTTGGAGATCGCATTCCAAGTTGAGCTGTAGGTCCACATCTCAGTACTGAAAAGGAACATTAAACTCTAAATCAACCATCCAGTCGTCTGCTATGCTAATGTATATAGTCATCCAGTAAAGAGAAGTTTGTACTGTTTTGAAACATTTTACTTGAATAACAAAATAAAAATTATCTACAGAGAGCTTTGTGTTATCTCCGCTTTTTAGCGATTCACTCTTACATTCGCCTTGTGAGTCTTTCTTCCCATAATATAATGTTGATTATTGATTGAGTGACGTTTAGCCTTCCTTTTGAACATCGAGACTATGTGAGACGTGGACCTACAGTTTAAAATGGAAGAGTGGATTCTACCGAACCACTATTTCAACGCTCTCCCACCGGGAATCAAAGCCGGGACCCTTTACACCAAAGGGTGCATGCTAGCTACTAGACCTGCGGAAAAGACATAACATGTATTGCAAGATGGAAAAGAGCTACCAAAAATTAGTTATCTTCTTGAAAATCAGCACTTTCAATTTATCAGTCTGTTTTCAATGTCATCTGTTTGTCAGTGATAATTTTCTTTAAGGTTTCGCTAGAGAAAGTTCTTGGTGAGTAAGATCAAGTTTTCGTGTATATTTATCATATTTCAGGTTGCATGTATAAATATGTACACAAGAGTCTATTTGTGATCAACGCAAACCTACTTCTGGCAAATCACCCATTTGTTTTTTGTTTTTTGTTTTTTTTTTGTTTCTTTACATTATTTTTTTGTAGAGTCTTTTCACAAACAGTGTTTTATTGATATAATTCAATAGCAGCAAATAGTAGCTTTTATATGCTTTACTTTGAGATGTAAAAATAAGACTCAGTATTTTGAAACACGTAATACCTTTTCAATAAACGTACATGAACTTAAAATTGCACATCTTTGGCTTATTATCTTCACGTCTTACGACAGTGATGGGCAAAGCATGGCCTGCGGATTAGATGTAGCTCCTTAAACGTTTCCACCCAACCCACGACGTGATTCATTACTTGACGAATATAACTTCATTTCTGGGAATCAGTGGATTATACTTCGAGCCAAATCATGAGAAATGTTTAGAAATGCATTCACAATACCATTTATCACATTCCCCTTCATGACCTTTCGAGTATTAATAGAACTTGGTTTTACAAGAGTGGTACAATGACTGTTGTTCTTTTTTATAAATTGTATTGGCCTGCCTATAGTTTTTTCGTTTTTATTTGGCCTGCGGCTCAAAATGTTTTCCCATCATTGTGCTAAGAAATGTAACAATTATCTAGGGCTTTAGAAAGCAGTACACGTTAAGTAAAACCCTATTTCAACTCATGGAAGTAGTTTCTGAATAATTTAGTGTGATTTACATTGTGCTTCCAAAAATATTTTGGTGCACAATAGCAATATCTACTAATTCCAAACATTATTATATACTGACTTAGTCATATTTTCTCTCTATAGCAATCAATTGCGCACTACATTTGCTTCCATTTCTACTACCACAAGGTGTAATCACACGTAAGAAAGGAGCTAAAATAGTAAGGAGGAGGCCGGCACCTTACAGGAGCCACGAATATTTCATTGCAGAGCTACAGGTAAGTCGTGTCAGGCGTTTCATTAGACACATAATTTGTTTTGTATACCTTCCTGATTAGGAATATGTCCATTATCGTTCAATTGTAGTCATAGTTTCGTAATTACAGAGTTAATACATTTACGTTCCACGTTATACGTTTTGGAAATATCTTAATAAAAGGATGGTTTTATAAATAATTTGGTTTGCATACTAATGAATGATTGTAACGTCATCTCTATATGTAGTCATTAAGTTTCCTTTCTATGAATAAAGAATCTATATTCTCAAGCAGTGGCGTAACTAACAGGCTCGCGGTGAAGGGGGGTATTTAAGTTTGTTGTTGTAATGTTTGGATGTTAAAAGCACTTTGCAGAGTTCCTCCGTGGCTAAGCGGTTAGCGTACGCGCCCTTGGCACGGGAGACCTGGGTTCGATTCCTGGCGAGAGCTCATGTGGTTCGGATTCCACGTTAATCAGTAAGTCCACGTCTCACATAGCCTCGCTGCTGAAAGGGACGCTAAACTGAAATTCAACTCAATTCAAAAGCACTTTGCAGGTTTCATATTACTGCAAGACTACTCTGTACCTTAGAGGAAAAAGAAATCACGGAACCAGTTATAATAGATTTAGTGAATTCTACTCGGAAAATGTATCGCCTTTTGTTGTAACAACTTACAAGTTTCCGATGAGTAGTGAAGAAACAATTTAGTGAAATTTTAACTTGGAATTAATTAGCCAATTATTTAGTCGTAGATAAATTCCAATGTTAGTAGTGTTCTGGATTTGTGTACTTCTTTGCAACTGTATCTCACTTTGCCTGTGACGAAGCCAATCCTGAGTGATCATTCAGTACACTAAAAGCCATCAAACTTTATATTCGTAGAACAGGGTCGAAGGTGAAATTGAGCTCAGCTGGGTAATTTGGACTTTTTCTTGGAAGACCAAACATTAATTAAACCTCCTAAAATATGTCAAGTTGAGGCTCCCTAGAATAATAATGGCATTTGAAGTGAAATCCTTACTAAACGTGTTCGATACTTCTTGGGGCGCCAGTTGATGGTTTACTAAAGTAAGCCCCAGATTACATATATGCTTAATCTTAAAGGAATGTATTTCGTTCAGATAGTGGGGCAGCAGAAACACCTTTAATTATTTGCAATGCTGTTGAAAATAGTACGGTGCTTCACAAGTTAATAAATGAGACAATATTTCACCCAATTGAAAGCCTTACTAAATATATATTTTGTCTGGGGCTCTAATAGGACACATTTTACTGAATGAGGCTCGGAACACATTTTCGTTTCATTTTTTTTCTGTTATGCGGTAAACCTATTCCAAGCTTCATTTATAAGTTCCTGTTCATATCACATCATACAAAGTAACAAAGTTTTAACTCAAATGGATCCTATCAAACAACTGGAAGCTTAATTGGGAGGGTAGTTTCCCCATTCCCCCGCAAAAGTTACGGCACTGGTTGAGCCCTTTGAAAATCCTGAGCACTAAAAGCAAAGAATGGCACCACGTTGATATTGAAAAAGTAGTCAGCGAATTACTCTCCGAAAAAAAAAAAAAACAAAAAAAACGCAGGTTTAGAAATATGTGAGCAAGTTCCACAAGTTTTGACAAGTTTTGATATGTTAGTTGTAATGTGAACGTTAGGAAGAAATTATTTCTGCTCTTGCCTTTGAGGTGAGCGGTCCCAGGTTCAACTCCTGGTGGGGGTGAAAGAGTGTAACAGCTTTTTCAGACCTGCCATCTTGAGTGAAGTCTTTCTTGGGTTACCCTCATTCATACCATTCAAATGCCGGGATGAAGGTACCTAATATAATGGTCCCAGGCTGCTTCCTTCCTTTCCCAATCCTTTCTTCCTTCCCTTTCATCGTATAGTGGGACCATCGCTGAGGGTCGCCATCCTTCATACGTGACGGTCTAACATGGCTTTAGATGCCGACAGCCCAGAAATCTAATTCCTAATACCCAGAAATTATTTCTTTTAAGAAACTTTTTAGTCCCATGTAATTGCTTAATAATAATAATAATAATAATAATAATAATAATAATAATAATAATAATAATAATAATAATGTGCAATTTTTGTATATTAGCAAGTAGTGTCTGACTAGATGGAAAAATGACTACTACTGTATAAATTATACGTGTGCCATAAACGTAGAAATAGGAAGAGCCCTTTTGACATTTTCGCGGGTGGAGGGGGGCATGCATTCTTAGTTACGCTACTGTTCTCAAAGCATTCTAGTAATTCGTTTAACAATTGCTAAAAAAGAAAAAATCGAATAACGGTGAAATTTTATATAAATTAGAATTTGTGGTGTGATTCGTTGTTTCTTTCTCTTTTCTTTCTTTCTTTTTTTTCCTGGAAGGGAAACAGTGAAGGAAACTGATGAGAGGATTTTACTTATGTTGGTGACTCATAGCCTTTCTTAAAACTGTTCGACTTTGAGTAAATGTATTAAGTGTGGCAAAACAAGCATTGATTCAGGAAGCTCCACTAAAAGACGCCACTTAATTTTTTTCCGCCACACATAAGCAGAAATAACTAATTTCCAGGTTTATTGTTTCCGTGTCTTGCATAGATGAAACAGGTCGAAATGTTTTTGGTTACCTTTCAATTTCCTTATTTTTATAATCTTATTTCAATTGATATTAATGCTTCCAGAACGTGACAACCCTAATATTATTCTAAAGATCGCCATAGACGAGTCAGGTCTTAAGTCTTTCATTTGATTTTTATTAGGACCACGCAAGTGAGATATATATATATAATATTGTAATTTTAGTACCATAGGTGTTCATTTTACTCCGACCTCACTCACCCTCGTTTTCACAGTGAATTGGCCCTCACCCTCGTTCACCCTCACCTTCGAAGAGAGTTGTCCATCGCTCTCGCCTTCGTGTGGGAATTTGTCCTCGCTCTCGCCCTGACAGTGACAGTTGGCCCTCGCCCTCGCTGTCCAAGCTTGTCATCGCCCTCGCGTCATTATGGGCGAGAGAATTTGAGGGTGAGGATGCGCTCGAGAGGGCCATCTTTGCAAGGGTAAACACCTCTGGTTTAGTACGTCCGTTACACCGCTCGATAACTTCAACAAAGGATAGCTTTAAAATCGATTTCTGCAATCAATAGCTAGATAATTATCTCGGAGGAGTTCGTTAATGGATGTGATCCACCTACTTGTAGTGATAGAAATAAACCATTTCCGGTTTTAACGTTGATCACTATAGAGCATAGACAGTAATCTCACATTGTATATTTTTTAATCGATTAAGCGTCCCTAGAATATATTCCATTTCCACTCTAATCACTCTGCTAAAACACTAAATGGTAGATCTACTACAACTTCTGGTTTCAATATTAATTGAAGAAATATAGCGTGATTCTCTTTACTGTCTTTACTAGAGTGTATATTATCTTATTTCAATTGATACTAATTCAAATTAGAACGTAGCAACATTAATATTATTCGAGATATCGCCACACACGAATAAGATTTATAAGTATTTCATTTTATTTTTATTTCTATTGTCACTAATTATAATCTCTTTGTTTCCAGGAAGATGAAGGCATAGACACATCTATAGCAAATGAAAAACTTCTGGGAGGATCTCGAACATAGCCGTTTATATTGTCCATTGCAATCGATACACACTGTTTTCCAACGAATGCTTTTTTTTTTAACTGTACACCACAGCACAATGTTCTGTTACTCAAGAATTCAAAATCAGGTTTTTCACGAACTTGCAAGGCTAGTAACTTTCACAGTAACGCGTATGCTGTTTTATTCCTGTAGTATACGATATGTTGTCAGATATAACATTGTAATTATTTAGTAGTAATGCTATGTACAGTTTGTGGACAGACATTTACATCTGTCATAGTGCTATGTAGGTATATTCAGAGGATTCATGTATCCTCATTGTCTTATGTAAGTTGTTATAAAAATTGTGCTCAAGTATTTAGCAGATTATTTAATTATCAGAGACATTTGATTCCAAGTCACAGTAACATTAAAACTGAATACTGGATAAGAGATAGGAATTTGTCCAAAGAATGTACATATTCGAGTGTATGTGAAGTATATAATGTATAGACTTAGTTTATTGTTTGACAAATAAAAAATACAATGTATATACAAACATATTTTTAATCAAAATGAAGTGATGCAATGAAGAAAGTAGGAGGAAACGAGAATACATCGAGAAAACCAATGCACATAAAATTTGTCCACCATATCTGGCTCACTTGTTTGAAACTACGCAAACCAACAGAATGAAAACTTTGTTACAAGGAGTTTGTGTGTTGATTGAATTAAACTTCTCATCTATGCTATTTATGGAAACAAACAGGTTTCAGCATAAAAATGTAATCTTGCAGATTCAAAATTAAGTAACAAAGTACTTTAACAATTAGATTATATTAGTATTCAAAAATAGGAAAGGGAATATTTATTCTGCTGCCTTGCTGGTTCAGGGAAAATTCCCCAAAATTACAAAGGCAGATGAATTTCACATTGCACTAAAAATTTATAGTAAGTACGCCCAGTGATGTAATGCTAATTTTTTAGGTGGGTATACGCTCCATCCTTGTCACACACACACACACACACACACACATATATATATATATATATATATATATATATATATTTAACAGGTTTTCCTCAGTTCTACCAGGCAAATGCTGGGATAGTACTTACTAAATAGGCTGCCCGATACCTTCCCAAATTGTGGGGTCGCGGTGGCCAACTTTGTTGAGATGGACAAACACTGTGTGCGTGGGTTTTCTCGAGGTTTTCCCGTTTCCTCTCACTTTGTTCATTCCACCATTTTCATTCATTTCTCATCATCACAATTTCCTTTAGCCTAGCCGGCAGAAATGTAGGACGTAAATCTTAAAGATTTCATTTTTTCCTTCCCAAATCATTTCCATTGTTATTGTCGTTAGATATACAGTATAAAATGGCATCTGAGCGGTATGTGGTGATTATTAAATAAATAAAATGAACCAAATTCGCACCCTGGAAAAAAGGAACAGTAGCTAAAGATTAAAAAAAAAAAAAAAATTCTTTCCTCCTAAGTCCTTCCTAAAATAAATAAAAGTTGTAAACTAAAGAAATGGAAGCTTTTCCAGTTTATAAATTCAAATTTGAATTTTTAAGTTAGTTTTTTTATTTATTTAAACCGGGGAAGCAAATAAGAAAACCCGCAAGTCTAGCTCCTCTAGGTAGATTACAATTTCCGTGATCAGACATTTTCTCAGATATTGAAAGTTGTTTCATGACTGCTTATTAAATTATTAAATCTTGAGCACATCGTCAGACAAAAGGATTTGAAAAGGACGCTGCCTGGACTTATAAGCTGATGTACTACTCCAGCATTCACTTTATCCATCAAAGACAAGCTTGAAAAGACCATTGAAGATGGCTGGCTATCGATTATTTAAAAAACAGAATTACTCGAACAGCTATTTCCAGCGAAATTTAAACCCGGGGCAGTTCACACAGATGTATATCCAATAATAATAATAATAATAATAATAATAATAATAATAATAATAATAATAATAATAATAATAATAATAAATAGATCAAGAAGATGTGGAAACGCCTTTGCAGATCAGCTATCCTAAGATAATTTTTTCGTTATTCACACCAGACAAATATCGGAATTGTATCTAACTCGCAGGCTCCAAGTAGCCTCATTTCCAATGCCTTTAACGAAGGACGTTATCCCTCTGATATCTTCGTCATCAAGCCGAAGATGCTATATAAACTTTTATAACATGAAATAAAAAAATAAACTTACGTCTTTCTCTGAAGTAGTAACTGGCAAACTAACATGCTCTTTTAATTTTTCTTCGCTGTTTCTCTATATCTCTGCTTTTAATCTTTCGTCAACGGAA
This sequence comes from Thermobia domestica, assembly GCF_964235325.1. Classification (NCBI taxonomy): domain Eukaryota; kingdom Metazoa; phylum Arthropoda; class Insecta; order Zygentoma; family Lepismatidae; genus Thermobia; species Thermobia domestica. Next base: position 192,612,433 of record NC_137458.1, on the reverse strand, counting down.
TTTCCACATCTATTGTCTCTTTTCCTTTTAAACCAATTTTCTAACACCTCCTTGGACACCTTAGAAATTGTGAATCAGCTCTTAATTGGTCAATCCAAACTACTAAACAAATATTTTGGAAGTGACGGCTGTACTGAAATGATCAAAGATTTCTGTAACATGCTCATACGGTGCAAGTCTTCCCTGACTATTCTTTTCTACCCTCTTCTATTAAGAAATTTTCTTCAAATATTTTTATCTGAACGAAAACGAAACAACAAAGGAAAATGTTTATTTTTACCCCCTCTATTTTTTGCCCAGTAGGTTGTGGAAAAAACTACTACTGATAATACCCCGTATGCAAATTGCCGCCAACTATCATCGGTCCGCCGTCGCCTTGTGGCGGATAGCCGCCAAAGTGAAGGAAAAATTATTGCCGGCATCGGTTCGATTTCGGTTCCAAGCGGAAAGACACCGAAGCAGAAGCGAAGCTGCAGTCGTCAGAAAGTTAGATGGCAGTTTTCGTTTTTCCGCCAGGCGGTGTTATAGAGACTTTTCGACGAATGACCGCTGAATGATGTTGAGAACTCGGTAACGTCCACTGAGAACTGATCTGCCACCTGTTGTTTCATCTGTTTTTATGTGTTAGGACATAAGAACAACAGATGGCAGCGCTGCTACTCATGTAACTTGTCAGATGGTTCATAAACTTACAAAATTGTTTTCGTAACCGATTACAGCAGAACATATTACGTTATTCGTTTCTTGGCAAAAATGTCAAATAGACTGCGGAAAGCTTTGCATGTTGCAAACAATAAAATCCAATTAAAAATTCTGACTGACAATTACTAGTTACTTGTGAGATGTTCGAAAGGCCATGTCTTTTGTGCTAAATTAATATACAACTACGCTAAAGCGGTGGTTATTTTGTGTTTTAACCATGTATTGGTAGAGAACTTTCAGGATACAAATACCAATGCAATATGATGTTAACAAAATTGAGAGTAGAGAATTAATGGCGCCAGAGAAGAGCCCATGTAGCAGGTTAATGGATGTACTGGTGGTTTCAAGCCGACACTGGTGGTTCAGACAAGGAGAAATGGCGGATGCCGCCTTCTTAACGCCGTGGCGCTAAAATAGCGGCATTCGTTTAATTTCGTAACGGTACCGCCGTGTTAAGCCGTCAGCTGTCCGCCAAATTTTCGACGGCAGGCCGCCGCGGTTCGCAGTCGGTGCGATTACGTTTTGCTCATGGGGTGGCTGCTGTATTTATCGAAATCAATCGCCGCTTTCCTTAATATCATTTGTGGCTACAAATGAACTGTACTAATCCGAGGTTTGCTGTTGTAGTTGATGGTATTGTGAACGATTGTAAATTCTTCAAACTAGCCCGACAATAGGTCACATGTTTTGTTACTTTTTTGGAGGTCAACGATTTCATGGTGCAAATATATTGATTTAATTTCCTCTAAACCCTTGAACTGAAGTTGAGAGCACATTTTTTTCGGAACCTCCATCCGCGATTAGAAAGGAACTGGTTCCACCTCGTATTGCCTCACTCAAATTGTATCCAATTGGCAAACTTTGGATTTGGATCAAAGAGGGAGTGAATTATTGTGTCGTTCCTATGTCAAAACAGAACAATTTCAATGTCACCACATGAATATAGACCCTACTCCTCACTCTCCTCCCTCCTCACTACTCAACTCTATCTCTCACTGATCTTTAGAAACAAAAGAGTTTCCAATAAAAGTCAAAATAAAGCCAGAGGTCAGCTTTCAGAAGGTAGGGACATCGCGTGTGACATCTTGAGGAAGAAACACTGCGGTTCAGAGTACTGTTTTCCATTATAGAAGGTATTCTCGGACAATTCGATTTTCACACCCCGAAAACGCAAACATTTTAAAAGAATTTAGACATCATTCGCAGCAACAACCTGATGACCAGCTGTTTAGTGAGTTTTCTTTTTTTGTTTTGAAATACAGTACATTAAAAGCAATTGTTGTTTGTTCTTATGAAGTGACTATACCATGGATCAAATGTAGCGTATACCCGCGTACTTCCTAAATGTTAAGTGGCTATACGATAGCTTCCAAAAATTAGAGGTGGGTATACGCCATATACCCGCGTATACCCTCCATTACATCCCTGATACGCCTTCTACACATTAATATTGATGTTAGACATTTTCATCTTCAAAGCTGGGAAATAGAACTAATTTTTGAAGTACTCGTATTTTTTCAAAAACTGATTCCAACTTTTAAGAGGAAAATGTTTTAACTTCAATATTAATGTGTAGAAGGCGTACTTACTATAAATTGTCCAGTGCAATGTGAGAGTAATCTACCCTTTTAGTTCCAGGAAACTTTCCCTGTGCCAGAAAGGCAGCAGGATAAGTAATTTTTTCTCATTTTTGAATACTAATAAAATCTCATTTTTGAGTACTTTTTTACTCTTTTTTTTTAAAAAAAACTCATTTTTTAGAAGAGTTTTTTCTTAAATTTGAGGGGAAATATTCTCAATTTTTGAGAAAGTGGGTTTCTCAATATTGCGGCTATCTGAGCATTTCGAAAACTTTTCTACTCACTTTTCAGTATACATGTTCTCAATTGTGAGGAGAGCATTACTAGTTTTTGAACAAAGAGTTTCTCAATGTTGATCACATTCATCTCATTTTACAATTAACTTTCTCGTTATTTTTGAGAAATAGCAGTTTCTTATTTTATTTAAGAATATTTTATCTCGCTTTTAAGAGAATTTTTACTCAAAAGTGAGTAAAACTTACTCAAATTTGAGTACATATTGTTCTTATATTTTGAACACCCACGCATTTTCACTTTTGAGAACAATGTATTCGGAGCTATTCTGAGAACACAATGTTCTCAAATTTGAGTCAATTTTACTCATTTTATTCATTAAGTATTTTTAACAGTGAGGTAGCTGGAAATTCGTAATATTGACATTTTGATTAGTTCAAAATATGGAAAATACACAAAACATACATAAGCAGTATTAAAAGCAATAAATTAATTGGGCCATCTCTAGATATAACATAACTGAACAGATTTCGTCAACTACCCCGTATAAAGATGTTTCTTAGATTTCTTTAGTACCTTAATGTCTAATAAAGAACTAGTTTTGTCCACCTATCAATATTTCTCCTTGCAATAAGATCGACCCACTGCCGGTGGAATGTCTTTGTTTTCAGGGGGCCGCGGTGGCTCAGTGGTAGAGCGTTCACCTCTGGTGCTTGGGGTCTCGGGCTCGATCCCAGCCTCCGCCAAGTGAACTTTGTGCTGGACAAAAACCGTGTGCGTGGGTTTTCTCGGGGTTCTCCCGTTTCCTCCCACTTTCTTCATTCCACCATTTCATTCATTACTCATCATCACCGTCTCCTTTAGCCTAACCGGCATAATCGTAGGACGTAAAACTGAAAGATTTCATTTCATTTCATTTTCTTTGTTTTCATCACAATATCCGTCACTCTCTTCACCTCTCTCTGATCCAATAGATTATTTTCCTATATTTGTGAGTGGTTTCCAGCGTACATCTCTCCATGCTTCGTTCTAAGTCTGTAAACGATGAATGACAGTTGTTTCTTTGTTTGTTTGTTTCTTGAAGTTTAGCATCCCTTTTCAGCTCTAAGGCTGTGTGAGACGTGGACCTATAGTTTCAGCCAGAATTCAAGCCTGCTTAATGTATTCAAATTGTAATATTATCGCACTGGGAGCCGTATCTAGGGTCAAAGGCGCAAACGCTAGCCAACAAGCGTAATAAAGAGTGTTGATTTGATCTAAAAAAAAAAAAAAAAAGCTTGAAAACACGTCGATTGGATATCCCAGATTCAAATTTGAGGAGAACAACAGCGTTGGAAATATATTCTAGAGAGGCTATTTATTAGCAACTGTTCACTTTCTAGTATCATAAATAGGTTACCCCGTGTAGCGTGGTGGCTAACGCTCTCGCCATTGGTGCGAGCGGTCCACGATCCGATTCCCACTGGGGATCCTCGGTCCAAAGGGTGTAACGGCTTTTTTAAGCCAGCTATTCTTAGTGAAGTTTCTTCTAGTCTCTCCTCATTCACAGCAGACAAATGCCGGAATGACACCCATTAGCATATAAGCCCCAGGACTCTCTCTTCCTTATCCCTTCCCTGGATAGTGTGTTCGTCGAGGGATGTCATCCCCCATATGTGACGAGCCATAGGTGCCGGTAATACCCAGAAATATGTCGTAATAAACAAATAGCTTCATAAAATTTAGCATTCAGAAGTCACCTTGGAAAAGGTGTTCAAAATTAATTTAGACTTTTCATGGCAAGCAAATGCAAAAAATTATTTTATTTATTTATTTGTAATTGTGCTATTCTTGATTTACACAGGCTATAGTTTATGTTAAAGAGTTCTCTGTAATATTGCGATTTCTGAACAAAGATACCACTCTATCGAGAATAACTATATTCGGTTGCCGATATTTGATTGTCATCGACTCCTTTATTTTTGATATTGTGTCATGCTACCAGCAAAAAGCTTTGCGGGGACCTACAAAATCTAAGGCAGAATCTGTCTTTAACTGCACATTTTCGAGACGAGACTGCTCGAAATCTCGTCTCAGCGTAACATTACATCTCTCTGTTCTGAAAAGAATATTAAACTTCAATCAAATAAACACGTACATTGAAAAAAAAAAAAAAACAATGTGTGGATACGTTTATGACGTAGAAAATTGAAGAGCTTTATAGGTACAACAATAATTACACTGTAACAAAAAATCTTAAAATTCCCTTCTCATTACTATTGTATCTATTTATATGATGTGTCCACTTCATTCGTACTTTTAACATCTATAATATATAAATAAAGTGACTCTTGAAGAAAATAGAATAAAATACAATCTTCTTGTACTGTTCCCCTTCTTCACAATTTCAGTTGCGGTGCATAGAGAGGCAATTTCTCATCTGGCAGTAACGGTTCTCCCAAAAGAAAACCGTCCCAGTCGCTTGTTTCTGAAGTGCAACAAAGTTACCCTTTTGGAAAACAGGGGAATAAAAGCCATTGAGAAATATGTGTTTATAGTACCCAAGGGCCAAGGCTGTTTCTGAGTAGAGATGCAAGGGCTCGGAAAAAACCGGCTATTTTGGAAAAAAAACTCGGTTTTTTCTGCTTCGCTTTTTTGCTTGGGAAATTTTGGGCGTTTTTCAAAATTTTGCTTTAAATTGATAAAGCATACTTTGTTTCGCTTCTGTACAGCACAAGAACTCATTTGATTAGTGGCTTATGTAGATAATAATATAGAACCTCTAAAATAAACCATGAATTTTGAAAAGATTTTTTTTTAAAATTCTTAACATATTTACATTATGAATAAAACATGAACATATTTACATTATGAACAAAAAATAAAACATGAGAGAAATACATTTATATGATAATCTTAAAAGCTGCACATCAAGAGCTTGGTTTCGGGTGGTTCTGTACATTCTTGAAATGTTTAACTTTCATATACATTGTATGAATATTTCGAACAAATTTTTCATTCATTGATTAATAATGTTACCACCTATCAGGTGCTTGAAATCTGCAAAATCGGTAAAAATTCCGAATTCGGTAATGCACTGACTGTTTCTTAAGCTTGTTCAGAATCGGGAAAGTACCAAATTTTCTGTTAATGGATCATATGCGTAATAGACTGTTCATCTGATTGTGCGGTTTCCTAGACTTATAACCACCATCACGGTTTACCCAGTCCTGAAGGTTTCTGAATTTTTAACGACAGGAATTCAACATATCATTACAAAACTTAAAAAAAAAACAAAACTATGGGATACATTTAAGAAGAGTGGAAAGAATCAATCACTGTTCCAATTTACAAGAAAGGCGACAAAACAATGTAATAATTATCGAGGCATTTCTCTTAACATTCTATTAACAAGATTGATTCCATATATCTACGCAGATGAAATTATTGGAGATTATCAGTGTGGATTTGGGGAAATCGATCAACTATCGACCAGATATTTACTGTTCGATAATTACTTGAAAAGAAATGGGAATATATTACCCAGTACATCAGCTGTTTATTGGTATTAAAAAGGTTTACGACTCGGATAGGAGAGAAACATTGTACAACATTCTTACAGGATTGAGAACATCGAAAAAGCTAGTTAGATTAATGAAAATGTGTTTAAATGAATCCCAAAGTAAAGTCCGAGCAGAAAAATTCTTGTCCATGAGCTTCCACGCCGAGAATGGCCTGAAACAAGGAGATGCGTTATCGCCATTATTGTTCAGCTTTGTTCCAGAGTACGCTATAAGGAAAATTAAAGATAGCAACTAAGGCCCTAGAGCTGAATTGTGTTCACCAGGTTAAGGTGTATGCTGATTATGTAAATTTAATAGGGGATGATAGGAAAACAATAGAAAGAAGTGCAGAGTCCTTATTAAACGCCTGCAGCGACATTGGTTTAGAAGTAAATGCAGAGAAAACTAAATACATGTAAGTTCACCGGGATCGTAATATGGCAAATTATGGATGCCTTGAAATATCAAATAATACTTTCGACAAAGTGGATACTTTCAAATATCTGGGATCAATATCACCAGACCAAAATCATATCCACAAAGAAATTAAATGTCGACTGAAACCAGGAAATTCGTGTTATTATTCAGTTCAAAGTATTTTGTCGTTGCGAATTCTGTCGAGAAATTTAAGGCTTAAAATATATATAAAACGATAATCACGCCTGTTGTTTTATGGTTGTGAAACATGGTCGCTTGAGGGAAGAACGCAGACTGAAAGTATTTGGAAATAAAATCCTGAGACGAATATTCGGACCCAAGAGGAACGGGAATGAGGGAATCTTCATAACAAACAACTTCATAATTTATATGGTTTGCTAAACATCGTTACGGTCATCAAGTCTAATTAGAAGGTTCAGGTGAGCAGGTCATGCAGCCAGAATGGAAGAAGGTAGGAACGCTTTCAAAGTGTTAACTGGAAATCCAATCGGAAAACGTCCATTAGGAAGACTTAGGCACAGATGGGAGGACAATATTAAAATGGATCTCGCAGAAATAGGACTGGATCCAGTTGGCTACGGATTGAAATCAGTGGAGAGCTTTTGTGAACGCGGCTTTGAACCTTCGGATTCCATAGGCCATAGAGAGAGAGAATATATTTAAGTTAAGCACAACTGCACAACAACCATGAGTGAGTGGTTAGCTTTTGCACTTCTATCGGGAAGTCCGGAATTCCACCCCCGCATTCGACCATTTTGACAAAAGTTTTTGTTAATTGTATCTGTGAATGTAGAGATAATGCGTGTACTGTGAGTTTTGGCCGACTTCCTTTCCTATCGTTTTTAAATCGTTGTTATTACTAATTACCAGCAGTGACGGATTTGCGAAAAGAATTAGGGTGGGGATGTTTTACGGCTGAAGGTTGTACTCTGAAATTACAGAATTTCTAAAACAAATGAAATATTTGTTATGCCTTTACTCATAAACTTCATGCTCTTAAATAAAAATTAGGTATTTTTAGAAAAACAAAGCATTAAGAAGAAAAAACCCTCCCAAAATACTTTTCTAAATCTGCCACTGATTATCAGTATAAAATGGTCTTCAAGGTTGTATCCGGAAGGTTATTGCTGAATATACAAACAAAACGAAATATTAGTTATGCTTGTACTCATAAACTCCCAAATAAAAATTAGGAAATTTTAGAAAAAACAAACATTAAGCAGAGAAACACCTCTCAAAATACTTTTCTGAATCCGCTATTGATTATTCGTATAAAATGGTATTCAAGTTTCTATCCGGAAGATTATTGCTAAATCATTGCACAGCTGCAGTATAACAAGAATGTGGATGTACGCTTTGACAGATATACTGACAAACGTACGCTCTGACGGGTATTTTGAAAAAAAAAGTTTAACTTATATCCTAGAAGCTAGAGTAGGCCTACTAATCTCTAGGAAATGAAACACGGATGATTAAAAAGAAACGATGTAGAAAAGAAAAAAATGTCGATAACTCAGAAGTTAAAATAAAGTTAAATATCTTATACAGTTGCCCTCAAATACTACGTACTTTATGTTTACTTTAATTCATAAAACATGGGTTCCATCCACCATGATGGTTAATTCCAGAGCGATATACTATAAGAAAGCTATTTAAATAGAGAAATCATGAAAATGAAAAAAGCCAAAATTTCCAAAATTCCCAAAATTTTCGTTTTTTCCCAAATAAGCCGGCTTTTTATGTGCAAAAACCATCGATTCAAGCCGCCTTTTTTGCATCTCTAATTCTGAGTGAATACTTTCTTCAAAATAATGTTAAAAATTATAGAAAGATTTTCGAGACATTCGAGTCGAGTCGAGATTTTTACGAGCAGTCTCAGTAGTATAGACCGTCATTCTCACAACTCAGTCCGAAAATCTCACCAAAATGGGCCTAAAATCCGCCATTTTGTACAAAAATTCACCCACAGACCAAAAATCTCACCAAAATTGCTGCAAATTCCCCTCATTTTTCACGAGAATTAGTGTACAGACCGAAAATCTCACCAAAATGGATGCAAATTTCCTTCATTCTCACAAGAATTGGTCAACAGTGCAAATTTCTCACCAAAATGGATGCAAATTTCCTCTAATATGTTTTATCATATATTTTAATACAATTTATGTTAATTTATACAATTTATGCTGATTACTTACCGTTTTTTCCAATCCTTTAAGAAACTTGTTTCGTCCTTTCTTATTCCTCCCTCAAGTTGTGAACAATAACTGAAGAAACTTCAGAAGATGACCACAGAGGTCTTTTTTGTTAAACACAGTTGGTCTTGGTATTCAAGAAACTAATTGTAAGGAAGAAAACACATACAATGAAAGAATGGAAGGTTGTAAGATGAGGTAACCAGTGGGGGAAGAGCACAGGAAGAGGGGGAGGGAGTAGGGATATAGGAATATGTGCTCAAAATCGGCCCCAGGTGTCCCGGAAATAGGGGGGGTGGGAGACAAAGAACGTTAGAATTCGTAACAGAAAAGCTTTATGTAACTGTCACATAATTTTCAGTGTTGTGGCTTTAATACAATAGAAGATATTGACACTTGAAACTGACATATAGCTGTGTGAGAATAGTCTAACTGTTGGAAGTCAGAAAAGAGTATTTTGAACATGTCACATAACTTAGTTACATGTATTTAGAAACAGCACAAATGTAGATAAAGAACAATTGTTAAAAGGAAAGACATACAGCTGTTAGTATTTTGGGTGGTCCAAAGGATTGCAGGGCGAAGTGTAATGTCCTTTTTGAGTAAAAGAATTTCTTTTAATTGGGATTGGGAGTTGTACTTTATGGAGAATGAAAAGATGTGAAGCTTAAGAAAGAAATAGCACTCATTATTGTGAAGGACAGAGATTTTTAGAAACACCTGGTTAAATGTTACATGCCACTTTGTGAAAATTATTGCAATGGAAAGCGAAGCCCACATACTGTTGGACCACACATAGGATTGGGGGACGACCTGTAATGTCCTTTTGTGAGTAAAGAACCGCTTTTTTAATTGGCGTGTGAATTGTTACGCATTTCTTAAGGACTTTGCCAGCTAGAGGGAGAGGGAGACTGTCCATTCTTACCTGAGTTTGAAAGGGGAAAAAGAATGAATGAAATGTTTACGTAAGGCAACTTCCCCCCCCTTTTTTTTTGCTTTTGGCAGAAGACTTGAAAGAAGATTTCTCTAAGGTATTTTTTTGCATAAATGATTTTATTTTTTTAAAACTAGATTAATGAATTAATAATTTATGAATATTAATGAGGTGCTAATAAATATTAATGAGGTGCTAATGAAAGGGGTTAGAAAGAATGATTTTTTCGTGTTTTTCGTATATTTTAGAGGTATATTGGGATATATGTAATATACAGTAGCACATATTGCATATAAATGTATCAGAAATTGTGGAAGGAAACGACCACAACTCTAAGAAACGTATTTTATGTATTGATATGGTATTTTCAATAGCTGATATTGGATTTTAGCATAGAATATTATCTTTTGGATACTGTATGGGTCTAATGGTGTACGAAGCTTAGATGAATGACAATTTACATGTATATATGAATATATGATTAGTTTGTGAATGGGTACATGTATGTATGTATATTGGTTCTGATATTTGGGCAGGAATATATGTATCATATTGTAGACATATTATCTTTCGTGTTCATGTAAGTGTTTTAAGCATGTGTTGTTGGGTTGCATAGCTTTAGGCGCTATGGTAGTATGGATAGCTTGTACCTCTTAGTTTGTATTGTAGGGTTATATATTGTGCCTTTTTATGCATGTAGCCTTATTTTAACGTAATGTAGAGCTGTATATCTTGTTTTGGTGATATGCTAGGTGAATGCAAACGCGTGAACTGATTGTATTATATTAATATTGGATTATATTGTGGGCTTATATATTGTGACTCCTTATGTATATAAGTGTTTCAGATTACCTGGAATACGATGTTAGGATATATATTGGGATTTTTACGTACGTAGATGCTTGTTAGACATGTCCTAGTGGTATTTGAAGCACAATAGATATCACTATAGTATCAGTCATTTACTTATAGATATCTTTTAACTAGAGTATTCTAATGGCATATATTGGTACCTTTACTTTATTATAAGATGCTTGTTTACCTTGTAGAACACATTATGGCGTCAACATGGTTTCCAACGTGGGATGATTTATTGTAGGAACATAAAATATGATAAATACGAATAAATAACCTTATATGAAGCATACGTATTCTTCCTTTATCTTATATAGAATACACATATTTCGTAATATATCAATATTTGTTTGGATATAGTCATAGGAATAAAACATAATATCGTAAATTGTAACGCTTTATTGTATTTTATTGTGTACAATATTCTATTTCTAATATTGGCATATTTATATACATATATAGATATATTTACATAAGATATTTACTATACTTAGAATATTCTTAACTTATTCCCATATTTACATTATATATTCGTAGAAGTACCAACTGATAGGTCTTGTGAAAACTTATGGACATATTTGATGATATTATGTCAATGTTATGACATCATGGTACCTTTAGACAGTCTACTATTTACATATTTACTTACATATATACAGAATACCAATCATTTAACACACTTAATACTTTGATAACCATATGGCAATGTCCTATAGTCAGTAATACTGTTATGATTTAATCGTCGTCTTTTATTTTGAACTTTTTGATGTGTTTTAGTTTCAGACTTGGATACAATGACAAACCCTGGCTTCGAACAATTCTTCCTGGATTGTGTAACTGTTTTTTCTCAGCTTTATCCCGAACTAGTTGATAAAAATGTTCAAAGTTAATTTCTTGTCGTGTACGATGATTTAAAGTTATTCCTCTAATTTTAAATACACAATCTACTTTCCCTGTTTGAAGTTCTTTCATTCTATAGGCATAATTTTTTGGCCCTAAGCCTATAAATGCATCAATTTCCCAGCCATCAGGAACTGCATTAGTTAACTGACCCAAATAGGAACCCAAAGAAAGTGGAGGCTTTTCATTACGTCGTTGTACAAACATAATACTATCAGTGTCGCAGTACAATACACGATGAGGATTTACAGCTGTTAGTAATTCGTAAAGTTTTAGACGCGCCCACGAGGTGATGAAGGCTGCAAGGACAACATTGGAAAATTTCCATGGTTTGTTTTTGTTTTCAATGTTTTTATATGATACAATGAGATGTTGCTCTCCAATAGGCAATACAGTTTGTACCTCATATTGTGGTGCCCATAGATAACTTAAAAATTTTTCTGGAGTATCTACAATTACAGATTGAGATAAATCTGTTCGCTGTCCCCATTTGCCGTATAAGGAATTGAGGAATATTTTGGAAATATATCTTAGACCAGGATTTGATTCAATGTTATTTTCCGTTAATTGAATGCATTCATGGACATAATAGTCTGCAATATATTTCTCCTGGTCTTGTTTAGTTTTACACCAGCAAGGAAATCCTGAAGACTCCAGTTTCATTTCTAAGAAGGAATTGACATAATCTTTAAACAGATTATTTTCTGATCCGGATAATTTGAATTCCCAAATTTCGATAATTTGTAGAATTTTGTATCCGAGATCTAAAGCTACATGAAGTTCAGGAGTACAGTATGTACCAGTAAGGACACGCTCGGTATCATTATGCATGCAATTGTTGTCACTTTGTTCCATACACGTACGACATAACCCGAACAAAAGGCGTTCATTACATGTATATGGTAAAATTGGAAAATATGTCTTTGGGAGGTAAGATACTACATTTGACTAATCCATGAATACTTTGCACTTGTGGAAAGTCAGGCCCCTTGTATATTATAGGTTTACCTATAGGCAATGGCTTACGTGCCATTACCCAGGGGTAAAGACTAGTAACATCATAATATGCCACAAACTCTTCGCTGGTACATTCGTACAAGGCATTAAAATATTCTGTACGTCCACCATGAAAACTATCTTTAGGAACCAGATGACCAACAAGATCATGACACTGTGTATGAATAAACTGCTGTAATTTTTTATCATTTTTTACAATATGGTCCCATTCACATTCCCACATTTCAATGACATTAAGATTTAATTTTTTAAGAAATGCTATTTTTGTAGTGGTGTTTTCATACCGATCTTGTAGTGATGTACTCTGCTTAGAGGTGGAATCTAGGGACACGTGTCGTAGTGTAGGATAACAGTTTAAACACCCGTGATTGTAACATCCATGAAATTCGTAAACTGTATTTGTTTTACTTTGAAATCCATCAACCTTATACCTCCCAAATCGTTTTTCCAAGCCATTTCCAGAATGAAGAATTTTATTACCAGTAGTACGTTCTAAGTATCGCAGCCAATACATTGCCTTCAGACTTTGATGATCACGATGGTCAAACCCAAGAGGTGGAATAATAGGAATAATTTCTTTGGGTAAATATAGGGTACGATACGTTAGTATTGCCAAACTAGCAATAGTTGACGCGACGATAAAACATTGGATACCATTCGTTTTGTCTTCAATTAAGTTTGAAAATTTAATGACAACCTCTGCTAAAATTTTAACATCATTCCGACAATATTCAATCATTTCCTTTTGGAGATTATATTCCTCATTACTTGCAACTCGTTCTTTGTGCCATATGATAAGTTGGTTTCGATCTTCAGTGCTCCTTGAATCAGGATCAAAATATTTTAGCTCAGGAATTTTACCTATATAATTTTGGTTCTCTAATGTATTAAACAAGTACGGGAAATCTCCCTTTCGTAAATTTGCAGAAAGACCTAACGTCTTAGGTAATTTTGATAATTTAACTCCCATATACAAATATGTGTCACGGAAGTAAATCTTTTGTCCTAAACGCATTTCAATAAATTTTTGCCCCGACATTATTACTTCAGGTGTAAAAAGATGGTTTATTATCAAAGTTTTAGCACAGAATTGCATATCATAATTACTGCCATTATGGGAAAGTACAATGATTTTTTTAAACATTGGTCGAGTTATTAATACATGATTAACAAATTCATCAATGTTGTGAAAATCAAACGAACGGAATCCATTTTTATCTTCGCAATCAAAGCATGTATCATCAAGCTTCATGTCCTTACACTTGTAACAGCCATGAATACAATTTATGAAATTTACGCGATGTTCTTGTTCTCCCTCTTCATTTTTATGAAGCAACATTGTTTCTACATCAAAGATAATGTATAAAAAGGTATTTACATGTTGCATCATAGCCGTTTGAACAAAACAATATGGTTATCACTTACATATGTATAACATGTTTTACAATTACGTTCACCACATTCATGTTCAGACTTGCGTGGACGCATGTCAACCATATCACCACATTGGACACAAATTTTCTTTGTTTCGCATAAACTCTTTCCGGAAACATTTATTGTTTTATGATTGTCAAAACATTCATCCTTAGAAAACAGTCTATGACAATCAATGCACTCGAGTTTAATATTATTATCATTATTACAAACATTGTGATACTTTTCACACATTGGACATTTGAAGTTACACTTATGATTTTTGTATGATAATAACCTTCCAAACAATATTGACAATAGCTTTTTTGTTTAATAGTGTTGTAGTATTAGTAATTAATTCGTAGTGTCCTTCAGTATACAAAATTAAAATTTTCTTTGATGCATGTATTCCAGGATAAATTACATTGTAGTTTCGAGTTAAACAATTCTTTTCGTAAACAACAATTTGATAATGAGGCGCTAGTTTATTTTGAAACTTTTTCACATCATCAATCGTACATCCATCATGGATTTCAATGTCAACTTTAGCACTGACACACAAATCCATTGCTTGTTTTATCAATCGTTCAGGATGATTTTTCAATTGATATGCATAGTTATAACGATGATCAGCCCTACCCATTCCAAGGATAATACTTTTAGGAAGACAATACACATCCTTTTGTACAGAAATAGTAGATTGATGCATGTGTGTTACAAGATCAACATATTTTGCTGAACCCATAGTTCGTCCCCTACCTTTACGTGAATCAACAATATGAATTTTGAAATTTATTTTATCACCTAAAAAATAACTTTCATTACTATTTAAAACATTTTCAATATTACGAAATAAAATGTCGGAGGATAAATTTGACTTTTGACGCCACGAAATGTATATTGGTTTATTAATTGTGGAAGCAGAACATTCTATTGTTATACCAACATACATATCATCATCGGCATCATTTAACACATGATCCTTTACAAATTCAAATAATAACTGAATATATTTTTCAGTTTCATCTATTCCGCCAGTTTGCATACGTTCAATTGTAACTTCCTTTCCCGTAAGTCCAAAATAAGTATAATGTTTGGTTGTACTATTAACAATACGAAAATATTCATTTGTTTTACCACTCCCATATGTTAGGTTGTGATACAGAATTAGTATTAGGACTTGGAAAGTTTATAAAATTTTCCATGAACACGGTAAAGTCATCTGTAGTTAAACTATCAGCTTTTCCTTCAGACACAAGTTCCATAAACTTCTCACGAACTAAATTCTTTATATTGTCTTGACGAAAGAAGCCTACATGATATAAATCAATAATATCTTTTGCAGACTTACATTTTTTCAAAACAACATGACGATCACAACCAAAATGCATAAACAACGCCTGCAATAGCTTGGAATAAGCTTCATTGCTTACCCTTGCACCCGTAGCATGACATTGGGTTAACACTTGCCATGTAAATAAATCTTCGTTTGGATTTTCATATCCACGTAATTCTTGTGCTGACAACATGGTACAGATGACAGACTGTCCTTCCATTGTATTATTGACACACTAAATATGTAATTGCAATTTGAATTATTGTTTCTTATACGTAAATATTTTACACAATGATGTACTATAAATAAATTAATAGTGTTATTTACTTTACACAGAACTTTGGTAATTGTTTTCGCAGTTTTCAAATGACAAGGTTTCGTAAGTAGACTTTTATGATATGATTCAGAATGTGTTGACCAAAGATATACTTTTTAAGAATTTTTACACTTACCAGTAAATATAAATTACAATGTTCCGTATCTTTTTAAGTTTACCGACAGTACACTTGAAAGCTTGTCGGCAATTGCACTAACACTTGCCGTTAACTATAATAATAAAACTTCCCGTAACTTTATTCAGTATAGTATCGATGCACTAACACTTGTCACACACTAACTATATTTTTTAGTTCACCGAAGATATACTTTTAAGTTTATCGGTTAATCCTTCAGTACTTTCCGATAATTGTAATTTACAAATTGCCGTAATGAAATTGTTTTAGACTAATTGCACCATTCAATGTAAACTAGAAATGTGTTTACTTTTTCATTGACTGTTTATTATCAACACGAAGATTTCCGAAGATTGACGATGTTTCCCGAAGTTTTCCGAACATTCCCGAACTTAACCGTAGATGAACATGAGAGTTTATCCACAATTCCTGTACATGTTGGTTAATGTACCACACGAATGGTTCCGAATATTGCCGAACTTAACCGAAGATGCACATAAAATTGTATTAACAATTCCTGTACACGTTTAGTAAATGTAACTTCCAAAAGACTTATAACTTTAAAGATATACTTGAAAGTTTATTATTAGATGTAACTTTATAACAAAATTGGTATTTTATAGTATAACGATAAACAGCTTTAAGTTAACACTATTAATTCTATAGTGCGCCGCGCGGCTTGCTGCGCTGGATTTATACTTTTAAAATTTAATCTCGTACCCAAAGGCATTTAGTTTTGTAATCTCGTACCCAAAGGCATTTAGTTTGTAGTCTCGTACGCAGGTGCTTTAAATATTTTAAATTAGTAACAGTAATATTACAAAATGTATTATAATTTATTCAAACAATTTGTAATTGTAGTATTAAAGTTTGTAACACTTCAAACAATTATAGTTGCTTGTTTTTGTATGCTCTTCCATTGTGTTACCGGTTTAAAAATTCTTGTGAGTAATGCTAGGAATTTCTTTTGTTTGCCTTGCTATAGGTGTTTAAACCGGTTTAAACTAGTTTTATTGTTTTTCTTTGTGAAAGACCTATTTCCTGTGCAAACTCTTTTATTTATTGGTTCGTTTGTTACACAAACTCATAATTTTTAATGGATCGCTTCCATAGGAAGCTCAGAGGAATTACATTTCGAAAATATTAAAATTTGTGTCAGCCTACAAATAATTCCGATAGAAACTCAAAGTAACATAGTTGCAATTATTTTATTCGTTCGCTTCGTTAGAAGCTCAGCTTATTTTTGTTAACATTGTTCAATGTCAACATATTAAAATTGTTGTGAAGTTATAAATATTTTTTATGAAACTCTGTTTATTTATTGATTCGTTTGATGTGCAAAATCGTTTATTTATTGGTTCGTTTGTTACACAAACTCATAATTTTTAATGGGTCGCTACCATAGAAATTTTACTTGGATCGTTTACGGTGCAAACTCCTTGTTAAAATTAATTTTGAAAATATTAAAAAATTGTGTGAGCTTACAATTAATTCCGATAGAAACACAAAGTAACATAGTTGCAAACTGTAAAATAATTTAAAATACTAATTGAAAACAAGCTTGATCATTACAAAGTTATTTTTAACACGACACACGTCGTTTAAACTTAAAATTTATTACATGAAACTCTTTGATTGTTAAATGGAAAAGTAAAATTTAAGTCAGTGTTGCAATTCAATGCACAAACTAAAAGTAAAAGTACAGTGAAACCTCTATTAACGGACACCTCTATAAAGCGGACACCTCCCATAACGGACATATTTTGTAATCCCCGAACACCGTAATAGGAAAAAACATATTGGCAAACCTCTCTAAAGCGGACACTCTCTAGTACGGACACGGACAGTCTTTCTTGTCTTTTATAGGTATTATTTACCTCCCACTACGGACACTTTCTCTAAAAACAAGTTGAAAAGTACAGTAAAAATACACTTTTAGTAATTCATACTATGTCACCAAGGAAGAACATGAGAGTGTGACAACATTTTGTCTCCTAAACTGTCTGTCCAGCAACTCTGAGGAAGGGTCTCTGTTTCACAACATTCATATCCTTTGCTTGCATTCCACTCCCACCCAACCTGTTTTATAAACAAAAGTGGTTAACAGTTGCCCACTGTTTGGGATTACACATCATTCTACTATCCCGCTGGAATCTCTAACCAAGCAGAAGACAAGTTTGGTATTTTTGACCACGAGTACGCATATTGTCTTTTAAAAAACTCATTACTGGACTGCAATTAACTCACAAATTAAAGCAACACACCGAAAAGGTAGTAAGTAGCGATAAATGTAAAGTGCAGAGAACTCTAACATCTTATTCCCATGTTCTGCCTCGAACATAGGGAATTGGATGACGCAAGATAATGCAGATACACTAACATTATACGTGATTCATGCAAAAATATTTTTTCTAATTGCATATTACCTTGTTTATAAATTTACGTAGGAAAATATTGAAACCTCTGTAAAACGGACACCTCTCTATAGCGGACAATTTTTGATTCCCCACGGCTGTCCGCTTTAGAGAGGTTTCACTGTATAAGTTCTGAAAAAAGTGCAGAAACAAAACTTAAAACACAATGTTGCAATCCAAAATACATAAAGTAAAAAATAAAAAAATGCTGAAACAAAATTAAAACTACAAGACAAAGGATGCAAACTGATAATAAAAAATACAGATACAAATTTAAAACACAATGTTGCAATCTAAATTGGAAAAGAAAAAATAAAAATACAACTTACAAACAAAATGTAGAAACCGAAAATAAAATTGCAGAAGCAAAATTAATACTACAAGTTTAAAAATTGAAACTTTAATGAAAATACAGAAACAAAATTAAAACAACGCTACAATCCAAATTGCAAACAAAATTAAAAGTACAAGTTCCCAAAAGTAAAGTGCAGAAACAAAACTTAAAACACAATGTTGCAATCCAAAATACAGAAAGTAAAAATAAAAAATGTAGAAACAAAATTAAAACTACAAGACAAAAGATACAAAACTGATAACAAAAAATACAAAACAAACTTAAAACACAATGTTGCAATGCAAATTGCAAAAGGAAAATTAAAAGTACAAGTTTAAAAATTGAAACATGCAAACTAAAAAATAAAAAATACAGAAACAAAACTTAAAACACAATGTTGTAACCCAAACTGCAAAAGAAAATTAAAAGTACAACTTCAAAACACAATGTTACATTACAAATTCCGAAACAAAATAAAAATTACAAGTAAAGAAATAGAAATGCAAACTGAAAACTAAAAATGCAGAAACAAAAAAATTTTAAAGCACACAATATTGCAATCCAAATTGCAAAATAAAAATAAAAACTACAAGTTATAAATTAAAATGTAAAAACTGAAAATAAAAATGCAGAAGCTTGATTAAAACTAGAAGATTAAAATTAATATGTAAACTAAAATAACAAGGAGGAAACAAATTTTAAAAAGTGCAAAACTGAAAACGAAAATACAAAATAAGATTAAACAATGTTGCAATCAAAAATACACAAAGGAAAATAAAAATATAAACATAAAACATATACGAAACATTATGTAGTAGTATAGATCGTCATTATTTTAATGACATGACTTTGCACCAAATTTGGTGAGATTTCCGGACAAGGTTGGTGAGAATGACGGTAATTTCTTCACTTGTGTTTAACAAAAAAGACCTCTGTGGTCATCTTCTGAAGTTTCTTCAGTTATTGTTCACAACTCGAGGGAGGAATAAGAAAGGACGAAACAAGTTTCTTAAAGGATTGGAAAAAACGGTAAGTAATCAGCATAAATTGTATAAATTAACATAAATTGTATTAAAATATATGATAAAACATATTAGAGGAAATTTGCATCCATTTTGGTGAGAAATTTGCACTGTTGACCAATTCTTGTGAGAATGAAGGAAATTTGCATCC
The DNA here is from genome assembly GCF_964235325.1 of Thermobia domestica. Lineage (NCBI taxonomy): Eukaryota > Metazoa > Arthropoda > Insecta > Zygentoma > Lepismatidae > Thermobia > Thermobia domestica. The sequence goes on along the minus strand of NC_137458.1, from coordinate 192,592,917 downwards.
ATTTTGGTGAGATTTTCGGTCTGTACACTAATTCTCGTGAAAAATGAAGGGAATTTGCAGCAATTTTGGTGAGATTTTCGGTCTGTGGGTGAATTTTTGTACAAAATGGCGGATTTTAGGCCCATTTTGGTGAGATTTTCGGACTGAATTGTGAGAATGACGGTCTATACTACTAGTGTCGACTCGGACTCGACTCGGAAATTCGAGTCGAGAAATACCTCGGTCTCGACTCGTCTCGAATTTTACAAAGTGTGTTTCGACTCGAATCTCGACTCGAATTCGAGTCGAGTCAAGTCGAGATTCGAGACATGTCTCGAGTCGTGCGCATCCCTACTGACATTAATATGGATCGTTTTCGGTTATTTTTACTTTGCACTCCTTTTCCATCCTCTAGGGATGTCTTACCGCCGTAGTATTTTTTCCAGATTATAAGTCATAAGTGTGTCAACTTTGTTTTTAGAAATGTAGTTACACACCACCAAGTTTTATCTTCCTAACATGAGAAAGTCGTGATAGGCCTATATTCTACTTTTTAAAAACATTTTAAACCGACTCTTCTCCTTTCAAGCCCCCTTCCCCTTTAGGAGACGAGCCGAAAGTTTTTATATAACCTACGGTCTCTTCCAAATTATGATTTCTTTGATAAAATTACCTTGAGATATTGCAAGTTAACGGTATAGATCTGTATCTACATAAAATTTCATATATAAAGTACACACACCCATTCACAAACTTAAAAACACAAACAAATTCTGTTTTGAATATAAGGTTATTGGTACAGCCCAGCTGTATCACATCGCTTTGTTTTGTACGAAGTTTTCTTTCTTTCTTTTTTCTCTTTTTTTTGAATTATTAGGTAATTTCCCATATTACTAAGGTATAGTACATACAACATTACGAAATTTTAATAATTACTAAGACTATTCCAAGACCATCGTGAATTTCTAAATATAAAGCATGAATTAATTCTCATTTTGGTTTGAGGTAATTAACGGGATGATCTACCTTTTCTCGGCACAAAAAATTTTATATTGGACCTTATGGGGAGAACATGGCTACCGAATTTCCTCAGTTTCTAAGGAACTAGGTATCTCTAATTAGGGATGCGCACGAGTCGAGTCGAGTCGAGATTTAAGCCTGTCTCGACTCGTCTCGAGAAAATGTTGTCTCGACTCGAAAATATGTTGCTGTCTCGACTCAACAGTCTCCGTCTCGATTCGACTCGAATTCGAGTCGAGACAAAATATACGAGTTAAGATATACACACACATCAGCCAGATCGTTATGACTACCTACCTAATTGTTAGTATGCCCACCTTTTGGCACGAATAACAAAGGCAATGTGTCTTGGCATGGTCATAATGTTCCTCGGTGGGTCGCTGGAGGGAGTTGGCACCACATATGCACACACAGGTCAACTAATTCCCGTAAATTCCGGGGATTGAGTGATGCGCCCTCACGTCACGTTCAATCACATCCCAGATGTGATCGATTGGTTTCAGATCCGGAGAGTTTGGGGGCCAGCACATCACTTGGAACTCGCTCCTGTGTTCCTCGAACCACACCATCACACTCCTTGCCTTGTGACATGGTGCATTATCTTGTCGAAAAATGCCACTACCGATGGGAAACATGGCCGTCATGAAGGGGTGTACATAGTCTGCAAGCAGCGTGCGACGCCTCGGTCGTCATGGTGCCTTGCTCGAGCTCCACTAGACACATGGATGCTCACCTGAATATTCCCGAGATAATAATTCAGCCGCAGCCAGTTTGTCTACGTCCCGCAGTACAGATGTCAAGGAGCTGTTCCCTTTGAACACGATGGATTCGCACCCTCACATCGTCATGATGAAGAAGACATCGGGATTCATCAGATAATGCAACGCTCTGCTATTGTGCCAAGGTCTAGTGAAGATGGTCACGTGTTCATTTCAGTTATAGTTGCCGATGTCGTGGTGTTAACATTCACCATCGTTAGGAGTGTTCGGTGCACTGTGTGTTCAAACTAGTGTTGTGAAGGCCTGTGAAAAAAAAACGGAAATTTTGGGTAAAGAGAAAACAGTTTTTTTCACTGTTTTCCCGAGCTGGGGAAAAAACGGAAAATTTGGGTATTATCAGAATCATCATTTTTGTTCATCACAGAATCATTTTAGTTAATATGTTAAATCAAACATATATTTCATAGAGATATCTTCATTGTTCTATGTAAAATTAAGGAAATTTTGAAACCATTAGAACAAATCATTTGTTCGGAAATATTGGCAAAAACAGGAAAATGTAGTTTAAAAATTATTTGTTGGCCTGATGCTAGTAACCTTACTTATTGTAACATGTCTGCAACATATACAGTGGGAAGTCGAAAATCCGAACTAATTGGGACCACAGGTATTCGGATTTTCAAATTGTTCGGATTTTCGAAAATGAACAAGAAAATGCCATTTAGGCTTACATATACTGTACGGTATGTTCTTCTATCGATACAGTGGTTATTCAGTACATACAGTCCGTGAATACCGTATGTAAGGCTACTTACATTTAATGTTTCTTAAGAACTTGCTTGTACTCTAAATAACACTGTTCTTGTAAGTCACAATTAAAACTTATAGGTCTAAGAAAAAGTAAATATAAAAATACATGACAAACAATTACATATAAATGAATTTTTGTAAAAACACTGACTTCACATAACGTCGATGGACACGCTATTGTTTGTTTATCGCTAGCGTTAAGACAAAATGTAAAAAACTTCTAGGGACCGCGTTCGGATTTTTGACGTTAGGATTATATCGTCCTACTGTATATACAATGTATTTCGCTAACGGAAAAATACTTAAAGCAACAGGTTTTAATTCTACTTTACACACATATACCGCACAAGTGAGTGAATTTCAGCAGCGAGAAATATATTAAGTGAAATGTATACAGTGAAACCTCTACTAACGGACACCTCCCATGACGGACATATTTTTTAATCCCCAAGCACTGTAATAGGAAAAAACATAATGGCAAACCTCTATAAAGCGGTCACTCTCTAGTACGGACACGGACAGTCTTTCTTGTCTTTTATAGGTATTATTTACTTCCGTAACACGGACACTTTCTCTAGAAACAAGTTGTAAAGTGTAGTAAAAATTCACTTTTAGTAAACCATACGTATGTCCCAAGGAAGAAAGTGTGGGTGTGACAAGATTTTGCCTCCTCAACTGTCTGTTCAGCAATCCGGAAGAAGGGTCTGTTTTTCACAACAGACTTATATCCTTTGCTTGCTATCTAACCAAATAGAAGACAAGTTTGGTAGTTTTGACCACTGGTACACATATTGTTTTTTTTTTTTTTAAGTCATTGCTCGACTGCAATTAACTCACAAATTAAAGCAACACACCGAAAACGTAGTAAGTAGCGACAATTGTAAAGCGCAGAAAACTTTAACATTTTATTCCTATGTTGTGCCTTGAATTGGATGGCGCAAGATAATGGAGGTACAGTAACATTTTGGTAATATTTATAAATACGTGATTCTTGCAAAAAAAATTCTAATTGCATATTACCTTGTTTATTAATTTACATAAGAAAATATTGAAACCTCTCTAAGGCGGACACCTCTCTATAGCGGACATTTTTTGGTTCCCCACGGCTGTCCGCTTCAGAGAGGTTTCACTATATATATATATATATATATACAGAGGCGGATCCAAGGGGGCTATAGCCCCCCCTTCACACTCAAGTATACACTGAATAAAATGGGGTTCCATCCTGCTTTACACTGGATAAAACTGCAAACTATGGTTTAGCCCCTCCCTTGATCATATCCTGGATCACTATATATATATATATACTGTATATAATGCTCAAAATAATTAGGGGTTCAGCTGAAATATCACACAGGACCTTAAGATGGTGTATGAATAAGCTTGTGTTTGACTCATATATATCATATAAGAAGGAATGCTTTAAGATACACTAGAAAAATGGGGCACATACTGGTGTTGGAGCACGAAAAACCTTGTTCACATGGCTCATGACACAAGACGGTTGTGTGTGCACCTCTCGAACTGCTCACAAACAGGCAAGGCAACAACACTGATTGTTCCTTAATATGTCATATGATCACTTCGAATAGCCAACAGAGCCTCGCACCTGCGTGGCATGGATTCAATCAGATTAGCGATGAGTTCTTGGGGGATGTTGTGCCAATCATCCAGAAGAACGACTTCCAGCTCTGGAATGGTTGTTGGATTTACTGGCCTAGCGTCAATTCGTCTGCCAAGCATATCCCAGACATACTCAACTGGAACGAGATTTGGAGAGCATGCTGGCCACTTCATCCGAGAGATACCCTCAGCATCCAGCATCTCATCCACTAACCGAGCTCTGTGAAGACAAGTATTGTCATCCATAAAAAGGAACGAATCACCAATGGCACCAGCATAAGGAAGAACAAGAGTTTTCATGATCTCATCCCTATATCTGAGAGCCGTCAAAGAGCCATTTCGGATGATGTGGAGCTCAGTACGCCCATCAATGCTGATTCCTGCCCACACCATCAGTCTACCACCATGATACTGGGATCTTTCTCGCACAAACATGGAATTGTTTCGTATTCCACACTCTTTCCAGATGAAAACACGTCGATTATCAGGCTCTACACTGAATCGAGACTCGTCAGAGAACAAAACATTGCCCCATTCATTGCGTCCCCACCTACGATGTTCCTCCGCCTACGCTCTTCGATCAACACGATGTCGTGCAGTTAATGGGACACACACCATAGGCCTACGTGCGTAGAGACCACCTTCTCGAAGGCGATTGCGGACAGTTTGAGTAGATATTGTGCGTCCTGTTGTTGTTCGGAAGGCTCGCGGGAGCAGAGTTGTATTCTGACGCCGGTTTCGATGGGCTGTTAACAAGAGATAACGATCGTCTCTGGCTTTGGTTGCTAGTGGACGGCCCTGTCCTTGTCTTCTTCGAACACTTCCAGTTGTTTGAAATTGATTCCACAATCGGGAAATCACACTTTGTGCCACTCCTATGGCATGTGCCACCTCCCGCCATGACTGACCAGCTTCCAACCTGCCGACAGCTCGCCATGCCAACGATTCTGGCAAATCACGTTGTTGCACAATTTCACTACGTAGGTTTGTGACGCACTAAACACAATGAGAACAAAGGTATCCTGAAGCTAGAATGTGTTGGCAGCGCCATACTACAAAATGATATTTGGTAGCGCCACGTCACTGATCACGTGCACAGATGTTTCAAACGGTTCATTTGCACGTTGGGCCTTCATGATTTTAATCTGAACTGGACAAGATACAGTGTTCTCACATTACTCGTAAGAAGTTTTACATGTGTTTTCATCTGATTCCCTAATTTTTTGATCAGTATATATATATATATATATATATATATATATATATATATTAGCTAAATATACCCATTCTTCGCATGGAAGTCAAGGCCTGTGGAAGTATTACCCTAATTTCCGCGAGCGCGAAAACTATGGATCTGAGACTAAATCAAACATTTTGAATTACTATTAGATGTCTCGCTATCCTCCCCTCCCCCCCGCTGACTCCCGGCCCGCATGCAATAGTAGCTGAATTTGCAAGTGATCACTAATGAAAGTGTGACCACTGATCTCAGCGACCGCGAAAACTATGGATTTGACACTACTATCGGTCATTTTGTATTACTTTTACATGCCTCTGTATCCCCCCCCTGGTGACTTTCGGCCCGCATGCAACTGTAGCTGAATTTGCATATCATCGCTAATGGAATTGTCACCATTGATTTCAGCGACCGCGAAAACTATGGATTTGACACTAATATCGGTCATTTTGTATTACTTTTACATGTTTCGGTATCCCCCCCCCGGTGACTCTCGGCCCGCATGCAATTGTAGCTGAATTTGCATATCATCGCTAATGGAATTGTCACCATTGATTTCAGCGACCGCGAAAATTATGGATTTGACACTAACATCGGTCATTTTGGATTACTGTTACTTTTCTCGGTATCTGACCCCACCATCCCCGTGATCCCCGGCCCGAATAGGATGAATTTGTAAGTTAATGTGATCAGAGTTCCACCATTGATTTCAGCGACCGCGAAAACTATGAATTCGATAGTAATATCAGCCATTTTCTACCACTTTTACATGTCCCTGTAAGCGCCCCCTGAGACCCCCTGGTTCGAATTAAAAAAAAAAGGTTCGTCTTGATCTGGGCCTGGGCCAAGGTACCCCTGACTAAAATTTGGTAATTCTCGGTCCACTCGTCTGGTCCCCAGGTCGCATACAGACAGACAAACGCAAACAAATTATTTATTTTATTTATACTAAACTAGATAGATTCTTGCAAATTATGCCAGATCAGGGGTGTAGCCAGCAGGTTTGTGTAGAGGGGCCCGTCGTTTTTGACGGGTGGGGCAGCTACAATGTACAAAGCCAAAAAATGTGTTGCTGCTAGTGTTTTTGAGGCCCGAAAGATAGGAAAATTTTGGTTTCCTTCTGGAAAACTAAAAACACCATTTTTTAGCTTATTATTATTATTATTATTATTATTATTATTATTATTATTATTATTATTATTATTATTATTATTATTATTATTATTATTCATAAATTATATTCAAGATAGTTTTTATTATGATTAATCAAGAACTACTGCCCGGGACCAAACGCTATACTTTTGTGCATAACTATAAAGGTAACCAAGAAAATTCTGTCCCTTTTCGTGGAGGTCTGTGTTCAATTGGACCTCACACCGTGTGTTGAATGCGAGTGGAGATAAGGCGAACGCCATTTGTTGGTGTGGGTATATCCAACATCCTATCTGGTTTTGGCAATTCAGATACACCGTGAACTTGCGTAAAGACAGAGGGAACATGGGACATCCACACAGCGTCAAGAGAATGTATGCTGAACGAGTTCAAATGGAGGCCAAACGCCGCTGTAACGGGACAGAAGATATGCCAGGCCTTTGATGAGGGTGTCGTGACGACGCGGACAGTGCAGCGATGGTTTAACAAGTTCAACGATGACGAAACATCCGAAAACACCACGTGCCAGAAGACAAACACATGTACAAAGAGGAACTGGGACTACAATTCAGTGTGTGGAGAAACCATTCGGCAGCACATCCATCAACTTGAGAAGCACTACAAGTTAGGTCAATGGGTCTCACATGTTTTGACTCCGGGCCAGAAGGGAACGCGGCAGTCGCCTGGACAGGACGTTCACATGTGATAAAAAGTGGGTACTATACGAAGATCCACGGTGCCGTCATCTTTAGTTAGCATCCCATGAACCGATTTCAAAACAGCCGAAACCAGCGCTGTACCAGAACAAGGTTCTTCTGTGTGTTTGGTGCATCGTGAACTGCTACCAGCTGGTCAGAGTATCAATGCAACTGTGTAGTGTCAGCAGCTCAGCTGTGCTCAACAAAAACTCAAAACTCTGGAGCCATCGCTTCTGAATTGCAAATGGGTCCTCGTTTACGGGACAACGCTAAGTTCCACGTGGCTAGGATGACTCAGGACACCATTTTCCGCCTTAGATGGGAAACAATATTGCAACCACTATGTTCCCCGGGTATTGCACCGTCCGATTATCATCTGTTCCATTCTTTGGACAATCACCTTAGAGGACGCCAGTTCAAAAGTAAAAAATGCACCTGATACCTTCTTCGTTTCACGGCCCACCAAGTTCTACCGCGATGGATTCCATGGCCTTCCAGAACGTTCTCAGAAAGTCGTCGATGCTGATGGGGACTATTTTTGGTTAGGTGACATATCGATGTTCGAAGGTGGTGGGTGAAAAAGCAACAAAACTTTTCTTTGTTGCCTTTATATTTAAATTTAAGACCTTGTGTACAGAACCTATCTACACAAGATTGATATTCTTTGAAATTTCACTTAATTTCTTTACGGTTTCCTGACAAAACTATTTATTTATTATTCGTGCCTAAAAAATCATAATTATTTTATTACACTGAGTAGAAAGAAAAGAGAGAGCGAATGAAATCCTAATTGAATAAAAACATTGTTTCTCACCAAATTTTCCATCTCCTATGTCTTTCAAATACCTGTTAAAGCATATAAAAATATACTGTGCTTACAAATCAGTTTAGTACCTTTGTTTTATGGCTGTATTTGTAGTACGTTGTTAAAATGTTTGTCTTCAAACTGTCAAATATAAATCGTAGTAAATTGTGTAATCTGCTGCCACAAAAAAGTATCCTATTTTTCAATCGGTATAAGGAAGAGATACTATACTATTTTTCTATCGGTATTTAAAAGCAATATTTCTCCATACAATTTTAAATTCAAATTATTAATTGTCAATAAACGTTGTTACTTTTAAATTAATGAAGCGAGATAACTTACTATGATGTTTTAAAAGCTGGTCAATTGGGGGGGGGGGCAGGAAACCATTTGGGGGCCTGGCCTCGATGGGCTCCCCCTTGGCCTCACCCCTGTGCCAGATTTTCATATTATCTTTCCGAACTAATTTTAAAGACCCGCTCCTACTTTATATATATATATATATATATATATATATATATATATATATATATATATATATATATATATATATGTGTGTGTGTGTGTGTGTGTGTGTGTGTGTGTATCTTTATATATATACACAGTATATCTATATTTATATCTATCTATATCTATATATATGTATATAACAAAAGCAGGAATTACCCCCTAAATAACGCTCCTGGAGGACCCCTTTCTCAAAAAAAAAAAAATTGCTGGGGAAACACTTGTAGAAACTTCAGTTTGCGGACCGGACGATTACCGAGACCTGGTGAACCAAAAAAAAAAAAATCCTTTAGCGATCGAATTAAAAAAATAGTTCTCCTCAGGTTAGTATTCACTGAGAATATGGTTATAAAATTTAAATTTTATGGGTAAATCAGTAGACTTTGAATACATCCACGTCGAATCCACTGAGTTGCGAAATTGTGTACCTCCAGACATGGGCGGCCGAAGAAAATTTTCTAGGGGGGCATCTTCAATGTTTGTTATATTAGTCTAGCATTTAATGTGCATGGTTTGTTATATTACGTATACATTTTCGTGAGTCAGGGAGGTTCATTCTTATCAAACACGGAGATTATGAAGGAGCAGATCTACTGTACAAAATATAATATAATATATTATAATACAAAATATAATATAATATTACTAAATATTAAAAAATAATGACTTACCAAGGTGACGTCAATTTGGCAGTCATCAAATCCATTTTATACTTTCACTTAATCCAGTGGATATTAATATAATAATTACAAGACACACGCGCATATAAATACTCAGAAACAAGCACATACACACGTACACATACACAAATATGAACATTTCAAATCTATTTACATGTGGTGAACTGCGCTGCATCAAGCACTGTTATCTTCGTCATCATCTCATGTATCTGCATTATTTGATTCATCCACAGATTTGTTATTTGTACGCATCATTCATTTTTTCATTTTCTGGAGGGTTCGGGGTTCTTTCTTCATTTAAAGAGTCGGTTCTCTGTATTGGAAAGAGAATCAGGGGAGGAAGGGGAATTTATACTTTATGAATGGATAACATTATAAGAAATACAGTATATACAAAACATGCCGCTTCCGACGCAGCACTGAAGCATTTCTTTTAGCGGTCATACCCCCTCCCCTCAAGTTGTAAAGTGAGTAGGGACAGAAACATCCCAGACACTCAGGGTTCAGTTGACAATAATAAAACTATGGGTAAGTATGACGTTTGTCAAGTCAAATGGCCACTTACTAATAATTAAATGAAAAATATACTAATCGTTAGTACTACGTTAGTACTGGTTAGTACTCCAAGCACAACGTTAGTACTCTTACCCCTGTAAAGTTATTAACGAATTAAAATGGCGATATTCACTTGACGTCAAGCCAGAATCGCCACTTTTGTAAATATTGTCCAAAGTATACAAAAGTGATGTCAATCGTTAGTACTACGTTAGTACTGGTTAGTACTGCAAGCACAACGTTAGTACTCTTACCCATGTAAAGTTATCAGCAAATTAAAGTGGCGATATTCACTTGACGTCAAGCCAGAATCGCCACTTTTGTAAATATTGTCCAAAGTATACAAAAGTGATGTCAATCGTTAGTACTACGTTAGTACTGGTTAGTACTCCAAGCACAACATTAGTACTCTCACCCACGTAAAGTTATTAACGAATTATATGTCACGAAACTACCATAAAAAATACATAGAGAATTTTTCATGGAATCAAATTCTTTCCAGATCCAAAAACACTAATGATCTATACTAGTGCAATCGTTAGTGTTTGTAGAGCTCCAACTCCCTACTTTAATGCTTCAATAGTTTGGTCGCTACAACCAGAAACTCTCCTCCAGGAAGCACTAACAACTAATCCTACTGTAATCGATATTTCATCGTTAGCGCTTCTAGCAAACACTAATAGTTTCGTTAGTGCTATACTACTAGTATAGATATAGTCAATTATATGTTACGAAGCGTCTCTAAAAGTACATGGAAATTTTTCATTGGTATAAATTCTGTCCAAATTCGAAAGCAGTAATGATCTCTTCTAGTGCAATCGTTAGTGCTTCCTAAACCAACTAACAACATTAGTGCGTCAATAGTTTGGATGTTAGAACCAAAAGATTTTTGGGGGACCTAACTTCAAGTTATCTCCATTCTAGAAAGCACTAAGGGTGAAACCTAGTGCAATAGATAGTTTGTAGCTAGTGCTTCTAGAAAACACTAATACTTTCGTTAGTGCTTCTCTGTTAGTGTAGATATTTGCAATTATGTCATGAAACTCCCATAAGAAATACATTGGGTATTTTTCATTTTATAAAATTACCACCAAATTTAAAATCACTAATAGTCAATTATAGTGTAATTTATAGTGCTTCGTTAGTACTTGCTAGTGCATAGACTCCAAACATTAATGCCCATCGTGAATGTTTTTGTGGGAAAGGGCTATCGTGTAGTTAGCACCCTCTTCTTCTAAGTTTTATCTTCTAGCGTCTATACTGTTGAAAGTCTAATGTAGGAAGCTCTGCAATAAATCTCAGTAACAAAGCAGTAACCACTACACTATATGTGGCCATTAGTGCTTTTAAATTTGGCAGGAATTTTACAAAATGAAAAATTCCACTTGTCTAAAGTTAGTTCCATCCACATCTCAAATCTAAATATTTTCACATGACTAGTGCTACGATAGTGCACTAAACACTAAAGTTAGTGCTGTAATAGTTTAGAAGTTACTAATATAAAAATTTATATTATAGGAAATAGATTTAGGGAATATATTTAAATTTGTCGAAATTTACAATGATTATCCCACAAAGGTAGGATAAACGTCAGGGTTTAATGCATCATTATGCTTCCTGAAACACCAAGCACTAAGTTAGTTTAGGAATTATATGTGAATAACTCACTCGAGGTTAAATTTAAATTCGTCGAATTTTACAATAATTGTCCAACAAACGTAGAACAAACGGTAAAAATTAGTGCATCGTTAGTGCTTCATAAAACACAAAGCATTAACGCTACTGCTATCATAGTTTAGGAGTTATTAATGAATAATTCGGGTATGACTGAATTTGAATTCATCGAATTTTACATTATATTTCCACAAATATACGAAAATGACTGAAGGTTAGTGCACCGGTACTGCTCCAAAAATACTACGCACTAACGTTAGTGTTATGATAGTTTAGAAGTTATTAATGAATAACTTGAGTGGGGCTAACTTTAGATTTTTAAATTTTTACACAATATTTCACTAGTTGTCACAAAAACGAGACAAATATTAGTGGTTAGTGCATTGTTCGTGCTCCATAAAAATTAAGCACTATCGTTAGTGATATAGTGTAAGGGATATTAGTGAATAACTTGCGCGGGGCTAAATTTAAATTTTTCAAATTTTACAATAATTGTCCGTCAAAAATTAGTGCAAACGCCAGAGATTAGTGCATCTTTAGTGCTCAAAAAGTACTAAGCACTAACGGTAGTGTTATCTTAACTTAGGAGTTATTAATGAATAACTCGGACGGAACTGAATTTAAATTTATCGAATTTTACAATAATTGTTCTCTCAAAGATAGAACAGACATCAAAATTAGTGCATTGTTATTGAGTCCCAAAACACCAAGAAGTAACATCAGTACTTTCGTAGATCAAAGTCACTGCAAAATTCGAAAAATTAGTGTATAATTCGATACATTTAAATTCAGTCATGCCTGAGTTATTCATTAATGACTCCTAAACTACGATAGAACTAACGTTAGTGCTTAGTGTTTTTTTAGCACTAACGATGCATTAATCTTTGACGTTTATCCCAACTCTATGAGACGATTATTGTAAAATTCAATAAATTTAAATTTAGTCCCGAGTGAGTTATTCACATATAATACCTAAACCATGATAGTCCTAACTTTAGTACTTGGTGTTTCGGGAAGCACTAACGATGCACTAAAATCTGACGTTTATCTTACCATTACGGGATAGTTATTGTAAAATTCGATAAATATAAATTTAGCTCCAATCGAGTTATTCGCTAATAACTTCTAAACTATTATAGCATTAACATTAGTACTTAGTGTTTTATAGAGCTCTAAGAACGCACTAACCGCTGGCGTTTGTACCACTTTTATTGCTCAATTACTATAAAATTGAATAATAGTTGAAAAATCTAAAGTTAGCCCCGCCCGTGTTACTACTTAATAACTTCTAAACTATCATAGCAGTAACGTTCGTGCTTAGTGTACGAACGTAGCACTAACCATGTGAAAAGTTTTAGTAGTATTTGAGATGTGGATGAAGTTAACTTTAAACATAATGGAATTTTTCATTTTGTAAAATTCCCGCCAAACTTAAAATCACAGTGACTACATTTGGTTTCATTGCACAACTTCCAACATTATTCCTTCAACAGTATGAACATTAGAAGATAAAATTTAGCGGGTGCACCTTGCGCCTTCCCGCATAACCATCCACAATGAGAAGCACTAATGTTCGGAGTTGATGCACTAGCACGTACTAACAAAGCACTAACGATTACACTAGAATTAATTGACCATTAGTGCTTTTACATTTGGCGAGAATTTTACAAAATGAAAACTTCCCTATATATTTCTTATGAAAGTTTAGTGGCATATAACTTGCCATATCTACACTAGTAGAGAAGTACTAACGAAACTATTAATGTTGTCTAACGATGTACTATCGATTGCAGTAGGATTATCGTTGGTGTTTTCTGGGGAGAAGCTAACGTGAATTTAGACCCCAAAAGCTTTTTTCTTTATTGTTCGACAATTTGACCCAGTAAAAAATCCTCATGTATTTTATGGGAGTTTGTCATATACAATTGCCCACATCTACACAAGTAGAGAAGAATTAACGAAAATATTGGTGTTTCCTAGAAGCACTAGCAACACTATCGACTGCACTAGGTTTCGTCGTTAGTTCTTTCTGGAGAGGAGCTAACGTGAAGTTAGCTCCACCAAAGTTTTCTGGGTCTAGCATCCAAACTATTGAAGCACTAGTATTGTTTGTTCGTGCTCTAAAAAGCACTAACGATTGCACTGGAAGAGATCATTAGTACTTTTGAATTGTCAAAAATTTGATCCGATGAAAAATTCTAAATGTATTTCTTACGGGAGTTTCGTGAAATATAATTGACCATATCCACACTGATAGTGAAGCACTAACAAAATTTGTAGTGTTTATCTAGAAGCACTAACGATTGCACTAGAAGAGATCATTAGTGCTCCTATGGAGACTACTTCACGGAGATTATTCTAACACCAATGTCTCTGGCCCGCTAGAAGCATGTCCTTAGTTACGATTTTAGCTTAACACTATTTCAATATCGTCACTTCAGTTCGTTTAATGACTTCATTTCGATGAGAATACTAACGTTTTACTTGAAGCACTAACAATTGACATTACTTTTGTATACCTTAGACAATATTATAAAAAGTGGAGATATTGGCTTCACAAGTGAATATCGACACATTAATTCCTTAATAAATTTACATGGGTAAGAGTACTAACCTTCCGCTCGAAGCACTAACTAGTACTAACGAAGCACTTACGATTGACACCACATTTGTAAACTTTAGACAATATTTACAAAAGTGGCGATTCTGGCTTGACGTCAAGTGAATATCACCATTTTAATTCGTTAATAACTTTACAGGGGTAAGAGTACTAACGTTGTGCTTGGAGTACTAACCAGTACTAACGTAGTACTAACGATTGACATCACTTTTGTATACTTTGGACAATATTTACAAAAGTGGCTATTCTAGATTGACGTCAAGTGAATATCGCCACTTTAATTCGCTAATAACTTTACATGGGTGAGAGTACTAACGTTGTGCTTGCAGTACTAACCAGTACTAACGTAGTACTAACGATTGACATCACTTTTGTATACTTTGGACAATATTTACAAAAGTGGCGATTCTAGCTTGACGTCAAGTGAATATCGCCACTTTAATTCGCTAATAACTTTACATGGGTGAGAGTACTAACGTTGTGCTTGCAGTACTAACCAGTACTAACGATTAGTATATTTATCATTTAATTATTAGTAAGTGGCGATTTTGACTTGACAAACGTTTGTGCAGAGTCACGTTTTGCTTATTTTTGAACATATCTGTGAATTCAACAATAAAACAGCGGAAATACTAACTGGTTTTATTACTCCAACCATCGCTTCAACTAAGGGATAATTCCCAACGGTCAGTGAGCCATCTAAATTTTCGTTCTTTTTCTGTTCTCCAGAGGAAAGAATGAGAGTTTGCCAAGATGCTAAAGTCAAGATGCTAGATGCTAAATGGGAGTGAATTATGCTAGATCTAGCACCAAGATGCTAGATATGACTTCACAGGCGGGCTTCGATATCTACAGAACTTTTTGCCAAAGCATACAAGAAACTATAGCACAATAGTATCGATACCATCTGTGTGGTCCTTCGTTAGGCTACACATCCGGTAAGAAGCTCAATCCTAATCGTAAAATTGGTAGGAGGAAAGGCCAAAACAAAAGACGCGTAGCCGGCTTGTATAGATAATTGAATCCAAATATTCAAGTATCCATTTACTGAATGCCCATATCGTGTATGCATGCATTTGCATGCATTATTTAATAAGTAAATAAAGTACACACACAATTATTTATGTCAATGATAAACTGTGTTTATTGACAAAAAAAAAAAAAAACTCTCCAAACAATGAAGATTAATCTTAGACTGGAGAAATGGTTATCCTTCGTTTTCATTATCATTTGGGCATGAAACAAACGCCCGACAGATATACAACCCCTATATACAACTATGTGATGTTGGAATATATAACTCGTGGGGTATGATGCTTTACTTTTTCAAAAATTTCAGTACTTCTAGTGAAATGAAATCTTTAGTTTTACGTCCCACGGTTATGCCGGTGAGGCTAAAGGAGAGGGTGATGATGAGAAATGAATGAAATGGTGGAATGAAGAAAGTGGGAGGAAACAGGAGAACCCCGAGAAAACCCATGAGCATGGTATTTGTCCACCACAAAGTCCACACGGCGCGATCTGGAATCGAACCAGGGACCCCAAACACCGGAGGTGAACGCCCTACCACTGAGCCACAGCGCCTCCACAGTACTTCTTGTGTACCCCTATAAATGTAATAAAGAACTAATGGCCATGTTTTTTTTTTTAAATAAAAATATTCAATTAGAACTGGACAATTTACATAAAATTTGGAATCGACAAATGAAAACGGCACGTTTCTAGCACTTGTGGGTTCGAATCTCATTATTGAAAGGATTGGAGACAAACATATAAACTTTTCTGTGAAAAGAAACATATACGCGTAAATCTAGTATTTTAATATATAGATAATAATTGGAATAGTTTTATTTTCGAGTGCTGTTTTTTAATATTCGCAATATTGAAATTTTTGAACTTACATTTTTCGCGTTTTTTTTAAAAAATTGATTTATCATTACTAGTAAAATTAACCTAATACAAACATATTTTTTTTTCAATTTTTCCGGAAAATCGAAAAAAGGTTTTTTTGAAAAACAGGTTCAAAATTTCCGGAAATTTGACAACACTTGTTCAGACACATTTGTACTTTGCCCAGCATTAAACTCTGATCTTAGTTCCGACGCAGTTCGCCGCCTGTTCTGTTTTACCGGACTGCCCAGCCTACGACGTTCGACATCTGTAATGAGGTGGGGGCACCCAACCCCTCGACATTTGGACGTCGTTTCCCCTTGGTTTCGACACTTGCTGAAGACAATCACCACAGCACTCCACGAACACCTGACAAGTCCTGCAGTTTCCGAAATTCTCGTGCCGAGTGTTTCTGAGCGAGCACTTTCTTCAAAATAATATTAAAAATTATAGAAAAATTTTCGAGACATTCGAGTCGAGTCGAGATTTTTACCAGCTGTCTCGACTCGAATCGAGTCTCGACTCGAAAATTCGAGTCGAGAAATACGTTTGTTTCGACTCGTCTCGAATTTACAAGGTGTGTCTCGACTCGAATTCCAGTCGAGTCGAGTCGAGATTCGAGACATGTCTCGACTCGTGCGCATCCCTATCTCTAATGGGAAAGAAAAATTTTGCAGCATTGTACAGAAGTTTATTGACGGGTTGAAATACTTAAATTGTATATTTGTCTGCTAGTTTAGCAGAAATAAATTATTAAAAAATAAATAAATTAGTTTCTTTTTATACAAATTATAATATGTCTAACTTTGGAACCAATTATGGTAGAAAGATCAACTTCTTTTTTGTTTTATTCCTTGAGAAGAAACGACTCTAATAATTTTAATCACAACCATATTTGATACGCCAATTAAAAAATAGTATTTTAATATAAGTATTAAAGTCCACCTGTCAAAGTTTGACGAGGGTAAGTCACGCCCCACTCTAAGCTTGGCCGCGGAAAGGGCGGGGGTTGGTGAAATGGAGGGGGAAGGGGGTGGATGTCTGAATGAAACAGGTACTCGACCAGTTTCTGAGATTACCTGTCAGCTGCCAAATACTGTTATAAGTAAAAAAGTTTGTAAACAGAACGCTGCAGCCTAGCTGTTGCGCACCTAATCCTACATTTCCCCACTCCCTTCTCCGCGACGATGATGTTTTGCAGTGTTGCAATCTGCAGGGAGCGGAATGGTCTGAGGATTTTCTACGACATTTGAGTGTAAAAGCTGTATATTTACTGTGCCAGTTTCTACCAATGAAAAAATAATAACAAAAAGAGAAATTTTCCTTTCAGAAGGCGGAAGGGATCGCCCCGTCGGAAAGCGTCACTGCTTACAGTGTATCCATGAGGTAGTCTGCACGGGCCCGGCGCGTGAATTAATAATAGTATATGAGGCCCGACCCGAGTTAGAAATATGTTTTAGCATTTAGGCCAGGCCCCATGTGATAATCAAATGAGCCCGAAATAAGCCCGAATTACAAAAACTTAACAATTAAGACAAAAGTGTATTTTTTATTTGCAACAATTAAATGTTTAATTTTGCAGTTTAAAAGCTTTCATGATTCAGAGACGACAAGGAAATAAAGGTTATCCTTTACGTTTAGTTATCTATGAATTCTCTCAAAAAAAGAAGTCATTCTATAAATTCTCATAATATAAACTGACATTGTCTTGAAGAAAAAACCAAGACACGTTGTTCCCAATGCTCTTGTTCCTTTAATTCAGTGTAAGAAGCAGTATTTTCACTCAGACAAGCTAAGCATATTTATTTCTGTTACTTTTAGTTTTTTTTTCTCTCTCTCTCTCTATTACACAGCTTTTCTCTCAATTGCACAGTGATTTTAAGTGTGGGCGTCTCAAGTTACAAATTTAGGTGTCGTTAAAAGTTCGCCAGAAAATATCGTTGTATTATGCCCGAAAAGGTCCAGAGAAACATTATTGTTCATTTAAAAATCTACGGCCCGGGCCCAGCCCTAGGCCCGATCTCGTGCAGACCTCTACCATGAGGTTGCTTACCTACTAAAAAAAGTAAGATTCGGACTTTAAACATTTTAGCAGGTGATATTTGTTGTAACATAAGTTTGCTGAGTTAGTATCACTGGAACTTACAAAGCAAGACCAGTGGATGGAAGAGTAGTGGGGAGGACGGCGGAATACGAAGTGCTCCACAGCGATCTGCGCATCTTGGTTTGAAAGTTGTCGAGTTATAGCTTTATAGAGTTTGTCTCCTTCAATGGTTCCATACTAAGAGACTGGACGATGTGATGTGAAGTATCCTCTTTCCCCGTTACCTCTGGAAGTTCATCAAGATGCATCCTAGAGTGCGCGGGAAGAACAGTATATATCAGAGAACGCTGTTATTTTGGGAATGTTTTCCCCTTCCGGACAAATATTATAGCATACAGTAGTGGCGAAGGGAAGGGGGGCAGAGGGGTGCCCCCACAGGATTCCGACAATGTAAAGTCCTGGCCCCCATATATAGGTGTCCGTAAAAAAATGTCCCCTAAGTTCTTTTTAAAATAATGTCTTGGGAATATATTTCAAATTTGAGGTTTTTTCCTGGTAGCCGTCATTTTCCAATATGGCCGCCGCCCTACGTAAATCTCTCCCTCTCTCTCTCTCTCTCTCTCTCTCTCTCTCTCTCTCTCTCTCTCTATATATATATATATATATATATATATATATATATATATATATATATATATATATATATATATATAAAGAGAGAGATCGTGAACCAAGGCACTTAGAAAGATAATTTTGGTGTCAAACTATAGGTTTCTGAGGCCGATAAATTTAAATATGGCATTGTTTATTGCCACTTAGAAACCTTACAACCTGGCAACACTGTTGTCTAACGATTAACTGTACAAAGTTACAAATGCGTACTCTAGGATGTAGCGTACTTCCTTAGGACTAAACGAAACCTACTTTTTCTGGTAGCTTTCATCACGACAAGACATATTTTACATGGTAACATGAGAGAACATTTGTCTAAATCCAATATGGCAGCCAATATGATGGCTAATTACTAGGCAACCAAGTAATGGACTTATTCAAATGCCTGTCAGTCCTAATTGGCCTAGAGCCTAGAGAATGGGAGAAAGAGGCAGGATACAGTCTCATTGAAGAAGCGTCTCCTGAGGGGGCGAGGGAAATTTAAAATACTCCATTTTTTAATGAAAAACACGGTTTTGCCTCCTTGTCCCCAGACAACACTGCACACCAAATGCTCTATAAGACGTTCTCTAAATAGCCCTGTTAGATCCAACCTTTATTGTGTGTAAACCGTGCCTTTTCACGGGGAACAGCGGAGCAAAAGCCCTGTTTTTTTTTTTTTTTTTTTTGGGTGATATTTCTGGTTTCTCGTGCTTACTTCGCTAAGACTAAGCACTGTAAGCCAATCTCCAATTATCCTATAGCAGTGTTAATTTCAGATAATTTCCTCCGGAGGCACCACGCACAGGGGGGAAAGCGACTAAAAATTGCGTGCTCCACAGACATTTCTGCGGAGATTTCAAGCACCCGAGGGTGAATTTCGCAGCTCTTGGGAGAATTCCCCCCCCCCCAGAATCACCCCTGAAATCATCACTGTCCTACAAGAAGCAGGATACGCAAAAAAGAACAAACTTTCAAAGCATTTAAAGTTTAGGCTCGTTGCGCTAAGCGCCTTCTTAGGACAAGGATATGGAAATTGAAAAATGCACGTTTTCTTTTATTTATTTATTTATTTATTTATTTATTGAGACACATGTTTGCCCTTTTTTGTATAAGATGTATAAGATTATCACTTCGCGGGAATTTCTGGTGGTCAGAACTTGACATTCAAATTCCTTACTATTGTTTGGGCATTTCTCGGAACTAGCCTTCTCTTCAATACAAAGAAGCGTCCTACGGGGGAAATATTTTTGTTGAATGTTTACGCAGGCATATCCAAACGTCGGTTCGCGGGCCGGATCTGACATGCCGAGTTCTTTTATACAGCCATCGAAATTCTCCGTTATTAAATTATCCGATAATTATTTCTTGTGAAAATGTCATATATTACCTTTTACAGCCCGTGACGACAGTAAGATTTCTGTGATTCGGCCAATCCCTGTTCCTACTTGCAAATGCCTGATTTATAGCATTTACGCTATTAGTAAGAGCTACTGAGGTCAATAAGAGATGAATTAGATTTTTGCGAGGGGCGCATTGTTATAGCATGTTTTCTAACGCACAAAGGGGTGTTCTGAATGGGGGCAGCTATGTGTATGTTTAGCCAATGGAGCCATTTGTATCTTCGTGGCTTTGCACTCTAACTCCAAATAATAATAATAATAATAATAATAATAATAATAATAATAATAATAATAATAATAATAATAATAATAATAATAATAATAATAATAATAAAACTTTTGCCTCCTGAAAATAACCAGATGGTAAAGTTATGGCCGATACATTTTTGGAATTCGAAGGCATTTTAGAATGCTTGTCTATCATCTGGCTATCAGAAATAATTGATCACCATATTCTCTACATATCTATAATTTTCTTACAGGTTAGAAACACCTCCACGGAAGAGAGAGAGAGATAAAAAAAAAGAGAGAGAAAGTGGCCGAACTTGGGCTATTGAACGTGAGAACAGGATGTTTACATTCGCATTGACACCTGCTGTGAAAACGGTCCCTTCATATCTCTCGGGACGAAAACAGAAGAAAAGGGTGGGCGCGGATGCCTTACCCTCGTCAAAATTCTTGACAAGTGGACTTTAATACTTATATTAAAATACTATTTTTTAATTGGCGTATCAGATATGGTTGTGATTAAAACTGTTAAGAGTCGTTTCTTCTCCAGGAATAAAACAAAAAAAAAAAAGTTGATCTTTCTACCATAATTGGTTCCAAAGTTAGACATATTATAATTTGTATAAAAAGAAACTAATTTATTTATTTTTTAATAATTTATTTCTGCTAAACTAACAGACAAATATACAATTTAAGTATTTCAACCCGTTAGTAAACTTCTGTAGAATGCTGCAAAATTTTTCTTTCCCATTAGAGATACCTAGTTCCTTAGAAACTGAGGAAATTCGGTAGCCATGTTCTCCCCATAAGGTCCAATATGAAAATTTTGTGCCGAGAAAAGGTAGATCGTCCCGTTAAAGAATAAATAAACGCATGGATTGTATTTATATTTGAAATATTATCCTAATTTTACTTTTGAAAAGATCTCCCTTTCAACATGGTTTCATGCCAAAGAGGTCAACCGTAACTAATCTCTCAGAACTTACACATTTTATAGCTAATCAAGTTGATAAAAAGTAACAAGTAGATGTAATTTATACAGATTTCTCCAAGGCGTTCGACGTAATTAATCACGATATACTTCTAAGCAAACTTGTGACTTTCAATTTTTCACAAAATCTTCAACAACTTATAGCATCCTATCTTTACCAACGGAAACATCGCGTTCGATACAAGAATATTTTAACTAAGGAATATGTCATAGACTCTGGTGTGCCTCAGGGATCGAACTTAGGACTATACTATTATTTATACTATTTGTTAACGATTTACCATCTGTAATAACATCTTCCCACAAACTTTTGTTTGCTGACGATCTAAAAATCTATCGCAGTATCTCCACGGAATTGGACGCAATTTCTTTGCAAAATGACATTAATGCTATTTCCCAATGGTGTGAATCAAACAAGTTGCTACTAAATATTAGAAAATGTAAAGTAGTATCATACACCAGGAAAATAAACTATGTACACAATATGTATACTATTAATCAAACGCCAATTGAGAGAGTGGGTAATGTTACTGATCTTGGAGTCACTCTGCAGTCAAACCTATCATTCGATATTCATGTCAACAGAGTAATTGGTGAGGCCTTTAGGAATCTTGGCTTTGTGATGAGATTAGGAGGTGATTTTTCTAATACTAATGCTCTCAAAACATTATACACTGCCTATGTACGGTCTAAGGTGGAATATGCAGCGATAATATGGGGTTCTAATAGTAAGAAATATATAAATAAAATCGAAAACATTCAAAATAAATTTGTGCGCTTTTTGACATACAAAGAAACAGGTATATATCCAAAATTTGAGAACTACGAAGGTCTTCGAAAGAAATATTCATTACAATCTCTTGAAAGCAGAAGAAGTCATTTCATATTATCTTTCTTACATAAAATAATTCATGGTGCAATAGATTCAGAATATTTGTTATCAGAAATAAAAATTCGCGTCCCACATAGAGCAACGAGACCCCGTAATGACATATTCCATCTCTCAGCGCAAAGGACTAATGCATTAGATGTATCGCCTGTCAGAAAAATGTGTATATTGTATAATAAGATGTCACAAGAACACCCAGATATAGATATTTTTAGTTGCAAACAAAATTTTCATTTTAAATAAATTTGTTGTATTCTGTATATCGTGCTATTTGTATTTTAACGTATATTTTGCTTTCATATTATTATTTTATTATATGTGTATTTTAGTGTGTATTACGATAGAATTGAGGTCATATTAGTATGTTATTATATGTGTATTTTAAAGTGTATTAAATACACTTCACAATAAGGGAAAACTGTAATTAGGCATTTGCCTGTTGTTTTTCCGAAATAAATAAATAAATAAATCTGTAAAACAATAATACTAGTAATAATACAATTTTAAGAATGTAATGGCCTAGGATTTAGAAATTATCGATTTGAACCGTTTTTGGCGCGAGGCTAGCCTGGAAATGTTTCTTTCTATGCATTTATTATGACACGTGTGACAAGGGGAAATGCGATGGAAGGGGCCCGAAATTCGAACTCAGAAATGTTCTGATAATTTGGGAAATTTTAGTCACAAGGTTTGCCCCTTAACATTAGATTTACCTGTATTTATTTTGCCGTGGGAGTGGGTGACGAAGAAGGGGATGTGAGCGTGACAAAATTAAAATCATATATGCATAGGTCTATAAGTATTTATATCGGCGCGAGAAACAAAGGAGGCACGCGACGAGACGACTTGATATTCAAATTCAACAGTATCATACAAACACCTTGCGTAATTTTCATCATTATTGGTATAAGAGTAGCCTTTTAGCCTGGGGAAGTTCATAGGTGTTAGTGCCGAAAAAAAAGGCATAGGCCTATAGCCGAAAAGGGCACACAAAATTCAAATTCATCATCATTAGTAAAACTGGATAACACGAATTGCTCTCATCAAGCGTTTGTAGCCTTCTCCTGCTGGTGAACTCGCAAGAAATTTGTAACATATGACGATTGGATTTCATGTGGGAAAGTGTTACGAAGAAAACAAGCAAACAAGCTCGTACCCATTCCTTGGTGGTCAAAATTCAGTAACAATGGATTTGTTTCGGGAACGAGAACGAAGAGCCAGTAGGAATGAAAGGGAATGGGTCTCCCACTTTTTTTATGGACCTGACGAGTTTGTGCATCTAATGCCATAGGGTGGAAAGGAGAGAGGAATAAAGAGTGTACCGCAAGCATTTTTGTTGAAATAATTAATATGTTGTTGAAGTTTTAATTTATTTAAATAATTCAACACAGTGTAAATGACATGCTTGGATAGATGTTTATTACATACGTATAAACGTTTTTGTATTGCAGTAATAATATTTAGTATTTAGTATAATATGTGTTTTGTTGGTTCGAAGCTTAATATCTCATCAGGCTATATGAGATATTCTAACGCGAAATCAATTACATGAACTCACCGGGAATCGAACTCACCGGGTCTTTCATTCCCAAGTTGAATAATCTAATCACATAGCCACGATGAAAGTTCGATATACATTATAATACTCCAAATTCGACATTCCGTATAAATTAACAATTTTTAAAATTCGATAAATGATTTCTGCTGGTCAAGTAGAATATCATCTTTGAAGCAATGTGATGGTCTACTAACAACTAGTGTAATAATTTCTGAAATCACAGTATATATACACTTTTATTATTGCATTATTGTAATTACAGTGCAAGCAGCGCCGTAATTTAGATTTTTTCTGGGGGAGGGGGCAAACATTAATACGCGTATTTAGGCTCCCTACAAAAAGTAGTTTTTCTAATTCGTGGGCCTCCTTTTCCATCTTTCTGTTACTCTTTATGGGCCCTTCCTAGCCTGTGGGCCCTCCTTTGCGTCCCTTGGCCCGTTCCATACATGATAAATTAATTAAGGATATAATATTGACAAATCTCAAAGCCATACGAATAAATATTGTTTCTAGGGCCAATAATAGTAGACATTTTTTTTACTGAAATGGGCCCACAATTCATTTTTGTTTTATTTACCTTTTGTGTGCTGTTTTGCTTATATAGTGTAGAGAACCTGTTTGATGCTTCATTTATAATTTCATGTCCGTATCGTATACGGAGTAAGAAAATTTTGTCTTAAAATGGCTCCCCCTCGAACAGCGGAGAGCTTCCCTGGGAGGCAGTACCCCCTGTCCCCTACAAGTTATGGCCCTGAGTGCAAATCGTGTTCTGCTCAAAGATTTTCTATGGATTTAATTTCTACAATAGCTGTTGTCTCTTTCTCTTTGTGAAACTAACTTTTGGAACTGTCTAACGAATTTGGTGGCGCATACCGTTCTTTTGATGGATATCCCAGTTCTAGTTTAGGAAATCTAGAGCAATCAACCTGGACAAAATTGCAATTTTAAACAGTTTTTGATTCAAAAATCATTACTGAATAATATATTCAAAACCCGACAAAATTGGACCACGGGAACACCCCCAGAAACGGTTTTCAAAATGGCGGACCGTGGTTTGAAAACCTTGCGTCTATTCTGCATTTTTTATCTGTATCTCGGGTTCCTCTGATCCAATTTTGACGATTTTTGCTATAAATTAAAGGTCGATTTAACGTACTATATTTTTTATTATAAACATTGGTATCATATCTCGTACAGCTTCTTATAGAAAACGAAGTTTAATTTTAAAAATCATAATTTCTTACATATACTCCTGAAATAAATATCTATATCTCGGGTCTCTGCAATCGGATTTATATTAAACCTTTTTTGAATAAAAGCTATATATAATTGCTAATTTTTTATAATAACACTTTTCTCCTATCTTACGCCGTTTCGTACAAAAACGAAACTATTACAATCAACGTTTAAATCGAAGGTAAATTACAATCAACCTTTTTTAAAAATTTATTTATTAAATCATTTAACAAGTGCAATAAATTAACGATTTTATTGACACTTTACTGTGTTCTACAATGTGTGAGAATGTTAACAATGTAGTTCTTCATTTAAAAAATCTATAAGTCGTTTCTGCTTATCCTTTTTCTATGCAAAATATAAAGTTTTTAAACTTTAGTCAGCTTTTGTTTATACCCAGTAATGTTTTTAATAAAACTAAATGATCAACACTACACTTGAGCAACTATGTTTTAGGTAATAATAATAAACAGCGTTCACATATCAACATTTCAAATAAGATAAAATTACTTCAAATTATCTATGTTAGCATTAAATAACTGAAATTGGTAAAATGCAAACACTTTAATGTGAATAATCTTCATCACTGTAATATTCATTATCAGCAAGAGTTTGGATATTATCACAACTAGTGACATGGCAGTCTCTACAAGGTGCATTTCGCCAGCCAGCCCCCCCCCCCCACCTTGGAGTATCGAAACAAAACCTATACCAATCGTTTGTGCTACGTTTGTGCCGGAATGTACCGCAAAAATTTCCGTTTGTACCACTTCCGGTACGAAGTTATAAGGGTTTTAAAGTGGGGGGCTGGAGAAACGGCAGCCTCCAACCTTGGAATTTCGAAACAAAATCTATGCTAATCCCTTGTGCTACGTTTGTGCCGGAATGTACCGTAAACATTTTCGTTTGTACCACTTCCGGTACGAAGTTATAAGGGTTTTAAAGAGGGGGCTGGAGAAACGGCAGCCTCCAACCTTGGAATTTCGAAAAAAACCTATGCCAATCGTTTGTTCTACGATTGTGCCGGAATGTACCGCAAAAATTTTCGTTTGTACCACTTCCGGTACGAAGTTATAAGAGTTTAAAGTGGGGGGCTGGGGAAACGGCAGCCTCCAACCTTGGAATTTCGAAACAAAACCTATGCCAATCGTTTGTGCTACGTTTGTGCCGGAATGTACCGCAAAAATTTTCGTTTGTACCACTTCCGGTACGAAGTTATAAGGGTTTTAAAGTGGGGGACTGGAGAAACGGCAGCCTCCAACCTTGAAATTTCAAAACAAAGCCTATGCCAATCGTTTGTGCCGGAAGGTACAGCATTTTTTTTTTTACCACTTCCGGTGCGAAGTTATAAGAGTTTTGAAATGGGGGGCTGGGGAAACGGTAGCCCTCTATCTTGGAATTTCGAAACAAAACGTATGCTAATCGTTTGTGCTAGGTTTGTGCCCGAATGTACCGCAAAAATTTTCGTTTGTACCACTTCCGGCACGAAGTTATAACAGCTTTAAGGTGGGGCTGGAGAAACGGCAGCCCCCTGCTTTAAAATTTCGAAACAAAATCTATGCCAATCGTTTGCGCTATATTTGTGCCGTAATGTACAAGAAAATTTTTCGTTTGTAGCACTTCCATTAGAAAGTTACAAGACCTTTAAAGTGGTAGGGTGGCGAAACACCATCCCCACACCTTGGAATTTCGAAACAAAACCTATAAAATCGTTTGTGCTACGTTTGCGGTACATTCCGGCACAGACGTAGCACAAACGATTTACATAGGTTTTGTTTCGAAATTCCAACGTGGGAGGCTGCCGTTTCCCCAGCCCCCCACTTTAAACTCTTGTAACTTCGTACCGGAAGGGGTACAAACGAACATTTTTGCGGTACATTGCGGCACAAACATAGCACAAACGATTCAAATAGGTTTTGTTTCGAAATTCCAAGGTTGGAGGCTGCCGTTTCTCCAGCCCCCCACTTTAAAACCCTTGTAACTTCGTACCGGAAGTAGTACAAACGAAAATTTTTGCGGTATATTCTGGCACAAACGTAGCACAAACGATTGGCATAGGTTTTGTTTCGAAATTCTAAGGTTGGAGGCTGCCGTTTCTCCAGCCCCCCACTTTATAACCCTTATAACTTCGTACCGGAAGTGGTACAAACAAAAATTTTTGCGGTACATTCCGGCACAAACGTAACACAAACGATTGGCATAGGTTTTTTTCGAAATACCAAGGTGGGGGGCTGCCGTTTCCCCAGCCCCCCACTTTAAAACTTTGTAACTGTAGTGGTATAAACGACAATTTTTGCGGTACATTCCGGCACAAACGTAGCACAAACGATTGGCATAGGTTTTGTTTCGAAATTCTAAGGTTAGAGGCTGCCGTTTCTCCAGCCCACCCACTTTAAAACCCTCATAACTTCGTACCGGAAGTGGTACAAACAAGAAATTTGCGGTACATTCCGGCACAAACGTAGCATAAACGATTGGCATAGGTTTTGTTTCGAAATTCCAAGGTTGGAGGCTGCCGTTTCTCTAGCCCCCTACTTTAAGACTCTTATAACTTCGTACCGGAAGTGGTAAAAATGAAAATTTTTGCGGTACATTCCGGCACAAACTAACACAAACGATTAGCATAGGTTTTGTTTCGAAATTCCATGGTGGAGGCTGCCGTTTCTCCAGCCCCCCACTTTAAACTCTTATAACCGTACCGGAAGTGGTACAAACGAAAATTTTTGCGGTACATTCCGGCACAAACGTAGCACAAACGATTGGCATAGGTTTTGTTTCGAAATTCCAATGTTGGAGGCTGCCGTTTCTCTAGCCCCCTATTTTAAAACTCTTATAACTTCGTACCGGAAGTGGTAAAAACGAAAATTTTTGCGGTACATTCCGGCACAAAGGTAGCACAAACGATTAACATAGGGTTTGTTTTGAAATTCGAAGGGCTGCCGTTTCTTCAGCCCCCCCCCCCACTTTAAAACCCTTATAACTTTGTATCGGTAGTCGTACAAACGAAAATTTTTGCGGTACATTCCGGCACAAACGTAGCACAAACGATTGGCATAGGTTTTGTTTCGAAACTCCAAGTTGGGGGGGGGGGGCTGGCGAAATGCACCTGTCTCTACAAGCTGCTGAACATGACAATCGTTTACGCTTGCATACACATCGAAAAGTTGCGCATTTACTCGTACAAGGAGCTTGTGGTATATCCCAAGTATGGGATGGTAGAAATTATTCTTTACATACCAACCCCACTCTTCAGTCTTCATTTCCTCTTCTGTAGATTTCTAGATTCTTATTTGAAAATATGTACGAAAATTATGATACTTTGTAAACGAATCAGTAGGCGGTAAATCACTTGTAACAAATGATGTAGCTGCAACTACCTTCTCAAGTAGCATTCGATGGCGCAGAACATTTTTGTTTTCCAATGGCCTGCAGTCATATAACAGAAGCATTGCTTTTCTTCCAGACTGTTGACAGGAGTCAGAACAAAATGTATTTGCAACTGAATGGAGGACACTATTCTTGAGCAGCTTGTTAAATGCTGAGGACTTTCCAATTGAAAATATTCGGGATGTTGTGTCACAACCTGTGAAAGCATGCACAAGTATCAGAAACTTGCATATATCATGACCCAATAATGATTTAATGAGTAGAATATTATACAGAGTATTACAAGATGATCGCCGTCTTATATCACTGCGATAGTATAACTTGAAATCTGTATTATTTGCTTGACACAGGAATAGAATAAGCAAGTCAGTATCTTCCCCAATGACTGTTGAATTTGTTTTTTCAGATTATGTGAGTGCGGCACGAACTATATCCACATCAGCATCTCTAATTGCATTGTACACAGTACATCTACGATCCTGTAACTTTTCAATTATTAGGTAAATCATTGCCTGTTTGTTCTTTGCGTTACCTAAGAATTGTTCCTTCTTGCCAACAAACTTCATGTGAGAATTGATATTAATACCCCTACTGGTCTTGGTGAGCCATATCCTTGATAGATGGAGAATCGCTATAACTATCGAGAACAATTACAGCTTTCCCATATGTTTTCAAAGCGAATTCTGCATAAGAAGCTGCAATGTTGTCATATGTTTCATTGGTAGGCTATGAAACGCGATGTAGGAGAGAGCCACTATTCAATACATACTGGTTTGTAAACTGAATGTCTTCAGGTTCTTCCATGTGTACCTTTTTTGTGTAGTTTAGTATCGCATGAACTAACTGAGAATTTTCGGCTTTCCTCATCACACTGAGAATTAATGCAGGAAGATAAGAATAAAGTTTATAACATCACATCTTCAAGATTCATCTCCCCACTAGCAGCAACAGTCATCATTCTCTGAAAAAGAAGTGCTGCATCTATTTGTATATCATCATTAACTCGACTCACAACAACAGCATCAGATCCTAGAGTTTTAGCTTTGTCGGATCTTTCCCAGAATATTTGAATCCATCATTACCCATCATTTTTTGAACAATGTGTGTACCAATCTAATGCAGTTCATCAACATTTACTCCAGAATCAGCTATTACATCTGTGATAATGTTGGAAAGATCTGGGCCAGAATTGAATGGGGATATTGAATCTAGTCGTTCAACAACTTTTTAAATATCATTACTGTCCTTAGTTTATCTGCTTTCCCTCATTTCTGTTCATTGTTTACTGTTTTCTAATAAAATTTTAGTGCATTCCTGCATTGCCACATTATCAGTAGAGCACACAGGCACAGAAAGTAGCCATGTTGCACTTTGAATCTTTGTAAATCCACTTCCTTGTGTCAGGCCTCCTTTACTTTTCAGAGAACGCATTAATACTTGTCCTATCACCAGGTCTGAACCTAATCGAGAACATACCCTATCACTTCTTTTAATCACGAACTTGCCTTCCAGAAACATTTTGTGAACAACTGGATTTTCTGATTTCAAACTGAACATTTTCTGCAAGTACAGATATAATGATTTGAGGTAATTGTGATGTGCAACTATTGGGAGAATCTCTATCACAGAATGTAAATGTAAATCCCATGAACTACTCCTATCTTCTGTTATTAAGTTACGTGCAATGTTGATCATTTGTATATATTTTAGCCAAAGTTTACTTTTTCTTGAAAAAGATTGGAGGTGAGGTTTCTTCTTCTCCTCCAAAACAGTACTAATTTGAGCTAATGTGCTAGAAAGATAAACATTTTTAACATGTGGTTTACCATTTATGGCGTTATCAAGTAAGTTACAAGCTTCTTTAACTAGTTGATAAGGGGATTCACCTTCATCATTGGGAAGAGTTGGGAATAATCCATCCCTTAAACTCGACATTACTGATAACTCGTAACCCTCCCGTCCACAGATCGAGTTTACGGAATTGAACCATATTCATGTGATACAAACTGCTAATGAGGTAATAAGTAGTTACTGTTTAGAAATGCGTATGATACGATTTTTAACAGTTATTGCTTCAAACAACCACCTATTGTCTGTAAGTTGGCCACTTTTCAATAGAATCGATGGTGGCTAGCATCAGTGATGAAAATTTTCCGGAAACTTTTTAAAACAGAAAATTTTCCGAATTATAAAATCATACTCCACTTATTTCTATATCGTTGTTTAGCCGTAAAATTTATTGCTAATAAATAGTGATGTCAGGTGGAAAATTTTCCGCTATATTTTCCGGGAAATTTTTCCGTTCTACACAAATATCAGTGATCAGAGCTCTTCCGTGGCTAAGCGGTTACCGTACGCGCCTTTGGCGTGGCAGACCCGGGTTCGATTCCCGGCGGGAGCTCATGTGGTTCGGATTCCACGTTAATCAGTAGGTCCACGTCTCATATAGCCTCGCTGCTGAAGAGGACGCTAAACTAAAATCAACTCAATTCAATATCAGTGATCAAGTAACAATTCTTCATTAACCATAAAATTGATTTAATTCATGTATCGAAATGCTATAAAGTGAAAGATTCTTTAAAAAAATCTGAAAATTTTCATTGCTCAGACAATTTTCAGCACTATGTAGGAACAAGTGAAACAGTTTTTCGTGAATCGAAAAATTTTCTGTCGTATATGGAAAAATTGAACTTTTTATCGGAAAATTTTCATTTTGAAGCCAAAAGTAAAACAACTTTTTGTGAATCGGAAAGTTTCTTTCCTGTGTAGAAACAAGTGAAAGGAATTTTCATGGGTCGAAAAATTTTCATTACGATGTAAAAAAAAAAAAAAAAAAAAAAAAAAAAAACTCGGAAAAATTATTTATAATCCGGACAGTTTTGAATATAGCGATGTTAGATGGAAAATTTTCCACTATATTTAAATGCACATTGAGCTATAAAATTGAATTCAAGTTGGAAAGTAAAAACTTACATAGGGTTTCTCTCTCTCTTTTTCTCTCTCTCTCTCTGTCTGCGAACTCCTTCGTGGCTAAGTGGTGAAGGTACGTGCCTTTGGCGTGGGAGATCTGGGTTCGATTGCCAGCGGGAGCTCATGCTCGGATTCCACGTTAATCAGTAGGTTCCTTCTCATATCACTAGGTCTCGCATCGCAGCTGAAAGGGACGTTAAACTCAAAATCAACTCAACTCTCTCTCTCCCTGTATGTGTGTGTAAAGCGCAGGGAACATACATCGAATTCGTAGAGTTCAAATATTCCATTCCATCATTTCAAATGTAGCAAGAAATCAAAAAAAAAAAAAACTTTTTAAATTTATCAATTATTTCGAAAACAAAGTTCCATAATTTTTTCACATATAAGCTTGCCTATATAATGAAATAACTACATAAAATTTCCTTATAAAGATTATTTTTGTAAGAGAAAATAAGAAGAAATGCTTTGATTTTGTTGTGTCTAATACTCGTAAATTATAACTTCAATATTGGAGTTTTGTATAATCGATATCTTAGATTAGATATTTTGCATTGTAAAACTACCATTATTATGTATAAAAATGTATTAGGAACAATAACTATTCAATAGAACAAGTACACACACACACACACACACACACACATATATATATATATATATATATATATATATATATATATATATATATATATATATATATATATATATATATATAATTTTGTAAATTAAAATAAAATTACTTGTTGCTTTTAGAACGCATCGCTAATAGCTCTTCACGTTTCTTTTATTATTTTATTGGAAGAACAACTACACAGTCAGATTGCTTATTAGTTACATTTTACTTTCTTTTCTGAGTGAATATATGAATAAATAAATGTTTATTTCCAGAAAATGATCAGTATTTGTTTTCGTGAGTTACTTAAACTGAAATTATGGTAGGACAGACCGGGCCACATTGTCACAAGGGGCACGTTGTCACAGTAACAATTCTGAAAAAAAGCGTAATCGTTAACGCGCCAGTTTTGCTTTCTTGTTTACCTATTTGATGCCACTACTAACGGTACTTGTTCGGAGGTGCGCGGGAACAATAGTGCTGCGTCAGATGAGCTTTGTCTGTTGTCAGTGCTGGAATGTAAATTTTCCAAATCCTGGAATTACCGTTTTGTGTGTTCGTGAAAAAGGGAGAAGTAAGTATTTGCGTGTGTGTTATGTAGGCTACAAATAGAGCTTCATAATGTGCTGCTCTGAATGCGCCTAATCTTGTTGTTTGGTACAGATATCTTGTAAAAAGAGAAATGGCAACGCGTGGGGCACATTGTCACAAATAAGTCGGGGCATGTTGTCACTGTGATAATGTGCCATACTATGTGTTATGTATGATGCAAGCGGCGTATTCCTCGTTTAGTAAAAGGTTTCGCAGATGGTGACATACAAAAGGAAGACACAGAGGAAAGCACCTCCATTGGAAGACATACTGGCTGCAGCGAGAAGAGTCGTGAAAAGAAACGACAACCCCATATCAATACGTAAAGCTGCTAAAGAATTTCATGTCCATTACAGAACATAGGCAAGATTTTTTGCACGTCTTACAGACCGCGAATTACAGTCCGGCCAATGCTCATTTACATTTGGTTACTCAACATATAACAGAATATTCTCGGTACACTAGGAAGAGTTACTAGTATCATACCTAAAACAAGCTTCGGACATATACTTTGGACTCACGACAAAAGATGTTCGCTATTTCGCTTGCAACTGTGTAAAAGCGCTAGGAAAGAAGTGCCCAGAGTCGTGGAACGAAAAGGCCATTGCTGGCCCAGACTGGTTTCCGGGATTTCTGAAAAGATATGGTGATCTTGCTATAAGAAGTCGACCTTGCACCTAAAAAAAGAATGTCGACGAAGCTGCGAAGAAGATTACGATTTTTCCTCAGAGGACGACCATGTACTATGTTTAGTTTATGACGATCCATACAGTGCAAGTACATGTAGCGAGAAGTGGATTCAGTGCATTCAATGCAAGAAATGGG
Organism: Thermobia domestica; assembly: GCF_964235325.1. Classification (NCBI taxonomy): domain Eukaryota; kingdom Metazoa; phylum Arthropoda; class Insecta; order Zygentoma; family Lepismatidae; genus Thermobia; species Thermobia domestica. The sequence goes on along the minus strand of NC_137458.1, from coordinate 192,559,559 downwards.
CCTACGAAAAGTGAGGGACGCGTAACTTGTTTTATGTGTGTGTTAACTGTGACACTGATTATGACCTCTAGGTATGATACTTTGTAGAAGAAAAAGGATAAACATTTTCAAACTAGTTTGTGGTGCGTACTGCTAGAATGTAACTGAACTTTGTAATAATATTTATTCCTCGTGTAGCTATACATTAGTGCTATCATAGGAATTCGTTTGCAATTTATAAACTACAATCAGAAGCAAATTAAATGCCATTGACAAATTTAATGTAGGCCTAGTGCAGATGTAGGTTATCGTTTGATAACTTCGTTCATTTTGTAATGATCTTTCTATTTGTAGTTTTGATTCCTTAGCTATGAGTTAGTACTGTTTTCATGGCAGTTTTGATTTTCCTACAAAGCTTGATGCAACAATACTATTTCTATGTTGAGAAAATATAGGCTATAGGTCTTCTTATTTTCTTCCCTGTTTAACTAGCATAATTTCCCCTTTCATTTAAGTATGTTTTAATTCTGTTTCATACGCTAAGTATTTAATGCTGGTAACATTTACAGTCTCTTTTGCATTAGAAATAGTTACATTAATAATATCCACCAAATTCTGGAAACTCCCACTAGAATAACATGTGACAATTTGCCCCATATATTGTGACAGCTTACCCCGCATATCGGGTACATTCTCACAACAGTATTGATCATAAAACATAGTACGTAAGTCCAGTTCAGGACGAGTTACATTGGACAGAGATATATATGTTATGCACAAGATAACCAAGTATACGCATGCTAAAAATTATAATTTTCAGCCTTACGCGAGTGTCACAAAAAATAAAATGTAAAAATTGTGACAATGTGCCCCGGTCTCCCTTAGTGAGAAATTTACAGTAGGCTCTCTGTACATATTATCTCTAATTATTTATATGCGTTGCAAGTGTGTAAATCCAGAAAAGTAGTAAGGCTATGAGAAAATTTCGTCTTACCAGTATTAAACTGACAAAATATGATTTTGTGAGATCAAAGGTGAATTCTGAGGGAAGAATGCATTGAACTTTTTGAAACATTTTTGCGGGAATCAAGAATCGTTAAAATTTCAGTTCATGAAACTTTATCTAAACACCAGTGATGAAAATTTTCCGAAAAATTTTCCAATTCATGTAAAACATATTCCACTTATTCCTACATAGTTGTTTAGTCGCAAAATTTATTGGTAATTATTGGTAATACAAAACTCTAATATTGAAGTTATACTTTACGTGTGCTAAACACAATAAAATCAAAGCATTTTTTCTTATTTTATATTACAAAAATAATCTTCATGAGGAACTTTTATGTAGTTATTTAATTACACAGGCAAGCCTATATGTCAGGAAATAGTGGAATCTTCTGTTCTTGAAATACTTGATACTGTAAATTCACAAAGGTTACTTGTTACATTTTAAATAATGGAATGGGATATTTGTACTATTTGTACTATACGAACTCAGTGTATATTCCTTGCGCTTTACACACACACACACACACACATACACACACACACACACACACACACACACACACACACACACACACACACACACACACACACACACATACACACACACACACACACACACAAGAGTTGAGTTGATTTTAACGTCCCTTTCAGCAGCGAGGCTATATGAGACAGGACATATTCATTAACGTGGAATCGAAACCACATGAACTCCCTCTGGGAATCGAACTCACGTTTCCCACGGCAAAGACGCGTACGCTAACCGCTTAGCCAGGAAGGAGCTCGCAGAGAGAGAGAGAGAGAGAGAGAGAGAGACTGTGTAAGTTTTTATTTGCTAACTTCAAATATCAGAAAAATTTGCGCAAACTAATTGAAAAATTATAATTTGTTGCTGTCTAACTTCCCTCTACAGGAATTCAATTTTATAGCAGAATGTGCAGTTAAATATAGTGGAAATTTTTCCACCTAACATCACTATACATAGTATTCAAAATTGTCCGGATTATGAAAAGTTTTTCCGTTTGTTTCTACATTGTAATGAAAATTTTCCGATCCATGAAAATTCATTTTACTTGTTTCTACAGAGCAATAAAATTTTCCGATTCAAGTAGTTGTTTCACTTTCTGCTTCAAAATGATGAAAATTTTCTGACATAAAAAGTTTTTGCAATTTTTCATGCAGAAGAGAAAATTCTTCGATTCATGAAAAAATGTTTCACTTGTTCCTACATAGTACTGGAAATTGTCTGTCATGAAAATTTTCAGATTCTTTGAAAGATCTTTCACTTTTTAACATTTCTATACAAGAATTCAATCAATTTTATGATTAATGACGAATTGTTACTTGATCACTGATATTTGTTTGGAACGGAAAATTTTCCGCAAAAACTGCGGAAAGTTTTCCACCTCACATCACTAGCCAGCACCTTATATTAAGAAAGGTACACAATAATAATAATAATAATAATAATAATATATAATAATATAAACGTAAACAATAGTATGCGTTATATAGGATAGATGGATGTAACGCAACATTATGAACACATTAAATGAGATTCGATTTCAATGGTACTTTCCTGATATCGGTACATTAAGTGTCTTAGTAACGCAGTGCAGTTCGACGATAGGTGTTGTGGGTGCAAGGGCGGAGGTAACGCTTTCACCATATAGATGTGGCAATGATCATGGAGCTACAAAGATGGAACAGACGCCACTCGCAAGTTTTCGCACAACTAAACACAAACAAAGCGGGAATAATTGCTGAACCATGCGTAGTTTTTGAGACCTAGCATGAAACATATCCAAACATTTGAATTTTTCCGGACTAACACCATCGTCACGCACGTGCTTTCTTCGCGTTTTTACAATGTCCTTACTTTTTTCTCATTGTAATATCAGTTTTTTCTCATTGTTTTTCAATACTTTATTCACATAGAGAATTACTTTGTAGCCTAAGTATCAATTTTTAGCACTTTGCCATACTGACAAGTAAAGGTTCTCTCCCTAGAATCGGGGAACCGGAAACTGCGCATATAGTTAGGTAGAGGAGGGCCACGAAGGAATACTGGTGAAATATGCCGAGCCTACAGCAAAGGATAAATCCAATATCGACTTTTGCAAGCAGCCTCTCACCCACTTCCCATGGGTATATTGACTTAATGTTTAGCAGATTGATATATACCTTCCCAAATGCACAGTATATGTTTGCGTGTAACACTTCAAACAGATAACACAGGCACTAGCAACATTTTTAACTTACTGGAATTTCACCTGCAAAATCTGTTCCAGTGAATTAAAGGTGATTTTCATGCGAAACCACCTGAACTGTTTACAGTGTATATTTTATATGCGTATTTCGCGGCTATATTGGATACACGATGTAGAAATTGTGATCCATTTGTATTATTTTCCATTTGTACTAGTGGAAATGGACCTTTACACCAAATTTCGTTTTTGTAGTACGAGCTGTTTGGTTCAGGATTTTGTTCGGCCATATTGGTTTTCAGATGGCGATATTTTGAACCGTTTAATGCTTTTCGTACACGTCTAGTGATACTGTACTTTCATAGTACAATTCGTTTTTCAGACACGAGTCGTTGACACATTGACATTTTCATCAGCTATATTGAGTTCAATACGTCAATGTCCGCGAAATTTCAAACCAATAGATGTGTAGTGTTCATACATATATCAATCTGCTAAACATTAAGTCAATATACCCATGGGAAGTGGGTGAGAGGTTGGTTGCAAAAGTCGATTGGCATGACTTTCGGGCGGCCATATTGGATTTATCCTTTGCTGTCGGCCCGGCATATTTCACCAGTTTTCCTTCGTGGCCCTCCTCTATCTAAATATATGCGCAGTTTCCGGATCCACGATTCTTGGGAGAGAACCTTTACTTGTGAGATATTACGCCCCAAAAATGGCATCAAAATTACAAACTTCAACTTTCGGACCCTCATAAATCTACGGTGCCAGTAGTATCATAACTGTGGATATTTCTGCAGACTCTTTACATGCAACAGTATTCAGCTCAAAACTTATGAACTCCCCACTTTGTGCCGTTCCAAAATACAATCCCTTTAGAAGTGTAATTGTCTGTACTTTTTTCTAGTGATTTCATGTATTGGTTTACAACCCTGCACATTTATTTAGAAGCAAGAGTATATATTCTCCACGTACATCAGTCACTCCTGTAAACATTTGTTTTTGTTTATGTACGTCTGATTTGTACGTCCTGAACAACTGTAGTTTTCGTAAACGCTTGCAAATGCCAAAAATGGCACTCCACCTAGAAGAAAGATGGCCGCCATTCAGGAACACTTATACAACGTGAATGATGTTATTAACCTTTTCATACACAAGGTTCGTCACACTCAATTTTTTATAAGTTTCGGAAATGGTCGAGAAACTTGCTCTGGACCACTTCGTATGGATTAACCGGGGGGTGGTTGGAAATATGGTTAGATGTAAAAATAATCGAAAACAACTACTATTTGTGTGTAATTCATAGCTGCTTAGATCGTTGAGTTTAATAGTGACATTCGTGATGCCATTTAGGTATAAAATCGGTGTGTGGTGAGGGGTAGGGTGGAAAGGGAGTGACATGTAAAACTAATAAAAACGACCGAGTTAATGTCCAATCCATAGTTTTCAGAGTCGCTGAGATGATTATGATTGCACTTTCATTCAAATGGATACCATACGGAGGAAAGAGAGTTTAAATACTTTATATAAATCTGTTCTCCTCGTCTGAAGAATAGGGATTTCAGCTACTTAAACATAAAATATATATTTATCACATTGAATTACTATAATTAATTTGCAAACTTCTCATAATAGTATAACTCTATTAAGTTCCAGTAAATTAATAGTGAAGAAGTTTTCTCCCAAAAATACGAGGTGGGAAAATCGCTCATAACCGCCTACGATTTCGCGTCCTGCTTCCAACCATGTTATGTATTAAGCTAAATATCGGACCTTACAGAACTAATCCGTCCGTCCGTCTATGTCAGAAGAAGAAAGGTAAGAGGTTGGAGAAATAGTTTGATGATATAGATTAAGTGTTCCGATAGTAGATTCCACATCTATCTGTTTTCCTCTATTAAAATTTTTGTGAATGAATGAGTGATTGAATTTTATAACACTTCCGGTGTAATATTGAATTCGGATATTGAGAAATGAAACCCAGCTGTATATGCCGATGCTAAAGATACGCAATAATGTAAAAGATAATGCGTTTATACAAAGAATCCGTTCTGTGAAAGAAGGTCCATAAACCTTCTCGAAGATGTCGACTCAATATCTCAGCTACGTTCCGTGTTAACTAGATTGCATCTTCTATAAGGATAAGTAAATCAACATCTCTCCGGAACAGTGACGGCGACAATCTTTTTGATATATATATATATATATATATATATATATATATATATATATATATATATATATACAGATGGTGATCAGAAAAATGGAAACACCTGTAGTTGGCAACACGTCACATGTATGGGTTGGCAGTGGTGTCGTGGCGCCCGCAGCGCCGGACCGCTGGTGGTGGTGTGTTAGGTCGGTCTCCATACTACGTCAGGCGCAGTGGAACTGCAGTGTCCAGTGGCTGCAGCAGACGGAGGTACTGGAAAATGGGAGACCTCTCAGAGTTTCAAAGAGGGCAAATTCTTGGTGCGCGGTTATGTGGAGTGAGTGTGACGGCAGTGGCTACTGTGTTAGGTGTCTCGCGTGAGACAGTGTCGAAGGTGATGACGGCCTACACAACACACGGGAAAACCACATCGGGGAAGCGGAACAGTGGGCGGAAGAAAATCATGAGTGACAGGTCACGTCGGGTATTAAAGCGCATTGTCACGCAGAACCGTCGTGCCACTGCGGAGCAAGTGACGGATGAACTTAATCAGCACCTCCCCCACCCTGTTTCAACAATCACAGTCCGCCGCGAATTACATGACATGAACTTACGGGATTGTGTTGCACAGGCCAAACCGCTCATCTGGCACCATAACGCTTTCGCACGCCGCAAATGGTGCCGCGACCATGCAACTTGGACCGTTGAGGACTGGAAACGTGTGATATGGTCGTATGAGTCATCCTTCACCCTATTCCCAACCACGGGCCGTGTTTATGTGTGGAGAACGCCCAAAGAAGCTTATGATCTGCAGTGTCTCCGCCCAACCGTGAAACATGCCGGCGGCTCGGTGATGCTCTGGGCCGCCATATCATGGTTTTCATTGGGTCCAGTTGTCACACTTAGCGGACAAATCACTGTTCTATCTTGCGCAACCAGGTATTGAGATTGAGCCAATTCGGAATTTAATTTCTGGCGTTTTGTGGCCAGGAACTGATTTCGGACATTACGCTCTCCTCAAACGACTAGGATCTTTCTAATGTTACCATCCGCGTGCAACAACCCCTTGTTTAAAAGGGGAATAGAAAGGACCTGCGTCTTAAACTTCGGGACCCAATTTCTTGAGGTTCAAGGCTAGGGATCGATTTCTGAAATCACAATTGTACTTAAGGGATAAAAACCTTTCAGATACCGCGAACGCCGTCCAACAACTTCATGTTTAACAGGTGAATAGAAGGGACCCGTACCCATAACGTCACTACCCCATTCCTTGAAGTTTGTGGCCTGGGCCTGATATCTGACATTACTACTGCACTCAGGGGCAGTGGTAATGTCTGAAATCAGTAACCTAACTATGTGGGCGAATGGGTATCCTCCCCGCTGATCTAGTGGCTAGCACGTGATCCTTTATTACCCCAGAGTTTTTCAATGACTGCATTTTTACTAATTATACTAATTTTTCTTTTAAAAAGGTGCAAACAATAGTTTTTTTTTATTTAATACGTAGTCACTGTTGAACAAAGTTCTCATTTTTATATCTGGGAATAAGATCCCCTTTCTTCAGTCTCTAGACTCAGTCACATTAGACTTAATAAATGCCAAATTACGATTTTTATCAACAAAGAGAAGCTGGTAAATCATAATAATAATAATAATAATAATAATAATAATAATAATAATAATAATAATAATAATAATAATAATAATAATAATAATAATAATAATAATAACAACAACAATAAAGCAACTGAATAATAAAGATATTTTTTCACCGTTCTTGAAAAATTTATGTGGGCTCCTCTGAATCTGGATATGTTGTTTTATAGTGTATAACGCAGAAAGGCTTCAAACAGCAATCTAGCAAAAAGTATTTGTGTAAAAGACACAAACGTCTGATCAGTATTTCTTTATCTACAACTAAACAACTGACCTTGTTTCTGTTTGCCTTTAAACACAATGTTACGATTTACAAGGCACAGACAAAAGTAGAGAGCAACATGATATTTCGCCTAAGGGCATGCTCGTTGCTAAACTGAAGACTACCACTCTGTCAACATATTGCATAACTATCAATAAGTCACCCTCACAGGTTCTTTCCAAACGTTTTGTTATAACAAGTTCAAGGAATGGGATCCTCAAGGAATGGGATCCTGACGTTATGGGTTCGGGTCCCTTCTATTCACCTATTAAACATGAAGTTGTTGGACGGCGTTGGCGGCATTTGAAAGGTTTTGATCCGTTGAGCACAATTGTGATGTCAGAAATCGATCCCTAGCCTTAAACCTCAAGAAACTGGGTTCCGAAATTTAAGACGCGGGTCCTTTCTATTCCCCTTTTAAAAATGGGGTTGTTGGACGCGGATGCTAACATTCGAAAGATCCTAGTCATTTGAGGATAGCGTAATGTAAGAAATTGGTTCCTAGCCTCAAAGGGTCAGAAATGAGTCTCCGAATTGGCTCAATCTCAACACCTGGTTGCGCAAGAAAGAACCACATTTATAGCTGTATGGATGGTTTTATTTCGCGTAATAAAATACTGAGATTGAACCACAGCAAAAGTTTACATCAGAACCCAAATACTTGGAACCGAATCTGATTTCTGATATCACTACAATGCCGTAGGGTCCAAGACCTCTTCAATGATTAAAGCAAATGAATTAGAAGGATTGGTGGAATTAAAAGTGGGAGGAAGCGGGAGTACCTTGACAAAACCCACGGATATGATCTTGTCTACCACAGACTTACTTGGCCCACTAGAAGAAGCGCTCTACCACTGAGCCACTGCGTTGAATGATTGAAGTAAATCAATGATAATAGAAGAATTGGTGGAATGAAAAGTGGGAACAAACGGGAGTACCCTTAAAAAACTCACGGATACCATCTTGTACACCACAAACTTACTTGGCCCACACGAGGAAGCGTTCTACACTGAGCCACCGCGGCCAAAGATTGAAGAGAGTGAATGATAATTGAAGAATTGGTGGAATGAAATGTGCGAGGAAGCGGGAGTGCTCTTGTCAAAATCCACGGATATGATCTCGTCCACCACAAACATACTTGGTCTACCAGAAAAAGCGCTCTACCACTGAGCCACTGCGCCAAAAGATTGAAGAGAGTGAATGATAATAGAGGAATTGGTGGAATGAAATGTGCGAGGAAGTGGGAGTACCCTGACAAAACCCACGGATACGATCTTGTCCACCACAAATTTACTTGGCCAACCAGAGGAAAAGGTTTACCACTGAGCCACTGCGCCCAAGGATTGAATCAAGTAATAATGATAGAAGAATTGTTGGAATGAAATGCGGGAGGAAGCGGGAGTACCCTGAGAAAACTCACGGATACCATCTTGTACACCACAAACTTACTTGGCCCACACGAGAAAGCGTTCTACACTGAGTCACCGCGGCCAAAGATTGAAGAGAGTGAATGATAATTGAAGAATTGGTGGAATGAAATGTGCGAGGAAGCGGGAGTGCTCTTGTCAAAATCCACGGATATGATCTCGTCCACCACAAACATACTTGGTCTACCAGAAAAAGCGTTCTACCACTGAGCCACTGCGCCAAACGATTGAAGAGAGTGAATGATAATAGAAGAATTGGTGGAATGAAATGTGCGAGGAAGCGGGAGAACCCTGTCAAAACTCACGGATACGATCTTGTCCACCACAAATTTACTTGGTCTAGCACAGGAAGCGCTGTACCACTGAGCCACTGCGCCCAATGATTGAAGTAAGTCAATAATAATAGAAGAATTAGTATAATGAGATTTGGGAGAAAGCGGGACTACCCTGACAAGACCCACGGGTACGATCTTGTCCACCACAAACTTACTTGGCCGACCTGAGGAAAGGCTTTACCACTGAGCCATTGCGCAAAAGCATTGAAATTTTTGAGTTTTACGTCCCACGATTATGCCGGTTAGACTAAAGGAGACGGTGATGGTGAGTAATGAATGAAATGGTGGAGTGAAAAAAGTAGGAGGAAACGGGAGAACCCTGAGGAAATCAACGCACACCGTGTTTGTCCGCCGCAAAGTTCACTTGGCGGGAGCAGAATTTAAACCCGGGACCCCATGCACCAGAGGTGAACGCTCTACCACTGACACACCACGGCCCCTCTCTAGTATCTTCAAATGTTTGTTTAGTCCGGTAGAAGGTCTATCAACTTCATCGTTTAAACGATTTCATAAACAGTGGTCATCAATAAATCAGGATGTTTTACAAAGACAACTTACGACCTATTTGAGAGTCCAGTGATGCACAGATGTTATGCACGAAATCCATTGATGCACAAACATATCAGATGTTAAAATATTTACCAAGTGCTCCTTAAGCCAAGAAGCCTAGAGATGATTATAAGGAATTTTTGTGTTTATTTCTCATATTTCTTGGTGGATGCAACGACAATCAGTCATTTCCAGCTCGAGACCCACAACATCACGCTAGATGGATGGGGAAAGGCATTTAAGCATTGCCTTTTTTTTAAAGTCTCAATTTAGGATGACTGCGCGAAAGCAAAATTATCACGTGTTTAGCGCTGTTTGTCAGCCTTGTTTATGTGAAAAAGTGGAATGAAGCTCCCCTTGTCAACCAAAACCCCTCTCAATGACTAACTTTATGTCAGTTCTGAAAACTTACCCAGAGGACTGCATTTTTAGTAGTGCATGTGCAGCATTTTCAAGATATCTCTAGTTTTTGTCTGAACTTTTATCAGAATTAGCATTTTTTTGATCAGAGAGTATCAGAAGAAACAAAGGAAAAGATGGTCCAAAGCCCGCAGCGGCCAGTTTTACCAAACATTCCACTACGACTTAAGTCGACTAAGAAACCCGAAGAACTTAATTTGGAGGATCTAGTAACAGCAAGAACACTCAATATTTGATGTCCTGATGAAAAAAGCCAAAGAGAAGTCTCAATCTTTACTCAAACACTACAACGCTGGCGAGATAATGCTTTTTTTTTAAAAAAAAAAAATTTTGTGAATCATCAAAATAAATGGCTGTGGTGAATAATGTAGCTTAAAGAGGTATCAGTCTCATCCAAAAGTATAATGAAGCCTTGACATAAGACTAGGAACAGAAACAGTTTATTCTTCGATTGGTCGAAAACCACCTTTAAAATGTTTCCACTCCACTGAAGAAACCGTTTTTTAAATTGAGGATACAAATAGTGACATTTTTCTAAAAGTTTTGGCAACAAATCAGAGGTAAAACTGAGGGGGAATGGAGGGATGCCGTTAGCCTCACTTTAAAAAATATACGTGGCATTCCTGCTTCCTAAAATATTACAATGGGCAAAAATAAGCACGCGGGACAGCGTGACCGAATGCGTCCCCATGCCTTTTCAGATCCACTTTTAATCCTACAATAACTAAAAAAGGCAAAAATGAAGCGGCCTGTAAATATGACTTAATTGTACTGAAATTTCGTTGGTTATTTGTATACATCACAAGGAATAAAATAAACTTTGTGGACAATCGGCTTCATATTTTGGCCCACCCTAATGTGACATATTAAAGGAGAGTGCTTAAGATTGAAATTATTGTATAACAAAAGCCTCAGCTATGAAAATATTCTAATAAATTATCTTCTATCTTTCTGATAAAGAAAATAAAGTGGATACCAGATATAAAGAACGAAAAAGCATATGAATTTAAATGTAAAATTTGAGTCCAAAATACCCACTTATAAACAACTACTGAATTTTAGAAAATAAACACATGTAAATTGAAGTTATGTGATTAACTTGGAGCTTCAAAAACCAACACCCAGAAACCGCCGTGTAATGTCTAACTGATGAAAATTTTTTAATTGCATAACTTGCTTTCGGCTAGGCGCGGAGTCCGCCCCCAGGTGCTTGCATTTGCTCTTTCTCCGGCCTCTCACTTCTCATATCCCTAAGATCTCTGATCTTAAGTAGTTTCGAGATATGGCTATATTTTTGAAACAACTTCAACCCCCAACTTTGTCTTCCTGCTGTTTTTCTTCTAACCGTAATATCAAAAAACGCTGAAATACATCTTTAATCAAGATGTTTCTAGTCTTAAGGGATTTTGGAATATGGCCATTCTATTTTACCAATTACAATTTAAACCTTTTTTTCTAAAAAAATGAAAAAACGCAGAAACATGTCTTTAATTGTTTTACATGCAAAACCTAAAGACCAATTTTCATTCCCGGCGGGAGCTCATGTATTTCGAATTCCACGTTAATCAGTAGGTTCACGTTTCATATATACCTTCTCTGTTGAATAGGACGTTAAACTCAAAATCAACTCAACCAATTTTCATGTCAATAACCTTAACGACTTTCGAGTTATAACCATCCAATTATAACAATTGTAACTTTACCCTATTTTCTTTTTTTTTTCTAGGGCAAACATCATAAAAACGCTTACATACATATCTAATTATTTTAAATGAGAAGTCCATATACCAACTTTCATGTCGTTAACACTCAAAGATTCCAAAGTATGGGCATTTTAAGATAATAATTGCCACTCCTCTTTCTCCCTTTTCCCTTCAAATTTCCAAATATTCTTTTAGTGGGACCTTACATTACAAATCGTATGCCCTTTCTAAACTTCAAGTTTCTAGGTTAAGCGGTTTGGCCTAGAGTTGATCAATCAGGCAGCCAGAACTTGTTATTTTATATAGAAAGATACATAATAAGCAAATTAATGACAAAAGTATTATTACAAAAGCAGTATAGCAAAGAACTCATATACTGTGTTAAAATATGTAGATATTCATTCATTTGGTAAAAGTCATGAAACTAAGAGCACAAGCTTAGCGTACGCGCGTTTGGCGTGGGAGACCCAGGTTCGATTCCCGGTGGGAGCTCATGTGATTCGGATTCCACGTTAATCAGTAGGTCTACGTCTCATATAGCCTCGCTGCTGAATGGGACGTTAAACTCAAAATCAGCTCAGCTTTGCTAAGGGCATAAGCAGCGTGGACCTACGGCTTTTTGGGTTCAACCACAGATGACAAAATTACACCCCTATTGCTTTACGATGCTGTAAATCTCCCTGCTTTGGAAATAAACGGAACTTGACATTCTCTTCAGCAACTTTTCTATTTCGTGTGTTCATTTTAAAGCCGTACACAGCGCATGAGGGCATTGCTAAAGTTTTCAAAGTCAATGTAAGAAATACAGATGAGCTCTATTAATACAATGTGTACAGTACAAAATATACAATAATATTCCACATAGAAAATATCATACACAACAGTGTGTAAGAAATTCATCAAATGTTTAGAAACCAAAGAAAACGTACTTCAGCACAAATGCAATTAAAACCTGACTCTGAGAGCGCGACAATGCTATCTTGTTCGAAGGATAAGTGATTTTGTGTCGAACAGACTGAGCGTGGGCTTACCTTGTCTTATGTTTGGCAACATTGCTCTTGGCCAAGTGGCCTATTGCTTGTGCCTTTAGGTATTTGCCCTAAAACTATACAGCGAGTTGTGTGCGTTCTGTGTTACTCTCTCCCTGCCCAAGGCTGTGTTTGCGAAAATATCATTTGCTTTTCATGCATTGGGATAAGGGGCAAGACACCTTGCGACCTTGGAAGGGAGTAACATAAAATGATCGAAAACGACAACCGATGTTCATTTAGAGTTCATAGTTTCGAGGTCGCTGAGATGGTTAGGCGTAAAGCTATCAGCTATTTTCTGTTAGTGATTTCTTCATATACGTCTACCAAGTTAACAAAGCAGTGGTAGAGCGTTCACCTCTGGTCCCAGCCCGCGCCAAGTGAACTTTGTGTGACAAACAACGTGTGCGTGGGTTCTCTCGGGGTTCTCCCGTTTCCTCCCATTTTCTTCATTCCACCCTTTCATTCATTACTCATCATCACCTCATCATCGTCTCCTTTAGGCTAACCGGCATAACCGCGGGACGTAAAACTCAAAGATTTCATTTCATTTCATTTTCAAGTTAACGAACCTTGACTTATCTGCGTACAGTGGTTGGTTAGTGTGTCCTCGATGGCTATTTTTACTTTTTCCATTATCATCTCATACCATACAGTATTTTTTGTTTTTAAAAAGCTTGATTCTATCAATTCGTTAAACAACAATGTTTCTTTTTTTTCTAATCATGTTTCTTTGTATTATCCTCTTCATTCTAACTAATTTAAATATTTTCAATAATTCAGAATTTAGACTGAAAACTGTTACAATGATCAAGAATTGTATAAGAGGAGCCTTCATTTCTAATCATTGTCATAACCGGAAGGGAAAACTTATAAAAAATTGAAATAACTTAGTAGACGTAGAAAATCGACGGAAATAATGAACATCAACTATTAGTTGGCTCTTAGAAGTATAGTATATAGTTCTCAACCCAAGTAGAAGATACACTCTTTGCTTCATGAAAATAATAAACATTTTCCAAAAATAATTACAGAAAAGTAATTTCATGAGATTTATTGAGCGAACGTAGGTTACTGGTTAGCGTTGACGCTTTATAATTGGGAGTCTCCAGGTTCAAATTTCGATACGAGTTATCCTGACTAGTGATTTTGCAGTACCACTGGGCGAATACCTGGATACTTTTTTATACATAAGCTTTGGCAAATTTTCTTGAAAACTTTGTTCTTATGTTGTTAATGTTTCAGTGTGAAATGGCATTTTGCTGCATGGAAAGTATTTTTAGTAAACAAAATATAGTAAATGAACGGTTAGTATAAGGGACTCCTACTTGTATGACTTTGGTTCAAATTCTGATTGTTCTTATTGATTTTTCCTTTTAGCTACGCTCATATGTTAAGCTCCAGAAGTTCAATTTTGAATTAAATGTAGTCGCAGCTAGTTTAAGCTGAAATTATTTTCAAAACTTTTTGCTATTACATGTTTTTGTTTTGCTTGTGATGTTTCAACTGTGATATTAGATCTTAGACCTTAATGTAACTCATTTCCCTACGTCATTCATGATGAATGTTTTCACAACAACGACAGTCGGGCGGTAATACAGAATTCCATTGTTACTGCAGGGCCGGATCTTGAATCCTGGGAACTACGCGTTCGCAGGAGGCGCCAGGTGAACAGGGCGCCAAATTAGAAAAATGAATTTTGTTTTAAATGTAAATATTTATTTAAAAAATGTTATGATGAAAACTTTTCCTCATATAGCTTCAAATAAATATTGTACAGACTGAGATACAGATAAAATACATCAAAAGGACAATAAAGTCGAATCTTCGCGTGGTTGGCTGTAAAACACACCTTTACAAATGAAATGGACTAATACATCAATTGATGCCAATGCCATACTCACAAGAGATGCTAATTTGAGGAAAATTTCCACGGCACAGGATAGACCTTTTTAACGAGAAAAAAGGGATATTTTACGAATATGAGATAAAATGAAGGTAAATTTAGCTTTCCAATAGATGTTGTATTAAGCACTATGACCGGTTCCCACACCTAAAGGGACCACACCTAATTTTATTCAAACATATTCCGTTATATTTGCATTTTGTGCATATGGTGGGATTGTGGAAAGAATACTGTGGAGGATCGCGTTTGGCATCAGCCACTGCTTTAGGTGTAGGACCAGTTCAATGTCCCACACCTAAAGCAGTGGCTGATGCCAAACGCGATCCTCCACAGTATTCTTTCCACAATCCCACCATATGCACAAAATGCAAATATAACGGAATATGTTTGAATAAAATTACTTTTCAGGCGGCATATAAGTATATAACTTGAAAGGATATAATCGAAAGCGACGAAAGCTCATTTGGATGACAAATATCTTTTTCAGTACTCTCACTTTCAATCACAGCAGCGTATACAGATGCTTGTTTTATTATGAAAGATAACAATAATTATTAATCCATTCTTGTTAATAAATTTAGATGGAGCGATATTTTAAATTAGTAACAATTCTAATGAAAAGTAGTTTTGATTATTAGTTACTTGTATTCAGGGATGTACCGACATAGGTGCTAGGGATGCGCACGAGACGAGTCGAGACAGGATTTTCCAGACAAAATTCGAGTCGAGACACGGCTCTTCAAATAGAGAAATATACATTTTTCGAGTCAAGCCATCACTTTTACAGCACATTTTCGAGACGAGACAGCCACAAATCTTATCTCGTGCGCATCCCTAATAGGTGCAGTTTTCCATTCAGAAAAAATCTTCCGGGGGAGCGCACACAGTATTCAGAGGGCCACTGCTGGTACTCTTTTATTTATTGTTATATTATAGACGTATTATTTTGATCTCCTCCCGGGGGGAGTGGCCCCCTAAAATATGTGTGGACGAAACACTGAACAGGTAGTCTGAGAGTCTGGATCCCCCAATTAGCACAATTTCAGGGGGCAAATACACAAAATTATTTGCATTTTGTAGGCTATTCCGAAAAAATCTTCGGACCCCAAAGAAAAATCTTGGGTGCATCATTGCTTGTGTTTACATTGTGTTACTGCCTGATTTAGAACGTCTATGTTGGAAAGAAACATGAAAGAATTGAATTGTTCTATAGAATTGATTTGTGGCTGTCTCGGGGATGTGGGTATCCTAGCACATCTACTGTTGGATTACAACCGTCATGTGCAGCCACCTTGCTCGTCCTAAATTGCATTCTTTCCTTCTAACTAACTTCGACCAAAGTACAGTAACACCCGCCATATCTTTAACCACATTATCAAGTATCTTCCAAGGGCCAGTATCCAACAGATAGGTTTCACCAGGGGCGGTGTTATTATTAAATCTCAGGACGAAAATTTTGGCATTACTCTCCGTAATAAGGCCAGATACGAGATTTTTGGCAAAGCTGCACAACTGTCTAAGCTTCCTGACAAAATCAAGCAAACTCCTCCACCTTCGAGAACACCAATGATGTCCGTAGTTATTCGCGGAGTTTTACCTGAAATAACAGATAATGAGGTGCTTGAGGAGCTAAAAGCAGAGGGAATTGAAGTGACCGAATGTATACGTATCAAAAATAATAACGGTCCAACATATATGGCGAGAGTTCTGACTACTTCTCAATCCTCCATCGATGCCTTGTTACAAGATGGCGCATACATATTTAAGAAACGTCATAGGGTGGAACGTTCCCGAACAAGCCTCCCTCTTCCAATTAGATGTGAAAGGTGCCAGGTGTACAACCAACATATAACGGCTAAGTGTCCAAATGTCGTAAAATGCGGCTACTGTGCTAGCAACCATGATACTAAAGAATGTCCTAATACGGGAAAACCACCTCTATGCTCGACCTGTTCCAGTGACAAGCATCCAACTTATAGTTATAAAAGTAAAGGGAAACCGAATCCAACTCCTGACCACCCGGAGATGACGGTACCGCTACGTACCATAGATTCTAACGTGCCTTTGTCACAGTCTATCACCTCTCCTCTTATTGTGGAAAACTTCCTCCGCTACATAACACTCATATTACAAAATGTTTTCCCATTCCAACGTCAACTTATATTAGATCATGTTATTGCAGCAGCCTCCGCTATATTTCAAGTTAACTTGTATGCTACATATTCTGGACCGTACGTTCACTTCCATATTGCACCCCGAGACACTGCAGTTTAAGTCCGTAATTTTGTGTATGAATATGGCTCTGACACTTCTTTTTCTGAACATTCGTTCTTTAGCGCAACACCGAATACTATTTGAGCAGTTACTGCTTGAGGAAAATATCGATTTATTTGTACTAAATGAGACTGCACTCAAACCTGCTACTTATGTCAGGCTTCCCCGATATCAATTTCTTCGCTGCGATTATGTAGACAATAACGCACGAGCCCAAGGTGGCGCTGCAATTGGAGTTCGTAATAAACTCACTTATAGATGCAACTCTGTTCCGCAGCATATGCAGTTACCGGAACACCTAGTGACAACAGTTTATCTTCCTCCCTTATGTTAACAGTAGCTACAATATACGTTCGACCAGGTCATATCATTCCTCTTGTCTTCTTCACCTATTTGTTTCACCACTTTAAACATCTTGTCATACTAGCCGACTTTAATATTCACAGTCGCTCCGCCCGTGATAAAGCTGAGTTTTTCGATCATATAACTCTTAATTTAAATGGGCATGTCCATCAATTGCCCAAACAAACGCGACCAAGCAGTCAGACTACACCCGATGTTCTTATTAGCACTGCCTCTATGGTCGATAAATGTAATATACAGGTACTAGATTGTATCGGCAGCGACCATCTTCCGGTGAAAGTCGTTATCAACCATCAGAGACGACAAGTATCTGAATCAACTATGAGAACCATCATGTTATACGACAAGGCGAACTGGGATCAGTTTCGTACTGATATAGATGTTGCTCTTGCCTCCTTTGTATCACCGACATCAGAGACCAACCTTAATAATACCGTCGATAGCATTAGCACAGCTATCACCAGTAGCGCCAACAAAAACATACCTACATATCGAGGCAAAACATACCAACCTATGCTACCTCCGCAGTACTTGACTCTCGTCAAAAAGTCTCGCACTTACTTTCGAAAATACGAACAAACACGGAATCCAGAGTATTTGACTCAAGCAAGACGATGGCAAAGGACAGTTTACAACTATATTGTTGCTCATAAACGGCTTACCTGGAGCAAAGTATGCAATCAATTGAATACAGAGTCACATCCCACGAAATACTGGAAAAAATTTCATCTTCTAACTGGACAGACAGTTAGTTCATCTTATCCTCTCATACAGGATAATCAATCTCTAGATACAGATCAAGATAAAGCAGACGCTTTAGCCACACATCTTCAGTCAGTATTTACACCTCCGCCTTGCACACATAAATTCAGCCCTAGAGTTTCTGAAGAGGCAATTGCACAATTACTTCAACCTTCCATCCAGCATACTTTAGAAGCGGATAATCCTTTGACTCGTGAAATCACTTCCGCGGAGATACAGTCCATCATCAAGCGGAAACGTACTACTGCCTCAGGCTTTGACCAAATAACTTACAGATTACTTAAGGAGTGTTCGGTCAATTTTTTCATATTTCTAGCATCGATATATACATTTATGCTTAGAACTGGTTTCTATCCTCTTGAGTGGAATGTATCTAAAGTCTGTATGTTTCTGAAACCCAACAAACCCCCGCATTCCGTACAGTCCTATCGTCCAATCCAGTTAACTTCCACGTTAGGTAAAGTCTTTGAAAAAATACTCGTATCTCGTTTACACTCATACATTATGGATCTACAACTTCTACCTCTCCATCAAACTGGATTTCGACCTCTTTATAGCATAAATGATCAACTACTTCGTCTAACTACCATTATTACCAATCATTATAATAAGTCTCTTCCGTCCTGTCTCGTTTTAATGGATCTGGAAAAAGCTTTTGATCGGATTTGGCATTATGGATTATTTTATAAACTTCTTAAACTGGGTCTTCCTGTTACATACCTCCGAGTCATATTTTCTTTTATACTCAACCGAATAGCCTACGTCAGCATAAACAACTCATTATCACATTCAGTCTTTCCATACACAGGAGTACCACAAGGTTCTAGTCTATCTCCTCTTTTATACATACTCTATGCTTCCGATTTACCGTCTCCATCGCCGAACACTTATCTCTTTCAATATGCTGATGATACAGCTTTTCTTACACTGGGAAACACGATACAGCAGATTAATACAAACTTACAGACTACAATTACTAGCTTTCTGAATTGGTGTAGTAAATGGAGACTTTCAGTTAATGAAGACAAAACACAAACACTTGTTATTTTACCTCCTAAATGCCGCAGCAAAGTTAGACGAAATCCAAATTTACTACAGATACGTGTGGGAGATCACTTTCTTCAACCAGCTAAAACAGTAACATACTTAGGAATCATTTTTGACGATAAGTTGCGATGGACACCCCAGCTTCAGAAACTTGTTATCAAAGCAAAGAACCGCTTACAACTTCGTCGTCTGGTTGACCAGACCTGGGGTTTAAATTCCAAATTATTGCTTAACACATACAAAGCATTTATGCGGAGTATACTTACATTTGGACACATAGCCTGGTGTTCAGCGCCTCCGAAATTTTACAATAGACTTGAAATTCTTGAGAGACATGCCATTCGTCTTGCATTTAGGATAAAACTTCCGTATCATAATGCTGACTTGTATGACAAAATTACCTTTCCTCCGCTTGTTCAACACCTAGCACAATTGCGTCAGAAGTTCATAACTACCAGTCTCCATGATCGTAAGGATATCTTTCTTGACACCATATTTACAGATTTACAACAAGAATCTCAATCTAAGTACTGCTATACACCACTCAGAGTTTTGCTTTCCATATACATCCGCACTCTTCCAACAGATCACCACCATGCCACCTTCTTCCGTCACCAACTCATTCGTCAACATCTTCCACATCTTTTTCCATCATAGCACTTGTCTCACTACAACACTAATCTGGGCTTACCCCATGTTTCTCATCAGTCCTGAGCCGCCCCAGGACAGAAGATTAATCAGCATTTGTCTGTACTAACATCTATATGTTGTGTTGTGGCATTACGAGCACCTCACTCATAATCATTTTTCCATTTTTTGCATTTTCTACGTTATTTTTTTAGTTTGTTTTTTCCGCACCTTTTTGTTATCTTTTGTATGTGCACCTTTCCTTACTAGTTTGTTATTATTCATATATTATTAATGTTATTGTTGTTTAATATCTTTATTTTTTGATTTTTGTTAGTGTATAATAACAATAATTGTTTCACAGCTCTTTGACCAGCTATGAGTTTAATAAAGAATAATTGATGCTCCCACACCCCTGGCTAAGAGAGAGGGCGAAACCCTCTAGTGGCCGTTTCTTTATACCCATTTATTCCAAGTTCTTTAGCAATCAACCAATGTTATACTTAAATTGATGCCCAACACCATCCAACTCAATAAATAAAGTATTGTCACTACCCACCACTCTAAAAAAAAAAAAATTATCTGAAGAATTTTTGTCCATTACAGCATTCTATTCTTTTATCATATAGGCGGGGCGCCTAAATATTGTTTGCTTACAGTTACGAAATGTCTACAACCGACCCTGTTACTGTTATATATATAAAGAGAGAGAGAGAGAGGGAGAGAAAGAAAGTTTTGACTCAGAAAAAGTACAGTTGAACGTACGATGCAACATGGACTCCTGGAGGGATTTCAAATGAACTTAGTATACGTATACATTACCATCTGGACAATTTACCCCTAAAAATGCTTTCGATCACAAATAAATTCCTGCCTACGCCCCTGCAAAGCAGTAAGAATTTTAGGGACTGATCAGGGGGTAATGCCTCCCTGGAGTAACGACAGTTCCCCAGAAATCATACCTCTGATAGGTCCGGATGTGAACCAGTATTTGTGTATTACCACTCTTCACTCTCAGTGTACTGAAACTTAAGTCAAAGTAACTGTTCTGAAATCTTAACCGGTTCTCTTCTCTGAAACCGCATGCGAATGGGGCCGACCTTGGTCATATACCACATCTGGAATATTACTATTTATGTCAGAGATACCGAAAACTATATATTCGACCGTGGAAGAAAGGAAAATCACTTCTATGGGATTTTACGTGTTCCGACCACTTCGCCCCTTCAAATCTGCATTCTTCCGCAGCACAAGCGGGCAACGTGGCTGCTCGCCGGGAAACAGAAAAGCGCAGGAAGTATAGCAATTTACTCGACAAATATCATTTTGTTGCTATAGCTGTCGAATCGGGTTGTTCATGGGGTCCCGAAGGGTTTATAAAAGAAGTTGGTCACCGCATTTATTTATCGTCAGGAGACGCTAGAGCAACCTCTTTTCTACTGCAACGCATCAGTATGGCAGTACAAAGAGGGAACGTTGCATCAGTTTTGGGAACGCCACCCTCTGGTAAGGAACTGGAGGAGATCTTTTGTCTGTAATCTCGGCGAAGGTTTGAGGATGCTGTTGCGAGGCTTATCACAATAACGTGTATTAGTGGATAATCATATTTTGATATTCTGTAAAATGTAAATTGTGCACTGTTCAAGGAATGTAATCTTTTGTAGTTTTGCCAGCGGACTTAATGCAAAGTGGGTTCTGTGCGTAAAATTGTTCATGTCTGGTTCCTTATTTTTTGCTGTTTTTCTATCGCTGTTAAAATTTGCATGTGTTACTACTAAAAGACACACAGAGGAATATTCACTCAAATATATAAATTAATGTTTTAAATGATACACAGAATTAAATATACCTAAAATTTATTCGACATAAATATAGGATGTTTTCGATTTTATTTTATTTTATTTATTTATTTATTTATTTATTGCCTGTCACCCTCCCACTCTGACCTCCATGCCAACCAAGGCTTAACTTGTATTATCTGTCAGAAAAGTAAATGTACACTTATTTTTCTAGTCTGGCATTCCTGCGCTCCATCCGTGGAGAGTATGAGAATTAAATCAACCAAATGTTTACTGAGGGGCAAGAAGAAAAGTCTAATCTGAATAAGACATTGCAGAAGGGCACAAGCTGCGAATACGAATAGTGCATAGTGTAAATAAAGAACGACACCCAAAGAGAAAGCCAGAAACAGCTGCTAAACGAAAAAAGAGTAAAAATTGTCGAAGTGGGAACATAAAATACAAATACAAGAAATATGCCAACAACTAAGCGTTTAACAAGTAACGATCTTGGTGTAGTGGTTAAGACGCTAGATTACAAATCCAAAGAACGGCGGTTCGAATCTGCTCCAAGTGGTATATATTTTTTTAAAATAATGCATACAGCACATGAAAGGTGGTAAAAGAGAGCGTATTACTCGTTTAATATGTTCAGTAAAAACGAGTTAAAAATTTCGGTGAAATTTATTAGAGAAGTAAGAGAATGAAAATGAGGAAGCAAGTATATTTAATCAGGGGTTGTATCAGAGAGTGGTGACCGGAAAAACTGGAGATTTTCCCGAATTTCGCCCATGTGAATCTCTACGATAGACAAATTTCTTCAGAAATGTGCCTATTGCAGAAAGAGAGAGAGAGAGGGAGGGATGCTCCCAGAACTAAGAGTGTGCTGCTTCCATTCAAATCAACGAGATGACAAACAGACGCTTACATAATAAGAATGCCGAACAGACCCCCCCGTACTTTCAGATTGACGAAAATAATTTAAGTTATTATTTATATAGTGTTGAAAATTTATAGAAAGGTCATGATATCATAGCCATAAAACAGCAAAGTAATAATTGCAAGCGTTATCATCTAAGGTTCCAAGATCCGAACAACATATCACTAATACCCCGAATGCCAAAATATTGTGACTTACACAACTCCCCCTCTCCCCAAATGTGTCCTGTGAAAATAAACATAAGTTTTGGGATGAGGGACCATATTGAGACTACAATATTAAACTATATAAGTAGACTTTTAGCAGATTCGTATTCAGTTATTTTTTTTCCACAACCTGTTTTATTGATATTGAAGACAGCAAAAGCACTATATTTGTTAACGACAAAGCGAAGTTATTGCAACACTGCGTTACACAGTGAGTCATGCATATTACACTCGTGAGTTTTGCTGTGCACAGGCTAGCTACCAAGGCACGCTGAATAACGCCTGAAGGAAGCAGCGAGGATAGCGATACAGTAAACGGAATAAGCAATGCATTACAGACATTTCAAGAGAAAAAAAGAAATATCCCTCTTTCCACACTTCATGCTGTAGTTTTAACTTCCATTTCCCCATCAACGTTAATGCCTAGACTATTACACAGTTCATTTGCACTTAATCCAGGGCCTTCAAACAATTGTGTTCTACGAAGGAAAACGTAGAACACTACACTGATAGATATACCATACATGGACAGTTAAGTAGTAATAGATGAATGCAATTAACCCCACATAATATCGATTGTCTAAATATACATTAGTTTCAAACAATTAGACACATAACAAACATTCGCAACACCATTATAACCTACCATATGTTTATTCCACTTGACAAGTGGTAGAATGAAAACCGTAGACTGACCGTGGAATGAAAACCGTAGAAAATAGAATGATTTTTTTAAAATTACAATTATGAACACAAGTTAGTGAAGCAAACAATGACAGTCAATGAAAGGAAGATGGTCCTAGGTCGGATTTCGAGAAATAACTTGATAATGAGATGAAAACAGAATTTTATAAAGGGAATGGTTATGATGCGCTAGACACAACATGGTTGCCTGTTTCGTCTTGTCATGTGAAAATGTATCGTTTTAGAGAGGCGAGAAAAAGCCTGTGTTTCGTCTTTGCAGTGGCGGATCTAGCTCGGAGGCGGAGGGCCTAGGACTCCCCTACTTTCAGATTGACGAAAATAATTTAAGGTATTATTTATATAGTTTTGAAAATTTATAGTAATGTCATGATATCATAGTCTAAATTCAGACAGTCCTCCAGTTTTTACCTTCTAGATCCGCCACTGGTTTCGTGGCTATCCCGGTGTCATCTCGTGTTTCCGAAACGAAAGAAATTGTTATGTAGTCTCCTTTCGTCTAATTTTCTTTCGTGAACCTCATAATAATAGAAGTAAAATTGGAAGCCATGCGGCTTCGAAATGTAACGAAGTTTACAAGTTAGAATTGATAATCGGATGAAAGAGGGCTGTGGAATGCTTTCAAGACATTTAAAACGCGAGAGTCCAGACAAAGACCTGTCACGTCTCGTCTAGGAAAACGAGACGAGACAGACGCTTTGTCTCATCTCGTCTCGGATTTAACAAAACCTATATTGTCTCGCCCATGCTAAATTGGAAGACTCTCACCAGAGATGAAGTAGATCGTGGGCCGTGGGTCAACAGGACGTGACCCATTGCAACCCACCATCCGCCGTGACCCACCATAACCTACATACCCACTACGACCCACCAACACTCTGCTTAGTGCATTGTATATAGCATCCTCTGAAGAGTGGTGAATTTGTCTCAATTTTACTTTTATGATCTCCATTTTCTTCTTCTTCTTCTTCTTCTTTTCCATTTGTTTCTGTTTACTTACCTGAGATGAGTATATCTAACAAGGACAAGGCAGACTTTGTTAAATGAATTTAGGGGCCATCTTTCGCGAGGTAGTAGTGCACATTTAAACTGGGAGAGCGCAATAGGCAGAAATAGCTTAGAAAAAGCGTCTCAAAGTTTCGACTCGCCGTATACATGGTATGACGCCTGAAATTACCAAGTGGCGGTGGGGCAGAGTGTGGAGCATTTACGACTCTCGTGTAAAGGGTTCAGCGTTCGATTCCCGCTCGAGTCTACTTGTTTTTGCAAATATTATTTCACTATATGTTCATATATTCTAAACGATAGGAATTTTGAAATCAGTTGTAAAACTTTTCAATGTTTTATGTTAACTAGATACAAAATATAACCTAATTCATAAATATATTGATATCACTAGCTGTATTACGGTTACCACAGTCGTATTGTCCGAAGTTTCGTTTCTTTATCTGTGGACAGTGTGCGAATTGCAAGGAGGTTGAGGGGGAAATCCGCTAGGGAATACTGGATGTATGCTATATCCAAAGGCAGTGGTGCCCACCCCCCTTATGTCTATGACGCACCCCCCCAATTGTCTATCCGTACGTGTTCTTCCATGAAAAAAATCTTCTTTTCGATTAATTTTACCTCCCTCATCAAACATATTTATATAGATTTTAACCCCCCCAAATATTTCAATGACGCAGTTTGCGTCATAGCCCCCCCTTGTGGGCACCCCTGCCAAAGGGAATTTCCGAATATTCCCCCTTGCAATTCACACTCTGTCCACAGATATAGACACGAATCGTCAAGAAAATTTTTCATTTAACGACTTTACGAAATGGGTTATATTTGTATCTAGTTCACATGAAACATTGAAAGGTTTTACAACTGTTTTAAAAGTTCCTATTGTTTCATGCATTATAAACATATGGCGAATTAATATTTTACTTTCAGTTATAAATGACTACTTTATTGGTAAAAGCAAAAACAAGTTGACTCGATCGGGAATCGAACTCGCGATCCTTTACACGTGAATCATGAATGCTAAACTCTCTGCCACACCATCACTTGGGAATTTTAGGTGTCGTATCATATATACGGCGAGTCGAAACTTTAACACACATTTTCTAGTTAATTTCTGGTTATTGCGTTCTCCCAGTTTGTAATATTAACACTTTAAATATGCACTACTACCTCGCGAAAGTTCATTTAACAAAGTCTGTTTTTCCTTGTAAGATATAGTCATCTCAGATAAGTAAATGGAAACAAATGCCAAAAAAGAAAAAAAAGAAAATAGAGACCCTAAAAGTAAAATGTAGACATATTCACCACTGCTCAGAGGATGCTATATACAATGCACTAAACAGAGTGTGTAGGCGGGTCGTAGTGAGTCTGTAGGCTATGATGGATCGCTGGTTTATGGTGGGTTACGGAGCATGGGAGAGACAATATAGGCTTTGTTAAATCCGAGACGAGACTAGACAAAGCGTCTGTCTCGTCTCGTTGTCCGACACAAGACGTGACATGTCCTTGTCTGAACGCATCGCGTTTTAAATGACTCGAAAGCATTCCATAGCCCTCTCTTGTCCGATTATCAATTGTAACTTGTAAACTTCGTTACATTTCGAATTCGCTTGGCTTACAATTTTACTTCTATTGTTATGAGGTTTACGAAAGAAAATTAAAGGAAAGAAGACGAGATAACTATTTGTCTTGTTTTGGAAACACGAGATGACACTGGGTTAGCCACGAGACGAGACACAGGCTTCGTCTCGCATCGCTGAAATGAAACTATTTAACATGAGGAGAAGAAACAGGCAATCATGTTGTGTCTAGTGCATCATAATATTTTCTTTTCTAAAGTTCTGTTTTCATTTCACTATAATATTATTTCTCGACACCCGACATCGGATCATGTTTCACTGACCGTCACGGTTCTGGAACTTTAAGTGATAATGCTTTCAATTATCACTATGATGTTTTATAGTTGTTTGTATTCCGTATTCACATTATGTAAGCGTCTATTTGTCAACTCGTTGATTTGAATGGAAGCACCTCACTCTCAGTTCCGGGAACATCTCTCTCTTTCTTTCTCTCTCTCTTTCTTTCCGTTTCAGAGGTGATGATAGACAAAAGGGCAAAATTACATTTCTGGCAAGATGGTCTCTGCGATAGGCATATTTCTGAAGAAATTTTCCTATCGTAGAGACTCAGATGTGCGAAATTCGGGAAAATTTGCAGTTTTTGAGATTACCATCTTCTGATACATACCCCTGATTAAATATACCTGCTTCCTCGTTTTCATTGTTGTGCTTCTCTAATAAATTTCACCGAAATTTTTAACTCTTTTTCACTTGACGTATTAAACGGATAATACGTTCTCTTTCACCACCGCTCATGTGCTCTATGCATTATTTTTAAAGCCTAAAATATATACTCCTTGGAGCAATTCGAACTGCCGTCATTTGGATTTGTAATCTAGCGCCTTAACCACTACACGAAGATCGTTGCTTGGTAAAAGTTTAGTTGTTGGAATATATGTTAGTATTTGTATTTTATGTTCCCATTTCGACAATTTCTACTTTCTTTTTCTCCGCTTTCTCTGTATTGATTTAATTCTCATATTCTAGATGGTTAGAACGCAGGAATGTAGTGGATAAGACGCTAGATTGAAAATACAAAGGACGTAAGTTCGAATCCACTACAAATAGAATGATTTTTTAATAATTCATACAGCACATGAGAGGTGGCAAAAGAGAGCGTATTACCCGTTTGAGATGTTAAGTGAAAACTTTGTAAAAGTTCCACTGACACTTAGTACAGAAGTTATACAATGAAAATGAGGAAGCAAGTATATCTAATGAGGGTTATGAATTAGAGGGCGGTGATCGATAAAACGAAATTGTTCCGAATTTCACACATGTGAGTCTCTACAATAGACAAACTTCTTCAAAACTGTGCCTATTACAGAGACCATCATATTCCACCGATTGCGCTAGCCACAGTTAGTTTAACAATAAGAAATGGTGTAGTGTATTTTCCTTAGAGCGATAAATTAAAAAGTGCATACTTTCAGATGAACGAAGTGTTTCGAATGTACTAGTAATTTCCTTGCCCTTTCCCAATTAACATGCGTAAATCGTCTCTATCATGATACAAGTGTTTGCGTCCACTTTCTTAAGGATTGCTCATTTAGTATGAGAAGTCACTCTTTGATTCTTCACGATTGCTTTGAAAATAAAATAACTTGAAAAGGATTTGAAGCTATATTGATTAGCTGTATTACTCACAAGTCCAGCACTTCACCCCTACATTATCTTCTCATGCAACATCATAAGCTAAATATTGCTAAGTTCAGCTCTGATCTTTGGAACGAACCGGTAATGCTCCTGTAATGATATTTCCACCAAAGTGCATGCCGAAGTTAATTTATTCGATGATCTGGAGACAATTTAGTGCCCATTAATAAACTAAATAATATACAATGGAGTAAAATTACAGAAATGATATCCTATTGTACAGTAATTTCGCCGTTCAAGTTCAATAGTATAATAATAATAATAATAATAATAATAATAATAATAATAATAATAATAATAATAATAATAATAATAATAATAATAATAATAATAATAATTTTTCAGCGGTCCTGCGCGGAAAGTGAGAATTAAATCAATCACATGTGTAGTCAAGGTAAGGAGAAAAGCCTAAACTGAATAAGACATTGAAGCGGGTCACAAGCTGGTAATAAGAATAGTGCATGGTCTAAATAAAGGACGATATCGACAGAGAAATCCAGAAGCAGTAGGTAAACGGAGAAAAAAAGAGTAGAAATTGTTGAAGTTGAAACAAAATACAAATACGAATACGGATGAGCACGAGTCGAGCCAAAATTCGACTCGACCCGAGTTCAATCCGAGTCGAGTCAAAGGTATTTTTCTTGAGTTGAGTTCCGAGCCAAAGCGCTGTTTTGGAGGTCGAGTTTCGAGCTGAGTCGAGTTTGATAATGGCTCGCTCGCTCGTTCAGTTCGTTTAAACTGGTTTTGAAATAATGGCCTGATTAGACTGGAAAGCGAAAGCCATGAGAAATGTAAGCAGTAATGTGGAATACATTTAGTGTTGCTCACGACAGGGGTGTATCTCCTCTCGTAATTTTAGTGCATCTCGTGGGGCAATTTTAGTGTATCTCGTCTCGTCTAGATAACGAGATGACAAGTTTTTTTTTATTATTACGAGACAGCCTCAAATGTCGTAATCACCAATATAGGTATATACTGTATTTCTTAAAATCAAGGCTGAGACCTGCACGGTCGAATTATTGAGCCCAAGCAGAAGACCAACCCGGGTAGTGATATCAACCGGCTCGGCTCGTATCAACTGAGCAAACAGCTCGAGTCAGCTCGGTTGGGATGAGCCGTCGGCTCGGCCCAATTAAGCCGATGACCTGAGCCGGCTCAGTTGGAACGAGCCATCGACTCGG
This sequence comes from Thermobia domestica, assembly GCF_964235325.1. Taxonomy (NCBI): domain Eukaryota; kingdom Metazoa; phylum Arthropoda; class Insecta; order Zygentoma; family Lepismatidae; genus Thermobia; species Thermobia domestica. Next base: position 192,530,767 of record NC_137458.1, on the reverse strand, counting down.
CTCAATTGAGCCGATGGATCGAATTTTCTCGGTTGGGATGGGTCACCTACTCGGCTCATGTGAACCGGTTCGAGCCAGCTAAGTTGAAACTAGTTCAACGGCATGGTTCGACTCAGCTCAACTAAGCCGATGGCTCAAATCGGCTCGGTTGGGTGAGCTGTTGGCTCGCTCACTTCTCGGTTCGGTTCGGTAGTGAATGAGCTATAAGCCGAGCCGCTTGAGCCCTTGAGAAGCGTAAAGCCGGTCCCAGCTGTTTTGAACATGTTTGGCTGAAGCCTAAAACTTTTAACAATTTTTGGCTCGAGCCCGAATACTTGCCCCTTCGGAACTCAAACCCAGAACATGACCTATGTCCTTGTCTCCTGAAGACTTCTCGACGACCGAGATCGACAGTCAATTAGCTTTTACTATTCAGATACAAACCGCATATCTTTTAAAGATTATACACGGTGTTGATATAATAATAATAATAATAATAATAATAATAATAATAATAATAATAATAATAATAATAATAATAATCTTTATTTTAGTGCCGCGAACAGCTTTTGGCAAAAATACAGCACTTGGTATCAGAGTATGCGATGGCATAATAATACTACTAAAAAATAAATAATAAGAAAGAAAACAATAAAAAGAAGGGTACTAATATAAAACACAATGTAGCTAAAAGTCAGCTAAGCAGAAATAATTCCTTGTCAACGCAGTAAAACTTATCAAGTTTTCCATCCATCTAAAACAACAAAAAGCTAAGAACAGCAGTCATAAAATTACATTTGGTTAATGTTTCTAAACGTCATTGATTAAAAACTGCCAGTCAGATCACATAAAACTTTCACATTGTTTGATACAATAAGCCTAAAATGAGCTTAAAGAATATGTCAATCTTTTTAAAATTTCACATTTCCAATTCAGAGGAACTAAAAGCATGGTATTTCTTATGCTACGATTTGGCACTTTAAAACCTATGTTTTGTAAACAATATTCACTGATATAAATGTTATCTAGTAATTTTTGCATGCATACTCTGTCGAAATTTTTTCGTCTATTCATAAGGCTTTCTAAACCCCAATAATCAGTCCAATATTCATAACTATGTGAGTAATAGCTCATTTTCATTTTAAAACATAGAAGTCGAATAAAACATTTTTGCACAGATTCAATCTTGTTTGTCAAAGTTTTAGAAATGCTGTTCCAAATTACCGAACCAAATTCTAATTTTGGTCTTACAAGTAATTCACATAGAAATACATACGTTTTATCTCTTTGAAATACAGGCCACTGTTTAAAAATAAAACCTATTATCCTTCTGGCACCTTGTACAATACAATTTATATGACTAGAAAACTTTAACTGATTATCGAATGTAATACCTAGGTCTTTAATAATGCTTACTTTCTCAATTTGTACACCATTGACCTCATATTTACTGACATAATATTGAGTTTTATTGGTGTATGTCATAAATTTTGTTTTCTTATCATTAATTTTTAGAAAATTATTTCTACACCACGTGTTTACTGCATTTAAGTCTTGTTGCAGTAAATAATTATCGAACTCATTGTTGACTAATCTGAAAAACTTCATATCGTCAGCATATAGGAGAATTTTAGAGTATTTTATTTTTTCTGTCAGGTCATTTAAAAACAAAGAAAACAAGAGAGGGCCCAAGGGCGACCCTTGTGGTATTCCGTTTTTTACATAGCCTACACTAGAATGTACAGGTCCGATTTTAACTTCGTAAGTTCTGTTTGACAGATAGCTTTCAAACCAGCGAATGTACAAAGGTGACAAACCAATATTTGATAACTTGCTAATGAGATACTTGTGACTGACAAAGTCAAAAGCTTTTGATATATCTATGTATATTACATCGACTTGCAATTTATTTTTCAGTGCGTTATAGGTAAAGTCTGTAAAATGAATTAGATTTGTTACAATTGACTTGCCCTTATAAAAACCATGTTGAGACTCATTTAAGATATTTCTTACATTAAAATATATGTGTTTATGGACAATTAGTTCAAATATCTTCGAGAATGCATAGACAAGAGTTATTGGCCTGTAGTTGCTTGCAATCTGTCTGTCACCTGATTTATACACCGGAACAACATATACTTGCTTCCACATTCAAGGATATACACCTGTACGTAATGAAACGTTAAATATATTTGCCAAACTAGTTGTAAGTTCAGTTGCACAAGCTTTTATTACATAATAAGGAATATTATCTGGACCTGGAGTAGTGATCGGTTTAATTAGTTTAATTGCTTCCATTACATCTAAATCAGTAACGGTAGGAATTCCGATTAGAGCACTATTATTAACGATATTCTCAGGCAATACCTCTTGACCTACTTCTAAGTTAAAAGCTTCATAAAATACACTCTTAAATGCCTCAGCAATTTCGACAGTGTGTTGAATTAGCATACCATTACAATTTATTTGCTTCGGTACTTGTTTACAGTCAGAGTTTTTAAAAACGTTCCAAAAATATGAGCTGTTCTTATAAATACTATTTTCTAAACCTGAATAATAAGATTTTCTTGCTTCAATGTATTTCTCTTTCACAAGTTTCCTTAGGTCTGAATATCTCTGATACCATACGTCATCATTTGTTCTTTTGGCTTTAACAAAATATTTAGTTTTTTTGTTTATTAGTGATATATAATAATAATAATAATAATAATAATAATAATAATAATAATAATAATAATAATAATAATAATGGCATTAAAATTTTAAACTTGCCCTAAAATTAGGCAAAACTTACTTAAATTAGAGATTTCGGGGAAAGGGTTCTGTACCTCCAAGACACACCTCTGCAACTACCAACATTTTAAACTAGAGCGTTCCACTGATGTTTCATGTAGAAAGTATTCTACTGTAAGTTTTAAGGAAGATAACTGTAATAAAAATAACTGAATATTACGCAACAGTAAGGCATATAATATACTAATTTTTAGGATATGCAGAGGTAAACAGAAAAGCTTTGCTACAAAAATACCTACCCAGACCATAATCCAATGAGCTCTGAAATACAATGTAACGAAATAGCCTATGAGATTCAGTCTACCGAGCTATTGTTACTTAAAGAATGGACATACACTATTTCGGGAATCGAGACAAGACGGGAAATGTTTACGATACTTTTCGTCTCGTTTTGATTGTCATCTCCAAAGCGAGACGAAAATTTTGAGTTAGGCTTATCCCGTCTCGAATGTAAAATGTTAATTCTCATGTTATTGTGTTTGTTTTAGAAACGAGACGAGAAATTCCTCTTCTCATGGGCAACATTAAACCAAACCGAAATATTCTTTCCAAATGTCATGTTTCTGCTTGTAAGGGTATGACCTGAGCGATAATTAACTCCTAGCTTTTAATCTTCTACGAGGTAATAATAATTATTATTAGTTTATAATTATTACTATTATTTTTCCTTAAGATTTGATAGTTCAAGTATTGAAACATCCGAGTATTCAAATATCTGAATATAATAAAACGTATGTCATCGCCGATCTATCGCCAATTCGTCTTTAGTTTGGTTACGTTAAGTTTCTTTGTCTCCGCTTGCAAACTTGTGTGTTATATTTCTTCGATTCAAAATGTCTTTCGTACTTCTTTCATGATGTCGGCAAAGTTTACATTAATAACTTGAGTTGTTCTTAAACCGTTAGTTCACAAGTTTGTTTTTTCTCCACACGAAACTACAGATATAACACATTGAATACTCGTACTCTCCATTTCTTTCAAAGCAGTCGCCATTACCTGGTCAAAGACTTGTTTCCGCCATGATTCATATTAACCAAAATAGATTCATTTTTCGGAAGCGGAATTTTCACTTTCCGGATTTCGGATAATTATCGAATTCAGTTAAACTCCGAAATTCAGAAGAATTCCGGAACTTGGAAAAAATCCGGAGTTTCGAAAATTCCGGAATTGGGAAAAACTCCGGATTTCGAAAAAATCCGGACTTTTTCGAATTCCGGAATCTTAACGAAATCACAAATTTCTAAATTTCGGATTTTTCCGAATTCCGGAATTAATCCAAAATCGGAATTTTCCGAATTTCGTAATTTGTCCGGTTTTACTTTCGGGAGTCCGGAAAGTAAAAATTCCGGAATTGGACATCTCTAGTTTATACACAACCTTTCAGAACAATAAGCAAGTAGCTGTCTACAAACAAACAAGTAATGCAAAGCATTTTGTATCCTGCAATACGTCATGTATTAAAATCCGACAGGAGTTTCAGTATCTAACCAGAAATTGCATGTATCTAGCTACAGGAAGCTGAGGTATGAAGAATTGTATTGTCTCTTATCTTTTTGTGTCTTGTACAACCCTGGAAACCACTGAATATCTAAACGGCTTTCGTTAAATGCAAGTTGTAGTACTCACAGTTTCATCCATTTGTGTCTATATGATCTTGTTACTAAAGCTTATTATATGATAACGTTAGTAAGTCTTTCTCTGCTCTCCCGTAAAGTTGTGATACGATCTACTACATGATACAGAAGGAATTATCAATTTAACCAAGTTGTTGTATTACTACACATCTGCTTCCGCCTCTGTGAACTCTGGTCGATGTCGTTGATCGCGACATCTTTGCTTTTTTATACCCCTTTCTTCGTTTACTTAACTAAACAGTAATTATTCTCAATTATACTAGTGCGGATGCCTCGTAGATAAATATTTCTGATGCCAATAGTTTCCATTTTGTCCAAGGAATGTTCTTTTTCTTATTCCCAGCAAGACCCTTTTATTACATTATATGAAGAGCATGTAGGTCTAAATACCTACATAGAATGTAGGTTTAACTCTTCCAGCAAAGAAGGAACATGTGATCATAGTATACAGCCCACAGAAGTGATAGCTGGCAATACGGTGGTCGAAATCCCTAACGACACAGGGGGTGAGCGGTGTCCTACCCGCTGGTCTAGTGGCTAGTGCGTGTGCTTTTGGTGTATAGTGTCCCGGGATCGATTCCCGGCGGGGGAGCATTTATGATTTTTAACTGTCCTCGATGTTTCTGTGTTCGTGTCCCTTCGTTATAAGTTATTAGAAAAAACAAAATTAAACGAGTGAAGCAAGTAAAATTAGCAATAAGTAAGTTACTGAAACACGTTCGGTGAGTCAGTTAAAAAAAAGTGGACAAAGCACTGGCTTTTCGCGCCGTCCCTGCGAGTTCGAATCTGTCTCGGCTTGATTTTTTTTCCCTTTTGCGAGAAAGTATTGTTTCTTTTCGCTAAAGGTAGTCACACTTTTCGTATTTTTCGCCGTCCTTCACAGTTAAAGTAACTGGCTATTGGTAACTTCTCTTTGGTTTCATGTCAAACATGCACACGTAATGAAAAGACATTGCTGATAATAATAATAATAATAATAATAATAATAATAATAATAATAATAATAATAATAGTAAAAATAATAACACTAGTCAACAAATTTTAACTTTTTTTCTGCCACATGAGAGAAAACACCTGATCTTAAAGAAACTTTGGCCGCTGAATTTGAATTTGCAATCCGTTTTTCTCTCTCACGCACAGTTTTCCCGTGACAGAGGGATTTTCGGTAAATTTCCCCCCAAATTTCCCTTTTTCTTCATTTTTGTACCTCTAGCTCGGGTACCCTTAGGCATATAAACACACAAATTATATTCTAGGTTAGCTTGATTTACACTTAGTAAACCCTGTAAGTTTCATCTGAGTCGCATCATTCTTCATTGAGAAATAAACATATTTCTATAAATATATGCTATGTGTACTGTCCATTTTACCATATACAATAGATGCAGAAAAATCACATGTAACTTCCACGGCAATTACAATATTAGCAAGGTTTATACTTCATTGGATTTGTAATGAAACATACTTTACAATGATGTATACACCATGTCCGCCGTTTTTATAAAAGGAAATCCTAGAGGGATTTTTCGGGAAATTAACTAAAAAAAGTAGATTTTTTGTCTCATGTCACTGTTCATATAGTGATACAGAAGTGGGAATCGCGCCAGAACATACATTTATATCAATTCAATAAATCAATAGCTACTAGTAAACAAGGTTTTTGCCACATGAGAGAAAACATCTGATCCTAAAGGAACTTTGGTCGCTGAATTCGAAAGTGCGATCCGGTTTTCTCCATCACCCACAGTTTTTTGCGTGACAAGGGGAGGGGGCTGAGAAATTCCCTCAAAACATACCTTTTTTCCAAATTTTCGTACCACTGGCCCTTGAAATATAAATACAAAAATGACACCATATAAAACTTTGATTTATACTTAAGAAGCCTCGCAAGTTTCAGAACAATCGCATTATTATTTCTAGAGAAATAAATATTGCTGCATGTATTTTGTTTGTACTACTTATTTTAAAACGTGATGTTGCGTTCTTTGCACCGAAAGAAAAAAACACAATTTCATTTACCCATACAGGCACAAATACGAAAAATGAGAGTATACGACATGGAGTAAGAGGTATGTGGTTTTCTACCACCTGGTATGTGATTGCATGGATACAGCTGTACAAAAGCACGTGTTTAGCTGATACAATAAAGCTGCGAAAAATCGGAGTCTACTGATAAATTGTCAGGTCCATGGCAAGTAGATAAGGAAGTGTTGTATAACTGCATGCATATTGTAGGTTTAGTTTTAATTTGGATTTACCTGTGACAATTGGTCGTAAGTGCGTGTGCGTGTTTGTTTTCTTTCTCCGCTATGAAGAGATCGCGGCGTGCATGTATAAACTCACCGAACACTTTCTGTTACGTGTGTGGAAAATATACTGTGAAAAGTCAGAGCCGTGCATTAACAGAAACGTTAAAATAAGCTTATTATAGCTATTTTAGGTGTCATGTGGGTGATCAAGACAAAGTGTGGGCTCCCCATGTGTGCTGTGTAACATGCTATTCTACTCTTATTAAGTGGAAAAGTGGCGATAAAACTCGAGCTATGCCTTTTGCGGTGCCAATGGTCTGGCGAGAACCAACCAGTCATGCTGAAGACTGTTATTTCTGTCTAACAAAAATTTGGGGTCATTCTAAACGAACAAAATCTAATATTGAGTACCTAAATGTTCCATCCGCTCTAAAACCCATACCACATGGACCTGAACTCCCAATCCCTGATCCATACGCACAGTCAGAAGAATCTTCTCCAGCAGAAGAGCAAGTAGATGACTTACCCGAACCACCAACTTCCTTTGATCCAAACTATAGTCCAACCAAAAACACACCTCTTCTTGTTAACCAGTCCAGACTGAATGACTTAGTGAGGGATCTAAATCTGAGTAAGCAACAAGCTGAGTTGCTCGGATCGAGACTTCAAGAATGGAATTTACTGGCTCCTACCACCAGAATTTAAATTTTCAGAAACCGACATGAACAATTTTCAGGTTACTATATAATGCAAAATTCCCTCTGTGCATGTACAAATATAGTTGGTTTAATGGATGCACTAGCTTTCCAACACATCCCTAAAGAATGGAGGTTGTTTATCGACTCCTCTAAAACAAGCCTTAAGGCTGTTTTGCTACATAATGGGAACACTAAACCATCAATTCCAATGGCATATTCCGCAGAGATGAAGGAAACTTATGACAGTTTGTCTGTGTTGTTAGCTGTGATACATTATAACAAGTACTGCTGGCAAATTTGTGGTGATTTAAAGGTCATTGCTATATTACCGGAGCTTCAGGGAGGATTTACAAAATACTGTTGTTTTCTTTGCTTGTGGGACAGTAGGGCAACTGAATCACACTATATTCAAAAAGAATGGTCCCCAAGAGAAACATACATGCCAGGGAAACACAATGTTAAGTATTCCCCCTTAGTTAATTCAGAAAAAATTCCGCTGCCGCCTTTACATATAAAATTCGACTTAATGAAAAACTTTGTTAGGCCATGGACAAGAATGGAGAAGGTTTTGCGTACCTTAGAAGTCAGTTTCCAAAACTTAGTGACGCGAAAGTAAAAGAGGGGATATTCGTCGGGCCCCAAATTCGGAAACTATTAAAGGACAACATCTTTGAGACAAAGTTAAATAATGATGAACCATCCGCCGTGAGAGCTTTCAGTAAAGTGGTGTATGGATTTTTGGGAAATCATAAGACAGAAAATTACCGTCAATTGGTTCAAGAGCTTTTGGATAGCTATCAAAGGTTAGGATGTGGAATGTCTCTGAAAATTCACTTTCTTCATTCCCACATGGAATTTTCCCCCCAGAATTTAGGAGCTGTAAGTGAAGAACAAGGGGAACGATTCCATCAGGACATTCAAAAAATGGAGCAACGTTATCAAGGTAAATGGGATCCTCATATGATGAGCGATTACTGCTGGTTTTTAGTTAGAGAAAGTGACTGACACTACAAAAGGAAGAATTAATTGTAAGTACAAATGTTTTATTTTCATACTTTGTAAAGCAGTTGTGCATTTGATCCATTGTGAGTTATTGATATTTGTTTTTGTAGGTCAATATTAATTTTTTGTTTACTATCTTGAATAACGTTTAAAAGGCTTGGAAACTAAGAATTTTGCTGTATACTTTTGGAGTTAAAGATCAGTTTTTCAATAGGATTAATCTGGCGCAATTCCCGTTTCTGTATCACTATATGAACAGTGACATGAGACAAAAAAGCAACTTTTTAGGGAATTTCCCGAAAAATCACCCTAGAATTTCCCCTTATAAAAATGGCGGACATGGTGTATACATCATTGTAAAGTATGTTTCATTACAAATCCAATTAAGTATAAACCTTGCTTATATTCTAATTCCCGTGGAAGTTACATGTGATTTTTCTGCACCTATTGTATATGGTAAAATGGACAGTACACATAGCGTATATTTATAGAAATATATTTATTTCTCAATGAAGAATGATGCGACTCAGATGAAACTTACGGGGTTTACTAAGTATAAATCAAGCTAACCTAGAATATAATTTGTATGTTTATATGCGTAAGGGTACTCGAGCTAGAGGTACAAAAATGAAGAAAAAGGGAAATTTGGGGGGAAATTTCCCGAAAATCCCTCTGTCATGGGAAAACTGTGCGTTATAGAGAAAAACGGATTGCAGATTCGAATTCAGCGGCCAAAGTTCCTTAAAGATCAGCAATGGTCGCCTCAATATGAGGACTGGGAAAGCTAGTACCCTTTACATTTTTATTCACCTCAGAGAACGCCACTACTAGACTTTAGATTGGTTTTTGTTAACCACCATAAAACAAGAGGAAGATAATTCTGAATAATTTACTTCTTCCAGCACTTCCTCAGCTACAAGCTGATCAATATGTGATTCAAGTTGCCTGAACTTATGACCTGTAATTTGATATGGCGCAAGACGAACTGGAGTTGGATTTTCCATTTCTATATATGCACATTTTTTATCTCACCTAACCTGTCAGTGATAACATCACTGTATGTTTTGTACAAGTTTTCAACATAGTTTTGAAACTCAGAATTACTTTCTAACAATTTAGGGCTAATACCTATATTCATAGATGTATTTTCAAAAATGTCACCAAATTCATTTATGTTATTAGCAGAATTTATATTGTTAGAATGAAATTCATTACAATTATAAATATTATTTTCAACTTAAGGTATGTAAAGTATGAATGGTGCTACCAGCGTTAGATCCTTGGGACTGACTGATATCCTTTTCTCCTCCAGCAGATTCTCTTCTTACATTGTCACTGGTGCTGGCATTCGAAAAACTTATTTTTCCATTGGTGATGCTTTCTTCCATAACTGGATTTACTCGCATTAGGGTATTTGGTTTCCTACTTGGAACTACTGGAAGAAAAATCACCATGAAAACGCATTGATGTATATAAATGTTCTCTCCAAAAGAGAGGTACTGTAACTCGGTAGGAACTTATCACACATTTGCGTTGCTTTATGTCCAAGATAACTTTATGGTCCAAAATAAATTGATTACCCAATAAAAGATCGAAATGGGTAGAGTTCGTTGCGTAAAACCATAAAGTAAAATCTGTATTTCCAATGCTCAACGTAATTTCTGCTTTTTGATTAAATGTTATTACAGTTTCACCAGTACCTATAGTTGTAAGTTCAGTAGGTTGTATATTTACATGTGTTCTACTTTGTATGTCTTTAAGAAACTTACTGCTGATAAGATTTGTACATAATGCAGAATCAATAACACAAGAGTTCGAAATACCACACACAGTGACAGTAATATAGAGCACTTGTTTATTGCGTTCATGATTGTTAATAAAGGTTTGCGAAGAGGTAGACTTTTGATTAGTTCCTTGTTTTATTCCAACTTTAGTTCCTATAGGAGACAAAGGACAACTATTCTTCAAATGTGCGACTTGATGGCAGGAGAAACACCGCGGCTGTTTCACTATATTCTGTTTTTGAAAGGAGGTGGGCGGATAAGGGCCATTTTTCGCCCATCAGCAAACGGAAAAATGAAGTGTCTGATTCCGACAAGTTTGCAGTATATTTGTATACTAGAAGATATGTTGCATATGTAAAGATAATAGATACATGATTAAAAAAAATAGTAAGTCATAGAAATAAGTGCCCAAAAAGAGTTCGTTTCAGCGTTTTGCGACATTTTGGTAATGTTTGCTGTCTTTGATGGAGGCTTATAGGAAGAAGGAGTTGATGAACCAAAATAAATCTGACTCGTCATAATATAACGCTGTGTAACCTTTGATATGAGTACTAATTGATTTTGGTTCAGTGTGTCCTTCTACCTATTAGAGAACAAAATTATTGCGCGAGAGTATAGAGCGATGACTACCGTTTATAGGCTGTAATGTATGAGTTCAACTGAAGACTCGAGCTCTGATGTCATTTACCGATTGTGACTGAAAATACATGCTCAGCATGTCAATAAAATATATGAAGAAAATATATTGTTTGCGCGGATGTGTGTGTTAGGCAGCAAAAATAGACACAGCACGTTATGGAGTATTGAGAAGGCGTGTCATTTCTGAAAGTGGTATGAGTAAAAGTGCGAGCAGGAAAACCAGTCTAAGAATGGCATGAAATTCTGCAATATATATATATATATATATATATATATATATATATATATATATATATATATATATATATATATATATATATATATATATATATATCGAAGAATCATACATGCCACGCGTCAATGAAGTACCGATGGGAATTCATTGATACGTGATATTGCAATACTGTGGGAAAGATGAAAAACAACGCCCAACAATAGCTACCTGATGTATCTGATTCAAGCTAATACATACCCATACCCACAAACACCCCACCTGTCCCTTATATATATATATATATATGTGTGTGTGTCAAGTTGTAGAAGTGTGGAGTCTGCGTCCTGTGCACCTAGATAAGCGCCACGGGCGGCAACTGTTGGAATTACACGTTTCCATTGCCTTATTTGCTGCGCTGCGATCGGAGTGTTCAGTCGTGCTGGCCGCAATCAAACCATAGTTAAGAAGTGCAGATATCAATCGTGAGTTTGCAACTGTTTGTGCATATATTGACGACATAATGCCGAACGGCCAGTGTGATTGTTGCGAAACCTGGCAAAGAAAATCTACGGCTTTTCGTACCTGTTATAACAAAAAAATTATATCGATCCTGAGAAGTTCTAAAAACTGCGATATACAGAGTGGTGCGAAGTTGTGCTCGAAATGCAGATCATATGCATATCGTGTGCTTCGTTCTCGAAGCACTCGTATGCCTTCGTCTGTTGTACAAAAAGATCGTGCGTCTACGAGTACTGCCGTCGACTTGTAAGAGTCCTAAAATAGAGTTAGCAATACCTCGTTGTCACAACTCTAATAGCTGTTGTATAATATGTAAGCGTAAGAAATACTTAGTGGCTGTACCAAAAGCAGCTCGAACGCAGGCCTTTACAGAAACGGGAATCTATATTTCGTCGGGAAAACGCTGCTGTAAAACGCATCTTACGGAGTTGGTATTCCGTGAAGAGGCTCTGCAAGCTGTACGCCCTGTCAGTGAGAAGACAACAATGTCTGCGAAAGATATTGAAAGTCTGATAAACGATATCAGAAAGGTAGCACAGAAGAAAGGTATCGATTTCGACTCACCGGAACGACTTTCCGACTCCGATTATTATACTCTTATGGGCATATCAATGTCTGATTTTAACTGTATTTGTGACCTAGTAAAGTCCAAAATGCGTTCCTCAACACAGAGATCCTCTCGTACTTGTTTGGCAGTGTTACTTGTAACGCTTCGAACGGGTCTCTCGAATGGTGTTCTGTCCACATTATTCAATGTCAGAAAACGAAGAGTATCATCTTCTGAGCACTCTGCACGTGAGGCTTTGATGCAGAACTTTGTTCCACTATATCTTGGAACGGAACACATCACCAAAACACAGCTTATTGAAAACCACACGAGGCCTTTAGCGCGACGATTATTCATTCCCGACGACGACAATGATACTGTAATACTTGTTGCTGATGCCACGTACATTTATATCCAGAAGAGTTCCCACTATTCCTTTCAGCGACGATCATTCTCGTTACACAAAGGAAGACCTTTGGTGAAGCCTATGATGTTGGTCACAACGACAGGTTACATTTTGGATATCTTTGGACCTTACGTCGCGGATTCAAAGAACAATGACGCTAACATACTCAATCATGTCTTAAAAAATGATGCACAGAATATCAGAGAGTGGCTCCAGCCAAAGAATGTTCTGATTGATCATAGAGGCTTCCGTGATTATTTGGCACTTCTGGAAGAAATGGGTCTCGTACCTGAAATGCCTAGATTCCTCAATAAGCAGCCACAGTTTACAACAGTGGATGCTAACAAGGTGCGTCTTGTGACGAAAGTTCGATGGGTCGTCGAAGCCGTTAATGGACAGTTGAAAAACTGGCGCACATTGGATAAAGTGGTACCCAATACGCAAATATCTTATATTGGTGATTATGTGCGAATTATATGTGCTCTTCTCAATGCTTTCTATCCTACAAGGATTCACAACACCGAAGATGACAAAGTAATCGCTCAGCGGATGCTGGACTTAGTTTAAAACCTTAATTACTTAAAACAGATGGTCGACGAACAAGGCTGGGCCCGAAAAAAGGCAATTTAGACTAAGTTAACCGATACAGATCTTCAACATTTTACACGGCTAACTTGGGATGAGCTACGGCAATTAACTTTTGGCATATATCAACTTAAATAAAGCCAATCTTACACTCACGAGGACTTCAGTGACGAAGGTATGTACTCTCTGTACATACATCATGACGATGCTTCTGTTCTCCGAGTGCAGTTACGATCATGACACATAAGATCCAAAACCTATAATATTTGGATCAAAACAGAGCAAAGCAACATCGCACACATACTGTGGTACTGTCAATGTAAAGTAGGCGCACGGGTCGTCGGATGTTGTGCGCATGTTTCTTCCGTACTATGGTTTCTGGCTTACTGGCGCCACAATTCCACCGCAGTTAAGAAACCAAGTCTAGGATATACTCATACACTACAAGATGCCGCCGCTGCAGGATGGTCCAGTGGCGATTCGGATGACGACAGCAAGCACGATGCCTAATCTGCAAACTATCTACAAGTGTCTCCAGCTGTCTGATTATTATCTATGCTTGGTTATTTCCGATGTAATATATTGATCTCATAGTCGTAGTAGACTTTATTCTTCTTATTCTTGCCGTTAGTTTTCTATTTACTATTGCTTTCTCGGATTCCTACTCATGACGTTAGTATTTACGTTCCTTCATTAACAGATGACTTACGTCTTTGTTTATTTTTTTACCTCTCACTTATAGCGATTTCCGTCAAAATATATTTGTTTTCTTATTTTTATGAGGTATACTATTGAAAACCATGCATTTCACATCTCGGGCCAGATGGGCGAAAAATGGCCCTTATCAGCCCACCTCCTTTCACTTCCGAAGAATTAGGTTTATTTTCACACGCATAGTTTAAAACATCATGTTCATTTACCTTGTCGTCTTGTGTGAGGGAGTAATAATCCTTATTATACTTAATATAATGATCACAACTCTGAGAAATGGTCAATAATTCAGGTACTGTAGTAGAAATTTTAATGAAAAAATATTTTACATAAATATGAGGAGGAACTAAACTAGTCACTAGCTATATTACAGAACACATGATCTTCGAATTGGAGACCTAGCACATTCACTATGCTTAGCTTTGCAGAAAAATATACATCTCCTCGTATTCCAACATGATTCTGTAAAAATAGTGACGAATATACTGTGTCCTACCCAGTGGCGTATTTACGATTTTGTTTCGGGGAGGGCTTTGCTAACTTTGGGGGGGGGGCTTTGCCTGAAAATGTGAAAATTCTGCAAGATATTTCATATACTTTACTATAGTAAGTAAGATTTCGGGGGGGCTTAAGCCCGGAAGCCCCCCCTAAATACGCCACTGGTCCTACCAATAGATGATATAAATTTAATTAATAGACTGGAACAAATATGTCCCCAGTCTGAGGAAATACTCAAAAAGGAGTATGAGGTACGATTAAACTCCTCACGCGTTTGTTCTAGACTAACAATGAGAACAGCTTCAGTAGAAATTACTTGATGTCTAATAATTTCGTCAAGACAAACCAAGAGAATAAAACGGACATGACTACCAGCGCCATCTACTATTGGTAGTGAACTTTTTTGTTTCTGTATAGCAGCATATGCACTTTGAGTTGTTTGCTTACTGAATTCACAGGCAATAGCAGGTTTGGCCATGTTAAAAACTGAACCACGGGAGTCTGATAAAATACACTGAACATGTCCCAAACCAGTTTGGGGGTCTGTATTTATAAAGGATTTACAGTATTTCCTATTGTTTGTGCATTCCCAGTACTACATCTGTACCACACTTTTGATAGGCTATTGATGAGATGATGAATGAATGCCTGCCTGTTGAAAACTAAGATCATACACAAAACTTTTATTAGCGTTAGGCCTGTAAGGACCGTATTCCTATGTGGGTTAGATTGCACATTAACAGGTTTCATCAGAGATCTATTAAAATGTGAAAATTTTCTGTCATTTGTACCCAAAAATTGAGGACGATAGGCACTTTCTTATATTTTTCCACCATACACATTATACCGTATGCAATTAGGAATGAAACTTTCATCACTAGTTACCATTTTTGTACCCAGGTCAAAATGACCTTCGTGTGTATCAGCCATTAATGGTTGTTGGGGCTTCTAACCCGTTCCTACTACTAGTACTTATGTCGAGAACAGAACTCAACCAAACCCTGTGGGGCTTCTAACCCGTTCCTACTACTACTACTACTATCATTACTACTACTATTATTATTACTACTACTATTACTAGTACAACTACTACGTATAAATTTGTCGAGAACAGAACCCAACCAACCCCTGCGGAACTTCTAACACGTTCCTACTACTACTACTACCTATACTAAAGCAACCTTACCCTACACTAAGCATTACAGTGCTTAACTTACCTCACATTTTAGGTGGGTATAGTCTAGCTACATCCACAAGGAAATTGTGTAATCTTGTTCGCGCAGGAAAATGTTTCTTGAAAAGACAGGAAGCTAGATGTCCAGCGAAATGGTGCCTCTGGTTGCCATATCATGGAATACTATCCTTGGCGTCGCACCACATACGCTCAATATTTTGGGTGTGCACTCCTGTCTCTGGGTCTACGAAATTCAAGGAATGATTCACGGCGAAGTGCTCAAATCCTACCTCATTCAACCTGTCATATTACCAGCAGCACTAAGGTCATGAATACTTTCCCTGAACCTATCTCAATTCCCCCAAAAACCCATGTACCGTCATTCAATCTTGTGCAGTGATTTTTACGCTTCCCGAACTTAGATTCATTTATCTGAAATACTCTCCGTGGACCTCCTAACTGAGTAAAGGAATCTAAGCATCAACAAACGCAAAATTCACGGCAAAAGTTAAACCAATCAATACAGTTCTTGAAGAGATACCAAGATTCCAGCAAGCATTATTGATACTTGGTCGACTGTTCAAGCACCTGTAAGCCACTAGTCGTGTCATCACAAAATGATTGAGCTTTGCTCTACCGAAGAATGTATCATTGAAAATTGAAGAGGAAAATTCACAACGCTTTTTCCTCCTTGAATTTTCAATGGTACGTATCTTCTGGCAGCAAAACCCATTTCTTTCCTTTAAGAAAACAGTTTCCTTACCACCAGAATTACACAATTTCCCTAGTGGAACCACTCCATGATTTTGCAATAATGTGAGGGTTCCATTTCCTTCTCGGTCAGCTGTATTTCCACAAGCCTATACTGATGATTTCACACCCGTCACAAACTGGAATGCGCATAAGAATCCCGCCTGCCATTCTCGAGCTCAATATATCACGCCTACTCGTCACACTAAATAGTTTTGGAATGTTCTTTCCTGCTTAACACACTTCGGATTAATAAACAGATGAGCTCGATCAGTGGTCACATATACATAAGACAAGGCAACTCCAAGTATTGAATGCAATTACACTTTAAAAATCATTTTAATGAAATAAGGATCTCATACTTCACAATACACTGTACCATTTTATATTTAAAAATTCAACGAAAAAATAATCAATAAATTATAATTTTCTGTATGAAGCAACAAACTACTTACCAGTTTAAGTGTTCCGCCACACTCCAGAAATACAACTTCCGCTACATAAGCGTGCACACACCCCCACTACAATGTAAACAATCAACATGGCTTTCAGCTATCAAAGTTTATTACGCAACATCTATTGTAATTTTTAAATTAAATTTAAAGCTACTTGTAGATAATCTGCAATCTTCGTTACCACCCATATTAAATCGACAATATATCTACATAAAAATAAAGCAGAAAGTGCACTTCTGCCTACTCGGGAAGTACCACAACACCGTCATAATATATTAATTTAATTTTCTAGTTTCCACACATACTAATTCACATGCTTTACGATTTTAGCGTTGTATATGGTTTATAAAAAAATATTACCAATTTAACCTAACACGACAAAAAAAGTTTGTCACTTACACTGACTTCAATATTTGGCATTCACAGCCGAGAAATTGTACCACGTCTTCCTTCCCAATAACAAAATATGAATAATTACAATCAGAATAACCATCAAGAAAATAGGTGTTGGGTAAGTTACTTGTAAAAATGTAACACGTTACAAGTTACTTTACTTTCTCTTAAAATGTAACGCGTTACTTGCCCTCAAAAATAACTTACTTTACTTCGAAAGTAACGTGTTATTAACGCGTTACTTTTAGGTCCGAAACTTTAAAAATGTGAAAAAATATGACTTCAATTTTCCGTACTACTATTACTACCGCTATTATTATTATTATTATTATTATTATTATTATTATTATTATTATTATTATTAGTATTATTATTATTATTGCATGATTTGAATCGCTTTATATAAATGGAAGGAGAAACTTTCACTTGATACATGAACATTTTCATATAATGTAACATTGGTAGGGATGGACACGAGCGAGTTCGAGCGAGTTTTCTTTGCCAGTAACTCTAAAATGGATACATGTTTTTAAGATAGTTTCAAACTCTATAATCAACGGGACTCTAAGATAAGCAAACTGATCTGAAAGAATTCCAATATTACATACCATCAGCAAACTATTTTCTAGTAATAAAGTAGGCCTGCTCATCAGAACACAGTTTATTCATATTAACCCCTTACTGTAAATCGTTAATTATGGCACCCTAGTTGTTGATAAATATTTTCCGCCGATATCTTCAGACACTTTATTTTTAAATTCTGTCCACCATCATCCTCAGCTCTTAAGAGAAAAGTATTCTTTCAAATATTCGAATATTAAATTATTTTCTTTCTCCACCTTTATAAAAGCAACACCAATCAAAGTAAAATAGACTACCGGTATCATTGCACTCACAGTTCACTCACTCAATATATTGATTTCGAGCTGTCAAAATTTACAACAAAATCTTCCAGGTGCTTGCAATCAGTACACGTGATTTCCCTAAGGCGTTGCTCACTGACATACGTAGTTCAAGCTCGATTCCTTCATTCTGAGAAATTCACTTGCAGGAAAGAACCATTTGCTTCCGAAAAATAATATACATATATTGTAGTCACTCATCCGTAATGTAACGCGAAAACAGTAACGCAAACTAGGTACGATCTTAAAAATTTGTAACGAGTAACCGTTACAGTTACTTTGGAAAAAATGTAACGCGTTACTAGGAAACGTTACTTAAAAAGTAACGCGTTACAAGTTGTAACGAACCTTATGCCGCCGATTGCTTGACACCTTTCTTAATACAAAGTAGATTAGTTAAATTTCATTAAGAATACTTAAACTATCATATGACATGGTTCTTATCTCTGGCGAAATAAGTTTCAGAAAAATCCCCCAACATGCAGGCCTCGAATCCCCCAAAAGTTCTGATTTTTAATACATTCCTTACAGTCCTTAAAAAAGAAGCACTCAGTAACAAACAACATTAATTTAAACTCGATTATTGAACAAATGTTTAAGCTTGAAGCAATTACACGTAAAATTTCGCAAAGGCTGATTAAAATTTTTAAATAGCTTTCTCCCAATACAAATATAGTAAGTTTCCAGATACAATTCGAAATGAAAGATAATCTTTCAGTCTGATTTTTGTTACATTCCTTACAGTCCTTAAAAAAGAACACTCAGTAACAAACAACATTAATTTAAACTCGATTATTGAACAAATGTTTAAGCTTGAAGCAAGAACAAATGCAATTGAACAAGAATTTTAAACCTTTTGAAAAATATAGCCAAATGCAATAAATTACTACCTCAAACAATCAAAAAATTTAACAAGAATCTAATCAAATTTAACAATTTCTAAGGTTGCTCTGTCAAACCCAGAATAGAAAGTTTTAATACTCATTCAACTTTTAACCGCGACTTTCGCACAAATACTAATAATCGCTGAAAAATCTACTCACGAAATATTTACCATTAAACACGAAAAAGGAAATAATTAAATAGAGAGTTTGGCGCCGAAGAACAAATCTTAACAAGAATAAGCAAAAACCAATGATTAATTAAAAACATCTAAACTCTGATTCCTATTTCTCTTCCGTATAGTTCTCAAAAAGGAAGAATTAAAAGGCAAAATATCTTTCGAATTTTTCCCAAGCTCAAAACGTCTAGATTATTAATAGTCCAAATTACCAACTACTCTTGTTAATAGGAAACAGTTTGCTTAATTTAACAAGGTACACCAGGAATTAGGTACTATTATTTGCTACCAGGCTTATACTCACCCTTTAGAAACAGCTCCACTCTCCCCTTTATTTGGTCTGTCTTTTTTCTCCACTACTTGGGTCAACCCAAACCGATGTTAGATCACTTATGTCTACAAAACTTGGACAAAAATTCGACTCGACTAACGGAAAATAATACTAACCCCTAAAGAAAGAGTAAAAAGAATTCGTTAAAAGTTGCTCCTATTTACTTGTATAGGTCTCATTCTATCGAAAGACAAAACTCCGTCGAAGCGAAAAGTAACATTTAGACTCGTAGTTCCTTTCTATTCAACATGACGACAAAACAGCAAACAGATGTTACCAGAAGGACGTTCGACCCATCAACTACCCAGTGATAAGCCCCCGCGAGCCAAGCGAGGTAGCCGCAAACGCGCAAGCAAACGGACAATTCGTCACGCGTAACAACCTTGAAATTGTTACCTCACAATCTTCCTTCTAAAACGTTATTTCTTTCTTTCTCTAATGAAAATTTTTTTACTTTTTTAGAAAAAGGTAAGCAAAATACAATTTACAAATCAAGGAACATTCAAGTCTCATTTAGAATTTCATAGAATAAATGTATATACCTTTTCCTTCCTTCTTTTTAGTCGATTTTTATTTTTTAAATCTTGACTCCAGCACATACAGGGTGATCCAAAAGTAGTGTTTGGAAAAGTTGACAGCTCCAACTCCATGTAGCATACTATGGACTGCAACATATCTCCCCCAAGAGAGAAAAATCTTGGACTGAAAGATTTTTTTAAAAAACATCAGAAGCCTTCCACGTCATTCCTTCTGATTTCAACAGAGATGAAAAACTCATTAAAAACTTTCCAAAAGAAATATTAATACAAAGGATCATATAATCACATTTATTTTGGTAGAATTAACATAATCACAAAAATATCAGTTTCAAAATTAAATAGTAATTATTCTGTAAAATTCCGGTAATTGTTTATCTTTCTCTTGAAAAAATTTGATTCCACTCTAAATCACATCGTTTCTCTTTTCAAAGAACTTTCTTATAAATCTTTGGTCTGAATTCATTCCTTCTTACTATGAAAATTTACAAAAAAAAAGTTTTAAACATGAACTTTAAAGATCATCAGATTTAAAAGTGTTTTTAAATTATGATCTACTTAACAAATTAAACTTTCATTCAACACAATAAAATTTGTACAAATTTCCACACAATTTTTTAAAAATAACTGTTAACAAATCAATTGACGACAATTTAAAATTTAATCTAACCAAAACTTCTTTCTCAATTTTATACCTCTATTCTTACCCCTAAATTTTAAGGCATTTTTCAAAAAGCGACGAGTAAACATCTGATTGAAAATTGAAATTATAACTAAACATATATTCTCGGGAAGAACTTCTTAACTTCAGACACATGAATTCTAATATATATAAGTCCAGAGTATCTTCAAGATCAGAGGTCGACAGTGTATTACGAGTCAAAAAGCTCCGAATAACAGAAGGTCCGTCCCACTTAAAACACAATGATTTCGTTACCTTATAAGCCATTGAGGACTTTATCAGAACTTGCTCATAAACTGAAACCGCAACTGGACCCCTAATTTTTGATAACAAAGATTTCCTTCTTAACCATGTCTTTTCCATATTTTCTAGATCATTACGCCATAATTCAGCATTTTTATGCTAAAACAATTCTTGATCACAAATCTTCCATCTAGTCTCTAAGGGGGTGTTTAATGAACGTGTAAAATACAATTCGAAAGGAATCGACTTGAGACAAGAATGCTCGCATATATTCAAAATACATTGCAACACCGGCACAAATTTAGACCACAAATGTTGCTTTTCGGCGCAATAAGCTCTTAAAGAGGATTTCAAAATTTTTATAAATCTTTCAGTTACGTTAGTCTCGCCATGGTATGGGCTAATTTTTATATGTTCAATTCCTAACCCGAACAAAAAGGCTCGGAAATGGGCAGACACAAAAACTGATGCAATATCAGTAGACATGGATGTTGGAATTCCTAGCCTTCTAAGGACATCCATTAATCGATTACAAATGACTTGAATTCAAAATTCTCAGATTCTCCAGAAAAACAAATCAGGACGCATTATCGTCTCCAATTAATATCAATTTATAAGAATTAGAGACAGGCAACGGACCAATTATATCGACCATTACGTTTTGTCCAACTCTTGTGGAAAATTTAGAAATTAATGGACCCCATTTTTCTATTATTCTCTTTAGCTAATTGCACGTTTTACACGTTCTCATGTACTCTTTAACATCATTTATTACCGAGTCCCACGTATATTTTCGCATTATCTTGTTTAATGTGCGAAAAGTTCCCGTATGACCGCCTGTCAATTCATTATCATGGAAGAATTCAATTACCAATTCCTGCCAATTCTCCGGAATTACAATTTTATATTGAAAATGCGAAGCTCTACTCTTTTTCATCAAAGTACAATTATTCAAAATATACTTACGAATATTTTCTCCATATTCTATTCTTTTTATAAGATTCCCTAGTTTGGGATCTTTTTGCAATTGCGGTAAAGGTTCTTTTACTTTAGGTAACTGCCAAGAATTTGCCACCTTTAAATTCTTTCTCATAATGGCCTTACCCACGGGTCCATCCACTTGAACAAATTCAAATGGATCATACATCCTAGTCAAAAATCCGCGACTATATATTATCCTGGGACCTGATATGCTGAATATTCAATGAAAATTGACATAACGTCTCAAATAATGGTCCAATTTCAACAACAGTTTTGAATTCTCTGAAATCCAAGGTAATGCCTTATTGTCCTTGAAGACAACGAAATCATTAATGAAATAGTGACGTAATCTATCAATAGTTTTTACGAGACTGATGAACTCAATCTCATATGTACTCCTGTGTCTATCAGGTTCAGTTAGTTTCTAGCTAAAAAAAGGATACGAGAACAAGGTTATTATTCTCATCCATTTGGCTCACGCATTCTCCAATCGCTTTTCCCCCACGTCCACATGAATAAAAAAATTGGACAAATCAGGAGCTTTTAAGACATTTTCTTTCAATAATTGCTTTAATTTATTCAAAATTTATTGATGATCAAGGGTCCATTCGAATTTTCTTTGTGCCGATTTTAATTCACTTAATGGCCCCATCAATTCCTGAAGCCAACTACCAAATCTGGCATAACAGGAGAAAAGTTCACAAATTTTTTGCACTCCGCGCCTATTTCTAGGTGGAGTGATTTTTATTGCCTCAACTCTGGATGGATCTATTTCTATAGTATCCCCATCAGTTATAAACCTAAGATACTTAATCTTTCTACAAAAGAAAGCGCTCTTATCTGGAGAAACCGTAATACCATATTTCCTTAACCTTCCGAGCACCATCATTAAAACTTTCTTATGTGATTCTACATCAGAGCTACATATCAGGATGTCATCAAAATACATTCCTACGCCTAGGTCTTTTGTATCACCAAGAATTTAATCAATCACCCTTGATAAAATAAAACTTCCAGTCTTTACACCTACAGGTACTTTCGTATACCGAAAGCTGCCATGAGGGGTAAGAATTTTAGTTATTTCGCGTAATCCTTTTTCCAGTTGCAACTGGAAATACGCTTTGGTAAGTTCCAAGGACGTGAAGAATTTGTTTCCCGCCAAACTGGCTAAACACTCTTCCAAATTAGGCGCAGGATAAACGTTAACCTTAAGTAAGCTGTTAGCTTTACAGAAATTACATACAATGTGATGTGAGCAATTTATATTGCGTACTAAGAAGCAACTGCATCCATAATCAGAATGATCTACCTCTTTTAAAATACCTTGGGACACTAGGTCATCGATACAATCATAAAAATGTTTTTCCTTATTTTTCGGTATTGGAAATTGATGCTCCTCTAATGGTTTTTCCTCTTTTAAATAATGCTTACGTTCAAACCCGTGACAACATCCTATTGTCTCCGTAGTAACATCAAAAAATTTCAAACGAAGACTATAAATGAATTCCAAAACATTTTTATGAGTATACTGAAATTTCAAAACCGAATCTCTACCAAAATCCTTATTTTAATCTTTCAAAAACAAATCCAATTGCAATTTATCATCAGAACGTACAATCGGTTTTTAAATTTTTTTTCACTGAATCGTAAAATTTATTGGATTGCTCTATTTTCAAATCGGAAGCCGCTGAATCACTATCACCAAAGTTCATCTGTACTGCTGCCACAAAATCAGTTCTTTTTCCCTTCCTTCCCACACATCGTTCTCTAGATTTCTGTCCAAGTTCTGAATGGGAAGGATCAACCTCATTCACAACTCGATCATGTCTCCTTTTTCTAACCCCTTTCTTCTTCTTCAATCTAATCTCAGATGCATTTCCGTTTCCATCTTTACACTCAGGTCTAACCTCATTATCCTTATTCCCCTGATGAAAGGATGTAGAAGAACGCGAAATCAAATTCTCATCAGTATCGGTTAATTCTGCTGAAAACTTAAGATGATCTGATAAAGATTGAACATCACTAATATCTTGAATATCTTGTGCAGCACCAGTGTTCTGAACAGTTCCAGCTAAATTAACATAATTGGAATCTACCAATTCTATATTCGAAATCTTCTTTCGTTCGGGTTGATTCAATCCAAAAATATTATGAATCTCCTGCAATTGCCTTAAAGTAGGTATCTCCAACAATTGCCGCTCAATTGTTGACAATTCAATATCACATTGGACCCCAACATCCAAAGATCCTCTACCATGATGAACAAACGGTCTCTATTCCAAATTCCTATGACAAGTCGATTGGCCAACTAAGTATCCTGATCTAAGTCCATTTCTCGATGACGATTTATCGCAAAAAACAACGAAGTCGATTTCTGAACTCCAACTTCATTCCATCCTACGTTTCCTTCATTATGATCCACACGATCAACTGATCTAAATCCAGAATTCGGATTCCGGAGAGATGAATCTATTTTCGAAGCATTGTCACTAAAATATAGAATCACTGATTTGCGATTATTGCGTAAATTCAATCTTTCATGTGCAAAGTCTACCCTGAAGCCGTGCTTTTCAAAAATGAAGTTGTCAGAAGGGAATCACACGGCAAGTCATGCACTACCAAAAAAACTAACTCTCTCGAACCAATCAGAAAGATTTAAATTAAAATTAATATCTTTACTAGTCTCATAAAATGATCCCAATGGCGCACAAATTACAATTGGAGTAGTTTATTCAAGATAACGCTTAACCCCAAAACGTTCTATTAACGATAAAGTAGTTAAATTATACGATGACCCGCCAGCGCGAATTAATTCATTATCCATGCGAACATTTATGAAAGTAGCTACTGTTCCATCTAATTGAGAAGATACTACATTCCGTTTTTCCGCACCCGCATTAAAATTTATTGATAGTCGAAAAATTTTTCTTTGATTTTTACTAACATCAGATGGTTCAATTTTTTTACTTTCAACAGTCAAAACTTTTGAATGGTACTTTCTATCCTTTTTATTTGCTAAGGCAATCGAATTACTTAAAGATGTTGATTTATTTCTTAACTTTTTATTATAATCAACTTGATCTCGAAAGAGTTGAAAATTCCAATGAAATTCTCGTAAGCTTTTCGAAATTTCACGGAAGAGAAAGACCAAACATTTTAAATCTCACCGCTCTTTCATTCCATCGAACATTATACGTATCAGTTTATCCTCATCACCATTACATTCTAAGATTAAAGCTGTATAGTAAATGTCGTTAATGTATTGATCTTCAGATTCATTTAGTCGTTGTTTTCTAAATAACTTTCTGATATTAAAGCATGCCTATTTGAATTTGTGATAAATTTCTGAAAAATCAGTTTCTTAAATCGCACCCAAGAAATATGCAAATAAATAGCTCGTTGAAAATCCTCCAAAAATTCTCCTCCGCTTTTAGACAACAACGTACTGTATATATCATTCAAAGGAAAGCTTGTACTTTCAATAATTTGCTTCAAGTTGATTAATAAATCAAAAATGATATAACTATTTTTATTATCAGTCCTCTTAAAGTTTTTAAATTTCTCATCCAATGGTTCAGCATTTTTTTTGAAATATAAATTGATCACAGTAGTTTCCAGTAAATAACCTTGGAATCTTTTAGAACTTAGTTGCCCATGATGCTTTTTACTTTTTGAATAACCCTCACATGACTTTTGACTACTGTTAATAATTAAAATAGAATTCCCTCTACTATACAAATTAACTGGAGTGGGTTTTTTTTTTGCTGATACTCTCCTATAATTTGTCCAAGTCGTTGACATTTGTCAAGCTCCTTAATCTGAACCACAGGTAAGTTAAATTCTACTTGCCTACTAGCTAAATCGCTAACATTTGAACAAATTCTTCCCAAAGGATTTAAACTGCTTGAACATCCTAACTGGGCATTACTATTAAGAGTCTTCATCCCGGCGAAGTTAAAATACCGCCAATTTTACAGTAATTATGTGATATCTTCATAGATAAAAGATAATCGAAATGTGGAACAAGAACGCCCTAGACAATATTATTTTACATGAAAAACCGTTATCACGACTCACTTATCTGGTTTCGATTTCGAGCCATTTTGAAAATCGGCATTTATTTTCGCGTTTCTAAACGGCTGAAAACGGAAAGCTACTAGGTGACTTGTGGTAACGGTACCTCATGCAAAATATTGTCTAGGGCGCTCTTGTTCCATATTTTAATTATCTTTTATATATTTGAAGATATCACATAATTACTGTAAAATTAGCGGTATTTTAATTTCGCCGGGATGAAGACTCTTAAGATTCTCATTTGAAGGAGGAGTCCAACATCTTGCTCATTCAAAGACAAATTCCTTCCAGAATTAAACCTAATTCTATCAAAATATCTATGAATAGTTGAAGGAGGTTGAGCTAAATCACTAAAATTTCTAATATCAGGATTCTCTAAACTTGAGCCATTCGACATACTAAAAAAATTAGGTTGACTTCTATCTCCTTCTGACCTATTGTCTCTAGAACTATTCAGACTACACTCTCCATTTTCTATTGAATGAACGTATAATAATGAATCTATAATCGGTGGAGGAAAACTCATCGTTAATCTACCAAAATCACTTTCGACAAATCCGGTTTGATCAATCGTATTCCATTCCAAACTCGAATCAACCTCGGGCATATTGATGTTTATATAATCGTCAGACATTTTTATATCACACAACTTATCAACCAAAGCAAACAATATACAAAATATTGCAAAAATTTATACATATGCTATTAATAAACTCTTACTAAATCTAATCAAACTACCAGGTACTATAAAAAACTATCTCCAGGGTTCTAAATATCCACAATCCAATCAGATTTTGTTTCCTCGCTCCTTGGAATTTTCTTTTTTATACAATACGGTATTAGCAAACCTTATCTCTAACCAAGTTTGCCGAAAAATCAAAAAAAGGTAATGCTTACAAATTTTAAGGAGAGATGTCTCATCAAATATAGGGTAAGTTGTTGCGTTGAACATGTAACGAACCATATGCCGCCGATTGCTTGACACCTTTCTTAATACAAAGTAGATTAGTTAAATACCTATTAAGAATAGCCAAACTATCATATGTCACGGTTCTTATCTGTGGCGAAATAAGTTTTAGAAAAATTCCTCAGTATGCGTGCCTCGAATCTTCCAAAAATCCTGATTTCTAGCAATTACACATAAAATTTCGCAAAGGCTGAATTAAATTTTTAAAAAGCTTTTCCCAATACAAATATAGTAAGCTTCCAGACACAATTCGAAATAAAAGAAAATATTTCACTCTGATTTTTATTACAATCCTTACAATCATTAAAAAAAAAGAACCACTCAGTAACATACAACAATAATTTAAACTCGATTATTGAACAAATGTTTAAACTTGAAGCAAGAACGAATGCAATTGAACAAGAATTTTATACTTTTTGAAAAATATAGTCAAATGCAATAAATTACTATCTCAAACAATCCAAAAATTTAACAAGAATCTAATCAAATTTAACAATTTCTAAGGTTGCTCTGTCAAACCCAGAATAGAAAGTTTTAATACTCATTCAACTTTTAACGGCGACTTTCGCAAAAATACTAATAATCGCTGAAAAATCTTCTCACGAAATATTTACCATTAAACACGAAAAAGGAAATAATTAAATAGAGAGTTTGGCGCCGAAGAAAAAATCTTAACATGAATAAGCAAAAGCGAATGATTTATTAGAAAGATCTAAACTCTGATTGTAATTTCTCTTCCGTATAATTCTCAAAAAGGAAGAATCAAAAGGCAAAATATCTTTCGAATTTTTCCCAAGCTCAAAACGTCTAGATTATTAAAAGTCCAAATTACCAACTACTCTTGTTAATAGGAAACAGTTTGCTTAATTTAATAAGGTACACCAGGAATTAGTTGCTACTAGGCTTATACTCACCCTTTAGAAACAGCCCCACTCTCCGCTGGATTTGGTCTGTCGTCTTTCTCCATTACTTGGCTCACCCCAAACCGATGTAAGATCAGTTATGTGTACAAAACGTGGACGAAAATTGGACTCTTCTATCGCAATATAATACTACCCCAATAGCACAGAAGTTTTCCGTAAACTTGCCTATTGGTCCTGATAGCAAATAATGTGAAAGTTGATGATTTTGTATTTGCGGAAAATTCAATGCAAACTTGGAATGTTTGTTGCAAATTAAATATCATTTGCAATTTTTATGAAATAGTAAATTTAATGTAACAAATTTCATACTAATAGTTTCAAAAGTTTGCAACAGCAAACATTTGGCAAGTTTCAGAAAATTTCCTTCCACCTATCTAGTGCGCTTCACAGTTTCAATTCAAACTTGGAATGTCTTAGCAAATTAAATATTATTTTCAAGTTTTATGAAATAGCAAATCTCATTCAGCAAATTATATACAGATGTTTCAAAAATTTGCAATTGCAAACTTTTGCAAATTTTCTTGAAGCTACCTACCCACAATTCACTGCGCTTGGCAGTTTCACGAAAGAGACGCCATATTTTTGTTTTCTTTGTGTTGTGTACTCCTAGTTATTGTATTGTTGTATATTGTATATACCTTGGGTGTGTGAATGCTGTACAAATTGGTAAGTGCACAGTAATATTATTTTATTTTGTATAAAATGAAAAATGTTACAGGAGTAGATGTGAATTATACGATGTTCGTGTAGCGCTTGCTAGTGAAACGAGTCGGACCTTTCAACCCGATAGCGCGAAAGGTTTATTGGATGCAAATATTTTACTCTGAACGTCGTACATTATACAGCTTCTCTGCGGGGTAAAAGTGAGGAAAAATAGTGCAACGGCGCAGTTGAAATGCCGTGTTATGTGCAATGCTATCTGATCCACAAGATTGCTGCTAGCTTTTACTATACTGGCTTATCTAAGTGTAGTTACGCCAAATCACCTTTAGAAAATTTACAATTAGAATTGATTAATTTCTCTGTGAAGAACTTAACATGAGGTGAAAACAATGATTTAATGCACAAACTGACGTGCAGGTTTACTTTTGGCGCACCGCACGAAATAATTGTTGAAAAATTGATACTTTAATTGATTTCCCTCATATTGTCTCCTAAAAGAATTGCGCTGGGCTATATTTGAAAGTATCTCACTTCGAATAGATAAAATTCATGGGGGCCACCAGAAGTAATTGTTGAAAAGTTACAATTCTTTTTCGATTTCCTTATAAATACGCCTTCGTTGTGTATGGCATAAGAACTACAGTCGAAAAACACAACCAGCCTGTGCTAGATGGCCACAAAAAGCACGAATGCTATGTAACGGAGCCAGGGCGGTGCAAAGCTGGTGTGCCTGCGCAGGGTACGTCCGTAGGAAGTAGGCGGGTCAATGATCGTGGGTATACGCGTAAGCAAGAGTAGTAAAACTAAGTGAGTTTTGGCAGAGATACTAATCTGAATAGCACTTGTCATGGTTTCATACCAGTAACGCTCCACATATAAACATAATATACAGCTTCTGTACACTGTGCAAAAATACACCGCCGCGCCGGTGGAAAATAACATGTAATAGAGTCATCTTTCATATGTACTCAGTTATTTTATCCGGGGGCGCGGTGGCTCAGTGGTAGATCGTTTACCTCCGGTGCTTGGGGTCCCTGGTTTGATCCAGCTCGCGCCGTGTGGACTTTGTGGTGGACAAACACCGTGCTCGTGGGTTTTCTCGGGGTTCTCCCGTTTCCTCTCACACTCTTCGTTCCACCATTTCACTCATCTCTAATCATCACCGTATCCTTTAGCCTAACCGGCATAAACGTGGGACGTAAAACTTAAAGATTTCATTTCATTATTTTCAGTTACTTTAACCATCTTAAAGCACTTCCATCTTATCCATCGAAAGTGTGATAGAAGGCCTTTAGGTGGAATAGAGTGTTTGAAAGGAGTAGGCCTAAATGTTGATGATGTGTGATGGTGGGTAGACAGTGTTTCAGGGAAAAAGTCCGGGGGATATTTAAAATGAAATGAAAATTTAGTTTTACTTTCCAGGTTATGCCTTGTAGGCTAAATAAGACTGTGATGATGATGAATGAAATGGTGGAATGAAGAAAGTAGGATGAAACGGGAGAACCCCGAGAAAACCCATGCACCCGGTGCTTGTTCACCACGAAGCCCACTTGGCGCGAGCTGGAATGGAACCACGTACCCCACGCACCAGTGGTGAACATTCTACGACTGAGCCACCGCGCCCCCCGATAAAATGACTGAGTGCATATGAAAGATGACTCTATTACATGTTATTTTCCATCGGCGCGGAGGTGTATTTTTGCACAGTGTACAGAAGCTGTGGTCACGTGGGAGGTAACGTTGGAAACCAAAGTTCAATAATTATATATCTGATGGTTATAAATTTTGCTCGTTCTCAAACGTACTAAAGTTCAAATTTGTATTGTTTCTTGTTTCGAATACTAAAAAATATCGTATCATATCGAATATTCTTACAGTCTTTGCGAATTCCCCAGGGGTCTCCTTAAGTTCCATCACTAGTAAATGTCGTCATAGGCGTATGCTACAGTAACTACAAAACATTGGTGGTTTACAAGAGTGTAGTCTAAAATATATCACTAACTGTAACCCTCTGTGCGCACTGATTTCCGTAACTTCATGTTCATAATTCGATCAACAAAATTATTTGTATAGCTGCTACGAGCTCTTTTTTCTAGTGAAATTCGATGTTATGGTTGAAGTATTGTTTACCTCTTTGAAACTTTAAGAGCTTACTAGAGATAACAGCAATAAACATACACTTCGAAGTTGTTGTTAAGGATGGCTTGTTATTAAAATCAAATTGGTGACTTTTTGAAAATTCCACAGTTCAATTTCATATGATACATCCAAATCAAATTCAAATCACGATATTGATTCAATATGTTGATTTCTGACATTTTCGAAATGTTACGGTATTCACTCCAACGGTTAGTCTATGCATTCTTGTTTAATGCTTTCCCGCTCTTTTGGATTCAAGGCAGAGGCGTAACAGGAAGTCCGATTCTAATAATTTTCGAGTTTATGGCGTAATTAGATAAAGTATATTCAATCGCATTGCAATTAATTACTTAAAACAAGGAATTCTCTGTAAGGAAAATATCGATTACGTTAAAAGCATGTAGCTACATCGTTCTTAGCAGAAATTTGTTTTAAATTAATCCCACAAATAGCCATAGCCTGTTGCTGGCTACAGTTGTATGAGGATTCCAAAGTCTCATGGACAATGAATCACAATTCACAGTGTTATTAAACCATAGGCCGAACTGCTGGACTTAAACGAAATTTGGTCCGAAGGTGTCTTGAAGAGCAAGTTATGGATAAAAAGAAAATTTTGGCCAGGTCGCCATCTTGAATGAAATAGGGCCGCCACTCAATATACTGATTAGAAAGTGCCTAACGCGAACCACTAAGGCTAGAGAAGCGGAATTTGCTATCATGGTGTATCATGAACAGTAGTTTGCGAAAAATTACGAAGTATTAAACAATTCGCAATCTTGAGTTTAATTATCGCCATCGAAAGTGGATCATTAAGTATAGGTTACGACAAAAACACGAATAAAAAATAGCGGGAAAATATATATGAAAAAGCTGCACAGACTGGAGCTGGAGAAACGAAATTTGCTCTGATGATGTGTCATGAAGAGTAGTTTATGAAAGAGCTGCGAAATTTTCAAAAAGTTACCATTTTTAATGCAAAATGAGTACTAAGTATTCGAAGCAAAATTAAATCATCAGAAGCAATACAACGTAGGTGATTTCTTCTGCTACCTGTTGAGGGAATTATGCACTTCACGTTGTGTTTCCATATATTGCTGCAGGCACGTAGCCAAGAGGTGGGTCCGGGGGTTCCGGACCAACCTTCGAGACTAGAAATGAAAAAATTAAGGAAGGATGAAACAAAAAGAAACGAAAAAAAGAAGAATCAGCGTTAAAAATAAAAAAGCTACAGCAAGCGTTTAGTTACTCTTTCTTATGAGGAACTTTGAGTGGAAGAAACGGGGAGGGGTAAGTTAAAATGGATATTATTGTGACGGAGCATTCCCAATTCCATATAGCTCCATGCCAATCCTATGGATTACAAATGACGATCGATAAACCGGTTCGATCAGATAGACTCTCAGGTAGAACTTAAGAAATGACCACAATCACCAATCATATGAGCATGGCAACAAAGATTCCAGTTACACTTTTTACGTATATAGGATGTCTTTACTGCCGAGAGAGATATCTTTGCTGTCCTAAGCGGCATTAAACGAAGATAAGAAAGAAAAGAAGAACAGTTCGAATGGCTTCGGAAGACTATATCTTTTTCAATACTTTTTTATATTCTTTTACTCGAAATTTCTTCATAGTTTGTTACTAAAATACTTACTAACATATCCTCATTTTATTGTCTTAACAAACCAATATGGGTATATTGCCAGTAAAATAGTTTAGGTGGATCGAGCCCCTGGTGTGTGTGTAAGCACAGTATTTCATGACACCCCCCTTGCGAAATCCTGGCTAAACGAACCAATATATGTTGTCAGAAAAGTAGTTTAGATTGCTCGAGTCATTATTTCATCACAGACCCCTCTATTACTAAATCCCGGCTACGTGCCTGATTGGTGCCACAGAGGATGTTTTTTTTTCTTCAGTGTCACTTGGCACTGTAGCATCCGTGGTCCTCAGATATTTCCTTGACAATATGTGAGAAATTGACTCTCGTCTTAATTATATCATGTTTATAATAGAATGTTATAGCACAAATGCATAACACTTTGAATTTTCATTTCAGAGAAGGCAGAAGCAGTACTACAGTTTTCTTGGATCTCATCGGAAACACTACTCGAGTTTCAATGGATGAGAACGGAAGCGCTACTCGAGATTCATTTGAGGGAAAGCGGAAGCACTATTCGAGTTACTCTGGATGAGAGAGCATCCTCATCTGGAGGTGACAGTCACAGCAGCACACAGTCTCAGCCTCAGAACGGAAAAACAGTGATGGCGAAAAGTGGTGATAATTCTGTTTTGAGTTTAGTTTTTGTTGGGTGCTAATCTTGAAGAAAACTTACACATGATGAAGTGAGAGTCGTTTAGCTTGTATGCTTATATGAAGCAAGACCTAGCCTCCAATGGAAGAACAGTGGTTACGAAATATTTGTAACTCTTTATAAGAAGTAATCCGAACAATTAAGACTTGTTTATATATATATGGTTGAAACCGCACACGGTTGATAGATCTGCTTTGTACATTTAGTTTTTGTTAGATGATAATCAAGGAAAGTTACTCATAATGAAAAGAGAGTCGTTTAGCTTGTATGCACATGAAACAAGAGTTAATGTTTAACATCGGAGTAGTTATCAACAAAGATGCATTGTAGATAGTTTCCAGTAATATAACTGTTTTGTTCATCCATGAGATAACTTGCAGCATCTCTGCTATAGGTAGTCTGCTATATTATGAAACTTAACTGAAAGATCATTCAAATACCACATTCACTATGTTTTTTTTTTTACAAACTCGTACTACTTCCGTGAAATTCATATAATTATATTAAATTTTAACAAAATGGTCGTATGGTATTTTGTAAGCTGGTCATTGGTATCGGCAGAGAAGTGGATTTATAAACCTACCAGTTGGTAGGATTCAAGCAGCTTGTAACTGCTAAGAAAAGTTACCCCCCAAAATATTTACCTGTTTTTCGAAATCAAGTAATTAGCATGGCAAAAGTGTGTAAAGTGTAATGTACTTTTATAGTTGATTATATGGGAAACTGCATGGCACGAATGGATTTTTACGTACATTGTACTCACCCCACGGACCTGGGTTTTCGACAGCATCGATTAAAGCATGAAGACCGGCAAAATAATAGTGGAGACCGGCGACAATAAACCACGATGGAGTGTTTTATAGTTTGTGACCTCAGTTAAAAACTGAGAAATGGAGAATTTTAACGTGTAGCAAAATATTCCTCACCAGAAAACTCTCCAACTTCCTACCTCAAATCGCCTCCGAATTTGCACCAAGTATGGCGAGCATAGATAAAACACAACCGGGTGTTTTTGATTCTCAACATATGATAGTATTTAGCTGTAGTGACTGATTGCAAATAAGAATTTTGAAAATGAATCCTGTATCGTGCAGATGCTATGCAACCAGTTTGTGTGAGTGGTGACTGGGTCGCTTCTCGATCAAGTGTGTGTCTGTAAGCCAGAATTTGACACACGTTTGTTTCTAAATGAATGTTCCGATAGTTCGGAGGAAAAGCTTCCAGATGTGTTCTATCTGTGCTTGATGCGAAATCAGGTTGATTAGAGATAGGAAGGTTGCAGAGTTCGAAATTTTGATATTTTCTTCCATTTTCGCACAATTTTCAAACTCGAAAAGAGTGGTGGGAAGCGTTGTGAAGAGGCTTCAGAAATTGGCATCTGGTACTATTATTATATATACACAACAATTTGCTTTTCTCAACTTTTTTCTCTAAAACAGTTTTTGTTAATCCCCTTAGGCATTCTGTAATATGATCACTTTGTATTGTTATAGTTTGTAGTACATTGTCATTCTAAAGTCAAAATCAAGCAATAAATATATAATGCCCTTTATTTACCGTATAGTATTTTTTAATGTTTCATCTTAATCTTCTTATAGTTATTTTTATCTGCTTGCCTTCAGACTTCTAATACAGTTGGGCCATTAGCATGATTTTTACTGTTTTTTTTTTCGACATGACAATTTAGAAAAGGCTTAATCCTTTGTTCTTGGAGCCATCTGGATGCTGCCATGATTATTTATGCATTTGGAAATATCTGTTTTCTGTTGTGCATAATCTTCGAGTATAATGTGCTTTATTGGGTAATTTGTCGTCAATTGCTACTTTGCTGATCGATTGTGCAGCCAGCCGACTTTGTAAATTTTGGATTAAAATGTACAGGTCAAATTCGTTGAAAGGTCAAATTTATTAGATTTGTTTCAGTGGCTCGCTCTTAAGTCGAAATCTTCCTACGAGGAACCAGAGAAAGTTTCCGTATTCATTAGAAGAGTAAGTGATGGAATAAACGTTGATGTAACCTTCAGAAATATTGAGGTTTAGTCGTTTTCTATTGCATTTTTTGTTTTTAGTATTTATGTATACACATGTATAAATTAAATGACGTTAAAATAGTCGTTAATAAGCTACTTCTTATTTTATTAACAAGAAAAGTGCAGCTGGAAGGTAGCAAACCACCTTCTATATTTGCTCTCTCCAAAAAGACGTGGGCTGATAAGGGCCATTTTGCGCCCATCGAACACCGGAGAAATGTAAAGTGTCCGATTGCAATGTCTGTATACTGGAAGATATGTTGTGTATGTGAATATAATAGATACGTGAAAAGGAAAATAAATCATGGAAATTAGTGCCCAAAGAGAGGTAATTTTGGTGTTTTGCGTCATTCTGACACTGTTTGTTGTCGTTGACGTAGGCTTGTAGTAAGAAGGATTCGATGAACCTAAGTGAACCAGACTCGTAATAATTTAACGCTGTGTATGCTTTGATATGAGGATCAATTTATTTTGGTTGAGTGTGTTTTTGAACCTATGAGAGAACAGAATGTATCTACCTTCTATACTCTCGCGCGATACATTTTGTTCACTCATAGGTCGAAAGACACACTGAACCATAATAAATTGATCTCCATATCAAACCTTACACAGCGTTATATTATTACGAGTCTGGTTTATTTAGGTTCATCGAATCCTTCTTACTACAAGCCTACGTCAAACCACAACATTGTCAAAATGACGCAAAACTACCTCTTTTCGGCACTAATTTCTATTACTTATTATTTTCTTTCTCACATATCTATTATATTCACATACAAAACATATCTTCCAGTATACAGACATTGCAAACTTGTCTGAATCGGAATCTTCAATTTTTCCGGTGTTCGATGGGTGAAAAATAACCCTTATCAGCCCATCTCATTCGCATTTTTTAATATATAGTTGTACTACTTTCAAGACAATTGTTGCAAATTTTGATTAAGATATGTAGAAAAATTCTGAAACTAGTGAGGTACAAGTCAGAATATAAACTGTTTGGGATTTAAAGACATTAAAGCATACGAAACACAATGTTTCATTCCGATTACATTTAGGAAGAACCTGGAAATAACCATAAAAAGTATTTTCTAAACGTCACAGGTGATTACTCCATGAATGCGACCTCAATGCTAGATTGTTTTTCCTATATTTTAATTTTAAGTCGCAAGCAGTTAATATTTTGACATACCTCGATCACTAGTTTCAGAATTTTGATACATATTTTAGCCTTATACCAAATTTGCAACAAACATTACCTTCTAAATTTGCTACACACATTACCTTCTAAATTTGGAACAAACATTACCTTCTAAATTTGAAACAAACATCACCTTATAAATTTGTACCAAATATATTACCTTATAAATTTGCAACAAATATTACTTTACAAATTTGCAGGAAACATTACCTGATAGATTTGCAGCAAACATGATCTTGCGATCGTGAAAACACTGTCTGCAATTTTGCTGCAAAACTTTTAATATTTTTTCACCAAATTTATCAGCTCGTTTTCGGAAATTCTGTCAAAGAAAATTTGCAAAAAAATATTTGCAGGAAAGTCCTGCCAAACTTTATTGCTGTGCAGTCGCAAACATTTCCTTTGTATTGGCAAATGTTTTCGTTTTCTGACACAACTTTGCAGCAAACTCAGCCAGCGTCAACTTCGTTATTTGCGTTGAACTTTCGGCAAATTTTCTCATTTGAAAGGGCAAGTTTTTTGCAAACTTTTTAGTTTGCCATTGCAAATTTTTAAACATTTTAAAAAATTTTCTGTGCTATCTGAATAATCGCAAAAGAAAAAGTCAAAACGAATTCATTAAAAGTTACCCCTATTTTCTTCCATAAGTCTCGTTCTATCGAAAGACAAAACTAGGTCGAAGCGAAAAGTAACGTTTGGACTCGTAATTCCTTTCTATTCCACATGACTACAAAAGAGCAGACAAACAGATGTTACCAGAAGAACGTTCGACGCAACTACCGAGTGATAAGCTTCCACGAGCCAAGCAAGGTAGTCACCCACGCGCAAGCAAACAGACAATACGTCACGCGTTACAACCTTGAAATTGTTACCTCACAACCTTCCTTCTAAAACGTTATTTCTTTCTTCTTCTACAGATAACATTTTTACTTTTTTTAAAAAAAGGCAAGCAAAATACAATTTACAAATCAAGGAATATTTAACAGTCTCATTTAGAATTTCATAGAATAAATGTATATACGTTTTTCTTCCATCTTTTTAGTCGATTTTAATTTTTTTTAAATCTTGAACCCAGCACATACAGGGTGATCCAAAAGTAGTCTTTGCAAAACTTGAGAGCTCCAACTCCATGTAGCATACTATGGACTGCTACATATCTCTCCCACCAAGAGAAAAAAATCTCGGACTGAAAGATTTTTAAAAAAAAACATCACGAGCCTTCCACGTCATTCCTTGTGATTTCAACAAAGAGGTGAAAAACTCATAGAAATTTTTCTTTCAAAAGAAAAACTAATACAAAGGATCACATAATCACATGTATTTTGATACAATTAACATAATCACAAAAATATTAGTTTCAAAATCAAATACTGATTATTCTGTAAAATTCCATTAACTTCTTTATCTTTTTATTAATTTTTTTTTGATTCGGCTCTAAATCACACAATTTCTCTTTTCAAAGAACTTTCTTATAAATCTTTGGTCTGAATTCATTCATTCTTACTATGAAAATTTACAAAAAACATTTTAAACATGAACTTTAAATATCATCAGATTTAAAAGATTTTAGATCATGATTTACTTGACAAATTAAAATTTCAATCAACACATTAAAATTTATACAAATATCAACACAAAATGTTTCAAAATAACTGTTAAAAAATCAACTGTCAACAATTTAAAATTTAATCTAACCAAAACTTCTTTCTCTATTTTATACCTCTATTCTTACCTTTAAATTTTAAGGCATCATCCAAGGAGGGACGAGAAAACATCTTCTGATTGAAAATTGAAATTATAACTAAACATATTTTCTCGGGAAAAAATTCTTAACTTCAGACACATTAACTCTTCTATATGAGTCCCGAGTATCTTCAAGATCAGAGGTCAACAGTGTATTAGGAGTCAAAAACCTCCGAATAACAAAAGGTCCGTCCCACTTAAAACACAATGATTTCGTTACCTTATCAGCCATTGAGGACTTTATCAGAACTTGCTCATAAACTGAAACCACAACTGGACCCTAAGTTTTGATAACAAAGATTTCCTTCTTCACCATGTCTTTTCCATATTTTCTAGAGCATGACACCATAATTCAGCATTTTTATGCTAAAACAATTCTTGATCACAAATCTTCCATCTCATCTCTAAGGGGGTGTTTAATGAACGTGTAAAATACAATTCGAAAGGAATCGACTTGAGACAAGAATGCTCGCATATATTCAAAATATATTGCAACACCGGCACAAATTTAGACCACAAATGTTGCTTTTCGCCGCAATAAGCTCTTAAAGAGGATTTCAAAATTTTTATAAATCTTTCAGTTCGTTAGTCTCGCCATAGTATGGGCTAATTTTTATATGTTCAATTCCTAACCCGAACAAAAAGGCTCGGAAATGGCAGACACAAAAACTGATGCATTATCAGTAGACATGGATGCCGGAATTCCTAGCCTAATAAAGACATCCATTAATCGACTACAAATGACTGTTGAATTCAAAATTCTCAACTTCTCCAGAAAAACAAGTCTGGATGCATTACCTTCTCCAATTAAAATAAATTTATAAGAATTACAGGCCGGCAACAGACTAATTATATCTAATATTATGTTTTGTCCAACTCTTGTGGAAAATTTAGAAATTAATGGACCCCCTTTTCCTATTATTTTCTATTAGCTAACTGACACGTTCTCAAGTACTCTTTAACATCATTTATTACCGAGTCCCACGTATATTTTCGCATTATCTTGTTTAATGTGCGAAATGTTCCCGTATGACCGCCTGTCAATTCACGATAATGGAAGAGTTCAATTACCAATTTCTGCCAATTTTCCGGAATTACAATTTTATATGGAAAATGCAAAGCTCTACTCTTTTTCATCAAAGATCCATTATTCAAAATATACTTACGAATATTTTCTCCATATTCTATTCTTTTTATAAGATTCCCTAATTCGGGATCTACCTTTTGCAATTGCGGTAAAGGTTCTTTTACCATAGATAACTGCCAAGAATTTGCCACCTTTAAATACTTTCTCATAATGTCCGTACCCACGGGTCCATCCACTTGAAAAAATTTAAATGGATCATACATCCTAGTCAAAAATCCGCGGCTATATATTATCCTGGGACCTGATATGCTGAATATTCAATGAAAATTGATATAACGTCTCAAATAATGGTCCATATTTCAACAACCGTTCCCTAAAATCCAAGATAATGCCTTATTGTCCTTGAAGAGAACGAAATCGTTAATGAGATAGTGACGAAATCTATCAATAGTTTTTACGAGACTGATGAACTCAATCTCATGTGTACTCATGTGTCTTTCTGCTTCAGTTAGTTTCTAGCTAAAGAAAGAATACGGAAAGAAGGTTATTATTCTCATCCATTTGGCTCACGCATCCTCCAATCGCTTTTCCTCCCAGTCCACGTGAATGAAATACTTTTTGAACAAATCAGGAGTTTTTAAGACATTTTCTATCAATAATGTCTTTAATTTATTCAAAATATTTTGATGTTCAAAGGTCCATTTGAAATTTCTTTGTGGCGATTTTAATTCACTTATTGGCCCCATCAATTCCTGAAGTCCACTACAAAATCTGGCATAATACGAGAAAAGTTCACAAATTTCTTGAACTCCGCGCCTATTTCTAGGTGGAGGGATTTTTTTATTGCCTCAACTCTGGATGGATCTATTTCTATAGTATCCCCATCAGTTATAAACCTAAGATACTTAATCTTTCTACAAAAGAAAGCGCTCTTATCTGGAGAAACCGTAATACCATATTTCCTTAACCTTTCGGGCACCATCTTTAAAACTTTCTTATGTGATTCTACATCAGAGCTACATATCAGGATGACATCGAAATACGTTCTTACGCCTAGATCTTTCATATCACCAAGAATTTTTTCAATCACCCTTGCTAAAATAAAACTTCCAGTCTTTATATCTACAGGCACTCTTTTATACTGAAAGCTGTCGCGCGGGGTAACAATTGTAGTTGTTTCGCGTAATCCCTTTTCCAGTTGTAACTAGAAATATGCTTTGGAGAGATCCAAGGACATGAAGAATTTGTTTTTCGCCGAACTGGCTAAATGCTCTTCCAAATTAGGCGCAGGATAAACGTTAACCTTAATTAAGCTGTTAGCTTTACAGAAATTACCAACAATGCGATGTGAGCAATTTCTATTGCGTACTGACAAGCAACTACTTCCATAATCTGAATGATCTACCTCTTTTAAAATACTTTGGGACACTAGGTCATCGATGCAATCATAAAAATGTTTTTCCTTATTTTTCGGTATTGGAAATGGATGCTCCTCTAATGGTTTTTCCTCTTTCAACTAAAGCTTAGCTTCAAATCCGTGACAACATCTTATTCTCTCTGTAATAACGTAAGAAAATTCTAATCGAAGACTATCAATGAATTCCAAAATATTCTTATTATTAGTATACTGAAAACCCGAACCCGAATCTCTACCAAAATCCTTATTTTCATCTTTCAAAAACAATTCCAATTGCAATTTATCATCAGGATGTACAATTTATTTTTTAATTTTTTTTTCACTAAATCGTAAAATTTATTGGATTGCTCTATATTCATATCGGAAGCCGCTGAATCACTATCACCAAAGTTCATCTGTACTGCTGCCACAAAATCAGTTCTTTTTCCCTTCCCTCCCACACATCGTTCTCTAGATTTCTGTCCAAGTTCTGAATGGGAAGGATCAACCTCATTCACAACTCGATCATGTCTCCTTTTTCTAACCCCTTTCTTTTTCTTCAATCTAATATCAGATGCATTTCCGTTTCCATCTTTACACTCAGATCTAACCTCATTATCCTTATTCCCCTGATGAAAGGATGTGGAAGAACGCGAAATCAAATTCTCATCAGTATCGGTTAATTCTGCCGAAAACTTAAGATGATCTAATAAAGGTTGAACATCACTAATATCTTGAATATCTTGTGCAGCACCAGTGTTCTGAACAGTTCCAGCTAAATTAACATAATTGGAATCTACCAATTCTATATTCGAAATCTTCTTTCGTTCGGGTTGATTCAATCCAAAAATATTACGAATCTCCTGCAATTGCCTTAAAGTAGGTATCTCCAACAATTGCCGCTCAATTGTTGACAATTCAATATCACATTGGACCCCAACATCCAAAGATCCTCTACCATGATGAACAAACGGTCTCAATTCCAAATTCCTATGACAAGTCGATTGGCCAACTAAGTATCCTGATCTAAGTCCATTTCTCGATGACGATTTATCGCAAAAAACAACGAAGTCGATTTCTGAACTCCAACTTCATTCCATCCTACGTTTCCTTCATTATGATCAACACGATCAACTGATCTAAATCCAGAATTCGGATTCCGGAGAGATGAATCTATTTTCGAAGCATTGTCACTAAAATATAGCATCATTGATTTGCGATTATTGCGCAAATTCAATCTTCCATGTGCAAAGTCTACACCTTAAGACATACTTTTCAAAAATGGAGTTCCCAGAAGGCAATCGGACGTCAAGTCATTCACTACCAAAACATTAACTCTCTCGAACCAACGAGAAAGATTTAAATTAAAATTAATCTCTTTACTAGTCTCATAAAATGATCCTAATGGCGCACGAATTACAATTGGAGTAGTTTTTCAAGATAACGTGTAACCCTACAACGTTCTACAAAGGATAAAGTAATTAAATTATACGATGACCCGCCAGCGCGAATTAATTCATTATTCATGCGGACATTTATAAAAGTAGCTACTGTTCCATCTAATTGAGAAGGTACTACATTCCGTTTTTCGGCATCCGCATTTGAATTCATTGATAGTCAAAAATTTTTTCTTTGATTTTCCCTAACATCAGATGGTTCAATTTTTTTACTTTCAACAGTCAAAACTTTTGAATGGTACTTTCTATCCTTTTTATTTACTAAGGCAATCGAATTACTTAAAGATGTTGATTTATTTCTTAACTTTTTATTATAATCAACTTGATCTCGAAAGATTTTCGAAAATTCCAATGAAATTCTCGTAAGCTCTTCCAAATTTAGCTTAACAGAAAGACCAAACATTTTAAATCACACCGCTCTTTCATTCCATCTAACATTATACGTATCAATTGATCCTAATTACCATAACAGTCTATGATTAAATTTGTATAGTAAATGTCGTTAATGTATTGATCTTCAGATTCATTTAGTCGTTGTTTTCTAAATAACCATTCTGATATTAAAGCATGCCTAATTGAATTTGTAATAAATTTCTCAAAAATCAGTTTCTTAAATCGCACCCAAGAAATATTCAAATAAATAGCTCGTTGAATCTCCTCCAAAAATTCTCCTTCTCTTTTAGACAACTAAGTTCTGTATATGTCATTCAAAGGAAAGCTTGTACTTTCAATACTCTGCTCCAAGTTGATTAATAAATCAAAAATATTAGCAAAAACGAATGATTAATGAGAAAAATCTAAACTCTGATTCTAATTTCTCTTCCTATAATTCTCAAAAAGGAAGAATCAGAAGGCAAAATATCTTTCAAATTTTTTCCCAAGCTCAAAACGTCTAGATTATTAATAGTCCAAATTACCAACTACTCTTGTTAATAGGAAACAGTTTCCTTAATGTAACAAGGTACATTAGGAATTAGGTACTATTAGTGGCTACTAGGCTCATACTCACCCTTTAGAAACAGCTCCACTCTCCCTTGGATTTGGTGTGTCGTCTTTCTCCACTACTTGGCTCAACCCAAACCGATGTTAGATCAGGTATATCTACAAAAGTTGGACGAAAATTCGACTCTTCTAACGCAAAATAATACTAATCGCAAAAGAAAGAATCAAAACGAATTCATTAAAATTTACATCTATTTTCTTCCATAAGTCTCGTTCTATCGAAAAACAAAGCTAGGTCGAAGGGAAAAGTAACATTTAGACTCGTAATTCCTTTCTATTCCACATGACTACAAAAGACCAGACAAGCAAGCAAACAGACACTACGTCACGCGTAACAACCTTGAAATTGTTACCTCACAATCTTCCTTCTAAAACGTTATTTCTTTCTTTTCTACAGATAACTTTTTACCTTTTTTAAAAAAGGCAAGCAAAATACAATTTACAAATCAAGGAATATTTAACAGTCTCATTTAGAATTTCATAGAATAAATGTATATACATTTTTCTTCGTTCTTTTTAATCCATTTTTAATTTTTCTAATCTTGAGTTAAGCACATACAGGGTGATCCAGAAGTAGCCTTTGGAAACTTGACAGCTCCAACTCCATGTAGCATACTATGGATTGCTACAAAGTAACGCGTCACTTGCGTTACGTTACTTCCGAAGACTGAAGAAAATTAGGCTTACATTGTAATATTTATAAGGTTTGCGATTATTATAGTTTTTACTTATTTTCAGACTAGAAGGTAGGAAGAGCACCTCGGGTTGTGATTCACAGCTATACAATGAATTGCCTGTTCGTGTATTTGCATAGCGATAATTTTTTAGTTCAATCACTCGCCAATAGGGGCAGCACTCCACATCCTTAGATGCGGGTTGTAGCTCCTGGTGAGTACTGAACACAGAATAGGTTACATTCTAATGTTTCTCGCGTCGATTAGGTTCAACAATTATCCGCAAAAAATTTCGCATATACTGTAACTTTCACATTTTCGTTAATATCTCAGTTTTCTTAATATATTATTGCATGTTTATGCTTTCTTTAACATGAATGCAATGTAGTACTGAATAACTATTGTTTTTGAGAAAATGAAGCAAAGAAGAGCAACATAAAGCAAAATAAGAAAATTACAAGCTAAAAACATTTATTGTTATGAAACCTTAGTCAACTAAATAATTACGCGAAGAATATACCGGAGAAAATTAGAGGGTAAACGACTCGACACACTGCACAGGTACTAGGAATACTCATAAAGATATATATGTGAAGTGTAAAGATCAGAATATAATGCTATGTATTTCTGCGTTGAATATACAATTCGCACTTCATGTACAGTTCCAATATGCAAAATAAATCAATTTCAATATCAGTTGAAATTACTGAAAAGGCAGAACTTGGTTATTTAAAAGTCAGAGTGCAACTTTCGCTTGGAGCGATTCTATTTGTAATATTACAACACATTCTCTCGTAAGTTGCCTCTGTGGTTAAGCGGGTTTAGTAATGTTGTTGAAATTCTAGAATCGAAGGCCGGCAGTTCGAGCCTGAGTCCGGAAGCTTTTTTAAAAAATACAAATGTCTACTTTGAAGTACTTGAAAAAACAAGACCAGATGAATTGTCACGTTTTAAAGCACAGTTAAATTTATTCGCCATGCCCATCATTTATATACAAAAACGCTAAAATGTGGAATGTTAACACTTAAAATGAGAACACATTTATGAGTTGAATACCTGAAACCACGCGTTCAAAATGAAA
Source organism: Thermobia domestica (assembly GCF_964235325.1). Taxonomy (NCBI): domain Eukaryota; kingdom Metazoa; phylum Arthropoda; class Insecta; order Zygentoma; family Lepismatidae; genus Thermobia; species Thermobia domestica. The sequence continues at coordinate 192,486,253 of NC_137458.1, read as the reverse complement.
ATCACTCATGTTCCTGATACATATTCCTATATGTATATTTATATATAGTGTGTGTGAGAGAGAGAGAGAGGGAGAAAACATATATGCTTGTATTTTTTTCATTTAAAAAGTTAGTGTAATTTATAATTTGGATTTTTATAAAGCAATTTGGATAATAATGCAGAAAACATTAACATATTTTGATAGAATACTAGAAGGAAAGCTCGTGTCTTTGACACATTAGATTCCCAGTTCGCTTCCCGATGAAACAACTTTGAACACATTACGAAAGATTTGGAACCCTCTTTAGAATGTAAGCCCACCTCCCATAGTCCTATACTCTTAATGATCAGCGACGTTAACGTCTAAAGTAAATATTATCTTAGCCAAATGATTAGCACGTTGACTTTGGAATAGAACCTTCCAATTTCGATTTTCGACTTCCTCGTTGAAACTGTTAATTTGTGTGTAACTTAATATTTTAGTAAACTCATGTAATAAAACAACGGATAAATGCATTTTATTGTTTAATTTAATTTAGTCCAATTGTCTTTTCATCTCAAATAAAGCTCGATAAAAATCAGTTTTAGGCTATGAATATTATTTCTTTTCATGATAATTGTAATCTACGATTCAGCTTGAAGTAGTAATATTGGTTTGAAGTGCTTTATTATCAACTTAAAGTCTCTATGGTGCAATTACATCTAATTTTGACTTAAATACTTATTCTGATTAGAACATAAAAGCTCACTATCTCTAACTGAAATATTTGCAAAGCACCATTATATATATTTAAAATGAACTATCTTGAAATCTTACTCATAGTTAAAATATTATGGGGAAGAGCTAAGTTTAATAAGAAAATGGAATGAAACATATCAGCTTAACTTCCCACTATTATGCTCTTTAGGTTCTAGAATATTATTCCGCACACATAGGTGAAGATGGCCCCATGCCGTAAGTGTCGATGGACCACCGATGGGGAACTAGCGATATCTCGCAAACATTGGCGGCCCCCCAGCAACGATCCCCGGTGGCCCCACTTTCATTTTGAAAATTATACCACCATCACCTCATCAACGGCAGAGACGGGACAAAACGCCAATGAACCACAAAATTACTCCCCCAAAATATCTTAAAGCGCTTATATCCGTGATTTGTTTACATTAAGGTGAGTCTAAAAATACTATAAAAATCTTTTTAAAAGAAGCACTGCGGGATGGGCGCGAACCAGCAACATTATGATTACTAGGTGCGTGTTCTTCCGACTTCGCCACTTTTTTTTTTATTTTTCTTTTGTTTAATTGCAGGAAATTGTAACATATCAGTTCATTTACTCATGATATAGTATTCGTAAGGAATGAGCAAAATATTTGTTTTCGCACTGAACAGAATTTTTTTACAAGCATTTTCCAGGAAGATCAGGTAACGAAACGTATTTCCACACGGATACGTGTCCATGATATAGAAAATTGATTAAATTAGCCAGGTGACAGTATTGTGTTTTGTAATAGGAAAGAAACTATATTCTGGAAACAGTATACACTGATGGTCAAACGCAGTGGCATGTAAACGGCAGATTACACTTAACATTCGTGTTAAATTTTGCCAGATATCAGGTGATTGAGCACAGAATAGCAGTCTGTGTTCAATCGTATCAGGTTGAGCACACTGTTGACATATATCCGTTTGTAGTACACCAATGTGCTTTAATTTAACATTAGTAGGAATAAGCTCATTCAGAATCATGTACCAGATACTCCTTACCTGCGTTGACAGGGTGGCATTGTGTACATTCTGCCATATCATCGTCCATTTTTTGTGGGAAACGTTTGCTGAATATGTGGAAGCATTTTGTTGCACAGAGGGGAAAGTAACACTGACTAAAAAATTTTACATTGAAATAGTTGGTATGATCCAAGAGAGGCAGATATGACCAACCTTGTACTCATTGTTTAATATACATACGAGCGTCTTTGACGTATGCCATACAGGACGTTTCGGTGTCGGAAATTAGTCCATCCAGCACGAAGGCCATTGATGTGTAATGCTTTCAGGTAATTGATATTGCTTATAATTATAGGTTAAGAAGAACGCATTACATTTCTCACGTTTCGAAATGAGTTGTATGCCCCCTTGTGCTCAATGTAGAGTAAGGGAGTGACGAGTGACACAAAAATAACGTCCTGCCTAGATAAACCGACCAATAACAATATGTTTTGCAAAGGTATAGGTCTGATATCGGATATATGTGCGCGTAATACCATAATTTGGCACACAAATAACTATTTGCATACCAAATACGTTGGATAAGGTCTAATTTTCTTAGTTTTTTTGGAGACACTGCGCACACATTATTCAGTAATGGATCTCAAATCCTTTCATAATGGATACTGTCACTATTAAGAAATCTAACACCCAATAATTTAACGTAATTTACTATTTCAATAGTTGAGAAAGGCTGTGGGATGCCATCCATGTTCCAGTTATGAAATATCAGGAGTTTTGTTTTACAGAAGTTGATACGTTCACCACTAATAGCATAGAATTGTCGTAATTGAGCAATAATATTGTGGAATGTTGTATTGTCGTGCAGCTAATATTCATATTTAATATCATGATTATAGGCCGTGACGGAGAGATTTTGTAGGTCGTGAAGCGGAGGTTGTATATATGCAGCCAGTTTATATAAAAGAGATTCAAGAGCAAGTCCAAAAAGAAACGTAGGCATGGGACATTCTTGTCTCACTCAACTTTTCAGTGAAATGGAAAGCGTGAGAAAACCATTTATCTGTAATCGAGCTTTCGCCGTGCTATAAAGGTTCTTGATAATGTTCATAAAGCTGAGCGCAAAATTTATATGCACTGAGCAGTGTAAAAAGATAATCATGGGATAGGCGATCAAAGGCACTTTGGAAGTCCAGTGACACAAGAGAAGCCGGTATCCTACATCATCTCGGATCTTCGTAAGTGTATAATACACATTCCTTCCTTTAATGAGCGCTGATTGAAAAGAACTAATTTATTAGCAAAGAGGTTGCGCACGCGTTGCACTAAAATTTTGTTAAACAATTTTAAATCGGTACTTAGCACGGTCCTATATTGCATTTAATCTGCAGTTTCTGCAGATTTTGGAAGAAATTTCACATTACCCTCATTTTGTAGAAAGTTCGGAGATTCTAACAGTTCATTATATAGGGGAAGTTTGTCATTCCCGACTACATCCCAATATTTTTAATTGAATGCATACAAGAGTTCATCACCCCCAGGACTGGAGTCCTTATTACACTGAGTCAACGTTCTATGTATTTAGTCTTCTGCGATGGGCGACGTTAAGCACTGGCGCTCCCCTTCCAAGTTCTCTAGCCCCTGCACCAGACCACGTCTTCAAGTGCCAGTCGTCAGTAATTAGATTATTTTCTCGTGCTGACACAAATTGCTTCAGCATGTTTTGATCTTGTTTATGGTATGTCGCTTATTGTGTTTACCCTCCATAAATTCCACAATAGAGCGACATGCCTGAATATTAAATGTACCCATAAATTTTGTCAGCTGCTTGAGTATACGATTTCTGCTTACCCTATTGACGACAGTAGTCATACATTTTCTGCATTTGTTCTGCGCTGAACCGACTTGTAACTGATGTTCTGCTAACTTTCTCTGGGGAAGGGCAGTATGCAGATGAATCACTATCTTTTTCGCTGAATGTGCCTAGAGCGCGTTGCATGTTTGGTTCATCATCCTCACCTGTGCACCAGTATTTTCCGATACAAACCCGCGGGACAATGTTGTGTATTCTTCTATCTCCAGTTCATTCTTGTACTTCGTTATCACTTCAAATAAGAATGCACAAAAGTCATTCTTGTCTTCTTTTCCTTATTTTCAGCTGTGAAATGTTGTCTTTACTTCTTGTCCTAACATTTCCCACACTTTTATAGAGTTAATAGATCGCTTCATCCTTTTAGCCTAATCAAAATAAGAAATGGCCTAGACGAAATTACTAAAGGAATGATTTTTGGCATGTGTTTTGCGTAATATGAAGAAAGTAATTTGACAAAGTGACAGTTATTTCCGAGCTGAAGACACAACATGGCGGCCCAAATGGCCGATTTTATGTATCGAGACGCTAAAGATAGAGAAACGCAACTTGGTATGGAAGTGTTATTAAGAAAAAGTTAAAACAAAATACAACATATTCTGCACGCTTCCATTTTTATACCACAATGGCAGATTAACGTATGAATATAAAATGAGCTTACTTTTCGTAACAAGATTTCTCGGCTGTATTGATTCTAACATGACACATTTTTTAACATTGTTGAATTCTGTGGTAACCGCTTCTGCATAATACGCCTTCAAAGCCAGGTTTTGCTTCTGTAGCTCCAATCGTTTGAACTGGGAATACTTTCAATATACAGGTTTGTCGGTCATACAGGATTACAAATGTCGAATTTTCCAAAGTTTCACAATTTCATCCTACCTTACACTTGATGACTCACTCACGTGCCTAATTTCCTTGTCTAGCTTCAGGGGGTGGGGCAAGGCATACTTTTCATATACACATAGTGATCGGCCATATTCAGTTTAAAATGGCAGCGTTTTGAACATATATTTTTCTCATACCTTACTCTACATGTGGCACTGTCATTCCAAGTTTCATTTCTCTACACCGTTACACATTTATTGGCCGTGCTACGATGCATTTACTGGCAACCAAGCACACCAATATTTCACCGTACTGTTTCAGAAGAGTAGACGTCAAAATGTGCAAAATTGAGGAATTTTCCTCAAATATTACGAACTTTCCTGGGAAATTACGGTGGCGTTTCTGGTTGGCAGTGCATAGACCATATAAAATGGTCACTGAATTTTTAACCGTGTAACTCCACTGTTTAGGTCTGAGCATATTTTTGAAATTTAAAATCGGCCATTTAGGTCACCATGTTAGTTTTCCAGCTTGGAGATTGTTATTTTGACAAATTGCTTTCTTAATATTACTCAATATACATGTCAAAACTCTTTACTTCAGTAATTTCTTGTAGTTGTTCGAAAAATTAGTCTATCTTAACTACCCTATTTTTCCTTGATACCACTTACATTTACAACTGCCCATTTGGACACACAGATCCTCAGTGTTCCACACACGCGTACTATGTACGATTGAATCACAGTCGCCGACGTCCCAAAACTCAACGCTCCCATCTTTATCTCCTACAGCAATTCATGTAACCCGCTGTCGCATGTTCAGGCCTTGCACGCACCTATCCATTTAAACACCAATGCTGTTCTCTGAACTGTTTTGTTTATAACGCAATAGTTCCACAGCACGCGTTGAAAGTATGACATCACAAACTGTGCGTAAGTGTACTCTTCCAGATCTTTTTATGCCTCCTTACCACAAATCAATTAGCGCATTGATGGTTGAGTAAACCTTAACGTTCCATAGACCAGTTCAGAAAGTATAAGTCACAGATTCAAATTTCGTCTTCGACATTGATTTATTTCTGTGTATATCTTTTTTTTATTTTCTTAATTGCATTTCAATTAGGCTACCTAGTGATACCCAATGACAAGAGCAATTGATACATTTACTATACCGGCACTCGCCTGTTTGGGCTGAGGGCCGATATTAGCGTATTTTATGTTCAGTTCATCTTTTCTGTTTTCATTCTAGTTTATTTAACTTTTTCTGCATCGGCCTCAACAGCGGGCAAAACTCCGTCCCATCAATATGTAATTGACAGGCCATACTTCCCCAGTACTGTAAGGCCCGTTATTTCTGATTCCGAACACTTGCGGAACGAATGATTCTACACGTTATTTTGTATTCCTATTACCTACTCGTAAACCAAATTTGGTTCAATTATCTCTGAGTGACATCACCACTTTCGTCGTGAGACAAATTACTTCACTGCTGACACATTTATTAAACTATATTCATTCATTCATTGTAGTTGTTTCATAAATTGTGTGTTCTGAGTGAATTTCAATCTGGATTGTGTGTATTGTCTATTATTATTATTATTATTATTATTATTATTATTATTATTATTATTATTATTATTATTATTATTATTATTATTATTGACAGGCTCTCTCAAGCATGTTTTATAACGAAAACTTCCTTGGTAGAAGAGGACGCTTCACGTTTATTTGGCTTGTTGCAACAAAACAGCTACAACTGAAAAAGAAGTCAGGTCGAATATACCGCGATATGATGGGAGTAAGAGTAGCAAGAACATGGTAAGTTTGCATACTGCTTTGTTATAGTTCATTTTATTGGTTACTGAAATATAACTATATTTCGTGTACTAGAACGATCACTTATATACACATACCTTTCAAAGAGAGGAGATGAACAGGTAAGTAAGTAGTGACAATTACGACACTAAACATAACGTAATTTTGTCCAGGGAAAGAACTTTATTCTGCGTATAATGGGGTAAATTTCATTGATGAGCTATACGAGTAGAAAATAAGTGATATTCAGCTACAAGCCGCTATATATTAAGAAAGATTCGGTCAATTTTCCTTGTTAGTATAGCTATGGAAAACACTGGTAAATCGTAAAATCCGAAACATGAATAAGTTTTCTAATTTTCTATGTAATATCTTATATTTGTCCGAAAATCAACGGAGACAACTACAACGTAATAAGCTTTCTTTAGACATTATTTGGTATGAATTTGGATTTGGCTTAGTATTTGGTTTTTCAAACATGAGGCTGTTAAATAGTTTGTCTAAATTGAAGCGTGGTTCTGGTTCATTGCCTCCAACTCACTGTGTTAACCATTTTTATAATAAGGAGGTTAATAAATGTATCTCGACAGTGAAACCGTGTAACGTGGGTTCCTGTCACCACGGCATGGCGCGTCCTTAGGTTAAGGATCGAGGAGAAGGCCTCTAGATATAGAGGTTAGCTGCGAATATACTGCATAAGCAGTCGCGGACAGCCAACTAGGAGTGGTCCTCCAGCTTGGGAGTTTGGGTAGGGCTAACAACCTCATCCTATATAAAAAAAAAGCACTTGTTCAGAAATATTCACAAAAGCCTCGGACAAGGACTGATAACTTGGCACGACCTCAGCAAAAGAAAATGGACATGAGATTTGGAACATGGAATATTAGGAGTCTTTATAGCGCAGGCGCGTTAAAATCCGTAAAATACAGGATGGACGTAGTAGGAGTTCAGGAAGTTAGGTGGTAAGGAAATGGATCTGTGAATTCCGGAAATTTTACGTTCTTTTACGGGGAAGAAAATAAAAATCACCAGTTAGGAACAGGGTTTTTCGTTCATAAACGTATATTACCAGCAATTAAACGGGTTGAATTTGTTACTGACAGACTTTCTTTTATTACTCTCAAGGGACGGTGGTGCGATATTATTGTTTTAAATGTACATATCCCAACTGAAGATAAGGATGACGATATAAAAGACAGTTTTTACGAAGAAGTGGAATGGATATTTGACCAACTCCCGCGATACCATTTTACACATTAAGACACAAGGAGAAAAGGGGATGATATAGTATCAATAAACAACTTAAAAATGCACGATATTAACAGATAATATCAAATATAGAGCCATTCACAGATTTAACTCTGTAACTCGTTTTCTACATTCATTTTCTTTCCTTTATTTTCAGGATTACATCATCACTGAATTTCTCCACTGGAGATTATCTTTCATTTAACAGCATCCAACTTGAGCTCAGCCTTGTAATTAAAAAAAAAACTTTAAAAAGGTTAAAGGGCGAAGACGGGAATCGAACCCGGGCGAACAGATTAGAAAAAACTACAACTCTAACCACTCATCTAAATCGTTACCTCTCCCGGCTTTTCTAAATAAAGAGCGTTTACTGTTCGCTCAAAACAGTAGCTTGTTAATAGTCATATTGATTGGCAAAACACAGGATCGGAGTGCATTATATCACTGTATTGTAAAATTTCTTGGATAGAGCAATAAAATGTATTTGGTCTAGGAATTAATTCGTGCGGTTGGTACGCACACATTGAAGCTGTAGTACAAACACAAAATACATAAATACCTTAAGAAAAATATTGTCCATCGCTAGCCACCACTTTCGCCCATCTGTCAGGCAATGTACGGATTCCGTGGCGAAAGAAGTCCTCATCCTTGGAAGCGATCCAGTCAGAGACCCATGTTTCGATATCTTCTGAAGAAGTAAACCGCTGTCCAATCAAATCGTTGTTCATGCAATCGAACAAGTAGTAGTCCGAAGGAGCAACATCTGGTGAATACGGCGGGTGGGGTAAAACTTCCCATCCGACATTTTCTAAATAGGTTTTGACCGGTTTTGCGACATGTGGGCGAGCGTTATCATGTTGAACAATAAGTTTATCATGTCTGTTCTCCCATTCTGGTCGTGTTCTGGCCAGAGTTTGCTTCAAACGCATTAATTGTCGTCGATAACGTTCTCCATTCATAGTTTCACCCGGTTGCAGCAGCTCATAGTACACCACACCTTTCATATCCCACCATATGCACAGCATAACCTTTGCACAGTGAATATCTCGTTTTGGTTGTGATGGACCTGGTTCACCTGGTTTCATCCCGGCCTTTTTTCGTTTAGGGTTCTCGTAATGGATCCACTTCTCATCACCCGTAATAATTCGATGCAGAAACCCCTTTCTGCTCTGTCGTTGAAGCAGCAATTCGCAAATGGTTTTTCGTCTTTCAACGTCTCTGTCTTTCAATTCATGTGGAACCCAATGTGACATCTTTTCAATCATTCCCATGGCTTTCAAGCGTTTGGAGACTGTTGTTTGATCAACGCCTAATGCTGCTGCAAGTTGTTCCTGCGTTTGACACGAATCCTGCTCGAGCAATGCTGTCAATTCTTCGTCTTGAAATTTTTTTGGCTGTCCAGCTCGCTCTTGGTCTGCCAAGCCGAAATCACCACTTCTAAACCGTGCAAACCACTTCTGACACGTTCGCTCAGCTAGAGCATGGTCACCATACACTTCCACCAAAATACGATGACTTTCAGTCGCACTTTTCTGCATGTTAAAGTAATGCAGCAGGACACCCCGCAAAAACACTTTATCAGGCACAAATTGCGCCATGTTCACTTAACTACAAACTGGTGTTGTTGACGCTTTAATCCACTGCCCTATACTACGAACGATACGCGATGAAAGGGGTTTGCAACACATGTGTGGATACACGGAACTGTGGGACGCTCCGTTCGTTGCGCCATCTCTTGTCCACCCGCACGAATTAATTCCTAGACCAAATACTTGGGATTTGGACTTTTCTTTCGCCTTTTTATTATAAAAAGTTTATGTACACAAATTCCACTAATATTTAGGTAAGATTAGATAGGAGCCCGGTGACCAAGCGTCGTGGGCTTTGAGGTGAGGTACTCTCGGTGACCAAGCATCGTGAGAGGGGTGTAGATTAGGTATCTCTCTCTCGGTGACCGTGCGTCGTGAGAAACAGGAAAGGAACCCGGTATACCAAGCGTTGTGGGTATAAGGATGGGTACCTCTCAGTGACTAAGCGTCCTGAAAGGGGTTTTAGGTGTTTCGATCAATCCGGGAAGATTGATATTGGCCGAGGCGTGCAGGTCCTTTTTATCCTGTCTTGTCGGCTTCCTTCGTTGATTCTCGTCCTTCCGACTGTTGGCGATGGTGATCGACTCCTCTTCGGTACCGTCGTCTGTTTGTATTTATTTATTACTAACACGTGTAGTTCACACGTGGTTATTGCATGACGTGTAGACATGCGGAACCTTACACCCCCGGGGCGTAGAAAAAAATAAGCCACTGGATTATTTTTTTGTGTTTGTGCCAGCATGTGGAATCTGCATATTGGGCACAGTATACACTGTAAATGCACTATACCACTGGAACACAAAATCAAAGTTAAAAGCACTGGTCACTGATATCACTGTTAGAGATATTATCACATAAAGAAATTTTAAATGAAAGTTGAAGTTGGAGCACTGACAGTTTGTCCTCTTAATCTAAGCAGGATCCCTATATTACGTCATCTCCCTCAAAGGAGAGGCTGTCGAAGCTCTGGTGAGTACAGTTAATACTGTAGTTATAACTACGTCACTGATGGTAATGTCCGTAGTATATTTTATGAAGTTCGCACGTCAAAGAGTGCGATTATAGAAAAGTTTCTAATATTGGTCTAGTTCTGGCTAGTACTAGTTAATAGATTACAGAACACACTTAGAGAACTGTTAAAGTCAGTACTTTGATAATTGTAGTCACGCCGGAAAAAAGGTTGCCAAACAAAGGTCCTGATTGTCTGAACACTCTGTATATCTAGGTCAATATGTTAGTGACAGTTATATGATACGCAACAGGGAAGCGAAAATAAAAATGTCGTAGAAGTGAAGTTCGTTCGCTCGAAGCGGAAAGAAAATGCTGGCTTGCAATTTTGTACACTGAAGGAAATTGTATGTATGGAAGCTTGTTTTAAATGGCAGAATGCAGGTTGCTTACGATTTATAAGAGTGAAAAAAAAAAAGATAAGGGATCGCTTGCGATTTGAATACTAAGGTATGTACTAGATTTGGTCACTTCAAATAGTTAGCTGTATCATATGGTGTATCTTGCTTTCTTCTGTTCCATGTTTTATTTCTTTGTCTTTTTTCTTCTTTGTCTGCCGCTGAAACATGAAGAGTGCGCTTTGCATGTCGCTCGTTTATATCTGCTGAGATGATGATAATCTCTTTTTTTTCGGTCTTCTTCTTTCTGTTCGGTTCGTCATCTTATTCGCTGCGTTCTGCATTTTCCTCGTGTGGTATGTGTTCCTCGCCATCATGCTAAACTTTGATTCTATCGATAGAGATATTCTGTTCTCTATCCCTGAAGTTATTGGGCATGCGAACTCGATAGAGATTATTGTTTAGTTTTGAGATTATTGTAGCCGGTCCGCAGCATCTAGCGGTCAATTGTGATGACTCTTCGAAAGGGAAAATAAATGAGTACTGTATCTCCAGTGTGAAAAGCTTGTTGTTTACGTCTTTTATCAAAATATTTCTTTTGTTGTACGTGAGCCTTCAGTAAGTTATGCCGTGTCCTTTCTCGAAGTTTTACGAGTTGGTCTCGTTCAAGCTGTAGCTGAGGGGTAATCTGTAGTTTGCAATCACTGATTTCCTAGGTTCGTATCAAAACATGAGAAAGAAGCTGGATTTCTTTGTTCCTAATTGAGCGAAACTATTTAAACCAAAAGTAATATGAGGTAATAACTTTGGCCATGTTTCGTGATTTTGTTGGACGAAAATTTTTAAGGAATTCTGCAGTGTTTTGTTCATGACTTCGACTAATCCTATGTCTTGGTGGTTGAAAACAGGGCAAAACTTAAATTCAAAGTTATATATCTCTGTTAGTTTTTGAAGTTTCTTGGTTCTGTGCACAGGATGTATGTCCAGATGAAGGAAACGAAAGGCGCCGAATTTCAGAATTATTTCTTCCAATAAGAATTGTTCAATTGTGTCTGCCGTAATCCCATTAACAGCCTTCGTCACTATATAACGTGTACTTGTTACGATGGCGACTAAAACATATTTTGGTTTCCCTTCTTTGTGGGGATAAGGTCCTAAGCCGTCCAACATCCATCGTTCTCCTATATGACCAATCGGGTGGTGAAGGAGTTCTCCCTGTCTTTTTTGGGTAGTTTTTTCAATAGTGGGCACTCCCTATAGTTCTTGATTCTAAATGCCAAGTATGATTTCATGTTTGGCATGTAGTATTTGTTAAGGATAGTTTTATATGTCTTCGAAATCCCAAAATGGGGAGCTGACGGGTCTTTATGAATAGACTCGAACCAATGTTCTGCCAAGCTTTTCGGGATGCACAAAAGATGAAGTAGCCCAAGTTCTGGATGTTTTTGTGTACGATACAATATGTTATCTTTTAATAGAAAATACTTGGCTGTCCTCGTGGTGGAACATTTTGCTGGTTCTCCCCCTTTTAAAACTGTTATAATTATCAGCGTATGCGTCATCCTTACGCTGCTGTTCTCGTAAGTTCTTCAAAGATCCTGAGTATTCTATTTGGAGAATGGGTTCCTCTAGAGAATTGGATCTGTATGCATGTAGATCTTCGATTGCCTGATGTGGGTCCATGGGTTCTGAGGTATCACTAATATTCTGCTCTAAGCGGCTGATGATGTCAGCCGGATGTTTCTTTCCTTCGATGTGGCAGATATCGAAATTATAGTCAGCTAAGAAAAGTCTATAGCGAGTGTATTTTCCTACTCTGTCCGGGTGAGTACGCAAAGAGGTTAGACATTTTGCATCTGTAAACAATTTAAATTTACGATTGAGTAAGAAATATCTAAATTTGCGTAATGTATATATAATAGCGTATAGTTCTTTCTGCCAGACTGAGCTCTTGGTCTCAGTTTTTGTGAGACGTCTACTACAATAGGAAACGATTCTTTCTTTGTTAGTTTTGTGGTCATAATAGGCTAATAGCCCTCCGATCTGGTGAAAGGATGCGTCTGTGTACAGCCTTATGTCTAGCTTTTCGTCGAAATGATAGAGAGAATGGGCTTTCAAAATGTCTTCTTTCAGCTTCTCAAATAATTCGTCATGTTTTTCGGTCCATTTAAATTTGGCATTTTTAGTAAGAAGCTGCTGGAAAGGTTCTATCTTGGTCGTGAAGTCCTTGATATGACTTCATAAATAAGAACATAGGCCAATAAAGCTCTTCAGTATGCATTTGGTAGTCGGCTTTTTAAAATTCTTTATCTTCTTTGCGATTTTTGGTGAGATGCTTATCTTCTCTCCGGATACGAGGAATCCTAGTACTGGGAGTTCTCTATATAATAGGTGCGTCTTCTTAGGGTTGGCTCGGAAGTCGTGTTTCCTTAATTTTTGAAATAAAAGCTCCAAATCTGAGAGTTGTTGTTCCCACGTATAAGAACCGATTATGATGTCATCTGCAAAATTGGTTATGCGCTTAGGTAAGCCGTCTAGTAGCATTTTAATTACTATAGTTAAAGATTGGGAAGAGAAACAATGGCCCATTACGCATCTAAGGAATTTATAGGTTTTGCGTGTATGATTTACCTTGAAAGTCATGTATTTAGTGCTTTCTGGATGCAATTTTATCTGAAAATATGACTGCGAAATGCCCAAGGTTGAAATTAACTTTTTCCCTTTTAAAACCTGCGAAACGTCCTCTGTATTTTGAAACGATATGCTTAAATATTTGGTATAGGTATTGCATGCCTGGAGATTCAGCACAAGCCTGAAATCTGAACTGTTTGGCTTTTTGATCGCAATTAAAGGCGAGGAGAAATTACTAGTCTGTGTCTCCGTTATGATTTTTGCATCTAACAGCTGTTGTATCTGCTTATCAATTTGATCTCTTATCCCTAATGGAATTGGTGGGAAACGGTGATGGGATGACGCACTTTTATCTATACGAATTTTGTGTTCATATCCTCTAAAATAACCTATATCTTCTGGGCTGTATGAAAACACATCCCTGTATTTGTACAAGAAGTTGGTTACAGTTATTCGCTGGTATTCCGGTAAATCCGGATTTATATAAAAAAGGTTAATGTTAAAAGTTTTAGCGGTTTGTCTTAATCTTTCCTTTATCTCTTCTTGAGTACGAAATTGATGCGCTTTCTTTTCGTCTTCTTCTATTCTAAATGAAAATTCTTCCACGCCCTCCTCTGTATACGCCACTGGTGTACCTTTATTTAGCGTTATTATTCGTGCCGTAGGATTGGAAATTAGTAACGTAAGGTCGTTACTCGGTACTCTCATGGTCATTGCCTGTAAGCCGTATCGGTCTAATAATGATTATAGTGGAGTAATATAAAATGTAGCGTCATGAATTGTTTCTCTTTGAATCGATACAGGGAAGTAGAAATGTGATTTTGCCGGAATCGAAACTTTACTTGCTGTGATGACGTTTGCATTCCTTTGCAAGTGAGTAATGTCTCGTGACATTTCTTCCGATTCTTGTTTTTCCACTGGAAACGTAGGTTTCCTAGGTTGTGTATATAATGATATGGATTTATTCTCCAAGTCTATTTGAGAGAAAAGTCTTGTAAGAATGTCATTCCCAAAAATCGGATTAAAGTCAGCATCTATGATGCGGAAGTAATGGAAGAAGGTGATGTTGCCAATTTTAAATTTAATTAAAGCTATTTCTTTTAAAGTTAGAACTTTGTTGGCAGTGCCCTTGATACGAGTTTGAAATGGTATTAGCGTACATTTTGGGGGTACCTCCCGTCTTGACCATAGACTAAGACTAGAACCCGTATCTATTATAGCTGGTAGACTGTTTGCATTCACATTAATATTGAGCAATAGTTTATTATTTTCTATTCCCAGCTTAACAAGTTCTCGATGTTTATTATTGGTCGTCTGGGTGAAAAAATTGGTGTCCGTGTTCTTAAAAGTTTCCGCTGTTGCCTGCTCTTCTTGATTGCTATCACATTTTAATTGTGGTGGTGTCTGTGTGGCCCGCGCCGACTTTTCTAAAATGGCCAGCGATGCTTGACTTTGGCCTGCGAGCCCATCTATGCGTTTCCCTGGTTGGAATTTTTTGGATTATTCCAACACGTGGATGCTCCGTGGTTCTTCTTGTAACAAATTGAGCAGACTGATATTTTGTCGCTTTTTACAAAATGGTTCTTTTTTCTACCATCGTTATTTCATTTCCTTTGTTGGTATTCTTCGCATCCGCTTTTCGTCCGTTGTTACGCCTATAATTGGTCTTCATGGCATTCTGTTCCACCAGTAACGATAACTCGGCCATTTGATTAGCTAATTTGGTAAGGTCCGTGTGAGGAGGTTGTGAGGGCGTGTTTTGTCTTTGGTGGGGGTGCGGATTCGAAACTTCAGGTGCAGAGGAAGTTGTCTGTGGAGGGGAAATATTCTGTAATGGAGGTGCGGAAGGCAATGATTGGGAAGTTGGCTGTTGCATATAGGTTAGTAAGTATGAATTAGGATTCGTTTGGCTATAATGGTCGTACAAAGGGAGTGATGATGGGCGGTTAGGTTGGCCGATTAAAGAATGAATTGCCTGTGACAATTCTACATAATTCCTATTCTGCATGATCCTGAGCTTTTTCCAATTCATGAAGTCGATCCTGCAGCCGCTGAATTGTTGGAAAGGATTCTAAAGCTAACATTTGCAGCAAATTTCTTTGTAGTCCTAACGAACGAAAATGAATTTTCTGTTCCTCTGAAGCTTCTGGCATCAGCTGTCTGATAGCCCTCAATTTTCTTAAGAAATATGAATCGACCGATTCACTTTCGTTTTGTTGAATTTGGAAAATTTCTAATTCCGCCTTATACGCTGGTATATTTGGGCGGGACAGATAAATTAATTTGGTTTTCACTTGTTCGTAATTTAGTGTGTCGAATTGATTCAGATTTTGCAATTGTAAGACAAAGTCGAGAGCTACGTCCTGCAGATACATAAGAATAATTTCTTTCTTCTTTTCGGGGGTCCAAGCCTGAAATAAAGCCAAATGATCAAACAGCATGAAAAATCGTCGGGGTCATCTAAACTGTGACCAGAATATCTATTTAAGTGAGGAATGTTAAGAGGTATACGGGAGCCTGATTCTGCCATATTGTTATCACCTTCTTTATATATATTTTTCCCAGATCTAGTTGTCGGCATAAATACCTGCCAGCCCGTAACGAATCAATCTACCGTTAAGAGTATTTATAATAATACGGATACTATCTTTTATATGATCCTGCTTTTAGTAACACTTACACTGTATTGTTAAAAAGTTTTTAAGTCCGTGTTTCCGTTAATAAAAAGAGCGACCCGTAGGAAAGTCCTTTTATTGTCTGTAAATAGACGCCGACGCATCTACCATGTGAAATTTCTTGTGTAGAGCAATAAAATGTACTCGAGATTTGGACTTTTCCCTTCGCCTTTTTATTATAAAAAGTTTATGTACACAAATTATAATAAGAAATTCCACTAATATTTAGGTAAGATTAGATAGGAGCCCGGTGACCAAGTGTCGTGGGCTTTGAGGTGAGGTACTCTCGGTGACCAAGCGTCGTGAGAGGAGTGTAGATTAGGTATCACTCTCTCGGTGATCGTGCGTCGTGAGAAACAGGAAAAGAACCCGGTGACCAAGCGTCGTGGGTATAAGGATGGTACCTCTCGGTGACCAAGCGTTGTGAGAGGGGTTTTAGGTGTTTCGATCAATCCGGGAAGATTGATGTTGGTCGAGGCGTGCAGGTCCTTTTTATCCTGTCTTGTCGGCTTCCTTCGTTGATTCTCGTCCTTCCGATTGTTGGCGATGGTGATCGACTCCTCTTCGATACCGTCGTCTGTTTGTTTTTATTTATTACTAACACATATACTTCACATGTGGTTATTGCATGACGTGTAGACATGCGGAACCTTACAGTTTTCACTAAATTGTCAACATTACAGATTTCTTAAAAACAAAATACAAAACTCCTTTATTTTGAATCAAATACGGAGCGTGTATTATACTCGTAAACAAACTAAAGACAAATCAATTACTGCGTAGTAATCGTGGTTAAGTGGTCAAGGAGCTAGACCAGTAATCTGAACACTGGCGTTGTTAGCTTTTTAATCCGGGGGAGTCGGATGAATCAAAATCAAAATCCTCTTTCTGACGAAAGTTACATATACAAAATAGTATAGTTTCTTTAAATATATTTGACTAAAGTCTGGGGAGGACGCGAACCTCCGACCCTCCCGCTAACGACGTCCGTGATTTGAAGGTAGTCGAATTGAATTACATCCACGAACGACCAGTACATTTCTTCTACGTTAGGATTTTGGTGGCGATTGATCCGCGATGACACACGTTTTATTTTCTTCTGATATTTGAATACTCGGATGTTTCAATACTTGAGCTATCAAATCTTCACGAATAATAATAATAATAATAATAATAATAATAATAATAATAATAATAATAATAATAATGGTCATCATCATCACCATCTCATAGAAGATTAAAAGTTAGGAGCTTATAATCTCTCAGGGCATAACATTACAACTAGAAATGTAACATTTGGCAAGAATATTTCAGTTTTCTTTAGTGTTGTTCACGAGAAGAGGAATTTCTCATCTCGTTTCTGAAACATTTTTATAATTGTGACATTTAACGATAGAAGGTTTTGAGGAAATCCCCAATACGTGTAGCACACAACAAGGAGGCAATTCAGCAAACGGAAGCAGAAACAGATGGGCTGATTATTTTGTAAGCGAGATACAGTAGGTAGAGTTCTATGGCAAGATAACTTTAAGTTGTTCTTTATGTAAGAAAACATTCAGTTGTTATCTGTAGAATAGCAACGACGTGCACAATATTATGAATTGTACGAGAAACACAAATATGTCTGTTACATATCCAGCATGCTTTTTATTTTTTAACCACATGAGTGCCCTGATGTTCAACAATTTTCGTGTTAACTCTATTTAAAAAAAAATAGTACTCTAACAAATAAAGACAACAATTGTCAGCCGAAGAACGATGTTTTTTCTTTCTTTTCTGTTCTGCTATTATGTTGATGGTTGTTTTGGACTTCAGCGTCCTTTTTGAGCACAGAGGCTATATATCACGTGACCTTGACCTAAAGTATAATGCAACGTACGTTATAAACAGTCGGTTCATTCCGGAGTGAGTGACAAGAAATCTTATCAAAGAAACTGTATTAACAATAAAGGCTTGTTCTCCAAGCGTATTTGTTTATTGTTATCACAAAAAAGTATTCATAGCCTCGCTGCTGGAAAGGGACTCTCGACGAAAATCAAGTGTAAATACTACATGAATATTAGATTTTTACATTGAAAGGTAATAATAATACATACCAATGCTGTTTTTTTCTCCTTCTGTTTTTACATTAAATTTCTCACATAAGGCTCACACACCTTATTCTATGCATCCCGGTTGTTTTTTTCTATCTCTATACATTTCGCACTTTAAATTCCATATCTCGTGATAGTTTTGTATTTCGTTAATGAATAGTTCTTCATTCAGTTCTTCGCTTTCCATTTCTGCGGGCGCGGGAAAGTCTGCACGTTTGGCTTGACTCATTGCCAGCAATGGTTTTCCGACCCGCTACACCTGTGCGGACTCGCTGCGAGCCAGCAGTCCCCGCAACTCAATGTGCGGGCCCGCTGCAGAGTCGTGCGGGAAAGTCTGCACATGTGGCATGAATGATAAAAAACAATGTATTTCCGGCTCGCGCGGGTCCGCAACAGACTTTTCTGCACGTCTGAACCAAGACTAAAGCTCCGCTCTTCACGACTTTTTTCCCTCCAAATATCGATTCCGTGATGGGGCTCACGAAGTCAACACTTTCAATTACTTTACTGTTAGGTTGCAGATGAGTAGATTCACTATAGGCTACGTTATTCAAATAAAGTTTTTCAGGCAGCATTATTAGCGTGGACAGCAAACTTTACAGCGAAAAGAAAGATGGGAAAATGAAGGGTTAATTTTTTGAAAAACCGCTCCAGTTGAAATGCTTAGGCCTATACAGACACGGACAATGACACGGAGAACCAGTCGTATTAACAAATGCTGAAACAAATCTTCAATTATGCGCTTATTCACCTAAAAATGACCTTCACTAATATGTCTGCTTACTAGAAACGTATCCCCAACGTGTACGTTAATATATACTTACGAGAGAATACCTATTTCTCAGATTTTGAGTACAGTTTCAAAAGTTCATTTCTGTAAACTGTAAAGGGCAGTGATTACTATGCTAATTATCACAAATTAAATCCAACTTTTGAATTACATACACACAACCTACTAGGGAATGAAGACCATGTGCTAACAAAGAGTACACTGGAAAATGTAATAACATGTTATAACAAAAATTAAAATAAGATGATAATCGATACAAATGTAGAGGATGCCTATGACATGTCCGAACTTTGCCAAGTATGGTGGAAGAAGCTATTTGTTTACTTTTTCTTGGCAAACCGTTAAGAACATTTATAAATCCATATGTGGCTTTGTTTACGCAATTAGTACATTCAAATTCACGAACGATCACGAACTGAAGTGTACGAAAGTACAGTTGCAAGTAACAACCGTAGTCATAATAATATAGTTCAACTAAACAACATTGAAAATAGTGTTAATTAGGTGGTAAGTAGAAATGACCAAAACTGAATAGTTTACATCGATCATTCCGAAGAAATTTGGAGTTATACTGAGCATAGTTTGGGGAGGAAAGCGAGCATCTCCGGTGAGGATACTTCAGCTGTAGGGATGGTATCGAGACGAGACGAGACGAGACTTTGTACAGTCTCGGTCTCGTCTTGGTTGATAAGTAGCGGTCTCGGTCTCGATCTCGTCTCGAGTCAAAAATTGCCGTCTCGGTCTCGGTCTCGTCTCGGTCAACAGATGCTTGTCTCGATCTCGGTCTCGGTCTCGATGGTCAAGTCTCGGTCTCGTCTCGAAAGTCTCGAAATAAATAGTGTGAAATTAAAATTTTGAAAGTATTATTATCGTACAGTCTGTCGTTTCCGCTTCTTATTTTTTGTCTTCATTCTTGACTTAAAATTATGATATGATGTATCTCTTGTCAGGGGCGGATCCAGGGGGGGCAATCGGGGCGATTGCCCCCCCAGAAGAGGAACATTTCTTATTTTATATATATAAATAAAACCCATCCCAAAGTTTGGAGCCCTTAAAAGTAGCAGTATGACAACCCACCGCCCCCCCCCCCAGAAGTCAGTCCTGGATCCGCCCCTGCCTCTTGTAGCTAATTTGCAGGCGCTAATGCTTTCTATGCGTGTGTTCCAGGTTCAATCATCAGTGGGTATAACATACCTGGGATAAAACCCTAATAGTAACCCATAGTTCACTTTCAGCAATAGATTTTGTTTCAAATAGCCTCAGTACTGCCTATACAATTAAACTCTATTAAATTAACTCTAGTACTATACAGTAGTTTATTTCCTTCCTTTGAATCAGAATTGATCAATACCTCCTAACAGATAACGCAAAAAGTAGCAGCACGAATGTGTTTAATCGTAGCGAAATTGAAATTTTACAACTTCTCAGTTATCATCGAATACATTCTGATTTGACTGTCATTTTAAAAACAGAATATAACGTTCATTATCTTAACAAATAGAGTAAATTATCACTACAATATATTTTGTTTCAAATTGACCAAATGCTTTATTACCATTTCACATAACAGTGTTTAATTGACACTTTAACTTTGTGGTGGGAGCTACGACACTCATCTTTGTTATCTCTGGTTTCGGGTTGGATCACCAAACAAATTAGATTCAAAGTCCGATGTTTCGTATAGTTCGCGTCTCACTTTAAGTACATTCTGTTTCTTATACAAGTTCGTAAGGTCGTAATGTATTATATAAGCATAGGGTCTATATCCAGTGCTATAACATTTTATTATATTGATTGAAAATTACTTGCGAAACATGGACATACATATTATATAAGTATATAGGTAATTCGAGCTATATGTATCTATTTTCTCTGTCATGGCAAAACAAGTGATTCTTAACTTTCTAGTTTTCTTTTGTATTAATTTTCGTAGTTTTGCTGCAATACGAAGGATCAAAAATATTTTTTTTTTCGCTGTACGAATTTCGTTAAATTTTGGATCCGTTTTTTACCCTACATTACTGTACCTAGTAAAAGTTATATATACGATATATATGAGATATATACATTATGAACTTTAGAGGTAAACTATGCTTAGTCACTTTTTGGTCGAAATTGAGTTAACAATACTTTTTTAATAGACTATGTTCTTTCTACCGGTGTAATAATGTAAGTCTAAAAGCATCCTATTACTTTGTAACTACTTAGTATAGTTTGAAAAAAATAGTAGTATACTATAGCTCTTACTTAAGGAACCGGTTTTTCGCTTCTACTGTAAAATTACGAAATTATGACTTTGTTTAGTTTATCTCTGAGGTCTAGATATAATAAAATCATAACCATAATCATAATCAACCATTATCAATCCACTGCTGGATGAAGGTCTTACCAAGTCTTCTCCACAACTGTGTATCTTGAGCAATTCTTTTTCAGGTTACTCCCCAGTTGTTCTTGATTTCGTCAAACCTTCTTGTATAAGGACGTTTCCTAGGCTGTTCTATCTCGTGGTATCCTGTCTAGAATTGTTTTTGTCCATCGATCATAATTTCTTGCAATATGTCCAGCACATTTTCCAGCCCATGTTAAAAATTATTTTATTAGTACCAGTCATTAGTTGCCAAATAATTCATTTCTACTGTATACAGGGTGTTTCAAAATAACACCGACAACGTTTGGGAGGTGATTCCTAACACCAAAATAAGACGAAAAGTACAGTCCAGCCTGGGTGCACAAATGCTTCCTTTCGGAGTTATAGGCTGCCGAAAACATGAAAAAATTAACTTTAAAGGCCCATAATTCCAAAACTATGGAGCCTACCGTAGTCAGGTCAAGACTTTAGTAAGGAACTAATATGTGCTTTATCCAAAAATACATGTTTCAGAATCCTGCAGTACTTCCGCAACAATTTTTATAGAGGTAGTTAGTGAGTACTTCAGATTATAGCCGTAACCAAATTGCCTGTGCAAAAATTGTTGCGTAACTTAGGATTCTGAAACATGTATTTTTGGATAGAGCACATAGAATATTGGTTCCTAAGTAAAGTCTTGAGCCGACTACGGTAGGTCTCAGTTTTGGACCTATGGACCTTTAAAGTTCATTTTTTCATGTTTTCGGCAGCCTATAACTCCGAAAGGAAGCATTTGTGCATCCAGGTTGGTCTGTACTTTTCATCTTATTTTGGTGTGAGGAATCACTTTCCAAACGTTGTGGTTTTGTTTTAAAACACCCTGTATATTTGGCCTACAAATAGTTCAAATCCGCTACTTTTGGAGCACAGACACGCTAGGTTTTGATCTTCAAATCTCACAACCCTGACTCAATTATTTAAATCAACACAATGTGAGGACCTCCATTTGGTCTTGCGGCTAGCACGCTTGACTTCGGTTCACGTGGTCCCGAATTCGATTTCCGGTAGGGGTACAGTTGAACGACCGTAGTGGTTCGAATTCCATTATAATCATTAGCTCCACGTCTCCTTTAGACGCCTTAGCATAACGTGGGGCGTTAAACTAAAACAAACCAAACAAATAAATCAACACAATGTGTGTCACTAACTGTAAGTCCTTGAATAATTGCATATAGCTATATGGTATGGAGGTGGTCGGTGGTCGAGTTTGAGGTGGTCGGTGGTCAAACTAAAACAATAGAAATATAACTAGGGTGTAATTAGAACTTTTAAATAAGCATGGATTTGTGTACATCAGGCATAAGGCTTAAGGGAACAACTAGTGTTACTGAAAAGTTGTCAGTTACGGTGCATTTAATTTCAGTTACAATTTGCATTTACATGTATTGCTGGAACCAAATCTTTGACATTAACATTAACATTATAAAAATTATGAAAAACGTCGTGTTTTGAAAACATTCTTGCACCATAAAACAAATTACGAGTTATTTTAAAATATTTTGCAGTGTAGCTACGTTATTTGCACTATATTTAGAATAATATTTAGCAATTTATTTAAGTTGGCAATACTGCTTAAAATAATGGAACTGCGACTTGTAATTAAAACCACCAAAAACTATTGTTGTAATGTTATAGAAGCAAACAAGAGCAACAATCATTATAAAAAATTAACACAAATAGTTATTTTAAGCAGTATAACAATCACTATCCAAGTGTTCGGTATCTCTGAAACGGTTTGAAATAACAATTGTTGTAAATGACATTATGATCACTTAAGTCTTTTGGAAGCATCTACATGATGAGACGTGATATGTCAGCACGTTTTCGAAGTAAAGTCTTTAGAAAAAGTTAAATTTTCCATTTCTTGTATCTCTGTTCCTTCATTCATTCGAAATACATTATACCAAGATCATAGTATTCGACGCTAAGATACAGATGATGTGCATTGCACCGTCTATGCTATTTGAGTTATTAGAGAATTCCAAAATGTTGATATTACTGGTACTGCAAGGTGACCAGAACTTTTACTTCCAAAAACGGGACGCATACGAATCGGCGACGGGGGGACGGGGGGTGACTTCCACATTGCATTTTGGGACTCAGCAGTGATTTCAATTCACAAAATACACAAGTAAGAATGATAACACAGCGTTTCTAACTTAAGTACAACCCAACAATACTTTTAATTACTTCCACACTCGGAATTCCCACTCAATTCAAACTTGAACCACAGAACACTCAATTCTCATTTGAATATTCAGAAGTCCTAGGCACGGCTGAATCTTGCCAATGAGTGTTGGTAAGGAAGAGTGTAGAATTAGCATTGACCATTTATATTTTGAATAATAATTACGGGACACCTGGGTCATGTTTGCTTAAAACGGGACATCTAGGCGTCCCGTTTGAGAATCAGAAATAAACGGGACAAAGGGTGAAAATAAGGGACTGTCTCGGCTAAAACGGGACGTCTGGTCACCTTGTGGTACTATATTGTCCTTTGTTACACTGAATCACGTATGTGGTATTGTGGTTTTATTTAAATATCTAGATTAAAAATAGGTAATACCTTACATAGTGCAATTTGAGAAAATACAATTTTATTTTGTGTTGGTAACACCGCATCTTTATCTAGTAGGGGCGGATCCAAGCCCCCCTTTGACGCTCAGGTATACACTGGGCAAAATAGGCTTCAATCCTGCTTTACACTGGATAAAGCTGCAAACTATGGGTTTAGCCCTTCCTTTGCCCTTCCTTTGTCCTGGATCCGCCACATCCAAGGGAAGGGCTGTAGGGGCTGTAATATCCTCCCTTAACGCTCAGGTATACACTGAATGAAATGAGCTTCAATTCTGCTTTACACTGGATAAAGATGCAAACTATGGTTTAGCCCCTTCCTTGATCATATCCTGGATCCGCACCTATATATATATATATATATATATATATATATATATATATATATATATATATATATATATATATATATATATATATATATATATATATATAGAGAGAGAGAGAGAGAGAGAAAGAACATTATATACAACAGTAGTGGATTTTGTTTCGGGAGAGGCTTGAGGAACGGAAAGAAACATTTTTGTTGTACGTGCAATGAGAACAAAATGTTACAAATTTATTTCTGGAGGGGCTTGAACCCGATTCCTACTTCTTAAATACACTACTGTACACCAGTCAACCTTCCCATATTATCACACACAGCAACAAAACAAATTTTCAGTAAAGGCAAAATAGCTGTCAATATTCGAGACGAGACCGAGACTTTCGAGACTGACCAAGGTCTCGTCTCGGTCTCGTCTCGATTTATAGAGGTCTGTCTCGGTCTCGGTCTCGTCTCGGTATGTAAAAGTTCGTCTCGGTCTCGGTCTCGTCTCGGTATATAAAAGTCCGTCTCGGTCTCGGTCTCGTCTCGATAATTCGAGACGAGACCGAGACGAGACCGAGACTAGTCTCGGTCTCGGTACCATCCCTATTCAGCTGACTTCTTTGGGGGGAGCAAAATGTGATTGAGGGGGAAAATCCCCCTCATCTCCCCGGTAATTCGCACCCTGATTGCTCTTGATGAACTCAGAAAGAGACATTCTGACCAAAATAGACAACAATCTTATTATTGACAAAATGTGTGAGAAAAGCAAGGAGATGCGAAGGCTCCTTCAAGCATAAAGCAGTGACTTTACTTTCATTTTCCTGTTTTGTTCTTGAATTTCTTTTTTTTGCTAGGTGGGTATATAATTCTAAATTTAATTTGTAGTAAATGTTTCATGTATACTTTATATCAACGGTTTTTAAAATAGATGAAAAATAAGTTAATGTTATGATGAACATAGCTTTAAAAGGACAAAAGTATGAAAAATAGCATAAGCCCCAAACTTAACTCAAATCTTCAGTTATAATTAGGCTGTTAACAAATGTAGCCGAAGAGTGTAAACAACTGGTGTGATTTTTGTAGTCTCAGTTAAAGTGTGCAGAGTTATATAGGCCTAATATATTTAGTACTCAAAGTCTCTTTGTTTGTTTATGAAAATATTGAATTTGTATAATTCTATCGTGATTTACTGCAATAGCTACTTAATCTTTTCTTGTTTTTTGTGTACTAATTTCCCGGGGGAAGCCCCCCGGCACTTTCTTTTATTAGGAGGGGGTATTCCACACAAGCGAAAGCCTCGGATGGACGGCGCCCTCCCAGAGTATGTGACCGCGCCCTTTTACATAGCCAGTCCACCCCTGACCACATAACATGTCGAAGTTACCCACAATGTGTGGGTAAGTTCGACAGCTTCTCAGGCGAACACCGACAGCTTAGAAAGTTTAGTTTTAATGTAATACAGGCAGCATATGAAATACTCTTAATGTATACGAAAAAGGAACGATTTAAAGTAAAATAATACAAGTATACTATAATGCCATTTTTACGTTTCTTTTTTAATCAGAAGGATACAAATGTAAGTCAAACAAAAGTTCGTCCTTTCTGGATCTGTTGTAATCTCTTGACAGACAATCGTCACATGTAAAATAAGGGCAATCTGCATTAGAAACACATAGTTCATGATACCAGTTACTGCAAACCATACACTGTACCCAGTCCCCACCGTTAGGGCTCTTGTATTGAACCTTACATTTGGGACAAACCTTACATTTGGGACGTTTGCGCAAGGATTGGGGTGCTTCGAAGATTCACTGGGTCGGTCTAGAAAATAAAACCTTTCGAGTGCTCCTCTGGTTACCCTTAGGGCACGATTGTATTTTTCGAGGACCATCCATATACTCAGGAGACGTGACTATTGTTCCACCTGCACTTAAACTTGTTTTTGCTGCGTTTTTCCTTTGAGACGAATCACTGTTTTTTGTAGGTGTACGGGTTAAGTCATGGAAAGTAATAGACGGAGTTGCCTGTGAAGTTGAAGGAACACTGCTTCCTTGTCCTTCAACGGTGTCTCTTTAAAAATTGTCATTTAATGAATGAGGTACCGATGGCATAAGGTCTCTATCTGCAATTTTGAATGGATCTAGTGGGTAAATTCCTGTTGATTCGAATGCACTCACACCAGTATCAACACACGCAGCTTTAGACCAAGCTTTGTTGAGATGATGTCCAAAGTGGATTTTTGAAATTGGTTTTCCTGGATGAGCATATACAAACAGCTTACATGCATCATTGTAATACTGCTTAAGGGGTTTTAAAAAAATGCAACGCCTAGGGGCTGCATTTTGTGCATAGCATATGGAGGAAGGCAAATCATATGAATAACATTTTCCAATGCATGTTCAAGAACATGCACATCCTTGCAGTAGACCCCATTACCGCCTAACACAAACAAAATTGGTCCTTCTGGTTTGTGAGAGGCTAGGTGATCCAGAAATTTGGGGAAAATGTCGGATGTCATGTAGCCTGTCTCTGACATTCGTACCTTTGTTCCTAGTAGAAATTATTCCTTCTTTCTCATCCCTTTCATAATAATAAATGGTGGTGAGAATTGTCCAGTGGCTGATACACAAGCTGCAAGAGTAACAGTTTTCCCCTTCTCTGCATTTGTTTGAGAATGAACGTCCTTCTTTCCCCTTACTGATATTACCTTTCCTGGTTTATAAACAAGCTGGAACCCTGACTCGTCACAATTGAAGATGTTACCTGGTTTCATCCACAAATGTAAATCATCGTAGCACTTACTTAATTGCGAGAAGAATTTACCAACATTTTCCTTTGTTATTGCTTTGGCTCGAGTGAATGACAAAGCTTCGGCTTTCCGTACACTAAGTTTTGGATGTCTAGACAGGAATGAATGAACCCACTCATATACTGCCATTTGAGCGATTTTGTTAAATCGGTGTGGTATCTTATGTTTATCTGCGAACTGATAGGCTACGTGACGTAAATCATTAATCGTTAACTCATAGCCACATGAATCTAATGGACAAAGACGTTCCTCAAGTACCTTCTCTTGTTCAATTGTGAAGGTCATGTGTCCTCCTAATATTCGACACGAATATCCAGAGCGTATTTTGTCTCTCATTGTGTTCCTGGGAACATCGTATGCACGAGCAGCAGTAGCCAAAGGCATACCATTTTTCACTGCGTCGATAGCAGCACTCATTGTCTCAACAGCCCACTGGAATTTCGATGATTTTTCCCGATTTTCCTATGTCGGAGTTCCCCGTAGTAGCACGTCTGCAATTTAGTACATTATAAGTAAAGTTAGCAAAACTGCACGGGCAAATGATTTGTACCCCATTACTCAGCATGGAGCTTGTACCACCACACAATGCTCAATAAACAAAAACTCGCAATGATCTGGATATTACTACTTACCTTTCAGTATCACAATTTTATAATACACACATATTTCCGGATGCATGAACTCACCTCTGCTCTTTTTGTTTCCTCTTCTATCCCAGTAAATTCAACTGTAATGGCGAGACTTTCCACAACACGTCTTAAAGCTTTCCTGCATCTTTTCTGCATCTTTTATTGTCCTTCAACTAAAAGTTACAGTGTTGCTAACTATCAAGTGTCGGAGTTCCCCAGATGTCGGAGTTACCCACAATTACCTTAATGAATTAAAACAATAAAAGTATTTAAATCAGTTGTAAAATCTTTCAATATTTCATGGTAAATGACAAGGGCGCTGATCCTGGCCCCCCTTTCAAAGCTCATGTGGGCCCCATGTATTTTTATGAATATGTATTTTTAATTATTATGTGTATTGTTGTATGTATTTTTTAATGAATGGACCCCCAAATTTACAGAGAAATCGGCGCCGTTGGTGACTGGCAAAAAATAGAATGTACGGTGTATTTCGTAAATATATTGATATCACGAGTTATATTGTGGTTACCACAGTCGTTGTGTAAAAAATGTTCTTATGCTTTGTGTCTACATCCGTTGACAGTGTGGGCATTAGAAGCACTGGCACAAATGGCACGGGTGGATGAGGGAGACGTGTCCCCTCCAATCTTGGAACTGATGGATTGTGCCCTCATTATTCCGCTTTGAAATGTGTGTTTTTGGGGAGAAATGTGATGAATTGTGTCTTATTGCCACAAAGAAAAATTAGATGAAATTGATATTTCCCCAGAATAAGCATCAAATCTGCCCGCCTCACAATGCTGAAGACAACTCTGCTCCCCTGATCCTCCACAGTATTGTTTTTCAACATCATAAATATTTTCAACATCGCTTTATGAGAACGGTCTTACCCTCATAAGCAAACATGTGTTTTTAGGTTGTGCGGAGAAGCAGTGTTGGGGCTACAGCCTCTTCCACGAAAAGTAAATATTGTCGTAGAAGTACGGGAAGGAGTGGATCGAAGGGATTGAAATTGTGTGTAGATATTGTATATGTAAAATAAGGCAATTCGTTTTTCCCAATTGTCCCCATGTAATCTATTTCGTAAATATATTGATATCACGAGTTATATTATAGTTACCACAGTCGTTGTGTAAAAAATATTCTTGACGCTTCGTTTCTATATCTGTTGACAGTGTGAAAATTACAAGGGTGATGAGAAGGAAATCCTCTTTGGTAATACTGGATGTTACTATAACCAAAGGAGATTATCACCTATTCCCCTTCTATTAAGCGGCGAAAATCTGTCTCCAATATTGGGGGAAGGGCCGGACGGCTAAGACCGTTCTCATAAAGCGATGTTGAAAATATTTATGATGTTCAAAAACAATACTGTGGAGGATCAGGGGAGCACAGTTGTCTTCAACATTGTGAGGCGGACAGATTTGATATTTATTCTGGGGGAATATCAATTTCGTCTCATTTTTCTTTGTGGCAATCGGACACAATTCATCACATTTCTCCCCAAAAAACACATTTTAAATCGGATTATTGGGGACACAATTCCTCAGTTTGAAGATTGGAGGGGACATGTCCCCCTCATTCCCCCGTGCCATTTGTGCCAGTGCTACTGATACACACACTGTCAACAGATGTAGACACGAAGCATAAGAACATTTTTTACACAACGACAGTAGTAATCACAATATAACTCGTGATATCAATATATTTACGAAATAGATTATATTTTTTTGCCAGTTACCAACGGCGCCGATTTCCCTGTAAATTTGGGGGGCCCAATCATTAAAAAAATGCATACAACAATACATATAATAATAAAAAATACATATTCATAAAAAAAACATGGGTGGGGGACAGGATCAGCGCCCGTGCCAGTTACCATGAAATATTGAAAGATTTTACAACTGATGTGAATATTTTTATTCCTTTAATTCATTATAAACATATGGAGAATTAACATTTTACTTGTAGCTACAAGTGACTACTTTATTGGTTGAAGCAAAGAAATAAATAAAATAAAAAACGACTCCCGCGAGAATCGAACCCGTAATCCTTAGAACGTGAGTCATAAACGCTTCTGACTCTGCCACGCCGCCACTTAAAAAATTTCCGCAACGCACGACATATGCGTCGAGTCGAAAATTTTAATACGCTTTTTCTATGCTATATTAGGCTATTGCGCTCTCCCAGTTTGTAATATGAACACTTTAAAGTTCAAAATCACCTTACAAAATTTGGCCCCGATGTTAATTTACCAAAGTCTGCTTTCTCCTTGTAAGTGAAAAAAGAACTTCAGGCAACTTTGGATATTGATATTTGTAATTGCAATAATAGGAAAATATGGAGATACTTTCGCTGTAAAAAATGGTCTGTTGCATTATATTTTTGTTTTTTAATTTAAATTTTAAGTCTCTCAAGTACAGTATTTTATCACGACAGAGATCAGTGTGTTTCGTCGTTATCGTCAACGTGTGCAATTTGCTGCATAAACAAGTGTTTTTGACTATTACTTAAGAAAGAACTCTTAGCGTAGTGGCGTGAACATTCCTTACGTAATTCAAGGGTACCTAGTTTGATTCTCGGTGCGATAAGTTGTTTTTATGAACTACAATATGCGTACTTCTGGTGTGTAATAAAATGAAAAATGCTCAATTTCTTTCGGTGTTACGAGTTAGAGTGGAGACAGCTTTCTTCACAGGGGAAATACTAGCAAAATGACGTCACATGTCTGTCTACAACCTTGATTCGTACTGTGGTGGAAAACGTAACGTCTCTAGTAAACAATCCATGAATACGTTCAGGAGAATATTGTTCAGGAGCTGACATCTTTCTCACCTTTCGTTTCCTTTCGGATACTAATAGCTCTTATTCTTTCTCTATCACTATCTCTTATCCTTTCCTTTTCTTTTCCTATCAACTTCAGCACACTTATTTTTATATTGCAATAGGACCTAATATTTAGGTCTTAAACTTTCAGTAATAATAATAATAATAATAATAATAATAATAATAATAATAATAATAATAATAATAATAATAATAATTACATTAAAATTTTTAAAGTTGCCTAAAATCAGACAAAACTTACAGATAAATCGGGATTTCGGGAGGGCGTCTGGACCTCCAAGACAAACCGCTGCAACTACGAAAATTTTAAACCAAAGCGTTGTTTTTTTTTTTTTTTTTTTCAGAAACGAGATGAGAAATTCCTCTTCTTGTAAGCAACACTAAACAAAACCGAAATATTCATCCCAAATGATACATTTCTGGTTGTAATGTTATGCCCTGAGCGATTATAAGCTCCTAACTTTTAATCTCCTATGAGATTATTATTATTATTATTATTATTATTATTATTATTATTATTATTATTATTGTTGTTTTTATTATTATTATTATTACTATTATTATTATTATTATTATTATTATTAATATTATTATTATTATTATTATTATTATTCGTGAAGATTTGATAGTTCAAGTATTGAAACATCCGAGTATTCAAATATCAGAAGAAAATAAAACGTGTGTCATTGTCGATCAATCACCACCAATAATTCTAAAGTAAAAAAAATGTACTGGTCGTTCGTGGATCCGATTCGATTCTACTACAATCAGATCACGGGCGTCGTTAGCGGGAGGGTCGAGGGTTCGCGTTCCCCCTAGAATGAATTCTGAATGAATTGTATATAGTGTTGCCACGAGACGAGACGAAACAAGACTTCAAGCTATCTCGTCTCGTCTTGTGTCTCGTCTCGAAAAAATGTGCTCGTCTCGTCTCGAGAGGTTCTGTCCCGTCTCGTCTCGTCTCGTTTGTCTCGTAAAAATATAGCAGCATACCATGGGAACGAAAATAAAATGTAGCAGCCTGCACCATGCTAATCAAGATACAACTAAGTTGCAAGTATTACCCAGAACACACAAGACAAGAAATGTCACGGTAGCTACACCGTGAAGCCTTCACCTCTAGTGTATGTGGTAGTCGGTTCGATCTCGCTCAGTGCCATGTGAGCTTTGTGATGGACAAACATTGAATGTGTGTGGGGACCGCGGTGGCTCAGTGGTAGAGCGTTCACCTCTGGTGCTTGGGGTCTCGGGTTCGATCAAGTGAACTTTGTGGTGGACAAACACCGTGTACGTGGGTTTTCTCGGGGTTCTCCCATTTCCTCCCACTTTTTCCATTCCACCATTTCATTCATTACTCATCATCACTGTCTCCTTTAGCCTAACCGGCATAACTGTGGGACGTAAAACTCAAGATTTCATTTCATTTTTCGAATGTGTGTGTTTTCTCGAAGTTGTCTAGTATCCTACCACTTTCTTCATTCCACTAATTTTCCCATCATCATCTTTTCGGCCAAAGTTTCCTAAAGGTCTTAAAAATAAATTTAAATAGCTCACAAGGCAAGGACAAATAGTTTACAAGATAGTATATCTCTGCTGTTAGTTGTCTGAGGCTTCTCAACCCTGGCTTTTTTTCTTCTTTTTTACATTCTGAAACATTGAAATTCGTTTCACCAGTTTCAATACACGAATATACAGTAAATTGCTCATAGGTACGTCGAAGATGAAGACATTAATGTCAAATAATGTTTACACAAGCAAAGTTCGATGTAAAGGTGTCACCATCCCCGACACTATCGTATACTATCAGCCCACTTGCTTTATTGTGTCTGTATATATATATATATATATATATATATATATATATATATATATATATATATCGAGAGAGAGAGAGATGGAAAGATATATAGATAAATAGAGAGATAGATATGTGTGTACACTTTGATTTAATATATTCCAGCCTTCAGGTTTCACAGTGTTAACCCATAACAATCCAAAAACTACTTTCCATTTCAGCATGTTTAGATTTGTTGCAATTATTATTTTTTTTTTTAAAAAAAAGCTCGGAACCAAATAATTTTATTGAGTAATGGAAAGTATTTGATTGAAATTTTATATGTTACTGCACAGTAAGCTCTGCTTAAAGTGCCATAGTAATGGGAGCTGAACGACACATCGGACGAAAGAATGCTTGGGGCCAGTCTTCACCTCCATGGTTCAAATCTGTTCCCGTAACCGCGGGGTATGTGCTACTATGTGGTGGTTGCCCCGTTTGTGTAACAAACTCATGACAGTACACCCAGATTAGCTAGTGGCTAAAAAAAAAGATGATTTTTGGTTGGCCATATTGGATTAAAGTTTCTTATATTGTCGTGATCTATTCGCAATCATACAACGTACATCTTCATACCAAGCCGAGCGGTCTGCGGCGATATATTATGGCTTGAAGGCTCCGGGTTGAGTTCTGGAAGGGTCATGTGTATGGATTTCAACAGCATTTGTTTTTTCGTATTGTGTCAGGGGGCGAAATAGTATGGGATAAAAGGATTTCAGTCTGAAAAAATTGGAGAGAATATCCTCCCCAGGATACTTTCTTGGGAGTAAAGAATTAGTAAAAGTATAGGATATACATTTTATAGCGGGTTTAAAAATATGGTTTGGGTATCCTATTTCTTTTCTGTTAATTATGTTCTCCAATGTTCGAATTTTGATCATTCTCAAGATATTTTCTGCTTTCAACGGAGTTCCATGAATATTATACCAAATGTTCTTTAAACTTATCAAGTTCGAGAGGTTTTATATGCCTGTAAGAAACAATTTCTGAAGATCATTCAGGTCCTAATGAATATTATTCACTAGGAAAGGGAAGTATTCCCCTCGTCTCAACATGGAAGCAGAGGGCAATTTCGCACTCTGGTCAGATCAAACATTTCCGCGTAACAAAACGAAGGTCCCGCTGTAAAAGCTCTTCACCTAAAGTGTTATTGTTAGTATCATACATTTGCTGAAAGCAAACAATTTGAAGGGTTCGTCGATAATATCTTTGCTTTCTTTGTCCTTCGCCCGCCTTCCAAACGAAGAGGTGAATTTTACAACATGACTGCTGTATAATAAGCGAGCGATTGGTAAAATGGTAAAAGTATGTTTGTATGTGTATATATACAGGTGTGTGTGTGTGTGTGAGAGAGAGAGAGAGAGAGAGAGAAGACAAAATTTTAGTTGCAAGATGACATACTTCAATTGCCGTCTTCGGTTCATATAGCAAAAAGAATACCGCCACCAGAGAATAAAGACAAGTGTAGTCTATTTTGTTCTCTTACGCCATCTCACCCAGAACTTTCAACTACAGCCTGTAATGAGTGTAGACCTTACCCAGTTTTCAAATTGAATAGATGGTGGTGGTAGTTGGGTTTCTTGACCTTGTAAAAATCTTCCCTGTCTTTGATTTTGTTTGTCATCATTCCAGCCAGAAATAAAAAAATTAGAATTCCTCAGTTTACAGCAAGGGGAATTGGGGACAAGACATTAAGGATGATATTCCTGGTAGCTCATGTATCACGATTGTTTCATTCAATAGACAGAGGACACTTTTCTATGAAGGCCTTTCAACATGTTTTCTCACAAAGGGGATTTTCCTTTTGCAGTCTATATGACCACTGGCAATTTCAATCTTGGTCATTCCCGCCAGCGTTTTCATTTTCGAGACACGAGACGAGACGATACATTTCACAGGACGTCCCGTCTCGTCTCGTTTTCGAGACGGGACAAGTAGTATGTCTCGTTTCGTGTCTCGTCTAAAAGGGTTCTGTCCCGTCTCGTGTCTTGTCTCGTAACAACACTAATTGTATACCATGACTTCTGTAAATAACTTACAAAAAACATTGACCAGCTTTCAACTGAGCAAAAACTTGCAATTAAGGCTTAGACAAAACAAGCAAAGGGCAATTCAGGAGAGTGTTCGAAAAAAAATCCAGTATAAATTTACAGGATATCTTACGGCAGTAGTGTTGTTTGCACCAGATACATTTCCTCAATTTATTTTAAATTT
This sequence comes from Thermobia domestica, assembly GCF_964235325.1. Taxonomy (NCBI): domain Eukaryota; kingdom Metazoa; phylum Arthropoda; class Insecta; order Zygentoma; family Lepismatidae; genus Thermobia; species Thermobia domestica. The sequence goes on along the minus strand of NC_137458.1, from coordinate 192,452,038 downwards.
TCCTGGATAAACGGTGAATAAAGTATGTTCAATGTATATACATTTTTTATAACACTAATCTCTGCTACCAACTCGGTTCAGTCAACGCTGAAGAGGAATTCGGATCTCTGTCAAGGACTGAGTTTGCTAGAATAAATCGTTCGCAATAATCTAAAAAAAAAAAAAAAAAAAATAGTGAATCTACAAAGCTTCTGAAATTGATATTAACTGTACCTATGGCGTCAGCAAAAGACGAAAAGTTTTTTTTTTCCACATGGGAAAAAAATTGACACTTTCAAGGAATTGAATGTCCCAAGAAAGGTTATCACGATTGGTTATGCTTTCCATGAAAAAAGACCTGACAATAAGAATAGCAGAGTTCAACCAGCATGTATTAGACAGATTTGCTCCAATCAAAGAGAGAAGAATGAACTTACTAATTAATTAAGGTGATTAATCGGATAAATTGTTCTGAGTTTTTTATTTTTTAAAAGCAGAATTTTACTTAATTTAACATGTCACATATCATTTGCATCTAAAGTTATGCTCATTAGTCAATGAGTCAACTTTATGTCTTCTGTCTCCTATTGTTCGTACTGCAACACCTGACACCACAATCCACCGGCCGCCACTATCCGACCCCCAAAGATTTAAAAAACTAACGACGCCAGTGTTCAGATTACTGGTCTAGCGCTTTGACCACTTAACCACGATTACTACGCAGTAATTGATTTGTCTTTAGTTTGTTTACAAGTATAATACAAGCGCCGTATTTGATTCAAAATAAAGGAGTTTTGTATTTTGTTTTTAAAAAATCTGTAATGTTGATAGTTTAGTGAATACAGTGGTATGATGCCCTCTGATCCTGTGTTTTGCCAATCAATATGACTGACTACTGTTTTGAGCGAACAGTAAACGCTCTTTATTTAGGCCAGCCGGAAGAGGTAAAGCTTTAGATGTGTGGTTAGAGTTGTAGCTTTTCTAATCTGGTGGCCCGGGTTTGATTCCCGCTTTCGCCGTTTAACCTTTTTAAAGTGTTTCATTTACAAGGCTGAGCTCCAGTTAGATGCTGCTAAATGAAAGATAATCTCCAGTGGAGAAATTCAGTGATGATGTAACCCTGAAAATAAAGGAAAGAAAATGAATGGAGAAACCGAGTTACAGAGTTAAATCTGTGAATGGTTCTGTATTTGATATTATCCGTTAATTTCGTGCATTTTTAAGTTGTTTATTGACACTATATTATCCCCTTTTCTCCTTGTGTCTCAATGTGTAAAATTGCACAAATATTATACAAATCATGAACCCTTATTGTAACCTAACGGAAATACGTTAATAAGGAGTAAGTTCTCCAACTCGTTTGAGTGTTATCGAACTTTTCTTTTTTAATATTTACAAATAAATTGCAAGTAGTTAGTATTTACAAAAAATATTTAATGAATAATGAAATCAACAATTTCTTCTTTCGAAGTAGTATTACGTATGAATCTGCACCGCTGGAACTTAAGAGTTCACGCCCTGTTGGATCCCCAAAATTTTCATTGGGGGTTGGATTCTTCCCCCCAAACGATCCATCCATACTTTTAATTGATTTGCAGGTATTACTAGCGCTAAACTCGGCGCAAGGCTTTGGGTTAGTTAAAAGAAGATAACCTACCATATAATATACCACATATTCTATCCGTATATTATTTGATACGCGGATATGTATAGTTATATGACCTAAGTAAACTTGTTTGTATAATCCTCATTTGATTAATTATAAGTTTAACTAAGTCCCCCGGCTGTTATCTTCTCTTCGGTGTCTCTGGTATCCGCATATTTTTTCAAGTGGTCGTGTATAATTTTATGTGTGTATCATACAAACTAGAAGTGCTGTGATTTGAAGTATCCAAATACTCCCTTTTGTCATTTTGTCAGTCAGCGTTTCGCTCCACTTCTGCACTAAAATACTCTTTACGATTTTTGCTTTTAACAGGTGAGAACAACTTCACCCACTACTACCAGGCGTAATTAATCTTGGAGCAGGCGGAAGTTGGGTTCCCTATCTCGCGGATTTTGTATGTCAGGAATTTGTGTGGCCCACTGTACATTTACTTTTTGACAGACAGTACCACAAAGCTAATTTGTTGACAATTTATTCGTCGTAAGTTTGATTATGCCTCTTACAGTTTAAACTGAGTGTAATTCAATATTTTATAGTCAGACGGTTCAATAGCTAGTACAGTAACATAATTTAAGCCTGTCTCTGTAATCGTAAAATTATAACATACTTTACTCTATCAAACTTACCTAAGTGAGTCATGGGTGCTTTAATCAAAACTTTAACGCCAAGAGGAACATTTATACATATTTCTGGGTATTTCCGGCATCTATGGTCAGATGGCATTTTCTCGGTGATCACTCTATGCGGGGGAAAAGGGACGAAGAAAATGCCGAAGGAAGAAAGTGGTCTGGAACCTGTATGTTAAGTAGCATTATGGCATTTGCATCGTTTGAATGAGGAAAACCTACCTAAGAAAGAGTTTAAATACATGGAGTGAAAGTAGTACTGCCAAAATACTAGAACGTACGTCAACAGTAGGAAATACGCCAAGAAGGAGAATTTCTTCCCTAGGCCAGTTCTATCTATATTCACTTCGCCTCGTCTCGGGTTATCCGCTTCACCCTATTTTTCGTTGCGGGACTGCTTTGTACAACTTATCAACGACAATCTTTTCTACATACAATTACATTGAAACCCTTCCTGAATAACTCAATGACAACAGCTTTGTTCTAGTTTCTGACTTGGAGTATAAGCTATTGACGATGATATGTGTCTACTTATCTACTCAAAATGGAAGATTCTGCTGCCAACTGTGATTACTAAAATTCAGAAAAAACTTGATTACATATATCAATTAACTGCTGCTTTCATCAATGACTCTACTAACAAAATGCAAACAATTGCTGTGTTGCCAGCTCTAATTTTCCATAACATTACTCACGCCCCATTGATTGCTTCACCCCCAGTGGCTCTAGTCTGTATTCGAAAACACTGCATTACTTTTCGTATGAGAAGACGAAAAAATATGACATTTTATTTGAAATAGTGAAGTCTTTAGCCGAAGTAAGGAATAGCTGAAGTAAGAAATGTTATACAGAGAGTCAAACATGTTCATTCGGGTCGAGTACTGGACATCATTAATCCCTACCAAATATTATCAGTAATGTTTTGGAGCTGATATTTAGGCTGCTAGTGAGTCATTAGATCTGTCCAGGTCGCATGTAGTTTCGGATCTCCTGTTTGTCTCGGTCACCGGCTTTGGGTCACTAGGTCAGACCGAATCTCAGATAAAAGATTATAATAGGGTAATTCTGATAAAATTCAAGACCGAAGTGACATGTTCCATCACTGAAACGGAGAGCAGTGTTTATTGTTGGGAGTTAATAATATCCATGTTGCTGTAGCACTATTACGTGAAAGATACGGGGCATTTTAGCACAAATTTGAACCAAACATTGGATGAATGTACCATCTGTCAAAAGAGTGTTCTGCCTGGATGAAAAGGCAGCATGTAGAACGTTCTTATAGCCCGTCGAGGATACTTTGTGTCCATAGAATAAAGGCTCGTTTTTTCCTAGTTTTTTTGTTAGATTTCGAAATCAAACCGATCACTTAACAGAAAATGTAGAATTTGATACATATCATAGGTATTCTCACATTATTGACAAGCCACTTTTGCAACAGAGAAGCTTTCATATTTCACGTTCTTCAGCCAACGTCCTTCTCCTTAAGTATGATTTTTCTGTTCTGATAACGTCAGTCAAATGTAGTCTATTTCGTGCCATCCTTCTCTTTCCTGTCATCACATGTCTATCAGATTTCTCGTGATACAGTTCCTTCTTACCGAATGTCCGAACCACTTTTTCTTCCTCCTCTCGATTACATCTAAAATTGTTGTTTTCTTTTGCATCATGTCCAACACTTTAATTCTTCTAGAGCTCGACTCAGCTAATTGTCTTCATTCTTCTTCACATGACATTTACAAAACTTCTAGTCTTTCTAAATTTCTTTTGCGTAATGTCAATGTTTCTGCCCCACACATCTAAGAAGAACAAAATATAAAATTTCTTAACGAACACCATCCAATCCTAACATGCTACAGAAAGAAAACCTTGTGTTTTCTTTGAAACTCAGAATGTATTAAATTTGAGAATGATTAACAATATATCACTAAAGTGATATCATACTTACCTAATGCTAAGAGGATTTGTTATCAGGTAATATACTCTAAATAATAGCAGTTGTAATAATAGTAGTAATGACATAATAGCAAATCTTGCTAAAGTGGAAAAGATGAAGAATGTGAAACAGAATACTTATCTTTTTCTTTCAGTGAAGACTTAATTCAACACTTCATGTCCCAAACCACACTGATATCTGGCCAAGCTCGTTGTAAATTTTCGTTGTATATTTCGTCTGTATTGATGTACGGTACAACAGTTGTCTACGATCGGCAAGTAAAATGCTTTCTAGGTAAGTATTGTAGTTTTGTCTAGAAAATAGAAAATATTATAGAAAGTACCAATAGTAAATAGTATATTAGAACTTCTTGGTTTATGGAACGAAACATCAAAATATTGATTCGGAATACACATTTGCCAAGAAATGTTTCTTTCATTCTTTCGAGAATAAACTTGGATACTTACCTTTTAAAACAGCGAAAGTACATACAGTAAGAACTCAATTTCCATGCTATCTAATTGGGGGGAAACGATGCCGTATACAACAAGCCCAGGTGAAATGTCAATTTAGTGTCTTCATTAAAAAGCAGAGAAAAATGTTTACGAAAGAATTTAATCGTAAAAGAAAGTTTCTACTGGAATCAAACAATTGTGTTGATTGAACACTTATACCGTAATTATGTACCTTATTGGAATGTTATTGATATTACTGTATTATTCGAAGAATTGTAGGACCTTACAAGAGTCAATCTACAATCACGTGGATTAATACCATTGTAATACTTATGAGTTTAATAATCGTCGAAAAGTACATTAATTAGAGCACAATAGGAATGTAGTTGAATACAATGGCAGGCACGAGGGCAGACCCAGACATAACACTACTAACGTTCATCTTCAACATTATTATTTGGAGTGTGCAGCACATTTTCACCTTCCTCCTGAATGCACTTTGCAGTGCGCCTCAGGACATGCATTGTTGCCCGATGTAAGTCTGCTCGTCGCTCTTTGACCGTATTGAATGCCTGTTGAATATGCTGGAGTAAGTCTTCTCGTGAGTTGGCCCTCCGTCTGTACACAATGTCCTTCAACCACCCCCACAAGCAAAAATCCAAATGTTTAAGATCCGGGGAGCGGAGTGGCCAGTGAATCAGCGACCTGCGTCCTCCGCGACCTATCCAACGATTAGGAAACTTGGAGATAAGATAGTGACATACACGTCGTGTGACATGAGAGGGAGTCCCTTCGTGCTGGAAGTACATAGACACCCGAGTTTCCAAATTCACATCTTGCAGCAGTACCGACAATTTGTGACGCAGGAAATGCATAGAACAGTCACCAGTCAAACGCTGGAGCAACAAAAAGGGACCGATTATCTGATCACAAAGAATCCCCGCCCAAACGTTGACAGAAAATCGTTCCTGATATTGTCTAACAGTGATTACTCTCGGATGTTCGTAACTCAAACAATGCCAGTTGCGGGTGTTGTTTATCCCATTCTATGTGAAAGTGGCCTCATCATTGAACAAAATGAATGGCAAAATATTCGGATGCTCCTGTATCCATTGAGAAAAAGCAAAACGTAGTTCTCTGTTTCCTGGATGGATATGTTGCACTCTTTGAATGTGGAACTAATACAGCCCCTCTTCTCGAAGCACATCATATACATAAGTACGTGAAAGTTAATATTGAGTAGCAAGTCTCCTAACGCTGGTTGTTGGACGTTGCGTTGCAGCCTCTATAACGTTGTCTTCTTGCTCAGAGGTGTATTTTGAAGGTCATTCCGACGTTAAGTTCACGCTGGGACGCTCACCAGTTTCACTCAGTTTAGTATACACGTTTGTGAAGACGCGTGCACTTGGGACTCTGCGGCCAGGAAATCTACGCCTGTATTCATCCACAGCACCTTTCGCATTACCATCAGAAAACCCGTAGAGATACTTTATATCTGCATATTCCGCGTGTGTGTATTCGAGCGGCATTCTAGTACTACACCGTCTTCAAAGTCACCGCACCAACTTCGTTGGCAGTCTAAAAACACGCACTGTACTGCAGTTACTAACAGTCTCGACACTCCATCTATCACATAAATCCATGACACAAAATAGCAAAGGGAATTTGAAGCTGGTGAGTTTCTTTTTGTCCGTCATTCCGGTTAAAGGGTTGTGCCCTTTCTTCGGGTAAGTGCATTAATTTGACTGATTGAATTGAAGGAAATGTAGGTGGTCTAAGAGGTTTCTTATATATCATTTATTTATTCATCATATTAATATAATCATAGACATGCATACATATAAAGGGAAACACATACATAAATGATAATATTTTAGGTGCTATAAGTGAATATGATAAAATTGTCAGATATTACATGAACACAAAGCATGGAGGTTTCTGAGGACTCAAAAATAAAGGTGCAAATGTAATTAATGGAATGGATGAAATGAAGTGCTATGGACGTCACATCACTGGGTTATGTTAGTTCAGACGAATGAAGTTATCTTCTGTTCCTGGGGCGATTCAGGAACTGATGAGGACGAAGAAGGCCCTTGTTAATAGGTACTTACTGTGCGTATGATGGATAGGTATGAGATGAAAGTTCATGCGGGCGATAAACTGCAAAGATTTCGCGGTCCAGCATATCGTTATCTAATTGTAAATGATAGAGTGTCATGAAGTGCTGAAGAGGAGTGTCAACGTAATGAGGCGGTGCATCATTATCCCGGTCGTAGCGGAGAATTTCAAGCATCAGGGGATGGTGCTGAGCAATTCGTTTGCAGATATAACGTATACGAAGTTGTTCAAGATGATTTAGTAATGGCGGAAAGTCGATCATCTCATAAAGGAATCTCGTTGGATGCGGCAGTCTGATACGATATGCTAGGCGTAGAGCATGGCGCTCGAGAATAGCAAGTTTTTGGTAGAATTTTAACGGTGCAGATATCCAAGCTGTATGTCCGTACGTTAACGTACTCCGCATGAATGTTTTATATGTATTAATTACGGTACGTGCTCGTAGTCCCCAAGTTGTGCCAACTAGCCGTTTCAGAAGATTAAGTCGGTTTTGTGCTTGGCTTATGAGTTTGGTAAGATGTGGAGTCCACGTAAGATGAGTATCAAAAATGACACCGAGATACGTAATAGTAGTTGACACGGGAACAGGCGTAAGATCAACCTGAAGGCGAAGTAAATTCGGATTTCGATGGACTCGAGAGCGGCGTCTACGTGGCAACAAAACTTTGGCTTGTGTTTTGGAAGAGTTAATGTTCAACCTCCATATATGACACCAACGCATGAATGCATCAATAGCTGTTTGCATGGTTTTATTAAGAGATCGTACTGTGCGGGCAGTTGTGAGAAATGCAGTGTCGTCCGCAAACTGGAATAATGTGGTGGTGTTAGGAACGACTACATCGGCGACGTACAATAAGTATAATACAGGCGACAGAGATGAGCCTTGCGGTACTCCAGAGTGTAAGAAGATGGGATGGGATATCGTTCCATTGATCGAGATATAAGCTAGTCGCCCTATTAAGAAGGAGTGTATGAATCGGATGTACGAGGTTGGTAGATGATAATTACGAAGTTTGTATAATAAACCAGGGTGCCAAACCTTGTCAAAAGCTTTTTCTAGATCAAACGTTACAAGGCAAGAGGGAAAGCCTGTATTAAACTGATTATATATGGCTGTAGTGAGACGGGATAATTGATCTAGAGTGCTAAAATGTGGTCTAAATCCAGCTTGGTGAATTGGAAGAAGGTTATGCGAGTTGAGATGGTCGTGCATGCGTCGTACAAGGATTCGTTCCAAGATTTTGCAGAGACAACTTGTGAGGTGAATAGGACGGTACGATGTGACTTCTGATGGAGGTTTCTTTGGTTTAGGGAAAAGAAGAACTTTGCAGTATTTCCAGTCGGGCGGAAGAAATCCAGTTCGTAGAATAAAGTTATAGATATTGCTAAGAAAAAGGAGAAAAGAATGAGACGCCTGTCTGACGAGAACATATGTAACAGCGTCAAAGCCTGGTGCTGTATTCCGTTTGCCTATAAGTGCATTACTGATAGTTTCGGGGTGAATTGCCATGGTTAGAGGATTATTTGGTTCTAAAGTATGATCAGCACATGGTCGAAAGGAAGTAGAAGCTGCATCGGTATGTCGGTTGATAGCTGATTGTAAGTGGTCTCGTGTATACCAACCGGGTAGTGGGGTAAAGATGCCTTGAAAATAAGAAGCGAATATATTGGCCTTGTCTGTATCCGTAAGGACTGCTTGGTGGTTATGAATGATGGAGTATGGCGTATGAGAAACTCTACCAGTTAGTTGATGAAATTTGCGCCAATATTTTGTAGGATGTGCTTCATTAGCAAGTGTGTTGCAAGTTTCGATCCAGTGACGTTTCTTAAACGCAACGATATAGTTATGAGTTATCCTTAAGTATTGACGATGCAGACAAAGCGCTTCAAGGTTGCCCGTAGTTAGATATTTACGGAAAGCTCTGCGTGAGGCTGTAATAAATGGTAAGTATTGCGGGGGTAGCTTAGGTTTATGTAACTGAACTTCAATTGTTGGAATTGAACGTTGCGCTGCGTCCTGAAGGGCAGTAGTTAGATCAGTTATTGTCCTATCGAGTTCGTATTGTGTGCTAGGCATAGTGAATGAAGTTACTGCAGTGTCTAAGTCGGAACGATATTGCTCCCAATTTGCCCTACGGTAGCAGTAGACCTTCTGAGGAGAGGGTTTAGGCTGAGTGCTAGGAGAACAGTGAAGTTCAACTTTGATGGGAACATGGTCGCTACCTATGGAATCAAGCACAGTTATATGGATGGACTGAGAGAGAGAAGATGAGGTTATGACTACATCAGGAGTAGTGTTACTGATAGGACGCGTAGGTTTCGGTAAATTATGGAATTCAGCTCCTATTTCGTTCCGAACAAAATCTAAAAAGTTGTCCTTGTCACGTGAGCGACTATGAAAATTTAGATCGGCCATGATAATGTAATGCCGGAAATTGGAATCAATGTGGCGGAAGAAATCATAATTAATAGCTCGTCCTGGACGATAGTAAATGGTGACAAGGGTAACTGTGCGGCCTCGAAAATAGACCGTTGTGATGTTGTGTTCGGGAAGGTGAAGTGCAGGTGGAACCGTAACTGCACGAAAAGGAAGATTGTGCCGAATACCAATAGCTGTGCCTACGTAGAGACGTGGGCCTGTTGGAGCGTCGTGGCGAAGTAGATGATACTTTGGTATATAACACGTTAGATATGGTGCAAGGTAAGTCTCATTTAGTGCAAATGCGGCAATTTGTTCTTCCTGAAGGAGCTGGGTGAAGAGTACTTGATGTGTCAACAGAGATCGTATATTAAGAAAAAGTAAGTTGTAACTCATAATGAGAAAAAATATAAGTGAATAGGTTGAATTATCCATAATAAACATAAACCTCAAGTGGTTGGATTTGAAAGTGCACTGTTGGTCCTGAATAAGTTGCATGTAGTTGTAAATTAAACAATAGTTTGGCTGCGTGCATTATTTGGGTTAGAATATGGTTGCAAAGAAATGGATGAATGTTCTGTAATGAAATAGTGAGAAAACGGAGTAGATCTTCTACAGTAACTGGATGACGTAATGAATTTGCTGATGGAGTTGGTGTATCGACCGAACGTATAGGAACAACAAGTTCAGGCTTAGCTGGATCAGGCTGAGGCTTAGCTTTACATTTATAGCTGTACGTTGGGTGACGCTCAGAACAGCGATCACAACGTGGTGGTTCTTGAAGGTTTGGGCAGCTTTTAGTAGGATGTTCGCGGGAACATTAACCACATTTGATGGTGTTTGTGCATTCTGCTGTTGGGTGTGAGTTATACTTTTGACACTTCTCGCATCGAACAGGCATAGGTGCTGGCGTGCGAGATGGCTCGACCTTATATCGGCGTCGATATATATAGGCGCCCTTGGAGAGAAGTTGATCAATCAACTGTTGTTGATCTGTTAGCACTAGAACGAGATAGGTTGGCCCTTGGTTGTTCTTGATCCTAATACAGCGTTTTATAGGTAGCCCTTCTTGATGAAGTTCAGCAAGAATTTCGTCATCAGTAAGATCGGGTTCTACACCACGCATCACTACAGACAACATAGGAGGTCGCCGTGGTGGAGGAGGAGTTTTGTGGGTATTCGGTTGCAAAGTAGAAATCTTTGCTTTCGGCCCAAAAATTTCATACGTTGCCTTGTTACGGACATGCGTGGCGAAATTCGGGTTACTGGATTTCAAAATGATGCCACGGCGTGTTTTAACAATTTCACGAATCTCAGGACGAGGGACATACTTGGTTAATTGCTGGAAAACAGCACGAACAGTGTCATACTTCGGATCATAGTCTGTTAGTAAGAAGTTGTATACAGGTTCTTATCGATGTGGTTGCTGTTGATTATCGGCTAAAGTGGATGTCCAATCCATAGTATGGCTAGCAGTTGGAGGTGTAGTCTGGCTAACGTTGGGAGTAATTCGTTGCTTCTTGGGATCGAGGGTTTGTTCGCCATCAGAGAGAGATCGAGAACGTATCCGATGTCCTTTAGTTATGCAGTCAGCGTAGGTAGATGGAGAAATAGTGTTACGGTCTGAACGAGATGTTCCCGTAACAATACGTGGCTGCGTTTTCTGGCGACCGTTAGACCCGATGTTAAGAGGTAGTGATCCTAAATCATGACCAAGATTCGAAGTTCCGGTATCTTCGCCAAAGTCTGTCATCGTGATGGAAGAGCCGAGGGCCGAAGCCCAAATGACAATGAATAAGATGAAAAGATGTAAGATGAAGTTCAAAAAACAAGACACCCTCCGAAAGTGAAAACTTTCGTCAGACCCCTAAGTGTTGTAATTGTGCTATGCTCGCAAGTACGTATGCTATACTTGGTCCTCGCTGGCACAGTAACTGACACAAGAGAGGTTTCTTGGTAAGGTATGCAAGCTGGTGAGTTTTTTTTTTTGTCCGTCATCCCGGTTAAAGGGTTGTGCCCTTTCTTCGGGTAAGTGCTTCAATTTGATTTATTGATTTGAAGGAAATATAGGTGGTCTAAGAGGTTTCATATTTATTATTTCTTTATTCATTCATTCATTATATTAAGCATGGATTAAGTGAAGTTATTCAGAAAATGAAAAAACACGTACATGAACAGGAATATTTTAAGTGCTACAAATGAACATGTTAGCATTGTCAGGTATTACATTAACACAAAGCATGGAATAAAAGGTAAATTGGACTCAAAAAAAAAATAATAATAAAGGTGCAAATGGAGTTGATGAAATGGATGAAATGAAGTGCTCTAGACGTCACATCACTAGGTTATGTTAGTTTAGACGAATGAAGTTATCTTCTGTTCCTGGGGCGATTCAGGAACTGATGATTGACAGAGGAGGCCCTTGTTAATAGGTTCTTATGGTGCGTATGATGGATAGATATGAGATGAAAATTCATGCGGGCGATAAATTGCAAAGATTTCGGGGTCCAGCATATCGTTATCTAACTGTAAATGATATAGTGTCATGAAGTGCTGAAGAGGAGTATCAACGTAATTGGGCGGTGCATCGTTATCACGGTCGTAGCGGAGGATTTCAAGCGTCAGGGGATGGTGCTGAGCAAATCGTTTGCAGATATAACGTATACGAAGTTGTTCAAGATGATTTAGTAATGGCGGAAAGTCGATCATCTCATAAAGTAATCTCGTTGGATGCGGCAGTCTGATACGATATGCTAGGCGTATAGCATGACGCTCGAGGATAGCAAGTTTTTGGTAGAATTTTAACGGTGCAGATATCCAAGCTGTATGTCCATATGTTAACGTACTCCGCATGAATGTTTTATATGTATTAATTACGGTACGTGCTCGAAGCCCCCAGGTTGTGCCAACTAGTCGTTTCAGGAGATTAAGTCGGTTTTGTGCTTGGCCGACGAGTTTGGTAAGATGTGGAATCCATGTAAGATGAGTGTCAAAAATGACACCGAGATACGTAATAGTGGTTGACACGGGTACAGGCGTAAGATCAACCTGAAGACGAAGTAGATTCGGATTTCGATGTATTCGAGAGCGGCGTCTACGTGGCAAGAAAACTATGGCTTGTGTTTTTGAAGAGTTAATGTTCAACCTCCATATATGACACCAACGCACGAATGCGTCAATAGCTACTTGCATGGTTTTATTAAGAGATCGTACAGTACGGGCAGTTGTGAAAAATGCAGTGTCGTCCGCAAACTGAAATATTGTGGTAGTATTAGGAACGACTAGGTCCGCGACGTACAATAAGTATAATAAAGGAGACAAAGATGAGCCTTGCGGTACCCCAGATTGTAAGAAGATGGGATGAGATAACGTTCCATTGATCGAGATATAAGCTATTCGTCCTATTAAGAAGGAATGTACGAATCGGATGTAAGAGGTTGGTAGAAGGTAGTTACGAAGTTTGTATAGTAAACCAGGGTGCCAAACCTTGTCGAAAGCTTTTTCTAGATCAAAGGTTACAAGGCAAGAAGGATATCCTGTATTAAACTGATTATAAATTTCACTCATTCCTCCTTACCACTACCTCCTTTACGTTACCGACATAACCGTGGGAAACTAAACTTAAAGATTTCATTTTCGGATCAAATTCAGGAAACCCTTTGTGTATTTTAAATCGCTCGGGGAAAATTATTGCGCTTGTTGTAACAAAATCACTGATTTCTCTTTTCACAAGAATTTTTATGGTATCATCTCTTGCGTCAAGCCTCTTTGCTGCTTCTCCGTTTCCCCTTATAGTTTTAATTCTTTCAACCATTTTTTTGTTTTTCATTATTGTAACTCCATCATCAAAAAAAAAAAAACCCCAATGCTACGTGTTGTTCCGTCAAGTACAAGAGTTGGCATGAAAATTTAGAAAGAGCCACTTCAGGTTATTCAGCATCTATTTGTCTTTAACTGTACAAACCTTTCAAAAATTGTAGGTCTTGTAATGGTGAATGAGATGCTTGATCACATTTAAGCCAAGTGTGAATATATAGTCGTATCAGAAAGTGCACACTCTCCGAAGATCCGTTTCTATTTGCTTTGTTAAACGAAATTGTTGGCAAAAGAGAAATACTTTTAAATTGCTTTTCCCATCCACCTTACATGGTGAATCGTTCCAGGCAAACGAAAGAAAACTCAAGGAGGTATGGCAGCCAAGAATATGATGGTCAGTTCTAAGAATTCCCTGTAATCTTCTCTGCAGTATTCTGCTTCTACAAGTTTGATAGCCAAATTCACCACTTCATTTCCTACATCGGAAATATTGTTCCTTACATCATCATCAATTCCTGGAATAAAGTTAGTGCAATCTATTCTAGACCATTCATTCTGAAAACACTTCAATTGTCCAGATGCGTTCTAGACCATTCGTTCTGAAAACACTTCAATAGGAGGACGTCCGGTCCAGATGCGAACAAAACATAACACTTATCAAATACACATTTTAAAACTAATTCATAAATGTGGTGTCAACGAAGGTATAGAAGGTTATTTTGGAGCTACTGCTCTAGCAGAATGCAAGCACCGATGACATGACCCATATTTCAGGGAGTAGTGTCACAATAAACTGCCTGCACCAACTTTACCAAGTTCCATTCTTCAACCGAATGTACTATAGTAGAAGCAGTATCTTTTTCTCTTGATGACGACAAAATGGGAACACCATTTAGCCTCTCATGACCATCTCATGTAATAATTGATAACCTGTCGGCAGTCAAATTCGGCAGTAGTTTTCCGTTCCAATGCGAAACTAACGCACTTGATGCACTCTGAAATGGTTTATTGTGGTTCTGTGTAACTTCGCTACTGGTTTCGTCTCAGCATCGGAGAATGGAAGACTCCTTTACATTATGGCCTAATGCTTCTGCCGTCGCTGTCAGAATATGTATTGCTGCTCTATTAGTGACTTTTTATCGATTAAGAGCAACACCAGTCTTTGAGTAATACAATTAGTTTCTTCCCTTTTTACATCTCGTGGACTGTCCAGGTATACACGCATCCGTATTTACATTTTCTCTAATATTCCCAACTGGGTTTTCCTCTTCATTATTTGAACTGGTCCATGTCTTTTGGTGTATAAAGTTCAAACAAATCAATTTCAGAATGCAGTTTCTTTCGCGTTCCTCTTTGTTTTGAAACCGTGCATATCCCTTTCGTTCTTTTCACGCCAATCTCATGTCTGCACTTTTAGTCCTGTAAGAATTTTTACCACTGAGAAGGAGAAACCTTTTCACAGGTAATAATTCTTACACGACCGAAGTTCTCTTTAAAATAGTGCCAGATTTGAGCTTCAGGTAAAACGATATGTCACATGACCCTGTTTCTATTCGAAAATTTTGACCCGAATCCAAGATGGCGGATTTTAAGATGGCCACAATGACAGTACTATACAAAATTACATATATTTCTTCCTCTATTGTCCAAGGTATCTTCACATTACCTTTAGCCGTTTCTAAATTACATGAGTTTATTCCAGATTTTTCCCATATAATATGTACTGTAATCAGATTCTAAATTTTAGGTCTCTTGGGTCACCATTTAACATTATTCAATGAAGCTAATTTTTCTTCTGGCTTAATTTAGTCCCATATGGAATCATTTTAGGGGGTGAGACTAGCCTGATCTGAAAATTGATATTTATGGAACACCCTAATATACTAGGAGAATGAATATTTTTCATTTTGGACGTATGGTTTCAAGTTGATATTTGACTCAGAACTATGTTCTTAATGAGTTGGGTTAATTTGGAGTTTAACATCCCTTTCAACAGCAAGACTATATGAGACGTGGTCGTATTGATTAACGTAAAAATCGAACCACGTGAACTCCCGCCGGGTGGTGATGATGATGATTTTGAGGCAGCTGTCATTTATGCTACACATAAACTTCGGGAGACAGTGCCCCATTTTTAGGAATGTTTTTATGTCAGCAATCATAAGATAAAGTGTGGACGTCTACTAGTATTTGAAAACATAACACTTTGTACCAGGTTTGCAACATTGTCAACCCAATAAGCTTAAATATTAATTACTTTCATACTCTATGTTAGTATAAAAGTATTTGCACAGGCATAATTCTACTTGATTGTATTATTCCTGTAATATTGAAAATTTCCATTTACTTACCCATAGGGAACCAGTGTAGGGACACGACATATTACATATTCCTGTGTTTTGGCAATCAATTTGACTATAAACAAGCTACTGTTCTGAGCGAACAGAAAATACTTTTTATTTACGCGAGACAGAGTAAGTAACGCTTTAGGTGAATGGTTAGCATTGGGATTTGCCAATTTTCTGGCCCGGGTTCGATTCCCAACCTATCCCTTTAGTCTTCTTAAAATGTTTCATTTACAAGGCTGAGCTTCAGTTGGACGCTGTTAAACGAAGATAATCTCCAGTGGAGAAATTCAGTGATGATGTAATTCTGAAAATAAAGAAGGAAAAATCAATGGAGAAAACGAGTTACAGAGTTAATTTTGTGAATGGTTGTATATTTGATATTATCCGCTAATTTCGTGCATTTTTAAATTGACACTATATTCTCCCCTTTTCTCCTTGGGTCTCAATGTGTAAATTTTGACAAATATGATACAAATCAGGAACCATCAGTTATATTTGCAACCTAACAGGAAATACGCTTATTACGGATAAGTTCTCCAACTCGTTTGAGAGTTATCGAATTTAGTATTTTTAATATTTAGAAATAAATTACTGCGTACCAATATTTAGCATTTTCAAAAGTCACTTAACGAATAATGAAATCGGACAAATTCTTCTTTCGAAGTAGTATTACGTATCAATCAGTGGAGCCGGAACCAAGGAGCTCAGGCCCTGTTAGACCCCCAAAATTTTCATTGGAGGCTGAACTATTCCCCGAATGATCGATCCATACTTTAATTGATTTGCCAGTAGGCCTATTGTTAATAGTTTCAGAATTCAGCGCAAGGCATTGTCTTTACTTTAAAAAATATCGTACTACATATACCGCATAATCTTTTCGTATATTATTTGATACGCATATATGTATAGTTATTTGAAGTAAGTTAACTTGTTTATAGTCCCTCATTTGAGTTAAATGTAAAATTATTTAAGTCCCCTGACTGTTATCTACTCATCGGCGCCTCTGATGTCCGTTTATTTTTTCTGCTATTGTACTATTTACTGTGAGTACAAGTATCCAAAGACTGCTTTCTGTCATTTCGTCAGCCAGCGTTTCTCCTCACTCCTGCACAAAAACACACTTTACGATTTGTTTCTTTAACAGTTGGGGGCAACTTCATGCTGCTGTTCTAGCTACTCTACCAGGCGTAATTAATCGTGCAGCAGGCGTTACTTGGGTTGCCTATCTCGCGGACTTTGTACATTAAGAATTTCTGTGGCCCACTGTACACTGTTGTCAAGGCTTATAGTGTGCCTGGTAGTATCTAGCACAGCAGCTTGAAGTTGCCCCCAACTGTTAAAAGCACAAATCGCAAAGACTGTTTTTGTGCAGAAGTGAGGAAAAACGCTGGCTGACGAAATGACAAAAGGGAGTCTTTGGATACTTGTACTTACAGTAAACAGTCCAATACCAGAAATAAAATATACGGACACCAGAGGCGCCGATGAGAAGATAACAGTCAGGGGTCTTAAATAATCTTATAACTAACTCAAATGAGGGATTATAAACAAGCTAACTTACTTGAAATGACTATACATATATGCGTATCAAATAATATACGAATAAATTATGCTGTACTCGTATATGTAGTAGGTCATTTTGTAAGTAAACACAAAGCCTTGCGGTAAGTTTTGAAACTATTAATACTAGTCCTACCTGCAAATCAATGAAGGTATGGATCGATCATTCGAGGGAAGAGCCTAGCCTCCAATGAAAATTTTTGGAATCTAACAGACCCTGAGTTCCTTGGTTCCGGCGCTAGTGATTGACACGTACTACTCCCTTTGGTAATACTGAATATATGCTACAATCGGAGGCATAATTTGAGACTTTTGCTTGAAGGGGGCAAGAGCACCATCGACGTAAGACTTTCACGTTTTGCAGTAGTATATTAATAGACAATCGATTAAAGCATATGTATTCCTCAAATTCTTGTAGGGGGTAATTTCCCCTCTTGCTCCCCTAAATGACGCACTCGGCTACAACCGTTTTATGCTTTCCCATGCAACTGTCGTTTGAAATGACGCTCCTGGTTATACCATTCATCCAGCATTACCAAAGGGAATTTCCCTGTATCCCCCTTGTAATTCGCACATTGTCCACTGATAAAGACTCGAAGCGCCAAGAATATCTTTTACACAACGACTGTGGTAACCATATATCTAGTGATATCAATATACAGTGGCGTATTTAGGATTTTGTTTTGGGGAGGGGCTATGCACAATACGTGAATAAGCACTTACATAAGCAAAGGAGGATAACCAAAACGTTATAAAAATATAGGCTGGAAGGCCCTTGCTGTGTGGTCATACGGTTAGCGCATTGCCCTGCGGAATCAGAAATCCTAATGTCAATTCGCCCGCAAAGTAACAATTTTATGTGTACTTTTTTACTCACATAATAAGTTCATACATTTCACCTTCGATAAAAATAATGTAATAATCCGTAAATATTACTTTTCAAGAAAATACAAATTGCAACAGAAATGGTTTGCTTTTCTTGTAAATAACCCTATGATCTCTAATCATAATAACACTATTACTAAGTACCACTTCATAAAGCTAATTTGCAAAACAATTATCGAAGATTGTATTGCTTGTAACTTTAATAAAGTAATAATTGAAGTTAAAATGTATAAAATTATCATTTGGGAAAACAAATAAAGAGATAGCCTTGCGCGAGAATAGAACTCAAGACCTCTGATGCAGGACACTAGTACGCTAACCATGTTTTTTTATCTAGTTGATTATTACATTGTAATGTACATATGTAATACAATAGTAATACAACAGCAGTATATGGGATTAATATGACATGAATTACATTATTAATATGACATTAACATAAAGAGAAAGAAGTATATACAGGAACGGAATCGTACACAGATATCGGGTGGAGTGGGGAAGACAATATTCACAAAAACAGTTCACCAAAGGTAGTAGAGGTTGTCGTTGAGTTTGGAAATTCATATATATTCAGAAAGTACAATGTCCAGGTAGTTTGCAAATAGCTTTTTCTTTCTAGCTGGAGAAAAGTGTCTGTATTGAGTACATAAGAAATCTTGATAGTCGATCGTGTAGCATGGCTTTGAGGGTTGTAGTATATATTCAATCGTATTAGCTGTTAGCCATGTAACTGAATTATGTTTAGTTGTTCGATAGAATTTATAGTCCGGTAGAATGAATATTCGAACTGTGGTAAGAGTAGGAACTGTACGACAGATTTTGCTGATTACGGTTTGAAATTTGAACGCTATTCCTGCTGCAAACCCACATTGAGTTAATCGATGCACAAAATCATCTTCATTACCACACTTGTCACAACGAGTACTATCACTGAACTTGAGATGATGCTTTTTAGCGTTCGTAGGAAGAAGCTCATTCACAACAGTATACCACGTCGATTGAATATATCGTGGAATATGAGCGGCAAAGATATTGCGCCAAATCCGAGACCAGTTGATATTCGGATGTTTCAATTCCAGACGAGGAGGCTCAAGAGTCAATTGGTTGAGGACCAATAGATAATGACACTTCACCGAAGTTATTGTTGCGTGTTCGTCAGCAGTCATATAAAGATAATCAGCAACCACTTGTCTGAAATACCAATATCAGCGAGGGATTGCAGTAATATGTAGAGGCAAGGTCATACTTGTACGCTCAGTACAATCAGCTAAGATGCTATGGCTGATCCAATTTGCATTGTGTTGAATATTTTGAAAAGAACGAAACTTAAATAAAGCCATTGCTTACAGCCAATATGTACAAGCCCTAAGCCACCTTTTCCGGTTGGTAGGCAAGTATATGGATATTTGACTCGACGACATGACCGTGCCAAAGAAACCAATGACCAACACTGGTAAAACGTTTAACAATGTGAGAGGGTATAGGAAGGATCTGTGCTAGAAATCGTATTTTGGAAAATGCAAAGACATTAAGAAAACATATTCTGGACTGTAAGCTTAGCTGACGGGATCTGCGAAGTTGGAGAATATGTCGCACAGTATTAACTAACTTGTTTTAATTGAGTTGTATGGTATCAGCAAGGAGAGGCGTGAAAGTTGTCCCAAGAATTTTCAGTTGGTCGACCACTTGTACTTGTGTGTCGTAAGAGTTGTGTACAAGTGGCAGTATTTTAGTCTTCGCACGATTTACCAGAGTGCCGGATAGATTCACATAGTCTGCAAGGCATGTTTCCACAGAATGAAGATCTTCTTGGTCAGGTAGAAACACCGTTATATCATCCGCATAACTACAAATTTTGAGTCTATTGTTGTAAAGTGGAATTCCTTGAATATTTGCGGCAATGTGACTTAGTAATGGACTCAGGGAAATGATGAAAAGTGTCATGCTCAGCGGATAGAATTGTCGGACACTTCGTTTGATTTTTATCACCCAGAAAGCCATTTATTTTGAGCTTTGTTTGTACTTCGTCATATAATGCACGGATCCATGGTATGAAGGTCTCCCCTATGCCGAATATTTGTAGAAGAGTCCATAAATATACATGATTGACTCTGTCGAATGTATGATGAAAGTCAATTGATAAAATCACAGGATTGCTTGGTGAATCTTGGCAACTGGCAATGAAATCTCGAATCGTTTGCAGAAGATGGTAGATTTTCCTATCACCGACACTTGGAAATTGATGCGGTCCAGCCAAGGATACCAAATACGGTTGTAGTCTATTGCTCAAGCAGCGGACCAGAATTTTGTAATCGGAATTCATTAGGGTAATTGGTCTATAATCAGTGAGCAAACTTGCGGAACTCTTTTTGGTCATTCCTGGAGATTTATAATTTTTGCACAGGCGCAGCACGGAAATAATCATTAACTAAGGCTGTTAAAGCGTCTCCTATCAAAGGGAAGAAGCGTTGGTACCAGTCCACTGGAAGTCCATCAAGACCAGAAGATTTGTTACTACGTGCGTTCATTACAGCAGATTCTACCTCCTCTTTTGTAATTGGACTTTCCATTGTTCTAGCGGAATCAATCGACCATTGGAGAGAGGTTGTTTAGGATCTGTTGGTCGGTGTTTGCATCACCGCGTTCCTCAAATAGGTTTATTATAGTAGGAATAAAATGCTTTATTGATTTCAGGGAAGGAAGAAATGATATTCCCATCCTCATCTTGAATACGTGCTATTAATTGACTCGCACCATGCTTATATTCCTGTATAACATGATAGCGTGATGGCTCTTCCTCGAGATCGAATATGGGAGATTTACTTCGGATAAGTACACCTTTCATTCTGTGTCTATTCATGGCTAAAAGCTTTGCTTTAAATTTATTAACAGTAGGTAGGAAAGTACGATCACAAGTTGCAGAAAGTTGAGCGTCACACAAACACGTGTAGAAAAAATATACAGGGCTCGATTATCTCGACTTTTCTCCGAAGAATACCATCTGGAGAAACTAGAAACGCGAGGTTTCAAATATTGATGCCACCATTCGCTGAAAGTTCGGAAATGTCGTTGTTGTGTCACACAATAGTGCCATTTATCTGCAAATTCCTCACAGAAGGATGTGTCAGAAAGAAGGGAAGTGTTGAAATGCAAATATCCTCTACCACGTTCAATTATAGCATCAGAAATTTTCAAGGAAATGGCATAAGCTTGATGATCAGAAAAGATGGTAGGGGTAACTTCTACGTCTAGTATCTTTTTTGCAAGAACGGAAGACAAATAGATGCGGTCAATTCTCTAAGCGGAGTTGTTCCGTATGTAAGTATATCCACGTTCATTTGGAAGTTTCAATGACCAGCTGTCTTGTAAATGAAATCCTGTAACCAGTTCATGTAAGGTAGGACAATAGTTAAAACCAGGAGTTTGGTCTTCAGGATGGATGACGGAGTTGAAGTCTTCATCTATTAAAAATGCTCAGTATTTGGCGATAAGGTTGAAGGAACATCACGCGCATAAAAGTCATTCCTTTCTAAACGTTGCTGTACTCCTGACGGTGAGTACAGATTTACGATATGTATAGTTCCTAGTGTGCCAGTTATTATTCTCCCGGTTGGGTAAATTTCTCCAGGTGTGAAGTTTACGTCATTCTTAACCACTATTGCGTACCTGTGCCGTTTGCGGTATAGTTATTGTATACTGTATAAGCTGTTCCAAAATTGAGCTGTTCTAAACCAACTTCCTGTAAGTGTGCGATATCTATGTGCGACTGTACAAGAAAATCACGTAAGGAAAATTGTTTCATAGGTGTCTGCAAATTGTTCATATTAATGGTAGCTGTCTTGACAGACATGAAAATTATGAAGAGAAACACTGTAAAAAATGTAAGTTTTTCTGTAAGTACACCATATTTGACACAGGATATTGGAGTCGATAACAGGCGAGATGCTTAACTGAATTATCCTAGAAATTTCACTAATGGTGAGAATGGAAATGTCATGTAACGTTAATGTTGCCAAAGAAATCGTCTATATTGTCTTATTAATGTACAGATTAGACAAAGAACAGACACAAATTGAAAATTTGATCCACTATGGCAAGGTTGTAGTACTTACTTATTGTCAGAAGAACGTGTGGAAACGATATCTCCAGACAGATGTTCAGTTCTTTGAGACCTGGGCTTTACTCAATTCTTGTCATTTCGTACATTTCCGTTTAGCATGATCAGGGGAACTGGATGCACTTTTTACACTTTCTCGCTGAGAGGAGTACTCCAGCAATTGATCATCTGCTGGAATACTTAGAGGAGGGGAAGATTGAGGTGAAACACTAAGATTTCCCAAATGTAGTTGAATGGGGCTTACACTTGCGTCGGTAATCAGTACTGGAATCATCAGCTGAAGAAGAGGGGAGAGATTTGGCGATATTGCAAGCAATTTTCATTGTGGAGACAGTTGAAGTGGGAGGTTGGTGCAGTGAATCTGGGTTTTCAGTTGGTTGTACATTCAGAGACTGACGGCCGTCAGTATCATTATCATACGATGTGGTCTTGTTGTGGACAGTAGCACTGTCAGACGAGAGGGGGAATTCACTGATATTGTTCATAACAGGTATGGTGTTATCGTTCACGTTAATATCATAATTACCACTGTCTGATGCGGATACCTCTGGAGACACTGTGGATAAACTGACTTCACCTCCTCGCTCCGGAATAGTTTAGGTGAGGGTGGAAAATTTATGAACAAAATCCGACGGTGATAGCAAATGGGAAGGCTTGGGAACAGACACTCATCCAGCATAACTCGAAGATGCAGAAACAGACTATGGCTGAGGACGGACAAGACAAGCCGAGTGTAGATGTTGAAAAGCATTGCATCGCAAGCATGTCTTTTGTTGACCAGGATAGGTGACACAATAGCGACTATTCTGAATACTTATAAACAAAAGGATGGCATGTTTCAGTTCCATTTTAAGTATTTTCGTGGCAATTCGAACAGGGTAGACACGTTCAGCGGAATAAAGTTCGCCCTGTATACTATAGATATTACAGTATTTTTCAAAAACATTTTGGATATCAGTATGTGTCAACTCCAAGGGAGTAACATGCAGTTTCACGGTTAAAATACTAACATCGGCCCAAGTCACTTTTATATCGTATGAACTCTCGGAATCACTAAACTTTGCAATACCATTTCTATCACGAAAAAATTTCTCACATAACTGTAAAGAGACCAGTTTGATGAAAACACACTTACGATACAGATCCATTTCTATCCTCAACATTGATCAATAGGAAACGAGAAGGTGGTCTGCAACCACTCATGTATCACATGAGACATTGGCCGTTGAGAGACCGGGCCGAAATCAAACTTTAGTGTGTTTACTCGTTTAAGATTTGACATCTTCGAATGGAGCACAGTATTCAACAAGAAGAAAACGAAGTTTCCTTTAAAAAAAAAAAAAAAAAAAAGCACTTCGAAAACAATAAGTAGAAGCGTCATTTTATATAATAATGCAAAACAAACACTCAACACGTATAAGGTGCAGTATTTGACGACCAAGACTGGGTAGTGAGTCAATCGTAGAGAGTGTGCTGTACACGTCCACACACTCCAGCAACCAAACACGTTGACCATCTGACCACAGACTATGGGCCTGATTACCAATGTTTTCATAACGTTTTCTTGCTCGCTTTTCTGTGTCGATTCAAGCGCCATCCGTGAAGGGCCTGTTTTCATTCTGACTCAAATCATTTATCATTTTTTTCTGCAGAATCCAAATGTGCAATAAGAAATGTGGGTTCACATTAAAATTGTAAATTTACCCCCGTACCTGCGAATGAGGTAAGGATGGGGGTGGCGTTTGGTATCATTGGGTAGCCTTTTCAAAATATTTAACTCGTGTTGTTTTTGTTTTCCTGATTTGTATATTTCGCGAGATAATTTGTCGTTCCGGGACTATGAAGACACACACACACATATAGAATGCTTTTGTTTTCCATAAAAACTTGCAAGTGTAATTCACAATTGTGTCAGTTTTCAAAATGTTTCCAAATACAAAATTCCTACTTCCCAATATGGATTTAAATCGAAATACTAACAATCAGTATTGGGAAGTAGGTTTTCTAATTTTTTCACTCCTTCTGAATAGCCTCCTGCTGAAAGGGACGTTAAACTCAAAATCAACTCATCAACTCAACTCATATTCTGAAATAACTGTATCGATACAAGATTGCGGATAAACAACACACGCTATGAGTGTTGTTGCTTTGAATCGGGCTTCGGGAGTGGATCTTTAAAATTGTTTTTCTAATGTGTTGTAATAAAAGGATATACAGGTGTAGAAGTTTCAAAGCAAATATAAGGACAAGGAGGAAATATGTCGATTTTTTTTTTAGTTATTAGCATCCCCGTCTTTGGTGCGAGACATCTGAGTTTGAATCTGAAAGTAAATCCGGTTTCCGAATGTGACACCGCATATGGTTTGTTATAGAGGAAGATACAGGGTTTGTCCGGAAAGTAATAGGACTGAGTCGATTTAAAAAAAATAAATTATTGAGCCAATTGTACAATTCTTTAAAAACTTTCAAAATAGGCTCCTTCTGCGTCGATGCAGCGCTGCCAGCGCGATTTCCAAGCATTGAAGGCGTCACGGAAGTCATTCTCCGGAATAGTCTTGAGAGCCACGGTGCAAGCTGCTTGGATCCCCTCTGTCGTCTCAAAATGTTTGCCTTTGATCGGGCGTTTCAGGCGAGGAAACAAAAAAAAGTCCAAGGGGCCACATCTGGGCTGTAGGGCGTTGCGGAAGCGTTGGGATGCCGGCCTTGGTCAGGTAGCTGTTCACAAGAAAGGCGGTGTGAGCCGGAGCGTTGTCGTGGTGCAGCTTCCAGTCGGCTCCGATGTCTGGTCGGACCCGATTGACCCTTCGTTTGAGTCTCTTGAGTACTTCCACGTAAAACTTGTCGTTGACGGTTTGCCCAGGAGGAACACATTCATGGTGGACGATGCCTTTGATGTCAAAAAAGACAATGAGCATCGTTTTCACTTTGGATTTGCTCATTCTTCCCTTTTTGGGGCGAGGAGACGCCGGCGTGTGCCACTCGGAAGATTGCCTCTTTGACTCGGGATCATACTCAAAGATCCATGATTCGTCACCTGTGATTACGTTATTAAAAAATTGGGGTTACTTTCACACATGTTCAAATTTTCTTGGCACAATTCCACTCGCCGCAATTTCTGGTCGTCAGTGAACACTTTTGGGACAATCTTCGCGCACACCTTGCGCATGTTCAAATGCTACGTCACAATTTCATGAACCACAGTTTTTGGTAAATTTAACATCTGGGCAATTAAACGAATACTTAGTCGACGGTCTGAGTTCAAAACTTCGCGCACACGAGTCACATTGTCGGTGTTTGTCGAAGTCGAAGGTCTTCCAGCACGGTCTTCATCGGCGACCTCTTCCCGGCCCTCCGAAAAGGCCTTGTGCCACCGAAACACACCACTTCTTGCTAAAGCATCATCTGGGTAAGCCTGCTTGATCATATCAAACGTCTCTGTCGCAGATTTACCGAGTTTAACACAGAATTTAATCGCGTACCTCTGCTCTAACGAACGCTGCATTTTCGGCTTGCACCACTCACAGAAACACGTCGCGCGAAAAAGCCTGTCCTGACTCTCCGTGTGTTCCGAGACAACTGACCAACCGCTCGTTCGTTAGCTAGGAACGCCCTCTACCGGATCCAGTTGGTGCGCGCACGCTCCGAAGTACAGTCATTGTGGAATAAAATCAGTCCTATTACTTCCCGGACAAACCCTGTATTTTACTGGGAATTTTCTAGAGAAGGAAGCCCAATTGACTTACATGTAACACCTCCCCAAGTGTAACACCCAGATTTTGATGAAATTTAGCAGGTAGATATTACGCATAAACGAATACGTGTTTTTTTATGTGGAACAACGGTTTTAGGGGACAAAAGCCCTCACCGAAAATTTTGAAAGTTGATGTCCGAAAGTCAAGAAGAAGTGGAGCAAAGTGAATGAAATTCTGTACAGATATTGTAGACATAAGATGAGGGAATACGTGATTCGAATTTTCCAGGAAGGAAAGAAGATGATGATGATGAAAATTGTTGGGTGGACCGAAGGGTTAGGTGGGGGAAAGAGTGGACCGAAGCGAATGAAATTTTGTGTAGATATTATGTATGTAAAATAATGCCTTTCGTGTTCAACAAGTGTCCTCATCCGATTTCTTCAAATTTGGTATATCAACAGTAAGCACAAAGGGTATAGCGCATTTTATAGTACAGCGTGAGCACAGAAACAGTACGTGATTTTAAAGTGCCATATAATTAACATTTAATTGAATATTTACATGAAATTTTGTACAGAGCTCAATAAACTCAAAGTATTTTCCCATCTATCTTTTCAGAATCCTAGTTCTGACCAGGGCAGCTAGAGGGCAGTAACATCGAAAATGTCGTTCACCCCACAGCAACGAAGCTGGTGCGTTTTACAATTTGCAAAAACAAGCAGTTTTGTGAGAGTGCAGCGTGATTTCAAACGATAATTTACTCCGATCCACCCACACACAAATCCATTGTGAACTGGCATAGAACGTTTATTGAGACGGGGTGCATTTTTGATCAAAGAAACGGACATTCAGTGCGACGTTCAGTCCCCGAGGAAACTGTGGAGCGCGTAAGAGCAGCCTTCGTACACAGCCCACAGAAGTCTACACCTAAAGGTAGCAGAGAGTTGCAGATGCCACAAACAACAGTAAGCAGGATTTTACGCAAGCGTTTGCGGTGTTACCCGTACCGACTGCAGTTGGTTCAGAAGTTATACCCACAAGACAAGGTAAAGCGCCGTGACTTCTGTGAGACTATGCAAAATTTCATGGAGGACGACGAAAACTTTCTGACGAACATCATTTTCAGCGATGAGGCGACGTTTCACTTAAGTGGAACGGTGAATAGACACAATGTAAGGATATGGGGAACCCAGAATCCTCATGCAACTGTAAAAGTTGAACGTGACTCACCGAAAATCAATGTTTTTTGTGCAGTATCAGAGCGTCGGGTGCGCGGTCCGTTCTTCTTTCAGGAACAATTACAGGTGAAAGTTACTTAGTATTGCTACTTAACTGGTTGATTCCGCAACTTAGTAATGCAGAGATAGACGACTTCGTTCTACAACAAGATGGAGCGCCGCCACACTGGCATCGGGCTGTACGCAGGTTTCTAAACGAGAACCTCCCAAACCGATGGATAGGGCGCTCTGGAGTCAATGATCAAGTTCTTTGCAAGTGGCCTCCAAGATCACCTGACCTCACTGTTTGTGACTTCTTTCTGTAGGGATCTGTGAAGGACAAAGTGTATGCACCTCCACTACCAGCAACTCTGAACGATCTCCAAGAACGCATCAGTGATGCTGTCAACTCCATTACCCCGGATATGCTTCACAGCGTGTGGTTGGAACTAAATTACCGCCCCGTTATTTCTCGCGTTACAGGTGGCGCGCACATCGAGTGGTTGTGATTTCAATTATTGCTACAAAACCTTTTTGAGTTTATGTATCACTGTTCAAAATGTCAGCAAAATATACCTTCGCATATTAAATTTACACTAATTTGAAACCTGGAACTGTTTCTGTGCTCACCCTGTATTTCGGGAGGTTTCTTTAACCTTTAGAATGCTTTTCCGCATAAACAGAAAGACGTGTCTATTTATTTCCTATTTACTGTTGATGTGCAAAATTTGAAGCAAATCGGATGCGGGTACTTGGGAAACACGACAAGCCTTATTTAACATATACAATACCTACAGACAATTTCATTTGCTTCGGTCCACTCCTTGCTGGGCTAGTACGTTAAAACTTACTTTTCTCAGAGGGGGTCTTGTCCCCCAAAGGAGTATTGGGGCCAAGAAGCCCTCAGCAATGTACTTTTGTTATTTCGTAATCAACGGTTTAGAAGATTTGTGCCCCGCCCAACTTTATTTTAAAGGAAAATACGAAACAGTATTCCCTCATTTTACGTCTACAATTATAATGGGAGTTTGGATTGGGATCCTGTGTATCCCAGATTGGGAAAGCCAGATATAAGAGTACGGGTTCGAACCTTGGACCTTTCAAATGAGAAAACCACTTTACGACATTATTCGGTTCCACAGTCTAGTGGGATCACTAGGTAAAAATTAACGAACTGAAATACTGGCCAAATAACAGAAATTCTCTCCCACGGTCTCAGGATCCGGGCGTAATAATAAACTAGGCATTTACCGTGTGCCCACCATCACTGCCGTGTCAAGCTGTGGACAACATCATCAAAACCTGTAACAAAGTACATAAAATGGGATCCATATGCTAGTTCAACGCCAGATGAGTAGAAGAATACAAAATAAATGTTTGGTTTGCTCCACTTCAGAGATACTATACCTTATTCAAATCCTGGATCAAGTTAAGTACCCATTCAAGATGATATCTTTCAGCCACTAAGAAGAAAGCTCAAGATTATCAAATACACATATGGTTGGATATTCTTACTTTTCAAAAAATAAACATGATTTGTAGGTAAAATTTGTATTAATATCCACTTCCACTAAGCAAATCACATATGACTTTAAAACAACACAACAATATTTTGAATATTTGTAATTTTCATTTATCACTACATTGGCCCGTAATGTAAATAATCACGGAACGATACTGTTAACGCGCACGATATTCGCGATCGGTGGATGTGATGATTCGAACGATGATAAAAGTTCACTGCAGATATTTCACTTCCATTAAGATGCGTAACAAATACGATTCAGTATATGAGCTGTCAGGAACTGCGTATTGTACGTTTCCATTACATTTTCTTGCTGTTTAACGTCAGTTACTGATAGATGAAATTGTTACGACTTCTTCAATTGCCTTTTGACACAACAATGCTAGAAACCATTTTGGGTTCTGTTTAATAATTTAAGCACTAAAATCTTATGCACTTCAATGATCTATACCGAGAGTGTAAGCTTAGTACGCCGAACTCACATGAAGATGTCAACACTCTGACGCGCCTTTTTAATGCGTCACATAGTTGCCAGTTAAGCAGCGTAAGAATACACTACCAAACTGAAATATAGTGCAGATAAAACATTAAGTTTTTGCTTCATTGTTTTACTAATAATACATAATGGATAATCCATAAATTAATTAAAAACCATATTGAAGAGACTGATACTCCCAATAAAATATGAAATCAATGATTATAGATAAATTTTACGTTATCACGTAAAATCTGTTGTCACTGCATGAGTCTATACTGCGTGGGCGTTCAGCATGAGAGTAGCAAAATTCCTCGCCTAATTTGGTCTGACGGGAGGAAGCAGGGCTGTCTGGAAAAGTGAGGCACCTCTTGGGTGACAAAATTCCTGTGCTTCTTTCTCCTCAAATGTTAGCTGGTTGTGTTTTACTTGTAAAAATTAGCGTTGAAAAATACGAGGGTTGATTTAAAAGTTTATGTCTATCCATACTGTTACACAATATCTGTGCAAAATTTCATTCAATTCGGTCCACTTTTTCTTGCCTTTCAGCCGTCAGCTTTCAAAATTTTGGGTGGGGGCTTTTGATCCCTAAAACCGTTTTTCGGCATAAAATAAAAAAACATATATTCATTTATTTTTTTCCGTATTGTCACTATACAAAATTTCGTTGCAATTCTTCATGTTTTTAGGCACTTCTGACATACTGTCATTAGCACTTTTGATATTTCGTGAACAAAGATTTGGAGGGGTTCATGCTCCACCCAACCGTTCTTTCCAGGAAAATACGCAATACGTATTCCCTCATTATACGTCTACAATATCTGTGCACAATTTCATTCAATTCGGTCCACTACTTCTTGTCTTTCGAACATCAACTTTCAAAATCTTGGGTGGGGGTTTTTACCTCCTAAATCCGTTGTTCCACAGAATGTAAAAAAGAAACACGTATTCGTTTATGTGTAATCTCTACCATTTAAACTTTATCAAAATCGTTGAGTTATACTTGGGAAGTGTTACATGTAAGTCAATTGGTCTTCCTCCTCTAGAAAATTCCCAGTAAAATGTCTTCCTCTCAAATTGATACACAAAAGAAGCGAGCAAGAAAACGTTATGAAAATATAGATTATTAATCCCGTAGTCTGTGGTCAGATGGTTAGCGTACTGAAGTCCTATTTCAGAGGTTTTAAGTTCTATTCCGGCGCAAGACAATCTCTTTATTTGTTTTCCGAAATAATAATTTTATATATTTTAGCTTTAATCACTGGCGGATCCACGTGGGGGGCGGAGGGGGCGACCGCCCCCCAAAGGTGTTTTTTTACTTTCAGCATTTACTGTTGAGAAATACAAATATGGTCTTTTCCCGACCGATCCAATCTGTGTGACAAGCCTAGCAGAGTCTAATCAAAATGTGTTGTACTTAATAGTACTTAATATAGACATATTTGAATTGTGAACACTTCTGTCCCTAGTTCCTTGAAGCGGTCACCATTAACCCCAAAGTAGCGAGAATATAATTCATTCGACGGAAGAACAGCTGTAGGAAGGAGAGTAAGACGGCTAACTCTTTGAACTAAAAATGTATATTTTAAAATTGTGTTTTAGAAAAAGAAATGGAAATTGAATTCGGGTTCCGAAACTTCAATTACCTTTACCTTGAATAAACAGAATCAGAGTCTTCAGCGCTCCTTACCGAAAAGCTCTTTGAATCTGAAACTTTTTAGTTGGTTGATTGATTGATATGTATTTATGTTGTTTGTCAAAAGCGATGCTTTAGAGAACGAAAACTAGAGTTTAAGTTGAATCTGAACCATTGTATAGCGTTTGATGCATACTCACCTGGAATCAAACCACAGAACCTCATGCATCAAAGATCAAAGGTAGCTTTGCTAGCTCCTAGATCAAGAAAGAGAGCAATGCCTCTTGGGGTTCAACACGGAAACTTTAGGAAGGCATCAGGAATTCATTGTGAACAAGCTGTTATTGTAATTCATAAGACGAAGTCCTGAGTGAAAAACTAATCTTCGCACAGGCCAAACCGCTTGAGCTAGAAACTTGAAATTCGGACAGTTGAAAAGATTTCTGACGTAGGGATCACTAACAAAGGATTTTTTTTGGAAACTCGAGGAAAGGAAGGGGCGATGGGATGGAAATTACTTTAATAAGGTGGCCATCTCTCCGAATCCCTTAAGGTTAGAGACTTGAAATTTGATGTTTGGATTTCTCATTTAAAATTGTTTGACACACGTTTCAACGTTTTTTTGATAATTTATTAAAATGAGGGAAAAAGAGGTGGAAAGAAAAGAGACGGAAATTACAATAATTATTAATATAATATGATATCAATATCTAAGAATCTTTGAAGGTTAGAAACATGGAATTTGCCAGGAACAAGAAAGGACGTAGATTTGATTTTGTGCTGTACTTTTTACAGAGATGGTCTGCAACGTGACTAAGACCGTTCTGTGGGTTTCCGCTCGTCATGGTTTTTGCCCATAATCATTTTCAACTCGTGGATACTCCCCGAAAGTCATGAGTCTGAGTCTACAATTGAACTCCTTGGATGTATCTGAATCCCAAACAAAATCAAGAAAGACGAACGAACTCAAAAAAAGGTTTTGAATTTGCTTTTCTAAATTTTTAAATGAAACAAAAGGGCACAGCTACAATCGTAAACAAATGTGTATATATAGTATATTTTAATAAACAGTTATATATTATGCATATGATATTTGCTTTGTTTGTTTAACGTCCCACCGTTGTGCCAAGACGGGTAAAGGAGACGTGGACCTACTGATTATAACGGAATCCGAACCACATTTTTTCGTTTAACTGTAATCCCACTGGGAATCGAACCCAGGACCACGCGCACCAAAGGTAAGCGTGTTAGCCATTAGGCCAAAAGGGGTTCATATTATATCTGAGATGAAAGAAAACCAAGTTATACGTATTTTATTCTCCACTGTAATTTCGTTTAACGGTGAAATTTTTCAATATTAAATTTTAATTTGCATTTTTGAAATCTATATATATAAAAGAGAACGCACAAAATCCTTTGTCCGCTCATCACGCTAATACGGCTGAACCGATTTCTTTCATTTTTGGGGGGTTGTTAGGATTTGGACCCTAGATGGTTTTTATCATATCACTTTAATTTTCAATTACCAGTGTCTTGAGATAATTGACCAATCAGGTGTCAATACGTACAAAAAATCCTTTGTCCGCTCATCACGCTAATACGGCTGAACCGATTTCTTTCATTTTTGGGGGGTTGTTAGGATGTGGACCCTAGATGGTTTTTATCATATCACTTTAATTTTCAATTACCAGTGTCTTGAGATAATTGACCAATCAGGTGTCAATACGTACAAAAAATCCTTTGTTATTAGTTCATCATAGGTATAAAAATAAACGTATTTATATGCAACCCGCATGACCCTGTGACTCGGCGGGTTAACATAACTGACAGGCGCTATAAATCACTTGAAAGCGAAAAAGTAAAAATTATCTAAGTAACAAAGTTTATTGCGTTCCGGGATGACCGCAGCGAAGCGGGGCGGGTTGGGGTGACCGCAGCGAAGCGGGGCGGGTTAACATAAATGACAGGCGATATAATGTTAACATTAGTGCAATCTTCTATGGTTTTTATCATATCACTTGAAAGCGAAAAAGTAAAAATTATCTAAGTAACAAAGTTTATTGCGTTCCGGGGTGACCGCAGCGAAGCGGGGTGAACGCTGCTAGTATCTGATATTGTCAAATAATATCACCAGTCGGTATGTAAAAGAAGCATGGTTTGTGCGCAGTAATGAACGGAAATATCATTTTGGTTTTACATTTCTGATCTTTCGTTCATTTTATTGTAGGCTCTGCTAATCTTCCAGAGGATTTTTTTTACTATTTATGCATTATAATGGCTTATATTGTGATTCCATATCATTTTAATTCATATTTTAATTCATGTAAAACGTATACACATTTCGTACTAGAATGACAAAATTTCTGTTGAGTTTTTATAAGAGAACACTTAGTATTGATATTTTTGTTATTACATTATTTGGAGTATTTTATTGAATAAATTATGCATTTTCCTTCGTAGTAACTAGTAATTTATATGGTTAAGGAGTACTGCAATATATTTATATAGGATTTATATTCACAATTCATTTCGTTATATGTTACTGCTGTAGTTTGACTTCAAACCGTCGCTCTGGGTTCCTGTTAGTAGTTCAATAGTGTTTAAATACAGTGATTAGTATTATGCATTAGAAAGTGTATTCATTTCATTCTCCTTTACTTGATCTGTGATCTTGAGTGAGCAGGCTAGTTCTTTTAAGGGAGAAACTATAACATTTTTATTTCGGAGAAAAACCACGAAAATCATGTTCGGGCAATCGCCAAGGGGAATATTCACGGTGCCACTAATACATCCTTGGAGTTCAGTTTGAATATTATATATATATTTTTTTTTCTTTTAAATTTTCAATCTGCTGAATTATATCCTGATATAAATAGAAATGAATGCAATATGTAAAGATTGCTTTCCTATGGTTTGGCCCACTTGGAACACTGTGTACTATATACTACTGAACATCACTTTATAATTAATTATTGTATTATTTTTAAACTACCAAGAAATGCATAGAAATATCATAATGTCTTTTGTAATTTGTTAATATTGTATTAACATTTGTATTATTCCTTATGCATGTATACCGTTATTTATTTTTGCGTAGACCGGTCCTTTTTCTTTTTCAACTGTTGTCCCGCAATTGTTACTTAAAATATAAATTATTAGAGCAAATTGTACACTCTTTCGTTAAAATGAGTGCCATCGTCAATATAGTATTTTGTTTTGTACAAATACTGTGCAAGACAGCGCATCTGATATATGGCGGAGACTATCTGTGAAGTGAATCATGACACCGCCACGCCTCCAAAACGGAAGTGCATATTTAATTTAAATCTACGGAGAGAATATACTTTCATTTTTTTTTAAATGCAAATTCGGATCCCAAATGAAATCTGGGAATCAGGTTTACCCCCGTCCCCTTCAGCCCCGGATTTATTAGCGTCCCATTCTTGCAAACTAAAATTATGATCACCTTGATTCTTCACTCATCTTCCAGGAAGCGAACCGCCCGCTCCAAACGATCCTTCTGGATCCGCTAGTGGCTTCAATTAATACATTATTCAAGTTACAAACAATACAAATTTCGATAATTGTTTTTTAAATTAGCTTTATGAAGTGGTACTTAGTAATAGTGTTATTATGATTAGAGGTCATAGGGTTATTTACAACAAAAGCTAACCATTTCTGTTGCAATTTGTATTTTCTCGGAAATTAATAAATTACGGATAAATACATTATTTTTATCGAAGGTGAAATGTGTGAACTTATTATTTGAGTAAAAAAGTACACATAAAATTGTTACTTCGCGCACAAATTGAAAATAGGATCTCTGATTTCGCAGGCCAATAAGCTAACCGTATGACCACACAGCACAGGTCTGCCAACCCACATTTTCATAAGGTTTCTGTTCCCCTCCTTTGCTTATGTAAGTGCTTATTCACGTGTTGTGCATAGCCCCTCCCCGAAACAAAATCCTAAAAACGCCACTGTATATTGATATCACTAGATCAGCGTTTCCCAACCTTTTTCAACTTGCGGCACATTACGGGTGTATCTTGAATTCTCGCGGCACACTCATAGATATTATTATTGTTATTATTGTTATTATTATTATTATTATTATTATTATTATTATTATTATTATTATTATTGTTATTATTATTTTGTAAATATAAAATACCATTGTACTTTTTTTGTGATTAGGGGGCGCGGTGGCTCAGTGGTAGAGCGTTCACCTCTGGTGCTTGGGGTCCCGGGTTCGATCCCAGCCCCCGCCAAGTGAACTTTGTGGTGGACAAACACCGTGCTCGTGGGTTTTCTCGGGGTTCTCCCGTTTCCTCCCACTTTATTCATTCCACCATTTCACTCATCTCTCATCATCACCGTCTCCTTTAGCCTAACCGGCATAAGCGTGGGACGTAAAACTCAAAGATTTCATTTCATTTCTTTTTTTTTTTTTTGTGATTGCTGATCTTCTCACAGGGAAGAAAGCTCAATCGCTGGTTCCCCCTCCCCCCATGGTAAAATTAATATGCCTATTTTTCATTTTAATTTAAAAATAGAGAACAATTGCACTGAAATATAGGACTCAGGTATTTAAAAATACACTTTCTTTTTCGAAAACTGTACCCTATCTTTCACTGAGAAGGAAGATCACTAAATAACGAACGAACAAACTAATCTCTTGTACTTTAATAACACAAATGTAGGTAATTTGTATCCGTGTTTGCTTTACCGAAAGAAATGAATGATATTTTAATATTTCAAGTTACAAAATATTCTGCAACAATAAAGAAGCAATAATGGTCATAAAAAATGAAAACAAATACGTTTTAACGTTAAAAATGTACAAAAAGTAACACAGTATGAAACTTATAATTTATTAACATCGTTGATCTGCGTTAAAATTTTTAAAAATTTTATGAAGGTTAGAATCGTTCAATAATATTAGTAATGTAACATTATTTCAATAATATCTATTGAAGGTTGCAATTGTTTAATAATAATATATGAAGATTACAATTTTTCAAAAATAATTGAAACAAGTTGGTGCACGAAGCAAAATTAATGTGCAACTTGTACTTGACGTCCTTTCATAATCTTCTTCAATTGTGGACTGATAGTTGTTAAACACACTCTCATGTCGTGTTCCTCAGTTAACAGTTGTGACCCGTTCTTACATTTGATTGTCTTCATTGCAGAAAACCTGCTTTACTTAAGTAGGATGTAGAAAAGGGAACATGAACTTTGTAGAAATAGCTGGATATTCTCTCCGTAGAGAAATCCAGAATGATGCCTTGTCTTCTTGTGAGTGCTGGAGCTTCAAACCTCAATCATTCCTCACATCGACCAATTCACTTTTTCCCCGAACATTTAATTCTGCTGACTGTAGGACAGAAGGCGCACAGGAGTCCCTCACCCATTCAGATGAATTAAAATACTTCTCAACATTGGTACACAACAAAGGCAATGTGTCTCAAATGAGTAGAGGTCTGCGCGGATGCGGATACCTGCGGATATCCGCATCAAAACGGAGATCTGCGGATATATATTTCGTTTCTGTGCGGATAAAGTTGCGGATATGGTTTCCTACTTCTTTTCCCTATCTAAAAAAACGCTATGAAATTTGTAATGATAGTGGTAAGAGCACTAAGAAACGTTTGTTTTGAATTAGAAGTTTTAAAACCGGTTGAAAAATAATTAAAATCAAAATAAGTGTGTTTGAATCTTCTGACTCAGTGACAGCAAAAGGACAAGAAATGGCACGAGACACTTGTCCTTTTATTGCTCTTTTCAATAGCTATTTAAAATCTGTTTAAATTTTTTTTCGAAATCATGACTATTATAGAATATGTAAGTTGTATATATTTCCTACCTCACTATCTGCGGATGACGGTGCGGATAGAGATGCTAGAGATTTTATATCCGCACAGACCTCTAGAAATGAGTGTTGAGAGATTTGTGTCAATTTCACAGCACTTTGTAATCTCAAATGTCACATTTGTTTCTTAATTCTGACCTCCCAAAATGAGAGTTTCTCCCTAAATGAGAAAATTTTGTCACTTAAGGTTAAGATATTTTCTTTTTTTTTTTCCTGCATGCATTTGTTCAGCATATTCAATGTTTGGAATATGTCGGTAATAAAAGTAACTTTATTGCACCAAGAATCATCACTAAGGAAAATCGACATTTTCACTTTCTTCTGACAAAGAATAAAAGTCGTTCTTTAAGTGCATAAGATCTTGACAATACGCGACTACGAGACAACACCCTCGATTTCCTTGCGGCACACCAGCGGCCCATTCGCGGCACACCGGTTGGGAAACGCTGCACTAGATATATTATGGTTACCACAGTCGTTGTGTAAAAGATGTTCTTGGCGCTTCGTGTCTTTATCAGTGAACAGTGTGCGAATTACAAGGGGATAAAGGGAAATTCCCTTTGGTAATGCTGGATGAATGCTGTAACCAGGAACGTCATTTCAAACGACAGTTGCATAGTAAACTATAACAGTTGTAGCCAAGGACGTCATTTAGGGGAGCAAGAGGGGACAATTACCCCCCCACACACACTAAAGTTTGAGGAATACATGTACTTTAATCAATTGTCTATTAATATGCTACTACAAAACGTGAAAGTCTTATGTCGGTGGTGCTCTTGCCCCCTCAAGGAAAGTTTCAAATTATGCCTCTGGTTGTAGCATATATCCAGTATTATCAAAGGGGATTTCCTTGTAATTCGCACTGTCCACAGATATGGATACGAAGCGTCAAGAACATTTTTTGCACAACGACTGTGGTAACCATAATATATCTAGTGACATCAAAAAGCAGTGGCGTAATTAGGATTTTGTTTCGGGGAGAGGCCAACACGTGAATTAGCACTTACGTTTTTCCTTTTGGGTGCCGACAAATTTTAATGAAATTGTGTATTTGCGAAATTTATTTCGAGGGGCTTGAACCTGATAGCCTCCCCTCTAATTACGCCACTGTCACTATATTTATGGATACGCTGATTTGAACATTTTTATTGTTGTGTGCATTATAAACATATGGTGAATAAATGTTTTACTTGTAGTTACAAATGGTTACTTTATTAGTTACAACAAGAAAAATGACTCGAGCGAGACCTTTCTGCTGGGTAAGGTATAGATATTCCTCAATCTGCCATTTGATAACTTAACGCGTTCTATCATTTATGCGGAGAGTCAGAAACTTTAAGACGGGTTTTCTGGCTATTGCAGTTTGTAATATTGACACATTAAATGTGCACCCCTACCTCGCGAAAGGTAGCGCGGAAGTTCATTTAGCAAAGTCTGTTTTCCCCTTGTCAGTAACTTGTGTTCCTACTCGGTTATACACGTTCTACAGTTATTTCCAGTAACCTTGAACGGCAGGGACACGAACACAGACACATCGAGAACATTTAAGATTCGAAAAGTTCTCCCACCGGGAATCGAACCCGGGACCCTGTACAGCACAGACGCACGTGCTAGCCACTAAATCACACTGGGAAGTAATGAGGCCAGCGCGTTTTAGTAGTTCTACTGGAAATAGAAATTCGAGATATGCACTTGTAATACATTGAGTATATTATTCGAGAGAGGCAAAAAAATTTACATTGAATCCTTGTCCCTGTTTCGTTTTCATTGTTTATTCTTTGTATGTTTCGTATAGCGGATGAAGTAACAAATACATTTTTCGCTACGATGTCCAGAAATATCATTTTAACTGATCATAAAATATAAATTTGTCGATGAAGTAATATGGGGTAATATGTGGTATTCTATTTTTATACCGAGCTTCTTCGTGGCTAAGCGGTTAGCGTACGCACCTTTGATGTAAAAGATCCGGTTCGATTTCCGGTGTAAGCTCGTGTAGTTCGGATTCCATGCTAATCAGTAGTAAAACGTCTCATATAGCCTTGCTGCTGAAAGGAACGTTAAACTCGACATCAACTCAACGTTAGTTTTAAACTATCAATAGAAGCAAAGGGTAGACGATACCATCCTGCTAAAACCATGCATTTATTTCTTTGGCACATATTAGAAAACATCGGACTATTTGCGACACTAATTATAAAAGCTTTAAGGAAAAGAAGCTTTATGAACGTTAAGTCGCTTCAAGCGTTCAAATTGCTTTATAAAAATCCATATTATGAGTTACAAAAACTTTTTACATTGTAAGTAAATATACAAGCATATATTGTTTTTATCTCTCTCACATACTCTCTCTCTCACATACTCTCTCTCTCTCTTTCCCCTCTCTCATACACACACAGTATCTCTCTTTCTCTACATATACACTTGTATATTGCAGTAGGTATCAGGAACATAAATAATTTTCATTTTGGACGTGTGGTTTAAGGTTGGTATTCAAATCAGAAATCAGTTCCCACTAAAACAATGTCAACGTTCCTCATTTTAGCGTCTTCGTATGTAAATGATGGACATTGTGAATAAATGTGACTGAGGTTTGAAATGTGACGAAACGAGTTGATTTTATTTTATCGAGCACTTCAAAACAGAACTTTACATTTAAAGAACTGTTTCTATATATTAAAAAAAAGAAACTTTCCGCATCTTCAGATTAGTGATCGAGCGCCTTGAGCACTGAACCACGATTACTACGCGTTAATTGATTCGTCTCTTGTCTGTTTACATGTATAATATATACAAAGTATTTGATTCAAAGCAAAGGAGTTTTTTTTAAACATCTGCAATGTTGACAATTTAGTGAATACAATCATATAATGCCGTGCGAGTCATCAATTACATATTCCTCTCTTTTGCCAATCTATTTGACTATAAACAAGTTACTGTTTTGAGCGACAAGAA
Source organism: Thermobia domestica (assembly GCF_964235325.1). Taxonomy (NCBI): domain Eukaryota; kingdom Metazoa; phylum Arthropoda; class Insecta; order Zygentoma; family Lepismatidae; genus Thermobia; species Thermobia domestica. The sequence continues at coordinate 192,412,741 of NC_137458.1, read as the reverse complement.
AGGGCTCTTTATTTAGCTACCCAGAGTGAAAAACGCTTTAGGTGAATGGTTAGCATGGAGATTTTCTAAGTTTCCAATCAGGGTTCGATTCGCGCCCTCTTCCTTTAGACTTTCTCCTATGTTTCATTTACAAGGCTGAGCTCCAGTTGGATGCTGCTAAACGAAGATAATCTCCAGTGGAGAAATTCAGTGATGATGTAATTCTGAAAATAAAGGAACAAAAATGAATGGAAAAAGCGAGTTACAGAGTTAATTCTGTTAATGGTTCTATATTTGATATTATCCGTTAATTTAGTACATTTTTAAATTGTTGTTAATTGACACTATACTCTCCCCTTTTCTACTTGTGTCTCAATGCGTAAATTTTCACAAATACTATACAAGTCAGGAACAATCAGTTATATCTGCAACCTAAGGCGAAATACGCTTAGTACGGATAAGTTTTCCAACTCGTTTGAGTGTTATCGAATTTTCCATTTTTAATATTTACAAATAAATTATTGCATACCAATATTTAGCATTCTCAAAAGTCATTTAACGAATAATGAAATCGGATAAGTTCTTCTTTCGAAGTATTACGTATCAATCAGTGGCGCCGGAACCAAGGAGCTCAGGGCCGGTTAGACCCCCAAAATTTTATTTATTTATTTATTTATTTTTATTTCGGAAAAAACAACAGGCAAATGCCTAATTACAGTTTTCCCTTATTGTAAAGTGTATTTAATACACTTTAAAATACACATACAACAACATAATAATATGACCTCAATTGTATCCTAATACACTCTAAAATACACATATAATAAAATAATAATATGAAAGCAAAATATACGTTAAAATACTGGTAGCACAATATGCATGATACAACAAATTTATGTAGAATAAAAATTTTGTTTGTAACTAAAAATATCTATATCTGGGTGTTCTTGTGACATGTTATTATACAATATACACATTTTTCTGACAGGCGATACATCTAATGCATTAGTCCTTTGCGATTAGAAATGGAATATGTCATTATGGGGTCTCGTTGCTCTATGTGGGACGCAAATTTTGATTTCTGACAACAGATATTCTGAATCTATTGCACCATGAATTATTTTATGTAAGAAAGATAATATGAAATGACTTCTTCTGCTTTCAAGAGATTGTAATGCATATTTGTTTCGAAGAGCTTCGTAGTTCTCAAATTTTGGATATATACCTGTTTCTTTATATGTCAAAAAGCGCACAAATTTATTTTGAATGTTTTCGATTTTATTTATATATTTCTTACTATTCATCATCATCATCATAGGTATTCTGCCTTTATTGGCAGGTCACTTGCCGCAGCTGAGAAGCTTCCATGCTCCACGGTCATCCGCTAACTTCTTCGTCTTCGCGTATGATCTTTCTGTTTTTATATCATCCATTAATTGTTGTCTCCTTCGCCCCCTCCCATTCTTTCCTCTATCTTACTATTAGAACTCCATATTATCGCTGCATATTCCACCTTAGACCGTACATAGGCAGTGTATAATGTTTTGAGAGCGTTAGTATTAGAAAAATCACCTCCTAATCTCATCACAAAGCCAAGATTCCTAAAAGCCTCACCAATTACTCTGTTGACATGAATATCGAATAATAGGTTTGACTGCAGAGTGACTCCAAGATCAGTAACATAATCCACTTTCTCAATTGACGTTTGCTTAATAGTATACACATTGCGTACATAGTTTATTTTCCTGGTGTATGATACTACTCTACATTTTCTAATATTTAGTAGCAACTTGTTTGATTCACACCATTGGGAAATAGCATTAATGTCATTTTGCAAAGAAATTGCGTCTAATTCCGTGGAGATACCGCGATAGATTTTTAGATCGTCAGCAAACAAAAGTTTGTGGGAAGATGTTATTACAGGTGGTAAATCATTGACAAATAGTATAAATAACAGAGGTCCTAAGTTCGATCCCTGAGGCACACCAGAGCCTACCACGTATTCCTTAGTTAAAATATTCTTGTATCGAACGCGATGTTTCCGTTGGCAAAGATAGGATGCTATAAGTTGTTGAAGATTTTGTGAAAAATTGAATGTCATAAGTTTGCTGAGAAGTATATCATGATTAATTACGTCGAACACCTTGGAGAAATCTATAAATTACATCTACTTGTTCCTTTTTATCAACTTGGTTAGCTATAAAATGTGTAAGTTCTGAGAGATTCGTTATAGTTGATCTCTTTGTCATGAAACCATGTTGAAAGGGAGATATTATTCACCGTAAATGTGAATAATTTTTTTCGTATATAATAATTTCAAATATCTTAGATGGGGCAGATAGTAGCGTTACCGGTCGATAATTTTTTATTTGGTCTGTAGGACAGCCTGTTCTGGGAATGGGACAGACGTCACCAATCTTCCATTTCGTAGGAAATGTAGAAGAAGCTATTGACTTGTTAAAAATAACTTGTAGGGGATGTTTCAGTATTTCTGAGCAGCCTTTAATGATATATGGTGGTATTTTGTCCGGTCCAGGAGATGACCGTGGTTTAAGTTTTTTAATAGCATTCTCCACATCTTCGATTTCTATAAAGTTAATGTTTAATTTGTCCATGATTTCCGAATTATTGTGCTGCTCCATAGGAATAAGATTGTAGCTCGATTTATTGTGTGTCACTTGAAAATTTGTCTTAAACGCGTTTGCAATTTCAGCATCGTCACTCAAAGTTTGACCATCACAATGAAAGATATTACTTCCCGAATTACTCTTTTTATTCTTAACAAACGCCCAGAAAGTCTTAGGATTATTTATAATATTGGCCTCACGGTTGTTTAAATATATATTGTATGCATTAGAAATTTCTTTTTTAGAAAGAACTCTCAATTCTTTAAATTTATTGTAGTGATAAAGTGCGTCCCGAGAACCCTGCTTCTATTTCTTATGGTGATATGATTTGCTCTTAATTAATCTAATTATGTCACTTGAAAACCAAGTAGGATAATTGAATTTAGCTCTTTTTCTCGGGATGCATCGGTCAAAAATAGAATAGAGTATATTATAGAAAAAATCCACAGAGCCATCTACAGTCAAACTATCTGTGATAGGTTCCCAATTTGTTAGTGATATTTCGCGGTACAGTTTATCAAAGTCAGCTTTAAAAAAGTTATAGTCTCTTACTTCGCTTTCGTTTGTACACTTAGCATTTCTAGATTTAATACATTTATATTCAGGTAGGAGGGCTGGTTGATGAGCATCCTCCGGTAAAAGGGGAGGGTGTTCGTGTATGACCTCTACGCTGGTAAGATTCGAGAGTATTAGGTCAAGCGTTTTGCCATATGAGTTTTTAATATTATTGAAGGTTTGTAAATTATAGAAATTCATTAAGTGAAATAACTCTTGACAGGTTTCAGTAGATGTTAAAAAATTGAAATTAGCTCCCGTGACCTGTGAGAGATTATAGTCGCCTGTCAGAAGAACGTTACTCTTTGGTTGTAGTGCACTAAATATGTATTCAAAATATTCTCTATGTGTTGATTGATTTGACCCAGGTGCAATATATACAAGACCAATATATATACAATTAACCGTATCTACAAAAACTTTTACTGTAATACAATCAACACCAGGAATGTTTGGGGAAGGAATTTTCTTCACACGATATTTTTTATTTACAGCTAATACAAAACCACAACCCAATTTCTTACCAGAAGTAACAATATTTCTGTCAGCTCTTACCACGACATCCCGCTAATCAAAGAGTTCAGAGTCATTATGACTGTTAGTGAGCCAAGATTCAGTTAATGCAATTGCCTGATACTTGTTACTTAATACATTTTCGGTCAGTGTTCTTAATTTGGTACGAGTTCCCTTTACGTTTTGAATATATATATTAAAATAGCCATCTTTCCCCTTATCTATATTGTCACCTTCAACTCTCACTTCGAATGCTTTTGTACTTACGGAAGTGTCCTTGGTGCACCCCCCCCTCATGCTGATGTCTTTCTGCCTGCTTTGGAATGTCCAGATATAGGGTTGGGGGAGGGAGTGGATGCTTGGTTTTCTTGTCGCAGATGCTGTCGAGATTTTCCTTGTTCTTGATTGACAGGTGCTTTAGGCGATTCAGGTGGCTGATTTTAAACTCCCCCGGCAGGGTCAGTTTCTTGGAAATACCTGTCTTCACTGTTCTGCAGTTCCGCAAGCGAGAATCTTTTCCCTTCAATATACAAATATCGGAAATTGATATTTTACATATTTTCCTTCTTTGCGCGCTTTCATTAAATAATATTGTAACTGTTTATGTTCCTGTCTTACCGAACTAGAATAATCTTGGTCTACGTAAATGTTTGTACCCCGAAGTTTATTTCTATTTTTCTATTTTTTAATACGTGTTCCTTTTTTTATCACTTAAAAATTTACATACTATGGGTCTTGTTCTGCCCTGACACTTTTTTCCAAGGCGGTGAGCCCTCTGTATAAGTTGGTCATCAGTTTCCATTTGCAGTCGCTCGTTTAGCAAATCACACACTTTTTTTCTGTAGTTGCCAAGTCTTCATTCCCTTCCTCCTTCACCACACAACACACTAAATTTTGTCTTCGTGATTTGTTCTCGAGGTCGTCAATTTTTTGTTCTAAGAACGTAGTATACTGTTCACTTACTTCACTTGTCACTTCCAATAATTTCGTTTCGATGGTATCTACTCTGTCAACCAGTTTTGTTACTGTTTCCCTTCACGTTTTGATTTCAGTTGTTAAACGCTCATTAGCTGCACAAAGGGATGCCACTTCAATCACTACTTTTTCATTGGACGCGCGAAGAGAAGATAATATATCTTTAATTTCAGCAATGTCATTGCGTTGAGTGCTAAGAGGCCCAGGATGCTGCTCTACACATCCGATGATTAACAAAGTAAATATTATTAATCCGTAGGCAAAAAACACTTTCGTATAGCCTGGTGTATTCACTAACACAGAACATGATGATTCTTTCACAGTAATTCTGAATAAGCCTATTCTGGCCCTATAAACTCCAAGCTCAACACCCATCACGGTTCACTGCACTCAGGAGTAAGAGAAAAACACGTCCACTCACTACCACTAACTGTTGGAGGCTGGGCTCTTCCCTCGAATGATCGATCCATACTTTAATTGATTTGCAGGTAGGACTACTATTAATAGTTCCAAACTCAGCGCAAGGCTTTGAGTTTACTTTAAAAAAATTACCTACTGCATATACCGCACAATTTATCCGTATATTATTTGGTACGCATATATGTATACTCATTTGAAGTAAGTTAGCTTGTTTATAATCCCTCATTTGAGTTTATTATGAGACTATTTAAGTCCCCTGACTGTTATCTTCTCATCGGCGCCTCTGGTGTCCGTATACCTTTTTTCTAGTATTGTGCTGTTTACTGTGAGTACAAGTATCCAAAGACTCCCTTTTGGCATTTCGTCAGCCAGAGTTTCACCTCACTTCTGCACAAAAACAGTCTTTACGATTTGTGCTTCTAACAGTTGGGGGCAACTTCATGCTGCTGTGCTAGCTACTACCAGGCACACTATAAGCCTTGACAACAGTGTACAGTGGGCCGCAGAAATTCTTGATGTATCCTCGTCTCCAAAAATGCCTTTACATCGCCGTGGCGGGTCGTGACCGCTCAGAACTCTAAGGAAGGGATGGTTGCATAAGAAATTGTGATTAATTTTGAGAAGTTTTTATTTTGACTAGCGAGAAAACGTAGTATATGGAGTAAAGGCATAGATTAGAAGCACCAACGCACTGTTATCTCTGAAAAGATTCATATTCTCAGTTTTTCAATTTACTGCCTTATATGTTAATAACTGCTAACAACTGCTACTAGAGCTTTTCACTCTTTAGGACTTTACTACGACATTTTCGCAGGGCACTTTTCTAAGTCCTAAATGTGTGCGTGAATTATTTCATTCCCCTTATTGTAATTATTTGAGAATGGAAACTGATTACGCTGAACGTGAATATGTTTCTCTGTCGTAAAGCAAGGACCGTAATAAATGTAGATAAGGTTCTTAGTATAATATAAAACACAGAAGTATTTATTCCGTATACAGAACAAAATAATACAGTAACTAAGAATCATCATAATCACTAACGCCCGCAGGATTTTTTCCAACGGGAGGAGGGCAAAAAACCGATATAGAGTTTTTCGTTTTATTGCCCTATGTATGTTAAGTTAAAATTCATAACATTAATATTGATAGCGTATATCGTCTTTCGCCGCTGTAGCCCATTAGTCACAACCTTCATTCCATGTCGAGAGAATAGAAAGAAAGAGATATGAACAATGGTGTAATGAATTTTGCTGCGCCCTGGATCAATCGATCGTTGATTTACATATACTCCCCTAGTCCCCCTGCCCAGGGTATTTCAGTTAGTGCCTTATATATATAGTTCCAAGTCAGAGGGGCAGACAAAAGGGCAAACACAGAAAGGCCTGAGTCAAAACGGACCGTGACAAAAGGGACCCGCTACAAAAGGGCAAGACCAAAACGGCCCCGCGTCAAAAGTGCCCGGGTGAAAAGGTCTCCGCAACAAAAGGGCCTGAGTCAAAATGGCCCGAATCAAAACAGCCCTCATAAAAAGAGTCCGAATCAAAAGGCCCCTGATAAAAAGGGCCCTGGTCAAAAGGGTCACGCAACAAAAGAACCCGAGTCAAAAGGCTCTGCGTCAAAAGGACCCGTGTCTAAAAGGGGCCTCGCTACAAAAGTGCCCGAGGCAACCCTGCACCAAAAGGGACCAAGTTAGAAAGTCTCCGCAGCAAAAGGGCCCGAGTCAAAAGGGGTCGAATCAGAACGACCCATATCAAAAGGGCCGGTTCAAAAGGGTCCCAAGACAAAAGGACCCTAGTATAAAGGGACCTGCCTAAAACAAGCTCGGGCCAAAGGGGCCACCTACAATAGGGGCCGAGTCAAAACGGCCCCGCGTCAAAAGTGCCCGGGTCAAAAGGTCCCCGCAACAAAAGGGCCTGAGTCAAGAGGGCCCAAATCAAAACGCCCCTCATAAAAAGGGTTTAGGCCAAAAGGGTCCCACAACAAAAGGACCCGAGTAAAATGTCGTGTGTCAAAAGAGCCCGGGTCAAAAAAGGGCGTCGTTACAAAAGGGCCCGAGTCAAACGGCTCCGCATTAAAAGGGTCCGGTTAAAAGGTCTCCGCGAAAAAGGGCCCGAGTCATAACACCTTTCATCCTAAGGACCCGGGTTAAAGGGTCCCACGACAAAAGGGTTCGAGTCGCAAGGAACCTGCGTTAAACGGTCCCGGATTAAAAGTGGCCCCACTACAAAAGGGCCCTAGTCAAACTGTCCCGTGTCCAAAAAGCCTGGGTCAAAAGGTCTCCGCAACAAAAGGGCGCGAGAAAAAGAGGGGCCGAATTAAAACGCTTGTCATCAAAAGAGCCTGGGATCTCGCGACAAATGGGCTCTGCGTCAACCGGGCCCTTGTCAAAATTGCCTCGCTACAAAAGACCCGAGTCTAAAGGGATCCCGCTACAAAAGGGCCCGAGTTAAAACGGCCCCGCGTGAAAATGTCCCGGGTGAAGAGATCTCGGCAACGAAAGGACCTGAGTCAAAAGGGCCCGAATCAAAACGTTCTTCATAAGAAGGGGCCGAGTTTAAAGTGTCCCACGACGAAAGGTCTCGAATCGGAAGGGATCTGTGTAAAAGGGGCCTGGGAGAAAAGGGGCTCCACTACAAAAGGCCTAAGTCAAACGGCCCCGTGTCAAAAGGGCCTGGGTCAAAAGTCTATGCAACAAAAGTCCCGAGTCAAAAGGGACCGAATCAAAACGCCTCTCATAAAAATGGCCTGGGTCAAAAGAGTCCCACGACAAAAGGGTCCGAGTCAAAAGGGCCCTGCGTCGAACGGACCCGGATCAAAAGTGATCCCGTTACAAAATATAAGAGTCAAACAACCCCATGTCGAAAGGGCCCAGGTAAAAGATCTCCACTTAAAAGGGTCCGAGTCATAAGGGCGCTGCGTCAAAAGAGTCTGGGTCAAAAAGGTTCTGCGACAAAATAGCCCGAGTCAACAGGGAACTACGCCAAACAGACTCTGGTCAAAAGGGGCACCGATACTAAAGGGCACGGGTTAAAACGGCTAGCGTCAACTGGGCCTGAGTCAAGAGTCTCGTATCAAAATGGCACAAGTCAGAAAGGTCACGGGTCAAAACGGCTCGGTAAATACGGTTTCACGGGTAAAAAGCTTGAGATCAAACAAGAGTGGAGATCAGGCATTCGCAAGGGGATTGTCACTTAGTAAATTGAAGTGTTTGAGCAAAAGAACGAAATATATCTGTGGTTATTAGTGACAAATAGGAAATTTGAATGGTGATATTAGTTTTGTTTGCTTGTTGGTTGTTTTGCAAAAATCGCTTTCGCTTAAGTCGTTCTCCATGAAAGTTTGCTTGCACTCCCATCATAGGTGGACTGGGTGCATTAGGGCCTAGGCCGCGGTTACCATGGAGGGCCCTCAGACTATAACACCAATTTCTAAAATATCGTACAATCAATGGCGCAACCAGCTATGAGCTCGGAGGCTCATGCCCTGCTCGAAACAAACCTGGTTTATCTTATACAGCCACGGTGGAGACAAATTTTGGTGAAATTTCAGAATAGATAAATGCATAAATGAATATTGAATTAAGTCAAAGCACTGTCGAAATAGAAATACCCAGAGAAAGCCCCTATATTAATTTCTTAGAGTAATGAATGTTAGTAAAGAGTTTTGCGTCATTTTATGCAAAAATAAAGATGTGCAAAATAATAATTATAGGACAAACTTTAAAACTTGTAACCGTTAATAATAGGGAATTTGTGAATTGGAATTTTCATTTTAAGGTTTTTTAACATGTTAATAATAAGGATAACTAAATTTCTTGTAATGAGGAGAATTTAAACTTTCAATTTTGTCCATATTAAATGGCGCAGCATGTTGTTTGCGGACTACTGTATTGGATATTTTTGGCCCCACCCGAAATAAAATCCTGGTTGCGCCATTGTGTACAATGAACATATGCGATGAGCTATCGCGTTATGTGGTCGTAAATTCGTTGTTACTTGATAGTTTTGGAAGCTGTGATTTTTCATTGGTCATTGGAAATTTGATGTCACAGCAAGCACAGAATTGCCAGAAACAAACTTTCAAAAGAATATTTTATAATTATTATTGTATTGCCACTCGGGGTGTCTAAAAAGTCCCCTGACAGGATAACTCTGTTATTATCAGAGTTACAACAAAATGTAAGAGGAGAAACCGTCTTCAAATAAAGTTTTTAACAGACGATAACTTCATTTATGTTGTGGGTCCAGGTAAATGATAACGTTGCATTTTCATGTAACGTTTTGCGCATATAGAGCGTATAGCCCAAACGCTTGTCCGATTTGAAAAATTCTTTTACTTTAGATTGAAAACATATTTTTAGACGGTTTCCCCTGCTACGTTTTGTTTTAACTCTGCTAATGAGGGTTACCCTGTGTCCAGGGACTTTTGAGACACTGTATAGTAGCTGAAACACTAAACAAATAATAGCCAATAGCTTTTTACTATAGAAAGAACAGAACAGTTTACTGAAAATTGTAACAAACAACTAATAATAACTTTTGACTGGAATCTAAACGTTTTACTGAAAATGAAAAACACTGCTGAACCACTAAACAACCAATAATTTTAAAACATTAAGATTCTTCTCAGTTCAGATTATGAGTGGCAGAGTTAATGAATAACTTCGTTCACAGACACTAAATTTAACATGTCTGTTCCCATTTTCATTAGTAAAAATGTGTCCAAAACGTCTTCACACAAATTAGCGATGAGATTTGTTTACTCTCTAACTTTAACTATCAGAAGCACCTTTCACATGTCACTTGTGTGCATGGTAGAGATAACGCATGTTTGTATGCAATGTATAAATTGTTAAAACAACTAGACTGACAGAAATTGGTACAAAATTTTCCCTGCACACCACAAACAATTTTTACACAAGGTGTTGCAGCATCATTATCACCCTTGCCGTGAATCCCGTCCAAAATGTTCCATCTCCCATAGCATGCTCAGATGCATAATCATCATCTACGGTTTCAGGGGCATCATTCTCTTCAGGATCATAAAAAAACAGAACGTTTTGTGACAGAATACACGACAAAGAACTGCTGGAGCTCTTTCTATATTTCTTCCTGTTTTATATTTAGTTTTCTCGAAAGAAGTCTGAAAGCTCCTGCAGACACACCATTCTTCCCGATTTCAAAAAAGTGCTTGGGGTCTAGCATTTGGAGTTCATTTGGCTGCTGAAATCTCACTGACACATGTAACAGCTGTATTCAGAATTTTCGTTGAGGTTTTTTATTCTGAATAAATCATTTTCCCTTATATTTAAGTTCTTTTCCAGTTCATCTGCCGCAAGCTCTCCTAACATTTTCTTCTTCTTTAAGATTCTTTTGGGTGGAAAGTCTTTTTCCATTGCTATTTCTACACCAGATTCCACAAGCAGTTTTTTTTCACACAAAATATTTTTGTATTTTCGTAAAGCTTAAACAGACATCTTTCGCCTCTATTTTCTTCTGAAGCTGCTGCTGCAAATTGTCTACAAGTCTCCAGGTTGTACGATAGTCCAACCCGTGAGACTGCAGATATTTTGAAACAGGCTCCGTTTCTGTAAACAAGTCCTGAAACACAGAGCACATCATTACAGTGTTAAATTCTGTCAATTTATTCAGCAAAGTTTAGCTTGAAATGTTGACTTCGCATTGAAACTCCTGTCCTGTACAGCATCATTGAGGAACAATAAAAATGAAAGAAATCTTGATGATGATAAACAGTCGTCCTCGTCTTGGCTTCATGTTTCGTAGGGAAACTCGTTAGTGTCGACTACCGCATTCAGTGTCTTGTTTTTGATCCACAATCGTGTTGCACCAACTTGTTGAACTTTTCGTAGTTTGTCATGTCCCTCGTGGCTTGCATCAATCATTTTCTTCCAAATATCCTTTCTTTGTAGTATTCAGACAGAACACGGCACTGATTTCATCCACACCAAACAAGTCTGCTTTCATCACGAGGAACGCGTTTCCCCGTTATGCTCGGTGATGTTACTCCTGATCCATTTATGGACAGTTTTTCAAAGATGAGAAATAACTTATGTACCAGGGAATGAAAGCTATGGTCGGATCCGCAAATAGAAACTTAACCGTGTTATTGGATCGAGATGATACGTGCGACATCGTCACAGCCTCATCCAGATAAGTGAAACGTTTACGTGAACTGCCTCCCCTATTGGTGGAGATAAAATAGCTAACAACTAACCTCCGAAATGGATAATTACATCGTGCCCTTGAGTCCGAGAGATGCATTACGTGGTACCTGAATGAGTATGGAAGAGAGTATGGTGTGCCCAGTAGGGCAGGTGCAGATACTACTGGAAAGATAATGTAGCACTGCTCGCAAAGAGCGTCTAGTACGTCATCTTGCGTCCGAAATGGGATACTCCTATCTTAATATAGCTCATAACTCAAGAGTAAGAGAAGTAATGAGCAATCCTTTATTCCAGTTCTGGGTAAAGGACCCACGATCTTACCAGCGGAGTCTGCTTTCAAATACTCGTATCTTTTAACAGTAGACAATTTACATCTGCCATTGGGTATGAAAATGTAACAGTGTATCTATACCATAAATAGGGAAGACCCATACAGCTTGGATATCCTTATCGAGGGAGATGTGGTTGTCCCTCACAAATGGTAGTATATACATACCATTGTATTCGGAAGGTAGTATAGCATCAACGTGTACGTGGTACCTCAACACGTGAAAGACAGATAGTTCCGTATTTCTTGGACAAGCCTACCAGGGATGAAGCTTAGATAGATTCCCAAATGAATGTATCTGTGGGTACAGGCCGGATCTAGGATATTCTAACGGAGGGTGCACCAGTGACTACCACTTCATTTGAATTAAATTTAATATTTTCAAAAAATTAGGTATATGTGGTGTAAACGTAGAATATTGCTTTGTTTGGTGAATCCTTTACCTTCAACTCCCAGAAAATCAACTTAAACAACTGCTTTTGGAAAACTCAACTTTCTTTTAAGCTCCAAGCGTAAACATAACGGCAGAAAATTTCTGAAAATGTTGCTATTTTCACTGCTCTCTTCCCACTTTAAATAGTCTATATTTACAATGAAGGGGGTGCACCTGCATTGGTGCACTACCTCTAAATCCGGCCCTGTGTGCATATACAGTCTATATCATTCTTTGCCTCTAGTAATGCACCATGTACCTCTTCGTAATTAGAGGAAGTCCCATCAGACGAGCGTATCGGAGGAATGTCAGTCTACAGAGGGACTGAACGGTGACTGTAAAATGTGCCGATCTCTGGTATCCGGACAAAATTTCCAATGCTAGTAGAAGGGAGAAAGCTCTCCTAGAAAATGCTGGCATCAACGTCAGATGGCGACTTAACACGTATTATATGATTCGGGATGGTATACGAGAGTATCCTGACGTGCTCACAGTGCCTTCGCAAGGACGGCGGTTGGTATTGACTGATAGAGGTTGCCAAAGCCGCGAGTAACCAATTTCCCTCGTGCCTGGGGCTTCCGGATTGGAATGGACTCTGCAGGGCTGAGATCAAACCATGGAATACAGCAAGTAGTATTAGCAGAAGAGGGAGATGAGCTTGTCAGCTGGGACACTATACCTGCATTGCATGGAACGATTTGACTCGTTAGCAGAACCGACTCGACTAGTATAATAAACTGGCAGGCACCAAGAACTTCAGTCTTGTTACGTAGTAGGCGTATCCCACTCTTTGGGTGTGAGATCAGGGTTACTAGCTAGAAGCGAAACTAGGGCGAGAAACGAATCTTGAAGGTACTCTCTGTGCTCTAGGATTCAAACAGTACAATGATTGTGGAAATACAAGCAGAGTGGTTATCGGTTCAACAAAAAGGACCATAAGCTGCAACTCGTTGTTGGTGGCGAACGAATATGTGGCAGTAGACCGTTCCATATCTAATGTGCTCGTTTGTCTCCTACTGTAACTAAGCAATATCAGTTTTTATAACCGCTGTCAGTCTTAATACATCTGCATATAAACATTTTATATAGCAGAATTTTGAACAAAAATGTATTTTTAGGTGAACGTCCCATGGTTGTGCGTTTTAGCTGAAAGGGACATGCTATTCATAAAAGTGAGTTATTTCAAAATTAAATTTTTGTGCTCTTTCATCGTGAATTGAACCTGTGTTAGACGCTAGACCAGCAAGAAGCGAGAGACTTGTGAAAATCCGAGATTAATGTGTGAATAAGGTTTTCCACAAATTATAATGTTAGTTTAGGACCCTACTATACTCTTTCATATTCCCTATTTCGTAGTTTGCTTATTTCCAATTGCTGGGTAAGAATCTTTACTTGTAAGCATGTACCGGTATATATTGCGGTATGCAGACCACTGGTCCTAGTGCTATTTGCACACCAAATTTGTGTTGGAACGTACTGAAGTAAAATCAATACATTTCACTAAATCACGATCGAGAAAGTATAACCAACCTTCAACAAACTCGACATGGGTTTCATGTTTATGAACTTTGTACACATTCAAACACATTAAGTATAATGTTATACGTACCTTGAGTTCCTGAGTTATTGGGCATCGTAGTGGGTTTGGGCTCAGTTAAATAATGAAATTTCATTAAAACCAAATTGATGAAATTCGATATTGACGACTATATGGCTGGGATAAATTTTACGAACTTAGTACACATATGAAGTATTAAGGTGGGTCTTTTATTCTTTGTTCCTTAATTACTGACCATCGAAATTGGGATTGGATTTGTGAAAGAGTATTTGACAATGCTAATCTGACTTTGATTAAAATTGACACCATAATATACCTTGACGACTTGAGGACGCGTATGAAATGTTGTGGTATGTAAATCATTGGTTCTCGCATTATTGATAATCAAATTTTGGTTTCAACTTAATGAAATTACTAAATTTCAATAAATCCCAATCGACCAAACTCATCCGATATTGACCAAACTTACTACGCTGGTAGATCTTGATGATCTTGGTATGCTTGCTTGCTTAATGTGAAATATTATAGTGTGTAGGCCTTCAAATTTGGGATGGTGGTAGATGTTTACGAGCTGAGTAAACATGAGATGTGTGCAGATGTTACATGGGAAGTACATGAAATGGCACGCGTGGACCGAACAACTTCATGTGTTATATATCGTTCGAAAGGCCACACCAAGTCAGGCACGTAGCCAGGATTTAGCGATAGGGGGGGTCCGTGACGAAATACTGTGGTTATCACACCAGGGCCTCGATCATTCTAAACTATTTTACTGGCAACTATATTCGTTCGTTTGGCCAGGATTTCGTAACGGGGGGGGGGTCGTGACATGAAATACTGTGGTTACACACCAGGGGATCGATCAATCTAAACTAAACTATTTTACTGGCAACATATCCATATTGGTTTGTTAGGCCAATAAAATGAAGATATGTTAGTAAGTATTTTAATAAAAAGACTATGAAGAAATCTTGAGTAAAAGAATACAAAGAAGTATTGAAAAAGATATAATCTTCCGAAGTCATTCGAACTCGGTTCTACTTGTCTTCTTTCTTCTTCTTTCTCTGTTCTTCGTTTAATACCATCAAGGATAGCAACGAGATCTCTTTCGGGAGTAAAGACATCCTATAAAATGGATTAATGTTGCCGCGAAATTCAAAATGGCTCATATTATTGGTGGTTCTGGGCATTTCATAAGTTCTACCTGAGAGTCTATCTGATCGAACTGGTTTATCGATCGTCATTTGTAGTGCATAGGATTAGCATGGAGTTAGATGGAATTCGGAATCCTCCGTGACAATAACATATATTTTCAACTTGACCCCTCCCCGTTTCCTCCACACAAAGCTGTTCATAAGAAAGAGTAATAAAACACTTGTTGTAGCTTTATATTTTTGACGCTGATTCATCTTTTTCTCGTTTCTTTTTGTCTCATCCTTCCTTAATATTTTTCATTTCTGGATTCGAAGGGGGGGTCCGGACCCCCCGGACCCACCCCTTGGCTATGTGTCTGACCAAGTGTACCTCACATGTAAAATATCTCGCTTGAATAGGGCCTGTGGGGGGCGTGGCGACCATTAGAAAATCAGAACAAGGCACGCTACGAAACACCAGATAACGTGGACAAAATAGGAAACTATGATGTAATTGTTTTGAGACGTGGTATATATAAGTTTAAAAGGTAGCTGAATACGAATCTGACATCAAATGTTTACAAATCAAAATGGCAAACACAAATTACAAAAAACAATATATGGGTCTGAAATTGGGTATATAGAGATATTGGACGTCACTATGTATGAATCGGATACAAAAGTGTAAAATTCAAAATGACGGATCCAATATGGGGGACAAAAGTGCTAAAATATGTACAGAATGGATGTGATTCTTACACATGCAGTAGAAAAATACCTATGTTACAATAAATAGGGAGCGTGTTTGGTATAAAATCATAACAAAATTGAGGAATGGAATGCAGATCAGGTTTCGTAGTGCACATGAAAGTTTTATGATATGAACAGATTGCAATCTTAGACAATAACTATTTTTCTACCAAATCCCTCCCCGCCTCCGAAGAGATACGCGGGGATCGGCATGTGTTATATATCGTTGAAAAGCTCGCACTGAGTACACATTACATTCGTAAAATTTCGCTTGAATGGCGCCTGTAAGGTACACTGCGATTACTTGCAGATACCACCTGAAGATCCGTACAATGACAGTGAAAAGTGAGCGTTGGAGTTTAAAACATCGAGCTTCCACAGCTGTCCTTCCGGTTTCACCTTATGCCATGTACACTTTTCAGTCATATATATGACAAACTCATGGGTAGGTATGGTTCCTACACCGAGACTAGACTCGATTTCGTCTCGGTCTCGCCTTTAATTCGAGACCAAATGTGTTTTTCAAATCGAGACGAGACCAGATGGAGCTGAGGCTCGTCTCGATATACATATGCCCATTTGTACTTTTGCACATTTTGTACGCCGCATTTGCTCCGTCATATTGCATTTTGCACTTTACACTGTATTCGGACTCAGGGACCACGAAAACCTCTACCTCTCCACTTTCAGTTCCAAGCAGTGTTTTGCATTTTGTCCGCCATCTTGGATCCGTCATTTTGAATTTGACACTTTTGTACTCGGTAAGAACTTTCCAACGATATATAACTCATGAAGATCTCCGCGTGCCACTGCATGTACTTAACATGTTTGTATTTAAAAGAAAAAAAACTATAAGCCATCAGATATGAGGTTCGGAAGTAGTGGAATTTTCGTAAAATATATTATATGATCCTAGTGCGTATTATTATGAAACATTATTGTGTGCAGAAGTTTGGCTCGATTTACAGTCGAATTTGGTGTTTGGACTTATTGGTGTTCGAACTCCAAGTTTGATAGTCAAGGTCTGTCAACATTTCAGATTTTGTCGTGGAAACTTAGTTCTCTAGTCATTGAGAACTAAATGTCGTACTTGGACTTATCGAGCCTATTAAGGGAAGTAACTGTATTACGTATTTATAATCAAAGTTTGCGAATAATCAATGGAGGGTGTTTTTCTATCCTTTATTTTGAAATTTACTAGTAGATATATCTCAACATAAATTAATAACAGTGAGTAATAAATGATTATAGGCATAATAAGAGTTCATGGATACGTGCATTTCTTCTTTTTAGATGATGTGTCGGACATGGTTATAAGGTGTATGAGTTATAGTACAGCGGGAGAGGATACTTTGGACGTAGGAACACATCTGTGAGTAACGTTCACAACTTATGCATTTTATTTTTAATAATTTATGTACTTATAATAGGTAAACGTTGATTGCACTGGTATTTGGGAAATTTGGACCTAGTAAATCCTGAATTATTTACAATAATTTATGTAGGAAGCACTTACAGCTTGGCAAAGTGCTGGAATTTTGATTTATATTCATCTATTAAGACAAATTTAAAACTGTAGCAGATACTAGATTTATACTTGGGATGAGAAACTAATATATTAAGGTAAATAATAAAGTGTGAAGCAACCCATAGTTGTGTGTACTTCTGTTATAAATTGTTAAATTTAACTACAATCATTTAATCAATTTACTTTCATTTCCCCAAAAACATATTAACATTATCAAAATCATTAATTCCGTTAAAAAAAATTATGATCTACATTTTCAAACAACTTAAGTAAACTTGTATATCATTATTGTTATTACTAAAATTACCAGTAAATGTAAGAATAGTTTCCCTTCCTTCTTAATACATTCCCATATGACTAGCTAAATACTTTCTCCTTCATTGTACCCAAAAGCCATTGAAGTAAGATTTGAAGCTTTCCTGGCGGCGTATATGATAAAGTTCTTCTCGGGCAATCAGCCAGGTGAAAACTGGTGGATAGACCAACGTTTCGAGAGCTGTCATCGTTCTCGTCATCAGGGCAATTATGTAGAGATCAGCGGATATAAGTAATATATACTCTGGGCTGGAGAAAATGCTGGTTCCTGATTGGCTGAAAATGCTGGTTCCTGATTGGCTGGTTCAATCTGAAAAACTGGAGCTGTGATTGGCTGGCTATGTTCCGTAGTCCGTGCTATTGATTGGCTGAGGGTTATCTGAATGTTTGTGTGTCGTTTTCTTTGCTGTGGTACTGATGAACGGATTCCACAGGGGGCTGAGTTGAAATCCAGTGTCTCTATTAACGTTGTTCGGTTCATGAACTATGGCGAGAGATTCGGCTACTATCCTGGTCCAGTAACTGGTGCTCTTGGTAATGATGGATGTGTCCTTAAATAAAACTTTATGGCCTTCTGATAAACTGTGTTCAGCTAAACCTGATTTTTCTGGATGGAATAATCTAATGTAATTTTCATGTTCTCTGCAAAGTTGTTCAATGGTGCGTCCTGTTTGTCCTATATAAGCCTTTCCGCATTCACAGGGTATACGATACACGCCTGGTGCTTTAAGCCCAAGTCATCTTTGATCGGGCGAAGTAAGTTCTTGATTTTTGGTGGCGGCTTGTGTATGGTCTTAATGTTGTGTTTTTTCAGAATCCGGGAGATCTTTCCAGAAAGTTGTCCAGTGTATGGTAAAACTGCTATACTCACTGGTTCTTCAGTTTCTTCTTTGGATTTCCTCTGTTCAGAAAAGGTCCTTTTCAGGGCCAAACTGATATCATGCTTCTTGTAATTATTCTGGAGTAGCGTCTTCTTGAGATGATCCAGTTCCCGAGGGAGGGATTCTTCGTCTGAGATGTCTTTCGCTCTATGTGCTAGTGTGCTGATGACGGTGTTTCGCTGTGACTTATGATGAAAACTGTTGCCATTGAGATAGAGGTCAGTGTGAGTAAGTTTCCTGTAGACGCTATGGCCGAGACTACCATCGGGCTTCCGGCGGATGAGAATGTCCAGGAATGGCAAGCATCCGTCCTTTTCAATCTCCATTGTGAACTTGACATTACTATGTTGTTTATTAAGAAATTCGAGGACCAAATGCAGTGTCTTCTCCCCGTGAGGCCAGATGACAAACGTATCATCTACGAATCTATAAAAACATGACGGCTTGAAAGGTGTCAGTTCTAATGCTTTTTACTCAAAATCTTCCATAAAGAAATTCGCAACTGCTGGTGAAAGTGGTGATCCCATGGCGACTCCATCCATTTGTTCATAGTACTGTCCATCATATAGAAAGTATGTTGAAGTTAAGGTGATTCTGAATAATTCCACAATTTTCGGTGTGAAGTGTTCACTAAGTAGGAGTAACGTATCTTGAACTGGAACCTTGGTGAACAATGAAACCACATCGAAGCTGACTAGAAGGTCTCCTGGAGCTGTGCGTATTGTTTTTAGTGTATTCACGAAGTCGGATGAATTTTTCACATGATGCTCACACTGTCCTACTAATGGCTGAAGCAGAGAGGTGAGATACCTGGCTAGGCGGTAAGTTGGACCCCCAATGGCACTGACGATGGGTCTTATCGGGATGTCAGGCTTATGTATTTTTGGCAGGCCATAAAGTCGGGGTGGCTGACTACCGTGTGGCGTGATTTCCTTGCGGGTTTAATCTGGTAAACTGGCTTTTCTCAAAAGAGCTGCTACTTTCCGTTCGACTGCAGGTGTAGGGTCCCTCTTAAGGCGTCTGTAGGCCGTGTCATTGAGTAGCTCCAACATCTTGTTCTTGTAGACTTCTGTAGGCATAAATACAGTTGCATTGCCTTTGTCTGCTGGTAATATGGTGGTGTTGGTGTTTTGGCGAAGATTTTTGAGAGCTGTTCTTTCTTCTTTGGAAATATTAGGTTTTGGTATTCTGGCCCTTTTCAGGGCCAAACTTACTTCATGGCGAATTTCGTCTGCTTCTGCTGTTGGAAGAGAGTGTATATACTCTCCAGCCCAGAGTATATATTACTTATATCCACTGATCTCTACATAATTGCCCTGATGACGAGAACGATGACAGCTCTCGAAACGTTGGTCTATCCACCAGTTTTCACCTGGCTGATTGCCCGAGAAGAACTTTACCAAAAGCCATTGTTCCAATCAAACAGAACAACAAAAAACTCTGTATGGTGATGATTGTCATAAAAATTAATTAAGTGTAACATCTGGAAGAGAGGCACACCATACCATTAAAAGCAGCTCTACTCTACATTCCTTAAGTTATCACTCTGCCAGTTCATCACTACAAAAACAGTTCAAAAATAATCATCACTCATTAAGAAAAATCATTACCATCTAATTCATTAAGAAAAAAAGATAGAAAAAAATGTATTTATAATTCAACGCCCCTAGCAGATTAACAAAATTTAGTTCCAAATGTCAATTAACTTCAACTTCTCCTATTTCCAACCAGATAAGGGAACGCACAAAAAACATATTCCTCATTCCAGACGACGAATACAACGCCAGTCACCCAGGAATTATTCAGCTAGTGCTCATCCTTTATCATCATAAATTATACCCTTCTGTTTTCTCCTCAGTTTTCAAAGTAGTCTCTTTTTTATAAACTTAAAATATTAAAATTTTATTTACATTCAAACGTAATAAATAACAGTTAGGTTCCGTGAAAACATCAGTTTCCAATCATATTTCACATTCCTAAGTTTAGAATTTAATAATTATAATCTAAGCTATTAACTTATGCCCCATCCACTGCACAAGGTGGCAATTAGCTGGATTTCAATCTCTGTTGTTCCTCTTCATTATCGGTCTTCTAAAAAGATTTTGTGAGGTTTACGTCGATGTAACGATCTTAAATACAATACAAGTCAAGAAAATTTCGCTAGTGGCACACAATAATACAATATTACGATAGTGGCTTTCAAATTAAGCTGGAACTTTGATTTACTTTCATTAATCTAAGACAAATTTAAAACTATATCAGATCCGAGATTTATACTTGAAATAAGAAACTAATATATTGGGGTAAATAGCTAAAGAAATAAACTTCGATCATAATAATAATTTTACTTGTTATGCAAACATATCGAAATAAATAACATTCTTAAACCACACAATACTAATCTGAAATTATACATACAGTACACGAAAGCAAGTATTAGTCAGAACCATTTCCTCGTATCTTAGAGTTTGTTAGACATATACGTTAAGTCCAGAATTATACATATAAGCCAGTGACTAAACAAGGGTTGGCATTCGTCTCGAAAAATCCGAGACCGTCACGGAATCAAGATGAGCATCCCGACGTCCAGAAAACACTTTTTGGAACGCTAAAATGTCTCGGATTTCAGCGAAAAAAAGGAAGGGAATATTATAGTTTGCTTTTTTCACAGGATTAGATACATAGTTATTCTCTTCAACTTCTGAATATAGGAATTCAAAGATGAAGAAAAAATTTTAATACATAATACATGGACTTAATTGAGTTCACGATTTAACTACTTCGACATTGAACAAACCAGTCATTTCATTGGGTCAGGGACAAACACATTTACTGCTTAATGGTATTGTTATCTTTAGCACTCTGTTTCAATCTGCATCTTGCTCCTGAAATATTTTAATCAATCAATCAATCAATCAATATATATATATATATATATATATATATATATATATATATATATATATATATATATATATATATATATATATATATATTGTTTTAATTAGTAAAACCGAACAGACAACAATGGGAAAATATTGGAGGATATGAGGTGGGAGAAAACATATTTATTTGCGGCGTCCCTGATTTTTATTGTGGAAATATGGCAATCCTAGACTTAACAGTGTCGTTCCGGTGAATCGTCACACCTGACGAAACACCCGAAATTGAAAGTGTATGTAAATCTGTCTTTATCTGTTTCCTTGTGGTCTAAGTGAAGGAAATTTTGCATCCTACGTCTTTTGTTCTAAGCCAGGAACACAATAAATTTGATCCTAGTTTAATTCAAATTTGACTTGGCGAACATGAGAGATGGATTCGAATTTGACACGTAAAATGTTGGAAATGTCAGTCAAATTCAAATCAAAGTACAAGACTCTCCTACAGATTTGACGTGTCGAAGTTGATTGAAGTTTGCATCTCACAATTTCGTCAAATTTGAAATGCCAAAGTTTTTCTCAAATTTCATATTTCAAATTTGGATGTTCAAACTGGAACCACAAATTAAATTCACAGGAAACGTGGAGTTTTGAAGGTACTTCATGCAATAATTAAAGAGGCTCTTTTCTTATTTCACTGTTATTTGGAAACAAACAAAACAAAGTATTAGTCTCCTAATATTAACAATAATTGGAAAAATGTAATGAAAGTGCTCTATTAATGTACTCCCAATAATGCTTAAAAAGCACCTTATTTGTTACAATTTATCGACGATAGGCGCAAGGGCATTCTTACTGAATTATAGTATTTTCTTCATTACTTCCTCATACCCTCTTTAGCGATAGTCGTTTCTGAACACCTTAGAAATGAGCTGTAAAGTACGAAAAAAAGATAGAAATAAGACACAAACACCTTACAACACCTAACCTATTACCTAATACCAAATACCATACCTAATACCTTAGAGTTCTGTAAGTGAGCTCCATTCTCTGTTCGTGCTTTCGGCAAAGATATTAATAGCTCCTTCTTTGAATTCAGGTATCCTACAAAGCTTTCACGCCAAGTTCTTTAATGTAAGAATCTGTAACTCAGTAAGAGTGTCCATAATTCAGGAAGTGTCCGTAATTTGTCATGCTGTTCGTTAAGTAAGCTGTCACTCCGTTAAGGGCACTCATAGAATGTTTTCAAAAAAAATCTGGAGTTGATGGAATGCTCAATACCATATTTAGCAGCTATGTTGTTTCCTGATATACGCTTTGATATTCATTACTGAGAATATATTTCGAGTATTCGGGAAGACAAACGTGTTGGTTACTATCGGAACATAAGTTGATAGAGTCATTCTTAAGGTGATCTGAGCAAAAAGTATTAGGAAAAGTGGGTATCAAGTCATTCAGTTTGTTGTCATTTAGAAGAATTTGTTGATATATACTAAATTTTCTATAATTTATTAGTTCTACAATGACCAGATTTTTGTATTTTTCGAATCTTTCATCTGCACAATTGAGAAGTTTGATGCAATAAGGGCGTAAGTCTGTAACATGCAGTTGGAGAAAAACGATGCTGAAAATTCCACAAGTGTTTATTTATTACCAGAAGGCTAAACAAGCATGGCAAATGGGTTTGATAGGCAAATGAGTTTCGCAATAAACGGCGAAAACTCGCATACGCCCTTATTACATCAATCTCCTCAATTATTGCGCGAAGAATCTAATAAAAATAAAATAGAGTTTGTAAGTGTCCCTGTGTGCTTTGTATCTATGTGCTACCTGGGGACAGGCCCGTGCTGGCCCACCGGGACACCGGGACATGTCCCGGTGCGCCCTCCGAAACATCATATTATAAATAAAGGTACAAGTTTTATTTAAATATTAAATTCTAACAGTTATTATTGGTGAAGAACCCGTGAAGGGTACAGTGCGCCCCTTATGTAACATGTCCTTGCCAAACCACATCAAAGATAAACGGTTTTATTTATTCTTCTGTCGTACGTGCTGTTACTGTTGATAAAGAACCCGTGAAAGGTACAGTGCGCCCTTTACATAAGGCGCCCTTGCGAAACCACATCAAAAATAAACGGTTTTATTTATTATTCTGTATAGCAGTTCTGCACACGGAATACGTACTATTAATGTTGATAAAGAACCCCTGAAGGGTAGTTCGCCCTGCGAAAGATCACATTATAGATGAGTAGTTTTAGTTGTTCTTCTGTATACCAGTTTTGTATAGTAAATTCATATAGTAGCTGTTGGTAAAGAACCTGTGAAAGGTACAGTGCGCCCTTATGAAAGGCGGCCTGCGAAATATCACATTATAAATATATATTTAAAAAAAATTCTCTGTACACCGGTTTTGTATTATATATTCATACAGTTACTATTGGCAGAGAGCAGGTAAAGAGCACTGGCGCAAATCCCGGGGGGAATGATGATTTGTCCACTCCAATCTTGGAAATGTCCCCCCAATAATCCGATTTGAAATGTGCTTTTTGAGAAAAAATGTGATGATTTGTGTGCGATTACCACATAGGAAAGTGAGATGAAATTGATGTCCCCCCAGAATAAGCCTCAAATCTGCCGCCTCAATGTTGAAGACAACTCTGCTCCCTGATCCTCCACAGGATTGTTTTTCAACTTCACAAATATTTTGAGCATCGCTTAAGAACAACAACAATAAAAAAAAGTTTTACGTGTTCCCTCAATGTTGAAGACAGATTTGCGCCGCTGGTAAAGAGTAGAATCACTTTTCAAAAAATATGTGTAAAACTACTAGTAAAGCAATTAACATGTAGGTTTATATGGTAAGATAATATAAGAGTTTTCCTTGCTGCTACTCATTTATTGCTAAAATAACTTTCAGAAGCTAAGCACAATCGACATAGCCCAGTTTAAGAAATTCAAGTATTTTAAAACTATTTACAAATTTGATTGTTCCTGTGTGCTTTAGAGCTGTTTTCGAATAATCAGTGCCTATTGTTTTTCTAAAATATAGCTATATTGATTTATTTGTATATATTTAGCTTCGTTTTGTTAGACAAAAAAAAAATTATAAGAAGTAAAAAGTATTTCTCTAGTAAAGATGTTTTCACAGTTTAGCCATTTACGTTGCTAATCAAATTTGGTGTTTTTAGTACATAAAATGGAGCCCGTATATATAAGGGTGTAACTTAATTAGTATAACAAACTCCAGAAGGCGATTCCTGACACCGAGATGAAACGAAAAGTATATATCAATCTAGGTGTAGAAATGCCTCCTTTCGGGGCCTTGATCACCGAAAATTTGTCGGAAAAATGTAAAATAAAATAAAATAAAAACGTTGGATGTGAAAAATCAAGAACAAAACGTCGGATTGAAGTCGGATAAAAGAGAATGTCCATTATTTTTAGTTGTAAATTCCATTAGTATACACTTGGATATTGTACAGTGGCGGCGCAAGGGTGACTCTCAAAGAAACTGGAGTATTCCTTTGAATATTTTATCAAATGTTGAATGAGGAAATGAACAACAATCAACTACGAGATTCCATCAATCAAATATAATAGTACATCGTTCAAGTTAGAAACTCACTTAGAATCGAAAGAAAGACAGATATATTATGTGTAATTGATCCATTTTGTCTCAGTACAGAATAAACTCTCGGAATAAGCATTTTAAATGAAGCGAAGTCTTTAGTAGATATACCCGTGTTTTGTCGGGATTTCGCAGTGTTGCTTGTAATGAGAATAATTAAAGTGATTCTTTTTCCCCTAAATAGGTAAATTTTCCTGATGATTTTTAGGGATTTTTTAGTGATGTTTTGCAGTGTTGCACCGAAAAGTAACTAGATTTTCGATAATTTTCATATGTAATGTAATTATTGTTCCCTTTTATGACTTATTTTAAGTACACTTCAATTAGTTTTTCTAATTGAAGTCGTGAAAGAGTATGACGTATGTAATTATTTTGGATTGATAATACGTGTTAGATGGTTCCGCTGGCGCCATTACTGTCTGACCGTAGTGCGAGTTCCCTTTATACTTTTACCGCGTGCTTTGTATATTTTATTACGTATGTGTGATTTTTTCGCTGGCGCCCTTACTGTTTGGTTATGCTTCGACTTTCTTTTATACTTTTACCGCTTGCTTTTTATATTTTATTACGTATGTGTAACCTTTGCGCTGGCGCCATTACTGTTGCGAGTTTTTAGCCCCGCCCGCTATGTATTTTGCCGGTCGGTAGCCGTGGGTGCTAATGGTGTTTTTATTTATAGATACCGGCACAGTTTGTATATTTATTTAATATTGTGACTTAAGTAAGAAGAGAAAGTTTACGTACCTTTGATGACACGGCCGCTATTTTGTTGGCTATTTCCTGGTTGTTTGTTGTTGCAGTTGTATATAATTTATGTACATATTCTAGTGTTATTTGTAACGAGAATAATTACACTGATTTTTCCATAAATAGGTAAATTTTCCTTTTAGGGATGTTTTGTAGTGTTGCAGCGAAAACTAATTAGATTGTTGTTGACTTTAGTTTAGCGTTCCTTTTAGCAGCAAGGCTATATGAGACGTGGACATACTGATTAACGTAGAATTTGAAACACATGAGCTTTCGCCGGGAATAGAACCTGGGTTGACCACGCAAAAGTCGTGTGCGCTAACCGATTAACCACGGAGGAACTTTACAGTGATTAGACTACGTATAGTTACCTATAATATAATTTTCCACGTAATGAGACCAAACCTAATTATGAATTATACGTTTACTTTTTATTAGATTAATTATGAATATACCTTGAACATTTTTTTATTTATATAATTGGAAATGATCAATATTAATTAACCTATAATACTTACCATATGTATATACTTACGTATGAAGAATCGAGCTTTGCCACTTGTGGTTTATGATGGACGGATTCGTTTTTCCAATATGGCGGCGTTGCGTGATTGCTGAACAGAGGTTTCTCCATAGTAGGACTTTGAAATACGAATACGCGCATTTTGCTTGCATTGTCGTATCGATTGATGCTAATTAATCTTGTGTAGAATTTGGCTGGGCGAAGTTGCATAGTTTAACATATTATTGCATTATGTGATTAATTTATATTATTTTTTGTTTTAGCATGTACTTAATTATTATAAAATTGAAATAATAATAATAGATAACGATACATTTTAATAAAGAAAGCGGAACCCCACAGTACTACGATATGTACAACTGTGCTGCCATCTATTGGCAATAATTACAACTTTATTTAACAGCCACGTTATATGGGAGACTGATACAGAATGAAGGCGGAGACTTAAGATGAATTACATGAGATTTAGACGTACAAGAAAGAGAAGAGAATAAAATAAATAGAGAAAGCTATTATTGTTTATTGAATTGAAGCACCATTTAAGCGTAATATATTAGTTTGTAATGAGGTTATTAAATTAGGTTTAACTGGATACGTATGCACTTTGTAGGGTTGTTTATTATTTATTTAGGATTTTTATTTAATAATATGGTTTGTAGAAGTATATTGAATTGCTATAAAATAGAACAAACTTATATTTTATTTGTATAGATGTATTTAAGATTATATTCGGGTGCAGTTTTAGTATTGGTTTACGTTAACGTAGTGAATGTGCGGAACGGCACATGATGGATTTGGAATGGGTGGAGTATTACAATTTACACGTTGCTTGGGAATTGTTTAGTATTGGTTTGCATTGATGAATGTTGCACATATTGAGGAAATGCTGAAGATTGTTTTTATGCTAATTGGCACTACGATTTCCATTTGAAAGAATTAGATAAATAATAGCTTGAAAATATTTTAAATTGGATTACGGTATGGAGCATAATATTTAAGTATATTGTATTTACTGCGAACTAGAGTATTTATGTAGCTGTTATTATAGAATTAACAAGTACCAGAGATAATTATATTGTTTTTATTTACCATGTATTGAATTATAAGAATATATATTCCTTATAATATTTGATAACAGCTGGGAAGCTTTATATGGTGATTGATTTTTACGTGTGGAACTGATTTAATTTGAAGCAACAGCAAATACATTTGACAGATAATTGACGTATTTGCAACTATTGAAATGGGTATAAAATGCTTTATGTATGTAAAAATATTTAATATTTTTTGTTTGTAAAGTATGAGGTAATTTTAACTGCTAATGTATAACATTACAGATAGGGTTTTAAGCTATTTTAGAATGAGCTTAGGAGATAACAAAATTATTATGGAATGAGACTAGCATGATGCATAGGGAAGATGACATGTGGAATGTTTGGGAAAGTTTATTATTTTAGGAAATAATATATTAATGAATACAACGGGTAATATTTTTAAGAGAAACCCATATTTTAGTATTGGTGTACTATTGAAAGCATGAATCAACAATTTTGAAGGCATAAGACATAGGCAAAGACTTGTATTTACTGGTGTTATTGTTTTACGTTTACCGGAGAGGATGTTGCTGCCATTATGTTAAAACAGTTTTGAATAGATTTGAATTATTGGAATATAGTATTTTTTATACTAAGGGACTTATTTATAAATACAACTTACGAAATTAGAATATTATCGATTGAATTATTTACAATGTATATAATTATTATTTATATTTTAATGTTATTGACTAGTTATTTAAAATTTAGACGAATTGTACTTTTAGTGCTGGAATGGTATAGATTATGTATTAATACGGAACACATTGATTAGCATACAACTCTGCAGATTATATATTTGCGTAGACGAAATTATGAAAACTGTTGATTTTTAGTATTCAACGCACTTACACGAAAATAATTGTACAATTAGAAATTGTTGAAAGTTTTGAATGGGCAATTATGTATATGCGTGGTGTAGTACAAGTATTTGGAATATATGTATTGTATTGTGTTATCAACTATTGATACAAATAGGCTGAAGGATTTACGTAGTATCTGCGTTTGCGACAATATAAAATGTTATGAGAATGACATGATACCACGTGATTGTCAGACTTGCATTATATAGTAATTAGATTTATGTTTTATTAAGATATAGAGGTACATATTACGCATTAATATAGACACAGAGTGATTTATCTTATTTTAGGCATGAAAGAGAAAACCCCTATATTGGCCTTGGCTGTAGAAAACAGAGACGAGTATGCATTACAATTTTCCATTAGTATCTGAAAAGTTACACAGAATATAAACCTTCATCTAGCCTATGAGGTGGGTGCTCTTTGACTTGGCTATGGAGACGATGCAATTTATGCTTAGAGCAGTTAAAATATGGGATTATATATGGGAACTTATATGCGAAAATTTGGTAGACAGAACATTTTTTTGTCATTTATTTAAAAACTATTGTATAGTTACAAGAGAATTTTGAATCGATTTTAATTTATTTAGGAACTACCATATACAATATTATAATTATTTACGGTGAATGCGGTAGCAACACATGATTGCATGAAAATATGTGGAGCCATCTATTGTATAAATTGGAAAACACAATTATGACTGTACTCGATAGAGGCACACGATGATGAATTACACACTTGTAACATTTCTGATAACTACATAAAATGTTATGAGAACGAGATGATACCACACGGTTCCATTCAGGCGGTTCCATTCAGATGTCTCCATCATGTATCTAAGGCGGGAAATTCCTGACAAAAGGGATTTTTTGGGGCAAAATTTCCCTTTTTTCAACTTTTGCCCTCTGGACCCCCCATGTTTTTACGCAGAAATCGAAAAAAACATCTGGTAAATACTACTCGGTGGACTGAATGTTTGTGCAAAATTTTAATCTTCTACGTGAAAAACTAGGCCCGCCAGAAAAAATTTCCCTACCATGCCCCACTTTTACCCTATACAGAAGTATATTTGGATAAAAAATTCACTGAGACGGCCCTAATTACCCTAGAATAATAATTCGACCGTCGTTCTCTTCAGAATGGAACTGCCTTTCAGACGGTATGACTCACGTGGTCCTATCATGTATATGAGGCAGGAAAATGACCAAAAACGGGATTTTTTGGGGTAAAAATCCATTTTTTAACCCTTTGCCCCTCTGGTTCTCCCCCAGTTTTAACACTGACATCGGAACAAAAAATCTGGTAAATACTGCTCGGTGGACTGAATGTTTGTGCAAAATTTCAATCTTCTACGTTCAAAAATAAGCCCGTCAAAAAATATATATAACGACAATGCCCCATGTTTCCCTATATAAAAGTATATTTTTCAAAAAATCCCTGAGACGTCCCTAATTACCCTAGAATAATAATTCGACCGTCATTCTCTTCAGAATAGAACTGCCTTTCAGACGGCATGACTCACGTGGTCCTATCATGTATGTAAGGTGGGAAAATGACCAAAAACGGGATTTTGGGGGTAAAAAAATCCCTGGTTTTACCCCTTCGCCCCTCTGGTTCTCCCCCTCCCCTGTTTTAGCACTGACATCGGAACAAAAAATCTGGTAAATACTACTCGGTGGACTAAATGTTTGTGCAAAATTTCAATCTTCTACGTAGAAAAATAAGCCCGCCAAAAAATATTGAACATAGGCTTAGAAAATGAGAAGAGAAATTTTTGACTTATGACGTCATCACCTCCTATGTCTGGACGCGGACGGTCTGAAACCATACGTAATGTCTTCTACAAGGCCTCTGGACTTGGAAAACAAATAAAACCCGGACGAAAAAGCTCAAATAGAAGAGAAATAACGCAATGTACCATGAAAAGTGCACATGTTACAAATTGTACCATGGGATCCTAAAGGGGTTAAACCAGTTGTTTATTTTTTAAAAAAGAAAAAAAAAACAGCTGGTGTAAACCAGCCAACCCTAAAAGTAAATACTTCTTTAAAAAAATACACAAATAACTAGCAAAACTCTATGTAGTATTATTACTTCAAAATATTCCATACCCTCTTTTTGGAACAAAATAAAATTAAAATAAAACATAAGAAAAATACTTAGATTTATATGATACACTTAAAGGCTGCACATCTAGAGCTTTTGGTTCTGTATATTCTTGAAATTCTATAGTTTTATACAACCACCATCACGGTTTACTCAGTCCTCAAGTTTTCTGAATTTTTAACAAGAGGGATTCAACATATGAAGGGTGTGAGGCAAGAACATGGTAACCCACAATTTTACTATTTAAAGAAATTAGAGATTTTCTGCTGCACAATCCATTTTGAAAGTCGGAAAGCTGATTTTTCACATAAGACTATACATGAAGGACTGAACGAAGCGGTATGTGTTGCTGTCTATGTGCTGCATAACTCAGCAATTGAATATTTGTTGGTTACCATGTTCTTGGCTCACACCCTTCATATAATTATGGAACTCTCCCCACCCCACCACCACAAAAAAAAGGACTACGGAATATAGAGAGATAAATACAACTGCACAACAAACATGACTGAGTGGAGCTTTTGCGCTTCTATCGGGAAGTTTAGGATTCAACCCTGCATTCGATCATCCTGACAAGCTTTTCTTCATTCCGTCTGTGAAGTAGAAATAGTGCGTGTACTGTGAGTTGGCCGACTTCCTTTCTTATTGTTTTTAAATCGTTATTATTACTAATTGCCCGCAGTGACGGTTTTGCGAAGGTTAGAGGGATGATCTTTCGGACTGAAGCCTGTTCCCCAAAATTAGGAATGTCTAAAACAAAGAAATATCTATTAGTTATGCCTTTACTCATAAACTTTAAGCTCCCTTCAAATAAAAATTACGAATGTTTAGAAAAACTAAACATTAGTAAGGAAAAACCCTCTCAAAATACTCTCCTAAATCCGCCACTGATTCTCAGTATAAAATGATCTTCAAGGTTGTATTCGGAAGATTATCGGTAAATATATCAACGAAACGAAATATTATGCCTGTACTCATAAACTTCAAGCTCCTCCCAAATAAAATTAGGCCATTTTAGAAAACGAAACAATCAGAGAAACCCCTCCCAAAGTACTTTTCTCAATCCGCTACTGATTATTTGTATAAATTAGTATTCAAGATTGTTTCCGGAAAATTATTGCTAAATCGTTGCACAGCTACAGTATAACAGAAATGTGGAAGTACGGTTTGACGGATATATTGAAAAACGTACGCTTTGACGGATATATAGAAAAAATAAGTTTAACTGTTGCGCTAGAAGCTAGAGTACTAAGCTCTTAGAAATGAAACACAGATGACAAACTTTAATGATCTAGAGAAGAAAAAAATGTCGATAACTCAAAAGTTAAATAGCCTCTAAAATTGCCCTCAAATACTACATTCTTCATGTTAGCTTTAATTCGTAAAACATGTGCTCCATCCATCTTGATGGTGAATTTCAGAGCGAAATATGGCATTTAGGTCATGGAATTCTTATCTAACTATAGTATATACTATAAGAAAGCTATTTAGATAGAAAAATCATGAAAATGAAAAAAGCCAAAATTTCCAAAATTCTCGTTTTTTTCCAAAAAAGCCGGCTTTTTATGTGAAAAAACCATCGATTCAAAAAAGCCGGCTTTTTTGCATCTCTAGTTTGCGCTGTTGACATATTATATTTCTTTGATATGGAGACATGTTGTCGAAGGATATTTTCTCGTACGCATAACTGTAATATGGTCGGATGGTATAGTTTTAATCTTAATATGCTGCTTTGCAAACGTTCGTGTTACAATTACATTTCATGCAGTTCTAAGAAGTTTTAATTTGCCAACAATGGAACAGAAAATTAACACACTGCTCGCACAAAGCTACAATATCGTGAACTTTCTCCCTTCACCTCTCAATTATGGTACACTCAGAGCTACATTCTCGAGCACTTTCACTGTTTAAAACACGACATTCTGGGCTACTTCCGGTTCTCTCTTCCTCCCCACCAAATTAACACAAGTAGATGGCGTTACTGAAAAGTTACAGTTTCACACACATTTTGCAAATTTTTACACCTACAGTGTATTTGAACCTGCAAATGCTACAAAATGGGGTACCACTACTTTCCAATAGCTTTAGAATCAGCAGAAGCTGTAGATGTCGAAAAAAATCACAGGACAATCTGGGGTACCACTAAAAGTTCCTCGAGTAAAAAAATCCTTTCTTTGTTGGTGTTTAAACCGATGGTGGTTGC
Source organism: Thermobia domestica (assembly GCF_964235325.1). Taxonomy (NCBI): domain Eukaryota; kingdom Metazoa; phylum Arthropoda; class Insecta; order Zygentoma; family Lepismatidae; genus Thermobia; species Thermobia domestica. The sequence continues at coordinate 192,380,513 of NC_137458.1, read as the reverse complement.
TCAGAATGTAGGATTTACTAACGCACACACACACACACACACACAAACACACACACTTACTTTAACAAAAATATAATTATCAAATAATATTCATTATTGTGATAAGTTTTGCAACAGCACTTTCAAACTTTCGCCGAGATGATTACAAAAAAAAAAAATCCTCTAGTTCCTTACCAGATGGTAGCGTTCCCAAAACTGATGCAACGTTCCCTCTCTTTACTGCCATACTGATGCGTTGCTCTAGCAAAGAGGTTGCTCTAGCGTCTCCTGACGATAAATAAATGCTGTGACCGGCTTCGTTTATAATGTTAAAGCCTTTGGGACCCCATGAACCACCTGATTCATTAGCTATAGCGACAAAATAATATTTGTCGAGTAAATTGCTGTATTTCTTGCGTTTTTCTGTTTCACGACGAGCAGCCACGTTGCCAGCTTGTGCTGAGGAAAAGTGCAGATTTGAAGGGGCGAAGGTATCGGAACAAGTAAAATCCCATAGAAGAGCTTTTCCTTTCTTCCACGGTATTAGGGTTATACCACCTGGCCTCTTACCGTCTGCACGACTGCATCCCAACGGTTCGCGTATAGAAGGAACGCCTGCTGAAATTAGTGTCCTCATGATAATGTCGTTGACGCTGGAGTGGCGTGAATGTCTGCCCGCACTATTGGCACAGGAGAGTCCATGTAGGTCCTTCTTGTTTATGACACTTATACAGGCAGGACATATGTGTTGCTCGCAAACACCTGCTCCCAAACGCAGTGCACTGGCAATTCGAAAACTGTCATTGGGAAGATGTAATTCTAAAGGTGACGGGATAGCATGGAGCCAAGCGACTGCTTCTGGAGATGATGTAGCTAGGAGTCTGGCCTTATCTTCTGGGCTATCGGATGACTGAAGTAGAGCTGAAAAGTGATGATTTATAAGAGGATCGTCCCAACAAGATTGTAGTCCTCTCTTAACAAGATGAGGGGGATCTGATCTCACTATAGATGACCACTTAGCAATGCTATTGTTCACATCCGAATCCGATAATAGGCTAAGATCTTGTTGGAGAATGGTCTCGATCAATGGCTTAGCGTCATAGAATGAAGACAGAAAGGATGAAATAGCCAGATCCGTGGCGCGGCGAATGCCGAGATCTTCATGGTTAACAGGGAGGGACGCCTGCAACCAAGAGTTATTGTTGAGTGGACAATTCAGGATAGATTCTAGACCGATTTTCAAGGTGTTGTCTTGGCATTCCAGAAGATCAGCATCCCGGCAAAGAGCACAGCGAAAAAAGTATTTTAGCCTTGGCATGGACAATGAGGCACGTAGTAGGTAAAAGGCAGAGTGAGCTGAAATCAAGGAAAGACGTGTAAAGAAGAATTCTAATTTAGAAATTTTGTCTTTTAATATTGTTCGTCTTGCCTCATTAGATAATGCTGCTTCTAATAAGCTGGCGTCATCTGTCGAAATTCTTTGAATCCAGGCGCGGCTTCGTCAAGCAGCTTCAAGAGGTTATTAGACTACTCATTGGAAACTCCGAGAAAGCTGACCTCACATTTGGAGAAATTCATTAACAATGCGATCTCCTTATCCCGTCTACGGATCATTTCTAATGTGTCTAGTACTGTATCCTTGTCTCCAGCTATAGTCCCGTATTCCAAATACATATGTTCAGTTCCGTATTGCTACTGTTAAGGATGGATTGTAAAGTTAGTGCGAACAAACCAGGGCCAAGAGGATCGCCTTGTTGTCCGCCACGCTGAGAGAGGATTATTTCATCTCCTAAATATAAGTTGCTGGGTTGCGAGTAGCACTGATGGACGTATAAATAAATTGATGGAAAACTGCTTTTTACCTGTATGACCATAGAGTCACGATTCAACTCGTTAAATGCGTCTCTTAAGTCTATTTTCAGAAACACTTTCTCCTACTGGTGTGGAAAAGAGTAGTGCATACGAGCAGCGTGGACTGCTGCTTCTGCTCCGTGTGGAACGCAAACTCCCAGTTGGTGTGGGAATAGAAAATGTGTTAGAGGTTCTCTAATTCGATGGCAGATGATTTTGAGTGATAATTTCCACCACACATTACCTATTGCGGTGGGACAAATGCCGCCACTTTTCTTCCTCAAAGCTATTAGTGATGCTCTAATGGAAATAGATCTAACTCCCGTAGGCACACCACAGGATATAATCAGGTGGAGAAAATCGCAGATGGCTTTAGTCAGGTGTTCTTTAGTTTTGAAGTCTTGGGAGAGTAGGAGGTCTTTTAGTATTGAAGGATGGAGACTGTCCATACCTCCTGATGATCCGGAAGGAAAAGAATTAAGTGCCTTCGTAAACTCTTCAGCTGATACTATAGGCGCTACAATACTGGGCTCAATGAAATCGGGAGGTTCAAAAGGGTGGCTGTGAGCCGGATGTTTCTCTTTTAATACTTCTAATACAGATCCATTCGGAAAAGCTATAGTATCTTCTGAGATGAGAAGCCACATTGCGTTGCGGACATACCATATACTAATTTGTTCTCGACATTCTTAATGTTAAAAATGGAATTTACTGGTCGTCGAGCTTTGAAGGATTTTTTACTGGTTAGAAAGGGCTTCGCAACGAAAATCAGACCAACATTGCAATCCTTGTTTAACCAATGGTGTTAAATTATTCACTTTGTCAGCTTTTGATGGAAGTCACAGTGTAACGTAAGGAAAAAAGAAGAGATCCATCCAAGCTTCTGAATCGTTTGTATGTACTATCTGTTGCAATACCTCGTACAGAGAGTCTGCTACTGTAGCTCTAGCCCTTCGAGGTACCCTGCGCAACATTGTAGTAGAAGACTTTAATCTTGCTAGAAGCTTATTGCATTTGGAGATCAAAATTTTTCTTAAGTGATCGACATTATCAGCGGATGAGTGCGACTTTCGTGAAAGCGAGCATGTTTTGGTTTTATTGATATCATAATAGCGCCTGCTATTGTGCATTCCTAGACCTTTTAAACTAACACAATTTGTTGCAAAGCTAACAGGTAGTCTTGTTAAGCCTGTTTGAAAAATGAATGCTCATGTTTAATGCGGTATCTTTTTTAGGTTTGATTTGTTTGGCTAAATTTTGATCCTGATGCGTTGCTTACATGGGAAAAATCTGCATTTATGGACCTGCATTCTTTTTGATATCATCACTAATAGCAGTGAAAGGATTAGTGCTATCATTAGAAGAATCACCATCATCTTCCATAGTTATTATAAAATTTTAAATTTTAATTTTAAATTTAAATTACACTGAACTACATTGTTAGAAACGTAATATTGTTCGAAAAATAACGACCATTAATTGAAAATAGCAAATTTTCAGTCAATCATCTGAACCACTGAAGCGATTCGAAAACGGATTTCACAAAAAGTCCCATCAAACTTCAGCCACACTGCAGTTCGTAACGAAGAGCACAAAACCTTACTTCATCTATATTAAACGAAGAAAATTGCGCAGAACACGATGGACACGTCTGCTTCCAATCACAACAATCACAACAAACGTCCACCTTATATGATATATTAATCGGATTCCTCTGTTTACATAGTTACATCTCACAAATATTTTTGCACAATTTGCTGTACAATTTTGCTGTCTTTTTCCTTCTCAACATAATCCCCAAGAGCTCACAGAATGTCACAGAATGGTGATGTAATTGGTTCTAAAGATTGAAGTCTTAGTCCTCCACTAGCATAAATTATATATCTAATGGTTGGAAGTAAATTCTCATCGTGTAAGTTTTCTAGTAATAGCCATTGGTTAAATCTCTCTGCTGTTGTTTTGTCTTTACCTAATACCCCATCAGGAAGTCGTGGTCAGCAACAGAGATTGCCGCCGTTGACGGTGGCAGGCAGCCGGCACCCGTTTACGGCGGTACGACGGTCTATTTCTTCAAAGTTGCCAACCTTTTGCCGAGGCGGCAAGCGGTTTAAAATCGTTAAAAAAAAATGCTCTTTACCGACTCTTTGCTGACTGTTACCAATCGTCAGAATCGTCAAAACAGTCTGAAAGGCCTCTTTCCAACCCTCTGCCGACACCTTATGCTTTCATCTTTTCGACGGCGGCGCCGGCGCATTTACTGCGCCTTTACAGCTGTTTGCCGACTGTTCGGCAAGGCCTCGTTCCGACGGCGGAGCCGGCGCATTTATTGCGCCTTTACGACAGGGTAACTTTCATACGGCGGCGCCGGCGCATTTAATGCACATTTCCGGCTGTTTACCGACTATTCGGCAAGGCAACTGTTCGACGGCGGCGCCGGCGCATTGTATGCGCCTTTCTGGTTGTTTGCCGACTGCTCAAAAGGACTCCTTTTCGATGTCGGCTTCACGCTTCTCTCACAGGCAGCATCCGACTCCTTGCCGTCGTCGAAAAGTGGCCCTTTGCCGACTGGAAATCGAGCCTTCAGGAAGGCAAACTTTTCATCACCTTTTACATTAGTCTTGCCTAAGTCTTCCCCCATGTTATGATTTTTCGACAAGAAGCAGCATTGCAAGTTCTTGAAGTATAACACTTTCATTTTTCGTGTGTCCCAGTATAAAATTTGTTCCTTTTGCTTTTTGCAGCACTCTAAGTAAAAGAAGAAGAAATTGAATGGGACATGCAAGTATTATATACTTTCAGAACTAGCAATTGTGCTCTTGCCGAGAAATCATAGCACGGAGGCTGACTTAGGAAAAGCTACTGTAAAAGTTGGTGCAAATTTTGCCTTCCTGAAGGGTTGATTTATAGTCATCAAAGGACCACTTTTCGACGGCGGCAAGAGGTCGGATGCCGCCTGTGGGAGAAGCGTGAAGCCGACATCGAAAAGGAGTCCTTTTGAGCAGTCGGCAAACAGCCAGAAAGGCGCATACAATGCGCCGGCGCCGCCGTCGAACAGTTGCCTTGCCGAATAGTCGGTAAACAGCCGGAAATGTGCATTAAATGCGCCGGCGCCGCCGTATGAAAGTTACCCTGTCGTAAAGGCGCAATAAATGCGCCGGCTCCGCCGTCGGAACGAGGCCTTGCCGAACAGTCGGCAAACAGCTGTAAAGGCGCAGTAAATGCGCCGGCGCCGCCGTCGAAAAGATGAAAGCATAAGGTGTCGGCAGAGGGTTGGAAAGAGGCCTTTCAGACTGTTTTGACGATTCTGACGATTGGTAACAGTCAGCAAAGAGTCGGTAAAGAGCATTTTTTTTAACGATTTTAAACCGCTTGCCGCCTCGGCAAAAGGTTGGCAACTTTGAAGAAATAGACCGTCGTACCGCCGTAAACGGGTGCCGGCTGCCTGCCACCGTCAACGGCGGCAATCTCTGTTGCTGACCACGACTTCCTGATGGGGTATTAGGTAAAGACAAAACAACAGCAGAGAGATTTAACCAATGGCTATTACTAGAAAACTTACACGATGAGAATTTACTTCCAACCATTAGATATATAATTTATGCTAGTGGAGGACTGAGACTTCAATCTTTAGAACCAATTACATCACCATTCTGTGACATTCTGTGAGCTCTTGGGGATTATGTTGAGAAGGAAAAAGACAGCAAAATTGTACAGCAAATTGTGCAAAAATATTTGTGAGATGTAACTATGTAAACAGAGGAATCCGATTAATATATCATATAAGGTGGACGTTTGTTGTGATTGTTGTGATTGGAAGCAGACGTGTCCATCGTGTTCTGCGCAATTTTCTTCGTTTAATATAGATGAAGTAAGGTTTTGTGCTCTTCGTTACGAACTGCAGTGTGGCTGAACAATAATTCAATTAACACGTCTTTGGGCCTAATGTGAAAAACTAATAACAGTCAGTTTTTTCCCCCTGAAAGGGCATTTTTCACTATCAGGACCACTAGGAACAACACTGTTCTATGCATTCAAAATTTGCTCTTTGCAAAAGCTTTCTTCGGAGAAAAAAAGACGCAGCAATCCGTCGAAATAAGGACTTTTCAGGCAGTCGTTTTTCCATCAATTATTTGGAAAAGGATTTTAAACGTCAACTTCAGGTTTTATTGGCGAGCATGGCCAAAAATTTGCGAGTATACGCAAAAGAATAGTCATGGTTTAATTTAGCAGATTTACTGTTCCACTCATTGCCTGACAAAAAATCTTTGTATTCGGCACGCCACCAGCGTTTCCCATTGACAATCCGGTGGCCGGCCGAGAGTGGGCCTACATTGGCAAAGAGCGGCCCGCCAACGACTTTGCACTTTTTCCGCCATCGGCCCTCTTAGCGGTAACGTGTGTGCTGCCGCCAAAATGTCGCACGCGGGTTCGTCAGTTATTTGTGTTTTTACGACCATAAATCCGTACGCAGGCAGCCGGATAAATAAATGCCTGAGTCTTAAGGACCAGGCTTCGGACGAACCAAACTAAAGTACCGCTAAATATTACCTTTTTTCCGTAATCAAACTGAAAACGTAAGTCGAACAATTCCTTTGTAGGAACAGTAGTGAGCATGAGACAGTTATCACGAATAAGATTTAAATAAAAATTAATGAAGTAAAAGTTATAAATAAAAATATTGTAATAAAAGGTATGTGGTGGCGGAGAGATTCAAGCGGGCCTACCACTCACCGCGCTGACGTTTCTCCCCTGGAGTACGGATTTCTGCTTGGAAATAGCGTTCTTTTCTATTATAGCGATGCAGCCTATATACTACCTCGCTTTATTAACCACTTGACAGTACACTATCAGAATAGTATATCCGTTCTTTCCCGCTGTCACTGTACTGACAGAGGCGAAAGGTCTACTTTGACCCGCGACACACCAGTTGAGAACCAACGTTTTTCGTTCCTTTCACTATGAACTATATCTTCATACAATAAGACACACCATTTTAAAAAATAAATGTGCTATTTCTACTTTTATCTAGTTTTTAACAGCGATAAGAATTTAGGTTTGTGATTTTTAAAAAGAATGGCTTTTAAATTTTAAAAACTACGTTTCACAAGATTTTATAAATGTTTCGCAGGGAAGATTGTCTTTGTAATTCAATGTATACTATACTTCTTATTGTACGAAGGAAAACTCTTGTTTTTTTTACCACAGCTAGTGGTGCGGGGTAAAGAGGGAAGTTAGGCAATCATATTTTCCTGCCGTTGTAGACTAAACATGTCGCCACGGAAATAATTTATGAGCCACAAATAGGAAGTTCTCTTATCTCCATTTCGTTTTAACAAGTGGGCGATATACACAACTTGCCCTCCTTCCCCTCACCCCTCAAACCCACGAGCTCAAACTGCGTAGTTTGTTTATTGTGTACTGCAAATCCATATGATTCACTTTCCGTTCTGTGTATTAGCTGGAAGGAATTCTTTTACGCAGAAGAGACTAGAATCACGTGTTCGTTTACCTTTTGAGAAGATGACATCAACAAGTCTTTGACATCAACAAGAAATGAACAAGCACTCTGGGAGCAGACCGACACAGAAGATGTAGATGATTTGGATGCTGCTGACAATGACGAACGAGAGATCGAACCCGAGACATTGATCGAAGACGATTTCGACAGCGACGACGAAACAGCCATTGCTACAGGCCCTGGCTTCGACGGGACAGATCAAAATATTCTCCTACACCTTTCCCTTTCACTTTGCAAGCTGGATCAAAGACCGACATACTGACTGTATACTCAAACCCCATTGACACCTTCAACAAGGTGTCAGAAAAAAATATAGTAATAATATTATTTCATTGTAAGACCTAAACCAAAAAGATTTCGCATTCGGAAGGATGTACGTACATTTTCATAAAATTCTTTACAAAGAAAAGGGTTGGGGGTGTTTTCACCCCAAATTTATCATTTTTTCTATATTTTTTTATCTTTGGCGCCACATGGCGCCCCCTCAGTTTGTAGCAAGTATGTCAAAGGACCCAAAAATTATACCAGGGACTTTCCTTAAGAATATAAAAGTGATTTCATAACTTAGTCGCATTTCGTAACGTCAGAAAAAAATGTTTTCTGATACACTGCAATGACATAAATTTTACACATTTTTTTGGATTTTGCAAAGTGTCAGAAAATAATTTCATTCTAAGACCTCAACCAAAAAGATTTCACATTCGGAAGGATGTACGTACATTTTCAATAAAATCCTTTACAAACAAAATTGAAAAGAAAAGGGTTGGGGGTGTTTTCACCCCAAATTTATCATTTTTTCTATATTTTTCGATCTTTGGCGCCCCGTGGCGCCCCCTCAGTTTGTACCAAGTATGTCAAAGGACCCAAAAATTATACCAGAGACTTTCCTTAAGAATATAAAAGTGATTTCATAACTTAGTAGCATTTCGTAACGTCACAAAAAATGTTTTCTAATACACTGCAATGACATAAATTTTACATATTTTTTTCGAATTTGCAAAGTGTCAGAAAATAATTTATAGTAAGAGTACTATTTTATTCTAAGACCTCAACCAAAAAGATTTCGCATTCGGAAGGATGTACATACATTTTCAATAAAATTCTTTACAAAAAAAATCGAAAAGAAGGGGGTTGGGTGTGTTTTCAGCCCAAATTTAGCATTTTTCTAGACTTTTTGATCTTTGGCGCCCCGTGGCGCCCCCTCGGTTTGTACCAAGTATCTCAAATGACCCCCAACATTATAGCAGGGACCTTCGGCAACAAAATGCTTTTTACTTTATGTCTGTGTACGCAATAGAAGTTATTTTAGAAGCTTTTCTTTCATACACTACAAACTATTAAAAATCATTTAAATTTCCCGCGGTACGGAGAAGCGTACAGCCTGCTGGCCGGCAGCAAATTAAAGGTTAAGTATTTTTGCCATAATAAAATGTTGCCGGTGATTCTTTTATGCAAGAACTATTCACAAAAAGACAAAATCAAATTATCACCTCTATCAGCCAGAGCTTTTAACCTAAAAATTATCCAAACTTACCTAACGTAAATTTAGGGAATTACTGCTGTGTCGCAGGGCCAATTTGAAAATCGAAAAAAGTACCAAAACGTACTGCATTCGGTTATATTTGGTTGGATTAGATTAAGTTACGTTCGATTACGTTAAATTAGGTTAGGGGGGCATAAAAACACAAAGCAACCTGTGCTAGTTGGCCACAAAAGAGCACGAATGCTATATAACTGAGTTAGATTAGGGCGACGCTGGTGGGCCCGCGCGGTAGCGCGGACCTATGTCCGAAGGGGGCAGGTGCGTCAGCGACGGTGGGTATATGCGTAAGCGAGGGTAGTGAAAACGTGGGCTTTGGTAATCATACATATTTCAATATCACTTGTTATGGTTTCATACTAGTAACGCTTCAGTTGTAAACATAAAATACAGCTTTCGTACACTGTGCAGAAATACATTGCCGTTGAGTTAGAAGCCACTTATCTTCAACACTAAGGCTTGTAAACTTGTGTAATTTCAAGAAGAGAATCGTGTACTACACTTTCTTAACTGTCGCTCGTTATTTTCTGATAAAACATAAAATGAAATATTTAAGTTTCACGTCCCACGTTATGCCGGTTAGACTAAAGGAGACGGTGATGATGAGAAATGGTGGGATGAAGAAAGCGGAAGGAAACGGAAGAACGGAAGAACCCCGAAAAACCCACGAGCACGGTGTTTGTCCACAGCAAATTCCATACGGCGCGAGGTGGTGTCGAACCACAGACCCCAAGCACTGGAGGTGAACGTTCTACCACTGAGCCACTGCGACCCCTATTTTTTAATAGTTCTTTATAACTCACACATGATATGTCATTCCCTTGACATACACGCACCGTTTCTACACTGCGTTTTGCGCCACTATATCGTAACAAGTGTACCTCTCCGCGAAAAAGTCTATCCGCCTCCACATACAGTGAAGCTTACATCGAAAACAACCACTCTCTTAACTTTTACTATTACCATTACCTGACTTTCACTCATTTCTCCTCGCAAACTTAAACAAATTCTCCAATTGACCCTGTAAATTTCCTAAAATTGGTCCGGCTATACAGCAATTAACCCAAATTTAGTACCTTGGGACATAGTCTTACTCACTTATTCTTATTGCGTGTCTTGTTTGAGCGTAGAACCAACAACACTCTTTGTTTGAAGCAGCCCACCCACAGTGCATCCCCATCTGACAAATGAAGAACGCGAAACGAACATACAGGCAACGCGACCAGACGAAGATTTCTCCAATCAGGCTCTTCAGCGGCAAAGGTGTTATCGTCCCTGGCGGGCCGCCATCGGGAAAAAGCTGCGAAACGGCATAAGCGGAAAATGCCCACATCCCGCCTTTACACTACCTGTGTTCGCGGCGTGGCCGCTGAAGTAGGAGGCGGTCCGCCATCGACGGCGGCAAATTGTCAATGGGGAGGCATATACGAGCATTAACTGCCGCAGTCCTTTCGTCCACTGTCTAACGACCTTTTTCCGACTTGTTTTAAAACGATCGTCAGCTTACTGTATTAGCTGTGAAACTTTCGCTTGCAGGTCCCAAAGTGCTAGTCGGCGAACCGCCAGCGCCCGTCCCGAGCATCTTTGCCGAGCTCGGTCCGTCCGCTGTTTGCCGACCTTCTTTCGGCTCCTTTTCTTGTGGGCACGCCGCCAACATTTCGGCGTCTTTGCGACAATATTTGCCGAAGTCGGCCCGTCCGCTGTTTGCCGTCTTCTTCCACAATGTTTGTCAAGAATCCTCTCGTACTTGTAATTGTATTTTAAAAATTAATTTCTCATATACCCTTTACGTGCAGTCCCTTTACTTCATTGCTTTTCATACATTTACCTTTTCTATGATCGGCGCGTCGTCAGCGTTTCGACGTCTTTACAATCATTATTTGGCGCGGTCGTTCCGTCCGCTGTATTCCAACATTCTGCCGACTGCGTTTTCACAAGACATATTTAATGGAATTAGTGTCCACCATAAGAAGAACCTTCAGACGGTTTCAATTTTTACCTCATCATTAAGGAAGATACAGGCTCTATTCATTTTCCAAAATTCCACTCGTTACCGCTGGTACGCGATATTGAAACTTTCTCTGACGTCGTTTTTCAAGAAATTGCCAGAAGTGTCTTTTTGCAGTCGTCGTCCGACTGTCTGCCGACTGTTTCGAGAAAGCTTTATACGATGGAAATACAAGCCCTAGTTCGTATTTTAAAGCAACAAATTACCTTCTAACTCTCTTTGTATTATTTTGGTGAACGACTCTGTTTTTGTTCGTCGCGGCCGAAATTAGCGCGTAAGACGCCGGTGTCCGGCGCCGGCAATCCGACCGCGGCATCAGGACTACATGTAGAAATTGTCGGACTGTAGGCCGAAGGATCCTGATGGTTTAACTGCGGGTGCCCAAAGAAAATTTTCTAGGGAGGGGCCCATCTCCCTGGTTGCTAGATTACGTTTGGTATTTTTTATTTGTATTAAGATTTTAAGACATTTAAGTTTTTTCGTGAGCCAGAGGGGGCCAGGGACCCACTCTATCCCCGCCTTTGACTTCCGTGCTAATAACTCTCTAAGACATTAAACTGTAGAAATTTCAGCGGCCGTTTATTATATAAAAAAAGAAAACAAGAAACGAGAGAAACAAATTAATAGAATCTTAAAACATATAATAGAAAAAAAACAACTTGAGAATCTTGTGCAATGTTGCCTATTTAAAACTAATGTTATCGTTCTTGCAAAACGATATCCTCGTATTTACATATTGTGCGCCCCCTGTGCTCTAAATAATTTGTCGCCCAAAAAATTATGGCTCAAACAAGGAAACAAACCTTAGTTTTGCAAACATATCAGCTCTTGTATGTATTACATGTCATGCGCGCCGCGCCGACTACGTGGGTGCTATAGGGCTCCGGCGGTCGGTGTGGCGCACCCAGAAGAATTTTAGTTTGGACCCGGGTTTAAACCCGTTTCTCTTGCGTTTAAGTCAGCCATTTTACTGACTGAGCTAGGGGAGCCCCAATTATCCTTATAGTTCCGATATAATTTAACTTTATCACAGCGCGGCCCTTTATGACAGTGTTCTTAATAGATTTTAACTAAAACCAAATTAATTGAATATCCAGACTTCCCTGAAAACATATAGGCTAACACGTTCCGAAATTCATATGCACCCACATAAATTTTATAAAGTTGGCGCCTTTGTTACAAGTTACCGCGTACAAGTTAAAACGTAATTTTAAATGGCCTAATTCCCTCAATGATGATAATGATGTACTGTTTTGCCCGAAGGTAGGGTTTGACCGAAAGTCCCTGTGTAAAGTGAGCCCATTGTAGATTACCACTGCCTTCCATAGGATGATGATGACGTACTAAGGACGGGACCTAGAACTTAACTTGGGTTTCGAACCACTAGTGTCCCACCGGAAATTGAACCCTGGACCCCTTCATTACAAAGCAACCAGCTTAACCACTCATCCATTGGGGAGACATTCTCTCAATATTGGCATGTAATTTATTCATGTATGTTTTAATTTACTGTCCCGAGAGAATTAATTGTATTAATTCTTATTCAACTGTTATGTAATTTTTCTATTTCATAATTTTATTTGAATTATGACTGAATTTCTTAAATGTTTACTCTTATCATTGTAATAGTAAAATACGGAAGTTAAAAAAACCAAGCAGTGTTTTTGACATTGTTTATTTTGAACTTATCACATAATTAATCTTCTTTTCACCAATTTAAAAGTTTCACGTGATTTACTGGGGTGCAAATGCACCCCACACATAAATCGCTGTTATTAATAAACATATTTAATTATTACAATACACAAATGTTCAAATGAGACTTTTATTGCATAGTTAATGTTTCGACGTAAAATAGTGTAATATATTCGTATATCTTCTCACAAATACAGTATAGTTTGAATTATTGTGAAATAAAGTATGTTAATATTCCTCTGCCAATTAACAAGATTCCAATATTGTTACAAAATTACTTGCCTATTATTATATAAATAAAGAAACATGTAAGAATATTACTATTATCCCAAACACTAACAGTCTTCGCATCCATTCTTTTCCGTTGAGCGACCTTTGGAAATAAAACTGCCACAAAGGTAAATTTTTTCGAACCTTTCTGTCTCTGGAGCGAGGACCCTACTATACCCTAGCCGAATAAGATAGCAACATCACAAATTATCACCTTACACATTTTCAGAGTAATATGAATCTTCGATATGCATCCAAAAATACTGAGAAGCTATTGTCCCTAAGATTCGAGAGAAGTAACGTTCGGGCAATACCTAAGAATAATTTACCTTCTAAATAGGAAAAAAATGAAATGAAATCTTCGAGTTTTACGTCCCAGGGTTATGCTGGTTAGGATAAAGGAGACGGTGATGATAAGAAATGAATGAAATGGTGGAATGAACAAAGTGGGAGGAAAAGGGAGAATCCTGAGGAAACCCGCGCACACGGTGTTTGTCCACCACAAAGTTCACTTGGCGGGAGGTGGGATCGAACCCGGGACCCCAAGCACCAGAGGTGAACGCTCTACCATTTTTTTAATTTTTAAATACTTTATTGCACTCTTATTAGCCAATTACATCACAAAGGATTAACAAAGAAAATTGTACTGTGAGCAGCCAATTACATAAAAAAATACAATAGACACATCAATAAATTGCTGCTAGAAAATTAACAACTTCTGTTCACGAATTGAAAATGCTCTAGTTTGCATGCGTAAGAAGATTTGCTTGACGTATTACCACGTTACGTGACACATTACCATTAAAATCATTACATAAAAGAATATCGATAGTTTGGGACGTAATCCATAAAATTGCGTTATTTTTAGTGCTGGGATAAAACTGATAATCTGGAAGCAGCATGAATAACTTACACTAAATATTAGAAGGAGTTGTTCTGCAGATACGGGCAATAATTTTTTTTATACTGAAACCATATAGCCGTGTTTCGTGAACAGGTTTCGAGCCGGTGTTGGAGAGTATCTAGAACATAACAATGACCACAGAAAGAAATATTACACATAACCAATTTATAAAGTCTTCCGTTAGTAGGAGTTGAATGTTTTTAAGTTGAATGTTTTTAAGACCAAAGCCACCATCACGCTTTAATAAACACGCAGTCTCGTGACCCATCCGTAGGCAGTGATTATGCCACAGCAGTTGCCCTGTGTGTTTTCGTATGATACCGAGCTATTTCTTCGGCAAGGAAAATAATTGAGTCAGAAACCAAAGACAACTAAAAATAAAAGAAAATATTTAAAAGGTAGACTCGGCCTGCAAGACTTACATTATTTATTTTGGTGAATAAGTGCAACATGTTGTGGTATGAAAATTGTAGTCTATAGTGTCTGCTGTGGGACGTTTGCCAAGTTACGCCTAAGATTTTGATGCGATCAGTAATAGGAATCGCAGACAAATACACGTGTTGGTCAACTGGGTTTATACACATCAAGCGTGACTTTTGTTTATTGAGAACAGCACCTGAAACGCACTCATAGTTTGATATGAAATTTTCAACACGTGACAGTTCTTGTGGACGTTAAGAAAACAATGTATAACGTCTATACATGCTTGTAATTTAAGGATGTTGCACCAAGCTGTATACCTTGAATGTTTTGTTCGAGTGTTAAAAGAAAGGGAACGAGAACCAAGCTATAGAGAATATAAGACAGGGGACAACCTTGTGCAATACCTCGACGTACATTGATAGGATATGTAAGTGCACCATTAACTTTTAATCTTACATATCGTTGGGTATAAAGAAATTTAATCAAATTAAGAAAACGGTCTCCGAAACCATGTATTTCAAGTACTTGAAACATATAATCATGTGATAACCTGTCAAATGCCTTATGGAAATCAAGAGCTAATAAAGCGACTTGCGGAGAACTAGTTTTCTGACACCAATGAATACCTTCTCGTACATTACTTAATGCTAAAAACATAGGTTTTGTGTATTTTAAGTCATACTGATCATTGTATAAGATCTGATTTAAAGAGGATTCTAAACGAGAGTCAAGGCAACGAGGTAAAATTTTCTGGTCAACATTAAGGAGAGTAATCGGTCGAAAAATCAAAATTGTCCGCACCTGCATGTTTAGGTACAACTACCATAATACCAGAGATAAAGAAAAGAGATGCACGCGGGAGTGAGTCGAAGTTCGTTATACCTTTCTGTAAGGAAAGGCGTAAGGATGCTGTGAAATTGGCGGTAAAATTCTAGTTTAAGACCATCGAGTCCCGCAGATTTATTTAACTTCCCCGCAAAAATAGCTTGCTTGACTTCTCTTTCTGTAAAGGGCGCATTGAGGATGTTAGGAGCCTCCGGGGTGAAAGTACCGGTCGGATGTTCGAAGCAAAGGTCAGAGGATTGGGTTGGAGCGGGGGAATATAGGTTCTGTTATGCATCGTACATCGCTCAGAGTAAGCGATCATGCTCGTGAACTACACCGTTAGAAAAGGTGACCTTGGAAATAAGGTTTTGTTTACCACTTCGTCTTTCTCGTACAACTGTATGTAAAAAGAGGGAACTTCATGCTGAAGCATCGTTGTTTTGCCTCTCGTAAAAAGAACCTTGATTTTCTTACGATGTAAAGTGAGTAGGAGTGCCTTAATTTTCTTAATACGAGGAAGTACGTCTACTCCTTGAGCAAGTTCTTATAGTAGTCACATAATAAGTTATGATAATAATTATATTGCTTGTTAAGAAGAGAGGATCTGTCTTTGCTGTGCTGTTTACAGATAGACCGAAAGGACGGTTTAATGTCATGTAACCATCATGGAAACAAACTTTTCTTGTGAGGTTTAAACTGCATAACACAGTTGCATCTATTGGTAATGAGCAACTGTAGATCCTTGTCAGTTAATATGCTGTTATTGAGTGACCAAACAAAGGATGACTTTAAGTACTTACGGATGGGTAAGTCAATGGTGCAAACCACAGCATAGTGATCAGAAAAGCATACTGGTTGAACGTTTATGGAAAGCACAAAATTAATTAAAATGGTATTGACATAGATCCAATCCAAATGTGAGGATCCATTTCGTCGAAAAATGTGTGCCCTGGGGCGTTACCTTTATAATGACGCCATACGTCAACTAACTTAAAGTCTTAACCAATTTACATAATGTAGGAGAAGTATTGTAACCTAAACTTGAGTCTATAGGTTCTAACACTGCGTTGTAGTCTCCTACACAAATCAATTCTCTGGCACCAGAATGTAACTCCGTTGGAACGTCGGTGAGATAGAAGGAGTTTCGCTCAGCACGTTTATTATTCCTGGACGGCGAATATAAATTACAAAAGTGTATGTTTTCATAATTGGCTGTGATAATACGACTTGACAGAAATTTTGAGAAGGCGGTTAATGAGATATCTTTGTGATATATAATAGCTGTTCCAGAACCAGTTTCGGAAGAATTGACTTCCCAAAAATGATTAAAAAGAAAGGAGAAACTGCCAATATTGCATTCTCTAAGAAAAATTATATACAGAGATGATTTGTTGATGTAATCGGCTAGCGGTTTTTGCTTGGTAAGACTAGAAATGCCGTTGATATTAATAGTGGCTATACGCGCGGCATACATATTTAATTGCCACAGAAAATAGAAATACACCAAGAAAGCACGACACAAGGAAATGACACAATACACTTGAAAAAAACAAAGACGGGTGAAAACACTCGCTCGCATTTCCATTCAATACTGGGAAGTGATATGATCACTTGTCTGGAGAGAGAGCACTTTTATTTGCCTTAGCACTTGTTTCAATATGATGGAGATCTACTCGTGACCTCGTGAAACTAGACAATTGTTGTTTACGGGGGGAGCACTCTTAGTTTTCTGAAGTTTATTGGCTCTACTGGATTTATCACGAGGTGAAGAGTGAGATCGACCTTTGCGACGCCTGTTCGCGGGTAGAGAGAGAAACTGGGATGCTTCTGTAGATGGTGAATATATATCGAAAGAATCACTCACTTCCTGGTGACAGTCATCAATGCCCGCTAACGATGGAGTACTTACTATGATTTCAGGAAGCGTATCCATCTCCGATGCTGAGGATGCTGAAACAGTAATACTGTGTTGTGGAAAGTCCGAAGTAATAGGCGCAATGGTAGTAGAACTGGATGAGTCACTCTGCGATGTGTTGGAAGCAAGGGTCTGCTGGGAGGCGATAGAAGGGGAACTGGCGTGGGATGCAGCGGTAGAACTGGTAGCAACATCAAGCGGACAAGTGGGTTCAGTTTCATTGAGTGCCTTAGGAAAACTAGTTTCAGAAGTTGCAGTTGGAGGTGGAAGGTTCTCCTGTAAAGTTGGAGGACGTTTCTGACTTAGTACTAGAAAACTAATAAACGAATGAACGTTCGGTAGGGTATCCACTTTGTTCAAATTGCCGCGCATGGGCGGGGCCCTGGATGGTGGGACACTGGATACTGAAGCTGGTACGGCTGGAGAGATACGGCGCTTTGTACATTCCATCAGAAAATGATTCGGTGAGTCACAAATGGCGCAGATTTTAACTTGACCTCCGTACGTTAACTACAAACCTAAATCAGAGATAGTCACATAAGAAGGTATGGGGCGGTTAATGCACATACGTATTATCTTTCTCCCAGTTCTTACTTCATAGATATGTCCAGTAAAATACATTTCGTCTGCAATTGATTTAATTTCACCGTACTGGGATAGCACACGGGAAATATGATGATCTATGATCTTCCAACTCGGTGGGTACTAAATGTAAACGGACAGTCATAATATTGGGACTGGTAAAATCGATTAAAATGTTATATATACCAAGATCATCTGAATGATTGACCTTTCCATTCACATGAAACAGAATTTGTTCACAAAGCACTTGCGATATTAACTTAAGATATAACCGTTTGCAACTATAACTCGATACCGGCTCGATACTGACAATTTGATCAAGAAGCAGATGAAAGGTAAAGCGGATCCATTCATGCAAGACTAATGTATTAGGGTTGTTCACAACATCTTCGAATGACAAACGTAAAGTATTCACTCGGATAACAGACATAATGCACTTAGTAGGTAAATCTGTACTTCACACTAGACAATGTGAGGAAAAGAGTAAATAGAACACTAACTACTTGGTAGTAAAAAATACTCCACTTGACAATGCAGGTTGAGTTGAAGCAAGTTAACACACTCACTACTTCCACTCGAATACCTACCGGGACAACGAGGTGAACGGCACGGCGTCTGCCGAGCAACTATGTACCACTGAGCCACCGCGGCCCCACCTAAATAGAGTCCAGGACAGAGAAGAAAGATACAAATGTTATGCCATCACTTATCACTAAAATTCCATATTTGTGCATGATAATTGTACAATAGCAATGATTAACTGTGAAAAGCAATGTAAAATGAGCTATCACCTAGCGGTCGTTGAGGAAAAGAATGCATATTTGAAAAGTAACATCATTTACCAAGTCGGGTGTATTTGCACCAAACTCTAATAATTTGTAAATATTCAGAAGACAATTAATTTAATACAATTGTTCCTCCTCAGAAATATTTCATACAAATAAATAACACTAGTTAACAAATTTAAACTTTTTGTTTGTTACATGAGAAAAATCACCTGATCACTGATTTACGACAAATAACTAGCTCAAATTTCGATTTAATGACGTCATCAGCTAAATGTAAAAGTCTTGACAATTTTATGTCCCTCTTTAATTTGATTTCAATTAATAATATTCCTAATAGCAATGGCCGAACCTTAGATCTTGTTCTCACAAATCTCTCAAAAGTAACAGTTCAAAGAGAATGCGATCCACTGGTAATAGAAGATAAACATCATCCTTCCCTTCTTATTCAGTTTACAGCATTGTATTCAACCAAACTTAAAACAGTGCCTAACACAGTAGGTTATAATTTTAGGAAAGCAGATTTTGAAAAACTTTACCGAAACCTATTAGCTGTGGATTGGGGGATGTTGCAGAATATTAAGGATGTCAATTACGCTGTCGATCTATTTTATGAAGTATTGTATCAAATATTTGATGATTGCATTCCCCGTAAAAGAGCAACTAATAAAATCTACCCTACATGGTTTACCCCGAATATTATTAATAAAATTAAACGTAAAACTTATCATCGTAAAAAAAGTCGTCTCAGTGTAGGTAACACTAAGTACCATGAAGAGCAATTTCGTCAACTGCGTAGAGAAATTAAAGCAGAAATAACTGCTGCTTATAAAGAGTTTTTAAGCAGCACAGAAGATAAATTGAAGAATGATCCGAAACTATTATGGTCCTTCATTAAAAATAAATCGCGTCACTTGTCTTCTGATCGCATACAGTACAATGGTCACGACCTTACTGATGATAGGGACATAGCTAAAGCATTCGGGCAACATTTTAGTTCAGTCTATGGCTCCTCAAGAGCGGACTATGACGTATCGAGCATGTCTCTAAATGATCGTTCCAGTGCTCTTCTTGATATATTTTCACTACCTCTCATATCTGAAAAAGAAATAAAAGAAGCAGTAAGGAAGTTGAAATCGAAAACAGCAAGTGGCCCAGATATGATCCCAACGTACATTGTGAAAGGCTGTTCAGATATATTCTTACAACCTCTGAATATTATATTTAATTTATCTATAAAAACATGTACCTTTCCTGAAAAATGGAAGGAGTCAGTTGTGTGTCCAATACCCAAAACAAACTCAGCTAGCAACATCGAACAGTTCCGACCAATTTCTATCTTATCTGCGTTTGCCAAGGTGTATGAATATATTCTGCATAAGCGAATAATGGATCATGTTAAACCTGCATTATCTGTCAGTCAGCATGGATTTCTGAAGGGCAGATCTACTGTATCAAATCTAGCACTAATAGCAGACTACATTTCGAAGGAACTTGACAAGCAAGGACAAGTAGATGTCATATATACTGATTTTTCTAAAGCATTTGACGTCATTGACCATGACATTCTCTTAAACAAACTGGCATCCTTTAACTTCTCGAAATCAACTCTGCAATATTTTGCTTCCTACCTTCAAAATCGTAAGCAAACTGTATTGTATCGTAATCACAAATCTCAAATCTTTCATGCAACATCTGGAGTCCCTCAAGGCTCGAATCTGGGACCTCTACTTTTCATTTTGGCGGTAAATGATCTTCCTGAGTGCTTTCAGTTTTCTAAAAATCTACTCTTTGCTGATGACCTTAAAATATTCAACAGAATTGAAACAATTCAGGACTGTTTAGAACTTCAGAGTGACTTACAAAATCTTGAAATTTGGTGTAAAAACAATAAATTTAAGTTAAATGTTCGTAAATGCAGTTATTTAACATTCACTAGAAAAGAAAAATATATTCAATATAATTATTCAATATTAGGAGAAAAACTAAAAAAGCTTGATTTTATAAGGGATTTGGGAGTTATTTTTGACTCAAAATTAACCTTTATTCAACATATTGAAACTATTTGCAAAGAAGCCTACAAAAATCTTGGATATATTTATCGAGTCAGTAAAGATTTTCAAAATGATCAAACTTTAATTGTGCTGTATTATGCATACGTCAGGTCAAAATTAGAATATTGTAGTAATATATGGAACCCCAATATACAGAAATACTCATTCTTGATTGAGCGTACTCAAAATAAGTTTCTAAGGCTTCTTACCCTTAAGAAAACAAAATTCTATCCAAAATTTGAAAGCTACATTAACCTTGTTGAAAATTTTAATTTTGAAACATTAGAACTCAGGAGAAGAAATATTGATTTATTGTTTTTACACAAACTCTTTCATGGCAAAATAGACTGTCCTGATCTTAACGAAAAAATATGTATCCAAGTACCATCTATTAAATTGCGCACTGCTTCGAAAAATACATTTTTTTGTATGACAGCGAGAACAAACATTTTAAGCAGATCTCCTATATGGAGAGTTAGTGCAACCTACAACAGGTTAGTTAAAGAAAATTTCAACCTGGATGTACTGGCAATGGATGTAAGTAGCTTTAAGAAGTCTATTAATTTTGTAAGACAAATGTAATTATGACCAATAGCTTTATTAACCTATATAATCTGTATAGCGATATACTATGTAACACTGTAATTAGGCCTGTGCCTGTTGTGTTATATGTCAATAAATCAATAAAATCTTAAAGGAACTTTTTGCGCTGAATTCGAATATGCACTCGGTTTCTCTCCATCGCGTACATTTTTCCCGTAACAGAGGGATTTTCGGGAAATTCCCTCAAAAATTTCCCTTTTTCAGATATTTTATTCCCCTAGCTCCTGTCCCCTTACATATAGTAACATAGAAATTATACCTAAGTATACCTTGATTTATATTTAATAAACCCTAAAAGTTTCGTAAAAATCGCTTTGTTCTTTCTAGAGAAATAAATATATATTTGTATGTATACTGTGTGCACTGTTTATTGCACCTGATAGTAATGCTTTCAGATCTCCTGAGTTGGGATAAAAACGATTTGCTTTATTACTACAAACACAGACATAAAAATGAATATTTACAATAGTCAACAACACACTTGTATTGCTCTCTATAAATTAGAAACGTGTATAAAAATAGAATGTACTTCCAACGTATATTTTTTTAAACGTACAGTATATGTATATCTTAATACATATATATACAATTCTCCAAATTTTTTCGTTTTGTTCATGAAATGATTATCAATATTTGTTATCAAATGTAACAGAATGCAGAAGAAAGAAAGAATGGAATACAGACTCATTGTTGACAACAATGAACTAATGCAGTCTGAATTTTCCACTACGGTATCGTTTTTCCCCTCCCCCGGCGCATTTCTTTCTTTCTTGTGTTCTTGACACCTGGTGAGGGAGTTTTGTACATTTTTATATTGACGTGTGGTTTAACACTACTTCACTTTCAAAGTTGTCTTTGCTGCTAAGAGTGCTTTCATGTTTGATCTTAACGACATTATACCCAACTAAGACCAGAAGTTTAGTTTGTGATCAGTACAATGGAGTCAAGAGGACGGCGTTCGTGTGTTAACTCACCAAATAGTTTTTGTTATGTGTGTGGCCAGTTTGTAGTTAAAGGACAGTGTAGATCCATTACGCCATCGGTGAAACTAGCATATTATATATATTTCGGATGTCGTGTGGGAGATCAGGACAAAACTTGGGCACCCAACATAATTTGTGCGTCGTGCTACGTCACTTTACTTGCATGGGCCAAAGGGAAACGGAGGTTCATGAAATTTGCTGTACCAATGGTGTGGAGAGAACCCATCAATCATCTGGATGATTGTTATTTTTGTCTCACAGTAGTTAAGGGACATTCTAAAAAAAGCAAATACACAATAAGTTATCCCAACGTTAAATCCGCAATTAGACCTATTCCGCACGGGGATGAACTTCCACTTCCCGAGCCCCCTACCAACTGGGAAGGGATATGGCCAAAAGACTCTGATGATGATCATGACCTTGATGAACCATCGACATCAACATGTACTACCATGAGCAAAATAAATGACGCGTCTCTTTATTCTGAAGTTTTTTGAAAATATCTCCATTTTCTTTATATGTTCGAAATTTCGGAAGGTTTCCCCAGCAGGACAGGTTAATAACAAACCCGTTTTCAATATTTGTGTTAGATATTAGCTTAAAATAAATAAATTAGAAGCAAAAAACATTAACTCGACAGAAATCTCGAGAATTATCAACTCTGCTAAAGTGGGAAATTTTCAAGAACGCGAGGGAATTCTGCAGTTCAACACGAAGCAGCGACATCTATGTCATTGAGAGAGACGTGGATTAGATTTACAAACGAAACTTTTAACGAAACATTTCTAATGTGTCTTATTACATGCATTATCAGCGAACTCCAAATATATGAATCTATGCTAAGTATTAACGTATAGATAGAGCAAATAGTGGAAATTACCTATGGAAAAAGACGAATTCTTAGCACAATCGTAATGAAAAATCGTCTTTACCGTAGAACAGGTTCAGTTCACGTAAGAAAACAAGTAGCTCATTTAGTTAAAGCAACTAGTCTGTATGCCGAAGGTATTGGGTTCGAACCCCATGGAAGTGCCGTTGTAATTTTTATTACTGTAGTTATTTTATTTATTTTTTATGTGGGAAAAAATTAAATTGTAACATATGTGTAAAACTCATGACGATACCAAAAAAAAAAAATGCCGTTCTCGCACTTGCATTAGTGTCTCTAATTTTTGTTTGCAAACAGTTTCGTAATAATTTACCCTGTGCTCACTACTCACTACATGCTCACTGGTGCATAACGAATGTTTTGCAGTAAATGTCAATTCTAATTTGGAGAATTTTATAAAGTTTCACAATGTTTCTCGCTTGATAGTCTACTATCTACTTTTTTGGACACTTTGATAACAGATTTCCCTATTAAATGTTTAATTTCCCTTATATATATTTAATTACAAAAAAGTTTTACATGTATTTGTCTTAAATTGAAATTGTTTTGAATTTACCACATGAGGTAAGTAGCCCGAAGGAGGAGGTTAACTGATATTCTACGTAAACGCAACCTATTGTAGAATTATTATGCTTCTTATTTAATAACTTCAGCACATAATCTTTACGTTGGTCAGACAGAGAAAAACCCTGTTTTTTCCTCTCCTATGACCATTCATCTTAAAGCTCTACATGTAATGATCCGTGTCACATAATTTCGGCTCTCCAAAGACATTTATTATTATTATTATTATTATTATTATTATTATTATTATTATTATTATTATTATTATTATTCCTGAATATGCCACCCTTACATAATGTAACTTTAGATATCTTGGTTTAAAGTGCTTTCTTTAGTAATAATTTGAGCAACCATGTAACAAAATTTAAAATGTATGAGGGGGCACGAAGTTTTATTCCCCCCTCTCTTTTCAGCACCGTCCCAACAGAAAGTATATAATTTCTGACAAGCAGAGTAGACAAAATGACTAAGAAATATATTTAAAGTAACCTTTCCTCCTTCGTGAATGGAATATCACATAACATTTTTTATTCTACTGAAGACGACCCTAGGTCGTTATGGTTAGGTAACAAAAGTTGCTGTGACCAACTGAGTTTCGATTTCTTACGCAAAAGAAGTCTGTTATATTACGAGGCATGCTTTTCATTAGCAAAACTGTTCGAAGTAATACGAACATGGCTCAAGAACAGAGACGGAACTGAATTACCACTCGATTGACCTTCAGGCCAAATCACCAAAGAGTAGCTATAAACGTAAGTTCAGCATGCATTTCTGTGGAGTTCTGTTCAGTATTCCTATCTGCCAATCACGCTTGTTTGTAAGAGTAATATTTTACAAACCTAACCTTTCGATAGAGCACAATAGCAAAAGAATAAAAGGGAAGGAATCCTTGTGAACGTTGGATACCACTATGTGCAATAAAACTGTCGCGTCTCCTTGAAGTGATATTTTATCGAAAATAACTCTTTTCCCTTTATATATCCGACGTTTATGAGGGTTTCAAAATGAGGAAACGTTACTGACAAACAAGGACGCATTTAGGGGTGGGTACAAGGGGTCCGGACCCCCTCCGAAATCCCAACTTTTCTGTAAATTTAGCCTAATTTTTGGGATTATCTTTTAAAATTTTATTATAATTTATCCTAATATTGAAGTCGGGCCGCTTCCGAAATAAATTACTGTATACGTGCCTGCTGACAATTTTAAACATATTCGTTAAATAATAAAGTAAAATAACTAAATTAGGAGCAAAAAGCTTCAACACGGGCTAACTTTTTTCCACTGCCAATATTGTTAGAAGGGATATTAATAGCAAAAACCGCTAGTCAATGCTGAACATTGGAACGTCATCCCGAAAAACAAGCCTATTATTGAGAACTACATATGAAACATGTTATCAAAACTTATCCAGCTTTTATCTGGCATGAAATTATTACATACACGAAAATTCACTCTCCTAAAATGTGTATCTAAACATTGCTCTACGTATCTACGAAGCAATGAAAATTTTTTATCGAAATATTTGGACAGGAAACTCTAACAGCCAGCCATTTTATTTAAATCGTAATAAACCCTGTAACCGTGCGTTAACGTGAAGACAAAGCTTGGTCCATTGGTAATGTGTTGGAAGAATGAAAACTCAATGTTCGTAGGTTCGAATTTATTCACACACCAGAACATTTTACTCTTATGTGTAACGATGAAATAAGAAAGAAAAAATGTATAACCGTTAAGACAAAACTTCAACCAAGTCTGAACAGAACAATACTAACATAGTAACACAATGACGTCAACCAAGAATTATTTCATGTAGCGTTTGGACGAAATTACAACTGTCAACAAGTAAAAACAGGCTGATAGGCGTAATGTAGTCTAGAGTTCTGAATGCATTTACTTCCTCAAAACTTCCGTCTCGTCATTGGTATGCCGTTAGTCATGGTAAAACCTTTCAATTGGAAGTGAAATGAGAAACTAAAACAGTTTTAAATCAATAAATGTCTATGTGTAAAAGTAGGTGTCTTTTATCTGTAGTTCTGAGTTCCTTTTACTTTGAAGTGACAAATGAGAGAAGAAAGTATGGTGATCGAAAAAAAATCAAATTTGAGATTTCGACGAATTTAAACGTATTATACCGAAAAAGTTATTTTTTGATACATGTCCATCTGTTCGTCCGTCCGTTCGCTACACTTTTCTGTGCACTCGCCTAGAGGCCAACCGTTCAACTTATCTGCACCAAATTTTAGTTTAAGATTTTCATAGTATTTCCTATAGTTTCTTTTATTTCCCTCCTACTTCCAAAACAAGGGTAGTTTCCTGTACGATGAAAATAGAAAAAATATATTTTCTAATAACTGGCTCTAACGATCTTGTTTTCTTTCTTTTTTTATAAATCGATATTTAATTAGCAACCCTATTTTGTGGTATAAGGCATTTATCTGAGAAAAATCTACAAGGGGTAGTTTATACTTAGGGGTGAGTTTTTTCCCAGTGATTTTCTCAAAATGGACTCAAGTGTTTTCGTTCATATTTCATAAATAAATATTTCATTAATAACTTAACAATATGGCATAAATAACTCGTTTGTCCTAAAAAAATGCGAGGGGTAGTTTATTCTTCGTGGAGTGTGTTGTCTGGGCGATTTTCTCAAAAATGACTCAAAAGAGTTTATTCGTATTTCAAAAATACATATTTCATTAATAACCGAACAATATGGCAAAACTCGTTTGTCCTGAAAAAAATATACGAGGGGTAGTTTACTCTTGGGGGTGTTTTTCCTCCACGGTTTTCTCTAAAATGAATCAAGCAATTTTGTTCGTACTCAGAAATAAATATTTCATTAAAAACCTAATAATATGGAATAACTCGCTTGCCCTGAAAGAATCCTCAAGAGATAGTTTATTCGGGGAGTTATTTTTCCCTCACGATTTTCTCAAAACTTACGCGGACAATTTTATTGATAATTCATAAATAAATATTTCATTAATAACCCTATATTTTAGTATAAGTCATTTCTATGAAAAAAAAATTACGACGGATAGATTATTTTGGGGGTCAAGTTTTTTCCCAACAATTTTCTCGAACGACAGGCGATTTTGTTCAAATTTCGCAAATAAATATTTCATTAATAAGCAAAAGTATATCTTAACTCATTGTTCGAAACAATCCACAAGAGGTAGGTTACTTCTGACGTGTTCTTTTTGAACGACTTTCTCGAAAATGACTCATTTGATTTTTTCACATTTCATAAACAATTATTGCATTAATTGCTCTATTATATGTCTAATGAAAGTGTGCTCAAAGTGTGAGTTAGTTTTGTAGTGTGGATTTTCTTCAATCGAAGTTTTTTATTCGATAATCTGACATTCGATGTATTTGAATAATACGATATTTTTTTCGTATTATCCAAATACACACTTCAGTAACAACTGCGGCCTAACACAGTTAAGAAATTGAATTGAAAAAGTTTAGTGCGGTGGCCCTGTAATTGAATATTTTTTGGTAAACACCCTAGCTTTTTGTGGTAAACTCAGGCTTTTCTTTTTCGAGCGACAAAAGAGAGAAGAAAATATGGTGATTGTGAAAATAGTATATCAAATTCAGATTTCAACGGATTTACATACTTCATGGCGTCTACATACCGGAAATGTGATTTTTCGATACCCGTCCTTCCGGTCCGTCCGTTCGGTACACTTTTCTGTGCACTCGCCTAGAGGCCATACCGTTCAACGTATCTACACCAAATTTTAAACTTAGGGTTTACATAGTATTCCTACAGGAGATTTTCCCATTTTTTTCCTACCGCCTAAAATAAGTGTGGTTTACTAACAGCCGAAAATCGAAAAAAGCTATTTTCTCCAAAATTGTTTTAACAATTTTGTTTATTTTTCATTAATCAATATTTAATTAACAACCCTATATTGCAGTATCAGATACTTCTCTTAGAAAAATTTACGAGGGGTAGTTTATTCTTGGAGGTGACTTTTTCTCGACGATGTTCTCAGAAAGGACACTGGCAAATTTTGTACACACTTCATAAACAAATATTTAACCTTGCAGCATGGTATAAGTCAATTGACCTGTAGTAGCTTATTCTTGGAGTTGAATTTATTTCCAGTGAGTTTCTGAAACACGACCAGTTGGCAACCCTGTATCTCCACAACGAAGCTGAACTCGAAAACTGCAAGAGGGCTATTTGTCTCCTTTTGATGTCACGAATCATCTCCCGAAGTTTGTGGACATCTTTCAGGTTCGCCCTTAATGAAGCTTCTTTTCGAAAAGTTAACTATTAACTTTAGACATTGTTTATTTTTTTAAAAAATCACAAATGCCGTTATTAATTTTAAGGCAGAGAGCTAATTTTGAGAGAATAGATCTTTAAAAATAATTTTAAAACTTAGACTTTTGTTTTCGAGACATTCCAGACAAGACGAGACATTTTAAAAGCTATCTCGTGTCCAAAACATTTGTTACGTCTTCTTTTGGATGTCACAAAGCGCGTCTCGTCTCTTTCTCGAGACATGTCTTACCTCGTGCGCATTCGTTAACACTTGGGAAGGATTATCTTTCTACTCAAAGCATTGTTTTTATAATGGTTGCATATTTATGATAATTGCTGTCAACACAAATTACAGTTCTTTCAGTTGAATTAATTGTTCATTATTATTATTGAAATAAAAATTAAATGGAATATCTAGTTTAACGTTGCACGATTATGCACCTACGCTAAGGGAGAATGATGATGAATGAAATGATGAAATGAAGAAAGCGGGAGGAAAATGGAAAATTCCAAGAAAACCCATACCCATGCACACGGTATTTATCTACCTCAAATTTCACTTGGCGCGAAGTGGAGTCGAGCCACGGACCCCATGAATGCTCTATTATTATTATTATTATTATTATTATTATTATTATTATTATTAATAATAATAATAATAATTGAAGTGAGCTTAACGAGTTTCAACCGTCCGACTCAACCAATGTTTGGGTGCCTGTTAGTTCGTCTACTCCATGACAACTTTTCATAAAAGACATTTCCTTTTAATGAAAATAGTAAGTGCCTTTTAGCTTTGAGAAGTAACTATGCTTGGAATTTGAAATCTGCAAAATATAAGAGGTAAAATTAACCAAATGGTGCAAGTTTACACTAATGTATACAAAACAATTTTCAATATCAATTACGTGAATCTTATCCCATAAAGAAGCCGAAACCCCTACACCAAAGAGCCCTCCGAGATTTGATAATTGTCCACAAGGACTAAAATTGTCATTTGAAGCCAATACTTTAATATGAAGCCAATAATTTCTTTAAAATAGACGAAAAATTCGTAAGTTATAAGCATTTTCATATTTTTGCCTTTTCCCATAATGGAGCCGTAGCACACTATACTGATGAGCCCCTCCGACTCCAGGATTTGATCATTCTCCATCGGACTGAAATTGCCATTTGGAACCAACACTTTAATACGAAGCCCAACAATTCTTTAAAATAGACGAAAAATTCGAACATTAGAAACATTTTAATATTTTTGCCTTTTCTCATAAGGGGCCCGTATTAGCCTACACTGAAGAGCCCCACGAGATTTGATCCTTGACCACTGGGACTGAAATTTTCATTTGAAACCAAAGCTTTAATATGAAGCCAAAAATTAAACTTTTACATCAATTTAAACTGACTGGGTTCCAGTTCACCCCACTATTATGTTTAGTTTAGTTAAGTGGTAATTTGTGACAGCTTCACATCATCAAAAGAATCTTTCACTACCCTTCCTCCCAGAAGTTTGTGCTGGATCCACCACTGGATTCAATAGACATTTTTCCTATTCTTTTTATCACCTTGTTGGGGCTCCCTCGTACAAATGAAGAAGCGGTAATATTACAATCAAGGGGCGCTATATATTAGGTATTTCTTTAGTTACCTACCCCTAACCGCACAGGGCCATGTTTGGTAGAATAAAAAAATGCTACGTGATATTCCAATCATGAAAGGGGAGAGGATGCTGTAAATATATTTCTTATTCATTTTGTCTACCCTGCTTATGGGAAATTACTTTCTGTTGGAAGGGCACTGAAATGAGAGGGGCAAAATAAAACGCCGTACCCCCTCCTACATGGTTGTTCAAATAATTACTAAAGAAAGCATTTTAGACTAAGATATCTAAGATTTAAACTAAGAAACTAAGATATCCTTACATTATGTAAGGATGGCATATTCAGAATTATTATTATTATTATTATTATTATTATTATTATTATTATTATTATTATTATTATTATTATTATTATTATTATTATTATTATTATTATATGAATGTTTTTGGAGCACCGAAATTTTGTGAGACGAACAATGGAATGTAGAGGTTTAAGATGGGTGGTCACAGGGAGGAAAAAACATAATTTTTTTTTCTGTCTGACTCTCTAACGTGAAGATTATGTGCTGATGGCAACAAGTATCATCATTCTACAATAGATAGCTTTTACGTAGAATATCAATTACTTGAGTTTTCCTCCTTCGAGCTACTTATCTCATGTGGTAAATTCAAAACAATTTCAATTTAATACAAATACATTGTAAAACTTTTCCGTAATTAAACATCTAGGGAAAATTAAACATTTAATAGGGAAATCTGTTATCAAAATATCCAAACAAGTAGATAGAAGACTATCTAGTGAGAAATATTGTGAAACTTTATAAAATTCTCCAAATTAGGATTAACATTTACTGGGAAACAACGCGCCAGCGAGCATTACGTATAGTGAGCAGTGAGCACAGGGGAAATAATTACTAAACTTTTTGCAAAGAAAATTAGGGATGCTAATGCAAGTGCGACAACGACATTTTTTCTTTTTTTGGTATCGTCATGAATTTTACACATATGTTACAATTTGAATCTTTCCCACATAAAAAAATAAATAAAATAACCATAATAATAAAAATGACAACGTCACTTCCATCTGGATTCGAACCCACTACCTTCGGCATACAGACTAGTTGCTTTAACTAACTTTTTTTTTTTAGAAAACTTTTATTTACATGCTTAGTAGTACATAAAGATCACAGGAAGGTTTAACATTAAAAAAAAGAAAAAAGAAAAAACTCACCAATACATATTGATAGTATATACAAAAGACCAGACGATTAAGTTAAGACTGTTAAAAAATTAGCAAAATATTTCCGCTTACGAGCAATAGAAATGCTGGTAGCAGCGGATTTTAGGAAAGCAAGGTAAAGATCAGGGTGATAAGGTCCGGGGGTGGTTAACAAATAGACAATAGTGTGTGCCACAAACCAAATAACAGTATTATTCTTTGTAACAGGGTAGTAATTAAAATCTGGGTAAAGTATTAAAGCAGTGGCACGAAAAGAGGAAGGAGGAAGACGGCATATTTTGCTTAAAAGTACACACAACTGCTGCCAAATACTAGTGACTGAGGAGCAAGTTTCGAATCTATGACTAAGAGAGTCAGGTTGTTGGCAAACATTACACAAGTTATCAGCACCAATGTTTAAGTGATACAAACGTTCTTTTGTTTCATATGCGTTATTAACAATAACATACCAAAGAGATTTGTGGGTAGAGTTCAGAAATTTAGCATGAACATTACACCAGATACGAGACCAGTTATGAGAGGGTTGCTTGACTATTATATGTGGTGTAACTGCGGGATGAATGTTTAAATAGTACCAATACAAGTCCTTAACAGACATGCATTCTATTTCACATTTTGTCAAAAGTGCATAAGCCATGTCTATTATGACGTCTTTCAGGTGAGGATATTTCCAACTCCACGGGAAGGCATTGATAGGTCCCTCAAGGTCAATACAGGCAAAACACGCTGCAAACACCGCTGCAGAGACAGTGCTGTGAGTAGAACACGCGACCTGACAGCTGCGATGTAACAAGAGAGCTTTGGCTTGAATGTTTACATCTAGAAAGCCAATGCCCCCGTCCTTGGGAAGCAAACGTAACTGAGTGGAAGACACACGTAATAATTTGCCGTGCCAAAGGAAAAACAACGCAGAACTATGTAAGGAGCGGGCGATATTGTGGGGGAGGGGATAAATCTGGGCGAGGTGCCAGAGTACGCTATACCCAGTCTGTTTAAGAAACAACATTCTGCCTAATAAACTAAAATGACGATGTTTATGAAAATAAAGAATATTTTTAATTTTTGCAGCAACGTGGGCAAAGTTAGTAGTAATGGTACGTGTGGTATTAGGAAACCATTCAATTCCTAGTATTTTACGAGAGTCGACAACCGTAAAATAAACCCCATACTTTTGAATACAATTGTCATTTAAACATAATTTTCGTTTTACTGTCATTTAATTTTGCACCAGATATTCTTTGATACTTGGTTAGTAAATACAGAATATGTTGAATTTCTACAGGGCTGTTCACGAAGTAATGTGTGTCGTCGACATAGCTTTGTGCAACAATTTTAGTATTATATACAGGGACCCCTGGTAAAAGAGATTGAACAGAAAATAACAAAGGAGCCAGAGATAAACTAAATAAAATACTGGACATGCTATCGCCTTGAAGGATTCCGTTATTAAAAGGAATCGCTACACTTAAGCCACCATTAATCTTCATCTTAGTGATTCTCTGAGAATAGACACCTTTAATCATAGAGATAAATTTGTCACCAAAACCAAAGCGAGTTAACACATTAAACAAATATTGATGCTGAATTCTATCAAAAGCCTTAGAGTAGTCCGTTGAAAGAATAGCCACTGTATGATCAGTTCTACACTCATAATATGCTATAAAATCTCGAAGATTGGATAGCGCTTCATACATACGGCGAGTCTGTCCATGGCCATATTGACAGGGGCTTAAGAGATCTTCAATGTATGTTTTCATTCGCAGAGTGAGGCAACGGGTCAAAATTTTGAGGTCCGTACACAGTAAGCTGAGAGGTCGAAGGGCATCAACGTCATGGGCGTTTGCATGTTTGGGAACCAACACAGTGATACCCGTCCGTAAGGAGGTTCCTAAAATGCCACTATCACGATACTCGTTAAAAAGGTCAGTGAGAAAGGGAGCAAGGATGTCAATAAAAGTGACATAGAATTCCACGGGCAAGGAGTCGACACCAGTGGATTTGCCTCGCTTACCAAGTTTAATGGAGGTCATGACCTCGTCTACCGTGAAGGGCTGGCTAAGACGCTCCCTGTCACCATCGGTTAAGGTAGCTGGTATGTGTTCAAAAAGAGTATCATCACTGACAAACAAAGAAGGCGTGGCATAGAGATGTTTAAAATGTTCTATAAGATATGCAGTCACGTGAGGTCCCTCATATAAATGTCCATCGGGGTCTTTAAGATGCGAAATCAGCTGTTGTTTACCTCTACTACGTTCTCGCTGTACGTGGACAGTACTAACAGATTCTGTGGAATCAGTCGAAGGAATCTTGCTACGAACAATATGGCCGTACATACGTCGGCGATGCATAGAGAGAAGAAAAGCCTTGATTTGATGAATTTGAGGCCGAACAGATTCTCCTTGAGCCTGCGCCTTCACATAGTCCCGTAAAAGCTTAGAATAATATGCATACTGTTCACAGAAGGCCTGATGACGATGAATACTGTATTGTTTACTAACAAAACGAAACACAGGTTTTACACATTTCTCCCAAAAGTTCATAAAAGTACCTTTATAGCTGCGTTTCTCCTAAATTAAGGATGCCCACTCAGCACGGATGACAGATTGATAGTCCGCTTCAGCGAGGATCGACGTATGAAAATACCACAATGAATTACTTTTAAGGAATTTTGTTACAGGTAAATTGATAGTCATAACGACACAATAATGATCACTAAAAATCACAGGTTCAATTTTGATGTCCTTGACTAAGGCAATAAGATGCGGCTGACGTAAATTTGATCAAGTCTCGAGGATGAATGCGATGTCCAAAAAGTATGACCCGGAACGCTGGGAAAATAGAAACGCCACACATCGACGAGGTCATATGTTTCAATCACTTTGTGGAGGGAAGGTGAGAAGGGGTAATGAGGCTGGGCATCTATCTCTGAAAGTACTGCATTGAAGTCTCCAGCGAGTATACAGGGGTTGGACCCATTATATAACGCCTGCATGAGATCAGTTTCGAAGAAATTGTTCCGTGCCCTAGTTTGAGAGTTCCCAGCAGGAGCATAACTGTTACATAACCGTATAGTCCGTAGTTGGCCCACAGTAAGTCTATCAGTCAGAGGAGTAGGATGTCCAAGAAAGTCTATATCACTTCTATATATAATTGCAGTCCCTAAGCCTTGGGGATTAAAATTAGAGCACCAGGAGTGAGTAAAGAGGTTGGAAAATTCAGGCAAAGCCACTTCCTGTGTGAAGAGGATATCTATCTCTGCTTTACGGATGAAATCACTCAAAGCATGTTGCTTAACCAAGGAACTTAAACCGTTTAAGTTTAGAGTGGCGATACGAAAACTATACATTTGGATCCACCAAAGAAAAAAAAATTGTAGAAAGGAGAAAGAAGAGGACATTAGAGAGAGAAGGGATATTACGAAAGATCCGATGCACTGTCAATCCCTTTCCTAGGACGAGATTTTGAACGGGTACGAGCGGACTCTACAATATAACTATCTTGAGACTTTATTAACTTCAAAGAAAAATCACTGTCGCCACTTTCAGTTTTCTTTTTCTTGCGCCGGGTTTGGGACAAAAACACATTTTCACTTGCACTAAGGTTACTAGCAGTAGAAACAACCACATCACTGGGCAAAACACTATCACTAGTAGGTGGGGCGTTGACACTAGGTGGGGCACCAGAAGGGGACAGAGAGGTGAGAGTTGTCACATCAGATTGGCGGTGCACAGAGGGAACGTCATCACTGTTGAGAACACGTTGGTCAGAAAGTGAACATAAACCTGTATCAGGTTCCTGTGGAGGCTCAACAATATGGTCATCACTAATGGGAGGGGCCTCTTCAATATTCACTGTACCGTTGGCAGAATCCATAGTATCAGAAGTCGACGGAGCTGTATGCATCCTGGAATCACAAGGAAGGTGCACGGGAGGATCGGGCGATTTGACAGCAGGAATGTCACGAGGCGAGGTCAAAAGTGGGAAGGTGTTGAAATTAAGTAATTCTGGTGTGGGCGTTGCGGAAGGAAGATTAACAGGAGCAGGGCGTGACAAAGGGGAAGATCGGAGTACGGGACGAGAGGATAGGGGAAGGGTACTAGAGCGACGCTTATCACAATCTTGGAAAAAATGTAGAGGACTATCACAGAAACTGCATGTCTTGATTTGACCATTATATGTGACCCACAATCGTAAACCTGCGATTGTCACATAGGAAGGTATGGAATGCTTAATGTTCATGCGTATCAACTTCCTGCCAGTTCGAGTTTTATAAATGTGACCTGCATCATAGTATTCGTCTTCAATATGTTGCACCTCGCCGTACTTAGAAAGCACACTGATGATTTTTGCATTATCTAGTTCACTAGGACATACGTGTAGTTTAACTAATTGCGACATATTACTAGCAGAATCAAGGTCCAGAACAAATTCACTGTCATCATCTTTGTACACAACTTTACCTTGTGAATCACGTAGTATTTGCTCATAAGTAATCTGGTTTAAGAGTTTAATATACAATATTTTTCTGTTGAAGTCCATTTCTATTGAGATAACCTGGTCCGGGGATAATTTGAAGGTTGAAGCAATCCACTCATGGAGTTTAATCGACGTGGGACGATTACTGACAGGACGAAAATTAATTCGTATAGTATTCACTCGTAAACTAACCATGTCGCAAAACCGTTATCAAAAGACCAAAAGAATAGCACTGGGTCGTAATAAAGACGTTCACAGTCCAATACCACACACAAATGTGCAAAACACGAGGAACAAAAACGAAGCGTTCGCAACTGCACACAGCTTACAAGCACACAGCAGACGAGCGATGTGCACACCGCGACTGCACAGACCGAACTAGCCAACTGAGTTATTTGTTTCCTTACGTGAACTGACCCTGTTCTACGGTAAAGACGATTTTTCATTACGGTCGCGGTACCAATTCGGCCTTTTCCATAGACAATTTCCACTTTTTGCTCTATCTTTACGTTAATACTTGGCATATATTCATATATTTGGAGTTTGCAGATAATGCACGAAATAAGACATATTAGAAATATTTCGTTAAAAGTTTCGTTTGTAGATTTTATCCACATTTCTCTCAGTGACATAGATGTCGCTGCTTCGTGTTGAACTGCAGAATTCCCTCGCGTTCTTGAAAATTTCCCACTTTAGCAGAGTTGGTAATTCTCGAGATTTCTGTCGAGTTAATGTTTTTTGCTTCTAATTTATTTATTTTAAGCTAATATCTAACACAAATATTGAAAACGGGTTTGTTATTAACCTGTCCTGCTGGGGAAACCTTCCGAAATTTCGAACATATAAAGAAAACAGAGATATTTTCAAAAAATTTCAAAATAAAGAGACGCGTCATTTATTTTGCTCATGGTAGTACATCCAAGGATCCAACGTTCATCCCTGACTGTGTTCGCGAGCCACATTTCATCCGGCAATGTGAACTTAATGACCTAGTCCGTGATTTGCACCTGACAAAACAAGAGGCGGAACTTCTGGGATCAAGGCTTCAGCAGTGGAACTTATTGGATGCAGAAACGAACATATCAGTGTACAGGAAAAGGCATGTTCAATTTTCAAGCTATGTCTCAATGCAAGATAATGTGTGCGTATGTACGGATATAAATGGGTTGATGGCGGAGCTAGGAATTCCTTACGTTCCAGAAGAATGGAGGTTATTTATCGACGCGTCAAAGGTCAGCCTTAAAGCTGTCCTTTTACATAATGAAAATAAAAAACCTTGTATACCACTTGCGCACTCAGTGAAGATTAAGGAATCCTATGACACCATGTCAACTTTGCTAAATCTTATAAATTACAAGGACCATTGTTGGCAAATATGTTGTGATCTCAAGGTAGTTGGTATTTTATTAGGACTGCAGTGCGGTTACACGAAGTACCAATGTTTTTTATGTTTATGGGATAGCCGAGCTGATCACAAACATTATGAAGTGAAGGAATGGGAACCTAGAGTGAATTACGTACCTGGAGAATGCAACGTCAAATACGCTCCTTTGGTAGATCCTAATAAGATATTACTACCGCCACTTCATATCAAGTTAGGACTTATGAAAAACTTTGTCAAAGCCATGGACACATCTGGTGAAGGTTTCAAGTATTTGCGAGATAAGTTCCCTAACCTGAGTGATGCTAAGATTTCAGCGGGAGTGTTTATTGGTCCCCAAATTAGGAAATTAATGCTTGATGATAGCTTTGACAGCAAGTTAAACAGTGCTGAGCTAGCTGCCTGGACAGCATTCAAGTGTGTTGTGCGCAACTTTCTGGGCAATAACAAAGCTGAGAGTTACAGAGAAATCGTACAGGACATGATACAGAAATACAAAGAGTTGGGTTGTAGATGTCTTTAAAAATCCACTTTTTGCACTCCCACCTCAGCTTTTCCTGCTAACCTAGGTGCTCTCAGCGACGAACAGGGGGAAAGATTCCACCAAGATATAATGGCAATGGAGAAAAGGTACCAGGGACGATGGGATCCTTCAATGATGGGGACTATTGTTGGGGTCTTGTTGGAGAATGCAACATTTCTTACAAAAGAAGGAAGTAGTGTACGTTTTTGTAACCCAATGGAAGTTTCATATATTGTGATAGTTTTGATTGTCTTTTCATGACCTTTTGGTACATTTGTATTATTGTTTATTGTAAATTGTCACACTTGTAAATTATATTGTATTATATTTTATATATGTGTTTGTGGTAATAAAGCAAAACGTTTTACCTCAACTTAAGAGATCTGAAAGCATTACTATAAGGTGCAATAAACAGTACACACAGTATACATACAAACATATTTATTTCTCTAGAAAGAATAAAGCGATTATTACGAAACTTGGAGGGTTTGTTAAATATGAATCAAAGTATACTTAGGTATAATTTCTATGTTAGTATATGCAAGGGGACAAGATCTTGGGGTGTAAAATAAACGAAAAGGGAAATTTTTGAGGGATTTTCCCGAAAATCCCTCTGTTACGGGAAAATCGTACGTGATGGAGAAAAACCGAGTGCATATTCGAATTCAGCGCAAAAAGTTCCTTTAAGAACAGGTATTTCCTTTTATGTAACAAAACCTTTGTTAACTAGTGTAATTCAAGTCAGCGAGTCTCATCTTTGTAGAAATATTCTCACAACAGTATTTTGTTGTAATAACAACAAAATAATTAGCACTAGGGTGTGTTTGCACCCCACTTGGTAAACAACGGGTTAAAGATTATGGTGAGTTTAGTAAAAAGCATTTTATAAAACTTTACATTATTTGCCGTCAGTAATGGTTTAACAGCATCTATATTAAAATACAATAAGCTGGCTGTCTGTAGCGCTTTTCAACTCGAGAACCATAATAGATAGAAACATGAAATTCTATGTTTTAAAGCTCTCAGAGAAATGATCCAAAGGTCACACCTGAGCTGAAATATATAGGGGAGCCAAGTCCTTATAAGAATAACATGGGGGCATTTTAAAAGTAATCGAAAATAACCTAGAGTAGAGTTGAATTCATAGTTTTTGGGGTCGCTGAGATGAATACTAACAGTTTTAATCCAATTCAACCTCATGGTCATACTCAACTTCCCAGGAAGAGGGGCAAGATTTTAAAAGTAATCGAAAACGACAGATATTTGTGTTGAATTCATAGTTTTCAAGGTCGCTGAGTTTAACGGTATCAGTTTTCATGAAGTTCATGTTTATCCTCACTCCTTGGGGTCGAGGTGGGAGAAGATAATTTTTTAAAATAATCAGATAAGCTAGTAAATGAGTAATTACTGTAATTAGAGCGTATTAAACATGTTCATATATTTTCTCGCGCTTGCGTGGGACTCTCCGGTTTGCTAGTTTTTAATATTAGTTTATTGTGAATATTAAAAAAAAAAGAATTACAAAACTTTCCCGCTTCTAAATTCTACCGCCCTGTGCTCGAGCACAGAATAGCACTTACCTAAATACGGGCCTGTTTAAAACTAATTTTATCGTTCTTGTACAACCTATTAATTGGAAAAGCAACTGTACTATCTAAAAGTATTATTGTTGTCGAAGTAACTGTAACGAATTATTTGTATAGAAACAATTAATGCTGTAGGTGCAGCACAGTATGTACATTGTTTATAAAGGTATTAGTGTAAATGCTGCCAAAATTGGTAGAGCGGAAATTATTTTCTTATCACTACACATTTCTTTCTATGTCAGTTTAAAATAACCAAAAATTATAACAGACAGTACGTTAGATTTAAAATAAGTTTCATTTTTATATTTTGCAAAGGGCCGTAATCTTTTATGAGCATATAAAAAGTACAGTAGTAAATAATAAGTAATTATGTTTGCTGCCGAAATTGGTAGCGCGGAAAGTATTTTGATTGAACGGATTGAAAAAGGAATCGTAAAAGGAAACGAGTACATCCCATATTCTTTTATTGCATAGGAAAAGGGGTCATAAAAGGGAAGAAAATACTAAATATGGTTACAAAAAAGTCACTAAATTTTGTTCCAAAAACGCGTTCACGTTACCCCGATCTACTTAAGTAAGATGCCAAAGTGATAGCGCAGACTTAGTTTGCGACAATTATTATAATATTTAATGCTAGCATAAATACACGCAAAACAATAGTTACGGTTGCAATTACATTAAAGTCGTCACACGAATAAACTGAATAAGTATAGTCAAAGTCAGTCTGACAGTACAGATTTATTTAACCCATTGCCTGTGTAATTTTCAGAATAAGACTTGTTCTTACGTGTTTAATTTGTTTTAAAAAAATTTTTACAATTTTGTACAGAAATTTTCAGAACAACTCT
The DNA here is from genome assembly GCF_964235325.1 of Thermobia domestica. Taxonomy (NCBI): domain Eukaryota; kingdom Metazoa; phylum Arthropoda; class Insecta; order Zygentoma; family Lepismatidae; genus Thermobia; species Thermobia domestica. The sequence continues at coordinate 192,341,201 of NC_137458.1, read as the reverse complement.
GGAACACCTGGAACAAAATCAACCCGCTGTCGACCTAAAACCTGTAAATGAACATAATATTACGTCGAACACAGAATACGCAACAAGCACTCCTGACGGATTATTCTGACGAACACAAGGAAGGGATTAATGAATGCCACATTAGAGGTGTATGTATTATAATATTTTTGAAACTGTTCAAATCTTGTCTTTGAATTAAGATTTATGTCGTGGAAACATGCTTAATTCAAGCTGTGTGTAAAACTACACGTGATAAGAACGGACATAAATTCTACTTTAATTTTACAATAGCTTTTCACTTTCTATATACCGATGGAAGGCGAGATATCTGGAACCGGATATTATAATTTCGATTAGGTACTAAAATGTTTTGGTGTAAATGTGACGTAAAGTATAGTGTAGTGGCTGTGATTAAGGGGGCAAGAGGAGGCAGTTGCCCCCCACTTTTTTGAAGTGACTTCTTAATGTATATACATTTCTTATTATCACCGTCTCCTTTAGCCTAACCGGCATAACCGTGGGACGTACAACTTAAAGATTTCATTTTTCTCCTTAATGTATATAATATAGTTTCATTTGAAAATATGAGGTTTTTGTCTGTATGACTGGTTCATAGTAAAAATGGTGCCATATAATATTTGCCGTTGCGTCAGTAGTTATTGGTTACGTATTTGTTTTCCCGTGGAGTTAAGAAAGCTACAGGAAGAACGTTTTAATTGCAATCTAAAGCATTTAATATTGTAATTGCGTATTTCTTTAAATCGTAATATTTGCTTGTAGTATTTACTGTTTCATTTTCTAAGATTAGTAACATACATTTAATGGCAAGTGTAGAATTAAAAAAAAATATAAGTTGCTCATTAATCCCCAGTTCCAATATAACTTCTACAAAACAAGCCTTATTATTCATTACTGTGATTGATATTATCCTTCCTGTTGATTTGTTTCGCAAATTTGTTAGTAACTAATCTGATCACACAATTTTACAGACAAAACCTTAAAATGTTCATGAGCAAGGAATCAGGTCTCTTCTTACACTTTCGTCGTTAAATAGTAGAAAAGGCTAGTATCTACTTGCGTTCCTCTTCTCAAATTACTTAATAAAATATGAAATACGATATTCGGTATTTTATCTAAAAAGTTATACAACCCTTCGTCAAACAAAGCGTTAGACACAACCAGGAAAACTAACATTGATATACACATATTCAGATCATATCTTGCCCACCATATAGGTCATATAGTGCTTTTCTCATATTGAGAGATGCAAGTAACCACTCGCCCACTACGTTATTTGCAGTAAAGGCCAGAAATCACGATTGGGATGTAGGATGTGGGCTAGTAGCTTTTTGCTTATTTGCATGTCTGATATATATAGAGGATGTACCTTTAATGATTGGTCAAACTTCATGCTATGATGGAGAATGACAAAAGAAGTGATTTATGATAGGAAGGTGTTATCCGAAAATGCGTAAGTACTGATATAGAGCCCATCGAAAATGTACCAAAATAGAACAAAATTGAATAGAACTAGAGAACGAATTGTCGCAGAAAGGTCGGATCAAAGGAAATAGTGCATTATTTGACCTGGATATTCGATTCAGGTACAAATGGATGAGGAACAGTAGCGGCACAAGGGGGTCTCATACGACAACACTGTTTGGGATCGGAAACATTGGGTAAAACGTACCAGGAGTGTGGAAAAGGATACAAAAAAGCAATTCGAGAGACGGATCCCTATTTCGGAAATGCAGCAGTCTCGTGCTATAGCTCGTCTAAACTGCGATTGACTAACACAAACGAGCGAGAACGAGAAAACGAATTGTCGGAAAAGGTCGGGTCAAAGGAAATAGGGTATTATTGGACGTGGCGATTCGATTCATGTACAAATCGATAAGGAATAGTGGCGGCGCAAGAGAATAATCACAGAAATGTACTTATTACTATCGGAGCGTTGGGAAAAGGGTCAGGGAGATTTGACAATGATTCAAGAGGCCATAAGAAAAGAGGAGGCGATTTGCAGGCGTCACGGAAGTGTTATAAATTGTGGCAGTTGACAGGGACGTGTCAGAATGTGGAATCTGAAAGCCTGGATATCACCGAAGGTTGAGAGCGATTCTAGAAAGCAGGATGGTTGGAGCAAGAAATACGTACCGCATAAACGTCAACGAACTGGCGTAGAAGGTCGGGTGCAGCAATCGTACAGTACGTGTATCGTCATAGAGGACGTCGCATACTAAGGCTAGACAAGACTGAAAATTATACTGGTCGGAAGAACAAATGTAGTTACATACAGTGGATGCTCAAAATGGCGTCCCCTAGTTTCGATGTAGACATGGCATCGCCGTAATAAGTTTTGTCTTATTCTCTCGAGGATGCCTCTTTTCGTGTTAATGATATCATATGCAGCGAAGATTCATGCAAGGAATTTTTTTCGTTCTGTACAGGTTGTTGTAGACGAGAGGTTTACATAACACCACAAGAAGAATTCAATTGGGTTGAGATCAGGGGATCGTGCGGCCAGGAAATAGGACTTCCCCTTCCGATACACCTATGCGGGAAAGAATAGTGAAAGCACTAACAAACAGCTACTCCAAAGTGTGCTGGGGCTTATCATGCTGAACACACATAAGTTGTCGAACATCAAGAAGTACATCTCCTAATAATTCAGGGAGTGTTTCTTGCACGAACAATGCATACACTGGTGTAGTTAAGCAAGGTAGCAAGAGATATGGTCCTATAAGCAAGAGGCATGTCACCGACGATGCCTGCACAGATATTTCCCTAACAGCACAATTACATAGCAGGCATATTCATATCATATTCCCTCAGGTACATGAGAATGTGCCCAGTATGTGCCTTATGTACCTCTGAGAGAAAAATTACATGGATGGAAAAAATCACAGCCTATTTCCGCCCCTAGGCACATGTCTGAAATGTATCCTGGGGAACATGTCTAATATGTTCTATGTATGTTCCGCATGCCGTAAGCGTCAATGAACCACAAAATTACTCCCCAAAATATGTTAAATCTTCTATACGCTTAATGTGTTTACATTAAGGTGAGTCTAAAACACTTCAAACAAGTAAAAAATATACCCTAGAGCGGGCGGGCGCGAACCACCAACCTTTGGATTTACTAGCCGTGTACTCTTCTGACTTGGCCAAGGAGGCGATAAAGAAAACGTCGCTTGTAAACGGATAAAATGTTGAGGCCTTTTGAATTTAGCTAATCAGAGTGCTCCTTTAACCGCGTATATTCGACGATAACCCTTTGGGATCAGATAAACTCTGCCCGCCATGTAATTTAATAACAAAATGACGAGTGTCTATTTACTTTATTTCATGTTTTTTCCATATTCACTTTCAAATGATCGGCGACAGTTGCCATCTAATGAAGTTGACGCGTTTGTTGCTTCTAGTACACAATCGCTTAGAAAAAGAAGGAACAAATGCATCAAATGTTGGAGAAGAATTTAGATAACCTAAATGGAACATGCCTAGCACATCTTCTGTGTGCTGTTAGGGTATCTGAAACAGTTTGTACCTAAAGAACGTACCTAGAAAATGACAGATATGTCCCAAGTGACGACATAAAAACAAATGACTCTTAGAGTGTGAAACTGAGCCAGGTATTTAAATGCTATATTTGTGGTACATAGTTGCAAATATCATTTACATGTAAGAGTACCTAAAACTGTAGGTAGCTGAAGTACATATTTAGCACATGAATATCATATGTGCCAACTGTCGGGTACCTAAAAAGTAGCTGGAACACCTAAATGGCACATGCCTAGTACATCTTGTGCTGTTAGGGTTATCCCAAATCTCTGTTGATGTCCATGCACAATGGTACCATGAGGATTTTCGTCGGCCCAAAAATGACTATTTCGGCTATTGAATACACCTGTGAAGAGTATCGCGCGGCCCAAAAATGACTATTTCGGCTATTGAATACACCTGTGAAGAGTATCGCGGAATGAAACTGCGTGTCGTGCAAACAGCACTGCACTACCCATTCACCCTAACAGCACAATTACATAGAAGGCATATGGCTATCATGTTCCCTCAGGTACATTGGAATGTATCCAGTATTTATTTATTTATTTATTTATTGAACAATTTCCCAGATACAGCATAACTTTGCCATTTTACACAGGGACATGCTAACAAAAGAAAGAAAAAAACAAGACAACAATAACAACAACATAGAAAAAAAAGAGTGTAAAAGTAAAACTATTCCGTCAAAGCTCGTTTAATTGCTCTTTCAAACACTGGGTAGCTCGAAAAAATGTCCACATCAGTTGTTACTTGATTATAACTGTTTGGTATTCTATAAAAAAGAGACCTCTGTATAACAGCGAACCTAGGACGGGCAAGATGAAATAGGTGGGTATTCCGAGTGATGCGGGAAGGAACACGTAAGGATAGTTCCTGAAGTAATATTTCCGATCTTAAGGTTCCATTAACTATTTTATGTAGATATTTCAGGTCAGAGATAATTCTGCGTACTTCAGGAGTCTGAATATTAAGATGTCGCAAGAGCTCCTTCTTAGATAATATTCGAAGTGCAGGAACACGAAATCGGACTATAGCAATGAAGAAATTGAGAACAGAATCAAGTCTGGAGAGATGTGTAGGTGCTGCCATGGCCCATATGGGAGAGCAGTATTCGATCTTGGGCGCTATTAAAGTCTTATAAAAAGTTGCTAATGAAGAAACAGTGCGTAGTTCGGTGAATCGATAAAGAAGTCCCAACATGCGCATTGAATTCTTTAGTATTGAGGAGATGTGGTCAGAGAAGGTGAGTTTTGAATCAAAGATGACACCAAGATCGTTATGACTAGCAGAATGTGTGATAGGGGAATCGTTGATATGGTATGTGGAAGGAACAGGAGACTTTTTCAAAGTGATAGTAATACTGTCACATTTCTTACTGTTGAGTTTCAAGTGCCACATTTCACACCAGCCTGTAAGGTAATTTATGTCTTCCTGTAGAGCAATTGTGTCATGGAGACACGATATTTCTCTGTATAACTTACAATCGTCAGCAAAAAGCAGAAGGCCACTAGGTTGAGCTGATAAGTGCGTGTAGAGATCATCCATATACAGGACAAACAGTAGAGGCCCAAGTACACTCCCCTGAGGCACCCCTGAGATCACGGGTTGGGGGTTAGAAGTCGCCCCTGAAAGAACAACTCTCTGTTTACGGTCCTTCAAGTAGCTTGTGATTAGAGAGAGAAATTTGCCATGTACATTAAATCTATTGGAGAGTTTATGAAGAAGATGAATGTGACTGACAGAATCAAAGGCCTTCGAGAGATCAAAATAGATAACATCTAATTGAGTATTGTTATTCATACATTTGACTGCACAGGAAAGAAGAGTACTTAAGTTTGAGAGACTTGAGCTTTTCGGTAGAAAGCCGTGCTGAGAACTATGGATGTAAGGTGAGGTGAACTTAAGTAGCCTGTCTTTAATTATTTTTTCGCAGATAATTGATATTACAGGAAGAAGAGATATTGGCCTATAGGAGGATACATGATCTTTAAGTCCTGATTTATATATTGGGGTCACGTGAGCCAGCTTCCAACTGGTGGGATAATACCCTTCCTTGAAGCATCTATTGAATAAGATAGATAGAGGAACCGCAATAACTGAAGCAGTTTTGTTGAGAAAGAGAGGACTAATTTTATCAGGTCCAAGTGATCTATGTGGAGATAACGATACCAAGAGAGCCAGAACTTCGCCCGGGGTGGTAGAAAGAATGGATAAGGTGTCCGAACAGATGGGGTGGAGAGGGGGGAGATGGGTTGTAGAGGAAAGGGAAGTAAATGTTTTGCAGAAGTAGTTATTGAAGAGGTCTGGTCTTTGATCATCACTCGCTTCAGTATTTTCATCTTGAATTGTTGCCGGTATGCCCGGAGATTTTGTTCTAGATTTAATTACAGACCAAAAGACTTTAGGGTTACTAACAGTAAAATCACCAATTGAGTCCATGTATTCAAAATATTTACGCCGCTGTACCTTCTTGGCAAGACTTCTAATTCTAGCAAAGTTTTTATATGTGTAGTCACTCGGATGTGATTTCCATAGAGTCCAGGCAAGCTTTTTGTTTTTAAGAAGGTCACGAAGTTCATTGTCGTACCAGACCGGAAACCTGTTCGATTTTGATGCTTTCTCCGGCACAAAGTCCTTTATGGCTGAGTGGATAACGGATGTAAATAAGTCCACAGCGTCGTCAACAGTTCCTACCTCTAACAAACACCAAGGAAACAGTTCAATAGCCCGGCAGATGTCACCCCAGGGGGCTTTCTTCCATAGAAGTTGTGACCTACTTTTGAGGGGCTGGTTTGTAGTAGTGGAGGGGAGGAAATCGAAAGAAACATCCAAGGAATCGTGATCCGAGGGAAAAAGATTTCTGCATGGGACAACACAACGAGGTTCTAAGTTAGAAAGAATGTAGTCAAGATTGCTATTATTGCGGGTATTATGCATATTATGTTGACCTAGACCAAGTCCATGAATAAAATTGTCCATGAAATAACTGTCGTTTCCATCTTTAGCGACTCCATGCTTGCTGTCCTGCCACGTGATGGAAAGGTTGAAATCACCCAATAGGATGACGTCACCGTGTGACAACGCATGTAACAGTGAGTCATGGCAAGCTTCTAAGATGTGCTGGGGGGTGTTCTTGTGCGGCCTATAGAAGCATCCAATAAACACAGAACGACGCTTTGGAATAAATACTTCCACCCATATAAGTTCACAATCCCGTTCGAGATCCAGTCTTCTCTTGCTCTTCCACTTATTATTTACACAAATCATCACTCCACCTCCACGAGTTATGCGGTCTTTACGATAAATGGTGAAATTATTAGAAAAGCTAATTTCACTGTCGTTCACTGATTCATTCAGCCACGATTCGGTCACTGCGAAACAATCCAGTTCCCTTATCTCACCTAGGTTCAATGAGCACTCAAGTAATTTGTTTTTAATGCTACGAACATTTTGATAATATATATTGAAAGCATTAGTGTAATATGGACAGGGTGGGCCAGGGTTTACGTGAATATCACCACAAAGGAGGAGAAAACAAACGAGAATGAGGCACTGTTTTTTTGCTTTTGACTCATACCTTGTCACAAAATCACTGGTAGTTCCTCCGTCACTGTTAGCAGTACCAGAGAGAGCACATGGCGGTCCTCTTGGTATGAAGGCAGCAGCAATAAAATGAAATGATCTTCCACTACACTTCAGTCCATGTTTCATTGGCAATGCTTCATTTGGGAAAGTCACAGCACCGTTAATACATGAAGACAGTAGAGCACGCACATAAACACTATACACAACCACGAGAAAAAGATAAACAATAAGAGCACCACTTTGCATCGACTTCGAGCTTGACGCCATCTTGACGCAGTATGTGCTTTATGTACCTCTGAGAAAGAAATAACATGGATGGCAAGTAATAGTCACAGTCCATGTCCTCCCCTAGGTACATTCCTGACATGTACCTGGGGAACGTGCCTAGTATGTTCTAGGTATGTTCCCATGGCGTAAGCGTCAATGAATTACAAGATTGTTCTCCCAAAACATGTTAAATCGCCTATATGCATAATGTATTTACATTAAGGTGAGACTAAAAACACTTTAAGCAAGTAAAAAAAATGCACCCTAAGGTGGGCGCGAACCACCACCTCTTGGATTACTAGCCGCGTGCTCTTCCGACTTGTCCACGGAGGCGACGAATAGAACATCGCTTATAGAGGGATAAATTCTTGAGGTATTTCGAATTTGGCTAATCAGAGTGCTTCTTTAACCATGTATATTCGAAATAACCGTTTGGGATCAGATTAACTCTGCCAGCCATGTAATTTTATAACAAAATGAAGCATGGTTATTTACTTTATTTCGTGGTTCTACCATATTCACTTTCAAATGATTGGCGACAGTTGCCTCTAATAAAGTTGATACGACTGTTGCTTCTAGTACACAATCGTTTGGGAAAAGAAGCAACAAATGCATCAAATGTATGAGATGAACAGCTAAATGGAACACGCCTAGCACATCTTGTGCTGTTAGGATATCGGAAACAGTATGTACCTAAAGGACGTACCTAGAACATGACAGATATATGTCCCAAGTGACGACATAAAAACAAATGACTGTTAGAGTGCGAATCTGAGCCAGGTATATAAATGCTATATTAGTAGTACATAGTTGCAAGTATCAAATAAGTGTAACAAATATTTAAAACTGTAGGTATCTGAAGTACATACTTAGTACATGAATACCATATCTACCAAGTGTCAGGTACCTAGAAAGTAGGTGAAACACCTAAATGGCACATGCCAAGCACATCTTGTCCTGTTAGGGCAGTAAACATCACACGGGGTCCGAAGTTTGTAGGATGCAGGTCTTGAACTTTCTGTGGATGATAGTGGTGTAGTTGTTGTTCACGGAGTACTCTCCAAACAGTACTGTGATCAACCCCCATTTCATGTGCTAATGCTCTAGTGCTTATCGAAGGTTGTTCTGTTACACGATCAAGAACCTCTGGAGTCCCGGTTATTCGTCTCCTTCCGCGGTCGTGACATAATGGGCGCAAGTGTACCGTTTCCCGTAAACGCCAAAACAGCCTCGAATAGATGTAGTATTTTGGATGTCGCCTGTCCTGATACCTGTTGTGATACAACCTTGCAGCTACACGACTGTTTCCATTAGCTAGCCCATATACAAACACGATATCTGCAAGTTCTTAAAACGTGAACTCCATTTCACACCCGCACTAATCCCGCTACTGACAAAGAGCACAGACAACGCACAGATACAGATACTGAGAAACTACCCACGGAATAGAAACACGCCTTCTTCAGTTTAGTGAACGAAACACTTCGCCTGCCAAAATATTAGGTCCACGACCTCCGATACAGCGAACATACAGCTACAGAGACTTGTTATTTCCTCTGTTGATGTGAAGCAAACAACGTAGGTAACGTATGATAATTAAGTAAGGACTGGTGTTGAATGACGTATAACAAAATACTTTGGATAGGTTAATAATTACCTGTACCTTGGGCAGAAAGTGCTCATACATATGCACTATACTTCATAGAATGTTAATTTAATAATAACAGAAGAAGAATGTTTTTAAGATATGTAAGATATTATTATGGGATAGTTGTTGCTATGTAAATGTTTATGGATACCGAGTCAGCAAGTTTGTGTGCTTGACAGTGTTAAGGAAAATATATTATAAAGTATATCAACTAATAAACCATTTTTAGCACTGTTTATCGACGTTATCATTCTTATATAAAAGGTGAGAACGATAGTATATAATTATTAAAGATTACTACCACTCGAGATTTGTATATCATATTTCGCCGAACCAGGTTGACGACTACCCTCGGTAAGTCGTTATAAAAATTTTGGTTTACCTCACCCGGGAAATACTGTAAATTTACATCCCGAAGCAGAGTAAGGTTGAATTTACTTTTTGTCATATAGTTAATGAATACAAATTTGACCATATTACGAAGTGGTAGAACAATTATAAGAAAAATGGACAATGAAACAATGGAAAAGGAATCCCATAATAGTGACAATGGTGAACATAACGTAGCACCAGAAATGACATCATCAGAAGATCGAATCTTGCTAGTCTTACAGCAGCAATTGATGCAGATGTCTACTGAGTTAAAGCAGACGATGAAGCATAACTCTGAAGAATTAAGTAGACGAATAGAACAGAAGTCTGATGAATCTAACAAGCAATACGAAGAATTAAAGCAGACAATTGAACAGAAGATAGAACAGAACTCCGAAACATCCAACAAGCAATACGAGGAATTAAGCAAACGAATGGAACAGAAGTCGGATGAAACGAAACAATTAATTATCCAGACGATGAGCGATATCACCTCGCAGTTCGAGGAAAAGTTAAAGGGAATATCGGAGGAATGCCAAGGTAATCACAACCACCTGAGTCAAGAAATCAGTGATATAAAAAAGGATTTAGAAGTAACCGAATCTTCTGTTCAACAACAAAAGATCCAGGTCATCAGTAATGCTGACAACATACGTACAAATACGCAATTGTTAGCTACGTTACAGGAAGAAATTAGAATGCTACAGGTTAAGGACAACACATACCGCAATAACCTGTGTGATGATCGCTTGGAGTTTCCACACTCACCAGAGATGAACCCACCTTCGCCGGTATCTGATGAGGATATCATTTTAGAAGAAATTCATCCGAAGAATACAGATGGACGAAACATAGATGGTGTAACGACACATCACGTCATGAATAGGAACTGTCACCCAATGGGTACATGGAATGATAAAAGGAAGGTAAAATTAAGTGTTAAGATGAGTGAAATACGAGCCATGAGTAAATTCAGTGGTAAGTGTAACGAGAATGCTACTTCTTTCTTAGAGAAATTCCAGGACGAGTGCAATATTATGTGTATAAATAGATCACAATATATGAAATTAATCCCTCATGTATTACTCCCACCTTGTTCATTATGGTTTAAAGCAGTACGTGATCACATCAGTACTTATGAAGAATTCAAAGCGGCACTAATCGCAAATTATGAAAATGACTTTTTGCTGGCAAATAGAGATGCCACCATTAGAAATCAACACTTCAATCCTCGATTGCATAAATCTGTTGTAGAATTTGTTGTCAATACATACAACGAATTAAAGGTTGTTAATCCTTTGCAATCGGAATCAAGAATAATAGCATCGATTCGAAATTTGCTCCCATTTAAGTTACAACAGATCTTATTTTCCACACAGTGTATGAGTTTCAACCATTTATTAATGCTTGTCCAATGCTATGAAACTCAATACCATGCTATGAATCAACAAGCAGGAATGGGTAAAAATAAGAATAATTCAGATCATTTTGTGCCTGTTCGGAATTTGAATATCCGAAGTGTGAACAATACGGAACATAACCTAAACCGAGTAAATTGTAGCAATCAAAATGACCAGAATAGGCAAAGTTATGTAGGGAATCCGCCTAACCTAATTAATCGTAGCAATCCATATGTTAGATCATATAATCAAAATAGGTTTAAAAATAGACGGAATGTATGGCGAAATTCCAGGAATACAGCGAACTACGTGGATAGACGTAATTGGAGATCAAGAGATGGCACTTCGCATCCGGATCCAGGTATTGAAGTAATTCCTGTACAGAACAGTAATAGGGGACATAATAATGATTGTGCAGTACAATGTACTTTATTAGAATCGTATGCAAGTACGAACGTAACCTGATTACCGTTAATGAAATTAGGTTAAATTCATATCAGTTATAGATTCTTGTGAATTTTTATTTTTAAGTTTATGTGTTAATATCAATAATGAAAACGATTCTTATAAATACTTGAAGTGCTTAAATAGAGTTTTAGGTAGACTGAAAAGCTAATTTTCAAATGATTTTTATTCTTTCTTGTTAATGTTAAGAATCATAATTCGATTTATAATTAATTAAAAGCAAAGGTTATTTATATTAGATTGACTTGCGTTGAAAACTTAATTGTCAAAGATTATGTTAAGAAGAAGATCTATTCTATAAAACTAATTATTCGACGACTGTTTTTATGAGCTATCCTATATATTATTCGAACAAAATTCTTCTTTATTTATGACATCTTAGTGCTACGATGTATACATTAAAATGCGACATCTAACTTATTTGTTATTCAATGCGCCCTGAAAGAGCAAACATTATTTGTAACATCACCGTTTTAATAATGATCAAAACTATTAATCATGGTAATTTGTGTTTCACCCTCGTCAATTATATTAATAAGTGTCGACGTTTTTAGTAATAAAGGATAAAATATAATAATAATAATGTAATGAATGATAATAAAAGAAATATAATTAATGTAATAAAAAAGATAAGTATTAATAATGTGAAAGATTTGTTATAAATGTATTTATATATATATGAAATGTAATGAAGATATATACGAGGTGTGATCAAAATATAAAGAACATATGTAATTTAAGAACATTATTGTAAACGGACCAGTGGTTCTTGAATATAAAAGCCAAACTCGCTTATGACTTTTATATTCAGTCCATTTGTCGGGCGACATTTTTATATAACAAAATACTTTGGATAGGTTAATAATTACCTGTACCTTGGGCAGAAAGTGCTCATACATATGCACTATACTTCATAGAATGTTAATTTAATAATAACAGAAGAAGAATGTTTTTAAGATATGTAAGATATTATTATGGGATAGTTGTTGCTATGTAAATGTTTATGGATACCGAGTCAGCAAGTTTGTGTGCTTGACAGTGTTAAGGAAAATATATTATAAAGTATATCAACTAATAAACCATTTTTAGCACTGTTTATCGACGTTATCATTCTTATATAAAAGGTGAGAACGATAGTATATAATTATTAAAGATTACTACCACTCGAGATTTGTATATCATATTTCGCCGAACCAGGTTGACGACAACCCTCGGTAAGTCGTTATAGACGCTTTTAACAATACGAAACGTGTTTTGTTGTGGGTTACTAAATAGGGCTTTCAAGAAAATATTTATGCAAGATTGCGTGTGGAGCATTGTACTTGCCACACCGTCGCGAAAGAGGAATACAACGCAACTTGAGGCAATTGAAAGTTGGGTCTGCTGATATTTACAATAATTGGTGGACTATGGAGAAACCCAGAAACACCAGTACAACAATGTCATTCAACATGGAACCTTACATGATTTGGGATCAACTCCAGGACTCCTGAATTCAGATCTGAATGCTTTATCACACAACCACGATGCATTAAGGATGATATTAAAGGCAATCTTTACATATCAACAATGTTCCAGCTGTGGGGTATAGGAGCTCTCTTGTGGCTAGTGGCTGACAAGTCTAGTAGACCACTGATGGTGATGATGATAACTCACCTTCAGTTGTACTATCGATAGCAAGTGCAACCTACTTCGATACTAGTGCATTCATGCCTTTTTCAAATAAATAACACTGTGTACATCCTGTATTTATGTTGTTCGCTCTCGATATTTCAAACGGTTCTACGTACGAGAATTACAACTCAGCTTCCACGTCGGATACATATTTGTCTCCGACACGAAGAGTATCTACATTTCCTGTGATCATACCCTTATGCCGCCACTGTTCCTCATCGATTTGTACCTGAATCGAATCTCCAGGTCCAACACTGCACTATTTGATTTGACCTGACCTTTCTCCGACAATTCGTTCTCTCATTGTCGCTCGTTTGTGTTAGTCAATCGCAGTTTAGACGAGCTATAGCTCGGGATTGCTGCATTTCCGAAATAGGAATCCGTCTCTCTAATTGTTTTCTGTGTCCTTTTCCATACTCCTTGTATGTTTTACCCAATGTTTCCGATCCCAACCAGTGCTGTCATATGAGCCCGCTTGCGCTGCCACTGTTCCTCATCGATTTGTACCTGAATCGAATATCCAGGTCAAATAATGCACTATTTCCTTTGATCCGACCTTTCTGCGACAATTCGTTCTCTAGTTCTATTCAATTTTGTTCTATTTTGGTATATTTTCGGCGGCCATATCTCAGAACTGACATATTATCGGATAACAACTTCTTATCTTAAATCACTTCTTTTGTCATTCTCCATCACTCAAGATACACCATATATATATATATATATATATATATATATATATATATATATATATATATATATATATATATATATATATATATATAAATCGAAAAGAATGTTTGGGAAGAAATCACATTTTTTATGTGAAACGAAAATTTTTAAGGTGTTCAGACTTAGGTTTAAGGTATCTAGACTTAGTTCCTTATGCATTGTTTTTCCATTATAAAGAAATTTATAACTACTAGATAAATTAAGTATACTGAAAATTAGATTATTAATATTTTCAGCTCTCTATCGACATAATATGTTTATAGTTTCTTTCTGCATAATTACTATAAAACTCTCTTTCGTCATCATTTGAAAATCATTAAGAAAATGAGCTCAGTATCAATATCATCTTTATGCATTTGTTTCTATTACTTTCTAATTGATTACTAAGATTACACTTTATTGACTCAGGTTCTAAAATTTCTACATCGTGTTGATCAATTGCATTAGCTATAAAATACATTATAAAGTCTTTTGTTTTTCAAATTAACCCATGTTTTATTATTTGATGTTAAACCTTTATCTAAATCACTATAATGTCTGAACACTTCTTTCGCACTTAAATTCTTTAATAATTCTAATTATTGTTCACTAATGAATATATTTAAAGCATCTCTTTTCCTACTTCTAATGTTACCAAACATATCCATATTTATTATATAGAAAAATTCTGATTATTTAACAAGAATAACACTGATACGAGCTCCACCAAAATGAATAAAATCATCATCCTCATCTCGAATTCAAACTAATTCTGTTAAATTTATTGTGGTGGATTGGAAAAAATATATTTTCTTTAGGGTCATATATGATTGGTTCTCTAAATTTTGCATTTGTTCTAAATGTTGCAATGAAGTCTGTTTCGTTAAGTATTGAGTAATTATGTTTTAAAATCATACTTTATGCTAAACCGCACTGAATACTTATAGTGTGACGTGGATAAAAGTTTTGTGTCTGATCTCAAACATATTCTGTTCCGACAGATAAGTTCTTCTCACTAAAACCTAATACAGTATTAATAGTATCTAAGGATATACAACTATAATCGCTCCATATTTTAACCCTATTTTTCTTTCTGTCTTCGGTAAATTTAACTCTTTGTCGTAAATTATGGTTAAATACTTAAATTGGTTTTATATAGTTTTCTAATTCTTTTAAGTTGTATTTGAAAAATGGAACCGCGATGTGCACTAAAGCATCTCCAAGTTTTCTAGTAGTATGATCCCTCGGACAAAATATAGCATGTGCTGTTAATTTATTATTTTTTGCGTTGTTTGAAGTTAAGTATGTTTTGTAAAATCCCGCAACAGCTATTTCTAAATTGTATTCAAATGGATAGTGCAGAGGCATGTTTAATACAAATGAATAACCATTTAAATTAAATACTTTATCATATAATAAACAAAATGAGTAATCGGGATTATAAAGTAAGGCCATGAGGACAACAAAGGAAAAGAAGAATGGAATGTTATTACCTTATTATATAAGATGTTTAATTGTAGTACCGAGTGGGTGTGGTATGATGACATTAATGATTCATAATATTTTATTAGCAACACACTGATTAAAATATCGAAATGTTTACATGCATTGAGAAGTCTAAATCAACCTAAATATCAACAAGTAATAAAACTTTTTCAATACATACAACGAGATATTAATGATACAATAGTAATAGCAAAAGAAAATAATGAAGAGATTGTTCCGTTAGATGAATGTCAAAATTATTCTGTAGTAGTGTTTCATGATTTCATTTTTGAAGAACAAAATAATGTAAGAGACTATTTTACCCGTGGTCTTCATAAAAGCGTAAACTGTTTCCATCTCGACAAACATATTCTAAGGTACCAAAACAATTCAGACAACTTAAACTTTCTTTGTATTTTTAGATATGACAATGTAAATTTAAATCACGTATATGATGAATTTGTTGGATCTGATATGTCGTTTGAAAAATTACAATCATTATATAGTAAGTATTGGAGAGAAGAGCATGGTTTCTTAACAATAGATATGACTACAAAAATGAATAATGGTCAATATATATATATATATATAGTTAAAGAGTTTTTGAAAGTAAATGAACGCATATGAGCATATACGAGCGAAGATGTTATGTGGTGTTATGTTACGTTATGTTTTTATTTTTATATAGTAAATGGATGTTTATAAAGCTAAGAAACTTTTTAAGATAATAAATTTTAGAAGTTTTAAAGAAATTTGTTTGTTAAAATTACTTAAAATATTATGTAAGTAGATATGATAAAAGCTTTCGAATCAATATATATATATATATATATATATATATATATATATAATGTAAATGTGAAAATAATAAACATGATTGGAGATACGGAAGTTACCAAGATTATTTGATCATTACTAAATTGACGTTATACAGGAACAGAAGATTTATGGGAATTATTGCCAAAAATCATCGAATAAAATATCACGATGATGATCCAGAAAATATACATAAATAGTAATTGAGTGTAGTGTTGAATTTCATAACGATGATCCAAATACAAGAAAACAAAGATCTAGTCAACGTGAAAAATATGAAGAAATTATCAAACCTATCTGGGATGACTATACGAAACCAACTTTTGCTCCAACACCATCAAGAAGAAAGAGACCGAAGTCTGGAGAGGGGATCAAGGTATATAACTAATTACCAAAAGTATATATGGTGCATGATATATATGTAAACTATTTGATCGATTAATTTTTATAGATGGAGAACAAAGAGCTGGAAATAATATTTTTATAATGAGAAATTAGGTATTATGGATATGATTGAAACTCTCACAATTTATTCCTAATGATCCAAAAGTAATAGGTTATTTGATAAAAGATATTGATATTAAAAACAATACAACCTAACTTTTAGAATGATAAGAAGTATGAGGACTTATGAATAGAATTCTAAACATGAAAGAAATGCCGGAGGTACATATTTTAGGCTATAAATTTTGCGGACCTTAAAGGAAGCTACATAAAACAATAGAAAGAGGTGGTAAAGGTATAAATCCATTGGACGGAGCTTGTAAACAACGTGATATATACTATAAAGATTATCAAGATAATGCTTCTAGACATATTGCAGACAAAAAATAGAAAATAAAGCATGGGAAAGAGCTTTTGCTAAAGATGTGAAGTTGCTAACAGAATGTTTAATAGTTTTATTAATTGCTTTAGCGATGAATACAAAAGTAAGGTTTGGTTTAGGTTTGTAAGTATTTTAGATTTCGTTATGTTTTGTTGAATTTTTATGGAGTGTTTTTCCATAATGTTTTTGTTAATTTATAATAAATATAACAATGAAATTGAAAATTTTCACATTTTCAATTCCAAGTGAAGAAATTAAAAAATTAAATATCGATCATATTTTAACCAAGAAACAAACCGAACAAAAAGAAGCAAAACTAAACAAAAGCCAATGTAAGTCTTTATTTCTTTCTATACCTCAAGTTAAAAAATAAATAAAAATTAAGACAAAGGATAAAGATCGTGATGGATGCCAATGAAATCCCATCACTGTGAGGTATTGACTTTAAAAATGGGCGCTAGAATTTTTCCTTTAGAATCTTTGAAAAAAGTTGAGTTTCGAAAAACATAAACAGCTTAAAATATGAAATGTGTAAAAATATAGGTGGGCAACCATTGGAAAAACTGAAATAGATTACTGTCCAATAAAATGTTCGGAATATAGACTAATATTTGTAATTAATACAAACTTAACTCTGCGACAGTGTATGATAAAAATGATTTGAAATGACTGTTAATTTTGTAAGTGGTGTACCAAATAAAACTATTTGTTATGTTGTTATGGTTGCGAGAAATAATTTTGAGTATGATTTAAATAAAGAAAAGATAATTGAGAAAATATGATTATTATAGATTTTCAGATTTTGAGAGTTTTTGACTGTTGTGTTTTTTTTATGGTAAAATACAAAATTCATATATTAAAATGAACATTCCAGACAACATTCCACGAGAGTTTAGTTATACTAATTACTATAATAGAATATTAAATCTTAAATAAATACAAAAGCAAATTTAAGTAAATAAAATGTATTTATACCACTCTTACTACGTTATCGATATTGCTTTCAGCATCAACAGGGTTTATTAGTGTATTTGTTCTTGTTACTGTGTATCGATTATTAGAACAGCATGTGCATCCGCTTTGGAAATAACAGCAGGTTTGTCTACAAGATTTAATGTAGCTTCGAAGAAAGAGTATTTTAAAAATATGGTTAATCAAATTCACTTGTTTACAGATGAGCTTAGTGTGATCAACTTAATGAATGAAGAATTAACAGACGAGCATGTAAAAATATTGTTAATAGACTTAATGATATACTTAAGTAGACAAAAGAATATTAGAAAGATAATTTAAAAGAACAGCTAGGAGAAAGTGAGATGTTAGTACGAAACCTCAGCAGAAATTTATTTTTACCAACACTCCATATAATCGCAAAAATTTCCAGGAGAACACTAAAATCGTGTTTGAAATTAATGGTTGTATATTTCCTTTTAATTATGAACAATGGGCAGTTTCAAAAGTTACTATTTCGAATAAAAAATTAAACCAGTCACAGATTCCACTACCAATATCCAAACTTATAATTAGCATGCTATTGTGTAAAATTTAAATAAGCGTTATGGTTTAATAGGTATAATATCGATTTTGTAGAATAGTCCTTACCAGTATGCAATCTGTGATGCATTACAGAAAACTTAGTTTAACCTTTTACTAAACGAAGTTTCAATTTTTCAAATTGAGCTAGAAATAACTGTGTTAGAGCCCATTGAATATTTCGGTATTTTGAGTTTTTACGGATTTATGTTCTTGCGTTTCCGAAAAAATATCATTAGGAAAATATTTTTAATTTCATACTGAAAATGGAAATATTCCTTATTTTTAAATCGAGTTAGAAGTATCTTTGTTAGAGCAAATTTAAAATTTCGGAATTTTAATTTTATGCACCCGAGTTTTCGAAAATAATATATTACGAACAAATTTTAGTTTGCGGTATATATGATAGTATTTTTTATTTTCAAATTAAGCTAGAAATGACAAATTAGAGCGTTTCGAATATTTTGGGATTTTGAATTTTTAGCGGATTTATTATTGATTTTTCGAAGAAATATTCCTTAAAGAGTTTTTAAATTTTAAACATAGAATTAAATTTTTCATTTTCAATTTAGGTTAGAAATAATGAAGGTAGATAACATAACGAATATTTTGGAATTTTGATTTTTAACAGGTTTATATTTGACTTATTGAAAAAACAATCTTTAGAGAGTTTTTAAATTTTAAACTGAATATTCAAATATTTTTCATTTTAAATTTAGGTTATAAATAGCGAAAGTAGAGCATAACGAATATTTCGGGGTTTTGAATTTTTAGCAGCTTTAATTTTAATTTTTCTGAAAATTTTTATTCTTTATTATAGTTTTTGTTTTCATTTTCTATCGATTAGCAGTGCGATTTAAATTAAGGGAACTTTGAATTTTTGTAGTAACTTTTTCATTTCTTGAGAAATCACAGTGCGTTTTAATATAATAAACTAACGATAACTGAAAAAATAGTTTACTATTTGACGCTGTAAACACTCTTGCGACCGATTTCTCGAAGCTTAAACCGGAACTTCCTGACAAGTGCTTGTCCACTACTTTTTGCCACATTTTTTGCTATTCCCGGCCACTTTCTGTGCATACCTTTGACATCTATGATGAAAGTATGCTTTTTAGCCATGTCGCGTTTAACTAGAGCCCAAAATCGCTCAATGGGTCTAGCCTTAGGAACTTTTGGCGCGTGCGTTTTTGCCGACAAACTCGATACCAGCGTCAGTAAGCGCGTCGCGCACTTTTTTCATAGTTCGAGGATGCCATATCGAGCCAAAATACAATGTCATGTCCGATGGATTATTTTTGTATCCATCAAATCAAAACCTTTCCAAAGCACTCTAAATAGCAGTCATGGTTGATTGTCCCACTTTGAACAACAGCAGTTTAAACTTTGCCGTTTGCTGCGATCACTTGCCAGATCAAAAACTTTTTTGCATACCTGTCTTTAGGCTTTACGAACTTGGTAGGACCATCTTGATATTTGTCAATGTATGATATATATTTGAAAAGAGGCGCGAACGCTAAACTTTGGTAACAGTAAGTTTCATAATTCATTATCACAATCTTGTTCGCGAACTTCTTGTCAGAGTGTTTGCGGCAGTTGTTCTTAGCGTGTTTCTTTGGTTATTCTATAAAAAATGGCACACTTTTACATGTTTCAACCTTGAATCCTCGTTCTTTCTTGATCTTTCTTACACTGAATTCAGAAATTTGATATTTTCGTTCTAAAACACGGTTTAACAAGTTAGGGATCTTCTAAAGTTCTCGTCTAATTGCACTTTCCACTTTTTGTGTACATTTTGAAATTGAGCGACCCGATTTCTTCTTTCTTGATGTTTCACCAGTATCCACTCAATGTTTCTACCTTCTATGCACAGTACTATAAGGGTATTCACACTTAAAGTGCTTTGAAGCAACTGTAAAGTCACGCGAGCATAAGTTCTCATAGAATTTTTGTAAGCCGCTCGCGGACAGCCTTCACCTGTTCGGCTGTCATTCGCTTGCCGTTCATGTTCACGCATTCACACTTAGCGTACGCTCGTGAGATACTATGACAAGCAAAAATGAAACTTGCATTGAGATCGAACGAGTTGTTTTCGTTATATGCATGGTTTTTGCAAGTAACCTTAACTTAAATCGCACTTCTTATTCGTTTGTATTATGTAATTAATCTCTTAATTAGTAGCTGAGGAGTTTGAGATTTTTCAATATATACTTTTCATTTGTACGTTCATAAGAGGGTGAGTTATTCTTGCAAAATCAGGTTTGAAATTTTATCATATTTACCCGTAAATTCTTGCTTTATCAATTATCCATGATCTAAGTTTTGAATGTCTTTCTCCATAAATAAGGGTTATAACAATTTTCTGTAAAATATTTATGAGCTAGAAATCCTGTAAGATTTTTCTCTTTCATTGTGTACTGAAAATTCAAGCTAGTTTAAATGTACTTCTGTCACGCTTGTTACTGAAAATTTCTTGAGAGGTACGCATTCATTATAGTACGCTTTGTTGTCACGATTGTTGCATAGTCTAGCACAGTTAGAATATGTCATTCACGAGGACCATCTTGTGTCTTCTCTTCTATGGTTCTAAGTCTAATGTCTGTAGCAAGGCGTGTAACCACATCTGCTAACAAGTGTATTGATAAAGAAAGAGAGAGAGAGAAACAGATGTATATGTCTGCCTTCTTACATGAAGTATGGTAGTTGTGCGTGCGATTCTACTTGTATGTGTGACTGGTAACATATAAATAGTGGTTTAAATAAAGACCTGATCTCGATTACTAATCATGATAATTAGAGGGGTAAATGACATCTTATAGAGTAAGAAAGGCTCTTTAATTTTTATGTCTATTTTTCCCGTAAAGTTGGAGCTTAAAGAGAAAAAGCGTCATAAAATTAAAGTGTCAGAACAAACTTCCATGATACCATTAAAAAATAGAAGCAAATAAGAATTAAAAATGAAACCAAATATATGTGATTCATTTATGTAACAAAAGTGCCTAAACGAAACATAGTAGAAATAGAATACGACAAAGATAATTGTAAAACTTGTAGGTCATTTACGACACGGAATAAAAGAGATTGTAATAGCTCTTTCTGTTTTGGTGCTTGGAGTAGACGTGAAAATTATGAATATATTTATAAATGCAAAAAAAAAGTTAAAGTAATTGTTGATGTAAATTTGTTAGATATATACTGTAAGTCTACTTTGTATCATAAGCTTTATACTTTGGATAAATTAAATCACCTTAATGTCATAAAGTCCTATACGCAGAACACTCAACTTAACCTAATTTAATTAATAACACTTTGGGATTTCTAATTATAAGATTTCATTTTCAATAATGTGTGAAGAAGAAAATTGCTCTCGTGGTGGGGGCATTATGCTACTGAATAAAATTGTAAAAAAGAGAGTTAGAAAGTCAAATAAAGGAAACTGTGTTTTATATAGAAAATCGGTGTTTCATACTAATGGTGCCAATGAAATTTGTTTGAATTTCTGTTAAAGATGGATTTGTATTTAAAATGTTTAAATGATTAGAATTATACTCAAGGTTTTTTTTTCTGTGCACTTTATGTAATGTCTCTTATCCTCTGAGTTTTCGGTCCTCAAGCGTAACATAACTTGTACGTTAATTCATCAATTAGGGTGTGATTATCAAGTGTGTCTGTCTTTTCTTTATCACGTGCAACTCTAATCCTTCTTCAAAGAGCTGCCAAACATAAACATTTAACACAATAGAGGAAGGAGGTAAGAGTAAAGTAATTTGGAGGTAGAACATATGTAATTCTTTTGTGGTAATGAGGAAATACTGTAATATGACAAGCAAAGTTAAGAATACATTTATCTTTTCCCACAGTAACCTTGTGTTCCAATTATGTGTGTTATGCAATTTCACGATTTCATTATTTTTTGTAAATATGTGCCACTAGAGCACTTTCCGATACTCGGCGTCAGGGATTTAATATATTTCTCTATATCATACTAATTTATATTCTTTATATCACTTATTCTGCTATAATATTTTTCTCTATACTATACTAATATGTGTGGACCATCGCCCACAAACCTGTAGTTTTGATAACAATTTTTATGTTTTGTCTTTATGCTTTGTAATCGTGTATTAATTTTAATGCTTTTACTGAGGTGAAGTATTTTGAATAAGATAAGGAGTCGATGACTTTAACCATAGTTGGAAAATACATATTTTCTAAAAGAACGAATTTTATTTTGGTAATGTTTATAAGAGGGATCTATATAAGTAGTTATTTCATCTTTCCTGTTGTAAGGAAAGCATTATATTATTACGTTGTAAAGTTATAGAAAGAACGATCTACATATCTTTCTAAGATGAAGACAAGTGCTTGTGTAAAATTTATATCATCTTTAACATACGCCGGTACATGTAACGTTGAAAACGGTTATATGTGGTTCAAAATATGAAACAAAGTTTGAATAAAAATTTATAAATTGAATTCATATAAAACATTTTAACACAACATAAAACATAAGACATTTCGGTTTTTCTGAGTATGCGCTGTAACGGTGAACTCTTTTCAAGTGTAAGTGGATCATTATTGAACGGTGTACTGTGTAGTGTTCAATCCAATATGATATCAAAAGGCAATGAAAACACAAAAGTATAACTTGACTTGAGGAAAAAGGACATATTGTACAATTTAGTTGTTGGTAACTTAATGACAATACAGTAACACAAGAAATTAATCGTTAGTTTACCTATTAGGGACTTGAATTACTTCTTGCTGTTCGTTGCAACAACAATTCATGCCAATTTCAAAAGAACGCTTTATTACATTTTACGGAAAGTATTGTCCTTCGGAAGCTACAACGTCTTCCAATTTTCATGTAAGACATTGATTCCACGATAAAAAGATCAGATTCTTTCGAGGAGATCTTAACATCGAGACAGTTTTTATGTTTTTAGGTGATCTCAAGTGTACAGAAAGCACATGTTACATTCACCGAAACAACTAGTATTCTGAAGAACGTCTGGTGTATATGGTGCGTGGAGTAGGACATCCTATCGACCTACCCTCAAGGTTTTCTTCACTAGATTTGCAATATAAGGTGTGACATTGCCATTGAGAACAATAGGATTGTTGTGCGTTTAGGCATTTTACGGCTTTTTTCCTTTGGATACTCGATTCAAATTGAGTAACTGTATTTGGTAGCGGTCAGCATATGAAATCGGTTGCAACAACTCATAATAGACTACATCGACGTGATGCCACCAAATGCACAGCATGACCTTCATTCTATGAATATCCTATTACGACATTCATATTGAGGTTCACTGAGCGCTCTCATAGAGGATTGGTTTCCATCGCTTAGGTTTTTGGTAACCAATGTACTTTTCATCGCTACTCCCAATGCATGTACGAACAACTTCCGTTTTTGTCGTCGAAGCAGTACTTCACAAATGGCTTAAATTTTCGTAAGATTTCTTTCTTTCAATTTATATAGTACCCAATTTCCTAACTTCTGAAAAGTTTGCTAACAGTTTTCGTTTCGTGTCGCATAAACATTTAGTGTTTCAGATAGCCCTTTAAGCGCATGAGATTAATAGTGTTCCAATAATGTCTCTAATTCTCCATCTTCAAGCTCTTTCGGTGGACCAAGACGCTTTTTGTCATTGTCATTGTATTATCGAAACCAATCTCTGCAAGTTTAAGATACAGTATGCTTTTATTGCATTTCCATCAAATGCTTTTATTTGTTTCTTTAATTTGTTTCAAAACCCGACATTTCCAAGGTAATAAATAACTACGTTCTTTTCACTTCAATCTATCATCACACACACTGATATTAAAGGCTATTGAGATTACTTTCCGCTACATTGAAGAAGCATAACTTTGATATCTATTAGTCAATAGAGATAATTAATTCCAATACTTAATATTTCTATACTAATACATGATTAAATGTTTTAATCACAGTCAGTTATTTCTTTATAATTTAAAAGGATAATCGTAGAAAATAGTTCAGCGAAGCAAAAGCCGGACTACGATTTTTCGAACACAATAGTCATTATATAGAGGAGCTTGAAGTAATTTTTATTCAAAGTAGACTCATCAGGATTGTGCTCAGTAAAATATTCGAGAAATTTCTTGAAATTGTCTCTCTTCAGAACATTCCAAGATCTAATTGCTGATACTGATGTCTCCATTAACTTGATACTGATTGAATATCCCGTAGAGCTAGTTATAGATGAAATAAGAGGCTGAATCGACTATTTTTCATTTCTTATGAGGTTGCTTTTATGAGTGATATATTCCTTATGCTGTTTGTAATATGAGTGTTTTTTCTTTGCTATAGTTCAAACGAACGTTCGCCATCTTTCTCTCTTGAAAGAAAATAAGAAGTTAAAGATGTAAATTATTAAAGACCGTCGTCTTGATTGCATCAAAGAACACGTTAACATTGATTCAGTGGATAAAAATATCCCATCTACTAGCTTCTTAAAAATAAAGTAGACGAATTTAGCATCGAAATAAATTTAGTTTTTATATTGTTTGCTTTTAATCTATATTTTCTTGTACTTAGAATGTTTTATAAGTTCAATAAGTTAATTTGAAATGCATCATCATTGGGAAATGAATAAAATTGCTCCTAACAGAAATTTTAGAAAATTTATATAACTGATATACAGTATATTACGTATTTTAGGATCTTAGCTCAATGTATCCATACATCAATGAACTTCGTATATTTGAATCAGAAATGACATGTCAAAAATTTATCTTGGAGTCTTGACATTATTAAGTAAGAAAGGAAATATGCTAAAACCTAAGAATCTGGCCGTAGTGATAACATTAGATACTTTCTTTTAAACATTGGAAATAAAAAAATAATATTAAAACTAAATTTCACGATGCGAGTAATATTTATATAAGATTTAATATGCTGGATCCGTTTTAGTGCAAATATTACCTAACTTGTCCAATTTATATTCCTGATGTAACTCACACTTAAAATTGCAAGTATACGTTGTAAATCGTTCCTGTTTAATTCAGTATGTCGATAATTAAATTCTGTATTTTTCTTTTTCTATTTTTTCAGACTCAACCGCGTAACACAGCCTGACCCTCTTCTTCAAAATCCTGACATCTTTTTTGGTTTTCTAGAAGAAAATATTTCTATGTCTATGTTCCCTGCTTCGTTACTTCCTATTACTGGATTGTTACATCTCATGACAGATTCTCCAAGACGTAAGCATTATATTTACATTTCAGAGAGTAACTATGAGATAAATACCTTATACATATAAAATGTATTTTTGAGATATATGTTTTAATTATAAAGTATCAATTATTTATAGAACATAAATACTCCCTTTGGTTCCTATTAAGTATAGAATTATCTGTTGAGGTAAACACATTTTGAAAATAAATTTAAAAGCCCCATCCTTCGTAATAAAATAAACTTGCCTCAACCTAGCTGAAGGATTGTCATAATAACCAATTAAACTCATATCAAGCTTCTCTTTACATTGTTGTAATTTCAAATAATAGAATCAAAGTTTTTACCATTTTAATACCTTTCTATTTTAATATGGCGTAGTTTATTTTTATCTCACTATATAGGAACTGAAAAAGCTAATTGTAACGTTGTTGTATCTAGTCTTCGTAAAGCTTAAGCTAATAATCTACATCAATCTCCGAGTAACACGAATAGTATAGTTGAATCAATATTTGTTAAAAGAATGTATGCCATTACTTCAACGATTATCTTTTTTTACTTATTTATTTATTTTAGCTTTTTTCAGAATTTCTACCGATAAGGCTATCATTTAAAGTATTTAGTGTTTACAAGAGGTGTTTTTCTTATCTTTAATTTTGCCCTGCAGTGTTGTTTTAACAATGATTGTCTAGCCCGTCCACACACACTAAAAGTACATAAAATGAGAATCGTTAAAATAGTAAGTGATGTTTTAAGAGATAGTGTTTCAGTTTATTAGAACATTATAATTGAATTTGCCATGGGATAATTTACAATTAAACGAAAATTATCATGCGTGTGTGTGTGTGTGTGTGTGTGTGTGTGTAAGGTGTTCCGAAAATGTCGCATAGTGTACATATATATGGGTATATGTATAGTATTTTCTATTTCTGTTATTTGAGTGTCTAGATTTCAGAATTTGGAAGGAATGACATAATGCTCCTAATTTTGTAACTATTGCAGTTGATCTAAAGAATTTATTGTTATTCGGAGAATGCTCATTCATGCAAGTGTAGCTCCTCGATATCAGATGTGAACCTACAGATTAAAGTCGAATACAAAGCACCAGAATGCGTTCAAATTTCGGGACTTCCCACCAGGAGTCGATTTCAAGACCTAGTACAGCAAAGGCCTGCATGAACGCCACTAAACAACGAGTAGGACTTGGAGAAGGCTTTAGTAAATGAGATAATAGAACAAAATTCGTGTAAAGTAGAAGGACATGACTCATACGCTCCCAAAAATGCTGCTGAGAATTTTACTAGATTGTATTACCTATACTGGACATAATCTTATAATAGAAGGATTTGAGGTTTTGAAATCAAGGGTGACAAATTTTAGATCTGATTGTACTTTCTGTCTTCGTGAAAAACTTTGTGCCAGAGGGTCAGGTAAAAGAGGGCTCAGTGTAAACAAGGTATAACATGAGCCAGCTTTTAGATAAAATCTTGTTACATCTCGAAAACTTTAGTTCGATATTAAAGTATAGGGATGATGGATAATATAGGCTATTTTAAGTACAGAGTCAGTCAAATGTCCCTTACCACCTCTTATAAAATGAAAGCTAGTGTAGATAGCCTGAATTGGTAATTGTATTGACACAGGCCGAGGGGAAACGTTTATATTACGCGTAACACGAACAGCTGCCATTTTAAATCTCGCTTAAAAGGTTTAAATGGGAAGCGGGTCATGTAATACATGAAAATAGACAAGAATGTTAGGAGAAACTCAGTGGTGTAATCCGAGTTAACACGACTGTAGCAACTATGAAGTTATAATCTGTGAGCTTCAGATTACCTCTTTCAAAATGTGTTCAATGTATTGGCTGTGTTGCGCTATGCATGTTTCCAGACATGTCTTTCAAGCTGTATGAACAGTGGCGAAGGGTCATAGGAGACCCTGAGGCCCGGCCTACATATTTACTTTCAGAAATTATAATTTATAATTAATTCAGTTTACTTGCACAGAATGTATTATAATTGTCTAAGTTAAAAAATATTCTATTGTTCGATAAAGAAATCGTGGCTAGCACCACTGCTGGGAGGCTCACCGAGTAGTGTCTTAGGCAGCAGTAGAACTACCGCCAAGCTACTCAGAAAATCCCGCGAGAGAACATGTTGGTAATAACCTGCGTAAGAGACCGGCCTCAGCGCTTATCGACTTTCGTTTCTACATGAAACGTTTCTCTCGAAACCTTCGATTTCGTCGATTCAATATGTCAAAGAAATAAAGAGCAAAGGAACGTAGGGCCCCATTCCGTGCTAACTTTGGTTAATTTTGCAAACTCTAACGCGACGCAAAAGCTGGGTCAAGCAATTCTAAAGGTGCTGCGACTATTATCGCAAACTAATTCCCCTTTATTTCGTTACGTTGGCGCAAACCCGTATGAAATCAGACTCGTTGAGTTCATTAGAATTGCGTAAAGAGTGTCCGCCTTATGGAGAGTCGTTTTGACATACGATTAGTGTCATACTAAAGACTTGACCAGCGCAAGGAACATATGATAGTCGAACTCTTTAGTATGGCACTAATCACGCGTCAGATTAGTGTGGCACTAATCACGTAGTTTTTTTTTTTTTAATGTGTTCAGAGAGGAAACTGTGCGCCTTCCGGAGGCTAAGACGGGTCTTAGTCTCTGCCGAGGAGGGTGCAAAGGCACTGATGTGAGGAGGGCGCAGCGGCCTCGGGCCGGTACGTGATTATGGCCAGTCCATCCCTGGTAGAACCACGTATATATATATATATATATATATATATATATATATATATATATATATATATATATATATATATATATATATATATATATAGGTATTACACTAATATACATGGTGTTTCAAAAAAATATACGTATTACGAAAAACTATTTTGTCCAAACTGTCAATCGTTGCGCCTCGGCTGGGCTATTGGAGAAACAAATAAATAGGCTAGTTTATATTAATAGCTGCTAGATGTCAGTTGTCTTCTATTTTCCTTGGTAACCGTCATATGTTTAAAATGGCTGCTCCGCAGCAGAAATCATTTTGTGTTCTCGAGTTTGGCGAAGTGCAATTCCGTGATTACAGTGCAAAGACGTTTCAGGTTGAGGTACAAATTGATCATCCGAATGGGTGGAACATTTGCAGATGGTGTCGACAGTTTGTAGATACAGGATGTGTATGTAAAGGAAAGAGTCTTGGCCGCCCTCGTGTTCCTGAGGAAAATGTTGCACGAATTCAAACTGCTTTCCAACGTAGTCCTTCAAACCAACTCGTCATGCCAGTCGGGAGTTACAAGTGCCGACAACAACAATTTGGCGTGTTTTGAGACGTCGGTTGATTATGAAGTCGTACAAGTTACAGCTGTTACAAGCTCTGCGTCCTGATAACAAACGCAAACGTGTGGCATTTTGTAACGAGATTCTGGATGCTACAGACAATGATAACACTTTTGCACAGCGCATCGTGTTCAGTGATGAAGCGACTTTCGTTGTTAGTGGTCAGGTAAACAAACGAAATGTTCACATTTGGGGCCTACAGAACCCACATACAGTCATTGAACATGTACGAGATTCGCCCAAAGAGAGTGTGTTTTGTGCGATATCCCGATCATCTGTTTTTGTAATTTGAACTTGAGAGGCTCGTAAATATGTGTAAAATTTCATATTAGTATGTCTTAAAGTTTAATAAATATATGCATTCGAAATACTTATATTCTTTTTGAAACAGGGTGTACTATAACGGATGATTCTCTGTGAAAGCATTTTTTTTTCAAATTATAGTGCATTTTTTAGATTTCACTCGTTTACATCAATTTTGCTGGCTGGAGGCTACGAGCTGTTCTTTAATAATTCGAGCGTGCTAAATCCAAATAATCCGAAACCCGTTTTTCTCTATCACGTCAGGTATTTTCACAAAATGAAATTTTATCTAATGTTTCATGTATTTAGAACCGTTAATGTTAACGTAGTTCTAAAAGATGTTACAAGATGGCAGCACATACATTGTTACATTTAATTTTATTTTTACGAGTTATTGGAAAATATTTAAATGTAAGAATTAAAGAATATATTAAATAAAGTATAGGTAATTCAAAATCATGTTGAATTAAAATTATTTGTTTATGGGAGCCGTGCAAGGAATGAACACTTGGTACGAAGATTGTGGCTTGCGAGAATAGACTTTTAAGTGGAAGAGAAAAACATCCAGAATGAACCGCTTGTTGACCCTAAGAAAGTGCTACTCCCTCCACTACACATAAAGCTAGGATTACTGAAACAGTATGTAAAAGCTTTAAATCAGGATGGTGCTTGCTTCAAATACATTTGCTCGAAATTTCCTGCATTGACACACGAGAAACTGAAAGGTGGTATTTTTGACGGCCCACAGAAATGGTTGCTAATGAAAGATAAAAAGTTCTTACAAACCATGAACCCCACAGAAAGAGATGCATGGGATGCTTTGTATGTCGTTGTTTCAAACTTAATTGGAACTTTAAAGCGGACGACTACGAGGAACTTGTTGACAATTTGTTGGCCACATTTCAGAAGTTAGGAGTAAATATGAGTGTGAAGCTTCACTTCCTACACAGCCATCTAGACTATTTTCCTTCCAATCTTGGTGCCGCAAGTGAAGAACAGGGTGAACGATTTCACTAGGATATCAAAACCATGGAGAACCGGTACCAGGGAAGGTGGAATGGAAACATGATGGCGGACTATTGCTGGTGCGTGTAGTGTGACGTTCCGGAGGCCACTTACTCCAGAAAATCAAAAAATGAAGATTTTTGCTTAAGTAGATAAGCACGTTGGGTTATTTTGTTTTGTGCATTTATCAGCTTGAGGTCGTAAATGAAATTCATAAATGTATTGGATTTGCTTAACTTTCTATCAATCTGAATTTATTACTGACAAATAGGTTCGTAAAACTACTCCATATGTAATATTCTGGAACCATAAACATCATATTGCACATCAAATCGTATATATATATATATATATATATATATATATATATATATATATATATATATATATATATGTACAGTGTGTGTGTGTGTGTGTGTGTGTATGTGTGGGTGGGGTGGGGTGTCAGCAACTTTATTGTAACTTGTTCCGTATTTATATTAATATTAAGGTCATAGTACAATATTTAATGTAAGTTTCTTACTAAGATATATGGATCAAACAAGAAACTTCTGTCAGTGTATGATCCGATTGTGTAAAATTCGGATGTGATAGGCAAAAACTAACTACACCACTGGAATCAGCAACCTCGATTTTTTTTAAAAAAAAGTCAAATATCTCAGCAGAAAAATGTTTTTTATATAGACCAGTGTTTTTAGTGCATAATTGCATTTTTTATTTCCCATTTTCCCCGCATTTACAGTGCAATAAAATCCTAACCCTATTAATAACATTTGTTGGTTTTGTGTCCCAATGGTATATTGTTCCTACTTTCTGTAACAATAGGCGGCGGGCTATAGAAACTTTTTCTTAAAAGTGATAATTAATTTCTTCTGTATTTTAAGCACAAAGGTAGCGAAAAAATGAGTATTATTGCCTTTTTGTCCAACACAATTCGCTTATTTAAAAAATTAAGATAACGATAGAAAATATATTTTGCAAGAGACTGTTGATCGGAAATAACGTTCTGAGAGTAGTTTGTGGAAAGTTGGAGTGCTTCAGAGAATAAGTATAACACGCTTTTGTCGTAATTTCTTTGTGATCGTGAAGTAGTATAGTAATACAGCATTTTGTTTATTCATATTTTGGACTATGGGTCGTTGGTTGCAGACAGATAGTTTGAGTTCTAAGAGAAAATCGGAAATTCAAAATAATAAGTGCGAGAAGAATGAGCCATCAGAAGAAAAGGGGTTAGTTAATTGGAAGTTGAGTGTGCTAGTACAAAGGGGAGTGGAACGATAGCCTGAGGTATGAACTTAAGTTCAGTGGGTTGAGTTAAAAGGGAAATATGTTTGGCTTAGTATTGGTGAAAATAGTAAACTTATAGATGTAGTATTTGTTCATTTGTTAGGAAATTAAGTGTGTACAAATTAGAAAAATTCGTATTTCAGAAGAGTGGAACCACTACAAGATGGAGGCCTCTGGTAACAAACGAGCATCTCAGATACCTAGCCTTCGACATAAAATAATGAAATATAATGGATAAGAAGGCCATAAAATTGCTTCCAAACTACAGCAAGAATCGCTGGTAAAGAGCGTCGATGAAGGCATTATGAAACTTACTTCAAGTGCTGAGAACACCACCATCAAAATATTTCGAACAGCTTACTACCTGGCAAAGAAAAAATGACCATTTTCAGATCGCAAGGACTTGATTCGTTTACAGAAGATGAACGGAATAAATATGGGTTCCATTTTACATTCCTGCTACACTGCCACCAATATTGCTGGAGAAATGAGGAACGAATTGATTCGGTCTGTGATAACTACAGAATCAAAATTTAGTGTTCGTATTGACGAATCAACTAGCTTGGGAAATAAAAGTGTACTTCTGGTATATGTAATAGTGTTTTTAGGAGGTAAAGCTCCTAATTATGTATTCTTTGACTTAATCGAGTTAGATTCCCAGGATGCCGAACACATCGAGTCCAAGTTGTTGAACTTTTTAAAAATACATGGCCTTCATGAAGAGTATCTGAGGGAAAATTGGATTGTGATTGCTACTGATTATGCTAGGGTAATGTTTGGAAAACGTTCTGGAGTTGTCAAAAGCCTGAAACAGAAATATCCTGAACTGTTTTCATGGCACTGTTTAAACCATAGGCTTAAATTGTCAGTCTCTGACGCTGTCAACGATGTCCGAGGTACTGACCACTTCAAAGCTTTTATGGACAAATTATGTAGTTTATACAGTCAGTCCCCTAACTATTGTCGGGCAATGGAAGAAGCGTGCAGTTTTGAAAGTAAGACGAGTTGTTGGGATATGGTGGGTTGAAAGTACACTCAGGACCGTAAAGACTGTGTGGACATCATTCGGAGCACTCCATCTTCAATTCACTAACTTACTACAGGATTGCACAATAGATCCAAACATGAAAGCAACATGTTTGAAGAAAAGACTTTCGAGTTCAGAATTCCTTCTGGATTTCGGACTAATGTATGACGTCTTGCAAGGGTTAGCTATGCTGTCAAAAGAGTTACAATCACAAGAGATAACGCTGCCAAGAGCTGATCATCTAGTGAAACCAGCCATACGAGCAGTGGCGTATTTACGATTTTGTTTCGGGAGGGGCTTCGCTAACTTTCGGGGGGGGGCTTTGCCTGGAAATGTGAAAATTCTGCAAGATATTTCATTTACTTTACTATACTAAGTAAGATTTCGGGGGGGGGCTTAAGCCCGGAAGCCCTCCCCCTAAATACGCCACTGCATACGAGTGATAGAAAGTTTCAAAAATAAGCCAGGTGAACATATGCAATTAGCCTTGCAGGCTGTAAAGGATAGTATGTTTCAGAATGTTAATCTGGAACACAATAAGAAGATAGTTGCAATAAATGCTCATCAATTCTTTCAAAGTATGGCAGACAGAATGAGAGCCACACTGTTCTGACGCCGACTCAGAAAATAAGCAATTGTTGCGGGACATTTCAGCACTCGATTCTGGTAACATAATTAAGGGAAACATACATCATGGAGAACATGAATTAAAAAGAATCTGTAGACCTTTCCGTCTTCATGAAACTGCCGCAATTCAAGAATTAAGAAACTTGGCAGACAACCTACAGCCGAAGATATTCCCTTGAATTTATTACCAGTGATGAGAACAATATCCACATTGCCATGTTCCACAGCAGAGTGTGAACGAGGATTTAGCATGATGAATAACATTATCACTGACTTGAGATCATCATTGCTGATTACCCACGTCTCCAGTCTTATGTTCATCAAATCAAATGGACCATCACTTGATCAGTTCATACCTCAGAAATATGTGAACACGTGGCTTCAAAATCAACGTGCTGCAAATGACAATAAATCAAGAGTGTGCAAAACGCGCTAGTGATACATGTGAAAAATCAAAAGTTGCGCTTGAAGTGTTTTTAAGTAAATCGGTGCTAAAAGCTCTAGAGAAAAACTATAGTGTTGAAGATAAATAATATCTTTAAAGTAATGTTATTTTGTTCAAGTTTTTAATTTTTTTACCAGTGTTATTTAATTAATAAAAGTGTTTCCATGTGATGACTGTGGAGTAGATTCCATTTCAGAGATGTGAATAGCTCCAGAGGAAGAATTTATTATTCCAGAGGAAGTTAATGATGGATGTTCAAACTACTTTTTTTCAAGCTTTCTATGTTTCATGTTGTTATTAGTGATATTTAAGTTATTTTAAAAAAAGTGCTGTAGTGACAAGGTTAGGACGATTAAAATTTGGACTTTCGACTTTTGTTCAGCAAACGGACGCAAGTAACTTCCGGAGAAGACTTTATCAAAGTTAGTGTCACGTCTTATATTTATCGAAGGTTTTCATTGTTACTGTTGTTACTAGCTACTATTATTTAGATGTTATTATACAGGAAGGAACCGAAACAAAATTGTTAGTTTTATTATGGGGGGATAGATCGATGCAAAATGGTGCATTTTTGTTCTGAGAGGATATCTAAGTAGTCGATGATTGTGATATTTCATTTTCTAAAAACCTTGTTCTCTGCTGAAGAGAGCCAACCCTGTTAGATATTTTTAAACTAAGATATGAATATTTTTAATATCACGAGAATATTAATACGTAACTTAGAGTAATACAGAACCTATTAATTGGAGGAAAAAATCATGTCTTAATGATTTTATAGAGTTAAATTTGGGCACAATTTTCTTTATTCTGGCACATCGGGCGCGATTTGTTTTGTTCCTCCTCGGAGTGAGTTGGTTCCTTCTCCATATCTACACCCATTTATACTATTAATGATGTGATTTAAGTAAGGAGTATCAGAAAAAATAGCATGGAAAATTCTTAGACTATAAAACAGTAATGTATCCTTTATTCTTTAATTGAATTAATTAATATATACGTTCTACCTTGTTCGATAAAAATAATGCCTTCTATGTCCTTTGCGACAACCATAGATGATCACAAAACAACGTATACCCTCTGAACATTTTAGGACTACAGCACTGCCTATACCCACACCTATATCCATATAAGATAATAAGGACTTACAAACAGGATGTCAAAATCCGTTAAATTCTCATTTTTTTAGCACGAGCGAAAAAGAGATGAACCACCCAAACGTAAAGTGGGTCCTAGAGAAAATTTACCGGTTATTGTTTTATGACAATTCCCAAATTTAAGGAGTGATCCTTAGTACTCCGAAAATTATAATTTGTGCATTAATGTATCCATATTCTATAAAATGAAATGAACACCTATACTCATTAGTAGGGCAACTCAAAAGCATAAAAAGCATAAAAAGCATAATGGCATTTTACACATATGGTTGGTACCTTGAACATGGTTGTGGTTGTCTAAAGGTCCAGAAGAAGCTAACTTTAAAAGCATAATAAAGCATAATTTTAGAAAATAAAGCATAAACCATAATTTAAAATATATAGCACAATTCTTGGAAAATTTTGTTTAACTGTAAATTTCACATACTTTATTAATATTTTTTAAAACCAGTATTTACAATGCAAAATCTTTGAGAAAACAATGCAACAACGAAAAGCTGTTTTTTTATTTCTGTATACTTTTGGTGTAATCCTTTGAAATGGAGGGGGAAAAACAAAAGAAGAAGAAAACTTCCCGCCAATAACGAATAAAAAATAGTTTTCCTCTAACGTAAGTACAACTGCGCAGTTATGAATAATGATTCGAAATGTGCAAAAAGTGCACAAGAAATTCACATTATATTGTTATGTGTACCTCTTAAACTTGAACACTTTCTGTATTTTTACGGTGGCACCTTTTACTTTCCCTTACTGTGTATATGCACCTCTAAGGTGCACATAAGTGATAAAAAAAACTGACTCGAGTAAAGCATATCTCTTTACAGTGCATTAAGTAGAAAGTTCATTAACCCTCCAATACGCGCGCGGGCTACCATTGTAGCCCAGCGTTTTTATTTTCCTTGCTGCAAAGTAATGCGAGATGATAACTCAAAGGGTGTCTGTGTACCTTTCTATCAACTATCATTCTGCGTGTTTAGTGTGTGGTCAAACGTAAAATCGAGAGGAGCTCATTGTTATTCTGCTTGAAAGTTTCTTGGGCTACACCTGTAGCCGCGCGACTGTTGCTGTCACAAATGTTCCAAAACGTCAAAGTTTCTTCATTATAGTTTTAGTGTTGATCAGATGGTCAATGAGTTTCAAAAATGCCAATTCTGATGCGGCATGTTTTCTAGATGGCGATAGTTAACATTTTGAGACCACATAAATTCATTTCTCGGACACTGATTATAAATATAACAATAAAAAATACATATAGAAATAACAAAAATGTAACAATATATAAAACTGTATACCAGTATAACAATATTAAATATATGGATATAAATTACAAATAAATCTGTCTAGTCTTGCCTTCTCTTATCCTTCAATTTCTTTCAATAATTTATCCCATAGCTCATGTATTAAGAGTCCACTTTTCCAATTAATTAGTTTGTCGCTTTACTTTCTTTATTCT
The DNA here is from genome assembly GCF_964235325.1 of Thermobia domestica. Lineage (NCBI taxonomy): Eukaryota > Metazoa > Arthropoda > Insecta > Zygentoma > Lepismatidae > Thermobia > Thermobia domestica. The sequence continues at coordinate 192,305,001 of NC_137458.1, read as the reverse complement.
TTGTGCTTCCTTCCACTTTCTTATTATTGGTCTATTCTCCCTTGTACACCTCCCAATCTATATAATACCCTGTTTCTTTAACACGTTTATATATGGCTTTATTTTTTCTCTTAACTTTCACATCATCCCTGTGTTGTTTTATTCCCTCCTGTTTCCCCCTGTTTTCTTAATGTATATCATATCACAATCTTCACACTTCACTTTATACACTACATGTTCATCTTCCTGCCATACTTCTTTCACTCTACTTTTCACCTTCTTAACCACTCCCAGAATCCTTCGTTCTCCTTTTCTGTACATCTTTATACCGTACCATTTCTTCTCATCCTCTTCCTTTCTCACCTTTCTCCTTCCTTTCCTTCTTTTATCTTCTATTCTGTTCTTCAAGTTCTCTTTGCTGTAGGCGTTCTGCTCTAGTAGGCTGTAAAACTTCTCTATGGTCTCCTCCTTTTTCTCCTTTATCACCAGGGCCCGGATGTTGTTGACCTAAAACTTTTTAAAAAGTGACCTATAAAATGACACTAAAATTCTTGTAAAATGACCCTAAAAATCACAAAAATTGACCTTAAAACTTGCGTTTTCTTAAACGTTTATTTCGTTAAACATTGACATTTTTTAATATCCATTGGATTTTTTATTAACATTTCTCATTCATATTCAAAAAAGCTTGTTTCAGTTAGTTGCACTCCATTGATCATTTATTTCTATTGATCAGTCCATTGTACAGCATTGTAGGTACTGAAAATGTCAATTCACTCCCGAGTTGAAACTAGGAAGCACTCTTAAACAATAAAAAGTTCGCGAGTGTAGATGAAAATAATATATACTCACATGAAAATAATATATAGAAACCTGTTTAAAATCCTTGTACGCCTTCTAATCCATTTTTAGTTATTCACGTGATCACATTCTTTGTGGTCAACAACCCAAAACTATCAGTTTGGCCACCTACTAACCCCCACCTTTCGTTAACCAGCTATAGCTTAGTTTTCATTAGCTTGTTAAGAATGTAGTTTTTCCACCCCAACAGTCAGGAAGCAAGAAAAGAGATTATTCAACTTCGTCTTTTCCACATTCGTAAACCGTGTTCATTTAAAGATTTCCTTATGTAGAAGAAAAAGAATAAAAAGACCATAAGTGACCTAAAAGTTACCTTAAAATATTAAAAAATGACCTGAAATTTCAAAACGGCAAAAAGTGACCAAAAGTTGACCCTAAAAAACTATATTTTTAGAACCTAGAGTTGATGGATAACGTTTTTAGTTGAACTTGCCTTGTCCTATGCGTAACAGAAAAAAGTTGAATTGTCAACAAGATCCGGGCCCTGTTTATAACTATCTATTTCTTCTATTCTCATCTCCATATTTCTTATGAAATTTCTTTTGGAAATCCACATCACTCCTTTCGTGACAGTAAACCCTTGTCGCGCATTCTTTTCTATACTATCCCGTAGTCAATCGTCCATCTTTTCTCTCTATGGTCATGTCCAGGAAGTTTATAATATTGTTCTTCAACAATTCCATTTCCATTCTTATTCCTTTCTGTTCATCCCCAGAATGTTTCTAGTTGTCTCCTTGTTCTTCTTCATACCCCCAAAGAGTCATCCAAGTACCTGCAAACAATGTTAGGTTGTTTCCACCTTCTTTTATCACTTTTTGCTCCCACCTGTTCATCACTAGTTCTGACAACACTGGACATAATCCTGAACCTATACTCAGTCCTTCCTTAATTTTGACTTGTTTGTTCCCTATTGTACAAGAACTATTGTCCCACATTACTTTCAAGGTTTTCACTATTTTCTCTTTCTTCCAATCTCTTATTTTCTTCCCTTCCACCTCTTCTTCTATGCGTTTCACTACGTAATCCCTGTTTATACTCGGAAACATTGCTTTAACATCAATACTAAACATAATTGTTTCTCCTTCTTGTTCTGTATTCGATCTAACACTTTTTTCACTTCCTCCATATTCTTCACTCTGTGACTCTTTTGACCTACCCGTATATCTTCTGCCACTTTTCTTATTTTTCTTCTAATGGTTCCAGACAGTTTCCCTTATAGTCCAATAATGGCCTTCCTTGTGAATCTTCGGGAATCCCTTCATCTTTGGAATCCTGCCTTCTTGTTACACCCACTTTTAAACCCTTTTCTTCTTCCATTTTCAACCACTTCCTTGAGTTCTCATCTTTCATCTTCTTCTCTCCTATGACTTCGTACGTTTCGTCATATAGATCATCCAATTTTTTTTCATAACATTCTTTCTGCAAAATTACCACTGCACCTCATTTGTCCGTTTGCTCAGTAACCACGTCTTTCCTCTTCCACAGTTTAAGAAGTATCTTGATGTACTCCTCAGAATTCGTAATCTTAGCTCAGCCTTAGATTTAGGAAGTGTTAAAAATTTTTAAAAATGCAAATATACTATAGAACTCAGATATACATCTCTGTAAATTTGAGTGGTCCACTGTATCCGCATCAAGAGCTAAAAATAGTGAGAGCATACGTAAGATATACGTTTCACAACTTGGTATATTTTTTACCTAATTTACTTGCATTACATTATGTTTTGTTATTCTCTTTCCAGCTAAGGTTATTTCACTTTGATTCGACATTGGTATAGCTAACAGTAATTTTTTAATATGAGCATTCACAATGAAACTTCAGACATCCTCAAGTAGGATATCTAATGATAATTTAACCTCATATTCCTGTTCACGCTGATTGATTTATATGAATTAAACACCAATATCAACAGTTTCACTTTGGCTCAAAATGGGGATTGGGACGCCACAGGCGATCAAATGGGGCTTTAGTGAGTTTGGCGTTTTTCAGATGTGATTTCTCATTCATTCTCTTAGCAAATATGCTAAAGCTACATCAATAGTTGTTATTTTTGCAATTGCCCAATTATAGGTGTGGTATGATTTGTTTTGGCAAATTTTGATCATTGTGTACCCGTGATACAATTTGAAAAAAAAAATATATGTGATTGTAGGGTTATAGTGACATATAAAATTTATTTTTTCGTAATTGTGCTCGCAGACCATCATGGGTCAAAAGGGGCTCAAAACATTGAATCGATTTTTTTTGAGGGGGAAATGGTCGGGGAGAGCTGGTAATTTTTTCAGACAAAGCCCTTATATTCAAATATACAAACATCCAAGTTTAAACAAAACCGATCGAGCCATTCTTGAGAAATTAATTAATCCCACTTTTCCGATTTTGCGCAATTTCTCTTGAACCAATGAAAGTTGAGGTTTGAAACTGTGTGTGTTTAACGTATCTTTTGGGTACCCACATACCACTAACTTGTCGTCGCAGGATTCATTTGGGGCCATTTCATTATACTTACCTACCCACGCCCTTTATGTGATTCATCTTGATGCCTTCTATTAATAAAACATTGTCAAACTTAGATACGTTATGCTACGAGCTTACTACATGTTATGTTATGGCCGTAATTTTAGAATTCTCAGAAATAAAAATTGGTAAATGTTCTCTATTACTCAGGTATATTCTTACGTAAATGTATGTGATTTAGCGTAAGAATTTTATAAGTAAAAATTGCAGAAATAGTATTTGGAAAAAGCATGTTACAATTCACTCCTTAATTTGGATTTATATTATACTGAATCTTGGTACATTTATACTTCATTTGAAACAAACGAATCTGTGACACAGCTCTATTTAAAAAATCATTTTAAGAGAGTCAAGAGAGTATATATAGTGAAAGTATCTTATAGTGGCGTGAAGAGATGTTATGATAATGTGCATGAATGAGATGATGTTGACATAGTTATAACTTAATATAAAGAAAACTGCGATTAAAGTGAGCGCTCGAGACAGAAATATGTATGTGATTCATTATTATTTCGTTTAACTCCATATTCTTTGTGTATAAAGCTAAAAGATGTCTCTTCTTTCCTCCACATTTCTGCTGTTGCATCAGGTACTTTACCTTTCAATACAGCAATTTCCACGTATATGATTTTGTCTTCCTGGGTGATTAAAATAGGGAAGGCAAATTCCTTCGAGATTGAGTGTATGACTCACGATTGTTGGAGAGAGAAGTTAGTGTGAACATAGGTAAATGGCTTATCGATTACTCCCGAAGTCTACGTGAAAAATATAAATATGTTCACCTCTTCGGCGAGTTAAATTCATAAGACATAAAGTTGGTTCAAGATAACTAGTTTATAGTTGTTATTTAGTGCAGATGACTATTTACGTATCTTCATTTCGCCCTGGACATGAAAACGTAGTGATCACTGTTGAGGAGCTTGTCCTCAACAGTGGCTGTATATCCGGCCAGAGCATACAGTACTGTACGTCGATTTTCGTCACACTGGACGAAAGAATCAGATTCACCCGGGGGATCATCTCTTTAATCAAGATACTGTGTTGTTCTGAATATACTAATCCTTAGAATTATATCATTTGTTATGACTTTATCTTACTAGCCTATTTACCATCGCGTCTATTTTCTCTTGTAATTTTTTAATTTCTATTAATGCAATTTAAGTACTGGAGATCCTATCTCAGTACTTAAATTCATTGAACGGTTGTATTAACCCTCATATACAAATTAATCATTTCAGAGGGTAATCTGAGCTTAATTGAGTTAACACTAATTACCTACTCAATACATACATATATATGATCGAATTAATATTCATACACGTCTTTCTTATGTGGTAGAAATATTGTCTGGGTAGTGTCTTGGGTTCCAGAGGGGTGGGTTATGCCTTGGTTTAGTTGCTATCTGTTGTTGTGTTGAGGTAGAAGCTACTTCAGTCGTTACATGACTTAGTGGTCAGAAATTTTGTGTACTCCACACAGCCTCTATAATTGCTTGGGCGGGGAGCCTTACAATTAGCACATCAAGTGGGTCTTCAGCTCGCTTCTTGCACTCGGCAGTCCAATGCGCTATACCGGATTTGACACACATTGGTTGCTTCATGCAGTAGCCTGCCGAATGTAAGAAACCCTGGCTTTGAATCAAACTTGTTGAGAAAGAGTGGCTATAATCTTCGATTTTAACTTTCATGCATAAAATGTTATTAAACTCCCTCTTCTTGGATAAGTCAGGTAGTTTAACCAAAATGCACAGCTTGGAACTTTCTTCATACGTTTAGATCATTTGTATATGTATACGTATTCAGTTATCTGATGAGCTGTGTTATAATCTGTGTTTAGGATCCTGTTTAACATTCCCTCTAGTTCCTGTACTTGCAGATCAATATGTAATATCCGTACCCCATCTTGACCTGCGTGTTGATATCACCGTTATTTACACGGACATTCTCTATTTTGTGTTTACTGGAAAGTCTAAGTTTTGTTTCTATCTCTTTCCATCCCATTCAATGATTCTTTATCTCAGTCTGTTTAGTATGTATTCATCTTTCCTAAAGATTGTGTGGAAGTTCTGTCTATGTCTTATTTATTTGATATATTGTGTTATGTTATCTTGGTTGTCTGTGTCCTACGTTTTCTTTCTGTTCTAATTGTCCTAGTGTTCTCCCGTTTCCTATATAAAATGTCCACATGTCAGCCCCTTTGATCTAGTGAGAGTCTTGCGTTCAAAGTTGATAGTCTAATTGTCTGTATCTGTGTTATTAAATTCTGAGAGATTATGTCTCATGTGTCTGAGAACTGTGAGTTACTGTCTAGTCCACCTCTAGCCTTGTCATTGTCCATTTGAATTCCCTTAACTTAGTATCTATATTGTTCAATACGTTACTATTATTACTTTTGTCACTTGTAGTGCTAGTGTTATTGACCTATTTAAACTAGCAGTCAGGGCCGTACTGGCCAGGCGGGAAACCGGGAAATTTTCCGGTGGGCCCTGGACGGTGAATTTTTTAGTGGGCCCTCCGCCTCCTATCGTAAGTAGCGATATATGAAAAAAAGGCACACGACACGCACTCCTCGCATACGGTAGTACGAAAACGAACGACGATAACACGTCGAGTACCGGCAATACAGTCAGCTAATTCCAGACCAGCATTGCCAGCCCATGCATAATGTTGCGAAAACAGCCGTTCACATTTTTCGTAATTCAACCCTTGATAGGTTCCTGATTTCCAACTCTGCTTGATAGTTTTGCTAATATTGAAGTACTAAGCTAAACTGAAATCTCAAATAATGCCATAACTTGAAATTAAATAATTTACATTTTACAGCACCTTGTTTTCCGTATAGAAAATATACAGGGCCGGATTAAGACCATTGAAGGCCCTGGAGCGGGAAATACAAGGGGACCCCACCAAAACTTTTATGATGGTCCTCGGGTCCAAGAATTATATAGGAGTGACTCATGTCATGTTTTTTTAAACTTTTATGGTGAAAATGTTTTCAATAATTTTTAAAAATTTTGGTGGCGCCCTTGGTCGCTGTCAATCAGAGCCATACCTAGAGACTTCGGCGTCCGGGACGAAGTAAAATTCGGCGCTCCCCTTCCCTACACTTACCTCACCGATTTCTTTTTTATATACATATAAGAGAAGCAGTTTTTGTCGTTATGCTACGATAACTGGGGCAATGCAAATGAAATCGACCAATTTCCAGGTCAAAAGTTGCTGACAAAATTTATTTTTATTTATTTATTTATTTATTTATTTTTTTACCAAAGATTGTACCACATTCAGGGAGTTGAAAACGGATATTCATTTATTTTTTACCCGCGCTGCTTTTGTCGTAGCGGTCATTTTGTATAGGCGCCTGAGCATATTTTGCACTTTTCAGAAGATTCCGTTAAACGCTGTAACTTTTTCGGTTATAAAGATAATGAGTTCAAACCAAAACCATATGAAAGTTAATGGAATGGACAACATTCAGTGTTCTGTGCATATTGAGATGTACTTCAGAACGTTGAAAAAAAAAGAAGCTCTGAACATTGAGGTTGGAAACCTAGAAATGGCCATTTTGGAATGTACATTTTGAAACGAAATAAATTAGACTCGCCTTCAATTATTTGTCTACATACAGACTAGATAGTAAACAACGTCCCAAACAAGTTTCAGATCTGAGCACCGTATACTTGATTTTTGGAAATTTTTAAACATTACAAATTTTCGAAAATCGTGTATTTTCACCATCAAATATCTCAGAAAGGACACAAGTGTAAAATCTCAAATTTGCACAAAATAGATTATGATTGGACAGTAACAAGTGAGTAAAAGTTGCATTACTGAGACTTGATGGTTTGTGAGTAATACGTTGTTGCAATGATGTGAAATTCGCGATTTTAACAGCTCAACAGATGTACAGGTTTTGTGTTGATAGTGTCTCAGACATACAATTTATCTATGTTTCATCAGAAGTGCTGTCAAACAGCAAGAAATTCGAGATTTACTACTTGTAAAAGAATTATTATTGCCAAGTCATATCATAGATTTATACCTCTGACGGAAACACAAATCAGATGTTATGAAGCACATAGCATGTTGTCATTTGCACCTAATGATATCATAACCTGTATTTACTATAAGAAATGGTGGATTGGATGAATTAAAGACATCAGTCAGGAAAGTAACGATTTTTTTTATTAACTTTTTCATCCTCATGGCCCAAGAACTTTTTAAAAACTATCTACGAATGACAAAGTGTGGGTGCCAATCACTAAGGTTCTCCGGAAACTCACAGCCACAGAGTTCACAACTCTTACAGGCTGTACATTCAATATCAGTTCCGAACTCTGTATACAAATTAGTCAAGTGTTTACCTCACTGATGTCTTAACAGCAGCGCTATAGGCAGAAGAGAAATAACAGAGGCGTTTCGTATTTTGTACAAGATAGGATTCATAAATTATGCATAGGTCCTACTTTACTCATTAAACATTACTGTCATGTTATTTTGAGTTTTGATATAAAGTTTATATCCACTCCTCATGACGCTTCAAGATATTAAGTACCAGTGAAGAAGAAACTTATAACTTAGAACCACTCACGTCTCAGTGATGCAATTTTACCCACTTGTTACTGAACAACTATCATTTATTTTGTGCAAATTTGAGATTTTTCACTTGTGTCCTTCCTGAGATATTTGATGGTGAAAATACATTATTTTCGAAAATTTGCAATGTTTAAAAATTCCCAAAAAATCAACTATATGTTTCTCAGACCTGACACTTATTTGGGATGTTGTCTGCTATCTAGTCTCTATGTAGACAAAAATTTGAAGGTGAGTCTCATTTATTTTGTTTCAAAATGTACATTCCAAAATGGCCATTTCTAGGTTTCTAACCTCAATGTTCCGAGCTTTTTCTTTCGACGTTCTGAAGTACGTCTCAATGTGCATAGAACACAGAATGTTGTCCATTCCATTAACTTTTTATATGGTTTTGGTTTGAACTCATCGTTAAAACCTAAAAAGTTACAGGGTTTAACGAAATACCCCGAAAAGTTCAAAATACGCTCAGGCGCCTATACAAAATGGCCGCTACGACAAAACCTGCGTGGCCAAAAAATAAATGAATACTCGCTATGAATAATAATAATAATAATAATAATAATAATAATGATAATAATAATAATAATAATAATAATAATAATAATAATAATAATAATAATAATAACACAGGCCTACAGAAAAAAAAATGTTCTTGGTGCCTAAAATTTTAGAGCTGATTTTAACTATGTGTGGGGCGCTGAATCCAATAATGTAAGCAGTTTTTTTCTATCAGCTCTACTTTGGTAGATACAGGCTACTGTACCAGTAGTGTTATTTACGTTACAATGTGTGTGGAAGAAATATTACAATCTATATATATAAAAGAGAACGCACAAAATCCTTTGTCCGCTCATCACGCTAATACGGCTGAACCGATTTCTTTCATTTTTGGGGGGTTGTTAGGATTTGGACCCTAGATGGTTTTTATCATATCACTTTAATTTTCAATTACCAGTGTCTTGAGATAATTGACCAATCAGGTGTCAATACGTACAAAAAATCCTTTGTCCGCTCATCACGCTAATACGGCTGAACCGATTTCTTTCATTTTTGGGGGGTTGTTAGGATGTGGACCCTAGATGGTTTTTATCATATCACTTTAATTTTCAATTACCAGTGTCTTGAGATAATTGACCATTCAGGTGTCCATACGTACAAATCCTTTGTTATTAGTTCATCATAGGTATAAAAATAAACGTATTTATATGCAACCCGCATGACCCTGTGACTCGGCGGGTTAACATAACTGACAGGCGCTATAAATCACTTGAAAGCGAAAAAGTAAAAATTATCTAAGTAACAAAGTTTATTGCGTTCCGGGATGACCGCAGCGAAGCGGGGCGGGTTGGGGTGACCGCAGCGAAGCGGGGCGGGTTAACATAAATGACAGGCGATATAATGTTAACATTAGTGCAATCTTCTATGGTTTTTATCATATCACTTGAAAGCGAAAAAGTAAAAATTATCTAAGTAACAAAGTTTATTGCGTTCCGGGGTGACCGCAGCGAAGCGGGGTGAACGCTGCTAGTCCAAAATAAATATGTAAATTATAAATGATGTAACCACTATTTCTGCATGCTTCTTGCAATAGTATACAAAATAAGCAAAAGAAATACAAATATTCTCGTAATAACAAGTTTGAATATGATCTTATAAACTCTGCAACTCAAATAAATCCTACTGTGCTCTATAGAGATTTCTATTTGGAAGAACGGCGCTCTTTTCTCATTAGTGCTGCTATCTGTCGGTACTAAACGGAAACTAGTCATATAGTAGTTCCAGGAACGTCCACTAGATTGCATTGGTATTCTACTTGGCTAGTGGATCGTAGTTGTTGTCTTGCAGGTGGAGTGACATGTTGGAACATGTGAGTTTTGTTCTGAAATCATAACTTTTATCGCGTATACTAAGGCTTTATATTTAACATCCGTGTTAGTGGCCTGAACATAAAATGAGTTCAAGTCGAAGAAGTTGTGTTAACCATCCTGATGTGTTTTGCTACATATGTGGTGAGTACACATTTAAAGACAATAGAAAACATATCAGTGACTTTGTAAAAAAAGCATATCATGCATATTTTGGTGTACGCCTAGGGGACCAAGATAAAACGTGGGCTCCACATATTGTGTGTAAAATGTGTACTGAACACTTGCGACAGTGGACAACTGGAAAAAGAAAAAGTCTTAGGTTTGGTGTTCCAATGGTTTGGAGGGAACCCACAAACCATGTTGATGACTGTTATTTCTGCCTGGTAAATGTTACGGGTATGAATAGAAATAACCGGAACAAGTGGACATATCCTGATCTGCCTTCAGCAAGACGTCCAGTTGTTCATTCCGATGAAATACCAATCCCAACGTTTCACCACTTGCCAGAGCTTTGTGAGACTGAAAACGAACGTAGTGAACATTCTTGTGACATGGATGATGGAAGTGACAGTGATTATGAGGGAATGTCAACAATTCCTCAACAGTTTAATCAAGATGAGCTAAATGATCTAGTTAGGGACCTTAATCTTTCAAAAGAATCGTCTGAATTACTTGCTTCCAGATTGAAGGAGAAAAACGTACTAGAACAAGGAACTAAAATCACATTCTACCGAACAAGGGAAAAGGAGTTTTTACCATTTTTCACTGAAGACACAAATCTCGTATTCTGTCACGATGTTAGAGGTCTCCTAGAACACATGGGTCTTCCAGAATACAATCCAGATGATTGGCGCCTGTTTATTGATAGCTCCAAGCGAAGTTTAAAATGTGTCCTTCTACACAATGGCAATAAATATGGCTCAATTCCAATCGCTCATTCAACACGACTGAAAGAAGAATATGAAGCAATTGCTTTGGTTATGGAAAAAAATTAAATATCAGGACCATCAGTGGGTGATTTGTGTGGATTTAAAGATGGTGAACTTTCTTCTTGGACAGCAAAGTGGCTACACAAAATATCCTTGTTTTCTATGTCTGTGGGATAGCAGAGACAAAGCAAACCATTGGTCAAAAAAAGAGTGGCCGCAGAGAGACGACATGGTTGTTGGTAAGAAAAATATTATTAACATGCCTATTGTTGAGTGTGACAAAATCATTTTGCCACCTCTACATCTCAAGCTCGGTTTGATGAAGCAGTTTGTAAAGGCGCTAAATAAGGACGGGCCGTGCTTTGCTTACATGGGAAACAAGCTACCTCAGATCAGCACAGAAAAATTAAAAGCTGGAATATTTGATGGTCCCCAAATAAGACAACTCATGAAAGATCCGGCTTTCGTGGAGTCCATGAATGAGACTGAACGTAGAGCTTGGACCTCATTTGTAGAAGTTATCAAGAATTTCCTTGGCAATAATAAAGCTGATAACTATGTTGAGCTAGTGAACCAGATGCTTAATGCATTCCAAAAACTCGGATGTAATATGAGTATCAAAATTCATTACCTGCACAGCCATTTGGACCGTTTCCCAGACAACGTAGGCAGTCTGAGTGAAGAACAAGGTGAAAGATTTCACCAAGATATTAAAACAATGGAGGACCGCTACCAAGGAAGATGGGATGCCCATATGATGGCAGATTACTGCTGGAACCTAAAACGAGACTGTGCAAAGAAACATTCAAGGATGTCACGAAAACGAAGCTTCCGAAGTGTTGAATAGATCGTTTTGAACAAATTATTTGATTTTTTATTCATAAAAACTATTATAAAATGTAGTTACAGAGTTATTATGTACTTGATGTTTGTGTTTATATGGTTTTCATTATTTTCAAAGTGTTCCAAATAACAGATTTAAATGTCATAGTTTTCTTTTCACTTACAGTAAAACAGCACCTATGCAATTTTCAACGTTGTAGCAGGTCAGTCTTGCAATTCCTATATCTCAAAAACTAAAGCTGTTAGGGGAAAACTAACGCCATATTTGGATTCAGCGTCCCAATTCTACTTCAAATCAGCTAAGAAACACCCGGCACCAAAACCACTGTAAGCCAGTGAATAATAATAATAATAATAATAATAAATATTTTTGTGACGTCAGAATGAGGGAATTTTAATTTTATATGAATCTTATTCTGCAAATGTACTCTTCAGCCGTATGTTACTTATTATACATGTTTCTTATTGAGCATAATAAATAAACCCCAAGATTATATTTTACTTGAGATCGTTGATGTCAGTCTTGAAGCTTCAAAATATTACTTTATATTACATATTATACCAGATGTTTGTGAGCGACATGGAAGGCGTAAATAAAATTTGTATTACATTTTCACAAAAAAAGGCTTCATTAACAGAATGACCTTCAAGTGTTATACGTTTGACATTATCCTAGAGGTGTCTCGAAGATCTACAATTCTAGTGGAAATTGAGTACGCTATGATTTATGAGAGTGACATCAAAAATGTTTAAAGCATCCTCCATATATTCGAATACTTCTGAAAAAGTATGTAAAAACAGACGTATTTGTATATTACTGTTGGATTTCTGTAAACGGAACTTTATAATGTTAGGTTCTTTTCTTACTTCGTTTGAATTCCACATTTTTATCTGTTCTCCCTTTTTTCTTCTTCTCTCCTCTTCTCTCTTTGCCTCATTTCTGAATCTCTGTGTAATAGACATCATTGGTTTCAATTTTTCATTTTGTGTGTTTCAGTTTCTCCCTACATCAACTTATGAATTTTGTTTCGTCTCAGGTTTGTTATTTCATTTTATCAACACTAATACATGTGTAGTTTGAAATTAGAATTGCGCCAATGTTATTAGCTAATTTTAGTATGGGAGAGAAGAAAGGAGCAAAGAGATGGGGTGTCTTTACCTGACACCATTATGGGATAAAAAGGTGTATATTGGGTGGTCTAACTGCACAGCGCTAGATATCGCTTTTTTTTTTTAATGCGAAGTGTAACTTGTTAGTAGAGATTTATAATGTAAAATTGGATCTGAAACATTGTACGGAACAGCGTAGCTCGTTAATACCACTCTCACTTTGTTCCTTCACCTTCGGCAGCACAAATCTCTTCTGCAGCTTTTCTGGTTGAGAGTACTTGCTTCCAGCAGAGCGAACTCACAGCTCCATTTTTATCAATTGCCATCTGGAATACACAAATGAAGAGCATCACTATCACGATATAAACACACAAAACACTTAACAATTGCATACAATTTCAAGTTTTTGCATGTGTTTACGAACTTTTGGGATAACCTTGTAAGATAAATATATGGTGTTCTTTGGAAAACACGATCCGAACCATAGAGATTCATCTTAGAATGGAGAACTGTTTCGTTAGTCACCTACTTTACAATTTTACCTGGATAAACATCTGGATCAAGGCTACCAACTGATGTCAGTGCCGAGAAAAGATACGTGTAAGTTGGGTTGCATCTGTCTAAACGTTCTTACAACTACAAATTACATGGACCCCAAGTAATGGAATTAGAGCAGTTAGGGTGGAGATACTTTTGTGGTTGGGTGTACTAGAGAACATGCTTTTCTCTCGAGGATCCTCCATGTCCTCCCACATTCCCATTCCTTCAATTCTTTTTTCCATATGTCCAAATACTATCGTTACTGACTTATCTCCTTTAACTCACGATAAAGGAGATGACTCTTTGCCAACATATGGAAATCTATTTATAATGTACTTATTGTCTTTGCCAACAGGAACAAAATATTTTTGTTTCTCCTGTCGGGATTAGAAGATATATATTGTGTAAAAGGACACCTTGCCTTACTTGGAAAAGGTTGCTCTTGAACAGTAATATAGGGACCAGGTGTAAAGTACGAAATGCAATTTTCTATGAATCTGTTTCAAGTTTTTGAGAATACTTATCCATTTTTAGCCTTTCAGAAAGATTAGAATTCTCATCAAAACGTGAGTACCTTGAAATTTCAAAAAAACGATTTCTGGACACTCCTGTGTACATAACGTTACTTGCTAATCTTGCGTCCATAGTGAATGCAGGGGTAGATTTCTTGCGCCTGATACACCACGTTCACACATGGTGGCAACTAATGCTTGAAGTTAATCGAAAGAGAATGTGAACTTAGTGTCTCCAGATTATCTGTGAGCTTCAGCGACTGTAAACTTTCTGATATTTAGTCTATAACAAGTATAAAATTATCTATGAATAAGTGTCCAGTGCTGACGGGAATACCTGGCGGAATATTTATTTCTGCATAACCTGTTGGATCTGGTATTTCTTTTAGAACATTCTGAATGCACTGCCTACCTTGAGGCACGTTGTCTGTACTTATCAATTCACACTCCGTACTATCAGTAGAAATGAACTTTTTGCCAATTTATTCCCGATATCGATCTTCTACGTCAGATTTTGTGATGTCTCTTGCGTTTGGAAGGTTAATTGGGATTATCACTTGCAATGTCAGACACCATGAATTAAAATTTTATTCAGACTGGGAATCACTATCAATATCACTTGATGAATTGTCGGATGACACGTCCATTGGAGGCTTAAATTCGTCAGATTCCACTTCATCACTAGTTGAGTTGATTTGAGTTTAACGTCCCTTTCAGCAGCGAGGCTATATGAGATAAGACTTGTTGATTAACGTAAAATCTGAACCACATAAGGTCCGCCGGAAATCGTAACCGGGTCTCCCACGCAAAGGCGCGTACGCTAACCGCTTATACACGAAGGAGCTCGAGAGAATACACTTTAGTGTACTGATTTTACACAGGTACAAGATGCATGAAAGTCCGCCCATTATATACACAATGTTACCAATAAGTGATCACAATTGCCAGTATATGAATAAAAAATTCTGTTTCGGAATTTAATTTCCCATAGAAGGAAATAAGATAAGCAGCAGCAGTAGGGAGGGAACACCTTGGGGTGTTTTTTCCTACTGCGCATGCGCAAACAAGCCCCGTCACCTTAGCTGATTGGCTTGCGCCGGTCACGTGACCCCGCCCCTGGCCACGCCCACTTGGCCCGCTCACGTTTGACCACGCCCCCTGGCCACGCCCACTGGACTCACATACTCGTTTCCTTTTATGACCTACTGCGCAAAGTAAGCCTTTCCTATGTCAAACTCTTGATATGGGGGTTTTCGAACACGCCACACTTATTATACCTGGGTCTTATAGTTTATGTGGTGATACGCCCTTTGTGTGACACTTAAAACCTAATCACTCGTCAACGAAGCCGCATATTGAGGTGGTGTTTCCACTCACCAACAACTACATGTTCCAAAGGTCATGGGTCAAAATACTTAAAACCTAATAACTCAAAAACGGAGCAACATATTGAGCTACTGTTTTGGTCATCAAGTACCACATGTCCCAAAGGTCAAAGGTCAAAATACTTAAAACCTAATAAGTCGAAAACGGAGCCACATATTGAGGTGCCGTTTCCACATCATCAATTACCACATGTCCCAAAAGTGTTGACAATCGAGGTCATGGGTCAAAATACTTAAAACCTAATAACTCGAAAACGGAGCCACGTATTGAGGTGCTGTTTCCACATTTAGTATTTGGTCATCAACTACTGACTAAATGTGGAAACTCCACCTCAATATGTTGCTTCATTTACGAGTGATTGGGTTTTACGTATTTGATCATCGAGGGCAAAGGTCAGATACTTAAAATCTAGTCACTCGGAAACGGGGCCACGTATTGAGGTGCTGCTTCCACGGTGCTGTTTCCACATTTAGTAAAGAGTATGGACTATTTAACATAACACAGATTACATAAGAGTCGTTCTCTTTTTCAACTCCTATTTTAACATAGCATAGAATACACACGCACATACTTAATAGAGATTAGTTTCTTTTACGATGGTAGTTACCCCAACACTTTTGGGTTCGGCAATGGCCGAGTTAAATATTAGCCTTTTTAGCAGAGTTTTTAAAAAAATAACAACACCATTTAACAAGTCTGGTTATTCACACCCACACATACATGGTTTACGGAGAACTTAATCTCGCGCCAGGGACCATCATCATCATCATACTCTCATAAATGAATAAAGCATAATATCATTAGCATCAATAGTGGTGAGTGAGAATTTGTTTAAGAAATCGCATAGTGAATAACCAGATGCACAACATGCTAGATATAGAAAACAATAATGTCCACAAAATTGAAATAAATCACCTTGAATACGTCTATTATTCCATGTATAATACAGACAGTTTCGTTTTGAAAACCTTATATGATGTTGTATATAGGGAGGTATACCATAGCTATCGAAATATTCTCCCACACGCATATTAGATATATAAACAGCAACCCAATGTTCACCAGACTTATCACTAGAATGTGTATTTATAATTATGGCTGTTGGAAATGTATGAATAAACAGAGCTAACTCATCTGCAGCATAAAAACCAATAAAATTATTTTTAGGCAGATTTTGTTGTAGTGCCTCATAAAGTTCAATTGTATTTAATATTTTTTTTAAAATTAATATATATTTTTCTCTGGAAATCAATTTCTAATTCTGAGGAGAATTCACCATAAATAATTGCTGTTACAGTTGCTGTCAGTGCTTCTTTAACATGAACCTCTAAACGTACACTTCCTTGCCGTTGTGGACTAGTATGAAATGCAGCACTAGCACTAGAATCGGGGATTAAATCAAAGACCAGTAGAGTATAACTATTAGGATATTCGGCAAGTGAAATATCATTACCTTGATTAGAATAATAAATACCTGAACCTGTAAATAACGTGGAATATGCCTGTATATATAGCTTATTATCAAAATCAGGTTGTAGTGATTTGGATGGTACAGGCGTTCCATCAACATACAATGTAAAAAATGACATAGTAACATGTTGAAAATTGAACGGATTTGTCTGAGAAGTACCATTGAAAGCAGTATTAGTAAAAAACCCAATAATAATATGTTTAGGCACTATGCCGGAAAACAGATCTGGAAGTG
Organism: Thermobia domestica; assembly: GCF_964235325.1. Classification (NCBI taxonomy): domain Eukaryota; kingdom Metazoa; phylum Arthropoda; class Insecta; order Zygentoma; family Lepismatidae; genus Thermobia; species Thermobia domestica. The sequence goes on along the minus strand of NC_137458.1, from coordinate 192,288,158 downwards.
TACTATCCACAATTCCTTGTGGCAGAGTTTCTGTCTTCACCTGCACTTTTGTTATAGGATATTTTATTCTAACTTAGGATTTTGTAATACTTTATTTTGTGCTATTTTAACTGCTGGCGATACATCAACCTTTTCCACAAGAAATGTTGCATCTGTAATTACAACTTTTCCATCAGCATCTGTCACCCATTAGACAAAATGCAGGTTTAGCTGGAATTAGTTCAATACGCAGTTGTACACCCTTCAGTAAAAATTTCTCCTGATTAAATATATCAGCGTGAATATAACCCAACAATTCAAATGACTGATTTAAAGTAGTGAGAAGAAAACGTTGTTTAAATCCTACATTACCATCGGACACACTGTCCATATGCCCTGCAGTATCTTTAAACGACATTGATGATTGAAGATGCGTTGATTTAGCATTAGCATTATAATTTATTAGTTTTTCAATATACGATCGATATGAATATGTATGTGAAGAGTAGGAAATAAGTTGATTATTCAAATATAATTGCACTTCACTGAACATTGCATTGAGAAAATCATTTACAGGAGCAATTTTCTTATCGGCAGAAGTTAAATTAGAACCATCTGATTTAGTAATTTTACCTTTAATATATAACATTGTGTGCGGTAAGTCCATATAGTCATCCCCATATCCGAGGACAACAAATTCTATTGGTGCATTATCAGATATTGAAGCCACAGGCTTATATGGAACTATTTTATTACCTATAATACTAGTTTGAGTGGGTAAACCAGCAAATAAATCTAATTCTGATTTCATACACTCACACTGCATTTTTTATTTTTTTGTCTTTTTCTTACTATTAATATTCACACAAGTTAAAATTTACAATACCGTATTACGTTTGCGAAAATGTAATTTTACACATACACTGCCATATTGGAAAGGAAGTGAATTACCTATACTATCTCTTAAGTCAATAATAATTTGATTAAATTGTTTACGTTGCACGGGGACATAATGAGGATTGTCAAAAGTATGTACATTATTAACACAATATTCTGTAATATTTGTATTTATAATACGTAACAATGGAGCTATAGTATCGCCTACCATTTGTGGTTCTAGAATATCACTGTAAATATACATAAATGTAGGTAGCGATTTTTGTAAATCAGGTGGATAACGAGCATGATGCACAACTGCAATATCTTCTTGTTGTATATGATCAAAACCTAGTATTCTGGCTATTTCAGGAGATAGACGTACTTCTATAAGCTTCTCCTGTTCCTTTCTTACTCTACTGACTTCAATTCGTTTTAGTGATGCTTTAATTGTAAATTTAATTGTAAATTTTAATTGTAAATTTAATATATCACTTTTATCATTAATTTGAGATAGAATATCAGCAACATTATAATAGTGTCCTGGTAAGGTTTTAGTTATGTTCCAGCTTTTTGTATTCATGAGACGGTGATTAAAATTATTAGTATATTTGGAAACATTCCGAAATGAATTTGTATAATGCAATTCAACAACTGCTGTCTCCCACTCACCTTTCTATAGCACAAGTGGATGATATAGCTTGGTAGTATAACATGACAAAGTAATTTGTGGAAAATACTCCATAGAACTGTTACTTGGTAATGTAAGATAAAAGCTAGTACTCTGTTCCATATTAATCAAAAATATCACTCTCCCTCTTCCTTTTCTTCCTCTTATTATTTTTACCAACACTCTGTGCAAAATGAACTTTTCTTTTCCTGCCTGATCCTTCCAATACTTGATTTATTTTATTTTGAGCTTTAGTTTTTAAATTATTTTTAGCTTCTTGGCAACACAATAGTCTGGCAATAGGATTTTAAAGCTTCGTCAATAGGTCTATTATCATCTAATACATCTCCAGCTACTTTAATTCCTGTACGTAACAAATGTTTACCAACAGTTTTTGCACCTTGTTTAATTAATGGAAATACACTTCGAAATAAACCACCTAAAAAACTTCCAATACCATAGCCTTCTTGATATGACGCACCCCTATACATGTTATAACCACCTCCTGCTTGATGCGTATAGTATTTAAAGTATGGATCATTCATTTTTTCCCTATATACACAAATATAACATTAATTTATAATATTGTATTGTGGCTAAATGTATTTTAAATGTGACACAGGAATCCATGAATTAAAGGAAGGGGGTATCCATTCCAACGAACAAGTACACGTTTACCTTTAACTTCTAAAATTTCGTCTATTTCATAAACTTTAGGCAGAGGCACTCCTTATAATTCCTCTTAGTAAAATGTACCATCAATTACTTCACCATTTAAATCCTCCAACACATAAACCACTTTCTTTACCTTATGTATCACCTGTTTTATTTTAAATTTTTCTACAGTCCACTTTTCTTTGCACCCTTTTTCAAAATGCCGTTTTGCTTTAGTAATGCGTACAGTATCACCTTTTTTATATTTTGCGATCTTACTATGAGGCATCGGTTTTATTAATTTATTCCAAACTTATTGAAAAGTGTCTTGGTTCACACTGGCGGGTGGTAATTGATGAGCTCTATGTGGTCTAGAATTATATGCCTGAACAAGTTTCGATAGCACATCTATGTATCGGTAAGTCTTTTTTGCTGTAAAATACTTACACATTCGTTCTTTAAGAGTTCGATTAAAACGTTCCACTGCACTTGCCTTAATATCGGAGTTTTATGTTGTGAAAAATTTAATATTTTGCTTTTTTAAGTATAACTGAAATGGTTTATTAACAAACTCTGTACCTTTATCTGTTTGTAGACGTAAGAGTCTACGACGGGTAGATGCGAATATTTGCTTAAATGCTTTTATAATGTTTTCACCAGGTTTTGTACGTAAAGGCACAACCCATGCATAACGACTAAACAAATCAATCACTGTTAAAATATACCTGTAACCGTCATTATACTTCTGCAGACTTTGAATATCGTTTAAATCAGCTTGTCACTGATCGTCAATATTGAATACTAAATAGGGATTAAGTGGAAACTTTTTACGTATTGGCTTATGCAGTGTATAATACGAGCCATACACTGACGTATTTTTCAGCCGTAGCCATAAAATTTCTTGCGCTAGTCTTGTTAGCAGCTGTCAATACGTTAGTGTATGGGGCCTGGCGTACGTTTACGTACCGAATTTTTATACGCTGGAAAAGTCTGGCTGCTTTTAACTTCGAGCGTAAATACGGCGCGTAAAAACGGCTCAGATGAAAGGGTTTTCGAGCAGCAGGTGGTCTCTTGCCCTTTCCACGGCCTTCTCCCTGGTCTGGTCTTATTGTTTTCAGAAGAGAAAACCTGTTCTTGTGTTGTCCTCGCGAATCGTTGCTGAGGTTTGCTGGTAGACTCACCAGAAATCATCATTCCAATCTAGTTTCAGTCTTTCCATACAAGATACGATTTCGGCTAAACTAATATTTCCTATTGCACAAAACGAGACATTATTTCCTAATTAAAATTCATAACTAATTTTGAGTGTACAGAGAAAAAGGTATTTAAATCCAATACTTCCTAATCTGAATTCGCAAATTATGAGAGCTCCTCCGTGGCTATATAGTCAGCGTACCCGTCCTCTGTGCGGGGCGCCCTGTTCGATACTAGGCGGGAGCTCATGCAGTTCGGGTTCTACTTCTCATATAGGCTCACTAAACTTATCGAACCTCATGCCTTTCGACTAGGAATTTAAGATTTAATTTAATATTTGGACATTAGTTTTTTTTTAATTTTTTTAAAATTTTTTTTTTACACAGGTAAAGGCGCTATAAAGATGAAGTCACACCTTCAGAGTTACCCACGTTGTGATACTGAAATGAAATCTTTGAGTTTAATTTCCCACAATTATGCCATTTAGACTAAAGAATACAATAATTAAGGCAAGTGAATGATGATGAGAGAGTTGGTGGAATGAAATTTGGGAGGAAACGAGAGTACCCTGAAAAAACCCACGGACATGATGTTGCCCACACAAACTTATTTGCACGGGGATTGAACCAGGGACCCCACGCACCAGAGATAAGTGCTTTAGCACTGAGCCGCTGTGGCCCTCTGTTGTGATATTTAAAAAAAAAGCATGACTGTCAATAGCATTTGGCCAATTCTTGCCGAATTGAAAATTATCTATAAATCATATGTTGCTCCCACTATTGAGCATTGTTCTCCTATCTGGTCTATGGCCTGCCCTACTCATTTAAAAAATTAAATTCCGTAATTAACTTCTTTTTAGCCATTGTATCTTACCGAGTACCTCACCTCCGAACACTTCCAAAAAATAACGTTTTAAAATCCCTCAATATCAAACCTCCCCTAGTGAGAAACAAAATTTCTGACCTAATATTTTTCCAAAAAATTATAAATGGCCACATATCATATGGACAGTTGTTAAGTCAGATCAATTTTCGCGTACCCGCGAGAACAACACGGTCTAGTGATCTCTTTTACACTCGAGCTGTGAGAGTTAATATTATCCAAAGGTCTCTTCTAAACAAAATTAGATCAGTACCTATAATCAGTTACCAGAAACTGAAGACGTTTTTTCAAGTGAGTATAATTTCAGATCATCTATAAATAAGCTATTTTTGTAATGTCGCTGTTGTCTTGTACCATCTTGACCTCAAATTGTTATTAAATTGTTATCAAATTGTTAAAATGTTTCAGAGTAAAATGGCCTAGTGCTGTATCTGTAAGTTTAAATAGTAGTAATCCTGACCTTGAACAAGATACTATCCGATATTTTCCTGATAACACGGAGCATAATTGAGTTTGAATATTGAAATTCGATGACGATTCTTGCTATTTTGACAATGTGCTGCTTGTTATTTTAAATACTTTCTCAACTTTACAAGAATTTATAGCGAAATAGGTTCAGAAAGTAACTATTTTTTCACGCGATCTTGATATTACTCGTAAAAAACTTCAATAAACCACGATATATAATGTTTCTTTCTTCGTATATTGTTCCAAACCTCAGTTTGTGCAAATATTTATTTATTTATTTATTTAACAATCACCAGATACAGCTCGGAAGTCATTTTACACTGGATATCCAACAACAACAATAACAATGGAAAGGATTTGGGAAGGTATCGGCCAGGGCCTGTTTAGTAGGTACCATCCCGGCATTTGCCTGGTAGGACTGAGGGAAACCCTGGAAAACCTCAGTCAGGATGGTCGGCAGCGGGATTCGAACCCACGACCTCCCGAATGCGAAGCCAACGCTCTACTACTTGAGCTACTTTAAATCTAATAATAATCCTATTTCATCATTAATGCTTATATACTAAGTCAAATAGCAAATCGTTGTACAGTTTTTTTCTGTATGGTTGCTGTCCAGCCGTAAAAGTTCTGGTTCAATTCGAGGTGCCGGCCATGTTGAATATTTTTCAACATTGCATTATATCTCATCATGATGGAGATATGTTTACGAACACTTACCTGAAAAGTACAATAGATGTAAGCCCAAAAGAGATCATAACTAAGACCATAATTGAAAATTACACCCATTTACAGGAAATACACTCATAAATTTAAATTAACTTATTAAAGCATTTCTCAATCTCAGTGTTGGGAGTACTATCAAACCTTCCTAGATAAATGTCAACTTAAGGTATATTGCCATAAAATATTATGGCACACTCAATACTTGTCATTTAAGTAATTTATTTCACGAACAACTCAATCGTTTTACCATGTTTGTAAGTAGTATATGCATCATTATTAGGAGAATTGACATAATTGACGCAATCTGCTACTTAATAGTGTATATTTTTCATAGACATTACATATTGAACATAGTAGAAACTCATCTTCAAGACTGCTTTGTGTGGATGTTTCCATATTGCAGGCTATTAATTAAACATTTATTTATGAAATATGAACTATCACCTAAGGCGTTTTTCAGAAATTCGAAAAAAATTCTCCCTCAAGAGTAAACTACCCATTGTGGATCTTTTCAGGGAAAATTAGTTACGTCATATTGTCCGGTTATTAATAAACCATTTATTTATCAATTACGAACAAAATTAACTGACTCGTGTTTGAGAAAATATCTCGAAAAAACTTATAGGCAAGAGTAAACTAACCTTTTTGTATTTTTACCACAGAAATAACTTATGCCAAATAGTAAAAGTGGTAATGAAATATTGATGTACGAGAAGAATCGTTAGTCATTTTCGATAAAATCGCGTTTGTCTTTTTATTTTCATCTATCAGTGAACTTCCTTTATTTTGGGGGATAGGAAGAAAATTCGAAAACCTTCCCTTGGAAATCTGATAAAGGTATTAAGTTTAGAAATTTATCACTCGAATTTAAAGAAAATTATCCGATGTTGAGTTCGCCCTTACTACTACTCAATTGATTTGTATGTATATGTGGAAACCCTCAAGTTCGGGTGGATTTTACCCTCATGTCACATACCCGACAGCAAGAACGAAGAAAAAAGTCATTAAGTTTAAAACATTTTTTTAATACAGTAAATTACTAAAGACTACATTTAAAGAAACCATGAAAATAAACAGAGATAAACTGACAATAAACGAAAACCAGAGTAGAACTGAATTTAACCTGACCCCGCATGCTAACACCGGGCGACGGTAATTTTGTCACCGGAAAATTCGTCACGGTAATTTCGTCACTGGTAATTTTGTCACCAAAATATTACCATATAGGTAATTTCGTCACCGAAAATAATGTCACGATAATTTCATCACCAGTGTCTTTTAGAACATAATACAAGTACAATGAATGAACTCGAAAAAGTTTTTGAAATTGTTTTCTTTAATCTTCAACTGCCAAAACTATGCAGCATAATCAAAATATATTATTATTATTAAATAAAGAGTTACATATTTTAGATATGGTATCTGAGACAAGAGATAAAAGTTTCCAGTAATTCTATCACAGAAATATTGTCATATAGGAAATTTTGTCACGGTTATTTCTTCACCTTTGTTGAATTAAATAGAGACAAAGCAAATGATCAAACAGCTTACGTTATTTTAATAAAACTTAGAAAACAATTCAGTTGGTGTTGAACTCTGCAAAATTGAAGTTTCTGTTACTCGAAGCAAGAACAAACACCAGTAGAAGAAATTAATGTCTGCTTGAGCAAATGTTAAAAGCACAGGCAACATGGGGCACTAATGGGTTCATTATTCACTATTTAGAAATATTAAATTTCGCGAATATCAAAATTTCAGAACAGAAAATAATAAACAAATATGGGAAGATACGCCAATCTGTTAATTTTCCCGCAGAATAGACGAAAATTTTCATCGTTCTAGTACCGTTCTCTGAGCCGAAACTCTTGGACCTTCCAAGTTAACACAGTGATTTGAAAAGAGTGGCATTTTTTTAGGAGCTATTAAAAGAATTATATTATATTTCAACTCTGAGTAAACATTGGCAAATTGTTATTGGATATATGTGGAGACCAAATTTCTATAAAGGAAGAAAAACGTATAAATATTTCCGGATGTTTCCTTTAAATATAGCCTTATGAAGCTATTAAAAAGTGAAACATGGATGGTGGACGCCAACTTTTCAATGGCGCCAAAAAAAAAAAAAGTGTATGTTATTTGAGGTGAGACTTCCTTTACTAGGTATACGCCCTAATGTAGACCAAGACACAAAATTCATATGAAGAACTGTTTCGTGCGGTGGTGCATCAGTGCAGTGAATTTAGTGAATATCCGGACCTGTAACTATGGTAATGGATTTTGATATAGGTTAAATGCTGGCTGCAAATGCAACTTTTGGAGATTCAACTCGTTTATAGCGTTACTTTTTTCACCTGACTCAGTCAACATGGAGGAAGGTCCAAGAGCTTGGACTCTTAGAACGGTACAAAAGCAATGAAAATTTTCGTCTATTTTGCGAGAAAATAAACAGATTTGCATTTCTTCCAATAGCAGATGTGCATCGATTAATACAAGTGACTTCGTAGGAAGAGCTGGAACTTCTGGACTATTTTGATAGCACTTACGTGTCAAACACGTATCGCCCTGTTAAAGCTCGGTCTGGGAATATTTGTTTGCGTAATGTGCCCCGTCTATATCCCCCAGACAATTGGAACGTTCACCAGGCTACCTTTAGCAGCAATTCTAGGATAATTAATATTTGTGAATTGTGGAACTAGAAGTTTCATCATCTAGTAGGAATGTCCCACGCAACTATTTGGAAGCTTATTCATGAAATTCAACAAGTTGAAGCAACGGTTTCAGCTGTGCTTCATCAAGATGCTGTGGGGCAACCACCCAAACAGCAAACTAGAAGAGTGTTTCAGATCTTTTAGAAACGGCTCTAGTCTTTGTGCTTAACGTATAACACTGGAACTAAATGTTTCAAAAAAAAAAATTCCTTGTTGTTTCCTATAGTAGAGTGAACATGTAAACCATTTATTGCATTAATACAAGTTATATTTTGTTTGCTAATTTTCTGTTCTGAAATTTTAATATTGCCAAAACTTATATTTGTAAATAGTGATATATAAATCCATTACTGGCCCATTTTGCCTGTGGTTTTAACATTTGCTGAAACTGACATTATGTTATTTTACTGCTGTTTGTTCTTGCTTCGAGTATCCGAAACTTTGATTTTCCAGAGTCGAACACTAACTGAATTGTTTTCCAACTTTGATTAAGATAAGGTCAGCTGTTTCGGTCGTTTACTTTGTCTCTACTTAGTTCAACAAAGATGAAAAAATGACCATGACAAAATTTCCTGCATGCTAATATTTTGGTGACAAAATTACAAGTGACGAAATTACTATGTCGAAATTTCCGGTGACGAAATAACCTACATGCTAATATTTTGGTGACAAAATTACCGGTGACGAAAATTCCGGTGATGAAATTACCCAAGTCCGCTAACACCCAACCTTTCAATAAATAAATATTTAAATGATTTTTAACAACTAGATAAAAACTAAATGGCAAGATAAACTTTGAAATAAAAAAAAGGTAGGTGGAAGCAGCGGGGAGGATTCCTTCAACTTACAAAAGCTGAGGTAACAAGGATCAAACTATTTCTAAAGAATGGGGCTGGACAGCGGCGTAGCGAGCGTTACAAGATTGGGGGGGGGGGAGAAATGAAACTTGAAATTGCCAAGTCTTGATAAAAAAAAAAATGCCACACTTACCAACCCTGTAGAAAACTTTACAGCAACCTTATTTTCATATTCGTCCCATTTCATGCCCCATCTGAGATATGAATACGAATAACCCCTCGGTTTCGAGTCCAATTTCACAGCTCAATTCAGGATCATTATCATCACCTATGATGCACAACTGTTAATTTGACAACTCATGGTTATCATAGTTTAGATAATCCCCGCCAGCCAATCCTTACGAGAAGTGCGCAGAGCTTTTTTTTCTGTCCTCCAGTCTCCTCCCACTTCGATATCATGATTTCGCATTCTGATGAAAAGTATTAAATACCGGCAGGAAAAATACTAATATTTAACCTCCCTTTTAGGCGCCCCACCAGTCACGCGCCCGGGGCACGTGAATTGCTTTCTTCCCCATAGTTGCGGCCCTGTGAACTACGTAACATGCAATGGTTATGTAATGCTTTGACTTATAAATACGTACTATAAAGAAAGGAAGAACTTCAATTTTTGTTTAACTTTCCGAAAGATGCAACTACGGGATTTAAAATAAGGTAGGAATGACAACTCATCTGTATGAGAATGAAGTGAAAGACACGCCGGTCTATTCTTTCACCCAGCAGACGTATTGTTTGGCCCTCCAGAATGTGACTTTTGGAATCATGCACTTAGGTTTACAAAATGACTCGACTCATCCATTATAGCTTTCCCCCATCGAACGCCTGAGAAACCTACTGTGGCCCCCCAGTGCCGTGCCATGGAAATCAGCGCCTGGGGCGAGAGTATACGACGGCGCCCACGTACAATATGAGTGAGGTCGAAATAGCAACCGCGAAGCGCCATCATGGTTTGCGCGAAGCGTAAGAAAATTTTCAAGACTAAACCTTGCTTTTCCTTGATTTTGAGCACTTTTTATTACTTTTTCCTTCCATTTTATACATGTGCGCATATATTTTCCTCGGGGCGAGAGTACACGATGGCGCCCCCGTACATATGAGTGAGATCGACATACCAACCGCGAAACGCCACCATGGTTGACACGAAGCGTAAGAAAATTTTCAGAAATAAACCCTGATTTTCCTTGATTTTGAGCAATTTTTGTTACTTTTTCCCTTCCATTTTATATATGTGCCCATATATTCTCCTAACATGAGTAACATTATAGGACCACCTCCTAAAGCAGAAAGAGGATTTAAGTACATACTAGTAATATTCCTCTAATTTTTCATTTCTTTCTTTTTTCTTTCGTTCTCTTCTTTTTCTATCCCAATTTTGTGCCCCCTTACTTCGGCGCCCGGGGCTGTCGGCCCGCTCTCCCCCTTATACAAGGCACTGGCTATACCATTCCCAAAACACACTTCTGTTCAGTTCTCCCTACTCGAAAAGCCCTGTGAATAGAAAGTCTTACTGCAAAACAGAACTGAAATAAAAAGTTTATACTAACCAGTCACTGCCTTGTTCTTGTTCTATTAATATCAATTCTTATTAGTTTCATTAATTTCCACAATATGCCTGTTGTCTTGTATACGCTCTTGTATCAAATGCTTTTGTTTCCAATATAACTGCCACCGAAAAGCCTCTTCTATAATTTTGTACGCCACCTCTATTGTGCTTTTGTCAGTGGTACAATTTCTCGATTTTTTTATTGAAGATTCTTCAAAATGTTTAGGAATATCAAATGAACAAAAGTGAAGTGAGATCACATGCAACAAGTAAAGGAACTTTAAACGAATATATCAATTTATTTCAAGATAGGAAACAACACAAAATTTATGCCAAATCTATAAAAGAACTGATAAGTTACAGCAACTGGGTATCTAAGAAAATATTAAACCAAATAAGCCAATTGAACAAAACGGCATTCTTCAAGTTGCCAACTTGTCAAGAAATTGGTAACTTTGAGGGGGGAGGCTCCCCCCTTACCCCCCTTAACGACGCCCTTGGGGCTGGAGGTAGTTGTATAAGCTTTGTTTTTCCTTTCTGGCCTATTTTGAGCTGTGGATAACGATAAAAATTGGTATCCCGTGAGGGGATAATTTATTCTATTTGTTACTACTATATTCTTCGTTAATTTTGTAAGAAAAAAAAACGAAAGCTGCAACCATTAGTAAATCATATTTTCTTTTAATTGAATTTATCATTCAGTAGCCCACTTTTTAACCACCAAAGTCAACAGTCTAAAACATTGTATAACAAAAAAATCAATCAATTATTCAACTATCGGAACACTCCTTTACTCCCTTATTCTTTGTAAACTGCAGTTCCAAACAATAGGCTTATTTCGGAAGGTAAGAGGAAACCACACATCAAGCTCGTTCAGATTGTATTAAATCATCATTGTGTCTGTTTAGAAATTTAAATGTTTGCAATCTACATCGTAAAAAATTGAATATAACTTTTTCCCTGTTTTGTGTCCTCCTCCTTGGAAGTACGATTTATATAAATATTTAGTGATCTCACAAGTAAACCTTACGTTTGGGTGAATCGAGTTGCTAGCTGAGACACATATGAGAAAGTAGTACTAAATGTGGTCAGTATTTCAGTGAAGTTGTAGGTGCGAAGCTCCAGGGGTTTAGGAGATACAGCTACCAGAACATCACATGGAAGTACAGAATAGTCTTCATACAGTAGGAGGTAAAAGTTCTGTAAGTCCTCTTGTAACGACAAAAGGTGAATAACAAATATATGGGTACATATTAGGACTAGGGGAAAGTCATATAGTAAGGGTATACCTGACGGCGGCCATCTTGAAATCCGCCATTTTGAATTAAGGTTAAGTTTTTAAAATAGGAATAGGGTCATGTGATACATGATTTAAGGCGCAAATTTAACCAGAAGAACAATGGTGACGTTAATTTTGATTTACGCGCAATTGGTAAAAAGTTACAAGGAAATTAAATATTGTTGCAGGATATGTATTAGTCCTTTACCCCACCTTGTGAATTTTGTGTTAATGATAATAATTAAATAAAATGCAGGCGGATAAATATTAGGGCTATGGTAAGAGTTGCCTTGATGGCGGCCATGTTCAAATCCGCCATTTTGAATCAGACAAAAGTTTTAAACAAAACGCATAACAGTGACACCTTATTAATAGCAAATTTAACCATAAATCCAACGGTATAACCATTTTTGCTTTATCATTAACCAGCACAAAATTAAATGGGAATAGAGTAATGCAATAGATGACTTCGGGCTAGAAGTTAATCAAAAATACAATGGTGGCCTTACAATGTTAGTTGTTTGATGCTGTACTTGCACGCCATTTCGTTGTTTTTCTAGTATCCTGTTCACATCTATTTCTCGCTCGCTATTTAAAACTTCTGTCTGATTGAAAATGGCGGATTTGAACATGGCCGCCACCAAGGCAACTCTTAACATAGACCTAATATTTATCCACCTGCATTTTATTTAATTATTATCATTTACACAAAATTTACAAGGTAGGGTAAAGGACTAATACATATGCTGCAACAATATTTAATTTCCTTGTAACTTTTTACCAACTGCGCGTAAATCAAAATTAACATCACCATTGTTCTTCTGATTAAATGTGAGCCTTAAATCATGTATCACACGACCCTATTCCTATTTTAAAAACTTAACCTTAATTCAAAATGGCGGATTTCAAGATGGCTGCCGTCAGGTATACCCTTACTATATGACTTCCCCCTAGTCCTAATATGTACCCATATATTCGTTATTCACCTTTTGTCGCTACAAGAGGTCTTACAGAACCTTTACCTCCAACTGTATGAAGACTATTCTGTACTTCCATGTAATGTTCTGGTAGCTGTATCTCCTAAACCCCTGGAGCTTCGCACCTACAACTTCACTGAAACACTGACCATATTTAGTACCACTTTCTCATATGTGTCTCAGTCAGCAACTCGATTCACCCAAACGTAAGGTTTACTTGTCAGATCACTAAGTACAATGATCTAAGATTGTACCAAAACTAGGCCAAGTGGATTGAGCTGCTTGGACGTAATATAAATAAATGTGAATTCTTAATCCTCTTCGGCGTGGCTCCCAGTCTGTTTCTTCTATGCTTTCTTTTTATTTTTTTTACTTAACAACACAATGTTTATAGCACCTGCACTTAAAACCATGGCCTCAGATAGATCCATCTTGTTCAAGCAACTTGAGTAAACTGGAAAACGACCATGTGCTCAAACAACAGGCAAGAGGAAGAGCGAAAAATGACCGCTTCTTTTTCTTCTTCTTTTACGCGCCTATTTTTACGGTAGGTGTATGGGCCAACTTACGGACCGAAATTTACGACATCATTTTACGGACCGAAAATGCGCGCTGAAAATACGCTAGTGTATGTTGGCCTTTAGTCGGCTGTTCTTTTACCCACTGTTGCACCTTGTGTAAAGGAATTGATTTTTTCACAGCTCTCCATAATGTCGTAGCAGTTGAAAACGAGGCAGGGTGTGAAGGGTTATAATAAATATCGGCCAACTTCTTCATATTTTATAATCACGCCATCTGTTGACAACTTGACGTTTACGTGGTGGCTTCTCTTCTTCTTCTTCCTGTTTTGGATCATCATCATCAGCAGCAGATGATGTCAGCTTACGAATATATTCTATACGCTGTGGGTTACCTATATACGCTAAAGGTATATTGGATTTTGCTAACAGTACAGCAAAGGATTACCAACCTGTAGGGGGAATATTTTTCTTGCGACACCTAACAAAATCTGATATTAGATCTACTATATTAACACCACGAATTAATTTATTATAAATATTAACATTATCATTGTCATCCCAATGAATGTTGGAATTTTGTTTCAATTTAGGTAATAAAGGTCTTGCTTTACGCAGACAATTTTCGGGGAGAGTAGATAGTATTTCATCGTCCTCTTCTTCCTCGTCCTCCTCCTCCTTAGTACCAACACTAGTTGATGTTGTTGCAGTAGGTTTTTGCACAATGTGTAAATATTTTTGTAACACCTCTTTATATCGTATCCATTTTTCTTCAACACTCATATTTTTATTATTTAAAATATTTTTAATCTCATCATCTAAATTAGATATAGTTCGATATTGGTGCAATTTTTCCGGCGAAATTAAAACAAGTTTTTGTGCATGCTGCATAATTATTTAATTAAACTAGATAGTATACCTCCAATAATAGGTGTGTAATGCAGAAAGAAACCCAGCTTTTTGTACAATTATTCGTTTTTTCTTTTTTTTTAATGACGGACCTTTTTCAGTAAATACCTCAATTCCTTGTTATATCCTTTTAATTTATTTTTCTCTTTTTTATTTAACGGAACATTTCCTTGTAATACGTTATAGGAACATTCACAAATAGAGCGAATTAATTCGGGATCAACATTTTGTATAATTGCTTTGCGTACTTTAGGTTTTGCCTTTGATAAAAGTTTTACTAAATGCGCAATCTCTTTGGCAATCATTTTTATTTATTTGTACCTATTAAACTAAAATTGAATATTAAAATATAAAAGTTATTCAGAGTATTTTTACTGGTACATAAACATAATTATAAGAACCTGAGGGGAAAATTTTTGTTCGAACACGATGTTCGTCGGGAGTGCCCCGTTTTAAATCAAAACCCAAATAACTATGAGGATCTCGAGTTGCGTCCTGATAGGCCTCCTGCACAAATTTTGTGTTACCAGGATATAATTGGCGTGCTAGATAATTAATTTGAGCCTGGTCTCTGGGATTTTTAAAACATATTATATAATGGCAATTTAATGATATGTCTCGCATACCTTTAGCTTGGTGAAAAATATTTTGCGTTATAAAAATAACACTTAAATTTCGGTGGGGGCTACCTTTAGTAAAAAAAGTCAACAATTCGTGTATCACACTCTCGCATTAAATCATCAATATTTACAAGATGTGGGCCAGCTTGTGCTGAAATATCATATATTTTGGGGACCCCTTCTTTAAATGTACAACCTGAGGATAAAGTTTCATACAGAGGTTGCCACTCACCATAACACCATATTATATTTTTCCATTTTTCGGCATAATGTTTTAAAAACTCTTTTACAAAATATGATTTACCACACCCGGTGGGACCAGCTATAATACAAGTAAATGAATGTTGAAACTCCATATTCTAATACACCACAAAATAATTGAATATAATAATATATTATTATTAGTACGATTCAAAAATGTGAATACTTCTAGTGTAATACGTTCAGACGGTAGATTGGTAGTAGTAGTAGTAGTAGTAGTAAATTCTGGAATGGTAGCAGTAGTAGTAGTACTCTCTTACAGACATGTTTGAGCATACTTTGTTACATCTTTACATAATTCACAACAAGTAATTATGGCCTGCTGAATGCATGGCAAATAAAGCTGGAGTTTTCTCCATGTATAAACACAACAATTTACCTGACCATTACTATCGTCATCTGACGAGAGAATAAAACACTGACGACGAATACCTTTAAGAGTATCTGACAATGATATTTCATAATTTTCCCTAACGGAAAATTGTGTAGGCAATGAAGAATTTGTAACAGCATTAAAGTAGTTTTCAATATGTAAATAATATGATAGAAAAGTATACCACTCATCAGGTGAAAGACGAATACGATCATACTATAATTATGTAAAGTGATAATAACAAAAAATTCTCCCCCATCATCGTATGCTAGACCAACACATACCTCGATTTCATTAAAATAATAATAATGATTTAAAATTTGATTATCCATTTTTTTACTCACCACTCTCTCTCTACATAATTAAAAACTTTCGTTTATACTAATACTGTATTTACCCTATTCGTTTTCTTTTATACCCGTATGGAAGTGTGTCAAAATTTTCTATTCGTTTTCTTTTACTAGCAGTAACCTGATAGATTTTATGCGCCTCCGGCTTAGTAATCAATTTATAATCTTTAGTACGTACAATTTGTCGACCGAGAGGAACACTAATAGATGGTGAATTACTTAAAATCATATCTTTCATCTGTTCAAAGTTAACATATTTTAATGTTTTATTATTCAGTATGATTCCCTTGATTTTACATATTGTCTTTGTTTTACCATTAAGAGTGTTAACAACGGTATAGCCGTAACATTTGGGACCACCAGCACAAAATACAAAATTCTTCAATATATGCATCCGGACCATATTCTGCTAACTCATTCTTCCATTCCCCTAAATACACTCCTATTTTTAACTGTGGCTCACCAGGTGATTGAGTGTAAATAATACTGTCCGTATCATAATATAACACACGCTCGCCAAGTAAATCCAAATAACGAAATAACTCGAGGCGTGCGTGTGTCATGGTGTATTCGGCGATTATCACGTTAATATTTTTAGCAGGTGCTAGCAGGAGCAATAACGCTCTCATTAACACTCCAGTTGAACACACGGATTTTGTCGTCGATTGGAATACATGATTTAACTTCAATATTCGGATTTGTTAATTTATCGAAATACTCCTCGGGAGTTTTAATGATAGCGATTTGCTCCATGTTTTCTCTTTGTGCGAACTTACCCCACAGGCTGTTTACCCCTAGCTTTGAAATTCGTTTCTTAGGTTTGTTGCGCATAATCTTTTCTCGCTCTAATTGGATATCCTCTTTCTAATAATACTCGTGTATGAACTGGTCTTTTTGTTGTTCGGTGACACATCCTGCAGGCTTACATTCAGTCTTGACCTTCATAAACAGGTTAATGTAGTCCGTGAAAAGACTGCCCTCTTTCTTTTCAGCGTCATACATTACAACCTCATAGCTGGATACCTCATGTTTTTCGAGCACTCTGTATCCTTTCTCAACAGCTACCCGCACTTCGTCTACAACACATACTCCAAAGCTCTCTCCTCATCCGAATGCGTGCATTCTTCTTCATTAATAGTGTCCGCGCATGTTCGGCATAAGGGGAATAATAACTTTTCACCACTCCGATAGGGCAGCACTGGGTGGTAGAGATTGTCCGGGCTAATACCGTGCACTTTATTATTCCGAAATATCAGGACACTCGTCATCTCCCACGTAAGTTTTCGGATGACCCACAGGATATTTTTTCACCTTACAACAATAAGGATAAAGGGAGATCATATCTGTAATCATGATACGTTCTCTCTCTTTCACCTTTTTGTAAAGTTTCATGGCGTCGACCCTGCCACCATACAGGGCTTCCCGCGGATGAATTGGGCATTTCTTAGCCATGCGGTGGTTTTTTATAAATATATTCACTGTTGGGTGTTCTTTCAGAGACTCGTGCCACTGGCATTCCCACATTTCATGCACTATATACCCCAGCTCTTTTAATCTATTAATTTTGTTTACAGTATTCTCATAACGCATATTAAAAGTAGTGTATGGATCGTTATATATGATGCTATCACGACCTGTGGGGTAACACGCCTGACACCCGTGGAATAGACCAACCTGATACTCCCAAACATGTTCTGCGCCATTATAGTGCGCATAACCATCCACTTTATACCCACCACACACCACAACCTCTCGCCCGTTACCAGAATGCTGGATTTGTGTTTTTAATCGGTCGGCCTCGTACACGAGCCACTGAACGGCACCTCCCAGATTGGTTATCACGCCACCTGTACCCACTATGTGGGATAATACCAATGGTGTCTGTTCGCAAGAGCTTTTTTCTATACATAAAATTGCGCGCGCTTGCAATGCTTATACTTTCTAGGAACGGGTTGACACCCGATATAACTTCAAATTCTTTCATAAATGTTATGCACGCATTGCGCAGCACGTTCACATCATTTACACAGTATTTAATGAGCTGTTCTTTTAAAATGAAGCCCGTCTCTCCAAGTATTTCTTTTTCCTCATTATACCAAAAACTTCTCTTTCTGTTTCTTTTTTAAGTCCCCCACATCGTAATACTCAATGCTGGATAAAGCAACCCTATACTCCTGATTATCCTTTGTGTTGAATAAATGAGGGAAATGACTTTTCGAGACGGGCAAATCGAACGCGTCGCTTAATTTGGACAAAGGCATTTGTAAGAAATTTACACTATCAATAAATTTTAAATATAAATATTCCATCCCCAAAATTTTGCACCCACGAATAATTATTCGCGGCGTCAACTCTTTATCAATCATCATTGCGCGTAAAACAAAATGGGCGTCATACCCCTTTGCGTTATGAGCTACAGCGACTATTTTGTTTATTCCAGAACGCCTTTGTGCTATTTTAAATAATCTAGAAACTCTACAATGCAATTGTCCCCATAAAATACACGTTCTCTAATACCGCATACACCACACCGTTCACTCGCACTGTTTCTACAATAATAACATATCTGTCGGCTAACTAACAGGTTGGGCTCATGCTCAAAAAAACCACCGGCTACTTCTTTATCCTGGCGGCACTCAATGTCATAAAACACTAATAGCCATTTCTGTGGCGTACGCGTTCGGCACGGTTGAATGTAACATAAATGCCCTTACGGCGTCATATTATTACACCCTGTGCAGAATACTTCCCCACAGACATGTGGATTCCGCCCTTTTTTCACCGTATGGTTACGACATTGAGGACACACTTTCAGAATATCACATAATGAAGCCTTATGGTTTTTGTATCATAAGCCCCATAAAAGCATCTATTGCATTCCTTGCAATATATTACACTTTCTGTAATGGTGCATGGTGGTTTATTCCGGCATTTATTACACAAAGCTTTACACTTCCCCGCATGCCTGTCTTTAGTTTGGAATTTTTTATGACATTCTTCGCAATGGTAACCGCATGAAAATGCAGCTGTTAGATTAGTGATGACGTTATAATGATTGTTAATATATAGTAAATTAATTCGTTTGCTATGACCGTAACCCTCAAAAAATATTTTTTCGCCCGACAACCCGTCATACACCGTGATTTTATATGCCGATAAATACGCCTGAATTTTTTTAAATTCCGGTATCACTCCGCCATTCTCTAAGCTAACACCAGACTTTGCACATAATTCAGATACCTTTTTAAACATATTTGTTGAGTATTGATTGCGATATCTATCTCTTTCTTTTCGATTACCTTTATGTTCAATAAGCCCTATAGCTACAACCAGAGCTTTGATTTATGAAAGTCAACCCTACACGATGATGAGGGAGCACACCTCTCATTACATACTGTGCCAAATTACGAATACCATTTTCTACCCATTCAAAGGGGTTTTCTCCCTCTGATGGAGGAGTTAATTCAATTGTCAGTAAATTTCCATTATCCTTAAATTGTCTATAATATTGACGTGATTCAGATACTATACTAAAACTCCATTTCTTGTAAAATCGTTAATGTTTGCGGTTTTTTACTATAATGGGGTCTCTTCCAACTATAGATTACCAAGTAATGTTTTTTTAATAACGCCCGCTGTTTTACAACGATCAACAATCACTCGCTGTAGATCACCAAGTAATGTTTTTGAAATATTGTATTATCGTTAATGTTTGCTGTTTTATCTTAATTGGGGTCTTCCAACTATAGATTACCAAGTAATGTTTTTTCTAATAACGCTCGCTGTTTTACAAAATCAACAATCATTCGCTGTAGATCACCAAGTAATGTTTTCGTAATGTTGTATTAGCGTTAATGTTTACTGTTTTATCTTAATTGGGGTCTTCCAACTATAGAACACCAATTAGTGTTTTTTCTAATAACCTATTATTCTTAACGCTCACTATTTTACAACGATCAACAATCATTCACTTTAGATCACTAAGAAATCCAAATAGTGTCTTCTGTAATAACGTTTATGCTATATTGAAAACAATGCTTATAGAATTTCTACTGGATCAAAGCCGCTTTCTCTGTCCCTTATTTTTTGTAAATGGAATTTCTAACTATACTATAATAAAATGTCTTTTTCCTAATAACTTATAATAGTAAGAATTAATTATTGTAAATTTTTGCAAAACTCCTCTCTGAGAAACGCTATCTCTCATAACTGGGAGATGATTGCCTGGGGGCCAGATTGCAACTATGCACTGAAACCCCCTGCCATGGCACTGCATTGGAGCTCTTAATCTCCAAATTGAGAGATAGATTTTTATTCAACAATCTATGGAGATGTAATCCTTTATAACCCGGCCGAAGTTATAAATTATTACTGCTCCGAACAAGATTTGAACCTACGTTATCGGCCAAATCTTCTTTCTTTAGGTTGCTGCCTTTACCAATTGCGCCACAATTGGAAACGCAAAAAAATCTCTGAATAAAAAGATATTTAAGTAGAGCTATTAGCAGAATTATTAATCATTCTTTTCTGCCTGCCACATATTGAGATGCCATCTATTAGCAAAGCTATCAATCATTATTTTCTGTCTGTATTTTACGGCCATCTGCTACTAATTGAGATGCCATCTATTAGCAAAACTATCAATCATTATTTTCTGTCTGTATTTTACTGCCATCTGGTGGGCTGATTTATAATTACCAACAGCGCTAATAGCATTGGAACTCTTGTACAAGTGGCCAACATAAGACATCATCCCTGGGTTTCAACGTTGCCAAATTTAACATTGCCACGACAGGGCTGGACCAATCTTCGCTCCAATTTCTCGAGAACGCTTGGGTACATGGATTTCAAAGTTGACATTCTTCGACCATGGGTGGACCGTTTTTGCCAAAAATTTCAAATAATCGACAATTTTTCGCGCACGGATACATCTAGGGGTATACGGTTTTCAAAACCCGAAATACTTAAACCCTAATAACTCGAAAACGGATCCACATATCGAAGTGCTGTTTTGGTCATCAACCACCACATGACCCAAAGGCCAAAGGTCAAAATACTTAAAACCTAATAACTCGAAAACGGATCCACATATCGAAGTGCTGTTTTGGTCATCAACCACCACATGACCCAAAGGCCAAAGGTCAAAATACTTAAAACCTAATAACTCGAAAACGGAGCCACATATTGAGGTGCCGTTTCCACATTTAGTAATTGGTCATAAACCACCACATGACTGAAAGACCAAAGATCAAAATACTTAAAACCTAATAACTCAAAAACGGAGCCACATATTGAGGTGCCGTTTCCACATTTAGTAATTAGTCACCAACCACCACATGACCCAAAGGTCAAAGGTAAAAATACTTAATACCCAATAACTCGAAAATGGAGCCACGTATTGAGGTGTTGTTTCCACATTTAGTCATAGGTAAGATAAGTCATTCTATCTGTTAGTCTTCCTCATTCTATCTAAAGTATCGACAGATCCTTTTGTTGCATTGGGGCCGCGGTGGCTCAGTGATAGAGCGTTCACCTCTGGTACTAGGGGTCCCGGGTTCGATCCCAGCCAACGCCAAGTGAACTATGTGGTGGAAAAACACCGTGTGCGTGGGTTTTCTCGGGGTTCTCCCGTTTCCTCCCACTTTCTTCATTCCACCATTTCATTCATTACTCATCATCACCGTCTCCTTTAGCCTAACCGGCATACCCGTGGGACGTAAAACTCAAAGATTTCATTTTTCTTTTGTTGCATTGTATGTTGTGATTATTTCCGTTTTTTTCTCCTGATTATCACTCACTTTCTTATCACCATGCATGGTACTTTGTAAGATAGCGCATATATTTTTCTTTGGAACATAGCACTCTAGAGTTGTATCCTTTGTAAACGCAAATGTGGACTGATATCTTTGCTTATTCTTAGTATTCAGGAGTGCAGGTGGTATTGAAGGCTTATTTTGTCTGATTGTTCCAACATGAGTAAGATTTCTCTTCAGCAGCTCTTGACCCAATTGGTATGAAGTAAAAAATTGTCAGTCGTTATGTTATGTCCTTTTAGACCTTCTGATAAGTCCAGTACAACCCCCACCATTTCATTCACTTCTCATAATCATCGTCTTCTTTAGCCTAACCGGGATAATCGTGGGACGTAAAACTCAAATATTTCATTTCATTTCATTTTCCAGTACAATCCTCATCCCTTGTTCTTTTCTCTTGAATCACCATCATACGTCCCTGTATACGGCTGAATGTTCCAAACATAACTGGAAACGTTATCACATAACACCCAAAACTTGATACCATCCTTCGCCGGCTTTTTTGGCATATACTGGCGAAATGAACAATTGCCACGGAATGCCACAAGCTGTTCATCAATTGTGACAAACTTCTGGATTATAACATTTTGGTAAGACCTTAACCCATTTTTCCCACTACTCTCTAATAGATGTGAATTTATCATCCAAACGTCTGTGTGAAGAACTCGCGAAATCATTTTGAAACGTTTCAAAGACATTGTCGCTCTGAAAATACTGTGTCCTTTATCAGGATGCCACAAGGATTCAGTATATTCGTTGTTAGATTTATACACACCTGCCAATAGTAGCAAACCGACATATGCCATCAAGTCTAGTTCATCAAGGTTCTTCCACTCGAAACCATATACGCACTGTCCTTCTAAGTTTGTGTATTTCAAGATGATATGCTGAACAGAAGGAGAGAAAAACAACATAAAAGCCGACTGTTCAACATGAATACACCCTGTTGCATATTTAGTAATCCCGGGAGTCAAATGAACCACATTTCGTGAAGGAAACCTTCCTACATTACTCGGGGGTTCCGTTTCCCATACAACTTTTTGTCCTTTGACAACAATAAATTACCCACATCAGCGATTTCACATTCATTATCTGCTTCTGACGATCATTGATTACTGTGTACAGATGTATTATCCGATATTTCTGATTCAACTTTGTCCTCATCTGACTGAAATATTTCTTGAAGAATTTCCTCACGTGATAGCGCCGCCATCCCACCGAAGAGTACAAACTTTCATAACAACTAGTGTTGTCAGTTTACTGAACAGATATTTCCTTCGCAAGAAACGAAAATCACTGGACTGATTCATATTTCCCTTTGAACACAAATGCCCTCGCGCACACATATATACAATGAGTCTGAAAGAGTAAGGCCATAGAAGGCTGAAATATTATGGTTTATAATGGAAATATAACAATCTGAAACCTATCCGCGAAAATATGGAGAGATAAAGCAGCGATGCAACCACAAGTATGGCGGGACAGGTGCTAGGCAGATATCAATATATACCCCTACAATATAAATTGCAAATTTTATAATTTTTATACATCCATTTCCCACCGACAATCCCCCGTAAAAAATCTTGTTGTACCACTTGATAGGGTGACATCCAGAAATCTTAAACGGTAGAAGTCCTAAAAATATAGGCACTAGACCAAAATTTTAGGACTTCTGCAGTTTATGACTTCTGCAGTTTATGACTTCTGCCTTTTACGACATGTGCCGTTTAGGACTTGTGCCTCTTTCATTCACTTGCTTCAGTTCTGAAATTCGCCACCACCACACGAAATTGGGACGATGCAGCAACTAGTTGGCAATAATGTTACGAACGTGGCTAATTCCAACAGTAACAGCTATATTTGTACTACTAAGATTATTATTAGCACTATCTGTTCTACACTTATACACGAGTTACATAATACAACCTATTTCATTCTAAAAATTAATTACATAATTAGTTAAGAAATTAGTTTCTTTCGAATGGAGATACGAGAATCCCAAGACAAATTCCTAAAACGAAAATAAATAAATAAATAAAAATAAAAAATGTTTAAAAAGCATATTTTACCAGACTTCTGAAACCAAGCAAACATTCAGAATTTCAATATATATTATGCGGAGCGTATTTTATTAAGAGTAGGACAAAAATCCAACAAAGTTTACTTAATTAGGACAAAAGCTCACTAGACATTTCACGAGTGAACATTAAACAATAACTGTATACATAAAGAACGCAGTAAATTTAAAATTGAACAAAGAACATTTATTATGCAATACAGTGGGTGATATTCATAAGTCCTAAACGGCACAAGTCCTAAAAATATAGGCACTAGACCTAAATTTTAGGTCCTGTGCCATTTTTGCAGAAATTACTACATAGTCATTTAGGTGTGTAGCCTGCAAATTTTTCTAGGGGAGCAGGCTTTTTATATATTAAAAGCAAATCAAAAGTTTATTTCCAGATTACGAAAGCTTCAATAAGACGATAAATTTAAGCATATTACACATGTACATAAATACATAATATTATTATATTTCCAGTTAGTTCATTTTTGAAACCTGGACCTTGACAGAGCGTAAATTTAAAACTACAGCTTGCGGGAAATGTATGAATAGGTTAGTTATAAAAAATCGGAAACTGTTCATGGAAGTCCATTTGTTTGACTGTATTTATCTTCTCTACTCTTATATAAAAGAGTAAAGATGAGTGATTTTTTTGGGCATACTACTACAAGTAGAGTCGTTAAATTTTAATTATAAAATATAATTTTCTTATGAAAGCAGAACATAAGAAAGAATTTTTGGAAATAAGTATCGTAAAAAGGGTGGGGCAAGATTTTTTAAAAGGGTAGTTTTTCTCACAAGTTTCTGAAGCTAGTAAAATGAAACTTGGCATATAAACTTTCCTATCAAAAAAACTGAAAATTGAACATATAAAAGGGAAAGAGCAAAGGGAGCACTTTTTTATGTTCGAATTCCCCATTACTTACTCAGAAAATATGTAAATAAATTAAGGAAGGATTGTTTAAGTTAGATGCGTGAAACTCGGTATTTGAACTTTTAACTAAAAGTAATAAAATACTATATGTTTCAGTGTCTTGAAAATTACACTTTTAAGGGGAAGGAGGGTCAATTTCTATAATATTAAAATATCCCACTGCTTATGAGATTTGGGCAGAAAACTCTTTTCCTTTAGGCAAAGAGAGTACAAAGTGGCTGATTAATTAGGTTCTTTTAGTTATTTTAACATGTTGACGTAGTTTAATTCTTTTAAAATTGTATTATTTCACATTCTATTATAAATATCCATCATTTGCTGTAATTATTAAACACGTTTAATAAACATAAAACAGACTACCCCCGGTCCCGGCCAGGAATGTGTTTTTGGTGTTAAGCCATCATTTGCCGTTCGTAACATAACATTTGATTGTAACTTCAAGTACTACTGTGCAGTCGCCCCTTGTCGGTCTGAGAGCTCAGATAATGTACTTATAAATCACGTGATTGGGGATGACAGAACCGACAAGTTGCGCCCAGGATTTGCAAACATAGAAGTTAACAAAACGTGAGGTACGGGATCTAACCTGGGTTGCATTTAAATAAAATCTGACATGTACAAAAGAAACAGACTGTGATGTTAAAGGGGATGAAAAGGGGTAAGAAGGGAGCAACTTTCAGGATAGGTTAACCTACTTGCACTTACTTGCAGGTCTGATTGTTGCCCTCTTGACAATTCCTCCAGCGGGCCGACGTCCGTCCATCTCTCTGTTTCGCTGGTTGGTCGTTCAAGTAACCAAAGGTTAGGAGTCAGCGAAACCCGGACTGAGAAACCAACTTTACGAAGACCGTAATTTTAGAGTCGAAACTTCTTCTCAAAAATCAATACATAGTCGTTATCAGCTATCTGACGTTAGCTGAAACAAAGGTGCTCTATAGGACAGAGCAAGGTTATATCAGTCGTGAAATCCTAAATGAGGTTCGCGGTCTACATCTTAACTCGTTTCTAACTCCATGTCGACTGTCCCCTCCAAAAGTCTCTCAATCGGTTTTGTATAGCGTTCTTTACGGGTTCACATCCTCGGTTATTCACTCTGATTTGCGTCTCGATGAAAAAGTGCGTGCTCGTAGATTAACCAAAGTAAGGTGATGATAGGAATGCGGACGGGGAAGCAATCTGTTGTTTTATTAATTGAGAAATTACAAACGTAAGCAGTAAATGACAGACAGCAAAGGCAAATGAACTTAGAAAAAAAAGTCGAAAGGTGATTTAAATTAAAATGAATGGTTATTCTTTTCACTGTAATGTTTCTTCTAAAATAAAATGTCCCATTGTTCAAAATAAGATACTTTGCCATGTGTCCAAATACACATATCTTCACACTATCAAGACTCAAGTCTCAGAAATGTAGCATATATGAAATATACTACTACTACTACTACTACTACTACTACTACTACTATAATAATAATAATAATAATAATAATAATAATAATAATAATAATAATAATAATAATAATAATAATAATAATATGTACTTCTGAAATACGTATGTACCTATGTGTTAATAATTCTTTCATAATCTTGAAAGAAACTTTTTATTTGTTTTTAGTTTGTAAAAATCAAGGCCCTCTAGAATAACTTGCTGGGTACTCCTGAATGACTATGTATTGGTTTCTGTACACGTATTATGTTATCACTTGCTAGTCTAGTGTTATTTGTAGAACAAGACAATGGTTCTTGTCTTGGAATATTACTAGTTTGGTGTGGTAGTACAGTGTTAGAGTGTGACCTATAATTTAATTTCCCTGTAGGGTATGCTATCTGCAATGCAATAAACTGTATATGCTTTTTCTTCCTAACAAGGCTGGGCGATAAGCCCCTGCAATTCCATTACAGATAAGGACGAAATTATTTTATAAACTACTTGGTGAACCTTTATTAATATAACGCTATTAGTTCTTACAACCTTTTGTTAATCTTATTTAACAATTGCAAAATGGAATAAGAGAGAAAATAGATAATGATGATGATTGTTTATTTACATAAGGTATACATACAACAAAAGGGAATATGTTGGTCACTACTGCGTATCTGCTGAACCAGGGTCAAACTCTGTGTATCACAAAAGTTAGTTTAGCAGAGTTTAAAATAATATATATTTTGTTTATATATATTTTGATTGACTTACAAAGATTATCATATTAGCAAAATGATTTGAAATAACACGCCAGGCATAAGGTAAGCCTTGGGCTATATCGCTTAGAACTGTTTTAAGAGTGAATCTATCATTTATGCATTAAATTTCATTACTGGCTACTTACACGTTTCGGCCTCGTATTGGAAGTCAGCTTCTCGTGTTCTTTTCATATCCCACTATAACTGGTTTAATTGCACACTAATTATAGGCACTACAATTCACTAGATGCATCACGTCTTCCTCTACCAAGCTACAGTAGTGATCAGGTTTGAGTCCACTACAAACCTCTTTGTGTGGCTACGTAGTCGGGATCGAACTTTTGACCTCTAAAGACAGCATCAGTGGTAGCCCACAGCAAACCTTTTTGCGTGGCTATATAGAACGGTATGGATCTCAGGACCTCTGAGGTAGGCAACAGTCACAGCCGGCAAGAAACCTCTTTGCGTGGCTTATGGAGCTGAATAAAACTCAATTGAACTCTGGGCCTCTCTCTTCCGAAATCGAGGTAGCCTGTTAATCAAGAACTCGGCAAACGTGCAGCACCTTGGTCTACCTTCCAAGAAGGACCTCCGTGACCTCAAAACCCGAAGTTTAAATACTCCTTACTGTTCTTGGTTTTTCAGGTCACGAACTACTTTCTGTAACTAAATTTTACTTGGGAAGTTAAGTCTTAGTTTGTGTTCCGTGTCTTAATCCAGCCACGGAAACTTTTCCAACGGTTTCTTGTTAACTTATAGGAAAACACAGCTTTATTTTGTTTAATATTAGAATTTTTTTCATTCTCACAGTGTATACTGTCCTGATCGTAGGTGATCGTTACATTTGTTTATTTTTTCAGCTTATACATGGGGCTTCGGCGGCTCAGCGACAGAGAGTTCACCTCTGGTGCATAGGGCCCGGGTTCGATCTCGACTCCTGCCATGTGAACTTAGTGGTGGACAAACACCATGTGCGTGGGTTTCCTCGGGGTTCTTCTGTTTCCCCCCACTTACTTCATTTGCTTCATTTCTCATCATCACCGTCTCCTTTAGGCTATCCGGCATAACCTTGGGACGTAAAATTCAAAGATTTCATTTCATTTTTACGCTTTTACTCGAACATAGAATGTGTATTTAATGTTTAATCATGAAATATGTATCTAGTGGACTATTGTTCTAGACATGAAAGCTTTTGGGTGGGTTTTGTCTGCGACCGAATGTATTGCCAGGTGAATATGAAAGTGGAATTTTCTCCATCTTGCTGGCTGCCTATCAAAGTTTATCATCAAGAGTCTTACACTGAGAAAAAAATGTATGTGGCGTACTTAAAAAGGTAGGTTACATGCGTAATTCCTGTAGTTTTTAGATATGTAGTTACGCGCAAGTGTTCCCCTCCCCCCAGCATTCTTGAGTCTTATCCAAAAAATATTCAGGAAATATGAAGAGGAAAGTCCTTATAAGCTCCATTTGTATATTTATTGATTAAAGTGTATTCTCTAATATTGATTTAATATATAAGTTATTTCCTTTTTTTCAAACAACCACTATCAATGTACGTTTATACACTATTTATATACAAAAACTTCTACGTTCATTTATTGAACAAGAGATAAATCGAATATATAGCATGTGCTGTAAGCCATGAATGATATCGTTAACCCAAAAAGAAGAAAAAAGCAAGAAAATTGCATATATTCATGCACAGAGTTAAACAAAATTACTTAATTAAGTAAACTATGCATTATTTTAGAATGGAAGATCTTTTTTCGTTCTTTTCGGGCTTCAAATTCTTCTATGACTTCATTGAAATCTGAAATGCTGCTCGCCAAGTTTTTTCTGAATAGAAAGCATCGCTACTGCAAATATTTTCCGCTTTATTTTCTTTAAGGTACAGAAACACCTCTCTCCTCCGACAATATGCATTTTGTTAGCATTTCTTTGTATGAATATAAGGGACAAAGAGTTCATTTTCAGTAACTACGTATTTTTGTCTGCTGTTCTATTATAAAGAAGCATGAAATATAAGATTTTTTCCTTCGAAAAAAATAATAATAATAGTTTAACATTCCAGCAATTTAGGCTAAGGAAGACAGATGAGTATTGAAAGTGAATAATTTGAGATTAATTTTTTATGCTCTCCGCCGGAAATTGAACACGGGATCATGTGCACGAGTGGCACACAGCTAGAAATTAGATCAGTGGTAAACATTCTCTTCTTCGAGTCTCGATCGCCCCCCAGAATAGAATATTTTTTATTTTAAAAATAAAATCTATCCCAAGAATTTTTACCTTTGTATTATAAATGTAAAATAAAATCTATTGACTTCGAACGACTGCCCTCCCCCAAATATTCAGCTTGGATCTGCCCCTGCTACCACCAGACGCGTATTTGCTCTTTGCGAGTTTCTGTTTGGCGATTAACTTCTTTCTTCCAAGCGTCTATATCTCACTCAACCTATCAATCGAGTAAAGCGCTGCCAAACGGAGGAATTCGTAACTACTACAGAAGCTGACTATATACCAGTTGCAACGAAATAGCAACTGGAAACGCATAATACGGGAAGATAGCAGCGATGCAAGAATAAATCCACTTCCTCATGTTAAGAGATAGGAGCTCGCTGCCATATGCTCAATGTTACTGCTTCAAGTGGCAACGCTTGCTGCCACTGGATTTGTATATCACTCTCTTTCTTTCAGTTTTTAAAATTATTATTATTATTATTATTATTATTATTATTATTATTATTATTATTATTATTATTATTATTATTATTTTTACAAATGCATGAATACTGTTTTGCGCTCAAGAGCAAAGGTTTATTTTTTACTGATACACTACTTTAATACTTAAAAATATATTTAGTATTAAAGAAATATCCGGTTGCACAACCATGCAACATATAGTACCAGCCGCCACTGGTAAGTATTCCATCTATACGTACTTTCCGTATGAAACAATATAGGCGGTCAGGATCTCACATACAAATGGACGTATATAACATATAGATGACGAATGTAACATACATATATGTATGTAATATAAGGAAAACTTAGATGCCAGACATCGTGCAATGGCATGATGTAACATCTAAGGGCAATGCGTATGTAGCATATGGATAACGTATGCTCCGCACTGATTTCTTTAGTAAGCAAGAGGATTCCGTATATTTGTATATACAATATACCGCTGTCCGGAGAATGTTTTTTTTTTTTTTTTCAGTGTAACAGTGGAGACTTTCATATGAGACAAAGATTGTTTCAAGACGAGATGGCATTTGCATCATACCACAGGAGACAGCCTACAATATTCTCTCGCCTCATCTCGTGGCAACATTATTAAATTAAGTAACTTTATCTTAGGAAGACTTTAAATGTCAGTAACAGTCGAAAACGTTAAAATAAATTAACAAGTAGTGAATTCCTGACACCTATCGCATTTCGAGCACTGAATGTAGTTATTCACCACCAACAATTACATAAATGTTGCCACTAAGATGAAAATGGGAGTATTTTTTTCTTTTAATTCCATGAGTACCAGTAGCGAAAATATGACATTTATTATATAGTTTATATGAAGAAATAAAAAAGTGTTTATAATCTACAAAACGATGTTCCTTAGAACGCAAAGAAAGAAAATTATTTTTTAAACAATTACAGTAATTGCCCACACTCTGCTTGAATCGAATGTATTCTGAACTTCACATCAAGCAATGGAAAGTGTTGTTTTCGAAGCTTGTTTGGTGCAAGACTGCCGTAATGAAATAACCATGTGTTTCGTTTTACCTTCGTATTCTATCACCTCCGATACTTTTGCTGATTTTGCGTTTTATCAATGAATAATTCGTAAGTTGTAGAAAATTGCTTCATTATATGAAGAAAAGGAGAGTTTCTACCGTAATAGGGACTCGAATCTACGTCCGTAAAATTGCAAGCATTATGCCTTAAACCTCTTCGCTACTCTGTTAACCTAGTAATGGTTCACAAAAGCCGTGAAATATTAGACAGTCCTTTTACCTTGTCATGAGAAATCATTTAATAAAATTAATAATTTACTCTCGTTGCTATCAATACTTCAATTCAATGTGAAATGTATTCGTACAGTATGAATAGTTTCCTAACAAGTAAATGATGCTTCTGTGTTTAAATTGATGTTTCTATGTTTTCTATTTTTTCTTCTTTCTTTTCCAAAGAACATCGAATGTACACATCATAGAAGCAGAGCATCTAGTGAACCGTGTTCTACATGAAAGCTATTCACTTGGGAAAGCTATTTACTATTTGGAATCCCCTCATAATATGCAGTATATTCTTACGTTACTCTTCTGTCAATTTCTCCGAAGAGGAAAGCGAGAGGTCTCTTCCTTATGAACTCGGTGTCTTTCTGTTCTGCCTAAGGGCTCTCTAGCACTTTGTAACAAATATTATAAATATTCTTATCTTTAGGCAGAACGGGAATTCTCGTTCTGCTTAATCTTTGAAGGTGCGAATTCTGTACAGGGAAAGATTTCTCCTAGGAATGTTTTTTCTTAATTCTAGGAGATTCTGTAAGAAGAATAACAATTTTTTCATTTTTCATCATAAATTTTAAATGTTATTCTACTTGTTCTTCTCGGAAAAATGAGTAGATACAGTTTTGCTATTAGCAGTATTATTCACATGTATTTTAGTAAAAATGAATGTGATTTCTTTAAATATCTGCAGAGAAATGGAAAATTGATTGACTCAGTTGCAAGAAAGTCGTTTGACATTGTAACTGAACCAAACATAAATCAAACTTAATTCGGTCTAATATAAAGTCATTTCAAAACAAAATTTTTCTCAGTTTTCCAGTAATTCATGCCCAACATGTTATTAGTAGTAGATAAAAGATATCACATTTCCAGTGTTGGGAAGTAACGTAACGCAAGTAACGCGTTATTTTTAGTAACGTTTCCTAGTAACGCGTTACATTTTTCCCAGAGTAACTGTAACGGTAACGCGTTACAAATTTTTAAGTAACATACCTAGTTTGCGTTACTTTTTTCGCGTTACATTTCGGATGAGTAACTACAATATATTTATATTACATAGGTTGGATAAAAAGTACTGGCAACCCTGCCGGCACGCGCCAGTCTAGTGACGGAGAACCGCGAGGTGGCAGCACCGGAGAAGACAATCTCAGTTGAGGAACTTAGGTGAGTGGGAACGCTGTTGAGTCAGTCGGTCAACGAGAGCAGTGGCGTCAAATTGGTATCGCGAGTGGAAGCGCTCTAAACACAATGTTCACTAAACATGAACAGCGTCCGTGGATCAAAATTGAAGTGGCACGTGGTCGTAGTGCACGAGAATGTTTTCAGGGACTGCGGGAAACCTGTGGTGATGCAGCGTTGCCATACCGCACCGTAGCTCGATGGGTTAAAGTGTTTCGTAAAGACAGACAGAACGTGGAAGATCGCCAACGTTCTGGACGACCTCCAGTGGACAACATGACAATTCAGCTCCTTGCATCCTTGCTGGACGTGGATAGACGGTGGACTGCGCGTGAGTTATCGGCAGAGGTTGGTGTGTGCCATAAAACTGTGCTTCACATTTTGAACGACATCCTGGGTTTTCGCAAAATTGCAGCACGTTGGGTTCCACATGTCATTACCGAGGTGCAGAAATGGTACCGATATGCACTGGCACAAGAATTGCTGGACCGCCACCAGAGGGAGGGTGACAATTTCTTGGGCAGGATTGTTACCATTGATGAAATCTGGGTTCGATCCTACGAACCATGTTTGAAGCGCCAATCCAACGAATGGAAGCATCCCGGTTCCCCTCGGCCAAAGACTGTGCGCCCTAGTCAGGGAGGAGTGAAAGTGATGTTGATAGTGGCGTGTGATGTCCAAGGGGTTATCCTGCACCATGCTGTACCAGCAGGGCAGACTGTGAATGCGCCATATTACTGCACGTTCTTGCAACACCATCTGCGTCCCGCACTTCGGAGAAAGCGACCTGATCTTTTGGCGCGGACCCCAATCATTTTGCACGACAATGCACGCTGTCACACAGCTACCGCCGTGACGGACCTGTTACGTGCCTCGAACTGGGAGATTCTGGAACATCCACCATATTCGTCGGATATAAGTCCGTGCGATTATGACCTGTTTTCCAAGATGAAGCAACCACTTTGCGGACAACGATACAACGCCAGACAGGCCATCTTCAATGCCGTAGGGCGGTCGCTGCGAGACATAGCCAGAGAACAACGTGCTGACGGAGTACGGCGCCTTCCATACGTGTGGCAGAAGGTTGTGGACATGGGGGGTGATTACATTGAAGGAATGTAGAACGTATTTTCCCTTCTAATACAGTCATTTGTAAATTGTAACAATTGTGCCATTTCTTTTTATCCATCCCTTGTATTTTTCGGAAACAAACGTTTCCTTCCTGTAAGAGAATTTCTCGGAATGGAGCAATGGAGCATGAACGATGTCACTGACCGACAGTCAGTCACCGGCTCTCAAAGAATCAGATAAGATCATAGTACCACTTGCTGCTTTTGGAAGATGAGGATAACCTCAGCTAAATCACGTGTACTGATTGCAAGCACCTGGAAAGTTTTGTCATAGATTTTTACAGCTCCAACCCATTCACTGAGTGAACTACGAGTGCAATTGTACCGATAGTCTATTTTACTTTGATTGGTGTTGTTTTTATAAAGATGGAGAACGAAAATATTTTACCGTTCGAACATTTGAAAGATACTTCTTCTTAAAAGCTGAAGATGATGGTGGACAGAATCTAAAAGTAAAGTGGTGCCCCAGCGGGAAATTTTGTCAACAACTAGGGTACCATAATTAACGATACAGAGTAAGGGGTTAATGTAAATAAACTCTGTTCTGATGAGCAGGCCTACTTTATTACTAGAAAATAGTTTGTTGATGGTATGTAATATTGGAGTTCTTTCAGATCAGTTTGCGGATCCTAGAGTCCCGTGGATTATAGAGTTTGGAACAACTAGCTTTAAAAAGCATGTATCGATTTTAGAATTACTGGCAGGTTTTGATTCACCTTCAGTTAATGTGTTCTCATTTTATTATTTGTAGTGTAATGTTTCTCAATATTCTGCATTTTTAATATTACATAACAACATTGTTATTATTATATAATTAGTTTAGCAAAAGAATAATAAGCAATCATTTTTTCTAACGCATATTTATGGGCAAGAGTCGAGCTAAAACTCGACTTAGATTCAAGTCGAGTTTTGAGTTAAGTCGAAGGTAATATTGTCGAGTCTAGTTTCAAGCCGACTCACTGTTTTTGGCGTCTAGTTTCGAGTCGAGTTGAGTTTGATACATGGTTCACTCGTTTTAACTCGTTTTGAAATCATGGGCTGATTACACTGGGAAGTGAAAGCCATGAGAAATGTAAGCTAAGCAGTAATATGGAATACTTTTAGTGTTGCTCACGAGAGGGGACACTGCTCGCATCTCTTCTCGTCTCAATATCGAGACCGGCTCGGCTCAACTGAGCCGATAGCTCGAGCTTGCTCTCTTCGGGTGAACCATCGGCTCGAGCTGGCTTGGTTGGGATGAGCCATTTGCTCGGTTCGGCTCATCTGGGCCGAAGGCTCTAGCCGACTCGGTTGGGTGAGCTGTTGATTCGGCTCACTTCTCGGTTCGGGTCGATAGTGAATGAGCTGTTAGCCGAGCTGCTCAAGTCGTTGACAATTCTAAACCTGGGCCGAGCAGTTTTGAAGATATTTGGCCAGTGCCCTATAACTTTTAACAATGTTTGACTCGAGGCCGAATACTCAACCTAGACCCTCAACCCAAATTCAGAAGCTTGTGAACAATGTCCTTGACTCCTAGACTTCACGACTACCGAGGCTGGCAATCAACTAGCTTTTTAGTATTCAAATACAAACCGCCTACCTTTCATGTTTAAACACAGTGTTGTTATAATTAATAATAATAATAATAATAATAATAATAATAATAATATCATTAATAACCTATATTGTCTATGCAAGATACTTGATGAGAGTACTCGAAACTACACACCAGATTTGGCTCGATTCCACTTGAAACTCGACCCGAATTCGAGTCAAGCTGGAGAAAATTTCTCGAGCCGAGTTCTCGAGTCCAGTTCAAAGATGTCTGTTTCTAGTCGAATCGAGTTTCAAAAAGACTCGCCTATCCTAGAGTGACCAGATTCTAACAAACGAAAAGTAGGACACAGGTATAAAGTATATGGTAGTTTACTGCGTCGGCAATA
The DNA here is from genome assembly GCF_964235325.1 of Thermobia domestica. Taxonomy (NCBI): domain Eukaryota; kingdom Metazoa; phylum Arthropoda; class Insecta; order Zygentoma; family Lepismatidae; genus Thermobia; species Thermobia domestica. The sequence continues at coordinate 192,253,086 of NC_137458.1, read as the reverse complement.
CGCATATCCTTATTTCATTTAATGTTAACCTTAAGTTAATCAACATTGTTTAAACAAAGAAGAAGCACTGAACTAAAGTATTCCAGGAATTCAACACAACTCTAAATGCTTTGATGAATGACAAAATGGTTTATTTTTATGAACATACAGTAAAACTTCGTGTTGGGCTAAAAGAAAATGATTTTTGAAGCGTGGTATTATTTTAAGAAATGAGAGAAAATTTAGACCGGCACAAGGAAACTTCTACAGGTACTGATCATCACTAACATAAGTTGAAAAATAAACTTTTCGATATCTCAGTAAAAGCAATGAATGTATTGTAAGAAACATGGTTTGTTGACTATTCTCCATCCCTAGTCTTTCGAGAAACATTAAGATATTGCAAATAAATTAACTCTGGACATTTCGCACAACATTTAAAAGAAGGATATTTCTCGACTTTGTAGGCGTCTTCGCAACACGCAGGACAACTCTTTGAAAAACAAGTACTGTACTGCAAAAATCAGTACGTCTCATCACCGTAGCTCATCCCCATGAGTAACGCAGTATGGCATTTAGTCAATGTTACATTATATGAAAATAATCATATAGCTGTCAAGTAAATATTTGTCCTTGCATTTACATAAAGCAATTCAGTACGTGCAATAATAATAATAATAATAATAATAATAATAATAATAATAATAATAATAATAATAATAATAATAATAATAATAATAATAATAATAATAATGTAGCGGTAGTAATAGTAGTACGGAAAATTGAATTAATAAGATTTTTTCACATATTCAAAGTTTTCGACCTAAAAGTAACGCGTTAGTAACGCGTTACATTTTAAGAGAAAGTAAAGTAACTTGTAACGCGTTACATTTTTACAAGTAACTTACCCAACACTGCACATTTCACATCCTCAAGATATGTTTGGCCATACATTAAACAAATAATCCAAGAGGGTGCATAAGACGGCCCTTATCCCTGATTATCTGACCTTTTGATTTGGTAGGAACTCTATAAAAAACATACAAGTATTTGAAAGTGTTATATTGATATTTTGAATTGGTGCTATTTACAAGCTTGTATATACATTGACAATATAAATATGAGAACAGAAGTGTTATCGCATATAGTATAGATTTATGTATAGAAGACAAATAAGCTGATAAGGTGATGCCGAAAAAGAAGTGATGTACAGGAGTAAGACTCTTTCTTAAGGTACTCCTTATGCGTTCTCTTGCATTGCTTACTTAATATGTGGCCAAACATCTCTTGAAGATGTGAACTGTGACACATTTTGCGTACTGAGAGCCTTAGCATGTTGGAAATGAACTTCTAGAAAATTGAATAAAATTTCGATGTGAAATGACTTGATATTAGGCCGCATTAGGTATGTTTTATATTCGTTTAAGTAACAATGTCAGACGGCTTTCCTGCAACTGAATCAATCGATTTTCCATTTCCCTGCAGGTGTTAAAAAATTTCATTCATTTGCACTGAAGTGATGTGAATAACACTACTAATGACAGAACTGTATCCTAGTCATTTTTCCGAAAAGAACAAGTAGAATAACATCTAAAATTTATGATGAAACTTGAAGATATGGTTACTCTTCTTACAGACTTCGTTAAAATTACTAAACAGATGATTATGAATGCAAGAGAAAATCCAAGAGGATAAGACCTTGAAAATTCTTACAAAATGAACTAAAATCAAGGGACAGAATCATAGGCGCAGCCTAATAGAAGGATGATTAACCTTTCTACAACTGTCACACATCTTGACAGAGGGAGGGGCGAAGAAGACTACAATTGATGGACGATATCAAAACAGAAAAATCGTACGTGAAGAGAAAGAGGTTAGCAAAAGACCGTGGAGCATGGAAGCTTCTCGGTTGTACCAGCCAGAGTTGGCGTGGGTGAATGAAAACTTGACCCACGACCCACTGACCCACCATCCACCGTGACCCACTCTGACCCACGACCCACCATGACCCACCACCCACCGTGACCCACGGTGACCCACCATGACCCACCACCCACCGTGACCCAGGGTGACCCACCACACACCGTGACCCCTCTGACCCACCGTGACCTACCACCCACCATGAACCACTAACATTCACTGTGACCTACTCTGTCTCACCAAATCCATCGTCATCAACTCTGAACACGATCCACGGCCTCTTCTGTACTGACTAAAGTGTTTACACTTGTAATAAAACAAGACTATGAAATTGTCACTAATCGGAGTTTGAATTTCTAGTCAATCGCTCAAGCACCACTCTGTTACAATAACGGTGGATCTGACCTTGACGATATAATATGGTAAAGTGTTTGTCAGTGAGGAAATTGAAACAGTCGGAGGTGGGGGGGGGGAATTAGTGTGTGCCTAAAATATATTTGTACTAAGAGAGTATGCTTGCAAGTGTTAATTTTTGAACGCATTCCAAAAGAAACTTCTATTCGCAGGTAAATACCCTTGTACAATATGGAAAAGGTTTTGGTTTCTCAACAGGCCCGTATCCAGGGGGGGACTAGGGGGGCCCTAAATTTTCACTGTCCCCCCCTAAAATTTTCACGGTAAGCTTGCAAATGCACTATAATATGGTGATGAACTATAAATGGTCGGATCGGGCCCCCCTAACTTCAGCCCCTACATTTTTGGGCTGGCTACCGGCCTGTTTCTCAATTCACAGTTTTTCTCACAAAAGACTTGAATAATCAGTTTTTCATAGCGTATAAAGGTGCTCGGGTACCCTATGTGAGAGCATCTCCATAAAGTATGCTCATAATTGTAATTTGTGTAATCACTAAAACACCACGTTAAATTTAAGTTACAAATATACATAATTGCAATTATTATCAATATTTATTCAAAGTAGTTTACCTAAAGCAAAGAAGAGACTTACTAAAAATTAGGTACAAAGTTGAATAACACAAATAAGCTATTAGTAATACAAGTATACATTTTCCATAACTCGTAATTTGCCATCTTAAGCAAATCTCAAATCGGGTTTATTTTCTGTTGGGAACTTTCTCGTGGTAAATCATCCGCAGCGGAATGATGTCCATCCTTCAGCCAAGAAATAACTAGCTCGTCTACTTTGAGCTTGTCTAGCGGTAGGCCATTAACATTGATGTACAAGTTAGACAATATTTGAGCACATCAGTCATCTATAAATTCATAAGGGGAAATCCCCGTTCGCACTCGGTCGTGGAAATTGATAATACTTCTACCCGATTTCTGCAGCTCCTCATCGACAATCTGCTTGTTAGACGTAAGTGTGATAACGATTTTTCTTGGTCAGTTTTGAAATACTCAGCAAGAAGTATCATCTCTCTATCACCATACAACATCTTTTCCATATCGACCATGTCAGTTGGCAATGTCGACTCATGGAGAACAGAAACTTTATCTACCACGCCTTCGATAGGGAATCTTGTGAATAAATTATCAATTGAAGCCTGATAAACTGATGATTTCATATTTGTTTATAAATTTAATTTTCGTAATTAAACATGAAGGTTTGATATCATTTAGAAAGCGAAAGGGAACGAGGTTCCTGCAGAGTGTTCAGAGGTGAATGGGAATTTCCCTCCTACCCCTTCAATTACCACACTGATGTTGGCCATGTGCCAAATTACAATGAATTTCAATTAAATTATCATAGTATAATTATTTCCTTGTTGAATTATCGATACTTTTCAGTGGAAAAAGAATGAAATTTGAAAGTTCCAAATCAAGGTAAGTAGACCAACGTAAAAGGGGGGAAAAAGTGTAAAATTTTCCATATAATTATGGGTACACAGAGAAAAATCCATTCTCCGGACAGCGGTATATTGTACAAATATACGGTTTCGTCTTGCTTACTATAGAAATCTGTACGGAGCATATGTTATCCGTATGCTACATAGGTACTGCCCTTATATGTAACATCATGCCGTTGCAGGATGTCTGACATCTAACAGTTTTCCGTATATCACATGCATATACTTATGTTACCTTCGTCAGCTATATGTTATATACGTCCATTTGTATGTGAGATCCTGTCCGCCTACATTGTTTCATACAGAAAGTACATATAGATAGAACACTTATACAGAAAGTATTATAAAACACGAGTTTTCAGTTATACTTTTACGTTAAGTTATACGTTAAGTCTAAAAACTACAGCAATTACGCATGTAACCTATCTTTTTAAGTACGCCACCTACATTTTTTTTCTCAATGTACAATTCAAACTTAAAATTTCCGTGTAATTAAGGTTACAGTACAAATTTTATGCCTATTTTTCTCACAACTTTATGAGTTGATTGCCCTGTGCTGTAAGCGCTCCATATAATAAACATAAGCTTCAGCAATTATTATAGTAGAAAGCAATGGGTATATGAAGCCAAGCACTGTATTTTTTGTTTCTGATTTTTTTTCTTAAATAACATCGATCGTCTTCGATCATTTTTACAAACCAACTCAGTACCAATTTTCCATATATAGAAAGTCCCCTCCCATGTAGGAAAATTAAAAAAAAAAAATGCTAGGACACATTCTGTTTATTTCCAATAAAGAGTTAATACACTGAATTTCAGCTCCGTAAGTTTAACGGCGTGCGAGATACTATTTTTTTTTCCCGCAAAAATTCGGATTCTCACTACCTCCTTAGGATATTATGCATTATAATGAAAGCAATATAACATCCCAGTTTGGATTAAGGCCTAACTAATTTCATTTGACTTTGATATTTGACCGTGATGATAAGGCACACATAGTTACATTCAATTTTTTATATAATAATTTATGTATTACTATGATTCAAAAATGTAATTTTTCCAGTAGTTAGCTCCTCTAAAAACTCACAGGTCTCGAAAGCCAAGAAGTAGTATAAGTCCTATTGATATTATTACAATTAAAAATATCAATATCCAAAAGTGCCTAAAGTTCTTTTTTCACTTGGTTAGATATGCTCACCTCAGGTAAGTAGACAGAAACAAATGGAAAAGGAAGGGAAATGAAGGTCTTGAGAGTAAAACGAAGAGAAATTTACCAGTTTTCAGAAGATACTGTCTACAATGCAGTGAGCAAAGTGGGTCGGTATATCATACTGAGTCGGTGGGTCGCAGTGGATCACGGTGGGTGGTGGGTCACAGTGTGTCACGTGTTGTTGACTCACGACCCACTGACCCACTCAGAAAACTTGATCCACCGACCCACTGACCCACTCCATCTCTAATAGCAACTGACCTGCCAATAATGGCAGAATACCTATGATGATGATGATGTCATGCACCTAAAATGTTATCTGTAATTCTTCACTTTATAAGAAACCTGTTTAAAATACTGAAAACTCAATAAAACACGTAAGACAGTTGTACAGACGTTTTCAAATTATTAGACTCACTCTCGAAAAATGCGAAATTGATGTTGCAGTCCTAATTTCGGAGTTCTTGAACATTAATTGTTTAAACCACCAATATAGGATTCTTCATTTGTTTACTGTAGACTTGAAGTGGTGATATCACCGTTGAACAGCAGATGGCATTAGTAGAGGGGAGAGAGTTCTGAAAGTGGTATTTCAGCTTAGACAGCTGTTGTGATTTTGAACAACAAGTTACAATCTGAAGTATTGTGTCGTAAGCGGTTACGGCATTCAAAGCGTTCAACAGTTCGTATGGGTCAGTTCGAAGTGATCTTGACGTGTCTTGTGTATTAATCTTTTATTCTATGAAGTCCTGTAATCGCGGCATAATTTGAAAAGCCAGAGATCTTTCTTCCCGTAAAGTGGAAGTTGTCAAAACACTTCTGGTGAAAGGAAGATATACACGACAAATTGCTATTAGAGTTGGGGTAGGGCAAAAATCTGTGAGTAAAATCTCCGTTGTGATGAGCAAGAAGCAAATGTGTCAGCAAAATAGGCTTTGGAAGTGTGGGTAAGATCCAAAGCTATCGCTAAGAGGTATCAAAATCTAAAAAAGATTGGCTCTGGGAAACAGAAACGCAACTTCTAGACTCTTAAGCATAAAAATGGCTGAGTATGGTGTAGACATTTCGCCTGAAAATGTCCGAAGGGTTCTTTGTATTAAGGGAATACAAGCACTCAGGCCAAGAAAGAAAGAAAAAATTACTCCAATCATTGCAGAGAAGCGCCTCGAATGGGCACGAGGCAAGGAACATTGGACTGCTGATGATTGGAGAATAGGAGTTTTAGTGATGAATCATGTGTCTTCGTGTCTGATGAATGTTCACAATATGCGCGACTAGTGTTGCAAAGGTCCAGAAAAAAACGGAAATCTTGGGTAAAAAAACAGTTTTTTACCGTTTTTCCCGAACCTGAAAAAAACGAAAAGATTGTGGAAAATTGAAATTTTCGAATGTTTCACACATTATGCCTTTAAAATGAAAACTATTTTATATTTACTACTTTACAGTTAAGATCATTCAGTAGTTATGTTTCTTGTATTAGAATAGGGAAATTATAGCACCATGATAGAAGGGAGTTACGGCTACAAAAAATACTGAAATATAATCGAATTTAGATTAAATAATATAGACGCATTTAAATTATCTTAAGTAACCTTATAAAGTTACCGTTTTATGGCAGGGAAGTGTTAAAATAACAGGGCCAAAATCATTTTAGTTAATACCAGTATGTTAAAATCGAGTATTTATTTTATGGGGACACGTATCTTCCTTGTCCTGTGTAAATTTTTGTAAATTTTGAACCCATTAGAAAAAAATCTTTTCTAATATATATATATATCCGCCTCCAAGTTGCGGGGATGCATTTGGATTTAAACTGCATCAGAATTGTTACTGTTGATTTCAGCGACTCTAAAAACTATGGATTCGACACTATTATCGGTCATTTTCGATCATTTTTATATATTTCTCCGCCTCCAAGTTGCGGAGATGAATTTGGATGTAAACGGTATCGGAAGTGTTACTGTTCATCAAAGCAACCCCAAAAACGATGTATTCGACTATAATATCGGTCATATATATATATATCCCCTCTCCTCTGTCCCCAGGTCACGGCGCTGAATTTGGGTTTAAATGGCATTAGAAGCGTCACTGCTCATCTCAGCAACCCCAAAAACTATAGATTCAACACTAATATCAGTCATTTTCGATCATTTTTTTATATATCACCCCCTTCCCCCTCCCTAAATTTCGGCGTTGAATTTGGATTTAAACTGCATCGGAAATGTTACTGTTCATCTCAGTGGCCCTGAAAACTATGGATTCGCACTGATATAGATTATTTTGCATCATTTTAATAATCCTCCCCCTCCCTCAATTTGCGGGGATAAATTTAATTTTTTTAAACAACATCGAAAGTGTCACTGTTCACCTTAGCGACCTCGAAAACTATGATCCACACTAATATCGATTATTTTTCATCATTTTTACATACCTCCCTCAATTTGCGGGAGTAAATTTGAATTTAAACGGTATCGAAAGTGTCAGTGTTCACGTCAGCGACCCCAAAAACTATGGATTCACACTAATATCAATTATTTTGCATCATTTTTATGTACCTCCCTCAATTTGCGGGAGTAAATTTGAATTTAAACAGCATCGAAAGTGTAACTGTTCACCTCAACGACCGCAAAAACTATGGATTCGACACTTATAGCGGTAATTTTCGATCATTTTATACATCTTCCTCTCCCTCTCCCAAGTTGCAGTGCTGAATTAGAATTTAAGCTTCATCGGAAATGTCATTGTTCATCTCAGCAACCCCGAAAACTATGGGTTCGCACTGATATAGATTATTTTGCATCATTTTAATAATCCTCCCCCTCCCTCAATTTGCGGGGATAAATTTAATTTTTTTAAACGACATCGAAAGTGTCACTGTTCACCTTAGCGACCTCGAAAACTATGATAGATCGATAATTTTTAATATATATCCGCACTTCCTTCCTCCAAGTTGCACCTTCAAACTGAAATGATAAAATCATTTCAGGCCCGAACTTCATCTATGTTGAAAGTTTTTGTCGAGAGCAGTCTGGTGGTTTAAGTATTGTTAAGTTACAAATATAGTTACTTTCATTATATATATATATATATATATATATATATATATATATATATATATATATATATATATATATATATATATATATCGGGTGTTGCAAAATAAGTGTTACAACTCTTGGGAGGTAACTCCTGCCACAGAGACAAGAAAAAAAGTTCTCTTCAACTTTTGGCTATCGGACATAGTTTCGGATCTACAAGGTGCCGAAAGCGTGGGAAAATGACTTTCGGACGCCAATAGTTCGGAAACTATCCAACGTAAAGAGAGCGGGTAAAAAAATCACTGAAGAAGTCATACCTGCTGTACTGAATTTTGCATGTTTCACAATCCTACCATGCACGCGCAAGGGATTCCCCAAAGGAACGCAGGGAGTCCCTGATAATCTGCCAAATGAAAATTGGTCTAAATGGATATGAATTGATAGGGTTTCTACCAGGTAACAATAATTCGTTTGTATTAAGTCGATATCTGGAACAAATACAAAATGGCGGGCACCTTCATGCCCGTTGTGTGTGGTTGCATAATCGCCAGGTACGGATGCTGGCCAACAGTGACGCTCTGAGTATGAAGTGTAGCGAATTTGTACTCAAATGCTCTAGAAAGACATCTGGAGTGTCGGTAGAGAACAACAGATGAATTAGGGTGATTCACTTGTATGGAAACACGTAACGAAAAATGCCCAGAAATGCACTCATACTAAGTAAACGTGAGTTCAAAGCGTCGGAAATGTAAGGATTAGCGTCGAGAACATGAAAGCCATTGCCAATTCAACAATAATATTCCCTCAATTCGATGCAATATGATGTGCACGGTTGTATACCAATGAGGATGCATCAACTGAGGCCAAGTTGAAATTGTGCAAGGGGACTCACAAAGAAAGTGGGTAAACTAAATGAATGTCACTAGTGGGATCCCATGAGCGATATTGAAATGTGGCCCATGTGTGTGTTGATATCAACATGTAGCTAATGGACAAATGTCAACATGTCCCACTACTGCTGGGACACCATCCCACGTGTGAAAAATAGGAAAATAACTACTTGGGTCTTGAATCTGAGGCCGTAGGCTCCCAGTAGGGTTGGATTCTGCGACCACACGAGCGAAAGCGAGCGCTCTAGGCCTGAGAATTCGAGGGAGCCTCACTTTCTCTGTATTCATTTCTTTGAGGAGTACCCACTTTGTTTGGCAAGCGCTCTTGTACAGCCTTCCGACATGCTTGTGTGTTTCATTTTGTTACTCCTACTGCACAGTTGTAAACAATAAAATCTTTAAGTCGTTTCTTCCTATTTCTCATGTCGTTTTATTTTCCATGGTGTTCCAGCTATAGTGTTACATGTGCCAAATTGGTTCATTTTCGTCTTTGTCTTGGCATGTGCACTGTGTGTAAGATACGAATTTCTGGAGATATTTTCTATATTTCGAGTACGTCATATGTCCCAGAAGACGTAAGACATGATACAAGTTTGTTATTTTCAGGCTCTATCAAAATTTGAACAATTGATTAAGATTTTTTTTCATATGTGTCGACTGTAGGACAATGTCCCAAACAAAGAGGGACATTGATACAATCGTGTTCTAGTTACGTTCTACCAAAAAGTGAACCAGATGTAATAGCAGAATGTACAACGTTATTTTCCTAGTTTTCGCACTTGGGACGGTGTCCCAGCAGAAGTGGGACATGTTGACATTTGTCCATTAGCTACATGTTGATATCAACACACACATGGGTCACATTTCAATATCGATCATGCGATCCCACTAGTGACATTCATTTAGTTTACCCACTTTCTTTGTGTCCCCTTGCACAATTTCAACTTGGCCTCAGTTTTTGCATCATTATTGGTATGCAACCGTGTACATCATATTGCATCGGATTGATGGAATATTATTGGTGAATCGGCAATGGCTTTCATATTCTTGATGATATTCCTTACATTTCCGACGCTTTGAACTCACGTTTACTTAGTATGAGTGCATTTCTGGATATTTTTTGCCACGTGTTTGCACACATGTGAATCTGCCTGCTTCATCTGTTGTTCTCTACCGACACTCCAGATATCTTTCTAGAGCATTTGGGTACAAAATTCGCTATACTTAATACTCAGAACGTCACTGTTGGCCAGCATCCGTACCTGGCGATTATGCAACCACACACAACGGGCATGAAGGTGTCCGCCATTTTGTATTTGTTCCAGATATCGACTTAATACAAACAAATTATTGTTACCTGGTAGAAACCCTATCAATTCATATCCATTTAGACCAATTTTCATTTGGCAGATTATTCGTTACTCCCTGTGTTCCTTTGGGGAATCCCTTGCGCGTGCATGGTAGGATTGTGAAACATGCAAAATTCAGTACAGCAGGTATGACTTCTTCAGTGATTTTTTTACCCGCCCTCTTTACGTTGGATAGTTTCCGAACTATTGGCGTCCGAAAGTCATTTTCCCACGCTTTCGGCACCTTGTAGATCCGAAACTATGTCCGATAGCCAAAAGTTGAACAGAACTTTTTTTCTTGTCTCTGTGGCAGGAGTCACCTCCCAAGAGTTGTAACACTTATTTTGCAACACCCGATATATATATATATATATCGGGTGTATCGATATATATATATATAGTTACATTCTTTCATTTCTAGTTAGTTACATTCTAGTATACTTTCATTTATATATATATATATATATATATATATATATATATATATATATATATATATATATATATATATATATATATATATATATATATATATATAAAAAACTCAGCTATTGCTTCTGCACTATATCAATGGTTCGTTGTTTAATACATCCTTTCCTCAACAATGGCTGCGGAATTGATTAAACGTAATGTTCTTCTATTAAATAAATTTATTTTGAATATATCTTTCTCATTAATTTCAATTAAGTTGCTTTTCAAAAATCCTCTAAAATTTCAGTGACGCACTATGGCCACCCTGCTACAAACTACAGACTTAAATATTCGATAAAACCTTTCAGTAGTAAGTAGTTGCACAATACCGATATGAACGTATTTAATTCCAAAGGTAACAACTATGTTAGTAACACTAAAATTATTAATAATAACTACGAGTAAGGAGTAGTTAATTACGAGTATGACAATTATTTGCTACAGAAAGACTTCTGTACAAGAAATATATGTATATAAATAATTTACTTCAAAACAACACAAGGGAAGCAAGATTTATGACGTACCTAACTAAAACACAATATTATGTTACTAATATGAGGTCAATGGTGTGGAAATAGAGAATAACAGACATTATGAAAAATCTGGGAATTACATTTGGTAGGAAGTTGAAATTTTGTCAACATAGAAATATATCATGGAAAGAGCAAGAAAGGACAATAGGCTTTATTTATTTATTTATTTATTATTTCAGAACGATAGAATATGTATTTATACAAATAACTTGTAAGAACTAAGGTTCTGTAATTTGAAACAGTATATCTAAAACTTTGACTAACAGATTGACAGTATTCTTCTTACGGACGCGATGGTAGCGCCACAAGAGATTTTTAGGACTTCTGCCTTTTAGGACTTCTGCCGTTTAGTACTTGTGTCGCGAAATGATTTTTAGGACTACTGCCGTTTAGGACTTCTGCCTTTTAGGACTTCTGCCTTTTAGGACTTCTGCCGCGAAATAATTTTTAGGACTTGTGCATTTTAGGTCTAATGCCGTTTAGGTCTTGTGCCTTTTAGGACTTCTGCCGCGTCCTCACTTGAGGGCGATACAGGGGGAACTGAAAGTAAGAGCGCAAGAATAAAATACAACCTCACTGATCAAGTATAATGTTCAACAAAGAGAGGAATTCAAGAACTTTCCGATTTCTCACTGTTTTTAAAAAAATGCCTGAATTTCCCTTACCAATATGAATTTCCCCTTTTGTGGGAAATTTTCCAACATCCGAAAATGGTGAAAGAGTTTACCACAGCAACGCGTGAACATAAACAGGTTCATTTCAAAGAGCACCAGTCCAAATACAGCATCAGATGTACAGTGGGAGACACTTCTGGATGGTACAGTAAGAGACACTTCTGGATGGTACAGCCATATGGAGATTTACGGCAAGAGTGCTCCACCAGTTGAGTCCACAGTATTTGCCGGGAAGTATTGCAACCGAATTAACTTAAATGAAGGCGGGTGGCATAATCGCCAGGCAATGAAAATTCCCGCACACTTGGGTGAAATTCCCACTACCGTCTACAGCATCATTTCTCCAAACTGAGACGAATCTACTTCTTATGGCAAACATATTACTTAATATTTGTTCTATTTGTGGAGATAAGTTGAAACAAACAATTGAAGTCCAATCCTGTTGCTGTTGGAATGAACTCTCTTTAAGTCGTTTGATCTGAAATGACTTTACAGAACCTAAAATAATATTCTGTCACTTCAGGGGGGGAGGTAGGAAGAGCAAAATCTCCCCTTCTACTGGATGAAAACATATACTTTCAATCAAATGCTTAGCGAGAGTGAACCCATTGGTATAGCGCTTTTATGATTTGAAATCTTGCTCCCAAGCCATCTTTTGTCATAACTGACAACATAGGAGAACGGGAGATGCAAATATGATGAAGGAGAAATACACTCACATGTGCAAATTCAGAATTGGACACAAAATGATCGGATAGCATCTATATTTTGTCGAAAATTTTGATTTTGTAAGTAGACATGTAAAAGCTCACCCGAACTTGAGAGCATCCCATTACCAATTGTTGAATTAAAGTGGAGAACTCAGTTGAGAGCATCAGATGATTACGGAGGGAGAGAAACATCTTAAGATATGGGGAACGAACAATGGAAAAAAATACCAAATTGCCTCGACCGGACTCGAACCCTAAACCCCATGATTACGAAGCCACGCCTTTGCTCACACATCCACGGAGCCACACAGAGTCGTACGGTCGTACGTCAGGAAAAGCGTTCGTTACGACCAGTGATTTATTTGTAGGGGGAAGCTAGGGAAATTCCCCGTCTCTAGTTTTTCTTTCCTTGGCACTAACTTAATTACTGTTGTCCCAGCCTGAGAAGAATATTTTCCACCACTCTAGAAAATTTCCTAACAATTTGCATACATTTTAAGCAACACAAAACATTTATTCATCGCTGTTCTGCATAATTATACTTACACAAAGGAATTATTTTCAATTCTATGAATTCCCGTACCAAGTAAACAGAAGTACTGAGTATGAAATTCTATATCTCGCGAATAGTTTTGCAGAAAATACCTAAGCTAAATTTTCTATTGGGAACATGGAGAAGCATACACGCGGAGCTTAGGAAGCAGATTGCGCCCATAAGATTTGTTTTGGTCAGTAAGGGACAGAAATTTACATTCAAATGGCAAAATCACACGTTTAATTATGCTATAATTTTACTTTTAAGAACTCCAAATGCGTAGAACGAAGGCATTCTTTTTTGCTTGGAAGAATAAAATTATGGCTGAAGGTACTACACATTCCTTGCTACCGTATCGCGATTTAATTAAATGTTTTAAAAGTTTTTTAAAGCTCAATCCCTAACCAAATTGATAACTGCATGATCTATCTCTTTGCAGTTCACTTAAAACACTATAGAAATATCGTAAAACTTAATAAAAGGAAAAAAAGTTCTTTCACAGCGTGAAGCTTAAGATTATTACCATATACTTATAGCGTAGATGGTTTGTGTATCTTCTTTCGTAGTTCATTGGATCCGTATAGAATTCCCTTTCCCGCGACCCGTGTTGGAATCTTCGCGTCGCTGTTTTTTATTTTTATTTTATTATTGATCAGATAGGACTCCAGTAGAAAGAAACATATGGTTACAGTTCAAGGTGTGATTCGATATTCTGCAAGTATTTATCATCCTTTAGTCCTTAACAAAACAGAGATTATTGTTCAAACTGTCACTATGGGATTACATTTCATTGTATAAAAAAAAATTAAACTAACTATATATATATATATATATACTTAAAAATATCGAAAATAATAAGACAAATATTGTGAACAATTTTATAATAGAACTAAGCAATGTTTTATATTACACTAAACTGAATGAAATACAGAATATTTGAAGTTAGCGATAATATTGCCAGTAGATTCTGAAATACAAGTTTCTTGAACAGATAATGACACTTCACCTTGAAATATACACCTTGAATTTGATTTTCGATAGAATCTGAAATATGTTAAGAACTTCAAATCTTGAATAACGCAACACAAGTTTGAATCCCATGGCTGTAATTGTGTCTTTACAAACTCACTCTTTTTATATAAATCAACCAATCTAAAGCCGGATCTTTATTCAAAAAGTATTTTCTCCTTTACGTATACTTCAGGGAGAACATTTAACGTCAACTTTTTATTAGCAAATGTAGCAACTGATCAAATTGAATAATGCTAAAAATAGCCTACTTCGCTTGCTAGAACTTCATACATCAAATCTTTTTTTTTTGTGTGTTTCTTTTTTTTTTTTTTTTTTTTTTGTTTCTTAGGCTTCTGAACACTTCGGAAGATTTTAACAGAATCCTTGTAATTATACATTTGTTTGCTCTGTTTGATATGAAATAAAATATTTCTTATGAAGAAAATGGTCTGCAGAGCTCTTTGTAGAATGTCTGTTATTAGTTGTAGTAGTTGGTTTTACTTTAGCGTCCCATTCAGCAACGAGGCTATATGAGACATGGACTTACAGCTTAACGTGGGATCCGAAACCATAGGCTTCTACTGAGAATCGAGCTCCGTTTTTAGGGAAAAAAATCTAACCACAGTCAGTTCCTACTCGTTGGGGTTAGAACATACCCTATTATTATACTGGTATTTGGAAGCAGGGATAATTGGTTACAGATTTTTTGACCTGGAAGCAATCACACTCGTGTCCTGGTCTTCCTGGTCTTGGTCTTGGTCTTGGTCTTGCAAGCAAGACTCTTGCAAAAACTGCAAGACCAAGACTCTTGCGCTCATCACTACAAAACTGGAAGCACGTAAGTATCTACCAAGCTTCGGACATAAATCTCAATATTTTGTTCCAAGATTCCGCTAAGGAGCTTTAAGTAAGAGGAGGGCGGGTGGGAGGAACTCGCTGTAGCCATCTCCACGTGGTGAGTTCTGCGCTGGTTTGGTGTTTGTTGGTCAACTTTTCAACCTTACCTTATGTATTTGTGTTCGTACTATTATATCTACTAAACACCAATCAGGCGAAGAGCTGCACATCAGATCAGAACATTTAAAATCCTGGGGTCAAGTTACAGTATTAGGAATCTTAACCAATTTTCTATAAATACTTAAAATAATGGTATATATATTTAAAAAGAACAACAAAATAACACTTTTCGGACCCGCAGGGCCTAGTGAAATATTTTTATCTGCCTCTGTTTTGGGGAAGAAACATAGCATTATACAACTTTTGCACGGTACTCAAACTTAATTTTCTGAAAACAAATATTTCAATAATATTTTCACTACTCACAATCATATTTTTTCAGCATTAACGTTCTTTTGGGCTCCCGGGGCGCGGTTAAATATCTTTTTATCTGGCTCTGTTTTGGTGAGGAAACATGACATTATAAATTTTGCACGGTACTCAAACTTAACTTTCTAAAAAAAATATATTTCAAAAATATTTTCACTATTCGCAACTATTTTCTTTTTCAAAATTAACGTTCTTTGGGGCCCCCGGGGCCCGGTTAAATACCTTTTAATCCGGCTCTGTTTTGGTGAGGAAACATAATATAACATTATACAAATTTTGCACGGTACTCAATCTTAATTTTCTAAAAAAAAATTTTTTTTCGGCCTTTTTCGGCCCACCCTAATAGTTAACCTTTAGCTTGGACTAGGTTGTTGAGATCTTGCTCGGGAGAGTACTCCCGGTAGTAGTAACTAAATACACGATTCTGATTGGTTGGCGTTATCCGTATCTTGCTACGTAGCCTATACCTATGTATATAACAGAAATCATACGCTTGTTGCTATCGGTCCTCGTGGTCGTGTGCGCTAGCGTTGTAGGCTGGTAACAAGAATTGCTTCTGGCGTGAGTTCAAACCCGGCCGAAGGAAATTTATCTATTTTTTTAAATCGTTCATAACACTTTTTTCAATAAAATATGATGAAAAAGTACCCAAAAAGGAGATTTGCTTACTTTTGAGGAGAGAAGTAGTAGTGGTAGTAGTAGTACAGCAGAAGCGGATATATATATATATATATATATATATATATATATATATATATATATATATATATATATATATATATATATATATATATATATATAATTTTCCATGAAATCATGAAAATAAAAAAAAATGACTTCCAACTCTATTCAGAAAGTAGGTATATTGGCACGTGTCGAACCGAGTTGTTTGCTACGCGACGTTATGCCTTCAGGCAAACTTCTGGCTATCGACTAGGTAAGTCTTAAGGGCCACTATGAAGAAAGCAGTGTTGGGCAAAATCAATTGAAATCAATTGCAATTGATCAATCAATTGAAAGTAATTGCTCTGAAAATCAATTGCAATTGATTTCAATTTGTAATTGACAATTAATTTCAATTGCAATTGAATTTAATCATAAAATTAGCAATTAAATTTTCGTCAATTGTTAATTGTTAATTGGTCACCAGGCAATTGAAACTTTTAATTGTTAATTGTCAATTGCAAAGGGTGCAATTGAAACATTCAATTGTTAATTGCAATTGACAATTGAAACTTGTAATTGTTAATTGTAATTGTTAATTGCAACTGAAATCAGCAATTAAAACTGAAGATAAGATGTGTGTATATTGTATTGTCCACTTGTTACTGTTTTACATATTTCAAATAAGGTACTTATAAGAAATGCTGGATACCTACCATCCCTTTCCCCCCTGGGAATAAAGCCGTGAAACTAAGTATTTTTTAAATATATTATGTTTATGGTTCTACCCCCTCGAAAGAACTCTATATGCCCGCCATGCACACAACAGGAATGAGCATGAGCGGGTTGGAGTGAGTTTTCTTTAAAACTCGACTCGACTCGAAGCAGACATCTTTGAGTTCGACTCGAGATCTCGGCTCGAAAAATTTCCCCCAACTCGACTCGGATTCGGATCGAGTTTCCAGTCGAGTCGAGCCAATTCGAGCTAAATCCTTTGTGTAGTTCCAAGTACTACTATCTTCAAGTATCCTACATAGGCAATATAATTATCAATGATACTACTACTACTACTACTATAACTAATTATTATTATAACACCGTGTACCTGTATAAACATGGAATATAGGCGGTTTGTATTGGAATACTAAAAATTAGTTAACTGTCGATCTCGGTAGTTAAGAAATCTTCAGGAGGCAAGAACATCGGTCACGAGGTTCTTGGTTTGAGTTCAGGAGGAGCAAGTATTCGGGCTCGAGCCAAAAATTGTTAGAAGTTATGGGACTCCAGCCAAACATGTTTAAAACTGCTCGACCCGGGTTTAGGGTTGTCAACGACTCAAGCGGCTCGCTCACAGCTCATTCACTTATCGAGCCGAACCGAGAAGTGAGCCGAGCCAACAGCTCATCCAACCGAGCCAGCTCGAGCCGAAGGCTCACACCAGCCGAACCGAACCGAGCTGATTGCTTACCCCAACCGAGCCGGTTCGAGCCATTGGCTCAGTTAAGCTGACTCGAACCAGCCTATGGACTCGTCTCAACGGAGCTGGTTCGAGCCATTGGTTCCAATCGAGCCGAGTCGATAACTCGTCTTTATCGAGCCGGTTCAAGCCATTGGCTCAATTGAGCCCAGTCGATGGGTAATCCCAACCAAGCCAGCTCAAGCTGTACGCTCAGTTGAACCGAGCCGGGCCGGTTGACATCACTATTACGGTTGGGCTTTTACTTTGGCTAAAAAATTGGACCGTGCAGTTCTCAGCCTTGATGGTAAGAACTACAAAAAATGATATAAAATCTTTAGTTTTACGTCCCACGCGTATGCCGATCAGGCTAAAGGAGACGGTGATGATGGGAAATGAATGAAATGAAGAAAGTGGGAGGAAACAGGAGAACCCCGAGAAAGTCCACGAGCACGGTGTTTGTCCACCACAAAGTCCAAACTGCGCGACCTGGGATCGAACCAGGGACCTCAAGCACCGGAGGTGAACGCTCTACCACTAACCCACCGCGCCCCCTGGTAAGAACTACAGTATATACTTATATTGGTGCTCACGGCATCATTAACTTGTTCCACCACCAACGAATTTCGAGGTACTTTGTTTTGCATCTTTTGTGCGTGTTTTGTGTCGCTTTGTGTGCCTATTCCCACATTTTGTGCATCACCGGAAGTGGGTCAAAATGGGCCTACAAATATGGCGGAACAAATTATTGCTCTTCCGCCACCAATGAATTTCGAGGTCGTTTCCTTCACATCGTTTCGTGCCGTTTTGTGCGTCTACTTCCGTTTTGTGCGTCATGGGAAGTGGGTTAAAATGAGTCCTTAAGGTGGGACGATAATGGCCAAGAGTTCCGCCACTATTGAATCTCGAGGTCGTTAATTTCACACCGCGTACCCTTTTGTGCGTCTATTTCGACGTTTTGTGCGTCACTGGAAGACGGTCAAAATGGGCCTCAAAGGTGGGACGAAATTGACCCACTGCTCCGCCACTACCGAATTTCGAGGTTGTTAATTTCACACCGCGTACCCTTTTGTTCGCCTATTTCGACGTTTTGTGTGTCACTGGAAGACGGTCAAAATGGGCCTCGAAGGTGGGACGAAAATGACCCGCTTCTCCGCCACTACCGAATTTCGAGGTCCTTTCTTTTGCATCGACTAGTGAATGTTTCATGCTGTTTCGTGCCCCCATTTCCACGTTTTGTGCGTCACCAGAAGTGGGTCAAAATGGGCTTCCAAGATGGGACGAAAATGACCCACTGCTCCGCCACTATCGAATTTCGAGGTCGTTAATTTCACATCGCGTACCCTTTTATGCGCGTATTTCGACGTTTTGTGCGTCACTGGAAGACGGTCAAAATGGGCCTCGAATGTGGGACGAAAATGACCCACTTCTCCGCCACTACCAAATTTCGTGGTCCTTCCTTTCGCATCGACTAGTGAATGTTTCGTGCCGTTTCGTGCCCTTATTTCCACGTTTTACGAGTCACCAGAAGTGTGTCAAAATGGGCCTCCAAAGTGTGACCAAAATGACCCATTGTTCCGACACTATCGAATTTCTAGGTCGTTTCTTTCGCATCGTTTAGTGCCTATTTTTTAAAAAAGTTTTCTGTACCTACTTCCTCGTCTTGTGCGTCACCGGAAGTGAGTTAAACGGGCCTTTAAAGTGGGAGTTAAATGGCTCACTGTTCCGCCACTATCGAATTTCGGGGTTGGTTCTTTCGCATCGTTTAGTGTGTATTTTGTACCGTTCTGTTCGCCTACTTCCACGTTTTGAGCATCACCAGAAATGCGTCAGAATGGTCCATCAATGTGTGAGGAAATAGAGCCAAGGTCACGCCACTATCGAATTTGGAGGTCGTTTCTTTCGCATCGTATAGTGCCTGCTTTGTACTGTTTTGTGCTCCTATTTCCACTTCAGTGCGACAACGAAAATGGGTCAAAATGGCCTACAAGTATAGCGGAAATACTTAATGCTGTTCCGTCACCATCGAATGTCGAGGTCGTTTCCTTCACAGTTTTTATGCATGATTTGTGTCGCTTTGTGCATAAGTGGGAGAGGGTCAAAATGGACCTTAAAAATGGAATGAATATGTCTTTTTCTGCCATATTTGTAGGTCGTCTTTGACCCATTTTCGTTGGCCTACAAAACGTGAAAATATGCGCAGAAACGGTAAAAACATGCACTAAACAATGCGAAAAACCAACCTTGAAATTCGATACTGGTGGGAGAGTGGATCATTTTACTTCCCACATTGAATGCCCATTTTGACCCACTACCATTGGTTCACAAAACGTGGAAATAGGCTTACAAAACGGTAGAAAACACGCACAAGATGATGTGAACGAAACGACCTCGAAATCGTTCCTGACTGAACAGCATTAACTTGTTCCGCCATATTTGTAGGATAACATTGACCCATTTCCGGTGACGCAGAAAACGAGGAAATAGGCGCACAAAACGACACAAAAAATTTCCATGTAATTAAGTTAAATTTCCATTTAAGTTTGTAAGCTTAATTATATGGAAAATTTTATACATTTTTTCTTTACGTTGGTCTACTTTACGTTGATTTGGGACTTTTAAATTTTATTCAGTTTTCCACTGAAAAGTATCTATAATTCAACAAGGAAATAATTTTTAATTATAATTATAATTATTATCTATATAATTGAATTCATTGTAATTTGTTCCATGACAACACTTTACCATTTCGTACTAGCTGTTATGCCCGTTCTTCGCACGGATCAGATAAAATATCAATGTAAACGAACTGAACAACGGGAGAACAATTAAGAAACATTTCTAAAATTGGATATATTTTGTGTAAATATATATCCAACAACGTACATGTGTTTTCATTGGGAAGGCCGATGGGGGCTGAATTTGAACGTATACACTATCGGGGGTGTCACTATACGTCTGAGCAACTCCAATAAATATGGATTCGACACAAATTCTACTACTTTCACATGTCCCGGTGAACCCCCCCTCAGACCCCCTTGGTTCGTATAGCGAAAAAATCTTTTCTGGCCCCTCACCAACCCCCAACCAATACCGCGAAAACTATGAATGTGACACTAACATCTGCCATTTTCTACTACTTTTTACATATGCTGGTAAAAGTCCCTATAATCCTCTGGTTCCAATTTTGAAAAAAACAATGCCTCTGGCCCACAGCAAATGGGGGCTGTATTTGGAAGTCAACGCCTGTGGATGTATCACCATTCATCTCAGCGACAGCGAAAACTATGGATTTGACACTAATATCGATCACTTTCCATTATTTTTACATGTCTCCCAATTCCCCACCCCCGGTGACTCCCGGCCCGCATACAATGGTGGCTACATTTGAAAATCATCGCTAATGAAAGTATCACCATTGATCTCAGCCACCGCGAAAACTACGGATTTGACATCGGTCATTGTTGATTATTTTTACATGTCTCGTGATCCCCTTTATAATGCCCCCCTTTCTTAGCTGATGGGGGCTAAGTATGAAAGTAAACGCGGTCTTGAGTTTAACCATTGAGCTCAGCTATCCCGAAAACTATGGATTTGACATTAATATCGGTCATTTTCGATTATTTTTACACGTCTCGGAATTTCCCCCTCTGGTGACCCAAGGCCCGCATACAACAGTGGATGAATTTGAAACTCATCCCTAATGGTAGTGTCGCCATTGATATCAGCAACCGCGAAAACTATGGATTTGACACTAATATCGGTTATTTTGGATTACTTTTACGTTTCGGTATCCCCCCCCCCGTTGACCCAGGGCCCGCAGCCGAATACGGTGAATTTGGAAGTTAATGCGATCGGAGTTTCACCATTGATCTCAGCGACCGCGAAAACTATGAAATCGACACTGATATCGTTCTACTTTTACATGTCCCGGTAAACGCCCCCCTGAGACCCCCTGGTTCGAATTTTGTTGAAAACGCTTTGCCTTGGCGTGGGACCTGGACCAAGGTATCTTTGACCAAAATTTGGTAACTCTCGGTCGACTTTTCTGGTCCCCAGGCCGGTCCCGGTAAACGTCCCCTGGAGACCCCCTAGTAAGCAATTGAAAAAAAAAACTCTTCGTCTTAGTCTGGGGCCTAGACCAAGCTACCCGTGACCAAATTTTGAAAAGTTTGGTCCACTCATCTCGTCCACAGGCCGCACAAAGATAGACAGACAGACACACGAACAAACTCTATTTTATTTATATTATTTTAGAAAGGTCAGATCCGCCGTTATTGTATTAGTGCGGTGCTTGAGCGATTGATCGTAGGAATTCAAATTCCGATGAGTGATAATTTTATAGGCTTGCTTTATTACAAGTTTAAACTCTAGTCAGTAGAGAAGAGGGCGTGAATCATGGGTCTGAGTTGATGACAATGGGTTTTGGTGGGTCTGTGGGTCACAGTGGGTAAGAGTGGTTTATGGTGGGTGGTGGGTCAAAGTGGGTCACGGTGGGTCGTGGGTCACGACGGGTGGTGAGTCAATTGGTCGTGGCTAACGTTTTCATTGCCCCACGCCCTCTCTGAACTATAGCGTTGAAAATTAATCAGTGAAAATCAATTGCAATTGCTCAATCAATTGAAAGTAATTGCTGTGGAAATCAATTGCAATTGAATCAATTGCCAATTAATTTCAATTGCAATTGAATTACAGAATTCATTTGCAATTACTTTCCACTGCAATTACTTTCAATCGATTGATCAATTGCAATTGATTCTCTTTTTTTAATGGCCAACTGCAATTAACAATTAACCATTACTTATTTCAATTGTTAATTGCAATTAACAATTAAATTTACAGATTAATTGTTAATTGTTAATTCAATTGAAATTTGTCCAACACTGGAAGAAAGAAAGAAAGAAAGAAAGAAAGAAAAAGGTATGCTTAAAAGGGACCAAGTTCCTCTGAACTTCGAAACTTGGTTATTTAAATATTATAATAAAATATGTTTAAAAATAACTTCCACCATATTGAGTCAATTTGATTCAATATGGCGTATATTTTCTTTGGGGCTTCTCGATCATCCCTATTAAACGAAGTCAATTGGGGTCAAGAGAAAAATGAAATTAATTTGTTATTGGGAAACAGTAATAAAACTAGATAAGAATTTCATTACCTGGATCCGGTATGACCTAACAAACCTGGAGACGATGGAAATGAAAGTGTCTACGACACAGTTAAAGAAGCCCTAACCGTTCCTGTTGATCTAGTGGGTAGCGTGTGCGCCTGTGGTTCGTGTAGTCTGGGATTCGATTTTCGTTAGGAGATCATTAAAACTTTACTTCAAGAAACATTAGTTTCGTTGATGATCCGTCTCCTTTAGCCTAAAGGATTTTATCGTGGAACGTGAAACTAATTTTTCAATAATGTTCATTTAAGTTATAATGAAATTATAACAACACGATTCTGCTTTCTCTTCTTACTAAATTTATATTTGCCTTTCTTGTTTGATGAGTGCGTCTGTGTGTGTCAAAACATTGCACTGAAAGATAACTGCAAGGTCTGTAAGAGTATAAGCGCTTGAGAGTAACAGAAAAGATAAGTTATTTGATTTTAAGGGATTGTCAAAATTCAATCAAGCGAGCCAGTAAAATTTGTCTTGTAGAATGTACGGAGTGGGGAACGGGAATTATTGCTACATGATCCTAATTAAATGGTCAAAGCAAGGAAGTAATTTAACTGTTTACAATGAATTTTGAACATACGTAGTTAACACGTGGATTGACTGGGATAGCTTTTATCATTCGCTGTTTTTCTGGGAGATGAAAGGGGTTTAAATATTTCCCAAATAACATTTTTGTACACTTATTCTTCTCGTGTGGAGAATGGAAATTGTAATTAGTTGGTTGATAATTTTTAAACTGATGTGAACAGTGAAAACGTGTTTTGAATATCCAGACGAATGCAACTATGTGTCTAATCATTTTTACATATTTATTTTTAAACTCTGGGT
The DNA here is from genome assembly GCF_964235325.1 of Thermobia domestica. Classification (NCBI taxonomy): domain Eukaryota; kingdom Metazoa; phylum Arthropoda; class Insecta; order Zygentoma; family Lepismatidae; genus Thermobia; species Thermobia domestica. The sequence goes on along the minus strand of NC_137458.1, from coordinate 192,229,461 downwards.
TTACATTTATACTCAGACAATAATTTTAAATTAATTATTGATTCTATTTCATGAGTTTTAGAATATATTTAACTATTAGAGATGCTCACGAGACAAGATTTGAAGCTGTCTCGTCTCGAAAATGTGCTGTAAAAGTGATATCTCGACTCGAAAAACGTATATTTTTCTATTGGAAGAGCTGTGTCTCGACTCTAATTTTCTCAGGAAAATTCTGTCTCGACTCGACTCGTGCGCATCCCTATTAACTACTTAGCCAAGCTTATATTAGGGACCCATAGGCCCAATTTTTAGAAGCTAAAAATCTGAAATTTAATTATAAGTCACGATGCTTCAGCGAGATGCTACGCATCACGGATCACACCAATCACTTTCTCATAATACTATGAGCTCTAAGACTGATGGGTTGAATGGTTAGAATTTTAACTTAATTTGCAGCACCGAGACTATATGAGACATGGGCCTACAGCCTAACGTGTTGTCCCAAACCAGATAAACTCACACTGGTCTTCCGTACCGAACACTAAGACAGAGCGTACTTCCATTTTTTTCATTTATCGTTGCATAATTATAAAATGTTACATTTCCTCTGGATCTGACACGAACTTTTCCAGGTATAATACAAGGTTCCAGGACGCATACGGCCTTTAATGATAATAACGCTAGTTTATTAACCATATTTTGGTTAAATACAGGACATGGTTTATTTTTCCAACATGCTTAAAGATCTAATAGACTGACGCGGATAGCTCATATTTTTTTCTTTCCTCTCTTTGTTTTCACAAACAGACCAATATTTCATTCACATAATGTGTCAGAACTTAGTAGAAGAAGCAAAATGCTTCACTTCACAGGTAAACCAAAGACAAGACACGCATTTCAAACGACCTTCAGGCGATATTGCTTTGCCTTTCTTTGCCTCTAGCGTTTAGTGATGATTCATTGAATAAGTAGTTGCTTACTACTGAAGGAAATTTCAATGGGTGAACAGCAGGGTGGATTGATTTAAATCAGTCTGATTTAAATCACGAATTTAATCAAGATTTAAATCACTTGATTTTTTTAATAAAAGTCGTTGGTTTAAATCAAAATCCGAAATAAATTAAAGTGAAAATAAGTAAAATCCCGTTTCTGTTCTGTTATTTCGATTATGGAAGATAATAAGAAAATACAATGAGACTCAAATTATGTAAGCACAATATGAAAACGAGTATCATACAGAGGATGATTAGAGAAAATCCCGTTTTGAACGGGTAACGGGTAAATCCTGCTTTCTTCTCTTTGTAACATAGGGTTTTTAAATCGTTAAAACTATTCCAACGGAGAAATCATCATGAAAATTTAAGACGAAAGTTCTTTTGTGCCCACGCCTATTTGTTTGTTTTCAGGTAATAGGGTCGTATTTAGGAAAGCTCGATCCCCTCTGCGAAAAAAAAATAAAAAATAATAGAGTTTAAAACTTCAGGCGAAATTTATGTACTAAATACATAGAAGTTATTCGGAATCGTAATACGGCAAATTTTGGATGCGTTAAAAAAATAATAATTCTTTTGATAAAGTGAATACTTTCAAATATCTAAGATCAATATTAACAGACGAAAACGATATTCACGAAGAAATTAAATGTCGACTAAAAGCAGGGAATTCGTGTTATTATTTTGTTCAAAATCTCTTGTCGTCGCAAATTCTGTCGAGAAATTTGAAGCTTAAAATATATAAAACGATAATCATGCCTGTTACTCTGTATGGTTGCGAAACATGGTCGCTTGCTATGAGGGAAGAGCAGAGACTGAAAGTATTGGAGAACAAGATCCCCAGACGAATATTCGGACCTAAAAGGAACGGGAATGGGGAATGGTGGAAACTTCATAACGAGGAACTACATAATTTGTACGGTTTACCAAACATTGTTAGGGTCATCAAGTCTAGGAGACTCAGGTGGGCAGGTCATGTAGCCAGGATGGAAAAAAGTAGGAACGCTTTCAAAGTCTTAACTGGACGACCAATCGGAAAACGACCATTAGGAAGACCTAGGCGCAGATGGGAGGACAACTTTTAGATGGATTTCGCAGATATAGGAATACAAAGTAGAAAATGGATCCAGTTGGCTAAGGATAGAAGTCAGGGAAAGCTTTTGTGAACGTGGAATTGATCCTATGGGTTCCATACGCCATAGAGTTAGTTAATTTTAGGCGAAATTTATGGACTTTATATTATTTCATGCGGCTAGCTAGTTTCGATTTTTTTTAATATGGCCCTGCGAAACGAAAAGTGTCATATTGATAAACGTTGCTGTAAGTTTTTTTCCTTAATGCTTGAGACACATTGTTTGGGATTGAAATAGGTAAACGATTGGGGATTAATTCAAAATTAAATCCCAATACTTCCACCTAAATGACTTAATTAACATTTAATACTAATTTCTAATGTCTTTTCTGCAGTTCGCGACTTGTATTATACGAGGAGAAAGTTTCGATATAAATAAAAAAATCGATTTAAATTTTAAAAAAATCAACAAAAATGATATTTTTTTTAAAAAATCATGATTTCTTTTACCCTGGTCAACAGTCTCACACCCAAAAACAAATAAAAAGATCCACACTCGTCATATTATTTTCTCAAAAATAGAAAAAGAGTTTAGTTAGAGTTATATTTATATTTGCGGGTAGTAACTTGCTTCTTTACAAAAATAAAATTAATAATACCCACAATGAACATGCATCAATAAATAAATCAACCCATAATATTACTCTGATCCTTATTACACGCCTTCACATTCATACATCCTGTGGAGTATTTCGTTTGTGATTCTAGTGTCAGCAAAAGTGCCTAGAACTAAAGTAGTGTCTGTGTTGAGAGACAAAGCTGTTGAACTAGGATGTTCACATAAGACAGTAAGGCAACGGTTTACTGCGGCTGGACTCCATCACGCACAACCAGCTATGAGAACTATTTTGACAGATTACCACAAGGAAAGGCGTTCAGAATGGGCTAAGAAGAACGTGAGTCTTCCACAAGCCTATTGGGATCTCGTCATCTGGTCTGATGAGAAGGTGTTCCTCTCTGATCTGCAACCGAGAATGATATTATACAGGCCACGCGGGACACGATACTTCCACAACATGTCATTCGCACCGAACATTCAAGACGAGTTTCAGCTCATTTTTGGGGCTCTATGACAGCTGAAGGTCCGCGCGAGATTATTCCTGTTCCTGGACGAATGACTAGTGCGACTTATATCCAAGTACTGGAGGATACACTGCTTCCGTCTCTACACGAAAAATTTCCAGAACAAGAGGAATTCGTGTTTATGGAAGACAACAGCGGTGTTCATATCTCGACGCAAACTCAAGCATGGTTGGAAGATCATCCAGAGCTAATATGTATAGAATGGCTTCCTCGATCGCCAGACCTTAACCCCATAGAACATCTTTGGGCGTTAATGGTTCAAGAATGGAATGAACGTCGACAAGACCGTAACAAAGGAATTCTTGAGGCACATGTAATAGAACTCTGGAATAATTTCCAACAACATCCAACTATATTCTCGAATCTTGTAGCTAGTATACCTAATCGTTTGGGTGACGTTATAGAAGCAGAAGGTGACTAGACAAAATACTAGAATTCTTTAATTTCCAAATATTTGCCTTTTATTTATCTTTTCTTCTTTTCTTCAATGGTAAAGAACTTATACATTTCATTTTTGTTCTCAATTAACCTAAAAGACATTTGAAGCTGGATTAAATGTCTTAGGTTTTCTTCATCAAATTCAACTTTGATTTTATTTTCATCCCAATTAATGTTCAAGAGACCTTTGGAGCTAAAGTTATATATTTTATTTCGTTTTTAGAAAAATAAGTTTTAATTTTATTTTTTACCTAATTAATGCCCAAAAGACATTTGGGGCTAGAATTATATATTTTATTTCTTCTTTACAAAATAACGTTTTTTTCACCACTACTTGTGCTGTGTGTTAAAGAAGCGAGCGGATTTCGTTTCAACTTTTACATTTGCATTATCTTTCTCTTCATCAGTTTCAGTCCCTACCAACAATAGTAGTTCTTATACTTTCAAAAAAAAATAAATAAATAAAAATAAAAGTTGCTTCATGAAATCAGGTTTAACAAAAGCACAGAAGTTATCGTAAAATGTAATCTTGAAATTGGCTTAATTTCCCCAACTCTCATGCATAACAGCATAAACAATAGACCTAACTACAGCCTGAAAGAAAACATACCTACTATTTCATGAAAAATTGGAACTTTGGAGAAAAAATGTTGTTAACAGTTTCACGAAATGAAATTAATTCACCTTTTTTCCCCTCCAACTTCAACTCAAAACAATAACTTTATGCCTCTAATTTCAAACAAAACACGTTATGTTTCACAAAACTAATTTACACGAAATATTTCGTGTTACATGACAACAGGAATGAAATTTACTCCTTTATTATTGGCCAATTATAATTCCAAACAGCGGAGTTAATTGGGAACCTACAAAACAATATTTGGAATTTTGTAAAGGAACATGATTGGGAGGGGGCGATTGGTCATTCTTGACTGATTTTACCCCTAAAAGTGTGGCTTGTTCATAAACTCCAAATTACACTCGCACCATATTCTTTAAAAATTAAACATTTTTTACAGAAGTTATACTGGATCTTTTTTAAGCGGCAGGGTAAAGTAATTCAACCTCTAATTCTTGATAGCCGGCGTACTTCCGTTTCCTCCCACATTATCATTCCATCAAGTCTACTATCATAATTCACATGCCTCAATCATCGTCCCCCTTAGTCTACAGGGCATAATCTTTGGACGTAAAACTGAAAAAGTTAATTTCGTTTTTCTCTTGACCCCAATTGACTTCGTTTAATAGGGATGAGCGAGAAGCCCCAAAGAAAATATACGCCATATTGAATCAAATTGACTCAATATGGTGGAAGTTATTTTTAAACATATTTTATTATAATATTTAAATAACCAAGTTTCGAAGTTCAGAGGAACTTGGTCCCTTTTACGCGCTTATCCATTGTCAATTTCACCCGCAACAAATTCGAATGATGCGGATGGCCTAAAGTAAAAATAGCCTATGTTTTGTCTAATCAAATGATCTTCAGTTGTTTTGCCTATAACACAAAATTGTTATATATGTGTATGTGCAAAGGGTGTGTTTTAGCTTTCACCCCTTATTCTTGATAGAGTTAAATCCGAAACAATAGGATTATTAGTTGAAACCATAAGCCAATTTTCATTAAAATGAAACCAAAACAATAAAAGATAGTTGTGAAACAGGCAAACGGCCGCACATACACAAATGTCAGTTGACTCGAATTGTAGCGCTTGTCTTTGATCAATTTCACTATGTTCCATAAAAATGGGATTTGTTTAAAGATGTCTTCGCGGAACAGTTTTCAATCAGGGACGAATAATTAACTTCCTCAGTATTGACTGATTTCAGCCCCAAGCAGTAGAATTGTGGGAAAGGCTTATAGAACATATACTTCGTATTGTATTAGCATCTAATCACTTTTATGGATCTCGAACCGGCTCGGTATGTTGAGGTGACTGAGTCGTGAGCCGAGCCGTTGACAACACTACAGGCTGCTTAGCTACACCCACCGGCTTCCACTGGGCCACTGCGGGCCCCACCTTTGTAACAGTTTGTAGTAATATTCATTATCTTCACCCACAGAATCAGCTATCCAGTTGCGATGATTAAATTACACATACGTATTTTATTTCTAAAAACTTCTAAATTTGACTGTTAATAAGAACTATGAATAAGATTACAGCTCAAAATAAATTGAATTCTCTTCAATTGTAGTCCATAATTAGCTATGGTCAAGAAAATTAACTCCGCTGTTTGGAATTATATTTGGCCAATAATAAAGGAGTAAATTTCATTCCTGTTGTCATGTAACACGAAATATTTCGTGTAAATTAGTTTTGTGAAACATAACGTGTTTTGTTTGAAATTAGAGGCATAAAGTTATTGTTTTGAGTTGAAGTTGGAGGGGAAAAAAGGTGAATTAATTTCATTTCGTGAAACTGTTAACAACATTTTTTCTCCAAAGTTCCAATTTTTCATGAAATAGTAGGTATGTTTTCTTTCAGGCTGTAGTTAGGTCTATTGTTTATGCTGTTATGCATGAGAGTTGGGGAAATTAAGCCAATTTCAAGATTACATTTTACGATAACTTCTGTGCTTTTGTTAAACCTGATTTCATGAAGCAACTTTTATTTTTATTTATTTATTTTTTTTTGAAAGTATAAGAACTACTATTGTTGGTAGGGACTGAAACTGATGAAGAGAAAGATAATGCAAATGTAAAAGTTGAAACGAAATCCGCTCGCTTCTTTAACACACAGCACAAGTAGTGGTGAAAAAAACGTTATTTTGTAAAGAAGAAATAAAATATATAATTCTAGCCCCAAATGTCTTTTGGGCATTAATTAGGTAAAAAATAAAATTAAAACTTATTTTTCTAAAAACGAAATAAAATATATAACTTTAGCTCCAAAGATCTCTTGAACATTAATTGGGATGAAAATAAAATCAAAGTTGAATTTGATGAAGAAAACCTAAGACATTTAATCCAGCTTCAAATGTCTTTTAGGTTAATTGAGAACAAAAATGAAATGTATAAGTTCTTTACCATTGAAGAAAAGAAGAAAAGATAAATAAAAGGCAAATATTTGGAAATTAAAGAATTCTAGTATTTTGTCTAGTCACCTTCTGCTTCTATAACGTCACCCAAACGATTAGGTATACTAGCTACAAGATTCGAGAATATAGTTGGATGTTGTTGGAAATTATTCCAGAGTTCTATTACATGTGCCTCAAGAATTCCTTTGTTACGGTCTTGTCGACGTTCATTCCATTCTTGAACCATTAACGCCCAAAGATGTTCTATGGGGTTAAGGTCTGGCGATCGAGGAAGCCATTCTATACATATTAGCTCTGGATGATCTTCCAACCATGCTTGAGTTTGCGTCGAGATATGAACACCGCTGTTGTCTTCCATAAACACGAATTCCTCTTGTTCTGGAAATTTTTCGTGTAGAGACGGAAGCAGTGTATCCTCCAGTACTTGGATATAAGTCGCACTAGTCATTCGTCCAGGAACAGGAATAATCTCGCGCGGACCTTCAGCTGTCATAGAGCCCCAAAAATGAGCTGAAACTCGTCTTGAATGTTCGGTGCGAATGACATGTTGTGGAAGTATCGTGTCCCGCGTGGCCTGTATAATATCATTCTCGGTTGCAGATCAGAGAGGAACACCTTCTCATCAGACCAGATGACGAGATCCCAATAGGCTTGTGGAAGACTCACGTTCTTCTTAGCCCATTCTGAACGCCTTTCCTTGTGGTAATCTGTCAAAATAGTTCTCATAGCTGGTTGTGCGTGATGGAGTCCAGCCGCAGTAAACCGTTGCCTTACTGTCTTATGTGAACATCCTAGTTCAACAGCTTTGTCTCTCAACACAGACACTACTTTAGTTCTAGGCACTTTTGCTGACACTAGAATCACAAACGAAATACTCCACAGGATGTATGAATGTGAAGGCGTGTAATAAGGATCAGAGTAATATTATGGGTTGATTTATTTATTGATGCATGTTCATTGTGGGTATTATTAATTTTATTTTTGTAAAGAAGCAAGTTACTACCCGCAAATATAAATATAACTCTAACTAAACTCTTTTTCTATTTTTGAGAAAATAATATGACGAGTGTGGATCTTTTTATTTGTTTTTGGGTGTGAGACTGTTGACCAGGGTAAAAGAAATCATGATTTTTTAAAAAAAATATCATTTTTGTTGATTTTTTTAAAATTTAAATCGATTTTTTTATTTATATCGAAACTTTCTCCTCGTATAATACAAGTCGCGAACTGCAGAAAAGACATTAGAAATTAGTATTAAATGTTAATTAAGTCATTTAGGTGGAAGTATTGGGATTTAATTTTGAATTAATCCCCAATCGTTTACCTATTTCAATCCCAAACAATGTGTCTCAAGCATTAAGGAAAAAAACTTACAGCAACGTTTATCAATATGACACTTTTCGTTTCGCAGGGCCATATTAAAAAAAATCGAAACTAGCTAGCCGCATGAAATAATATAAAGTCCATAAATTTCGCCTAAAATTAACTAACTCTATGGCGTATGGAACCCATAGGATCAATTCCACGTTCACAAAAGCTTTCCCTGACTTCTATCCTTAGCCAACTGGATCCATTTTCTACTTTGTATTCCTATATCTGCGAAATCCATCTAAAAGTTGTCCTCCCATCTGCGCCTAGGTCTTCCTAATGGTCGTTTTCCGATTGGTCGTCCAGTTAAGACTTTGAAAGCGTTCCTACTTTTTTCCATCCTGGCTACATGACCTGCCCACCTGAGTCTCCTAGACTTGATGACCCTAACAATGTTTGGTAAACCGTACAAATTATGTAGTTCCTCGTTATGAAGTTTCCACCATTCCCCATTCCCGTTCCTTTTAGGTCCGAATATTCGTCTGGGGATCTTGTTCTCCAATACTTTCAGTCTCTGCTCTTCCCTCATAGCAAGCGACCATGTTTCGCAACCATACAGAGTAACAGGCATGATTATCGTTTTATATATTTTAAGCTTCAAATTTCTCGACAGAATTTGCGACGACAAGAGATTTTGAACAAAATAATAACACGAATTCCCTGCTTTTAGTCGACATTTAATTTCTTCGTGAATATCGTTTTCGTCTGTTAATATTGATCTTAGATATTTGAAAGTATTCACTTTATCAAAAGAATTATTATTTTTTTAACGCATCCAAAATTTGCCGTATTACGATTCCGAATAACTTCTATGTATTTAGTACATAAATTTCGCCTGAAGTTTTAAACTCTATTATTTTTTATTTTTTTTTTTCGCAGAGGGGATCGAGCTTTCCTAAATACGACCCTATTACCTGAAAACAAACAAATAGGCGTGGGCACAAAAGAACTTTCGTCTTAAATTTTCATGATGATTTCTCCGTTGGAATAGTTTTAACGATTTAAAAACCCTATGTTACAAAGAGAAGAAAGCAGGATTTACCCGTTACCCGTTCAAAACGGGATTTTCTCTAATCATCCTCTGTATGATACTCGTTTTCATATTGTGCTTACATAATTTGAGTCTCATTGTATTTTCTTATTATCTTCCATAATCGAAATAACAGAACAGAAACGGGATTTTACTTATTTTCACTTTAATTTATTTCGGATTTTGATTTAAACCAACGACTTTTATTAAAAAAATCAAGTGATTTAAATCTTGATTAAATTCGTGATTTAAATCAGTCTGATTTAAATCAATCCACCCTGCTGTTCACCCATTGAAATTTCCTTCAGTAGTAAGCAACTACTTATTCAATGAATCATCACTAAACGCTAGAGGCAAAGAAAGGCAAAGCAATATCGCCTGAAGGTCGTTTGAAATACGTGTCTTGTCTTTGGTTTACCTGTGAAGTGAAGCATTTTGCTTCTTCTACTAAGTTCTGACACATTATGTGAATGAAATATTGGTCTGTTTTTGAAAACAAAGAGAGGAAAGAAAAAAATATGAGCTATCCGCGTCAGTCTATTAGATCTTTAAGCATGTTGGAAAAATAAACCATGTGCTGTATTTAACCAAAATATGGTTAATAAACTAGCGTTATTATCATTAAAGGCCGTATGCGTCCTGGAACCTTGTATTATACCTGGAAAAGTTCGTGTCAGATCCAGAGGAAATGTAACATTTTATAATTATGCAACGATAAATGAAAAAATGGAAGTACGCTCTGTCTTAGTGTTCGGTACGGAAGACCTGGGTTCGATTTCCAGTGTGAGTTTATCTGGTTTGGGACAACACGTTAGGCTGTAGGCCCATGTCTCATATAGTCTCGGTGCTGCAAATTAAGTTAAAATTCTAACCATTCAACCCATCAGTCTTAGAGCTCATAGTATTATGAGAAAGTGATTGGTGTGATCCGTGATGCGTTGCAATTAAAAAAGCCACAATGAGAATCACAATGCTGGATATAAAAGTTGATTTCTCGCTGAAGCATCGTGACTTATAATTAAATTTCAGATTTTTAGCTTCTAAAAATTGGGCTTATGGGTTCCTAATATAAGCTTGGCTAAGTAGTTAATAGGGATGCGCACGAGTCGAGTCGAGACAGAATTTTCCTGAGAAAACTAGAGTCGAGACACAGCTCTTCCAATAGAAAAATATACGTTTTTCAAGTCGAGATATCACTTTTACAGCACATTTTCGAGACGAGACAGCTTCAAATCTTGTCTCGTGAGCATCTCTAATAGTTAAATATATTCTAAAACTCATGAAATAGAATCAACAATTAATTTAAAATTATTGACTGAGTATAAATGTAAACCCAGAGTTTAAAAATAAATATGTAAAAATGATTAGACACATAGTTGCATTCGTCTGGATATTCAAAACACGTTTTCACTGTTCACATCAGTTTAAAAATTATCAACCAACTAATTACAATTTCCATTCTCCACACGAGAAGAATAAGTGTACGAAAATGTTATTTGGGAAATATTTAAACCCCTTTCATCTCCCAGAAAAACAGCGAATGATAAAAGCTATCCCAGTCAATCCACGTGTTAACTACGTATGTTCAAAATTCATTGTAAACAGTTAAATTACTTCCTTGCTTTGACCATTTAATTAGGATCGTGTAGCAATAACCCCCGTTCCCCACTCCGTACATTCTACAAGACAAATTTTACTGGCTCGCTTGATTGAATTTTGACAATCCCTTAAAATCAAATAACTTATCTTTTCTGTTACTCTCAAGCGCTTATACTCTTACAGACCTTGCAGTTATCTTTCAGTGCAATGTTTTGACACACACAGACGCACTCATCAAACAAGAAAGGCAAATATAAATTTAGTAAGAAGAGAAAGCAGAATCGTGTTGTTATAATTTCATTATAACTTAAATGAACATTAATGAAAAATTAGTTTCACGTTCCACAATAAAATCCTTTAGGCTAAAGGAGACGGATCATCAACGAAACTAATGTTTCTTGAAGTAAAGTTTTAATGATCTCCTAACGAAAATCGAATCCCAGACTACACGAACCACAGGCGCACACGCTACCCACTAGATCAACAGGAACGGTTAGGGCTTCTTTAACTGTGTCGTAGACACTTTCATTTCCATCGTCTCCAGGTTTGTTAGGTCATACCGGATCCAGGTAATGAAATTCTTATCTAGTTTCATTACTGTTTCCCAATAACAAATTAATTTCATTTTTCTCTTGACCCCAATTGACTTCGTTTAATAGGGATGATCGAGAAGCCCCAAAGAAAATATACGCCATATTGAATCAAATTGACTCAATATGGGGGAAGTTATTTTTAAACATATTTTATTATAATATTTAAATAACCAAGTTTCGAAGTTCAGAGGAACTTGGTCCCTTTTAAGCATACCTTTTTCTTTCTTTCTTTCTTTCTTTCTTTCTTTCTTCATAGTGGCCCTTAAGACTTACCTAGTCGATAGCCAGAAGTTTGCCTGAAGGCATAACGTCGCGTAGCAAACAACTCGGTTCGACACGTGCCAATATACCTACTTTCTGAATAGAGTTGGAAGTCATTTTTTTTATTTTCATGATTTCATGGAAAGTTATATATATATATATATATATATATATATATATATATATCCACTTCTGCTGTACTACTACTACCACTACTACTTATCTCCCCAAAAGTAAGCAAATCTCCTTTTTGGGTACTTTTTCATCATATTTTATTGAAAAAAGTGTTATGAACGATTTAAAAAAATAGATAAATTTCCTTCGGCCGGGTTTGAACTCACGCCAAAAGCAATTCTTGTTACCAGCCTACAACGCTAGCGCACACGACCACGAGGACCGATAGCAACAAGCGTATGATTTCTGTTATATACATAGGTATAGGCTACGTAGCAAGATACGGATAACGCCAACCAATCAGAATCGTGTATTTAGTTACTACTACCGGGAGTACTCTCCCGAGCAAGATCTCAACAACCTAGTCCAAGCTAGAGGTTAACTATTAGGGTGGGCCGAAAAAGGCCGAAAAAAATTTTTTTTTAGAAAATTAAGATTGAGTACCGTGCAAAAGTTGTATAATTTTATATTATGTTTCCTCACCAAAACAGAGCCGGATTAAAAGATATTTAACCGGGCCCCGGGGGCCCCAAAGAACGTTAATTTTGAAAAAAAGTACCCACCAATGAAAACTACTAAAATATATTTTTTTAGAAAGTTAACTTTGAGTACCATGCAAAAGTTGTATAATATTACGTTATGTTTTTTCACCAAAATAGAGCCGGATAAAAAAATATGTAACCGGGTCCTAGGGGCCCGAAAGAACGGTAATTTTTAAAAAAAGTAGCCAGAAACGAAAATATTATTAAAATATATTTTTAGAAAGTTAAGTTTCAGTACCGTGCAAAAGTTGTATAATGTTATATTATGTTTCCTCACTAAAACAGAGCCGGATTAAAAGATATTTAACCGCGCCCCGGGAGCCCAAAAGAACGTTAATGCTGAAAAAATATGATTGTGAGTAGTGAAAATATTATTGAAATATTTGTTTTCAGAAAATTAAGTTTGAGTACCGTGCAAAAGTTGTATAATGCTTTGTTTCTTCCCCAAAACAGAGGCAGATAAAAATATTTCACTAGGCCCTGCGGGTCCGAAAAGTGTTATTTTGTTGTTCTTTTTAAATATATATACCATTATTTTAAGTATTTATAGAAAATTGGTTAAGATTCCTAATACTGTAACTTGACCCCAGGATTTTAAATGTTCTGATCTGATGTGCAGCTCTTCGCCTGATTGGTGTTTAGTAGATATAATAGTACGAACACAAATACATAAGGTAAGGTTGAAAAATTGACCAACAAACACCAAACCAGCGCAGAACTCACCACGTGGAGATGGTTACAGCGAGTTCCTCCCACCCGCCCTCCTCTTACTTAAAGCTCCTTAGCGGAATCTTGGAACAAAATATTGAGATTTATGTCCGAAGCTTGGTAGATACTTACGTGCTTCTAGTTTTGCGCGAATATAATTGTCTCGTGCAACACTACCGCATACTTCTGAAGAATATTCTGTTACTACCTTTAGACACTTCTCCAAAGCCTGCGTGTGGAAGGGGAACGTGACAAACTGAAACCTCCTCTTTTCCACAATCATTTCGGTTAGTTCTATTGATACGTTAGCCGAAATTGGAGGTTTCGTTACTAATACTTCTGACCAATCGGTCAAATCGATATAATCCGCATATTCTTCAGTGCTTTGCCTATTGCAATTGTCAATTAGAACTATAGTTTGGTATTTTTGGCCATCAAAATTGAGACCCTTAAAATTAGTAGCTTTACACTGTAGACGGTTTCTTTTTTCTTTTTTGCTAGTTTCGTACGGGTTTTGTTTTTATCTACTACCTTGTCTTAGTTAGTTTTGTTCAGTAAATTCATATCTCCTAAAACAGCGGATACAATTTTAGCAGCCGATCTATTCGATATACCTGTTAAATCTTTTGCGGTACTCATTTGCTTAGGGCTCACTATTGTTGATTTAGATTTATTTAGATTTTATTCTCTAAACGATAGCTCCATGCGAACTCTTCATCGTCTGAATTCGGGGTGGAAGCGCTTACGGGATTGAGGCTAACGATTGTAACCCTCTTGTAATTGGTACCGCAGCATCATAATCGATCTGTGTGTCATGCTTTCTTTTGAGCCTATGGGTTTCTGCTTCAAACTACATTGCAACTCGTCATTTGTCTCTGATTTCTCTGATCTAATATGAGCTCCCACTCCAAAAGCGGTATATAATTTGATTTACCACACTTACAGGTTAATCTATCGCAGCATTTGCAAGAGAAAATATCACATAACTTCTGAGCACCGTTCTTAAATTTCTTTAATTTGGCTCTTAATGGGGTATATCTCATTTCTTAATGGGGTTAATGATCGTTTCGAATTTTAAGTTGTAATTCAAAATCATATGCTTAATTCGAAGTCAACACAATACAGGAAAAGAGGCTCGCAGCCATATTGTTTCTACTTTATTTGAATTCAGCAATGTAAGCGCCGCCTTCGGAAAGCCAGTGTTATGTATTTTGCATCTAGATGCGAAAAAGTGATATTCTCTTAAAGTTTGAGAGTTCTGAGGTGGGCTCAACACAAAGGTTTTTCGTGTGTTAATATGGTAGTTATGAAAGTTAGTTAAGCTCTTAATAGTTATTTGCGTATATTAAAACCATGTATTTCATGTTTTATGTATTAATAGTAGTGTCTGGTAAAATGTTATTATTACCTAAAACCATTTTATTTGAACAAAAAATTAGGAACTTTAGGGCCACGGGGGCCCGGTTAAATATTGTTTTAAAATCAACATATTTGACATGGCTTCATTTCGTACCATTGCACAACTTTTGATAACTACTCAATCCTGAATATCTGAAAAACTTTTTTCGGCCCACCCTATTAACTATGTCAATAAAATTCATTTCAAACGGTTCAGCCATTTTTCGCTATAATAGACAACGTATTTTTAATTTATATACTATGTAGATATACGTTAATAGCATTGTTACTGTCTTTTTTATTTAAGTTATCTATTGATATAAAAATGATGCATTAACTTTAATATTTAACAGTATCACACAATTTCATCGTGCGTATTACGACGTCTCGTCGTCTCCAGGTCTGTTCCTGTCTTGCCGGGACACGAGTGTGATTGCTTCCAGGTCAAGAAATCCGTAACCAATTATCACTGCTTCCAAATACCAGTATAATAATAGGGTATGTTCTAACCCCAACGGGTAGGAACTGACTGTGGTTAGATTTTTTCCCTAAAAACGGAGCTCGATTCTCAGTAGAAGCCTATGGTTTCGGATCCCACGTTAAGCTGTAAGTCCATGTCTCATATAGCCTTCGCCGCTGAATGGGACGCTAAAGTAAAACCAACTACTACAACTAATAACAGACATTCTACAAAGAGCTCTGCAGACCATTTTCTACATAAGAAATATTTTATTTCATATCAAACAGAGCAAACATAAATGTATAATTACAAGGATTCTGTTAAAATCTTCCGAAGTATTCAGAAGCCTAAGAAAAAAAAAAAAAAGAACAAAAAAACAAGAAACACCAAAAAAAAAATATTTGATGTATGAAGTTCTGGCAAGCGAAGTAGGCTATTTTTAGCATTATTCAATTTGATCAGTTGCTACATTTGCTAATAAAAAGTTGACGTTAAATGTTCTCCCTGAAATATACGTAAAGGAGAAAATACTTTTTGAATAAAGATCCGGCTTTAGATTGGTTGATTTATATAAAAAGAGTGAGTTTGTAAAGACACAATTACAGCCATGGGATTCAAACTTGTGTTGCGTTATTCAAGATTTAAAGTTCTTAACATATTTCAGATTCTATCGAGAATCAAATTCAAGGTGTATATTTCAAGGTGAAGTGTCCCTATCTGTTCAAGAAACTTGTATTTCAGAATCTACTGGCAATATTATCGCTAACTTCAAATACCCTGTATTTCATTCAGTTTAGTGTAATATAAAACATTGCTTAGTTCTATTATAAAATTGTTCATAATATTTGTCATATTATTTTCGATATTTTTAAGTATATATATATATATTTAGTTTAATTTTTTTTATATAATGAAATGTAATCCCATAGTGACAGTTTGAACAATAATCTCTGTTTTGTTAAGGACTAAAGGATGAGAATTTTATATATTGTAAAGGAATCAATGTGTCTTTGCTTGGATTCACAAAGACTGTTATTAATAATGCATTGAGTTATGCAGACAATGATGTTGGTGACAGGTTTCTATTAATTTTATTTGTGTTTTGTGGAGTTTCTGTGTAGAGTGCTTGCGTCCTGAACTGTCAACAGTCAACTGGTTGTTGTTTTGCTACATCAGCAATTTATGAATGTTATGTATTTATTGTAATAAAGTTACGAGAGACACCTTCCTGACTCCTCCCAACACCTACAACCACACCTCCTATGACGTCTGGGACTCGCTTTCGATATCAACCAGAATAGTCACCGAGCCTGGGGGCCCTCCTTAAATAGCCCCGGTTACTTCCGTCTCGAGGAGTAGCGATATAGATTTGAAGCCGGGAGTAACGGTGCGGAGTGGAAGCTAATCTCGGACTTCTCCTACGAACTGGCGGATGCCCGCGATATCACGCCAATAGTCCAGGACCAGATCCATAGCAAGATACCAGGAGACCAGAGAGGGACCAACGCACGCCCGGACGTCATGAAGGTACACCTTCCCTAACCGATAAACCTAACCCTAACCCTGTCTCTCTTCTTTCATAGAATTTCTTCGTTATTAACTCTAATATCCCAATGATCTTTTACTTCAAAGGACAGCCGTCCGAATCCAGTGCCTGTGAACTGAGCTAAATTCCCCACTTTAGTTCTTCTGATGGCTTGTGTGTAGGTGGAGTTTCCTATCATTTTTCCTCCCCCACACACCCTTTATAATATAAACGAAAAAAACAAAATTAGTCATATTTAGTTCCAGAAATAGGGATGATCGAAGTCAATGTGCTGATCACACACAAAACAGGTTAAATCTATTTCCTTGACCATAGCTAATTATGGACTACAATTGAAGAGAATTCAATTTATTTCGAGCTGTAATCTTATTCATAGTTCTTATTAACAGTCAAATGTAGAAGTTTTACGCATGTAAAATTCTACTTCAATTTTTCGCTTGACAAGAAAAAAATAAATAAATACTTGCAGAATATCGAATCACACATTGAACCGTAACCATATGTTTCTTTCTATTGGAGTCCTATGTGATCAATAATAAAATAAACATAAAAAACAGCGACGCGAAGATTCGAACACGGGTCGCGGGAATGGGAATTCTATACGGATCCAATTTTTTTTATTTGCCATTTGCAGAAGAGTTACATGAAGCTAAAACAGCTTAGGACAGATATTCAGTACATAGTGTACGTAAATAATTTGAAAAATATTTGTGAGCTACATTTACAGAAAATTGTTTACAAGCAGTTTTAAGAAACATCACATATGCATATTCATTTCCATACGGATATGTGTCCATAAGATAAAAAAATCGTTTGACCAATTAACCATGTGACGCTATTGTTTTTCGTGATTGGAAAAAACTTATAGTCTGGGAACAAAGCATAATTATGATCAAACTTATGTGCAGGTTCTCGGCAAATCACACTTAACAGGCGTTGTAATTTAGCCCAGATAGAAGAAGAGTGAAGACACAACGTCAGTCTGTGTTGTAGCGTGTCTTCCTGATTACAGTGTTGACACATATCCGTAGGGAGTACACTAATACGTTTTAACTTACCATGAGTAGGTACGAGCTCATTTACTATCGTATACCAGACACTCACGACCGCTGATGTCAATGTGGTGTTATGAATATTGAACCAAATTCTGGACCAATTTTTTGTTGGAAATTTCATTTGGATACGCGGAACGATATTATTGCAAAGAGGTGCGTGGAAGTGTGTGGATAGAAAGCGGATATGGGAGTAGTTTGAAGGATCAGAGATAGGAACATAGGACCAACCTTGCACGCAGTGTTGAATATACACCGGGGCCTGTTTGAGTGACATCATATTAGGAGGATTAGGTGCAGGGAGGGAAGAGATCCAACAAGAAATCCATTGGTGGGTGATTTGGTCAGTAACTTGAAATTGTTTATAATTATTAGCTAGAAAGAATGCAGTACATTTCGCTCTGACTGATATTAGGTTCAAGCCCCCACGGTCAAGTGGTAGGGTAACAGTGTCACTCTTGACACGAAAATAATGCCCTGCCCACAGAAACCAACCAATCAGGGGATTTATTTTATGAACATACAAATCACTAATGGGATATATATGAGCGGAATACCACAATTTAGCACATAAATAACTATTGATGTACCAAATACGTTGAATTAGGTTTAAGTTGCGCAATTTGTGATTTAGACTGAGCATTCGTAATTTTTGAATGAGAGGATCCCAAATATGTTCATACTGTAAACTCTCTGAATTAGAAAACGTTATGCCCAGGATTTTCACTTTCGTAACCAGTTCAATG
Source organism: Thermobia domestica (assembly GCF_964235325.1). Lineage (NCBI taxonomy): Eukaryota > Metazoa > Arthropoda > Insecta > Zygentoma > Lepismatidae > Thermobia > Thermobia domestica. The sequence goes on along the minus strand of NC_137458.1, from coordinate 192,211,321 downwards.
TTGGCAAATGGTAGGGGTATGCCGTCCATAGTCCAAGAACACTTTCGTTTTTTGTAAATTAAGCAGTTCGCCACTAAGAACACTAAATTGTTGTAATTGGTCAATAATATAGTGAAATTGTTGTAGAGTGGTACAGCTAAGGCTAACATCGTCTGCGAAGGCAGTAACCGATATATTTTGCAGGTCATTCAGATCAGGTTGTATATAGGCAGCTAACTTATATAATAAAGATTCTAGTGCGAGGCCAAACAAAAACATGGAAATTGGACAACCCTGACGTACTCCTTTCTGTAATGGAATGGGAACAGTAGAAAAACCATTTATTTGAAGCGTAGCCGTGGCTGTGCTGTAAATATGAGTGAGAAAGTTAAGGAAAACTTCCGGAAAATTATACGCTCGTAGCACAGCAAACAGAAAGGCATGAGATAATCGATCAAATGCATTTTGAAAATCAAGGGATATCAGGCAAGCCGGTTTTCTATTAAACGTAAAATAACCTACAACATCCCGAATCTTGGTCAGCGCATAATAAACATTCTTATGTGGGTTGAGAGCAGCCTGAAATGGACTAATTTTGTCTTGAAATATTGATTTGAGGCGTCGCACTAGAACTTTACTAAACAATTTGAGATCGGTGTTGAGTAAGGTGATTGGCCTATATTGTGTGACAGTGTTGGCATCAGAAGACTTAGGAATAAAGATCACATGACCATCATTTTGAAGGAAGTGCGGAGTAGCATAGAGTTCATTATATAATGTTACCATATCCACGCCTATGATATCCCAATACTGTTGATAGAATGCATACGGCAAACCGTCACTCCCGGGACATGAGGTAGGATTACATTGCTTAAGCGTGTGAAGTATTTCCGCTTCTGTTAATGGTGCAGTTAATGTCTTTTTATCAGCCGCTGATAATTCTGGGAGCAACAAATTTAAATAATCGTGATACCCATGGGGAGGGTCCGTAGTGGCAGTATATAACATTGTATAATGGTCAAAGAAAACTTTTTGAATGTCAGGGAGGGCTGTAAGTTTGGTATTATTATGATTCAGGGTGTCAATCACCTTCCCAACACGACGTTTATGTTTCGCCATATAGTGATAAAATGTAATGTGTTCATCGGGCAGACAGTCTCCGTCTGGCAGGGTATGAACATATTTGCGTACATCATTACAATGAAGTTGTTTTATCCATGCCTTCGTTTTGTGAATTGCAATCATATTTTGCGGAGACCTGGGCAGGATCCAAAGTTCATGCAGCGCTCTGTAAAGATACGATAGGGTGTCACGCTGGTCACGTTTCTTTTCAGCTCCTTGCCATTTGAAAAAACTTCTTATTTTAGGCTTCACATATTTGACCCACCAATCATTTAGTATCGGGTAGTAGTGACGTTGGCGGAGCCAGTACGTCCATTTAGTTCTAAACAAACATTTCGTGTCGGCGTCAGTAAGTAATTGAGTATTCAATTTCCAAGCTGTTTTTCCATAGGTTGTAGTAACACCTAGCGCAAATTTACATGTCCAGATTACTGCGGCATGATCACTGAACGGAACTAATTTCAAATGAATATCAGTGATGGAGGATACTAGATTAGTCGTTGCCAAACCTCGGTCCAACCGACTGCTCATAGTAGAATTTTTAAAAGTGAATTGGAGATCTCGCCGGTGGTGGACCCAGACGTCCTTGAAAGGTATTGATGAAACTAGCTGCTGTAGGGCAGGTGATGGAATAAACTTTCCCGTGGTATCAATTGCTCTAGAGACAGCATTAAAATCGCCTGCAAGTATTATGTTATTCGGAACATTCGGAAATAATGGTAAGATTTCAGTAGAGTAAAACTGTTCCCGTGCTATTCGATTATTAGTGCCAGAATACGAATAAATATTAATGATCGTAATATTGTCACAAGTAATGCTAATACCCCTGCCAGACGGCAAATGAATAACATTTGAGACCTCTATACCTCGTTTACATAATATAGCTGTACCCCGGTGCGCTGGTCCTATATTGACAAATGCAATATATTGGGGTAAAAAGTCAAATTCTGCAAACGCCACTTCTTGTAATAAAATAAAGTCAGTCGATGTTTGGTTGATAAAGCTTCGTAAAAGATTGCGATTAGCATCACTTTGAATTCCATTCAAATTTAAGGTAATATATGATCGAACATTTGGCTTACGAACTTCTTGCATTGACCTGGATATAGCGCACAGGAACAGCAGAAACAAAAAGAAGGGAAATGACCTCGCTGGTACGTTTCTTAACAGACGGTACATTTGTAAACAACCTATATAACAGCATATAATAGAAAACAATGTAAATAAAGCTTTCGTATCGCAGGCACTATTACGTAAATCTTACTTTAGAGTCAAAATGACTATCAGACCGGGAAACTATCAACCTTGAAAAAAAAAGAGAGAGAGAAGAGCTGTGCGGTGTGTTGTTGGTCTCGTGTCTGAAACGTGTAAGATCGCAGAACGATATAAACACTAGGAACATGGTTTGTTTACGAATTCACTGGCTAACATTGTCTTCACCATTTGCTGGAGTGAGGGAAGACACTGCACTAGAAGGCCACACGGATAACGCACTTGTTACGTCATTCCGTTCAGTAGATACTTCTGTTTTCCTTTTCTTTGACACGTTTTCACTTTGCACTGGCTGTAACGGAGGCTCTAATACAACAGGGGGAGTCACATGTGCTCCTTGGTTAATAGACACTTCAGGCTGTTTACAGTCGGGCGAGAGGTCAGATGACAGGGTCGTTGCAGTAGTGGGAATCATCTTGGAGGTAGCATGAGGGGCACTGCCCTCTTTACTCTGCTTTTCGGATACAGCTGACTGAAGAGATTCACTTTTGAGGGGCAACTGGGGAAAATTCCTCTCATCCTGTAAATTAGGAACCGAAGGGGAGGGGGTGCTCTCTAGGACCATTGGTTGGGCAGTAGAAACCGTTGACAACTGTAAATCGGGTGAAGAAGGGCAATAACTAGGAGTTGTCGGCATCTTACCACTGAAAAGTTCAGTCATCTTAAATGCAGTGGGAGCTGAAGTAGATATCACCTGGGGTTTAACTTTCCGTGGACAGGCACTTGCGACGTGGTTCGGGGCCAGACAAATAAAGCAGGTAGGCGGTTGACCTTGATACATGACACTAGCACGACACCCACGAACCACAATTTTAGAGGGAATATGTTTCCCTAAAATCATTTGAACGAGTCTATTGCCATTATAAACTGGAAATGGTAACGTACTGGACCACAGTTCCTCCGTGACATGTATCATTTGTCCATATGGGCGAAGCACTGCACTAAGTTCATCATTAGTGATTTCCATGGGGAGATCCAATATGCGTACACGGGTATATTGTATACTTGCACTGGACAACTGTACTTGACTTATTGTGCCATTTTCATGCTCAAAATTCATGGTTTCCGGGTGCTGACGAAGAAAGATGTCCACGTGAGCTTGACATTTAAACTTGATGTACAAACTATAATCCTCATTATGAAGTTGAATCGCTGCAATATCCTGAATATGTAATTGCAATTCGGTAGTTAACCAAGCCTGTATCCTGGCTACACTGGGCCTGATAGTACGCGTCATCTTGTCAAATACAATTCGAACTGTATTTTTACGTAAAGCATTCATTGTAAGTGGTACAAAACTATCGTAGAATGACACAACAACTAAGATTCACTAAACAAAACTATTCAGAAATCCGGGTTAGGTACACTGACAGACACACTACTGAAATTGTATCAAACACAAAGGCCGTCAAGGCGAACGTATAACCTAGTTACAGCGGAGCTCACACACCAGGTGCACTACACCGCGTCTCACAACGAACTGAGATCCAATGAGCTACGAAAGAAGATACACAAACCATCTACGCTATAAGTATATGGTAATAATCTTAAGCTTCACGCTGTGAAAGAACTTTTTTTCCTTTTATTAAGTTTTACGATATTTCTATAGTGTTTTAAGTGAACTGCAAAGAGATAGATCATGCAGTTATCAATTTGGTTAGGGGTTGAGCTTTAAAAACTTTTAAAACATTTAATTAAATCGCGATACGGTAGCAAGGAATGTGTAGTACCTTCAGCCATAATTTTATTCTTCCAAGCAAAAAAGAATGCCTTCGTTCTACGCATTTGGAGTTCTTAAAAGTAAAATTATAGCATAATTAAACGTGTGATTTTGCCATTTGAATGTAAATTTATGTCCCTTACTGACCAAAACAAATCTTATGGGCGCAATCTGCTTCCTAAGCTCCGCGTGTATGCTTCTCCCTGTTCCCAATAGAAAATTTAGCTTAGGTATTTTCTGCAAAACTATTCGCGAGATATAGAATTTCATACTCAGTACTTCTGTTTACTTGGTACGGGAATTCATAGAATTGAAAATAATTCCTTTGTGTAAGTATAATTATGCAGAACAGCGATGAATAAATGTTTTGTGTTGCTTAAAATGTATGCAAATTGTTAGGAAATTTTCTAGAGTGGTGGAAAATATTCTTCTCAGGCTGGGACAACAGTAATTAAGTTAGTGCCAAGGAAAGAAAAATTAGAGACGGGGAATTTCCCTAGCTTCCCCCTACAAATAAATCACTGGTCGTAACGAACGCTTTTCCTGACGTATGACCGCACGACTCTGTGTGGCTCCGTGGATGAGTGAGCAAAGGCGTGGCTTCGTAATCATGGGGTTTAGGGTTCGAGTCCGGTCGAGGCAAGTTGGTATTTTTTTTCCATTATTCGTTCCCCATATCTTAAGATGTTTCTCTCCCTCCGTAATCATCTGATGCTCTCAACTGAGTTCTCCACTTTAATTCAACAATTGGTAATGGGATGCTCTCAAGTTCGGGTGAGCTTTTACATGTCTACTTACAAAATCAAAATTTTCGACAAAATATGGATGCTATCCGATCATTTTGTGTCCAATTCTGAATTTGCACATGTGAGTGTATTTCTCCTTCATCATATTTGCATCTCCCGTTCTCCTATGTTGTCAGTTATGACAAAAGATGGCTTGGGAGCAAGATTTCAAGTCATAAAAGCGCTATACCAATGGGTTCACTCTCGCTAAGCATTTGATTGAAAGTATATGTTTTCATACAGTAGAAGGGGAGATTTTGCTCTTCCTACCCCCCCCCCCCTGAAGTGACAGAATGTTTATTTAGGTTCTGTAAAGTCATTTCAGATCAAACGACTTAAAGAGAGTTCATTCCAACAGCAACAGGATTGGACTTCAATTGTTTGTTTCAACTTATCTCCACAAATAGAACAAATATTAAGTAATATGTTTGCCATAAGAAGTAGATTCGTCTCATTTTGGAGAAATGATGCTGTAGACGGTAGTGGGAATTTCACCCAAGTGTGCGGGAATTTTCATTGCCTGGCGATTATGCCACCCGCCTTCATTTAAGTTAATTCGGTTGCAATACTTCCCGGCAAATACTGTGGACTCAACTGGTGGAGCACTCTTGCCGTAAATCTCCATATGGCTGTACCATCCAGAAGTGTCTCTTACTGTACATAGTAAAGTGTATGGGTCCAATTGGACCCAGTGGGGCTTAGTGTAAAAATTTTCATAGCTCTCTATTTTAAACACCTACAGCGTTTATATTTATTATGTATGGAAACAGAGTAAAATTAATTAAAATTATGCAGTAAGAAATTTAGATGATACAGTATACTTTAGGAGTTATGTGACATCAAAAACAAAAATGGGTCAAAATGAACCCGAGGATCTTAAGAGGGTTAAGCACTTCAAACAAGATGAATGGTAAAAAACATATCAGAGGAAAGCATTTTTCTCCCTTTTTCGAAAAAAAAAAGAATCTCGTGAAAAAAGAAAAAAAGGTTACATAATGTAGGGGTTTAATATCAAAGCCTAACAGCACAAAAACACAAATCCACAAGAAACGGAAAAAAGACAAACACAGAATAAAGGACGGCGTAGCAGACTTGCAAGATAAAGAGATGGAACACAGCTGTAAACCTAATTGTTATAAGAACAATAATAATAATAATAATAATAATAATAATAATAATAATAATAATAATAATAATAATAATAATAATAATAATAATAATAATAATTATTATTATTATTATTATTATTATTATTATTATTATTATTAAAAACTCACTTCCGTTTCAAAATCTCTGACTGCCTAAGAGCATGTCTTCATATTACGGTCATGTGTGCCCATTTAGTCAACGAGTGGTCCCAAAGGCCAAAAGGGATGGAAATCTCCGAGAGAGAGGAATACAAAAAACTTCCTTATGATAAATTCTAGCTCAAAGTTCGAAGCACTTGCTTTGGTACGTGCTTTCTCGTTTCTTTTTTTCCGGGAATAGAAAAGTTCTGGCGGCTAAGAAATTACACTATGTAATATTGCAAAGTTGGAAGTGGATTTATTTACATTTCAATTTGTGGTAATAAAGAAATTATCATTAGAAGACATTATTGTAAAAAGTAAGTTTTATTTCTTCATCCATCGCAAGTTTTAGAGCGCCCTATAAATCCCCCGAATACCAGTATCGAAAATTTAGCATGATATATCCATGTCGGTATATTTGCAATATGAAATGTTCATATATAACAATATCGATATAGACGATAGTGATATATCAACATATCGCACAGGTCAAGTTCCGAGAAGTTATACTTGAAATATACTGGAATCAGCAACCAAATTCTAAATATGTTCTCCATTTGCGCATCCAAGGTTGAGGGGAAGGGTGTGAACCCGAATAGAAATTTTAAGGGAAAAAATGTTAAAATAAAGGAAATCGTATTTTACCTTTAATATAAATCTATTAACAGAAAACTATTACTCTAATTTACCTTTTAATTCTGTTTCTGATTATATAGCAATATACTCTATAATTTTTTACAATCAAATAAACCGGAAGATGAAATTCCTGTGATATTAAAGTGGAATGTTCTATAAAATAATCATATTTCATTGCCCATATTTTTGTCAGTACTTTTGCCACAGCCTGTGAGCTACAAGACTAATAGAATTAGAAATTCGAGATTTTATTACTTGTTTCTCTCAGAGTAAAAGACTTTTGCATTTTTCTCAGATTGTAATTCTTTTAATAAAAGCCCCTTATCAGGGCTATCAGGGTTTCGAGGTTACACGTTCAAAACTTTTCGGTCCAGGTTGGACTTCGGCTTGGGCTGTCTTGATAGTAAGTAAATACTGATATTCATGCACATAAGACAAGATACGACAAAGCTGTCTTCTAAAATTTTATTCTCCTCTCGTTATCGAGAAAAAATATACCTTAATTTTTCAGAAGATGAAATGCTAGAATTGTCCCCTCTCGTTGACAACATTAAAACTGTTCCAAATTACTGCTTACATTTCTCATAGTTTTCGTTTTCCAAACAATCAGGTGATGATTCCAAAACCAGCTAAAACGAGCTGCACGGAGAAGATAAATATCAAATTCAATTCGACTCCAGGCTTCACCCTAAAAACAATGAATTGGCTCGCAAATCGAATCCGGTAAATTACCTCTAACTCGACTGGTGCTCATCCTTATTGCTTCCAGATGTTCTGAGTTTACAATCTGCAATTGTGGCAAGCTTAATTGTTCGTGGAGACAAGTATCATGGATCTGCAGAATATTTATGATTTGTATATAGCTGTGGAAATTTGTGACACACTAGTGGTGTGCACGGGCTCGGGCCGAGCCCGTGGGCTTAGGCCCGACCCGGCCTGCGGGCCGGACTCGTGCCACCAAAGCATATATCTCTTCGAACATGGGCCGGGCTGGGGCTGTAAATTTAAAATACACGACCATATTTCTCTGGCCTTTTCGAGCCTAATTTTGTAAATATACTATACAACGATATTTATTGGACCGTTCTTTCTGGAGAACGATTAAAGCACAACTTCAAAATTAAACCTTTAATTGCTGTAAACAAAAATGCAATTTCTCGTTCATTATTAAGTTTCTGTAATTCGGGATTATTTCGGGCTCTTTTGATTATCCATGAGCTCGGGCCTAAAGGCTAAAACATGTTTCGGATTCGGCTGGGGCCTCACATTAGAAATTCACAACCAGGCCGGGCCCGGGATAAAAATTCCGTCCCGTGCAGTCCTCAATGACACAAAATAACGAAACAGGGCCCGGGTGGGTCAATAGTAGAGCATTCACCTCTGGTGCATGAGGGTCTTGGTTCGATCCCAGGCAAGTAAACTTTCTGGTGGACAAATTCCGTGTGCGTGGGTTTTCTCGGGGTTCTTCCGTTTCTTCCCCCTTTCTTCATTCCACCTTTTCATTCATTTATCTTCCTCACCGTCTCGTTTAGCCTATCCCTCATAACCGTGGGACATAAAACTCAAACATTTCATTACAATATAGAGGCAGCAGCAGCTGTTTGTGGTTCGATCCGAAACGAGCTTAGGAGAATAGCAATACTATAAGAAACTATACACTTTCTCAGTTTCTAAACATATTGGTGTGGAGCGTATAAAGAAGGTATATATAACAATATATATCACTTTCCTAATTTTATATCTCTTCTTCCTTGCTGTACATAGACAAGCATTAAGCAAACGTTTTCTAAGCGTGACATTCCATTCCCAGCGAGAGCTCATGTGGTTCGGATTCCACGTTAATCAGTAGGCCCACGTCTCATATAGCCTCGTTGCTGAAGGAGACGTTAAATCAAAATCAGCTCAACTCTACGCACCGCATCAACACCTTAAAATTACTCTCTAGCAGTCGTGTTCTTCTTAGCGTATTAGTAAGAAAGCCACTTCTTACTTTCTGAGTGTTCACTTCGTACGGTTGGAAGTTCGCATCTTACCCAGTCCACAATGTTTATAGAACTTTTTCGTAATACTAACATTTCTCTTCACTGATGTAGATTAACAAGTGCCGAGAAATATTGTAGAAAGTACCTAGGTATGTGTAATGACGTCAAGCTAGAAGGAACGAGTAATTGTTTGTTCTTTGCAATTGCAGACCTCATTGGATCCGCACACGCTGTAAATTCGTTGTGATTCGCATTTCACATTGACTTCGTGGCACAGTATGTAGTGTTTCGGTGTACGAGTAAGAGTGTTGTGGGTTAGAATCACTCTACTCCATTCCTGTTTTTTTTTAATATTGTAATTTAATAATTTTTAAGTATTGCCAGTAGATGTTCGTCTAGAATTATACCTTATTTCAAGCAGACAGACAATTGAGAATAGAGGTCAAGGGAATAGGAGATAATACTTATTTCTTTGTTGTATAATGTTTTTTAAACTCACCTTAATGCAAACATATCATGCATATAGGCAATTTAACATATTTTGGGGGTATATTTTTTTGTTTGATTAGCGATTCGCCGCGTCTCTGCCGCTAGTGGGCCACTGGTGGTATAATTCTCAAAACAGAAGTGGGGCCTCCACTGATCGTCTCTGCGGGATCGCCAATATTTGTCGAAATGTCGATAGTTCCCTTCTTTTTTTCTTTTTTAAATCCTCCACTACCCCTGCCGTTGCCTATAATCAGGTCTTAATGGCAGACGCATCTGCCCCTAACTTTGGTAAATCTCTTTCTTATTTTTGTAATCTCTCTCTCTTTTCGTTCTTGTGTATCCCTAACGGTGGGAGTGGGGCTATTTTTTAGCCTGTTTCCTAATATTTAAAACAGGCTTATTATTTATTATATTTTTTTAATATTCTTCTTTATTCTGAAATGAAATATTTTTATTATTATACATTATAAACATTAAAACACATATTACAATGAACACGCAGACAAACACAAGACAACACATAGTACACATAGCTTGACGACTCTTGCTGGTAGCCAAATAACTCAAGGTTGAATCCCATTTAATTCATAACATGGTTTTACCTGTATAAGCGAGTTAGCTCTATGGTGGTTTCTCATTTAATAAAATCTTGGTTATTTTTGTAAACAATTAAAATTTGGTTTCACCTGTTAAAATGATAGATTTTTCACCTGTTTTATTATCTAAAATTATGTGACTATTTTGGTCGTGAAGTAAAATTTTGGTTTTCACCTGTTAAATTATTTTCCACCTGTATGACTATTTGTAAAATTTGTAACTATTATTAAATTTAAAATAAAATTCTTGGTATCCACCTGTTAGTTGATAAAAATTTTCCACCTGTATGAGCTACCCTCCTTCATACTAACACCAAAACACAAAAATTATACAAAATTGATTCTACGGTCCTCCGTACATTCCATGATCTATTCCCGGTCCTCCGAGTCCGATTGAATTATATGATAAAATTGCACGATGTCAACTAATTAACACGACACAATATAACACTACACAACACCCTACTCTACATCACACAAAAACTCACACAAACCACATTAAAATAGTATAGTTCCATTATATGATGATTTCTATTACAAATCGTTGAACCATTCCATTTATAGGGACTAATTTTGTTAGGTTTCCTAAGTTTCTTCCTCATCTGTTTTGTCTTCGTCTGGCTAAATCCAATCCAATTTGTACTCGATTGATCTCTAAAATCTTTGAACATAGTCTATTGAAATTCTGTCTATGATCTTCATTAGTGATTAATTCTAGGACACCATGTGATACACTTATACGTTGCAATTCACTTCTTATCTGTTGATCTTCTTCAGGCAGATGTATCATGTCACAATCAAACACCAGATGATCTGGTGTCTGAATCTGTCCACAGTCGCAAGCGTTGGTATCTAACAGTCCAATTTTATTAAATGTTGAATGGAACGGTCCATGACCACTTAGAAATTGTATGACGTGTTTGTTTAGTTCCAGATTTCCTAATTGCAGCCGTTGTCTGATGTTTGGAAAAATTTCAAAAACTCTTCTTGCCTTATTGCTTGAATCCCAGTTCTCTTGCCATTTGTCAATTACATAAAAATTAATGTCGTTATTTAAAATTCTTCCTTGAAAAATTTGCTCTAATTTCTCGGGATTCTGCCTTTGCTGCCAATATTTTCCGGCTGATCTTAGGATAGTAAGGTGAAGTGGTTCAATGCCAAGGATGACTTGTAGCGCTTCAACCGGTGTAGTGGCCATGGCCCCTGACATCCTGATTAATATCGATCTTTGAGCACTATCGATTTTTCTTCTTATTCTTACGTTCTCGTTTATCCTATGGCTCCAGGCGCTTGCTCCATAGGAAACAATGGCTTCAAAGATCGATTTGTAATATAGCTGGAAGTGTTTTGCTGGTAGCTTGTATTCTTTAGCCATGGTGTAAAATATTTTGTTTGCTAAACCGATAATCTTTTCTTTTTGTTTAGTCGCATGAATATCAAAGTTTAGATGTTCATCGAGCCATACTCCTAAATATTTAAAATGTTCAACTCTCTTTAATGGGTTGTCCCCTATTCTGATTACTGGATTTCTATTTAGCCTTCCTTTCACCATAATGTATTTCGTTTTGTGCGCGGAAATGTCCAGTTTTGCTGTTTTTGTCCACTCCAAGAGTACCCGCATAGCTGTATTAGCTTTTTGTTCTAAGTCATTCCTAGTTTTGGCATTTATTATTATGGCTAGGTCATCAGCGTATGCGACCACCCCGGAAATATCATTTTCTTTATCCAATTTAATTAGGCCTGGTTGCAGCGTTATGTCCCACAGTAAAGGCCCCAAAACCGATCCTTGTGGGCAACCTTTTGTGATCTCTTTTTTAATTTTAAATGTACCACCATCGTACTCGACCCTTCTATCCGAACAGTAACTTTTTATTAACTGCAGAATTGCTTTATTGACATTTAAATTTTCTAATTCTGAAAACATCTTCGGCCACCAGAGGTTGTCAAACGCGCCTGTTATATCCACGAATATTATTATGGTATATTTTTCTCCGATGTCGTTCAAAGTCTCAATGTGGTCCATAAGAGAATTGATTGCCTCAGATGTACCCTTATTTTTCCTAAAACCAAATTGCAATCTGCAGTTCGTTAGATCACCTCTACAAGAAATTATCCTATTTGCAATTATTTTCTCAAATAGTTTTCCTAGAATATTTAATAAACAGATTGGCCGATATGATTTCGGTGAACTAGGGGAATCCAATTTACTTTTCTCCAAGATTACAAGATTGGCTTGCTTCCATATTGTAGGGAAGACTCCGATTTCGAGACATTTATTGAATAATTTTGTCAAGTAGGGTGTCCAGAATTGATTGTTTAATTTGAAAATTTCTCCTTTTATTCTATCAGGTCCGGGTGCTTTGTTATTTTTGAGAGTTTGGAGAATTTCACCGACTTCTTCGTTATTAGTTAAAATTTCTTTGCTATCCGCAGTGTCTGTATTGTTAAACTCCATGTATTTTTGTCGTAATCTCGTATTTTCCTGATTGTCCGTATTTGGATTATCATTGGGGAGCAAGTTGTTTATGATGTGTTCTATAGTTTCCTCAATACCCATGGTATATTCTCCATCTTGTTTTTCCATGGATAAGAGCATTAATGACGGCCTGATTTTTTCTGTTACTATTTTGTAAGGCATACCCCATGGGTCAACCTCGAGTTTTTCTTTTACAAAGGTGTCCCAAACTTTCTTCTTCCTTTCCTTAAGTTTTTCCTTATATAATGTTAATATCCTATAGTATTCTTCTAGTCTTCTTGCTTTCAAGTGTGGATCGTGGGTACGCTGGTATTGCCGTCTCTTTGCCCTGGATTGCCTTTTGAGGATTTGTAGCTCATTGTTCCAAAAGTAGTGTCCTCCAACCTGTTTAATTTTGGACTGATTACCGGGGATGAGCTTCTTGATGGTCTCGATGATGGCTTCTTCTATTTGTTGAACCGTATTGTTCAGTCCTTCCTCAGTTATGCAGGTCAGATTCGGTAACTTAATTAGGCTATTAAAACTCTCCCATGATAATCTTTTAACATTGTAGGTTAGTTTATTCTCCTTTTCAACACCGTTTAAGTTTATTGAATGGTTTATGTTGAATTTTATTATCTGGTGATCGCTGGAAGATTCATTATTCACCACACACCAATTGTCTATTGCATTGATGAAGTTGTTGGACACCAAGGTAACATCTATATTAGATTCATTACCGTTTCTATTTCTGTAAGTTGGGGGATTCCCTTCCTTGTTTATAACGTGTAAGTTTAATTCACCTATTGTATGTTCCAGCCTTTCTCCCCTTTCGTCAAGGGTTCTCGAATTCCATGAAGGTGACTTGGCATTTGCATCAGCACAGATCAAAATCTTTCTGTTCGGATATGTGTTGCTGATTGTTGTAATTTCTTCCAAAAATCTGTCTATAGGAAGCGAGTACTGAAAATATGAGTTAACTAAGATAAAATCCAAATTATCATGCTTTACATGCAGGCAATTCGTCCAAATATTACTAAAATGTCTTAAATATAAAACTTGAATGTTATTGTTTAAAATCAAGGTAGAAGCAAATGCGTTTGATCCACTAAAAACGTGCCTAATATTGTGTCGGGGAACTTGTAATCTCTCCTCATTTATATATGGCTCCTGTATACAGACAATGTCAGCATTCCAGGAGATACTTGTTTGTATTATTTCATGCATGGCTAACTCTGAATGCATGGTGTTTATTTGAAGTATCTTTAAGTTAGCGGTTTGTATGTTAGGGTCCATCCTATGTATGATAAGTTTTAACCCATGCGTTCGGCCACTCATTCTTATGATTATAAACCATGCGGCCATGCAACCTGACGAAATGTATATAAATTCTATTTAGGTCTAAGTTTAAGTTGCGCCTGGCATATGCCATGTCAACTAGATCCAATAGTTCTTTTGGGTCAGTGGGGAGATTATTGGAACTTAATTCCATCAGGTCTTCATCTTCGGATTGAGGAAAAATTATCTGATCCCCGTTTTCTTTTATTTTCCTAGTTACGTGTCTCAAGGCTAACCTCAGGATTGCAGGTTGTTCTAATCTGGAAAGTTTAAGTGTAGTCTCGAAAGATTCGTACAATTGCTTAGGATTTTGGTCTCTCCTAGGTACAGCGCTATCCGTTCCAGTATGTGCTGACTTGAGGTCCGAGGCCCACTCGGAGCACTTAGTGTGGGTCCCGGTCCGTTGTGTCCTTCCGCCGGCACACCCAGGTTGGTGGTCAGTTCCCTTCGCCTGCCTAGTTCCCTTCGCTTCCTTCGCAATGGTATTGCCTTGGATTTCCGGTATTCCGCTATTCTCTGTTTTATTTTCCCTCGTTCTCTTGAAGCGCATTAGGGATTTAAGTATTCCTGAGCGTTTGGAACGATTTCCTAGATCTTCTTGTTTACTTTTGGTCCCGACCATGAAATCCAAGTTCTGTGTTTGCGTTGCGATACTTTCCTGGTGACCGCCATCTTTCTTTCCTATTCTTTCTTCCCGCTCTTCACCTTTTGATTTGGCTGGTTTTATATGACAATCCGAATTGCATTCTGTTAAAGTCTTGTGTATATCAATTTCAGTTTTGATAGTTTCTTGTTTTTCCTGCATTTGCATTTCTATTTTATTTCCCTTGAGTTTATCATTGGCACTTATTGTTCCTGATGAATCTTGGATGATCGTGTTGCGAAGTTGGAGTCTAGCTGTCATCTCCCTAATTTCTTCATGAAGAGTAGTATCTGGTTTCCTTAATTGGTAGTCATATTTTCTAAGTTGCCAGTCTATTTGTACATATAGTTGTGTATTTTCTACCTTCATTACAAATGTGATGTTGGGTTTCGAATGGCCATAATATTCCTTAAAGATCTCCAAAACCTCGCTTGGTTTCTTTTTCCACAATCCCATCCCAACAGCTGGTATTGTTATTATTTTAGGCTGTAGGTCCTTTGAGATTTCTGAAAAGAAATTAAGAACTGCGTCCAAGTCCTGCTTGAAAGTCTCCTTACTGGATATCACATGGATAAAATTACAATTAAATTTATTAGTTGAATATACCGCTCTAATCACTTGATTATTAGTGTTTAGAAACTCTAGATCCTTGTATTCTGTAATTGAAAACTTATCATGGGTTTCTGCTACTTCCTTGGCAAAGCCGGCAGGAAATGTTTGTAAATTTGGATTTATAAAGTGTAGAACACATTGTTTGTCCTTTTTAAGATTTATGCTCCCTGGATCCGCAACTAAAAACTTTGATACACTTCCATTTTTGTCTTGATCTGGAATATTTGTTTCTGCCCAATGGAGAAAATTTTCTTTACTTTTTTTGAGATTATAGGTCCTCATTCTCTCTTCATCCCTGATAGACTTAAAACTATTCTCTTTTCCTGTATGTATCACAATCCCGCTTGACATAATGTTACTGGTCTCGTCAATGTTTAAAATTTTATCTTCTTGTGTCAAGTTATAAAATTTATTCGAGGCCATAGTCAAATTTGCCTACTTCTCTTTCATAAAAGAATTTGTATGTCAAGCAGTCCTGATCATTCTTCGCATTACACTTCTTTTTTCTTATGAGACAAGGGATGCAGGTTTTTGGTTTGCTAATATTTTTGCAGTCTCCTTTCTCATGGTTATCTTCTCCGCAGTGTCCACATCTAGCGTTGGGCGCCTTACAAAACTTTGAGATGTGACCATAGTCCTTACATTTTGAACATTTGGCCACACTCAAGAATTCCTTAACCGATAGGGATTCATACATTATGTACACTTTCTTTCCATTAATGAGTTTTCTATATAAATTGTATGGCGCCTCTGCAACCAGATGGCATCTTGATGTGTTTTTGGGTCCAGTTCGGAATCTTATTTTGATTTCCTTTTCAGCCTGCTTCTGATCATTATCATCCAGATTCTGTTCAATAAGCGTTTCCAAGAGAAATTCATCTGAGTATTCGGAGGGAACGTTGTAAATTATTAGTTGCGGGTTCCTCTTCTTCTTCGTTTCCATAATGAACTCTTCTTTCAGCTTCGTGTTATTTTGGAGTTTCTCGAGGTCTTCTTTTGACGCTGCTTCAATTACCAAGGTCTTTCCAGCAGTTTTAGTTGCCATTATTTTGACCTTTTCTTTTGCTGGATTGAATGTTGTCGCCAGCTTCCTTTGGATCTCTTTTGCATCTAATTCTTTCTTTGCACCCTTAAGAAACAGTACAGGTCTTTGCTTCTTAGCTGCTTCTGTTATCGACTTTCCTCTCATTGATTCTTCTTTTCTCATGACCTCTGCAAAGGACAATGGAAATTGTTGTTCTTTACAGCCACGATCTTGATCTTGATTCGAGTTTTGTCTCACTTTTAGTTCAGCAACCTCTTCTCTAAGCTCTCTATTTTCTACCTTCAAATCTTGTATTTGACTCTTCAAAATTTCAATTTTTCCTTCCAATCTGGATTGTTGCACCAGCCATTCGGCGAACTTCTTCTTTAAAGTCTCTATTTTAGCTCTTCCAACCTTGCTTGTCTCGAGAGTGCTGTCAACAAATCTCAAGGCCTCCTCGTACGTTTTCCACGATTCTACCTCCTCTTCCACTACTTCTTCCTCCTGATCAACAGTTATCACTTTCTTGGTGGAAGGTGCCGTTTCATTCTGTCTTCTTGGTGTCCTATTCCCTGGTTGCAATAGTTGGGCATCCATCATTTCTTCATAGCTCCCAAAACTTCCCCTGGGAGTTCTCTCTTCTCTAAAACGAGGTCTGTCTCTGTCTCTATCCATCTCGAAACACTGTGCGCCTTAATTTTACGGATAACACACCCAACACCTTCGTATGGTGGGTTGCCTATATTAGAGCAGAAAATGTTACTGTTTGCAAACCCTATATATGTAACTGTTTATAGTCGATCGCCGGGTAGGTTATGCAACCTCCCTTACTTCGAAGCAGAAGGGGTTGCCTAACCTTCAGTCAAACTGCACATATATCCCGTGAAACTAAATGGAGACTTCAATACACGAAGGTATCCTGCTTAGCAGAACGCCTTAAATGTTATGCAACCAACCTTACCTATCAATCAAGGGAATGCATAACAACCAGTTATAATTTTACGATATAATTTAGCTATTGTTTAGCATATAGTTACAAAGTACAACCAGGAACTACCATGAAAATGTTTGCGTTTGCATTCCTTAAATGTCAGTGTACGCAAAAGCTTCCTGTTAAATCGTTAAATGAATTAAAAGTCACTAATGAACGCCATGCAATAAAACATAGGTTAGTTCGATAAAATATTACGTAAAAGTTTAAAAATTTATAGCGTTCTTATTTATAGTCAGAATAGAACCAAATTTTCATACCTTTTATATTATGTTCCGAAGTTCCTTTTACCGTTCCAACCAGGTCTCTATCACTTCAGGTAAAAAACTTTTGATGACCCACCTCAGCGGGGGGGGAGTAACACTTCCACACACTAAACACTACACATTTATACATTGAATGTCCACAACACAAAATATGAGCATTGTAGCACTCGTTTCTCCCACTAAAACTATTACACTTTCGGAGCACTAAAACAACACGTCCGCTCACTTCTAACCGATCTTTAGTACTCCCTTCGGTGGTCCTCTGACGCTTACGGCATGGGGTTGCTTCTGAAATTTAATGCGTATATACAACTGTATCCAAAATAAATGGCGCGTATTCTGTAACTTACATTTTCGCGCATTAACTTTGTTTTTGTTATTTTTTTTAGTGTTCATGAGAGAAAGATCTTAGAAACTAACATTTCTTTAAAATTTTATGAACAAAGTGGAAATTAAAGATGACATAAGCAAAAAGTTGATATCAATTACAGCTTTCGGCTGTTACCAACATTGAAAGAAATGACAGTATAGGTATTTGGAATCAAGGTAGTCATGAAATTTGAAACTGAGATTTCACTATATTTCTCTTGTGATTTTAATGCAGACTGCGAAATCCTTAAATACTAATTAAGTCAGGATTTTACATCCAAATTAAGTCGCAACATAATAATTCTTGCTAGAAAATCCGAATCGGCAATGAGAATTTAGCCCCTCCCTTGATCATATATTGGATTTGCAGCTGAGTTTCAATATTATAATGCTCAAGGATGCTAATATGTGTGGTTAGAACTTGCGCTTCTAGAAGCTTCAAGTTCACACGGATAAAGTAGAATTTCTGCATTACACACCTTTTCACTACTTTCAATATGTGTATTTATCTTGAGACAAACCCCCTTTGGAAAGTTTGCTTTATTGGATACTGTATTTCTGACGATGCTTTCATTATCAAATATTTAATTTCATTTAAATTAGAATTGCATACACCAAAACAGTTAAAAACTTTCTCATAGTTTTAACTTTAGCTGAGTTTAACGTCCTTTCCAGCAGCGAGGTTAATGAGACGTAAACCAACTGATTAACGTGGAATCCGCATCAAATGAGCTCCACGGGAATCGAACCTTGTCTCTCACACCTTAACTTTACTTGCACTTGGTCTCGAACGCTCTCAAGCGGATTTAAGAGGGTACAATTGCTACCCCTAAGTTTTTCAATCAATGCATTTTTTAGTAATTGTATTAATTTTACTTTTGAAAGGGTATAAACATTTCGTTTTTATTTCATTTTTTAGATTTATACGTAGTTAGTGTTAAACACAGTTTTCAATTTTATACGCGGCAATAGTAATTTTCAGGATAACTTCTCTTCTACCTCCAGACCGAGCCATACTGCTTTTATTCAAATGCAAAACTACGATTTTTATCAACAAAGAGAAGCTGTTCTAATAACTCTGGTATCACACAGTATTAATTGGCTGGTTCTGGTGAATAACCGGTTAAGTCGACCTTTTTTAAATAGAGATTTTACATTTATAAGCTTTTGGTGAGTTCTACATTGTGGAGAAGCGGCTAAGGCGAATTCGTAAAAGTGAAGAAGTTACAGCATTTGGTTACGTCAAAATTAGCCTGGTAACTATTGTAAAATTTACCTTTAAACTGCTCTTCTGTAAAATTTATTTTTCCCGACTTAGCCGGTTATTCACTGGAAACAGCATTTGCTGCCAACACTAACAGAAAATATTAGGTAATAATAATAATAATAATAATAATAATAATAATAATAATAATAATAATAATAATAATAATGAAGATCTGAATGATAAAGATATTTTTCAACCTTCTATTACAATTCTTGCGGGTTTCCCTGAATCTGAATATATTGTTTTTATAATGAATAAAGAGGCTTCAAACAACAGTTTGACAAATATGCTTTCTATAAAAGACAAAAACCACTACAAAGAACTAACCAACTGACATTGTATCTGTTTTTTGAACACAATGTTGCAAGGCATACAAACAAGTAGAAGGCACGCCTATGGGTAGCTTGCCTTTTTGCCTGAGGGCAGTTTCAGTACTAAAATGAACACTTTCATTCTCTCAATATATTGTGCAGCTATCAGTCAGTCACGCAAGTTCTTTCCAATGGTTTGATTATAAAACATAGGTTAATTAAACCACGTTGCTGTAGACAGTGACGGTGGAAGATGGAAACCCTTGCCCAGGCAGAATTTTACAGAAACGTTTTGTTCACCGGGTTGGAAGGAAAGTCCATCGTACGTTGTAATCTTTCCCCTTCTTCAATACACACTGTGTGAAATTTAACTTGTATACTGTAGTGAGTTGAAGTATATTTTTTAAAAATGTACGACGATAAAGAATCTTATTTTTAAAAAGTAACATTATAAAATAAGAGTGATATTATCATTATCACAATATACTCAAGATGAAAATTATTCATTCACTAATCGTCGTACTTAGTTGTCTGCACTGAAATTCTCATAATGCGTTTTTTTTTCTTTACTAATATGAGCACCTTGGCTTTGGTACTGAGATAATTAATAACTTTTTCCAGAAAATCTTTGTGGTAATGAAGACTCATCAAATAGTTAATCTATGTTTGATCATGGTACTCCGAAGATAAGATTTCATTCTTCATAGAGCCGAAAAATCTCTGGTGTGACTGATGTCATAGGAAGAGTAAGGTAAAACGCAATGTTAGCTTATTGACTTCCGAAAGCAAATAATGAGTTCTCTTTTGGTTCAGATTTCAATAAGACAACCAGATGTTGAACACCTTCAATGACGTTTAAAGAATCATTTTTGCTTCGGTGAAGCGAGGAAATCATCTTTAACTATGCTTTTAAGATATCAAAATATATGCCCTTTGAATATATTTAGATTAAAACTGGAGTTATGTGAATAGACTTTTCATTAGTATTACTAATCAGTGTCTGTTAAATATCCTACAGCAGAGAAAATATAGTCCTAAATCTTCTATTCATAACGTTTAAAACGAAGTCGTAGGCTTCAAAGTATTTTTCACGGTAATAATCTTTCGATGCTAAACATATTTAGTGTCGTATTTTACCGTGTCAAGCGTTTTAGGGATTCTTCTCTGCCGTAATGTAGGACTCAAAGTTAAATCTTCTGCCTTCTCCAAAACTTTATCTTAAACTTCAACGAAGTCTTTCAGTTTCGACTGAAAGGAATGCTTCGTTACTTCTGCTCGTCTATTCATCACTTCAGCTTTAGCACTGATATTACTTTTCTGTAATTGTTTGGAAGAATGTTCTGCCAAGGAAACGTAAAAATATATACTATTACACGCGTACTTGTTGTTGCCTTAGTTCATTTTCTTTTTCTCGTACTCGTTCGTTCGTCGGATATGCACTATGAGTGACTTTAGAAATAATAAGGATTTCACCAGCAAAGGGGAGAATCTATAATTTTTAGTGTTCTCCATTTTTTCCCAAGCAGGAGGTTCTCTAAACAACCTAAACAAAGTCAGCAGAGAAGAGCAGAAGCTTCTGGAGCAAGCAACAGCTCTGTTCAACTATACTTGGTTCTAGGGTGCCGAAAAATCCA
Organism: Thermobia domestica; assembly: GCF_964235325.1. Classification (NCBI taxonomy): domain Eukaryota; kingdom Metazoa; phylum Arthropoda; class Insecta; order Zygentoma; family Lepismatidae; genus Thermobia; species Thermobia domestica. The sequence goes on along the minus strand of NC_137458.1, from coordinate 192,190,541 downwards.
TTTTTTTCTCGTTCATTTACGTATCTGTTCGTTGTCCTCACTCGATAAACACTGAGTTCAACAGGGTTGCGTGAGGAGCAGAGAAGCGACAAAGCGAAAACAAAACAATACTGTCAATGCTTCTGTTATTGTACTCTAGTTTATATTACAGAATGTTATCTCTACAGTGTTGTTGAAAGCGGAAGAAAGAAGGAAAAGCCTAATGATGATAGATGACAAACAAAAGCAGCACACACAGTCCTTGGAAGTAGAACGTTGTTTTTATTATTAGATCGTTGTCAATAACTGATTCCACGGAAAAATGAGAGTGGTTATTCATTACTTGATTTCTATTATCATTTTTAATTTGTCGTGATTTTTTAACTAATACTTCCCTAAATATTAACCAGCAGCCCGAGTGGTTCAGCCGTCTCTGGTTGTAGACAATGGATGAGAATCCAAAGACCGCATTTTAGCCATCATAAATGTTGGCTTCAACGTCACATAAGCAGCGATAAGTGTTATAATTCCCATAAAGACTGATGAACGATGGGTAAAGCGATATCGAGAAACTGGAGAATCTGCTAGAAGTTCAGCTAGTGAGAGAAAACGTGCAACAACACAAGAGCAAGATAATCGGCTCATGGCCGTTGAACAGCAGAGATCACACACGACCTTCCGGCTACTGAGACAGGTAGCGAATTTCCCTGCTTCACGATCTAGTGTAGAAGACGGTTTAGAACAGCGGGTCTTCATGCTTGTCGTGCTGCAAGAAATGAAATCCTCTCACAGGATCATATTCGCCTGCATCTTGAATTTGCAGAGAACAGGCACCGAAATTTGAACGATGTTATCTTCACATATGAATGCGTGTTTGTTCTTGAAAACCCAGGAGCAGCCGTCGTGTGTAGACCAAAAGAAACCATGTATGACCCACGATATGTCCACCACAGACAGCACTGTGGGCGTTTTTCGTTATCCTGGAGTTTCTTGTTGTCAAGGGGCTTAGGAGTCCTCTATCAAATAGACTTTTCTTCATCGCCTCCGTGGTGAAGTCCTCCGGAAGAACACGCGCATAGTAATCATAACGTTTGTGGTTCTCGCACACCCCAGGCTACTTCCTTGTAGTGTTTTACAGACTCATCTTTAATGTAAATAAATCACGCATATAGGCGATTGAACATATTTTGGTAGAGTAATTTTCTGATTGATTGGCGTTTCATTGCTTCTCTGCCGCTGGTGGCATAATTTTCAAAACGTATGTGGGGCCACCGCAGATAGTCGCTGCGGGGCCGCCAATTTTTGGCGAGATGTCGCTAGTTGACAAACCGTGGTCCACCGACGCTTTCGGCGTGAGATACTTGTCAACAACCAAACATATTTCTAATGTAATTAATGGAAATAAAACCAAATCGAAGCTTATTGTTAGAACAGTGCAAAATTATATTGTAGCAATTTTCACTGTTACAAAGAACGTATTCTTGTTCGTGTAAAAACTGCTGTTTTTACAAGGACTTTAAATCACAATATTTTCGTTTGGAATTAGATGTAATTGAAACGTGCAACTTAACCATCGCATTTTGCATTCAATATTACACCATTTGCCACACTGAATGCCCAGTGGAAAAATATCGTTAATCCTTGTGACATTAATATGACATATGTGATATTATAGTACGTAATTAAATTTTAGAAGCAATCCCATGCTGTAAGCGTCGCTGGACCACCGCTGGGGAACTAGCGACATCTCACCAAATATTGGCGGCTCCGCAGCGACGATCCCCGATGGTCCGTTTCTTTGTTAATTATATCACCAGTGGAACACTAGCGGCAGAGACGAGGCGAAACGCCAATCAAAACCAAAAAAATCCCAAAAATATGTATACTTGCCTATATGCGTGATTTGTTTACAGTAAGCTGAGTCTAAAAAACATTATAAAGAAGAAAACAAGTGTTACCTCCCTTAACTCTATTCTGAATTGTCTGTGGTTTGAAATGAGGTATAATTACAGACGAACGTCTACTGGCAATATTTAAAAAAATATTAAAATATATTTAAAAAATAGAAATGGAGTAGAAGTGATTCTAACCCGCAACCCTCTTACTCGTAAACCGAAACACTACGTACTGTGCCAAAAAGCCAACATGAAATGCGAACCACAACGAATTTACAGCATGTGTATATATAATGAGGTCTGCAATTGCAAAGAACATAACAATTACTCGTTCCTTGTAGCTCGACGGCATTACACACACCTGTGTACTTTCTACAATATTTCTCGGCATTTGTTAATGTATATCAGTGAAGGGAATTGTTAGTATTACGAAAAGGTTCTATAAATATTGTGGACTGGGTAAGATTCGAACTGCCCACGGTACGAAGTGAACACTCAGAAAGTAAGAAGTGACTTCCTTACCAATACGCTAAGAAAAACACAACTGCTAGAGAGTGATTTGGATGGTGTTGGTGTGACGCGTATAGTGTTGCCATGAGACGAGGCTGACCCTTTGGGACGATACAAAACATCTCGTGTCCCGAAAATGCAAGTACAGTTTTTGTATTTAAAAAAAAAATAAACTGCAAACGTAATGGTTTCGATATTCTAACATTATCTTTCTCGGACGACACATTAAGATGATGTTATTTCTATATTTTTATTTCTATATGTTTAATTTTTCGGCTGTGTTTGATAAACACTATATGATTTCCTACAGTTTTTTGAGTCTGACATTTATAGTTGAAATATAACTTTTCGTTCCATTGCATTTTATTATCAATAGTTGAGGTACCTTGAACTTCATTTAACTGGGACTGAGGAAACTAAATTTCTTCAGATAGTTGTGAAGTCGAACTCCTGACCTGGGTGGCTTTTGTATGTATCCTTACAATTACTTTTTACAACGTATGTCCTGCACAGTAAAAAAAAAAGCTGTGTTGATTCAACAGAATGCGGTGAGCCAGCGGGAGTACTACTCTTTGTGTTAAATCACACAAGACACAGTGCTGCTCTCGGCAGTGGGAGAAAAAGTTAGCTGCAGTGAAATTTGAGTAACGATTTCTCAGTGAGAAGTCGACCGTCTTACCTACTTGGCTAATTCGGCAGACAGAAAGAACACTTTTTTAAACAGTATGAGACTAAAAAAAAATGTTGCTGAACTTGAAACACAAAACTGCTCTCTCGGCTTATACCATTGTTTAATTACTTTTTCATTTGTCAACTAAGAAGCACAATTCCCCGTCCCTTTCACTACCCTTTCCATAGCTTTTAGCCAAACTACACGAGCCGCCGACGCGATGGCCAAAACATTCTTTCATCACGGTTTTTCTTATTGTCTCTGGAGCCTGTCATGGTATCGCTATTATTAGCATCGAATCATAATAATAAATACGGTCGTAATTGTAATATGCAAGTTCCATTTTCTTCTACACTTTCCCTGTCAGAAAACATCTTACATTATATCTAATATAATAAGTGTGTTAGGAATTAGGAACGGTTTAGTGAAGGTTAGGAAGGTCACGGCGCCATTTTAAACCTGTCTTAAGACCATCTTTACTACTGTAATTGGCGTGTGCTATTACCCACTCCAGCACAGCAGTAGACCTGCCTATCTGACTTGACTTGCGGTTTTAGAGAGTAAGATAGGTTGTACGGAATAACATTTTAAAAAGTCAAGTCGGTATTGAAGAATTGAGCACGGTTAGAAGGGCCTATTTCAATTCAATTTGCGATTTTACTTCATGTAAACATTACTTGATATTAGTGTCTTTGTCTTCGACGTATCTATGAGCAATTTATATTCGTGTATTCAAGCTGGTAAAACAAATTTTAATCTTTGAGAATGTTAAAAAAAGAAAAAGAGGTCGAGGAGCCTCAGACCAGCGGCGCAAAGCTGTCTTCAACAGTGGCTAAGACCATTCCCATATTTTTTTCTTGAACGATGTTCAAAATATTTATGAAGTTGAAAAACAACACGGTGACGATCAGGGGAACGGAGTTGTTTTCAACATTGGACGGCGAGCAGAACTGAGGTTTATTGTGAAGGGGAGAGACAAACTCCTACTATGGTAGATGAACCGGATTTCTGAGGTGAACCTGTTGTATATTATACATCAGGCGATGTAGATGAAGTGGCATTCGGACACAAATCATCACATTTCTCCTCAAAAAACACATTTCAAATCGGATTATTGGGGGGACGGTCCCCCCAGTTCCAACATTGGGGAAGACTTGTCCCCCTTATCCCCCAGATTTGCGCCTCAGAGAATTAACACCAGAGAAATATTATATTGTAAACTTTTTGTCCTTGCTTTGTGAAATCATTTGAATTTATTTTTAAGATCTCTAGGCAACTTTGGCTCACGCGGATTTGATTATGATTAAAGAATTAGTGGAATGAAGAAAGCGATAGGGTACAAGGGAACTCCGAGAAAACACACACATTCGATGTTTGTGCGCCACAAAGCTCACATGGCAGTAACTGAGATCAAACTCACTAACACACGCACCAGAGGCGAATGTTTCACAACGAAGCCACAGTGACAATTTTTGTCTTGTGTGTTCTGGGTAATAACTGTGCATCTTGATCAGCATCCTGCAGTCTGCTACATTTTGCTTTCGTTCCCATGATATGCTGCAATACGTTATGAGACGAGACCAGACAGAATCCCTCGAGACGAAACGGGAAGAGAACTTTTTAGACGAGACACAAGACGAGACGTGCTTTGCAAGAGAGGAGACAGACTGAAGTCTCGTTTCGTCTCGTGACAACAGTAGACGCGTAGAAAACGTATTGTTAATGGTTGTCTATGTATCATCATCCGCAAAAAATGGTTCACATATACTATAAATTTTACATTTTCATTAATAACTCAGTTTTCTTTATATATTACCGCTTCTTTGTCCTTTCCTTAACAAAACAGTGTAGTAATGAATAATTATTTATACTTTTGGAAAAATATAAAGCAAAATAAAAAAATTATAGACAAAAACATTTATTCTTATGAAACCTTTATCTGTCAAATAATTACGCGAAGAATATCCCGGAGGAAATTAGAAGGAAAATGACTAGACACAGTGCACAGGTATTAAGAACACTCATTAACATGTGAAGTTATTGAACAGGAACATGAACTGGACAGACAACTACGTATTTCTGCGTTAAATATGCAATTCACACTTCATGCATAGTTCCAATATGAAAAATTAATGAATATCTTCAGTTGAAATTACTGAAATAGGGAGAAAACGACTATTTAAAACTTGAAGTGTGAACCTGCGCTTGGAGTAATGTATTAGTACTATTACAACGTATTCTTTCATAAGTTGTCTTGGTAGTCAAGCGTGTTCAGTAGTGCTCTTGGAATTCTAGCATCGAAGGGCGGCAGTTCCAATCTGCAACCAGGAAGCTTTTCTTTTCAATAAATGGGAACATTTCTTTAAATATAAAGTTCCGGTTTGAAGTGCTTGAAAAAACAAAATCACATGAACTGTCACATTTCAAAGCTCAGTCGCATTTATTCACCCTTTCATCATTTATATACGAAGACCCTAAAATGAGGAACGTTAACATTGTTATAATGGGAATATATTTCTGATTTGAATACCAACCTTAAACCACACGTCCACAATGAAAATTATACATCTTCCTGATACCTATTGCAATATGCAATTTAAATGTAGAGAAAGAGAGAGAGAGAGAGAGAAAGTATTTGAGAGAGATAAAAAAACAATTTACACGTGTATTTTTAATTAGAACCTATGAAGTTTTTGCTATTCATAAACTGGATTTTTATAAAGCGATTTCTCCTTTTTCGTCAAGCTTTTGTAATTAATGTCGCAAATAGTCCGATACTTTGTAATATGTGCCAGCGAAATAAACGCATGTTTCTAGCGGGATAGTATCGTCTATCCCTTGCTTCTATTGATGGTAAAAATTAAAGTTGATGTTGTGTTTAACCTCCCTTTCAGCAGCGAGGCTATTTGAGACGTTTACTTACTGGTTAGCGTGAAATCCGAACCACATGAGCTCACACCCGGAATCTAACCGGGTTCCTTACGTCAAATTTGCGTACGCTAACCACTTAGCCAGGAACGAAGTCGGTATAAAAATAGAATACCATACATTATCCCATATTACTCACCGACAGGTTTCTGTTTTATGATCAGTTAAAATAGTATTTCTGGACACTGCAGCGAAAAATGTAATTGCTACATAATGCACTGTGCGAAAAATGCAAAGAATAGAAACAATTAAAACGAAACAAGGAAATAATTCAATGTAAAGTGCTTTGCCTCTCTCAAATAAATCACTCAATATATTACAAGTGCATATCTTGAACATTTCTAGTAGAACTATTAAAACGCGCTGGCTTTATAACTTGCCTGAGTGGTCTAGTGGCTAACATGTGTGTCTGTGGTGGATGGGGTCCCGAGTTTAAGCTGTCTGTCATGGTATGGAATTGCTGTTAAACTGTGCTAGCGGTAGGACGTGTTATCTGGTGCAGTGTTTGTTCGCAGTTTGACGTGCTTCGCTTTATCACTACGTATGGTTCATTTGTGTAAGTGACTATATACTGTAAAATATTAAGATGTCTCAGCTCGTTAGAAAAAATATCATTAAATGTGTATTTAACGATGGAAAACGTAATAATTGCCCGTCACCCATCGCTATTCATAAATGGATCGAGAGTTTATTTAAAGAGGACTGCCATGACATTGTTGCGCTCCAGCTTCACTCTGATGAATATGCTGTGTTTGTGACTTTTAATACTGATGACATTTTTGAAAATGTATTAAGCTCGAACCTACGGTGCCATTTAAACATAGTGACGGTAGTACCTCTTTTGTCGAACTTGTCAACACAATGGAAAATATTACCAGGGTAAGAGTCTTTAATTTACCTATTCAACTAGATAATAAAGTTATTGAGCAAATTCTGACTGAATATGGAAGTGAAAAATATAACCAACGAGACATGGTGTCAAAATTATCCCCTTGCAGTATCCAATGGAATACAAACTATGAACGTTGTCCTTAAAAAAAACTATCCCTTCACGTTTACTCTTAAAGGATTTCGTGGCTTCATATCACATGAAGGCCAGCCTGTAATGTGTTTTTTTCTGTCGATCGTTAACTCACCGACTTATTGACTGTGATGAGGAAAGAAGACAAGAATTGAATGGCCCTCATACGTCTCAAACGTCTGACATTCGATTTACCGAGTTTCCCCCCACTCCACCCCGCATCTAGCGCACCGCCACTGCCTTTACAAACGTCATCCCTCGGCAACTATTCCAAAAAAAAGACCTTGTGAACAACATGTGCAATTACAACCAAACAGTTCTGAACCAGTAACTGACATCTCTACTACGATTGCTGCTGATACGGATAACAACTCTGATTCCACATCTGACCTTATCAACAATGCAGCTGAAGAAACACATACACCTAGTGTTAATGTTAATGACCTTGCAAGTGTTGATAATATCGATACTTCGTCTGGTCCCCCTGGTAAACAGCTTGTTGGTACTGAGGGTTCCCTCCAAGCTATGAAACAAAAAACTGCTATGGAATTCGTTGCACCTACTTTAGATACAGACGGTAGTGTCCTTGACCTGGAAAGTAAAATAACAGACATTCCTGATACAAGGGAATTACGATCACGAAAGAAACGTGGCTCGCGTGGTTCTTATTTACAACCTGTGAATGTCATAACAACTCGAAAGAAGAAGAGGCGTGGTGCTTCAATAACTGAATGTTTACGTCACGACGATACTGCATCAGGCGTGCTCACTGACCTTCAAGATTTGTAAACACTTTTTTCGCTTTTTTGTTGTCAGTGTGACTATATTGACTTTCTCGTCTTCTGTTTATAGTAATTCGTTGATATGTTCCAATCTTACATTTGCTTTTCTGTTTTCTTACTTATAACACTACATTACACGTATTGTTTCCCTCAATGTAAACCGTATGCAAAATATTGTAAAAAAAAGAATTGTTTAAAAATTGGTTTATGATTATGACGCAGATTTTATATGTCTTCAGGGAATAATCTCTGATGAACACTGTTAAATCTCTGGTTATAAGAGTCATGTTAATATTGGTGTACATAGTTTTGGAACTGCTATATTAGTGAAAGAAGGTATACAAATTGATTCCCGTAAAATGTTGGTGGATGACAGAGGGATAGCGTTGTATTGGAAAAATACTGTAATTGTCAATATGTATGACAATTCGGGGCATCAAGGGAAGACGGATAGAGAGACCTTATATTCTGAAGATTTGTTGTATTTACTTTCTGAACCATTTAATAACATTATGCTCATGGGCGATTTTAATTGTGTACTTCGAGCTAATGATTGTGTCGGGTCACCATCATATAGTCCTGCACTACAATTTTTTGTTTCTTAATATATGCTGGTTGACACTGCTATCTACTGTAAAAAGGATCATTACTTACGTGCGCAGTAATGCGGCGACGAGAATTGACCGTTGTTATTGTAATCCAGACTTGGTTAAATTGGTTGTTAAATATGATGTCTGTTTAGCCCCGTTTACTGATCATTTGGGTCTAGTTCTTGTATTAAATATTGGTTCAGCGTACTGTCTGAGGACGATCTTACTGGAAAATGTCCCCCCTTGGTCTAAGTGATCCTTATTTTCTTAACCAGTTTCATAGGCACTGGTCACTCTTGCTTCACCACCGCTGCAGGTATACCACAAGCCTCAAATGGTAGGAGCAATATGTGAAACCCAAAATAAAATGCCTATATATCGATCACTTTCGAGATAGGAATGGCAACAGTAACCATATGATGCAATTTTATATGAAATGTTAACAATCTGCTAGTGTTTATCGGCTACTTCCCCAATATCGTACTGAGGTATGCGGTATTATAAAGGTAAAATTTTACATTTGCAGAGAGAGTGCACTGAAAAATTTCGTTACTATTGTAAAGATAACACTGTAGTAGAAAACGAGCGTATGACGTTACACCATCAAATTCATACAAAAAAACGTAATAATGTAGCTTTAATTTCAAAATTAACCTCTAATACTCAGCAAGTACTAAGTAATCCGAATGAAATTAGAGCTCACATTCATAATATATCCCAAGAGTTGTATAATGCATCACAGAACAAGACTCCTGGTTGGCAATTTACTCCTCTGCCAGGTTATATATTGACATCTGATTATAATGACAAGTTAATGCAACCATATACCAAAAATGAGATCCAAGAGGTAATACTTAGTTTTCAGAGTTATAAAACTCCTGGCATTGATGGATTAGTGGCAGAATTTTATCAAAAGGTGTTTCCTATTATAGCTGATGAGTTTACTACTACTGTGGATGAAATATTACATCATGGTGTAATTAGTGAATCCTTTGCTACAGGTGTCATTATATTAGTACCAAAGTTACCAAATCCTACTTGTCTTAAGCATTATAGAGCGTTAACTATGTTAAATGTTGACTACAAAATAGTAGCAAAATGCTTCTTCAATAGGTTAAAGACAGTGCTCTCAAGCATCCTACACCCGATGCAAGCAGGATTTCTAGAAGGTAATAAACTTCTTGATGTATTGATGAATCTTCGCGATGCAGTGGCATATATTGATTACTACATATGTAAAAGCCTTCTATCTATAGATTTAAGGGCAGCATTTTATTTGGTTAACCGTGGGTATTTATTTCACGGAGTAATGGAAAAATTTGGATTTCATCCTGCTGCAATTAATCAAGTGAAAATTTTGTATATGTTTTCGAGATCTAAAATTCAGGTGAATGGTTATTTAACACCGTTTGTAACAATCAAGAGATCTATTAGACAAGGGTGTTCGCTTTCTATGTCTCTTTTTAATATTTACATTTCACCATTGATTTGTGAATTACATGCTATGCAAATAGGTATTTCCTTTGCTGATCTCCACCTTACAGTGCGTTCCTATGCTGATAATCTTTCTGTTTTAGTACGAGATGATGCTCAATCAAGTTATTCATGTCATACAAAATATTGGACAATCTAGTGGAGCATGCATAAATTTTCAGAAAACAAAATTGCTTGCATTTGGTACTTGGGATTTTCAGATTATTACTTTTCGTATTCTCCATGTTGATAGGATAAAGATTTTAGGTATCTATTTTTATTGCACGGTCCAACAAATGATTTTAGAAAATTGGGCTCTAATCCTCCAGAAGGTGAAAGGTTTATGTCAGTCGTGGAAATTTCGTGGCTACTGTCTTGAACAAAGAATTTTGATTGTTAATACATATATTACATCTCATCTTTTGTATATCAGTCCTGTTTTACCGTTGCTAAGTCGAATTACCCGCTCTATGCAAGCTGCAGTTTATTGGTATGTTTGGAGAGGTAATATTTTTAAGACACCCATGTATGTTCTTACTCAATCTAAAAATGCTGGAGGTCTCAACATGGCGGATATATATGGCAAAAGCACTGTTTTATTTTTGATTAATTGAATGTACAAGTTACAATTAAATACACCCAGTTTTGCTAAAATCTGGGGTCTCTATTGGGTACAGGCCACGGCGGTCACCCCTCCTCTTAATATGTCGATTCTTTCAAACACTGTAAAATATTTGTATGGTGTACTCTTGAATTCTAGTTACATGGTTCTAGACTTAGATATTCCCAAACGTCAGAATATTAAAATCTTGTACAGCTCGTATCAGTGTAAACAACATGTTACTATTAAACGAAAAGACAACTTTCCTAACTATAATTGGGATATGATCTGGAAAAATATCAATAATACAGTCCTAAATGTCAATCAGCGCTCTGTATGGTACCGAATTGTACATGACGTCATACCAACTAATATAAAGTTACAGAAAATTAAGCTGATGTCTATCGAAACATGTTCGCATTGTAATAGAGATGATACTTTACAACATCGGCTTTCAAGTTGTGATTTTGTGCACGAGATATGGTTGACGTTCACAGGTATCATATGTATTCTAGTTCGTTGTGGAATCCAGGATATTTCCCCGCTAATGATTTTATTTCCTGCTTTTTCATATTGTCCTCATTACAAACAAAATAGTGTAGTCTGGTTGTGTGGTGTAACTGTGAAATATTTTATTCAAAGTCAAACGCCAACCCTTGCAGACTACTATTTTCACCTGTTGAAAGAACGATGGAAGATAACTGACAATATCAAATGGAAACAGTTCTAGAATTATTTAGCTGTTGTCGATGAAAAATTAACAATGATGTATTCATAATTTTTGCATTACTAATGCGTTTTTTTGTTATGTTCTTGCTGTTTGTGTTTTGATTCCTTGTTATTTGTTCATAATACAGTATATGTTATCCTCTTTGGAAAAAAATAAATGTTATGTATTCCAATGTATAATACTTTCCTGCATCTAAATAAAAAATTTGAAAAAAGTTTGATTCCCGGTGTGAGAAATTTTTGAATTTTAAATGTTCTAAGTATGTCTGTGTTTACGAACCCCTGTCGTTACAGGTTACTGGAAATAACTGTAAAACGTGTATAATCGAGTAGGAAATATACACATGTTACTGACAAGGGAAAGCAGACTTTGGTAAATGAACTTCCAGCTTATCTTTCGAGAGGTAATACAGCACGTTCAGTGTCAATATTACAAACTGCAACAGCCAGAAAATCCGTCTTAAAGTTTCTGATTCTCCCTATATATGATAAAACGCGTTATCAAGTGGCAGGGTGAGGAGTATCTACATAATCACGTGCAAAAGGTACCGGTCGAGTCATTTTTCCTGTTTTAACCAATAAAGAAATCATTTGTAACTACAACTAGAATATTAATTCACCATATGTTTATAATGCATACAATAATAGAAATCTTCAAATCAGTCGTATCCATAAATATGTTGGCAGTGGCGTATTTACGGGTTGGCTATCGGGTTCAAGCTCCCTTCCCGAAATAAATGTCATATTTGCACAGTTTCGTTCAAATTTGTAGCCACCCAAAAGGAGAAATGTAAGTGCTTATTCACCTGTGTTCATAGCCCCCGAAACAAAATCCTAAAAACGCCATTGTATAGATATCACTAGATATATTATGGCTACCACAGTCGTTGTGGAAAAATATTCTTGACACTTCGTGTCCATATTTGTGGACAGTGCGAATTACAAGGGATATGAGGGGAACTTCCCTTTGGTAATACTGGATGTATGCTATAATCAGGAGCATTATTTGAAACTTCCCTTGAGTGGGACAAGAGCACTGCCGCGGCACCGACATAAGACTTTCACGTTTTGTACTAGTATATTAATAGGCAATCGATTAAAATGTATGTACACCTTAAACTCTTGGGGGATAATTGTCCCCTCTTGCTCCCTTAATTGACGCCCTTGGCTACAACTGTTATAGTTTCCTATGCTATTGTCGTCTGAAATGACTCCGCTGGTTATAGCATATATGCAGTATTATCAAAGGGGATTTCCCCTCAGGGGTGGACTGGCTATGTAAAAAGGGCGCGGTCACATATTCTGGGAGGGCGCCGTCCATCCGAGGCTTTCGCTTGTGTGGAATACCCCCTCCTAATAAAAGAAAGTGCCGGGGGGCCTCCCCCGGGAAATTAGTACAAAAAAACAACAAAAGATTAAGTAGCTATTGCAGTTAATCACGATAGAATTATACAAATTCAATATTTTCATAAACAAACAAAGAGATTTTGAGTACTAAATATATTAGGCCCATATAAATCTGCACACTTTAATTGAGACTACAAAAATCACACCAATTGTTTACATTCTTCGGTTACATTTGTTAACAGCCTAATTATCACTGAAGATTTGAGTTAAGTTTGGGGCTTATGCTTTTTTTCATACTTTTGCCCTTTTAAAGCTATGTTCATCATAACATTAACTTATTTTTCGTCTATTTTAAAAACCGTTGATATAAAGTATACATGAAACATTTACTACAAATTAACAAAAGTAAATTTAGAATTATATACCTACCTAGCAAAAAAAGAAATTCAAAGACAAAACTGGAAAATGAAAGTAAAGTCACTGCTTTATGCTTGAAGGAGCCTTCGCATCTCCTTGCTTTTCCCACACATTTTGTCAATAATAAGATTGTTGTTGTGATGTGCCCTATATAACACGTATATCATATAGTATGTTCCTTCTACTATCTTATACTACGCTTCAAAACCTGAAAAAGAATTCGTGAGACACTCACATAATATAAATAAATTTGCTTACTAATCGTCTAGGTAACTAGTAAACAATAAACTTAATATCAATACCCAAGGTTCAGGAAATTTTATATCAATCAGACTTTTCCAAGTAGACTAGTTTATTCAAAATTTCAAAAACCACAAACAAAAAAAAAATAATGTTCTCTGAGATTAATATTCCTTAATGTAAATGATTTCTCTAATCAAAAAAAAAAAAAAAATTCGTGCAGGTACACCTCTAGACCCAGAGGTCCCCACCTATTTAAAACCTTAAATAACAGTTCGCTCCAAACATGAAGCTTCCTTTAAAATTTGTCTAAAATTCCTTAAGAGAGGTTCTGAACATGCGTCCTCGTACAAGCCATCATGAACCTCACATACTCTAAAGACAGACCCAACATTCTGAGTACAGTCTGGCCTAAATCCCTAATTCAGGAATCGCCCTTTATTGGACAACCCTTAAGGAAATCAGCTAGCTAACAGACTTTAAAAAGGTAAAGGGAAATGGAAGATTCCTTCATTTAGGAATAAAGCACCTTCATTCAGGCTCGGTAGTAGGAATAAAAATCAAAACAAACCACAGCCTACCATCCCCTTATGTGAGGAATCAGCCGTGAAAATTCTAATCGGCTAATCAGAAACAACTAACCGAGAAAAAAAAAGTATATATTACTCATCCGGCTCGGTTGCCATAGCAACAGCCTTCCCTAAAATCAAAATAAAGAAAATTTCTGAAAACATACAGCGTTCGGAAGGAACGTTGTCACAATAGATCTAAAGATCCCTACTAAATTTCATTTCCTTAAATATTCCTAACCGGGAATCGAACCTATCCTTAGACCATACCCATGGACATACAACCAGAACTCAAATATTCTGATTCGTATTCCGCTTAACAAGTCTAAAGGTTGACCCTATACACAGCCATCTCTTTCGGCTGTACCCCTGCTCTGACTTAAAAGAAAAGTCGCGAAGCAATAAAGAGACCCAAGGAGCACGAAAGCTCCTCCCGCTAAAAAATTCCGTCTCGATTCTATCAAAAGAATCCAAAATCTGCCTCCTCGCTGCCATTCCCTTCTTACTTATATACGATTTAACAGCTTTCCCCCTCTCCGCTAAGACGAGAAGAAACTGTCACTGAGCTTAACAGTGTTTCCAAAAGAGCTAGCTAGCTACTAAACTTTTGCCTTACTTGGAATTATTTTTTTTTTTAAACTGAAAAGAATAACTTTAAAGATTAACATATACATATATATATATATATATATACATTAAACAATACATAAATGCACACATGAAATATATAAATTTATATAAAGATTAATAGACAAAAATACCAATCTATAATAATTTTACCAGCGCTGGTTTTTTTTAAGTATCCTCACCAGGGATGCTCGCTTTCCCCCCCCCCCCACAAACTATGCTCAGTATAACTCCAAATTTCTTCGGAATGATCGATGTAAAGTATTCAGTTTTGGTCATTTCTACTTACCACCTAATTAACACTATTTTCAACGTTGTTTAGTTGAACTATATTATTATGACTACGGTTGTTACTTGCAACTGTACCTTCGTACCCTTCAGTTCGTCATCGTTCGTGAATTTGAATGTACTAATTGCGTATAACAAAGCCACATATGGATTTATAAATGTTCTTAACGGTTGGCCAAGAAAAAGTATCAAATAGCTTCTTCCACCATACTTGGCGAAGTTCGGACATGCCATAGGCATCCTCTACATTTGTATCGATTATCATCTTATTTTAATTTTTGTTATAACATGTTATTTCATTTTCCAGTGTACTCTTTGTTAGCACATGGTCTTCATTCCCTAGTAGTTTGTGTGTATGCAACTCAAAAGTTGCATTTAATTTGTGATAATTAGCATAGTAATCACTGCCTTTTACTGTTTACAGAAATGAACTTTTGAAACTGTACTCAAAATCTGAGAAATAGGTATTCTCTCGTAAGTATATATTAACGTACACGTTGGGGATATGTTTCTAGTAAGCAGACATGTTAGTGAAGGTGATTTTTAGGTGAATAAGCGCATAATTGAAGATTTGTTTCAGCATTTGTTAATACGACTTGTTCTCCGTGTCATTGTCCGTGTCTGTATAGGCCTAAGCATTTCAACTGGAGTGTTTTTTCAAAAAGTTAACCCTCCATTTTCCCATCTTTCTTTTCGCTGTACAGTTTGCTGTCCACGCTAATAATGCTGCCTGAAAAACTTTATTTGAATAACGTAGCCTATAGTTAATCTACTCATCTGCAACCTAACAGTAAAGTAATTGTAAGTGTTGACTTCGTGAGCCCCATCACGGAATCGATATTTGGAGGGAAAAAGTTGTGAAGAGCGCAGCTTTAGCGGGGAGTAGAAGCAAAGCTCGAAATTTGAATTGAGAGATTTTAAATATTTGGCCTTCGATTTAACCTTGATATCAGAAATCGGGACCAGCCACAATCCATTTCTTGTTTGATAGGCTAATATTTAGATTTTCTTTTTTTAAAAAATATGTCCGGTTTAACTGAGAATTTTAGTCTTTTTCATAAGACTGAAGTTTTTTTTTTCTGCCTATATGTAATAATGCAAAGTGGAAGAGTTCAATATGAGTGGAAAAATTAACATATGCTTGTGATCATGGCTATCGCTCGGGCCGAATTATTAACTAAATAAACCTTAGAGAGCTACGGGAACAAGAGTGAGCACAACATTTAAACACGTTCAGAAAGGTTTGGTGGTATGTGGGTATGTCAGACAATATATACGTGCATAGTTATTGTCGGTAGATTTATTAAATTAATAAATCTCTTTTTTCATTATTACAGATGTCACACACACACACAAACACGCATATATATATATATATATATATATATATATATATATATATATATATATATATATATATATATATATATATATATATATATATATATATATATATATATGTGTGTGTGGGGGTAAGGCATTATTGCCTCATTTTGAAATTTGCACCTTCAGACTTTATGTTCTGTTGGCCTAATTTTATCCCCCCCCCCAATATAGATTATCTAATTCGCACACTGAGAACAATGATTCCAGATTTCATCTGTAAGCTCTTGAATGGAGTTTTGTTTTTATGTATCTGAGCTTTGAAAATGCTCGCTCACAGGACACTTGTGTTTTGCCGGTAATGTAAGGAGATACTTATAAACTTTGAATAATTCTGTGTAGAGTCTTGAGTACATATTGTACTGCAGAATCACATCGAAGGTGCACTTAAACCAAGAACTGCACTTCACTCCATCACATTTTATAGACCTTAAATCCACAATATCGTCAGTCGGCCCCAAATATTCCTCCTCATCCTCCATGAAATCTTCAGAAAACGTGTCCTCTTCAATCAAATCTTCAATCGTACGAACCTCAACAGCTTCTTAATTCTTTTCTTGGTTCTCATAAGGAGAATTTGTAATCTCTTCCTACATTGATGAAAACGAAAGAAGCTCATCTTTAAGTTTTCTCTCTTCACAATCAGGAATTATCAGTGATTCTTTTCAGTGACAACGAAGCCAGACTTAAATTCTTGAACTTCTTAGGATCAAAACACTCTAAATCTAAGTATAAGCTTTGAGTTTCAGCAAATCGTTCCTGCATGCTGTTAGAAATTTAATCTAGAACACAGTTGAAAACGGTTACTTCAAATCTGTATTTACTGTCTTCAATTACTTCATCAGAAGCTGATTCCCCTGCCATTTTCTTTCTTTTTCTACATCTTACCTCAGGCAATTCTGTTTCTATAATAACTTGTTCTAGACTAGGAACATCTGTAATGAATCCTTCAATTTGACATTTCTGTTGCAAAGTGTTCTGCTGCTTTGTAGACTTTGTCCCTAGCTTGTTTCAACTTATTTTGAGTTGGGGATATCAGGCGCCATGCTTGGACATATTTTAATTTTTTTTGTCTGCAAGTAGTCTGATAATGTGTGGTATGCTGAAAAATCAATAAAAACATCATAGCCACAATGATAGTCTCAAAGGAGCACAACTTTTGAATGAGAGACATTGCATCGTGTCTGACTTTGGAATTGAATTCTTGCGAGTTGCCACTCACACTTAAAGCTGCTACGAGTTCCATATATACTGGTTTTGATTTTGGTCTAACATCCTTTGAGTCGGGTGCCCAGTAATGAAAGTGTCCAAATATTTTTACAGCAGCGTTGCTTTTAATTCTCCATCGAGTTATCCCAATAGCCTCAAGATGGACGCTTGGGTTTTGTTCCAAGTACATCTCAAGTCGTTTTTGGGATTCTTTCAAAAATATCTGAATTTCCTGGAGAAGCCCAAAGAAAGATATACAAACACCCAAACTCTGGACGATGTCAGTTATCACCAAGTTCAACACATGTGAATAGCATCATATGTGAATGTGTTTCGGATTGATCTCTTTCAGCTTCACACCTTTATATAGTCCGCTCATATTTGACGCTCCATCAAATGCGTCTGCCACACATTTTTCGATAGGTATTTTTACTTCAGCCAAAGACTGTTCGAGGGTTTGAAAGAGGTTCTCTCCTGTTGTTGAAATCACATGTTTGAGGGCAATAACTTTTTCCTGAAAAAATCCATTGTACACATACCGAAGCACTATGGAGCACTGGACATATGAGGAGACATCTAGGGTCGTGTCCATTATGACAGAAAAAACTCCAGCTTGGTTAACTTCTTTGGCAATTGCTGTTTTGATTTCAAGATTATATTCTATTTATGTATTTGGGCATCATAGAATTAAGTATATTTATACCTTTTCAATGTGCATATATACGTAAAATAATACTGTATATACTATATTATAAATGCCATTGTATGTTTGTATGTATGTATGAGTATGTTCCACATCTCCTCCTAGACGGTTCGACCGATTTTGAGCAAACTTGGCATAAATATTCTTTGGTACCAGGTAATCAACACTGTCGGGGTCGGTAACCCCCAACTCTCCTCTTTGCAGAGGGGGAGGGGTGGAAACTTGAACCCAATGCTATTTAAAGTGGGTTATAACAGTAGGAATGGTTTTAATGGTATAACATAAGAACGAGATAAATAAACTTTAACGAAATTTTGGAAACATATAGGTTATATTGTGACATAAAACAGCCTTGGTATATAACGCCACTAGCGCCCCTAACGGCGGGAGTGGGGGCAGAGACATGTGAAAATGATCCAAAATGACCGAGATTAGAGTCAAATCAATATATTTCGAAGTCGCTGAGGTCATTAATCGTAGCACCAAAGCCTAAAACAGAAAGGGCAAGGCCGTAGGCCAAGTAAGACGGGACCTGGGGGCGGAGCAGTGGAGGTGGGAGGGTTGATATATAAAAATCATCCAAAATGACCGATATTAGAGTCAAATCTATAAATTTCAGGGTCCCTAAGATCATTATAATGACATTCCCAAACCCAAAGACAGAAAGAGTGAGGCCGCAGGCCGAGCAAATACTGAGATTTGGGGCGGAGCGTGGGGTCGGTAAGGGTGATATGTAAAAATCGTCCAAAATGACCGATATTAGAGTCAAATCTATATAATTAGGGGCAAATCTAATATGATCCATAGCATTCCCACGCCGAAAACAGAAAGAGCGAGACCGCAGGCCGAGCAAATACCAGGGTCTGGGGTGGGGCCCTAGCTGGCCAAAGGCTAGCGAATTTATAAAATAATTATGTAGCTTTGTTTTTTTTTTTTTTAAATGTGTTCAGAGAGGAAACTGTGCGCCTTCCGGAGGCTAAGACGGGTCTTAGGCTCTCCCGAGGAGGGCGCAAAGGCACTGATGTGAGGGCGCAGCGGCCATCGGACCGGTACGTGATTATGGCCAGTCCACTCCTGTTTCCCCTCACCCCCCTTGTAATTCGCACACTGTCCACAGATATAGAAACACCAAGAACATTTTTATACGACTGTTGTAACCATAACATAACTCTTGATATGAATATATTTACGGAATAAATTAAATTTTCCTTTTAGTTAACATGGAATATTGCAAGTTTTATAACTGATTGGAACATTTCTATTGTTTTATGCATTATAAACATATGGTGAATTAATATTTTACTTGTAGTTACAAATGGCTACTTTATTGGTTAAAGCAAAAACAGACTGGAGCGGGAACAGAACCCAGAATCCTTTGCAGGTGAGTTGTAGATGCTCTTTACTCTGCTACGAAGTTATTTGATAATTTAACGCGTCCTATCATATTTCAGACGAGTCGGAAACTTTAAGACTCTTTTTCTGCGTGGTTTGTGGCTGCTGTGCTCTCCCACTTTGTAGTATTACCACTTTAAATGTGCACTACTACCTCGCAAAACATTGCCCCGAAGTTCCTTTATCAGTGTCTGTATTCCTCTTATGAGATACGTTCGGTGAATCAGTTAACTTAACAAGAAAATAAGTGGGATTAGCGAGGCGTTTGAAATTACGGCAATGGTGAGCGACAGTTCGGTCACAACTCCGAATTTTTTCAATATAAAAATAATTCATTTTTTCTACATTTAAAGTTATATTTTGAATATTTGAAGTGGTTACAAAAACAAAATCAGATAATCTGTCACCGTTCGAACTTCTGTCACTTTTATACGAGGACGGTGCTATGGGAAATGTACACTACTAAAGTAGTAACAGACTTCTAAGTTAATATCAAACTGAAACCACACGTCCAAAATGAGAATTCATGTTTTTGCTTTAGGCTATATGTATACTCATTATTTGGTTTTCAATAAACAATAGCTATTGTAATTCATGATACTGTTCTTTCATACAAAACAATACGAGCAATCATAGAAAAAATAGAGCTTAGTACGAAATTAAATCGAAATCCTAAAAATTCACAATAATTTTTCTTATTTCTTTTTCTAGAATATTTATGTATATATACCATGTGTATTATCTGATACGTAACATAAAACTATCTATAAATTGAATTAATTAGAAAATAATTCTATTTAACTTGCGAACAGAAGAAGCGCACGAAACTAATGGTTGTATTTGAAACAGATTCTGCGTAGTAGTAGAAATATTTATTCTGCCCCCAAGAGGATAAGTATAAAATGATGATGGTATGAGAAACCCTATTACTATTAGAGAGAGAATATATTTCTGAGATGAATATCAACCGTCTATATTATAGATAAACATACATGGGCGGATCCACGAATGTATAGGAATTTTAGCCTCCACCCCATAGGATCCGCCTCTCTCTTTCCTTTATCTGTATATAGGGTCCGGAAAAGTCCCGGAACGGTCAAATATCTCGCGAAATATATAGATCAGCAAAACAAAAATAACACTTGTTAAGTAGTTGAGAAACAGCTATTGAAAGACACCAAACGCAACCCTCTATCCCCAGCTACTTCGAGGTGACGAGGGTTAACTTTAAAATTTTAAAGTGGAACCCCCATTTCTTATTGTACATTTTGATTCTCTAGAAAAAAAGTGACCGATTTCATTCAGAATTCAAGGCAGTTCCTTCACGGATGGTGTTTCAATCGACACAGAAAGAGGGGCACCAAAGCTTTATGAAAATGTGGGTTGTCAGGCCCGTGCTGTGTGGTCATACGGTTAGCGTGTTGGCCTGCGGAATCAGAGGTCCTGATTTTGATTCCCGCGCAAAGTAACGATTTTATGTGTATTTTTTGTACTCAAATAATGAATTCATACATTTTAACTTCGATAAAAATAACGAATTTATCCGTAATTTATTAAATTGCAAGAAAATACAAATTGCGACAAAAATGGTTTGTTCATGTTGCAAATAACCCTATGACTTCTAATCATTATCATCCTATTACTAAGTTCCACTTCAGGAAGCTAGATTGCAAAACAATTATCGAAATTTGTATTGTGTATAACTTGAATAAAGTACTAGTTGAAGCTAAAGTGTATAAAATTATTATTCGGGGAAATTTGTGGTTGCCTTGGATGCGAATCGAACTCAGGACCTCTGCGTACACAGGCTAGTACGCTAACCATTTGACCAGAGAATACGGGACAGATAACCGATATTTTGATAACGTTTCCTTGCCCGCTTTCTTTGTGTGTCAATTCAAGCGCTATGCGTGAAGGCCAGTCTTCAATTCTGGGTCAAATCATTCATCATTTTCCTGGAGAATCCAAACATACAATAAGAAATGTGGTTTCTTATTTAAAATTTGAAAGATACCCCCGAAAGAGGCAGGAATATG
Source organism: Thermobia domestica (assembly GCF_964235325.1). Classification (NCBI taxonomy): domain Eukaryota; kingdom Metazoa; phylum Arthropoda; class Insecta; order Zygentoma; family Lepismatidae; genus Thermobia; species Thermobia domestica. Next base: position 192,169,152 of record NC_137458.1, on the reverse strand, counting down.
GATTGCGTTTGTCATCATTGGGTAGCCTTTTTAAATCTATTTAACACGTGTTGTTTTTATTTTCCTTAACTGTATATTTTGTGAGATATTTGATCGTTCCCGCCACTGTGGAGACACACACACACATAGCCATATATATATATATATAAGGGACGTTCGAGATTGACCGGGAGTTTCGTATGTAAATAATCTATGAATAGCCGGATCATGGTATAAGTTGCGGGTGATTAATGTATTCCTTCTCGAGCAACTAGCACCCGGCATCAAGTATTTGACGCATGCGCAGCAGTTGCAGAGAACATAGTGGCAAACAGTGTGTCTGGTTGTGGAGTAGCGGTAAGTAATCAAATTTCTTGTGAAGGAGAAACCAGCTAAGATTTTCAGAAGGTTGCAAGCACAGTATGGTGAACAAACGATATCAGGGACAAGAGAATAGAAATGCTGTGAACAGTCCCACGTCGCACGGAAGCTGGTGACAAATGAAGACCATGGACAGATTCGCCCAACTGCAGTCACACCAGTGAATATCGATCGTGTTGAGCATATGATTCTTGAGAACCGGCGAGTAACAGTGCGGGATATTGCTGCCGAGCTGAATATCAGTGCCGGTAGTATTGAGACAATCATTCACGACCACTTACGCTTCCGCAAAATCTGTGCAAGGTGGGTTCCCCGTCAATTGACATTTAATCAGAAGTGGACACACATGACGGTCTGTGAACAGCTTCTCAATCGGTTTCAAGCCGAAGGTGATCAATTGTTGCGATCCATCATTACGTGTGATGAAACATGGTTTGACAATTTAAACCCAGAGACCAAAAAAGCAGCATTCAGTGGCGGCATATAGGTTCCCCGCCGCCCAAGAAAAGTAAAACACTTCCGCCCGCTGGAAAGATAATGGCAAGTGTCTTCTGAGACATGAAGGGTGTTATCCATATTGATTTTCTGGACAAAGGGAGCACAATTAACATCTACTATTACTCCACATTGTTGAGTGGTGCTGTACGATAATCTGTTCTCAAGAAAATACCTGGGGTGTTGTCTGGAAATATCATTTTTCTCCATGACAATGCCCACCTTCACACGGTAAATGTAACAACAACAACTCTGGTCGAAATGCGCTGGGAAGTTCTGCCCCATACCCTAGAGTCCCGATTTAGACCCCAATGATTATCATTTGTTTGCATTCCTTAAAGGCCATCTGGGAGGGAAGAAATTCACGACAGATGAAGCACTGCGGAACGATGTCCTTCAGTGGCTACGTCAACAATCTAGTTCTTTCTACGCCAAAGGAATCAGGGAGCTGCCACAACAATGTCAACAGTGTTTCCACCCGCACTTAGAATACTTTGAAAAGTTGACATAGTTTGGTGCTTCTTGTGCTATCTGTTTCCTTTGAAGAAATAAAGGTCCAGGTCAAACTTGAACTACTCCAATGCTTGTGTTTTCCATAAATCGTTGAAGTGTAATTCATAATTCTGTCAATTTACAAAATTTTTCCAAATACAAATGGAAAATTCAATTTTTCCTAATATGGATTTAAATCCCAATACTAACAATCAGTGATAGTCAGGTTTTCTATTTTCACGCATCTTATGAATAGCCTAGCTGCTGAAAGAGACGTTAAACTCCAAATCAACTCAACTCATATCCTGATATAACAGTACCGATATAAGATTTCGGATAAAGAACACGCACTATAACTCGTTGGTTTGAATGGGGTTTCGGCAGTGGATATTTAAACTTACGTTTTTCTAATGTGTTGTAATAAAAGTATATACAGATGTAGAAGTTTCAAAGCAAATGTAAGGCGAAGGAGCGAATACGTCGAATATTTTTTTTTAATTATTAGGATCCTCGTCTTTGGTGCGAAACATCTGAGTTTAAAAGTAAATCCGGTTGCTTAATGTGAAACCGCATAACGTTTATTCTAGAGGAAGATGTTTTACTGGGAATTTTCTAGAGGAGGAAGACCAACTGACTTACATGTAACACTTACCAAGTGTAACACTCCGGATTTGATCAAATTTAGCAGATAGATACTTCACATAAACAAATACATGTTTGTTTTACTTTATGTGGAAAAAACTGTTTTAGGAACCAAAGCCCCCATTCAAAATTTTGAAAGTTGATTCCCGAAAGGCATGAAGAAGTGGACCGAAGTGAATGAAATTGTGCACACATATTGTAGACGTAAAATTAGGTGTTCCGTATTTTCCTGGGAAAAAAGGTTGGGTGGGACACGGACCCTCCAAACCTTTGATCACGAAATATCAAAGGTGATAATAACAGTATGTCAGAAGTGTCTAAAGAACATGAAGAATTGCAACGAAACTTTGCGTAGTGACAATACGCAAAATATAAGTGAACACGTATTTTTTATTTTCTGCGGAAAAACTGTTTTAGGGGACAAAAGCCCCCATTCAAAATTTTGAAAGTTGACAGCTGAAAGGCAAGAAGAAGTAGACCGAAGTGAATAAAACTGTGTACAGATATTGTATACATAAAATAAGAGAATGCGCGTTTCGTATTTTCCTGATAAAAGACGGCTGTATGAGGCACGGACTCCTCCAAACCTTTGATCATGAAATATTAAAGTGCTAATAACATTATGTCGGAATTGCCTAAGGGACATAAAGAATTGCAACGAAGCTTTGTGTAGTGACAATACGCTAAAAATAAACGAATATGTGTATTTGATTTTCTGCGGAAAAACGCTTTTAGAGGGCAAAGCCCCCACCCAAAATCTTGAAAGGTGACGACCGAAAGGCAAGAAGAAATGGACCGAAGTGAATGAAACTGTGCACAGATGTTGTAGACCTAAAATGAGGGAATACTGTTTCTTATTTTCCTTTTAAAAAATGGTTGGGTGGGCACAGGCCTTCTAAACCGTTGATTACTAAATATCAGAAGTGCAAATAAGTATACATCTTTTCCTCATAGACTTCTCGATCACCGAGGTCAGCATTCAACCAGTAAAGAAATACTGTACTTTTTAGTATTCAGAGAAAAAACAGCCCATCTTTCATATTTATACGCGGTGTTATAATAGAAAAGAAAAATGAAATGAAATCTTTGAGTTTTACGTCCCACGATTATGCCGGTGAGGCTAAAGGAGACGGTGATGATGAGTAATGAATGAAAATGGTGGAATGAAGGAAGTGGGAGGAAACGGGTATAATAGAAAAGAAGAAAAATAGTATGATATATGAAAGAGACAGTGATGAAGATTAAAAAAAACTGAAAGACGGTAAAAAATTTCAATTTTCTCCTTGTTTTTGTTGTTGTTGTTGTTGTTGTTGTTCTTCTTCTTCTTCTTCTTCTTCTTCTTCTTCTTATTATTATTATTATTATTATTATTATTATTATTATTATTATTATTATTATTATTATTATTATTATTATTATTATTGCAGTGCAGTGGACATGAAAGTCTCGTATGATCCTTTGTATTTTTGTGCCTCACTTCCTCATGTCTTCTTTCCAGAATACTTAAAACTACACCCATAATTTGCTTCGTTTTCTATAGGCTCGACTTAACTTGGAGAAAATTTTTCGAGTCGAGTCAAGTTTCAAATAAAACTCGCTCCACCTTCCCTATGCTCATCCCTGAAAAGCAGGATCCCAGCCAGAATTAGCCCGGGATAGGAGGCTTATATTTAAAAGAAGTGCAATCAAGCAAAATGCAGAAGTATTTTAGTCTGAGAGAAAAAAGGAATGAAATCTCTAGTTTCTAGTTCTATTAACCTTGTAGCTCTCAGTCCGTGGCAAAAGTACTGATTGAAATACGAACAATGAATTATGATTATTTTGTAGAACATATCACTTTAATATCACAGGAAATTCATCTTCTTGCTTGCTTGCTTGTGAAACATTATACAGAATAATGCTATACTATGTAAAGTATGTGTATTCTCGCTGATTTGTGACGACAACCAGAAACAGAAAAATGGAATGAAATCTTTTAGTTTTACTCCCGCGGTTACGCCGGTTAGGCTAAAGGAGACGGTGATAATAAGAAACGAATGCAATGGTAGAATGAATGAAGTGGGAGGAAATGGGAGTACCCAGAGAAAACCCAGGAGCAAGGTGATTGTCCACCAGAAAGTCCACACGGCGCGAGATGAGATCGAACCAGGAACCCCAAACACCAAAGGTGAACGCTCTACCACTGAGCCACTGCGAACCGCAATCAGAAACAGAAGTAAAAGGTAAATTACAGTAACAGTTTTCTATTAATGGGGAAGTACAAATACTTTTACTTTAACCTTTTTCTTGAAATTTTAATTCGGGTTTACAGCCTTCCCCCTCAACCTTGGATGCAGAAATGGAAGAACATATATAGATCTTGATTGTTGACTCCAGCATATTTCAAGCATCATTTCTCGGATCTTGGGTTGTGCGATATGTCGATATATCGATGTAATCGATATCGATATTGTCATATATCAACATTTTAATATCGCAAATATATCGACGTTGATATATCATCATGAATTTTAGATATCGATATTGGGAGTGGGCAAGGTAAAGGGGGCGCCTAACACTTGCAATGGATGAAGAAATAAAACTTACTTTTTACAATAACGTCTTCGAATGATAATTTTTTATTACCACAAATTGAAATGTAAATAAATCCACTTGCAAATTTGCAATAATCTATAATATAATTTCTTAGCCACCAGAACTTTTCTGTTCCCGGAAAAAAGAAACAAAAAAGTACCTGCCTAAAACAAGTACTACGAACTTTGACCTAAAATTTATCATAAGAAAGTTGTTTTTATTTCTCTCTCTCTCTCTCTCTCTCTCGGAGATTCCATCTCTTTTGGACTTTGGGACCGCTCATTGACAAAAATTGCACACATGACCGCTACATGGTGACATGCTCTTAGGTAGAGTAAGAGATTTTGAAAAGCAAACGAGTTTCTATTATTATTATTATTATTATTATTATTATTATTATTATTATTATTATTATTATTATTATTATTATTATTATTATTATAGGAATTGTGTTTGCAACTATGGTCCTATCGCTTTATCTTGCATGGGAGACCCGGAAGTCTGCCATGCCAGTGATATCCCTTATTCTGTGTTTGTCCGTATCGTATGAATGTTTGTTTTTGTGCCGTTACGCTTTGATATTATGTAACTCTTTTGTTTTTTTACGAGATTTTTTTTTTTTTAAAAAAAAGGAGAGAAATTCTTTCCTCTCGTATCTGTTTCTTACCATTCATCTTGTTTGAACTGCTTAAGTAATTATTATTTTGTAACTTTAGACGTCCATTGCCTTCACGATAATAAGATTGCCATTCTTAACAATTTATTTTATTATCTTGTTTGCAGTTTGCTACACTGATATATTTGTAACAAAATTGAGGTTTGGTGCAACGGCTTTCTAATGCTCAACCAGCCCAACGACTTTGTGTTTTCGGTTGCCTATTATTACAAGAATGGGAGAATTGCAGGTGGTAATGCACCTTTGAAGTTGTGTACACAATTCAATAAAACTCTTCAGTATTTCAAAATCCAGATAACGCATATATTCAGTGGCTTAAATACATGGAACAAATGGAGCAGTTGCTCCATGGCGCACAGAAGAAGAGCGCAAGAGTGAAAGAAATACAATGCGGAAAACTAATCCTTATACAAAGAACATTTGAAAACATTTCAAAAGTTACGCTATGACTATTAGCAGTTAATTGGCAACAGCCGATACCGGGGGCAGATCCAGGAATTTTTGAGGGAGGGGCGCACGTATGAAAAATAAAGTTCTATCGATATTTGGTTCGAAAACTACAAATATGGACTGCAATGTTATATAATACGTATTTATCTCCGCCTTGCTGGGGGCGGCATTGAGGAAAGCCATGTTATTCAACACGAGAGAATCCAGGATTACCATGAACTGGAAACGCATCATCATCTGCAATGAGTGCAGAACGCACTCAAAATCTGCCTTTTGAAAGAAATTTTAGAACTTTTTTCCCCCACAGCCTTTGAACAAGCGGTTCATTAGGGACTAATTTATATATTTTACTCCTCATGGAGGGGCGCACGAGCCTTACGCCCCCTTTCTGAATCCCCACTGGGTGATACCCGGAAATCGACAGTGCAATGTTTGTCTAGCTAGCTGACTAGTGAAAGTTTTCGTAATGAGACATTGCAGCTAGCGCGCCGCGCCCTCTCCCGGGTTCCACCCTACCCGGGAATAAAACGAAATTTGGGCCTGTTTGAAACCATATACATACATATATATATATATATATATATATATATATATATATATATATATATATATATATATATATATATATATATATATATATATATATATATATATATATATATGTATATATATATATCCTGATAACTTAGGAAAAAGATAAGTAAAAACTTTAGGCTTCTTAATAAAAATCAATTTGTATACTGTTAGTGTTTATATATATGGAAATGCATGGGGCAGTTGGCGGGTATGAGTAAATTAATAATCGATCGATCCAGGGTGTAGTAAAACTAGTTACGCCACTGCATACATTAGAATCTAACGAATGATTATGTTAAAAATGTAATAAAAGCGATAATGTGCCATGTGTTAAATTAAGGATCTAGTAGAAACAAAAATCTGGCTTTTTAATTAAAAAGGAAGCCCTGTCAACATTAAACAGATACTAGTATTATAATATTGTTTTTTCTTCTTTTTTATCGCTTCATTCACATAACTTTGTAATGAATCTGGTAAATACGATCTACTTTTGCAACTTTAATCTATATTTCACGAAAACATATCCATGTTGATAGTCCACTTAAATAAATCATGTGTTCAAGAGAACACCACTGTTGCGAGGATGAAGCCATGGGATAACTTCCAATAAAGACAGAGGTAATGAAGACAGATTCTCAATCCCTTCAACAGAAATATATTACAACAATTATACACTTGCGTTTCTACACCTGTCTAAAACCCATTGTGTTAACACTACGATTTTCTAAATAATCTAAACAAATCTATACAGATAATATACATTAATTGTTCTCATATTTTCCAAACAATATTTTTTATATTTTATATTTGGCAGACTATATTAATTAATTATTCTATTTGAAGCCGTATTACTTTATTCAAACAACTCATTTCCTGCATATAGTTACCAAAATGCTATTCGGAATATATTAAATTAGGATCACGATAAAATATTATTTCCTCTTACGTGTGTGTGATTTTCTCATCCATACTCTTAAAACGCCATTAATTTATTTCCTCCTCTACTCCTGATGATGAATCACCTCCTCCCCGGTAAGATTTTTCTCATGCATACGTACCCCACTTCTAGCCTTCATTCTGGAAGATAAATTACGTCCGTCGAATTTTGGTCACATAACTACTGTAACGTATAGTTAATACTTAAGTAAAACATATTTAAATAATTGTTTGAAATAACATATGTTTCAAAATGTTTTCGTTTAATCAAATTGCTGATTTTAAGCTAATTTTATTTAGGTATACAGCATGAAAAGTGGAAAAGACCTAGACGCATTCAAGAACACCACAGAGAGGGCACAGAAGATGCATTTGATTCGAAGGTAAACATATGGCCAACTGCTCCAATAGAACAAATCACTATGAGAGAACCCGAAATACATAGGATGTTCGTTCCTGATGAAATGGAGGTAATTATCCTTTAGAAATAGATTAAAATACTTTTACCAAGAAATCACGGAACCTCCTGTTAGAAAGATTGAGGAAGATAAGTCACACTTCCACAATCCCGTATTTGTAAAAGAATCATAATAAAGGCGTATAGTAGCTTAGTGAAGAAAAGACTGAAAGTTTAATTGTATACCACAGCAGTGAATGTGGACAACTTTTATCTTACATACGTGCCTGGCACGTCAACGTAGCTTGTAACATTAGCATCAGAAATCTGTTCCTACAGCAATGCTATACTATACCGTGATACTTATGGTACAGTCCGCGGCATAAAATTTGTTACAAAAATTCTAAGTCCAAATGAATAACAAACTCTTGCCCAGTTTTCTTATGCATTCCCGCAATACATGTATCAATCGATTAGTTGCTTCTAGTATTTATTCCAACTCCTCCCCGTCCTCCACCTCTCCTTGTCTAAAGCAGTGTGTGTGACGTAGTACACTCGTTCCATTCAGCTGAAAAAGAAACAGGAATCAAGCTTACAACGTTATAGCTTTAAAACAGTCTTTTCCATTCGTTTCTTCTGAAATATTTTTAAGAGCCTAAATTAAAGGAAAGTCACACAATCTTCCCAGAGCTTCATAAATATCTTTAGTTTCATTCTTTTCTTTCTTTAAAGAGTGCAAGCTAGTAAGATGCTCCCTAAGAAATCTATGGAAATTGCCAAGAGCTCTAAAATATCTACGAACAGAAACGAAATTTATTCAATGATTCATTTAATTTCTTTTCAGTAAGTGCAAGCAAATGTTTCAGGGGCGTCATTTGGGCAGGACAGGAGGGTGTAATTCCCCCTCTCTTGAGCTTCATAAATACGTATTTTTTGATCAAATGTATAGTAATACACTAATAAAAAGTGAAAATCTTATGTCGCCGGAGAATCTCTCCCCCCCCCCCCCCGAATAAAGTTTAAAAGAGACTGGTTTTAACAACAAACCTATAGGGCTACGATAGCACATTGCTAAAGAGCTTACATTTGGTTTCAAGAGTCGAAGGTTTGATCTCAAGCCATATGACTTCCTGGGTGACATTGAGAGAGAGAGAGAGATGGGGATTCAAGTATGAAGACAGAGAGAGATGATTTGTATACACAGATTTAGAATTGGGGGGAAAATGATCGGACAGCATTCGTATTATGACGAAAATTCTGATTTTGTGAAACATAAGAAGGGAAGTTTTCGAACTGCGAGGATCACATTAGGCAGTTGTCGAATTAATGTGGAGAACTCTTTTTAGAGCATCAGATGATTACGCAAGGAGAAAAAGGAACTGAAATCTTTGTGTTTTACGTCCCACGGTTATGCCGGTTAGGCTAAAGGAGACGGTGATTATGAGAAATGAATGAAATGGTGGAATGAAGAAAGTGGGAGGAAACGGGAGAACCGCGAGAAAACCCACGAACACGGTGTTTGTCCAACACAAAGTACGAAAGGAGAGAAAGATCTTCAGAACTGAGGAATTAAGATTTTATAAAATCTGATTTCGGCGACGGGTTTCGAACCACGAACCTTGTGGTTATCGAACCATGACTTTATCCATTCGGCTACGGAGAATTCTATTACTGGTTCACATACGTTTCCCTTAGCTGCGTTGAAAGCTACCTTAAGGGGATATTCCAAAAGTTGACTCGGTAGATGCGCCGTTCAGTTAGGACGTAAACCTCTTGTAACTTAGTTACAATGTGCAAAATGAACTTCCTCTTCTTCAGGACACTTTTTAAAGCTTTAAAATTTGTTACTATTGTTTTAATTAAGTTACATTTGATAGAACCATCTGATAAAGTAGTGCCAAGCCCTGTGCGTCATTGTCTGTTAGGTGAATGGTTAATGTAAGCTACTTTTACGTGGATGGTCCGAGCTTCCAATCAAGACCATTCTTATTGATTATTTAATTTGAGCTACGCTCATACTGTATATTCCACAAGTTCAATTTTGAAGTAATGTAGTCACAGCTAGTTTAATTCGAAATAATTTTCCAATATTATATTTGTTACTAAATTTACATGGGACTCCTCACTTGTTTGTAGCCCTGCATAAATGCAAAATTGTTTTAAAAGTATATTTTACTTTCAAGTTTTATTGTTTTTTAATTGTCCTTCAACTTTATTTTATAATTATTTTCTATTTCTTAATTATAACATATTTTCTATTTATATTGTATTCAATGTTACACGTTTATTATTTATATCTTATGTCTTACCTTTGAAGAGGAGCTTTTGACAATTCAGAGCAGCAGGGACATACACAGGATGCAGGCCTTTGCAATCAAGAGTTTTTGCCCCCACGAAATCACTACTTTTCTTTGTAAATTATATCTAATTTTAGAGATGATGATAGCAGGGGCGGATTCAGGGGATTGCGTTCGGGCGATCACATCCCCCAGAATAGGGAACTTTTTATACTTTTTATTTTAAAAATAAAACATATCCTAAGTACTTTTCATCTTTGTATTATAAACTTAAATTAAAACCTAAAGTAGATAGGCCTTACTTTCTTAAGAAAGTTAGTTCTGAAGAAGAGCTACTTCTCCTTTTCTAAATTTGTTTTTTCTTTTCTTTTCTTTCTTTCTTTCTTTTTTTTTTCTTTTTTTTTTTTTTTTTGCAATCCGCTCTTACCTTGATTTGACTTCGAACGACCGACCCTTTCAAAAAATCATCCTGGATCCGCCCCTATATGGTAGACATTTTAGTAAAATATGTCCTCAATCGCTGAAATAAATTCCTGTCAAGCTTTCGATCGCTGAAATAAATTTCTGTCTACGGCCCTGCAAAACAGTGACGATTTTAAAGAGTGATCTGTTAGTAATGCGTCCCTGGAGCAACGACACTTCCCCAGAAGTCATATCTCCGATAATTCAGAATGTGATTTGTGCATTATCACTTTTCACTCTCAGTGTCTTGAAACGCACCAAAAAGGAACTGTTCTGAAGTATTTACTGGTTCTCCCTATGACCCCATTTCAATATGGCCAACCTTGGACATATACACATCTGAAATATCACCTTTTATGTCAGTGACCCCGAAAACTATCCATTCGAAACAAATATAGGATTTTTCGATTCCTTATTCCTGTCACCCTCCCATTGTCAACTCGAAGCCAACCAAGGCTTATTTTGGACTTACGCAGCATCCACAATGTCACTTTTCATCTTTGCACATGAATTCGACACTAATTTCGTTCGTATTTGACTACTTTCACATGCCACCTTCACCTCTTTCTAGGGATTTTTTCAGTATCTCGCCCCCACAACTATTGAGAAATTTCAACCAACTAAGTATAATTATAAATTATCATCTGAAACACAACAGTACGGGTGATCTTTTTCGCAGAGGAATTCGTTAACTACTGTTTCAATATCAATGTATTGGCTTTTTTTTTTGCTCTGCATGCTGGAGATTGCCAAAGAGCTAAACTTCATTCTGTACTATTGTGCTATGAATATAGTGGTTTAATTCACTGAATACTCGCTTAGATGATGCTCTCGTCACAGGAAAAGTGAGATACAGTTATAAAAGAAAATCGAAACGAAATATTTAAGTTTTACGTCCCACGTTATGCCGACTACGTTTATGGAGACAGTGATGGTGAGAAACGAATGAAATCGTTTAATGAATATAGTGGGAGGAAACTGGAGAAACCCGAGAAAACTCATGCACACGGTGTTTGTCCATAATAAAGTTCATTCGGCGCGAGCTGGGATCTAACCAACAACTCCATGCACCATAAGTAAAGTTATAAAAGAATAGGCGTCTAAACAAATACGGAACACTACTATCAATGAGAGTTGTATAAGATTAGATTTTTATTTATTTCATTCTAAGTTGAAATTTCAATCAATCTTGATCTTCATTACTGTTCGAAATCCGGACCAACCAGTATTCCCTACTAGGGTAAAGATTAATTGATCCCCAAAAGAAATCCAAAATCCTCTGTATAACCCCACGTTCCATTATTCCATATACACAATTAAGAGTCCAACGTAACCTACCAGTTAATAAGTTTTCTTCTTATTATTATTATTTTTAGCACCTCAAAAATATAGGCTCATAATTGAACCACTGATTGGAAAAAGGGAATAAGTACATAAAAATATTTTTTTCACTTTTAAGCTTTTCTCACCAATTGCAGTGCTACAATACAAGATTCTTCTTCTTGTCTTAGAGTTTGTCAGTTCTTTTGCTACAATTAATCAGTTATACACGAGTTGAAACAAATACAAATACGCCTCGGGAAGGTTTTTTTAGCGTTTCTGAAAACTTAGGTCTGATGTACTTATTCCCTTTTGCTGGAAATAGTTGCTGCAAGGACGTGATAAATCTTTTCGGTAGACTTCACAGTCTATAGCTCCTTCACAACTTCCTTTTCATCTAAGGCTAAGTAGTTACATTTTAGACATTGAGGAAAAAGTGTGAAATTAATTAAAACCCTTCAAAGTGGAGTTACGAATCTTCAATAGACCCCATTTTGCTGTTGACCTCGCTCAACGCACTCCCATCACTGTTCAGGGTGCACGATGGAGTTTCTCCCTTTTAGGAATACTTTCTAAGACAGTACTAGTTTTTTTTTCATCTCTTTCAATTGAGTTGTATTTGCTAGAACTGTCGGTTAAAGGAAGCAAAAGATCCTATACTCAAATACAAATCATCTCTCTAGAAGCTCTAATGGAAAACGAAACGAATCGTCGTAAACATGTTACGTTCTTGAAGAGGAAAACAGCAAAACATTGATTGCACAAACGTATAATGGTATCATTTGCTTGCAAATTTAAAACTTATAGAAGTTGATGGCTTGTTAGGTGAGGGGTTAGTGAACAGGATGTTTGTACTGGTGGTCCAGGGTTCGAATCTCGTCCGTTCTTCTTACGTTTTGTTTCTTTAAACTACACTGAGTTTGTTCATTCCAATTCTTTAAGCTTGAATTAAATCTAATACCAGTTAGTGAATTAAAAGTAGCTAACATTATTTTCAAATACGAGACGTTATTACATGCTTGTCACTAGCTCACAATACTCAACTTTGATATAAACTCTTGCAGCGTTCATTTAACTCATTTCTTGACGTGTTTTGTTACAAAACTCATGAATCGTGGCGAACAAAATTGCTTTACCAGATAATGGTGACTGCTTTGAAACCAAATGACAAGTATGAGAATTAAACGTGTCATATCTGTAGTTTGGTGTGGAGAAGAAACCAAATAGCGAACGAAAGGTTTAAGAACAACCACGTTATTAGTATAACTATGCCAAAGATTATTGACTTATATGATTAAAAAACATCAAAAGCAATTGTGAAAGAACAAAAATACTAACTTAGAATTTTGTAACTGGAGGCAAGGAAATCTAATTTAAACATACTAAAACATACCATTTAGCGCATATAGAGCGTGGATCTGTGCTCAAGACGCTAGCTAATAATCTGGAGGTTCTCAAGTCGGAACCATGTGTGAATATTTTGATTAAATTTAGAATTTTTGGTGATCATTAGTCGGCGATAACACACGTTTAATTGTCTTAAGGTATTTGAATATTTTGATCTTTCAATATTAGAATGATCAAATCTTCAATAATAATAATAATAATAATAATAATAATAATAATAATAATAATAATAATAATAATAATAGTTATTATTATTATTATTATTATTATTATTATTATTATTATTAGCAAAGTAATTCAGTAACACGTAATCTTTAATTATTTCTCGATAACTACTCGAACTTAAGACGTCCTCGAATCTAAGTCGCACCCCGATTTCGCTGGGCTAAATTAAAGAAAAATAGTAATATGTTATGGTTTTACTATTACTAAAGCACTCTTTGATATTGGTCATTTTCGATGATTTTATGTATCCCTCTCCCCTCTCCATGTTCGGGGCACGGTATGACAAAAATTATCCCAGGCCCGAATGTCATGTACGTTGAAAATTTGATCGAAATCTGTTGGATGGTTCAAGAGTTGTTCTATTTATTTTTATATATTAATCTCCCCTTCTCTTATCCTCTCCTATGTTCTACCGTCAAAGTGAAAATATTAAAACAAAAGTTTCTAGGCCCGAACGTCGTCTATGTTGAAAATTAGATCGAGATCGGTCAGGTGGTTCAAGAGTTGTTAAGTTTTATTCATTTTTATAGATATCTCCCCTCCCCTCCTCCTTCCCTACGTTCTACCATCAAAGGGATATGATGAAAACCACCCCAGGTCCGAACCTCATCTATGTTGATAATTTGATTAAGATCAGTTCGGTGGTTTAAGCATGATGAAGTCACCAAGACAGCATTTTTATTTTTATTTTTTTACATAGTCCCCCCTTCCCCTCCCCTACATTGTGCCGCCAAGGCAAAAAAATGAAAACATCCCAGGTCCGAACCTTATCTATATTGAATGTTTGATTGATTGGGATCAGTCGGATTGTACAAGAGTTATTAAGTTTTATTCATTTTCATATTTTTACCCTCCCCTCCTCTTCCGCAAGTTCTAATATCAAAATGAAATAACAAAAAGCTTCCCAGGTTCGAATTTCATCTATGTTCAAAATGTGATTGAGAACGATCGGGTAGTTCAAGAGTTATTCACCACCGAACATTGTCACTTTTATTTTTATATTTATAGCTGTTATGTATCTTCCCCCTCCTCTCCATCCTCTACGTTATTCCGTCAAAGTGAAATGGTAAAATCCATCCCTCGCGTTAATCGAGACGGGGACATATAGCCTCGTTGCTGACGTCCCCATTAATCCCCCTACTCATACCCTTTAGTGTGTTTAAGTTAGTTTTTTTGTCTTCAGTTGCAAATTTCTAAGTTATTTTTCTTTGTTTCAAAATTCTCGCATTTCTTGTATGATAATACAAGATAATAATCTTTGACTTGTTTTATATCAATAACCTGAGTTGTTCTTAAACCTTTGGTTTCCAATTTTGTTTTGTCTCTACACCAAACTACAGATATGACAAATTTAATTCTCATACTTTACATTTGATTTCAAAGCGGTCGCCATGAACTGCTTAAAAGCACTTTTTCCGTCTCGAAACACCCAGCAGAGGGCGTACGATATCGTCTACAGAAATGGGAGGAAACTCCGCCTTGTTACGTGACGTCACATGAAGCACGTTCCGTTCAAACTCCTAAGCAAAGCTATCATTTTGCTTCTGGTGTGAAAATGGCTCACTACGAAGCTTCTGTTAAAAGCAGCGTGATTGCTTGAATTGAGCATGCGGGCATGAACTATAGCGAGGCACGCGCGAGATATGGGGTTAACCGTGCTACAGCACGGTGATGGTGGAGGAGATATGAGGAAACAGGAGATGTAAGACGTAAAAGAGGAAGTGGGCGACAAAGAGTTTCCTCTGCCGAAGAAGACCAGAGTGTAATTGCCCAATGCCGTGAGCACCCTTTCATGTCTGCCCCACAGTTACGAGAGGAAACCAATTTCCCAGGCGATGTTACGACTGTCCGTCGTAGACTCGAATCCTTTGGTTTGAGATCATACAGGGCAGCTGTTAAGGAGCGACTAACAGAAGACCACATGGTTGACGTCTGGCGTTTGCACAGTTAAATATTGCACGTGTGTGGGACGAGGTCGTTTTCACAGACGAAAAAATATTTTCCAGTGCAAACTTCGGGCCGAAGCGTGTTTACCGCCCCCCTGGAAAAAGGCATGCCTCTGAATACGTTTCCCGTTCTGGTCGAATGGGACATGTAACTGTCCACTGTTGGGCATGGATATGCAAGGCTGCAAATTTCGGAGGAATCTACAGGATTCATGTTCGCCTAAACGCCCACAAGTATGTAGAACATCTGGATGAAACGCTTCCGGAAATAAAAGCTCATGTAGCTGACGGCATATTGTATTTGCAACAGGACAATAGCTCGATACATAATTCAAATGTGGTTCAGACATGGTTGCAGAGGCAACCTGATGTCGAAATAGTTGAATGGGTTCCTCATGGAGCGGATCTGAACCCTATTGCAAATATGTGGGCTTCTGTTGCAAGAACATTGCGGGAAACCTGGTCGAACAATCCTCCACGAACATCTAATGATCTTTGGGAGCGTGTTGAAGATGCGTGGTCGATCTGTTGCACCCAACGCTATATCTCTCGCCTGGTGGATTCAATGCCACGGCGTATGTCAGCTGTAATCGAGTCCCAAGGGGACTATACACACTATTAATAAATGCTCGCCCACAACACCATCAGCCCTCTCGAGGGCTACCTAATTCGACCCACTTATTAACACAATTTTATGAAATACATTACGCGACACCAGTGAATGTAAGTGTCTGAGTATGTTCTGCATTAATAAAGAGGCTAACGTGCGAGACTTGGTGGCCGAGTGGTATTATGCTTGCTATGTAAACCAAAACCGCCTGTAACAGTGGTTCGAATCTAGTGAAGAAGACCCCTTATTTTTATCACCAGGGATATTTGCAATACGCCTTCTGCTATGTCCGCCTTCGTACGGTCTATTATATGACACATAATGTGGACCGCCATAAGTTTTTACTTAGTAAACAATTTATAAATATATGAACAAATACCTAGATATATTAGAGTAACAATGGAATATAGTACTTTCGTCCGCGTGACGTCGCTCTGCAAATATTCATTGTATTACACCGCAAGATGAATTAAATAAAGACTGGAAAATTTGATATAAAAATTGATATGTAATAAGTTAAAGACAAAATATTTAATTATAATCTCATATTTGAAACTAATTTCGACTACAATTAATTCTCTACCTGCTTTCATAAATAATCCAAACCAAACTTCGAGGTTTGGAATGCACAAACTAAGTGTAGCTAAGAGAAAAAAGTAACAAGAAGAGCAGACATTCGAAGCCACGACCACCAGCGTAAGAATTCCTTTTACTAATCCTTCATCTATCAAACCATGACGTGAACATGACTTTTGTAAGTTTAAATTTGTATCCAAGAAACACCATTAAGCGTATGTGCAACTACTGCTTTGCTCTTTTTCTCTTCAAAAGCGTAACATGTTTAGGACGATTCGTTTCGTTTTCCATTAGAGTTTCGAAAGAGATTATTTGTGTTTGAGTGTAGGATCTTTAGTTTCCTTTAACCGACACTTCTAGCAAATACAACTTAATTCACACAGCAGTTAAAAAAAACTCGTACTGCCTTAGAAAGTATTCCTAAAAGCAGAAGCTGCATCATGCATCCTGAACAGTGACATAACTAACGGCAGTGCGTTGAGGGAGCCCAGAGTAAAACGGGGCCCATTGAAAATTCGTAATTCCACTATTTTTCCTCGATGTCTAAAATGAGACTACATGAAAAAGAGGCTGTGGAGGGGACTGCGAAGTCTACTGAAAAGATCGATCACGTCCTTGCAGTAACAACTTTAAGTTTTCGAACAGTAATGAAGAACAAGATTGATTGAAATTTTAACTTAGAATGAAATAACTAAAAATCTAATCTTATATAACTCTCATTGATAGTAGTGTTCCGTATTTGTTTAGACGCCTATTCTTTTATAACTTTACCTATGGTGCATGGGGTCCTTGGTTCGATCCCAGCTCACGCCGAATGAACTTTATTATGGACAAACACCGTGTGCATGAGTGTCCTCGGGTTTCTCCCGTTTCCTCCCACTTTTTTCATTAAACACTTTCATTTATTTCTCACCATTACTCTCTCCATTAGCATAGTCGGCATAATCGTGGGACGTAAAAATTAGATATTTCATTTCATTTTTCTTTTATAACTGTATATCACTTTTTCTGTGACGAGAGCATCATCTAAGCGAGTATTCAGTAAATTAAACCACTAAAACCTATATTCATTGCAGAATAGTGCAGATGAAGTTTAGCCCTTTGGCAATCTTCAGCATGGACAGCAAAAAAAGCCAATACATTGATATTGAAACAGTAGTTAACGAATTCCTCTGCGAAAAAGATCACCCGTACTGTTGTGTTTCAGATGATAATTTATAATTATACTTAGTTGGTTGAAATTTCTCAATAGTTGTGGGGGCGAGATACTGAAAAAATCCCTAGAAAGAGGTGAAGGTGACATTTGAAAGTAGTCAAATACGAACGAAATTAGTGTCGAATTCATGTGCAAAGATGAAAAGTGACATTGTGGATGCTGCGTAAGTCCAAAATAAGCCTTGGTTGGCTTTGAGTTGACAATGGGAGGGTGACAGGAATAAAGAATCGAAAATATCCTATATTTGTTTCGAATGGATAGTTTTCGGGATCACTGACATAAAAGGTGATATTGCAAATGTGTATATGTCCAAGGTTGGCCATATTGAAATGGGGTCATAGGGAGAACCAGTAAATACTTCAGAACAGTTCCTTTTCGGTGCGTTTCAAGACACTGAGAGTGAAAAGTGATAATGCACAAATCACATTCTGAATTATCGGAGATATGACTTCTGGGGAAGTGTCGTTGCTCCAGGGACGCATTACTAACTGTTCACTCCCTAAAATCGTCACTGTTTTCCAGGGCGGTAGACAGAAATTTATTTCAGCGATCGAAAGCTTGACAGGAATTTATTTCAGCGATTGAGGGCATATTTTACTAAAATGTCTATCATCCAGGGGCGGATCCAGGATGATTGTTTGGGAGGGTCGGTCGTTCGAAGTCAAATCAAGGTAAGAGCGGATTGTAAAAAAAGAAAGAAAAAGAAGGAAGGAAAGAAAGAAAAGAAAAGAAAAAAATAGAAAATAAGAAAGAGCTCTTCTGTAGAATTAACTTTCTTAAGAAAGTAAGGCCTATCTACTTTAGGTTTTAATTTACGTTTATAATACAAAGATGAAAAATATTTAGGATATGTTTTATTTTTAAAATAAAAAGTATAAAAAGTACCCTATTCTGGGGGATGCGATCACCCCAAACACACTCCCCTGGATCCGCTCCTGCTATCACCATCTATAAAATTAGATATATATACAAACAAAAAAGTAGTGATTTCGTGGGGGCAAAAGCTCTGGATTGCCAAGGCCTGCATTCTGTGTATGTCTCTGCTGCTCTG
Organism: Thermobia domestica; assembly: GCF_964235325.1. Classification (NCBI taxonomy): domain Eukaryota; kingdom Metazoa; phylum Arthropoda; class Insecta; order Zygentoma; family Lepismatidae; genus Thermobia; species Thermobia domestica. Next base: position 192,150,444 of record NC_137458.1, on the reverse strand, counting down.
AATTGTCAAAAGCTCCTCTTCAAAGGTAAGACATAAAATGTAAATAATAAACGTGTAACATAGAATACAATATAAATAGAAAATATGTTATAATTAAGAAATAGAAAATAATTATAAAATAAAGTTGAAGGACAATTTAAAAAATATCAATAATACTTGAAAGTAAAATATACTTTTAAAACAATTTTGCATTTATGCAGGGCTACAAACAAGTGAGGAGTCCCATGTAAATTTAGTAACAAATATAATATTGGAAAATTATTTCGAATTAAACTAGCTGTGACTACATTACTTCAAACTTGATCTTGTGGAATATACAGTATGAGCGTAGCTCAAATTAAATAATCAATAAGAATGGTCTTGATTGGAAGCTCGGACCATCCACGTAAAAGTAACTTACATTAACCATTCACCTAACACACAATGACGCACAGGGCTTGGCACTACTTTATCAGATGGTTCTATCAAATGTAACTTAATTAAAACAATAGTAACAAATTTTAAAGCTTTAAAACGTGTCCTGAAGAAGAGGAAGTTCATTTTGCACATTGTAACTAAGTTACAAGAGGTTTACGTCCTAACTGAACGGCGCATCTACCGAGTCAACTTTTGGAATATCCCCTTAAGGTAGCTTTCAACGCAGCTAAGGGAAACGTATGTGAACGAGTAATAGAATCCTCCGTAGCAGAATGGATAAAGTCATGGTTCGATAACCACAAGATTCGTGGTCCGAAACCCGTCGCTGAAATCAGATTTTTTAAAATCTTAATTCCTCAGTTCTGAAGATCTTTCTCTCCTTTCGTAATCATCTGATGCTCTAAAAAGAGTTCTCCACATTAATTCGACCACTGCCTAATGTGATCCTCGCAGTTCGAAAACTTCCCTTCTTATGTTTTACAAAATCAGAATTTTCGTCATAATACGAATGCTGTCCGATCATTTTTCCCCAATTGTAAATCTGTGTATACAAATCATCCCTCTATGTCTCCATCCTTGAATCATCCCCCCCTCTCTCTCACTCTCTTTCTCAATGTCACCCAGGAAGTCATATGGCTTGAGATGAAAACCAAATGTAAGCTCTTTAGCAATGTGCTATCGTAGCTCTATAGGTTTGTTGTTAAAACCAGTCTCTTTTAAACTTTATTCGGGGGGGGGGGAGGAAGAGATTCTCCGGCGACATAAGATTTTCACTTTTTATTAGTGTATTACTATACATTTGATAAAAAAAATACGTATTTATGAAGCTCAAGAGAGGGGAAATTACACCCTCCTGTCCTGCCCAAATGACGCCGCTGAAACATTTGCTTGCACTTACTGAAAAGAAATTAAATGAATCATTGAATAAAACTCGTTTCTGTCCGTAGATATTTTAGAGCTCTTGGCAATTTCCATAGATTTCTTAGGGAGCATCTTACTAGCTTGCACTCTTTAAAGAAAGAAAAGAATGAAACTAAAGATATTTATTACGCGCCTTTGGCGTGGGAGGCCCGGGTTCGATTCCCGGCGGGAGCTCATGTGGTTCGGATTCCACGTTAATCAGTAGGTCCACGTCTCATATAGCCTCGCTGCTGAACGGGACGTTAAACTCAAAATCAAATCAAATAAATATATTTATGAAGCTCTGGGAAGATTGTGTGACTTTCCTTTAATTTAGGCTCTTAAAAATATTTCAGAACAAACGAATGGAAAAGACTGTTTTAAAGCTATAACGTTGTAAACTTGATTCTTGTTTCTTTTTCAGCTGAATGGAAAGAGTGTACTACGTCACACACACTGCTTTAGACAAGGTGAGGTGGAGGACGGGGAGGAGTTGGAATAAATACTCGAAGCAACTAATCGATTGATACATGTATTGCGGGAATGCATTAGAAAACTGGGCAAGAGTTTGTTATTCATTTGGACTTAGAATTTTTGTAACAAATTTTATGCCGCGGACTGTACAGAAACTATATATTTTACACACTATGGATGCAGTGTCGCAGGGAAGGGGGGCCCTCCAAAGGGTTCCGACGATGTGCTTTGGTACTTTGATGTTTGTATATTTTTGTCTCGGAACAAACAACAATTGCCTTTCATGTACACTACTTTAAACAATCTATGTCACTAAACAGTCCCTAGAAAAGCTGTTTTCGACAACGTCGTCTTTATTCTTTAAAAATATTTGCATTTTGGGAGTATGGAAATCGATTTTTCCAAGCATCCCAGGTGTTCAAAGGGAAGAAAGGAAAGAGAGTAAGGTAGCCCATATGCATATGGAGTCCTTAAAGTTATTGTTCCATTGTTCGACATAGCAATGACCATAGTTTTCACTCGTTTTCTTTGAACCAAAGTCAAAGTTTACAGACTGAGCACAAGTTCTTTCTAATCATGGAAAGTCTTTACCTTAGTTCAAGGGTTAAAAGAGAATGGACATATTTGAGTCCAAAAAATCATTTACCTCGATAAAAATAACAAAACACTCGACATGCTATCGTCTGTTTAGAATCATTCACCTTCGTTTCCAATAGGAATAACTACAACAGCAAACATCGGTTTAATACCTTTCACTTCTATCCGCAATTGGCATCAAAGAAAACGGCGATCAATTGATTTCGATAAATGTTCAGCAGCTAGTTTCCTTAAGCTACAAGAAAAGAAAAAAGGAAGGAAGAAAGGAGCGATAAAAATAAAAAAAATTCCTTTGTTGTTTTGGTTTCATTTAGACTAAAAATATTTTTGGAAAAACTGTTAACAGGAGAGGGTGGAAAACTCTCTCCACTTGGAAACTTGTAGCGTGTGACCATGTCACAGCAATATTTGTTGTTTGATAAGTTAAAGCAGTTCATAAGATTTGCTTAAGTTAGACGTGTTTAGGGTGGGAGGGGGGAAACGAGAATTTACTTTGCAATTGAAAAGTGTCGGAATACTTTTACAAAAGTGGTTAAAGCAGAAAAAAGAGAATCGTATTAATTTCGGTGAGGAAAATGTGCAAAGCAACCAGAAAACAAAGGAGAAAAATCTAAACAAAATATTCATTCACAGAAAGAATCGTAAAACGTTTTAGATCAGACAGTAATGGTGGTAGAACGAAGAAAATGTGCAAAAACAACAACCGGGAACCAACGAAGAAATATCTAAAAAAAAAAAAAGGAAGTAGGCTTCTTCAGAGAAAGATCTAAGTATTATTATCATGTAATGTAATTATTATGTAATAATAATAATAATAATAATAATAATAATAATAATAATAATAATTATTATTATTATTATTATTATTAAAACTAAAACATCCGGCGGAACAAATGCATATACGCGTATATAACAACACTAGGGCTCCCGCAAACAAAAATCCATTTGTACGCTACTGCGTGGATGACATCAATTTTGAACACTCAGATAATATGCTCTACAAAAGGTAGTAGAAAGCAATCCATCTAAGGAGATATTCCCCCCCAAAAAAAAAATAATATTAATAAATAAATAAATAATAAAAATATGAGTAAAAAACAGAATTGTGCTCGGTTTTGTGTATACTGGTAATCATTCTTTCGAGGGATTTTTGCAGTAGCAGAGCACGATTACGAAGGGAAATTGACAGTTACCAGTAAAAGAAATCTGGAGGAAGAAACTGGAAAGTGGAGTAAAATATTAAATTTATTGGTTTAAACCTAGCGTCTAGATTGTCTGCTAAATATGAATTAGGTGCTGTCATCAAGATATCGTACGAAAATATAGAAACAAACAAGAAAACTCTTATCTTAAGGTTGGAAGTGATACGCACCCTGGTTATGAGCATTATTTGTTAAGCGAAAGAGAAGAAACAAAAAGTAGTCTCCGCAGTTAGGGGGTAAAGTAGCGGACTAGTAATTCTCGTACTGGTTTGACAACCAGATCGAATCCCATTCCATCTAATTTTTTTCACAGAACATTATAGGAAACGTATAATTTTCATGTTATAAGAACCGAAACAATATAATAAGGAAATAATTTATTGATAGTATCCTTTAATCGACGTATTTATTTAGGATTAGAATAGTGTTGGTAACAGCGATTGTTTTCAGTTTATGGTGTTGTATGCTAGTCCTCTTCTCTCCTTCCCCTCCCTTCTTGGACAGCAGACCAAATTCAACTCACTACTTCCGTCAACTCACTACATGGAGCTTATGTGTCAGGAACAGAAAAAATATACGGACGTTCAGTCTTTCCAGTCTTAGCATCAAACATGCCGTTGAAGCAAATGAAATAGAATAGCTTGTTGTCATGAAAAAAGAAGAACAAAAATGAAAGGGAAAGGCTGATGTCAAATTATCGTTCTTGTGTGTTTTTTTCTTTTTAGAATATTGACTTTCTCTCCTTTTTTCATATCCACAAGTGCAAGAAATGCAATAATAAGTCTGTGTAAGAAATAAAGAATGCTTTCTTTGAACAAAACCATATTATACGGATCTATGTATGCAGAATACAAATGTTTCAATAGATAGCTTGAACATGAATCATACCATTCTTCTCCATTATACAATAGAGTGAAAAACTGATATTAAATGATATAAGAAACAGGCATAAGATTTTTTTCTAGCTTGACAACATATTAACGTAACTTATTAAATTTTGCAGATTATAAATTACCACCTTACGTGTCGGTGTAGGCCTATTCGTTTCCACATTCGAGCGACGAAATAAAAAATTGTGGTGATAGTGATAATAATCAAATTAGAGATTTCAATGAATTCAAGTTTCATGCCCCACATATCGAAATAAATGATGTTTTCGATGTCTGCCCATCTGTTCGTATGTCGGTGCGTGATGCTTTTACATGTACTCAAATAGAGGCTATAGTGTTCAAGGTATCTGGACCGAATTCTAGACATGCGATTTTTATAACATTTTATCGTTTCTAATTCTATATCCTCCAACACGTAAAAGTAAAGATAGTTTACTGAAGGACGAAAATTTAAAATAATTCAATTTTCTAAAAGGAACAGCTGTGACGATTTTATTTATTTTTTATAAATATATATTTTATTAACAATCCTTCACCGTAGTATAAATCATTGCTCTGAAAAAATACGTAAGTTGTTATTTAGTGTATGGGATGCGTTTTTTGAAACAATTTACTCAATTACATTTCATAAATAAATGTATCATTAATAACCTAACAATATGACACAACTCGTTTGTCATGTAAACATTCAGTAAGGTTAGTTTACCCTTAAGATGAGCTTTTCTCCCATGATGTTCCCATTAAGGAATGACGCAATTTTGTTCATATTTCCGAAAGAAGTGTTTCATGAATAACCTAACATACAGCATAACCCGTTTTTCCCGATAATATTCAGAAGGAGTGTTTTCTCAAGGGGTGAATTTCTTTTGACAATTTTCTCGGTAATAACTGAGACGAATTTGTTCTAATTTCGGTAATAAATACTTCAGTAGTAACCTTAATATAAGGTATAACTTGCTTGTCCCGAAAAGGAAAGTCCAAAAGAGGTAGTTTATTTTGACGGTGAAATTTTTTCCGGCGATTTGCTTAAAAATGACTCGAGTTACTTAGTTCAGATTTCATAAATAATTTACAATATGGTACAAATCGTTTATTCTCAAAATTAAAGATAGAAGAGTTTACCTTTGTTGGTAAGTTTTTTTTTCTGATGACCTTTCCAAAACAACTCAAGAGATTTGTTCATATTTCAGAAATAAATGTTACATAAATAACCTAACGATAAAGTATTGTTCAATCATCTTCAAAATCTATAGTGGTATATTACTTTTGGGACTACGTTTTTACCCTGCGATTTTGTCTAGAACGACTCAGGCAATTTTCTTCGTATTTTATATATAGCATAAGCCGTTTGTCCTTAAAAGATCCACAAGGGATAGTTTATTCTTGGGGACGACTTTTTCGACGATTTTCTCATAAAGTGCTCAGACGCTTTTGCTCATAGTTCACATACAATTATCTCCTTAATAATTCTAGTATATGGCATAAATTATTTCTAACGGAGTATGACCAATGGGCACTTTACTTCTGGGCCTAAAGTTGCTTCGATCAAAGTTTTCCAAAACACAATATTTTATTCGCATTTCTCACATAATTGTTTCAACAAGAGCTGCAGCCTAACACGAGTCAGTTTAAGAAATTCGAGCGAGAAAATTCAGTGCCTTTCTTAAAAATATTTTTAAATGTTACACCTAATCACAGTTTTCTTAACAATATCGAAACTTCTTTTTAAATGCGCCTTGTTGTGGCGAAATGGTTCAATTGCATTGCTTCTGGATGTGATTACCTTTGAGAGCTAGTGTATTTTCATCCAACATTAAGGTATAGGTGATACGTTGGTGCAAAGAAAAAATGTTTAAATTAGCCTAACCAAGCTAATCAATAATACAAAGAAATATTACAATGTAACAAAATTATCGAAGAAACGTAGCTAATATTAGGTAGGTGCGACTGAAATGACCAACCAAGGACTGTCAACTCCAAAGGTAAAAAAACTTAAATGTACAATACCCGGTTAATCAGTGGTCTCTAGGTAAAGCTATCCTACTAGGAAGTGACTGAGACATCAAAAGATGTTGTAATCGCTGGGAGACATGTTACGAGAATACAATGCGTCATACTACAAAAATGGATAGTCTGTACCTTCGTTTAGTATTGAAGTGCATAGGACTATATAGGTTTGAATTGATATGAACATTGGAACACAATATCTGTTGATCATTACAGGGGGCCTGCGGACAGGTTTGCAGTGTATTTCACGGGGTTTTACATTATAACGATCCTAGCGAACTCCTAAGCCTTCCCTACTATACACTCGTGCCTAAGCCTTACCTACTATAAGTTAAATTCGTGCTTAATTAAAACTCTATAAGTTTAAATTTTAAAATGATGGCCGTTATCACTTGTGCACCACGGGCAACAATCCGCCAGTATGTTTTTCTTTGTTTTTCCCTTCGTTTTAGACCCATAAATGTCTTTGCTCATAACTTTCTTTGTCTGCGGTTTGGCATATACGTGGCGTCGACATTAAATTTTGACTTCTACTCCATATGCATCTATAGTAGTGGCCAACCTAAGTTTTTAGTGACGTAATTTCAGTAGCTCCAAATCACTAACCTTAAGTAACTCCAAGTAATGTTGGGACTGCACCATTATGAAAGAGCTTCCTACTACAGAACCTCATGTTTTAGATTTACCTGCACATAGTTAAACTTATTAGGGCTTTGAAGTAACAAATAGTTAAAATATACATAATCCATTCTCGCAAATAAGCAATGATCATAAGTTATAGAAACGAACGGTGCGGTTTGTGGATGCGCGCAAGCAAATAATCCCACATTTTAAAGATGATTACCATTTATGTAGAACAAATTGTGCAGTTATGATTTTATAAAAGAACTACAATATATCCGTGAAATACAATAATTCATACATATGTATAGAATAGCTTGATTTTTAATGTACGGGTGCAATATAGAGTCCTGTGCAAGGTAAATTCAGTGTCTGTTTATCTATGTGTTATTTTCGATTACATAGAGATGGCAGTCCGTTAAACAGCCAAGCAAGGCAAATTGTTTTAAACGTGTATTCATATTTACGACGTGCAAACCCTGTGAAAATGTGAGTGATGTTAGCCTTACCACTGCTATGACAGGTGAGTTTTTCATTGAAAAATTAATTTTTGAAAGAAGGGAAAGCGTCAACACTCGTAAGACAAGAGATGGGGTGAAAAATAAAGGTACACGATTTTAAAAATGGACGATTACCCAAAGCGTGTCATTTGTCAGAAAGTGCATAAATTTTGGTACAATGGAAGCAACAGGGCTCCCACGGTGAGGAAATTTTGGCTGAAAACAACACTGATTCTGATTTACAAAAGAAAAAAGTAAGCTTTAGAATAAAATTGGTATCGCCTTTTTCTGCAAACTTCAATGTGAACGACAGAAATAATATAAAACCTAGGAAAGCTCTTGAGCTTCCTTGGTTATATGGTCAGCATACGCTCTTTCAGTGAGGGGAACCAAACTTCGATTCTCTGTTAAGCTGTAGGTCAACGCGTCATTTACCCTCAGTGCAGGCCCGTATCCAAGGGGTCTAGGGGGCCGCCCCCTAAATTTCTGCTGTCCCCCTAAAATTTTCACGGCATGCTTGCAAATGAATTATAATATGGTTGGGTCGGACCCCCCTAACTTCACCCCCCCCTACATTTTTGGGCTGGCTACCAGCCTGCCTCGGTATTGAAATGAATTCAGATCCAAAACAAACAACTACGTATTTTTAAAAAAAACACAGAGAAAGACAAGAAATAGCACAATGTACTTTATTGATATCCAATTTTCTATTATAATTTCCATCTTTAAAATTTCCCTATTTACCACGATGTTCCAATAATGTATTAAAGACAGAGGCTTTCATCGTACAATTTGCTGATGCAATGGAACGTAAAAAGCAATGAGCAATTATAACTGCAATGCTTATTATCGCAAATTAAGATGTATCTCGAACGTGACTGACTGCTATGTGATCGTCAATCGCAAACTCTATCTCGATTCCCTACGCATGACTTCACACACTGGCTGCCAGCTGTAGAAAACTCTCCTATTCGCGTGCATGAATACAATACTTCCCTTTTGATTATGAGTGGATCAGTAGCGGTTTCTAACGTAGGGTACCGGGCTACAGCACGCTTCCTCTATATTTGTGTATTTGTGTTAGATTAATTTTAGTTCAAAAATATTCATCCATTCAGTTGTTCAAACTGTTCTTTAATTAACAAAATACAGAATTTTCCCATGAGAATTTTGTTTTTCGAGCGTGGGGCGCGATTATCAGCGACTTCCTCAGTCTGAAAGTTGTACTAACGAACCGAGCGGGCTGTACTGAATGGAGCCCACTTGAACTATACAAGCTTACCCAACAAATATATCTCTAGCATGGAGCAAACATCTCTCTATATGCCTTGTATACTCCCCTTTTTTTCGCCCAGAATGGCTTCCACCGTGCTGTGCTAGGTTGAGCCCGAAGACATTCTGCGCAAACGCGAAGTATTCCTCTTTTTTCGCTCTCCTTTTCTCCTTGCTGACGGTGCTCGGACTGCTTTTTTTTTCAAATCCTAAAGGTCAGGGAGCCACAGGATTGTCGGAATGTATATTAAATGAATTGAAGATTTTTCACAGATTCAGATGGTAGCAAAATTATAGCACAGACATTTAATGGGTAATAAGGGGATCAATCGGTAATAATCGGTAATAAGGGGATCAGTTAATGGCGTAGAATCTAAAATTAAAGAACACTTTCCTTTGGTACATTACGAGTACGTCCAATGTTAACCAACTAAATTTGATAATGGAAAGAACTTCCATCAAAATCAATCGACAGTTTTTTTCTGTAGTCTTTCAGGATTTTCCACATTTTTCCTCCCGCTCCCCAAGCGTGTATCTGTTTTGGAAATAGTGGCTGTACGACGTATTCCGAGTGGGTTATCTACTCGATGGAATTTGAAGTCACGAACCGTCAGTTTCATCTATGAAAATTTAAACGTTTTGAAAGTGTGCTTTTCAGAACTAGACAAATCGGTATAAAAAATCACAATACAAGAATCTCAAACTCTCCGTCGTATTCTGGAAGACAGAGAATTCCATGTTTTGGTTAGAATTCTTTCACAAAATAATGCCGTATGTGAATATTTTCTGTAATCAAATTCAGTGCAGGCCTACCATCAAACTACAAGCAGCAGTTAAACATTTCATTGAAGCCATTGAAAAAATTCGGAATGACACAGACACTATTAGGACAAGTGATATGGTTCTCCCAACAGTTGGTGGAAACAAATGTGGACGGATTGAATCTTTCAGAGTACCAGATTGCAAAGAAGCATGTGATCGCATTTCTGCGGAGGCGCAAAATCGATTTGAAAAAACAAGCCATTTGGATGCCGCCAAACTTCTGTATTCTGCAAATTTTAGTGGTTTTTCGAAGAAATTTCAGGAACACATTCTGGACATTGCGGTTGAAAGCTACTCAGTGTTAG